>NC_092164.1:41646740-42846740 GCF_045791955.1 Oncorhynchus clarkii lewisi
ACTTCATATCCATATCCACATCCCAGTTCAGCCCTAAGCCTAGCCTCAACCCTAACTTCATATCCACATCTCAGTTCAGCCCTAACCCTAGCCTCAAACCTAACTTCATATCCACATCCCAGTTCAACCCTAACCCTAGCCTCAACCCTAACTTCATATCCACATCCCAGTTCAACCCTAACCCTAGCCTCAACCCTAACTTCACATCCACATCCCAGTTAAACCCTAACCCTAGCCTCAACCCTAACTTCATATCCACATCCCAGTTCAACCCTAACCCTAGCCTCAACCCTAACTTCATATCCACATCCCAGTTCAACCCTAACCCTAGCCTCAACCCTAACTTCATATCCACATCCCAGTTCAACCCTAACCCTAGCCTCAACCCTAACTTCATATCCATATCCACATCCCAGTTCAGCCCTAAGCCTAGCCTCAACCCTAACTTCATATCCACATCTCAGTTCAACCCTAACCCTAGCCTCAACCCTAACTTCATATCCACATCCCAGTTCAACCCTAACCCTAGCCTCAACCCTAACTTCATATCCACATCTCAGTTCAACCCTAACCCTAGCCCCAACCGTAATTTCATATGCATTTTCACATCTCAGTTCAAACCTAAGCATAGCCTCAACCCTAACTTCCTATGCATTTTCACATCCCAGTTCAACCCTAACCCTAGCCTCAACCCTAACTTCATATCCATTTTCACATCCCAGTTCAACTCTAATCCTAGCCTCAACCCTAACTTCACATCCACATCCCAGTTCATTCTTAACCCTAGCCTCAACCCTAACTTCACATCCACATCCCAGTTCAACCCTAACCCTAGCCTCAACCCTAACTTCATATACACATCCACATCCCAGATCAACCCTAAACCCCTAAAAGTAGGCATGGTGTAAGTACAATTTCTATCAGGAGATGGCGCACAATACCAAGGATTGGCTGGAGAAGAGTTCAGCTGCAAAGGATGAAAGGCATAAAATAATATTACTGTCCATTCAGGATAAACTATGGCTCATTTATAGACAAAAGTTAGAAAACGTCACCCACATCACATAATACAAGGAATAAAAATGCCAACATTATTAAATATATATAGTTACGTGTGGATTGTCAAAAGACATCAGTAACAACCCTCGGTATAGCCATCCGCTTAAACAATGGGCATACATTGGGCAGCTAAGCACAGATCCATTATCAGTTTTAATCTTTTAATCAAAACGATTGGGATTGGGTTTAAGCTGAGGTAAACTGGCCCCACTCAGGTGTGAAAATTCAGGTGAAAAATGTTTGTTTACCAAGCACAAAACATCTTAAATCGAAATCAACAGTTTTCGTCCATGCCTCAAATACTTACATCCTTTCTGTTCCGCAACACCTCGGTGAACTCCTTCCGATGCTTTTTGAACACACACATACACACACAGCAGCATGCACCTATCACATCCTGTTTGTCAATGGGACCACATCATCTCTAGGCGTAGTGACAGTGTCAGTCATCCGCCTAAAATACACAGATCATGGCTAGAGCCACGAGCAGAGGACCAGTGAGTTTTGTGTTGGCCATAGGGCCCAGAGAGTAGATCATGTCACCAGTCAGTCTGGGAGAGGGAGAAGGAGATGGGTTGGCATATGTTCTTTGATGGGAAACTGCCTCGCTTTAGTTCAGCCCTCTTACAGGCAAGAGGAGAGACGGACTGGTGGCTGATTGGAGTGACAGGCGTCTCCTGTCCTTTCGGTCCTTGTGAGGAGGATCTCTCTCTCTCTCTCTCTCTCTCTCTCTCTGTGTGTTGGGGTCATATGCACACAGCTTGATTACTGCAGAGAGAAGCGGTCTATTGTGGGAGGTAATATCACATGTGCGCGCACACACACACCCTTAAGGTAGTCCATGGTGTGTATATAGACATTATGGACAGTATATGAATAGAAAAGGTGTGTACTGCAGTAGTTATATAGTACTAGCCTTGAATAGAATTCAGTATATACATATGAAACTCTCTTCAATAGCCATCCAAAAGAGGATGGGCCTGGATATCTGGATATCCTGGTCAATGATGCGGTCTCCCAAGAGGATACTTCCAAGATATTTAAAGTGTGGCAAGTGAGGAGAGATGGAGAGTGCGGGTGTTTCAAGTAGAGGATCAGATGACCACTGACATAGGACCTCTGTTTTTGGGATGTTAACAGACAGCCCTATTCTGCTCTGTGCTCTCTCAGCTGCTGTGAAGTTGGCTTGCAGAGCTTCTGGGGTATGGGCCACAAGAGTACAATCATCTGCGTACTGGTGCGCGTTCAGATTTGAGCTTTGCGGCAGCTTGGAGCCTCCTAATGTTGAAGAGGTTGCCGGTCAATCTGAAGTCCAGTGTCACCCCACTCTCTGTTTTCATGTTCTTGTGCAGGAATGCTGTGACACTCAGGAGGAAGAAATTGAATTGGACCGGCGCTAGCACACACCCTTGCCTCACACCAGTGCCAACTCCAAAGGGTTCAGACTGCAGACTGCCAACTGTAACTCAGGCCACCATCCCCTCATGGAACTGATGCAGGATGTTCACACATTTCCCAGGGCAGCCATTCCCAGGGCAACCATCCTTCCAAAGGAGTTCACGGTGTACTGTGTCGAAGGCTTTGGAGAGGTCCACAAAGGCCATGAATAGGTCTTGTTTCTGTTCAAGGCACTGTTCCTGCAGTTCGTGTGCACTGAAGATCATGTCCACTAGGCTTCTGTTCTTTCTGAAGCCCACACTGGGACTCAGTTATCAGGTCCTCAGTGACGGTGCCGATGAGTCTGCGGGACATGACCTTTGCCAAGACTTTGCCAGCAACTGCAAGGAGGGATATGCCCCTGCTGTTGCCGCAGATGGATTTGTCCCCCTTGCTTTTGCATATGGTGACAATGTTTGCGTCCCTCCATTGATGGGGGATGCTCTCTTGTCTCCTCTGTTTTAGGATCTCAGCAGGGATAGGGTCAGGTCCAGAAGTTTTGTTGTTCTTCAGTGACCTGATGGTGGTGCAGACGTCAGAAAAGGTTGGTGGGAGGTCAAGACTCTGGATGGTGGTCAGGGTTGGGAGCTCGTCCAGGACTGAGTCGTCAACTGGGTTTGTCTGGTTAAGGGCGCTTCAAAAGTGTTCACACCACATCTGACCTACCTTAGTTTGTTTTTTTATGAGAGTGGACCCATCGGCATTTCTGAGAGAGCAACTTCTTTGGCCGTGGGGTGGTCTTCAGTGGATCATAAAAGTTGTGCATGTCATATATGTCCGCACAAGATTGGATTTCTTATGCTTTGGTGATCCACCACTCATTTTGTAGTTGTCGTAGAATACTCTGTGCCTCCTTCCGCTGCTCTTGCCATTGCTTTTTTAAGGGCCTCAGAAAGATTGTTGATTTTTCGTCTAACATGCCTGATGTTTCTTGCTGCTGTAGCTGATGGAGTGGGCTGCTGACTCAGTGATGTGCTTAGGGAGGCCCATTTGCCTTCAATCGCACCCTCCGCATTCAGTCCTTCTTGTTCTTTCGTTTTTCTGCTAGAGAGCGACGTAGGTTGTTACATGCCTCTGTTTCCTGAAGTCGAGCAGAGTGCAGCCTTTTTTGGTTGACCTCTTGAGGCGGATGGCTGGGCGAACATTCATTCTGACCTTGGTTAAGCTCAGTCAACGATCTGTCCAGCATTCCGCTCCTCTCAATGCTTGCGTAATGAGGACAACCCTGAAATCAAGAGCCCCTGACAAACATGTAGTCTATAATGTGCCAGTGCTTTGATCGTGGGTGCATCCAGGTTTTGTATTTGTTTTTCATTTGGAACATGGTGCTGTTAATGGTGAGTTCATGTTCAGCACAAAGGCTTAGCAATCTCAGTACATTTGCATTGGCATGACAGCCAATGCTGTCTTGCGTTAAAGTCACCCAACAACACTCTGTGGAGGGCCTCATCCAGCATCTCTTAAAAAAGCGGTCTTTTGCATCATCTTCTGATGGTAGAGTTGGTGCATAAGCACGCCGGTTTTCAACGAGGAGAATGCGGAGTGACATTAGCCTTTTGCTTATGCCAGTTGGTGTTTTTGGGAGATTTGGGAGGAGGCAGTTCTTCACGACAATGCCCATACCATGCAGATGCTGCTTTTCTGAGAGGTATCCCTTCCAGAAGAATGTGTAGCCCTCTCCAGCCTCCCTGAGCGACCCTTCACCCAGGAGTCTGGGCTCACTGAGAGCAGCGATGTCAATGTTATATCGCTTTAACTGCTGCGATGAGTGCAGTCCTTTGTTCGGGCCTGTTGGTGAGACTACTTATGTCCCATGTTGCAAGTCAAAAGAGGACATATTTCTTATTATTTCGTTTTCTATCGCTGAAACGGAAAGTCCTGGTAGGTGCAGTAGCCTATCCAGGAGAGTTAGAGTGAGTAATGTTTAGGTCACCTTTTCTAGGCCTTTCCCCAGCCGGGGTGAACAGTGTGGTTCCTAAATAGGGCTGCTCAGATGTTTAGGGTTCTGCCGGGAGCAGCTCCCACTCAAATCCCAGCTGCTGACGACCAATAGCCCTGTGCTTCTACCGTGCAGGGACCTGGCTAGGAGCTTTCAGCCCTGCCCCCGTTACCAAGCACCTCGTCGCCAGTAGACTTTAATGGTGCAGCTGGGACTTGCTGAACACACACACACACACACACACACACACACACATACCTGATAAATGCACAACTTCTTCAATTCAACGACATAACCATCTCCCATGTGATTGACACGGCATGGTGACTGGTAGACACAGTCATTAACGGGAGCTGTATTCATTTCAGGAAACAACGTTTCTCACAGACCCTGTTTATGAATCATTAGTTAAAACCACTTAACGCACAAGGTTAATGATGCTCGTACTGCTACATTACCTGCAGAGCTAGAGCACAGTTGTGTGTGTCATGAACAGCCCATAGTCTATTCTACTATGGATTTGAAGGGTCTGACTGGGGAAACACCAAATACGATCTGCCCACACACAGTTGGGGAATTTTATATATTTTTTTGCAATTCAAGTGCCATTTTATTTTCAACCAGGGCCTTTGAATTTAAGGATATCATGTTTCGTGATGAGCAACAGGATCAGTTACAGAGTCCGTATTGGGACAGACTCAGAGAAAGTGTCAGGCTGCCTCACAGTCTGAGGCCGTCCTAATATGGACATAGAAGTTGTATAGCTTTACTGTACATTATGTGCTTGTTATGCTCTGGCACGTGCAGCATGTGTAAATTGTCTGTCCTTTGTCTCATCTCAGGAGAGCAATGGGGACAGGTGGCCATCTTGACAATAACAGATGCTGAACCAACAACACGTTGATGAAATTGTGTGGAAAGTAAGACAAGGGGTGTGAAAATCAAGTCAGCACTTTTTTTTCTTTCGGTGGGGGTGGGGGGGGTGCTCCTCCTCAAGGCAGGGTCCTCCATTTTATTAAGCGTGTAAGCAGTTTATTCCCCCGTGACAAAGAACCAAACAACAGCATCCGTGTTGTCTTATGAATCGGTCGCCTTTTGAAATAGAAACAGGTGACGATGGGCTATAAATCCAGCCTAAAGTCCACAGATAATTTACGGAATAATGTGGCTTCTTCGTGTGAACAGTACTGCGTACTCATTGTTCAACAAACAACTATGGAAGTCGAGGAACAATATGCGGAGAACAATGGAACAAAGTGGGCCTTTGTTTGTTTTTGCTGAGGGGTAGAATTGTGTTCTGGCATTATGGCTGTGTACAGTTAGTGTAGCATCCAATTTAGGGTGTAAAAGTCTCCTCGTTCTGGAAAGCTTCATTGTGTGTGTGTGTGTGTGTGTGTGTGTGCATGTGCGTGTGTGCAACTAGTTTATTTTAGAGTCTTGAGAATTCACAACAAATTCTTTCCTATTCCACCCACAATATGCAGACACACTACAAGAACCCCCAGTTACCTAAACGGACGTAGCATACCTCTATCCAGAGGAGAACCAGTCAGTCCATTCATGCTTTAGAGAGCTTTTAGATACACCCTGAACTTGAACGTGAGGTCAGTCAAGGATCAGTTCGACCTCAACTCAAGACATTTCAGTGGATTGATAAAACATTTAAGAATGATCCACTGTGGTTTCCATCAGGGCTGTTAATTTATGGAACAAATCAAATGTGTTGAATTAACAAAGTGAATTCCGGAATGGATTCAAACCCTGATTTTGGCCTCACCTTCCAGCCATTTAATTGAGCTGTAAAACTTGTTATAATACCTTTTTTGCTACTGTGTGCTCTACTGAACATGACCCAGGTCTTGGTCTTGAGGACCAGGATTGTAGAGCACTGCACTGTTTCGTTATATATTTGTTGCTCTCTTTAAGGGTCCCATCATTATGCTGTGTGGTTCGTTGTAGAAACTTAGTAAATGTAGCTAACTCAATTGAGATTCCAAAGCTGCATCATACAAAGAGTATGAATCCTTCTGGCAAATGTCATACATGTAAAATAGATTTTGCTATCTAACCACTGCAATTTAGTTGGACAGTGTAAAGGAGTACTTTGTATCTTGGCTTGTTTTACATTCATGGAGAAGACCAGTCATGAATGGTTCATGTTACGGTTGTGAAGGCCTTATGACTTACCATTTAACTGAAGTATAATGTCTCATTTGAAACCCCTTTCAAAATATGGATCACATTTGTTTTCCCTATTTGTGGCCGTTCCTGGACCATTTCAGTACCTAGACACTCTCTCTCGCTTTCTCATTATTTTTCTCCCTCCCTCCCCTTCCTCCCTCTCTCACACACACACACACACACACACACACACACACACACACACACACACACACACACACACACACACACACACACACACACACACACACACACACACACCTCTCCCCCTCAGGAGTGCAGAGAAGTGATGGATGGACATGTGTCTGCATCACAAAAGCACCTATCTACGCTCCGGTGTCAGCTCGCCTTTATCAAACAGCGGCCTGGGTATATTCTGCTGTGATGCCTCATTACCCAGTGCCACTGGGGCGTCGTGCCTGAAATGTTTGAGCTGCTCCCGTCGCTTCCTCAACACCTTCACCCCTCCTCCCTCCCTCATCCTCCCTCTATCATCACCACTCCTTATTGTCCTCTCTTTCTCATAGAGATCTCTCCTATTCTCCTCTCCACTCTTCTTTTCTCCATCTGTGTTCAGTATTTTCTCTTACACAGACCTCACCCTTCCCTCCATTCTCTCCCTTCCTCCCTTTCTTCCTCCCTTTCCATCCCCTCTACTCCCCCTATTCTCTGTCAGGGGACTTTGTCACACTTCTTGAGGTATGGACGACAATCAGTGGCAGCCATTACGGGGCACAGCAGCGGCAGTTGCAGCGCTCTCGCTGGGCCGAGTGATGGATCTCACGGCGACTGACGCCATCTCTCCGGCTCAAGCACTCAGTGATCGCCTTGCTAATGAGGGCGCCATCACTTTAGCCCCAACCGGGGTGAAGGATGGCCATCGGCGGCCGTTGGTATTGGAAAACGATTGACGGGGACAGGGTGATTAGAGGACCCCTGAAAGCCCCCTTACCCCATGACCCCTCTTTAGAGCACTCTCCCGCCCCCTCACTCACTGTCACTGACCGCTGTTTGACATCCCACGATAGGAAATTGAAGTGGGTTTGGGGACGGGACAGAGAACGATGATTCTAGGTAGAATCACCTGTACACCTGGGCCATGTTCCTTAGTGCATGGATTGTTTGGCAGCATTGCGATCTAATATTTTTATGGCAAGACATTTCAGTTACTACAACTTGTGTGATGTCGAACCATTAATCCCATCAAAAATAGTTGCCATTTCTTAAGAAATGGGCTGTGTTCATTAGGCTCAAAACGGGTGACAAAAAAAAACAGAAACACACATTTTTCTTTGTGTGCCCGACCCTGTTCTATGCTGTGATGCGTCACTCCAGAGCAAAGTGGCATCCATTTTGAGCCACTGTAATTGGTCCGCTTTGCCAACGTTTCCAGGGGAAGGAAATAAAGAGAGCGAAGGAGAGAGAAGGGAAAGGAAATGTAAAAACTCATCTTGTTAGAGAAAAACAAACAGCCTTGGGTCTCCTGGTTAGCAGTGCAGCACTATTACTCTCCTGATAAAGAGCCATCACCACACCAGGCGGCGAGAACACTCCATCTTTATAGAGGGGAAAAGGCTGCTTTTTCAGCCTGCTTACTGTATCTGTTATTCTACTGTAGTCCAAGGACCGCAAGAAGCCCAAACTGACATAATGTTTGACTAAAACATTGCGTACATTTGTACATGGTCTCTCTATTGTGCGTGGGAATACTTGGGAACAGATTTCTTAAATTAAAATCACTTGGGGCTGATTTCCTAGTGTTTTTGTTTTTTAAATTATTATTTATTTATTACAATTTGGGGGGGGGCACCCAAAACCCCCCGCAGGCCTGCCAGTTTGGGAACCCTGCCATATACTATGACACAGACTGGTTAGCTGACAACGTTGAAAAACCATGCACGCACTTTAAAGGGGGTGAAGGATGTATGTCGTTACGGTTCTGGATGGCCAGATAGCTAGCAGCATTGACAAGAAGCTGCCATGTGGTGAATCGTAAGTGGCTCATTTCAGCTCATTTGATCTTGTTCTCGATACCATGTCTTGTTTTGAGGTGTTTTGACTGATGTCACATCTATGCTAATATGGCAACAAATTTGCTGAAACAACTGTAACAATGTATTTGAGAGACAACTGCATTGTGCAACTTTATTTATGTTTTCAATAAACTTTGGAGACAAAATATTGTTTACATTTTATCAACAATCTAAGCCAACCCTGTCTGTTTTGCCCCATAGTTGCGCACGCTTCGGTTTTGTTGCTAAACATCCAACCCGTCTATATTACATTCTTAAACATATGACTGAAGCCGTACTCATATCAGTGCTGCCGCTACAGGATCGGTGTCCCCCCCCGACCCCCGCGGGACAGTTGAGCTAACGCAGGCTAATGTGATTAGCATGAGGTTGTAAGTAACAAGAACATTTCCCAGGACATAGACATATCTGATATGGGCAGAAAGCTTAAATTCTTGTAATTCTAACTTCACTGTTCAATTTACAGTAGCTATTACAGTGAAATAATCTAGTGGCCAAAATCGAAATTGTGCACAAACTGGAATAATACATTGTGACCTTTCTCTTGCATTTCAAAGATGATGATTTATAAATGCATAAATGCATGTTTTTTTCCTTTGTATTATCTTTTACCAGATCACTCCTGCAGTTTACTTTTTGCTCTTTTGCACACCAGTATCTCTACTTGCACGTCATCATCTGCACATCTTTCACTCCAGTGTGAATTTTCTAAATTGCAATTACTTTGCTACTGTGGCCTAATTTATTGCCTTACCTCCTTATGCCATTGTACATAGACGTTTTCTATTGTGTTATTGACTGTACGTTTGTTTATTCCATGTGTAACTCTGTGCTGTTGTTTGTGTCGCACTCCTTTGCTTTATCTTGGCCAGGTCGCAGTTGTAAATGAGAACTTGTTCTCAATTGGCCTACCTGGTTAAATAAAGGTGAAATAAAAACATGAATTTCACATTTCCACAAACTTCAGTGTTTCCTTTCAAATAGTATCAATGTCCTTGCTTCATGTCCTGAGCTACAGGTAGTTAGACTTGGGTATGTCATTTTAGGCGAAAATTGAAGAGAAAAAAAAGGTTCCAATCCTTATTGAACCATTAAGGTTTGCATCTACAACAGCAGCCCCACTTAACTCTTTGAAAGTACTCACCTCAAACCCAAGAGGCGTGGTTTGGTTTGTGTGTTTAAATTTACCGTACATTTTTGTTCCATGTATTGTACGATTATGGGTTTGTAACATATAAAAAAAAGCAGGAAGAAGTATCCCACTCGGCAAAAACTGGTTGAATCAATGTTGTTCCCATGTCATTTCAACGTACAAATTCAATGTGATGACGTTTAAATCAACGTGGAAAACTGATGGGATTTGAAAAATGTAATGAACATAAAGGGAATTTGGTCTTTGTTTCACCAAACTTTTAGCCTAAATCCAGTGCCATGAAGCTTGTTGTTGATTTCACATTGAATTCACGTTAGTTGACAACTCAACCAAACTAGACGTTGAACTGAAGTCTGCCCAGTGGCATGAAATATGTATGAAGAATACTGCTAAAGTCACAGAATTGTGATTATATGACAGGTGGCATGTTGTCAGCTGGTTCAACCACGTGGCTATTGTTGGCCAAACGAGGGGACCCAAATGCAAATATAGTATATTCAATGTTAGTGTTTCATCTCATCAGACTCCTATCAAATCAAATGTAGCCACTGACTTCAATCCAAACTCCTCTCTCTCAACATTTGAGTGCCTCTCGTCAACCTCTGGGCCGTGTTATTTAGGCACCAAACAGAAGCGAACTGGGTCAAACAGAGTTACTACTTGTACTTGTTTCAATTAGAAACATGTTCCATTGCAGAAAGCTGTAAAATGTTTTCCCTTGTGTGCCCTAATGAACACAACCTGGATACATGCAATGGCTTGGGACTAACTAAATCATGCAGATACGGAGCAGGGAAAAATAATGGATTTGGGACTGCGGCACTGCTGAAATTCTTAACTTGAGATTATAAACAACAGCACGGTAGGGCACTGTGAAAAGCATATCCATTATTGGTTATTGATAATAGTAATTGGACTTTGAAAAGGCTAATTACATTTGAGCAAAACAGTTTGTACCAGTAACCAATTGTGTTGAATTTGTTGGAGGTATTAGAGTACCAATATTTGTGTGTGTGTGTGTGTGTGTGTGTGTGTGTGTGTGTGTGTGTGTGTGCGTGTGCGTGTGCGTGTGTGTGCGTGTTAGAGAGAGAAAGAGACTGAGGGCTGAGTTAGGTAATGGACAGCCATAAATACTGCACAAATGCGATTTGTACTGAGCCATTGTTATGAAACTGTGTTCCCGAGACTAAGAGAGATGGAGAGAGAGACGGAGCGAGCCAGCTAAGAGACACAGAAGAGAAATAAGACATATCAATCAAATTAACACATGGGCGACTTGATTGTTATCTCCCCCCAACTCTATTGTAGCCAGCCGCGGTCATGGCCGAGCCCCAGGCCAGGGTGATTTATCAATGCAAAGCTAATAGCATCAATATGAATCTAACTAAAAATCTATATTTCATTACCAAATTGTTAGCGGGAATGAAGAGGGATGAGCGGGAGCCGACTCCGTTCTCCCGGGTGGGAGCATCTGGAGTTCACGGAGAAAGCATGAGTGATGGGCGACTTCAGGGTCGTGGGGAAGGACACTGTGAGGACATGAAGCTCGGCCTACAGTGGCCTGAACCTGAACACTTCCTTTCTGGTACAACTAAACGCAACACACAGACCTTTTTCATCTGATGTAGCCTAGCTTGTAGTATTGTGTCAGATGTCTGACGTAGCTTGTACTGTATGTCCTAACGTAGGTTTGTGGTGACTGAACCGATAACAGCACACAGGCAGGTCCTGAAGTACACTGAATATTCCCCCATGTGCTCTATTTCAGTTGAACTGTAAGGTACAGGCTGAGTACCTTCCATACCACAGTGGCCTGAACATTATGTTGTCTCCCACTCTATTTAAGCATTCACTCTTTTGGTTTCTCTTAGACAGAACACACATTCTGCATTCTCATCTCCATAATACATTCTGTCTTTCTTTGCATTGCTCTGATCCCCATCTGCTCTTTGCTCCTCTCCTTTCACCATAGACCCCCTCCAGTTCCGAATGGCTCAAACACCTTCCACCTTTTTTTGGACTCCATCCCAACCAGAGGTTGATGGCACCTAAATTGGGGAGGACTGGCTTGTGGTAATGGCTGGAGTGGAATTAGTGGAATGGTATCAAATACATCATGCACATGGTTTCCATGTGTTTGATGACATTCCATTCGCTCCGTTCCAGCCGTTATTACGAGCCGTCCTCCCCTCAGCAGCCTCCACTGATTCCCACCTGTTCCTAGCTTTCGCTCTCTCCATCACCCTCTCATCTTCCTCTTTCCAGGCTTTTCTCTTTTTACTCCCTGTGTCGATTTTGAGTGCAATTTAAACAAACAACTACGTCTGAATCGCCTTCATCCAGTATGCACGACGGCACGTCTTTGGTCTTCAAACCAATGGCAAAACATTTAGATTACTCACAATTGAAACGGCGTTTTATTTTACTTCCCTTGTAAGTGAGCTTTTGATGAGCACAGATCGAAGTCCCCCCCCCCCCTTTTGTTTATAATGCCCCGGGCAAAAGCTCCGGAGTTACAGTAAAACTAACAGACTTTTCTCCGGATGTCGGGAAACATCATTTGATCTAAGAGAAGCAGCTCCAGTGGTATATGATGATATGATTGCGCTGACTGACTTCAGGAAGAAAGCAATAGATTATGAGTCCCTAAGGTGGTCTCTGGGAGTGGCTTGCCAGTGTGCATCCTTCAGAGTCTGAGATAATTTCTTCCTTTGGTTGGACGGTAATTGGGTGCACATAAGGCCGTCAAGATATCTTACATGCACATTGCATGGCACACATGTTCACTACGGTTTCCACAGGAAAATAGATACACTTCAACTTTCATTACAAAATACTTTCAGGTTTGTGCTCAGTGGAAATTACCAGGTGTATTCCCTAAAAACAAGGTATTTTAAGGTTAGTTTTAAAAAGCAAATATTTCCATTACAACCATCTTAATTTGTGTTTCCTTTTATGTTAAGCTAGTTATGACACACAGGACATTACACAGCATCTACAGTTGAAGTCGGAAGTTTACATATACCTTATCCAAATACATTTAAACTCAGTTTTACACAATTCCTGACATTTAATCCTAGTAAAAATCCCATGTCTTACGTCAGTTAGGATCACCAATTTATTTTAAGAATGTGAAATGTCAGAATGAGAGTAGAGAGAATGATTTATTTCAGCACATTCCCAGTGGGTCAGAAGTTTACAAACACTCAATTAGTATTTGGTAGCATTACCATTACATTGTTTAACTTGGGTCAAACATTTTGTGTAGCCTTCCACAAGCTTCCCATAATAAGTTGTGTGCATTTTGGCCCATTCCTCCTGGCAGAGATGGTGTAACTGAGTCAGGTTTGTAGGCCTCCTTGCTCGCACACGCCTTTTCAGTTCTGCCCACACATTTTCTATAGGATTGAGGTCAGGGCTTTGTGATGGTCACTCCAATACCTTGACTTTTTTGTCCTTAAAAGCCATTTTGCCACAACTTTGGAAGTATGCTTGGGGTCATTGTCCACTTGGAAGACCCATTTGTGACCAAGCTTTAACTTCCTGACTGAGGTCTTGAGGAGATGTTGCTTCAATATATCCACATAATGTTCATGCCTCATGATGCCATCTATTTTGTGAACTGCACCAGTCCCTCCTGCAGCAAAACACCCCCACAACATGATAATGCCACGCCCGTGTTTCATGGTTGGGATGGTGTTCTTCGGCTTGCAAGCCTCCCCCTTTTTCCTCCAAACATAACGATGGTCATTATGACCAAACAGTTCTATTTTTGTTTCATCAGACCAAAGGACATTTCTCCAAAAAGTACGATCTTTGTCCCCATGTGCAGTTGCAAACCATAGTCTGGCTTTTTTATGGTGGTTTTGGAGCAGTGGCTTCATTTTTGCTCTATGGCATTTCAGGTTAGGTCGAAATAGGACTCGTTTTACTGTAGATATAGATATTTTGCGTGGTCCCTTGGTGTTTATACTTGCATACTTTTTTGTACAGATGACCATGGTACTTTCAGGCGTTTGGAAATTGCTCCCAAGGATGAACCAGACAGGTCTACAATTTTTTTAGGTTTTGGCTGATTTCTTTTGATTTCCCCATGATGTCATGCAAAGAGGCACTGAGTTTGAAGGTAGGCCTTGAAATACATGCACAGGTACACCTCCAATTGACTCAAATGATGTCAATTTGCCTATCAGAAGCTTCAAAAGCCATGACATCATTATCTGGAATATTCCAAGCTGTTTACAGGCACAGTCAACTTAGTGTATGTAAACTTCTGACTCACTGGAATTGTGATACAATGGATTATAAGTGAAATAATCTGTCTGTAAACAATTGGTGGAAAAATGACTTGTGTCATGCACAAAGTAGATGTCCTAACCGACTTGCCAAAACTATAGTTTGTTAACAAGAAATTTGTGGAGTGGTTGAAAAACGAGTTTTAATGACTCCAACCAAGTCTATGTAAACCTTCGACTTCTGTATTCGACAACATAGCTGATTCTGGAATTGAATCTGGACCCTAAACCATCTACAGAAATGGGCTTTTTCTCAAGTTGTCTTTTTTCAATTCCCTCGGTTCTCCTCTCCTTCCCGCTTTCTCAAACTGCACTGGAGGAGAACACCCCCTTGCACCTTTTCCTCCAATGTGTTTGAAGAAGGAGGTGAAGAGAGAGGACTTGAGGAAACATGATCTAGCCCAACTCTTCTACCGCATCTCAGGGATTGTGGTTATTCCAGAAGGTATCGAATCGAACTCGTTCTACCCAGAGACGACCAAAACCACCTATGCTGGTGAGTATAATTTAGTAGCTCCGAACCAACTCAGCTTGAACACTATTAGAGCGGGAATAAGAAGTGCTCCATTTGTAATTGTCAAAGGAGAGGAGAAACAGGTGTTTAAGCTCTCTGAGACTGAAGGAACAGTGGATTTGTGGGGAACAGCTCTGTGAACAAAGCCAAGAGAGAGAACCAAGAGAGAACAGCAGTGTTCCAATGTTTTTCAACAATCGTGTACCATCCCTCGTTTAACTTTCATTCGTGACCAATGATATATAAAAAATCATGAGGTAATGCAATAGTTTCCTTGGCCATCATCCATTTTGTTTTCACCTGCATGTAGTCCCTTAATATCATTGTACATAATGACAAGAAGATTAGTTTAAGGAATAGCCAAAATGGAGATTGAGACACACATGCAAAACAAAGATAAATTTAACAATGGCGTGTTTAAGAAAACTACATTGACGCTATTTCGATCCAATTTGCAGCTTTTTTCCCCTCAACGTCCCTTGACTGTCACGCTTGCTGTGCATGTGATTATAGTGGTGAGGATCTGTTAAGAAGGAACAGTGTGGAGGGAGGTCCCTTGAGTATCCTGGCAGATGTTTGCATTCAGGAGGACGGTATGTGAGGCTTGGGCATTTTACCCCCTGGAGGAAAAGCCTGTTCTGACTACTCAGGTGTTGGAATAGCTGGAACTGAGGCTGTTTTAGTACAATACAAGACGCTTTTGTTACTAGCCCCGTAGAGAGTAAAATAAGTCACTATGGGAGACAGGGCAGATTGCTGGGTATGTGGCTGTTGATCTGTCTTTCACTTTACACACATTTGGTGTCTCCAAAAAGATGGCCAGATTAAATTGACATATCGTTGCCAAGAAAACAAACGATTGGGTTTGTTCCACAAAAAGGTTGTTTGGTTTACTATGCCTATTCAGTTCCTTCTATGACCATCACTTTCCATATTTAAGTGTCTGTTCTTGTTGCCAATACCCAGGTAACATCCATGGTGCATTCATTCCCCTGATTCTGTTGAAAAAAACGTTTCTTAAGCAAACGGAGCAAACGGAACAAAAACGGGGAAAACATAGCTGAATTTGTCGAAAAAAAACCCTTGTTTGCAACTGTTGGACTAATGATTACACCCTATATCAGCTAGATGTAGGCAAGAGTGTGCAAGGCAGAATTTAATGTCACTGTCTGTCACCTCAAATTTGTCTCTCGACCTGTGTGCACCTACGTTGCAAACTTTCACTAATAGGCTAGGTTGTAGCAACCTCATGGTGGGTATAGGGAAAATGTTTGTATCATATAGTAGCTTAAACCTATCGATATTACATTGAACTGGGTGAATGGAATATGAATGAGAGTCATCCAATATGCTGTAATAGTAATAAGGACATGGTCAGGAAAAATAATCGTCCTCCCTCATCTTAAACGGCACTGACCGCCACTGCACTATGCTGTATAAATTATCATGAATTGAAATGTTTTCATAGCGATTTCTTTATTCGCCGAGCATCATCCTATCAAGCCAAACTTATAATTTGGGTCAGGGCAAGGAGTTTGAGTAGAATCTTTGACTGACTCTGTGTCACCACCCCTGTCGTTAGTTACCCTTCCCGGGCATCCCAAGAGGACAAGTCCTCACCCTATAGTGTTACATTCACTTGGTAAATCGTGCACACTCCTGTGCCCACATTCGCAATCTCTAACCTTGGCCCACCTGCTTGTGTGTCACTGCTGTCAAGAGGGGCTGTGAACCTGGCCTAGTGGGGGCGGGGCCTTGACCAAGGGGTGACCGTTTCAATGGCGATACACACACTATCCCCTCAGGGTTACCCCTTCATCCCTATAGCGAAAGGATATGCGCTCTCTCACCTCACCACCTATGTTTTTTCATTTCTGTTTTTGATGTGTGGAACAGAGGTTAGGAGCAAATGAACAGCAGGATAAGCACACTGGCTGGCCAGGGGCCTGCTATATGGAAACGTGCTACTTTACATCTAACTGTTGAACTCTGAAACCCGTACGACCCAACACACACCCTGAGAGATGATTTGTATCGATGTTGATGTCCTCTTGCGAAACTTCTTTGAAACGGTTGACATTTGTTATTCTATTTCAGCGTTGTTGTAACAGTACAGAGTCTGCTCTACATTCAGTGGATGGTTCTACATGTGCACATGTCGTCCCGCTCAGTTATTATTTGGTTCCATGCATTAATACACTCTTAGACAAAAGGGTTCTTTGAGGACAGGTAGGGGTTTGGGGTCGGGTTCTATGTAGAACCTTTGTAGAATAAAAAGTGTTTTCCTACAGGGACAAGCCTAAGAGCCCTTTCAGGTTATAGCACTAAGAGTGTAGGAGGTAACCACATAGACGACACACAATAGCATTCAACAAAAATGACTTCTCAGAAAAGCGTACAAGTAAGAGGACATAATGCGTGTTTTTCACCTCCGCTGCCAACTCTCACATCACTCCTCTCACGAGGATGGAGAGATGGATAGCACGTCCTCCACTCTTCTGTGGTGAGAGGAGAGGAGAGGAGGTGAGAGCTACATATTGGATCAGTGTTTCCAAACACAATCAATCTTTGTTTGAACAAATGTTTAGCAGATGGCTCTGAGTTTTTGACAAGGGGCCTCCCACGTAGCTCATTGACTCTCTGTCATATCTCTACAATGGATTGTTATGAGTAGAGATGTATTGAGAGAAGACAAAGCTGTGTGCAGTTAAACAAGGAATGGTTACTGTGTTATGGGCATCATTATTATCTAAAACCTGAGATACTTGCAGTTTAACAACAGCTAGTTATTCATCTGTCAGTCATAGAAATACAATGAATTTTGTGTAAAAACAGTATAAATGTAAAATTGGCATGCTCTATATGACCAGCGTACAAAGCTCATGAGCCACAAAACATTTTGTAATTCACATAGATTTGAGAAGAAATTCAGGGTGGGAGGGACCGAAGGTAAGTCCAGAGGAGAGATATAAGATGGCAATCTCTATCAATTCTCTCCATCAGTTATTAACTGTCCTCAGCTGGATATCCTCCAAACTGCTTTGCCACTCAGTCATATGTGGCTCTGAAATCTCCTTATCACCAATGTCCACCTGTCTGGCTCAGCAGTCTGTCTTTGGCCCGCTGTCCAACCATTACTGGCACAGTAGGGTCTGTTAAGCAGGTATGAGCGACAGCCGCCTCTACTGCTCTGGCAAAACTATGAAAAGGGCAACAATGGTAACAACTACCACATACTGTAACTGACATTTTGGTTCGAGGTAGACTTGGCTCGAGTTGAAAAGGTGGGAAAGCAAACAGTTAAAAACACAGTACAGATATAGTGGAGGCAAATAACACATTGGCATAATGGAGGAATGTCTTGCCTCTTTTGGTCTGACTTTGACGATATTCAGTACCATCTCAGGCGTGAATACCTGAAAAAAAATTACACTTACAAAATCATCCTACCTAGGACGTTTTTTGTTTAAATAGTCTTACTATAACCCTGCTTTAGTGGTTCCAGATTTAATAGAACTTTGTAAGCAAATATCACCCAAAATGTGATTTACTTAACCCCCACATTCAATTGTGAGGCCAATATTTACTTGCCCTCTCTGTAAGTGTAACGGCTACTGTTCCCCCCTCAGGACAAGGCTGGCATGCAAGTGGCAAACACTGCCACCACGTCGCCACCCGTTAAGGCAGCTTCTCACACATATTCTCGGATTGACTCGGTGAATTAAACTTGTTTACCCGGATTCCTCCTGTCCTCCCTCCGATGTATCCCTCCGAACAGAATGAGGTCAGACGTGCATTAGGAGACATACAGGGGGAGATCAGCAAGATTAGATTAGTTGAAGCGCTTCGCAAGGCCACCGTTTTGACAATGCATATCCCCGAGCCACCCGGTGATGGCTACTCGGTTAGCTGCTCCCGACGTTGCCGAAACAATGTGTTGATTTGAATTTCCTGTTGCTGGACGCTCTGTGTCCATACAGTTTATGGAAATAAACATGTCATTGTTTTGGGGTTAAATTCATTCCGGCCCCCACTATTTTAGATTAAGTCAAAAGAGGGAAAGGCAGAAAAACATGGCGATGACCTCTAAGCTTAGGCCTCTGCGGTTCATGTACGTAGCACCAAGTTCAAGTCACTAATGCGTGTCACTAATGTGGATGTGGCGGCGTTCAATTCTATTGTCGGTTTCACTCTGGAACATTCTGCATTTGGAAAAGGAACACAATGATAGTTTGACCTTGGAGGTGTCTAAAAAAACAAGTGCTCTCTTATGTTACCATGAAACACAGCCAAAAGGAATGAACTGTACTGCACTCTATCACTATGCTTGTGTAACCTTTGAACCCTTTAACATGTGTGATTACAGCAAAGTGATGTGGGGTGTGGGTGTGTGTAGCTATGGGAATGCGTAGCCAGATCTCATGTCCTTTGCACAACCAACTTGGCTTTCCTACCCAGGAAAAACTTGCTTTGCATCCGTTGCATCCTTCCCTTCTTTTGTTGTTTTCCTCTAAAGAGAGATTTGTCAGGGCCTTTTGTCTTCCTATCCCATCTCTTTTGTTCTCTACCCCCCTTTTGATTCCTCGGGATCGAGGAGGAAAACCATGATTGTATAGCCTCAGGTAAAGATTTGGTAGGTTTACATATCAAAGCTGCTCATTTTTTTTCTCTCTCCCTGCCTTTCAGTTTCACAGAAGATTGTCTTGCCTTACCGCAAGAGAAGAGCAAATCCGCCGAAACAAAAGGGATTAATCCGCGCTCTGACGGCGTTGTCTTATTTACCTGTTTTAACTCCTTGCCAGGGTGACATGTCAGTGTCATGACAACCCTACACGATGCACACAAGGTAAACATGTGAACAAAACAGGGTATTTGCAAGTGGCAAAGCAAGTGAATGCTCTCTCAACTGATTGTCTTGTGGGTTCCGTTTGGAGTTCTCTCGGTTTCCTAATATTTCTATTGTGTTGAGTAAGAAGTTTGCCTTCAATAAAATATATCTCATATCGGAGAAAGGATTTGTATCTAAGGCTGCAAACTACTGACATATCCTTAACTTCTGTTATGTGTAGCAATTGACAAACAACATTTTGTTTTTTGGGACGAATTAACTTGATATTCTCACAGAAATGATTGATTTTTAAATGTTTTCCATTGAGTGCTGTAATGAACATGACCCTGGAGGTTGAATTTGCTCTGTTAGGAGAGGGGAGCTTAAGGCAGAGACAATGCTACTGATGGGGGCCACCCGTGAGCACATGTTGCAATCTGGAGCAGCATCACTGAGGGGACTAAATGGACATGACAGTTATTGAATAGAGTCATCATGCGCTTCTACCCTGATGCTCCGTAATGCACAGCATATTTTAGTATTGTTGCCCGTAACTCGGGGAGAGCAGAAGGCTATAGAAGAAGGGATGTGAAAAGGAGGAGTCCGACTGTAAGAATGGGGGAGAGAGATAGAGGGTAAGCAAATGTAGCATGATGGGGACAGACGAAAGGAGGATAACCGTTGAATCGGAACTGTATATCTACTGTCCGATGTCTTAAAAATACTATACTGTTATAAATATACATGCTGAACATATACTGTATATTGAAAAGGCATGAAACAAAGTTCCTCACCCTTGTGCCATCCTCTTGATCATCAACCTCAGACTTATATATGGACTTTTTCTTGAAATGATCCTCATCAGAAGTTGAAACCCACGCCTACTCTGTCTACACTTGACACTTACATGCGACTTCTGCTATCCGCATATGAAGATCACATTGAAAAGACAGGTCGGATTGTGTTCAGATCTGACTGACCACTTCAGGTGGTGGTCAGGGACGTATTGTGTTTGGATTTCTCCTCAATCTGGATGCAATCAGGCTACTGAAAGCGTATACAGTGGGCGACGTTATCAGCACTCTGACCACAAGTCTCCATAAAACTTGTGTCTTGGGAGCGAGGGGCACCTTTTTTAAATTAAACATTGGGGGAAATATGTTCCTTGTCTGTGAATAACGTTTTTTCTGTCTTCATAAATGGTTTTGAGCTTATTTAGAAAGAAAGAGTTAGGCTAACCTGTTGGCAATGCCATTAATTTTACTAGCTAGCTTGCTTGCTAGTTTTCTCCAGTAGTTTGCTACTGCCCTCAATAGTTGTTGGCTACTGCCATGTTGTTCTGTTAGTATCAGATTTAGCCTGTTTCACCGTTTGCAGAATGCATCCTGGCATTTGAATATAGTGCTGTGAAAGGGAATCCGGACACAATGTGACCACGGTATATATTTAAATGTAGGTGTAGACACATGATGTGTCCGGAATTCCATCATCAGAACTTCACGTTCCGAATACAAAAGCTGCATTAACTGTCAAGTCTAGACATAGCCATTGAGTATTCCATGGGACCTGTCACCTCTCTTTCCATCAAAACACAGCGACTAGAGAGAGAGAGCGCACGAGCGACGTGGGAGAATTAGAGGGAGCATACTTAAGCTAAGATAAGACAGGATAATTACACCAGATAGGACAGCTTGACCCTAGAACCCCTGCACACAGACTATTGTAGCATAGATACTGGAGAATAAGATTGGGGGGGGGGGGGGGGGGCTCAGCCCCCATACCACTAGAGGGATATCAAGAGACCACCAAGTTACTACCCTGAGACAAGGCTGAGAATAGCCCACAAAGATCTCCCCCATCGCACAAGCCTGAGGGAGCGCAAAACCGGACAGTAAGATCACCTCAGTGCCTCAACCCACTCAAGTTGATTATAGCAAAAAAAGCCTGGCATGACCTGACACACCGCTGCTAGGGACGGCATGGGAGAGCACTAGTAAACCAGTAACTCAACCCCTGTAATAGGGTCAGAGGCAGAGAATCCCAGTGGAGAGAGGGGAGCTGGCCAAGCAGAGACAGCGAGGGTGGTTCGTCCCTCCAGTGCCTTGCCGTTCACCTTCTCACCCCTGGTCCAGACTACACGCTATCATAGGACCTACTGAAGAGATGAGTCTTCGGTGAAGCCTTAAAGGTTGAAACTGAGTCTGCGTCTTTCCCATGAATAGGCAGACCATTCCATAAAAATGGAGCTCTATAGGAGAAAGCCATATCCCCAGCTGTTTGCTTAGAAATTCTAGGGAAACAAAGGAGGCCTGAAGAGTTTTGTATACATTATTTGTCCTTAGGAAGGCAGTCATTTTTATAAATGTTGAGAGGAATGAGAGATTCAATATAGGTCAATCGTTTTTTTTATTTTTAAGGTTTGGCTTTTATTTACTTTTGTACACATCTGGAGGATAGTTAGCTGTTTATTATGTTCATAGGAAGGTCAAGCACAGGAAGTATCTCTTTCAAGGCGAGACCCAAATGCAGACACAGGAGGCCAATGTTTGAGCTCCGATATTTATTATACCATAAGGGGTGGGCAAAAGGCAGGTGGGGGACAGGCGACAGTTCGTAAACCAAGTCCAAGTCCAACCAGTACCAGACGAGGTCAGAACAGGTAAGGGTTCAGTGATCAGGTCCGAGTCCAAACAGTACAAGGGGAAAGGCAGGCTCGAGGTCAGAACAGGCAGAGTGGTCAGGCAGGCAGATACGGCGTCAGGACAGGCAAGGGTCAAAACCAGGAGGGCTAGGAAAAAACAGAGACTGGGAAAAATAGAAGCTAGGAGAACCGCTACCTCTACCCTACCTGACACCTTGGACCCACTTCAATTTGCATTCCTCCCCAATAGATCCACAGACGATGCAATCGCCATCGCACTGTACTCTGCCCTATCCCATCTGGACAAGAGGAATACCTATGTAAGAATGCTGTTCATTGACAATAGCCCAGCCTTCAACACCATAGTACCCTCCAAGCTCATCATCAAGCTTGGGGTCCTGGGTCTGAACCCATGACTGCCAACAAGTTTGCAGATTACACAACAATAGTAGGCCTGATTACCAAAAATTACGAGACAGCCTACAGAGAGGTGGTGAAGGCTCTGGTGGAGTGGTGCCAGGAAAATAACCTCTACCTCAACGTCAACAAAATGAAGGACCTGATAGTGAACTTCAGGAAACAGCAGAGGGAGCACGCCACCATCCACATCGACGGGACCGCACTGGAGAATGCGAAAGCTTCAAGTTCCCCGGCGTACACAACACTGAAAATCTGAAATGGTCCACCTCAAGAGGCTGAAGAAATTAGGCTTGACCCCTTAGACCCTCACAAACTTTTACAGATGTACAATTGACAGAGTCCTGTTGGGCTGTATCCCTGCCTGTTACGGCAACTGTACCGCCCGCAACCACAGGGCTCTCCAGGGGGTGGTGCGGTCTGCCCAACGCATCACCGGGGGCACACTGCCTGCCCTCCAAGACACCTACAGCACCCGATGTCACAGAAAGGCCAAAAAGATCATCAAGGACATCAAACACCCGAGCCACGCCCTGTTTACCCCGCTATCATCTGGAAGGCGAGGTCAGTACAGGTGAATCAAAGCTGGGACCCAGGGACTGAAAAACAGCTTCTTTCTCAAGCGATTAGGGTTACTTAACCCTCCACCTTAGACATGAAATCACTGGTAATTTTAATAATGGAACACTAGTCACTTGAATAATGTTAATACAATGCTTTACTCATTTCATATGTATATATTGTATTATATTCTACTGTATTTTAGTCAATGCCACTCTGAAATTGTTGGTCCTAACATTTCTATATTTCACAATTCCATTCTTTTACTTTTGGATCTGTGTGTATTATTGTGAATTGTTAGATACTACTGCACTGTTGGAGCTAGAAACACAAGCATTTCGCTACACCCGCAATAACATCTGCTAAATACAGAATGTGATCAATACATTTTGATTTGGATAAGGTCACTCGTGTAACCAGGAGGAGAGGCCTCTAAACACAGTAAATGTATTTTGCTAGTGCCATGTTTCAGTCAGGCCAATCACGTCAAGTTCATGATCAGTGACTAGTTAATTGACTATGACTGCCTTGGAAGTGAGGGATCTAATATGAAATAGTCATTTTTTGAGATGTGAGGTATTATCACAATCCCTTTCAACAGGAAAGGAGCTATTATTCCAGTGGGATTGCAAAAGCGAACACAGCCATGTTTAGTTTCCCCCTACCTATATTGAGGCACAGACACGTCTCAATGGGGTAAACTGAGCTGAGTACACTGACTGTGCTTGGAGCAGACTCCACTAAGATGGCTGCCTGGCCTGCACCGTGCTGCCTGGCCTGTTCCCTATCTCATTGTAAAGCTAGAAGAGTTAGAGCCCTGTCTATGTGTCACGCCCTGACCTTAGAGATCCTTTATTTTCTCTATTTGGTAGGTCAGGGTGTGACAAGGGTGGGAAATCTATGTTTATATTTCTTTGTTGGCCGAGTATGGTTCCCAATCAGAGGCAGCTGTCTATCGTTGTCTCTGATTGGGGATCATACTTAGGCCGCCCTTTTTCCCACCTTCAGTTGTGGGATCTTGTATTTGTGTTGCACTCCTAGCTTTACGTTCGTTGAGTTGGTTATTGTTTTTTTGGTGGAACATTTCAAATTGAAGAAAATGTACTCCTACAACGCTGCACCATGGTCTTCATTTAACGACGGACGTTACACTATGTTGATAGACATGATGAGAGCATCCCTCCAGCTAGGATGGAGTCTGTCACTCCTCAGCAGACCAGGCTTGGTCCGGTTTGTGGAGGATTCCCGGAAAGAGGGCCAGTTATCTACAAATTCTACCTTTTGGGAGTGGCAGAAAACAGTTTTCAACCAGCAATTCAGCTGTACGAGTCTGCTGTAGAGCTCACCACTCTCACTAAATGGGAGAGGGCCATAGACAATTATCTTTCTAGCTAAGTTACATGCTGAAGTTATATTTCACTTGGTGACCTCTGACTGTTTCATCATAACATTGTTGGTGCCAATGTGGATAACAATATTCCTATACAGTGCATTCAGAAAGTATTCAGACCCCTAGACTTTTTCCACATTTTGTTACGTTACAGCCTTATTCTAAAGTTGATTAAATAATGTTATTCCTCGTCAATCTACACACAATACCCCTTAATGATGAAGTGAAAACAGGTTTTTGGGCATTTTTGGAAATGTATTAAAAAAGGAAATACCTTATTTACATACAGTTGAAGTCTGAAGTTTACATACACTTAGGTTGAAGTTTTGGCAAGTCGTTTAGGACATCTACTTTGTGCATGACACAAGTAATTTTTCCAACAATTGTTTACAGACAGACTTTTTCACAAATAATTCACTGTATCACAATTCCAGTGGGTCAGAAGTTTACATACACTAAATTGACTGTGCCTTAAAACTTCTTGATCCTACTTGAGACGCAGACGTGTCAAGTAGTCACCTGGAAATGCAAATGCGCTACGCTAAATGCTAAATGTACTCTTTAAAACTCAAACGTTCATTAAAATACACATGCAGGGTATTGAAGTAAAGCTACACTCGTTGTGAATCTAGCCAACAAGTCAGATTTTTAAAATGCTTTTCGGCGAAAGCATGAGAAGCTATTATCTGATAGCATGCAACACCCCAAAATGCCTGAAGGCGACGTAAACAAAATAATTAGCGTAGCCGGCGCTACACAAAAACGCAGAAATAAAATATAAAACATTAATTACCTTTGATGATATTCTTTGTTGGCACTCCTATATGTCCCATAAACATCACAAATTGGTATTTTTCCCGATTAAATCCGTCCATGAATGCCCAAAATATCCATTTGTATAGCCTGTCTGCATCAGGAAAAAAGCTCTCTTCCAACACGCAACGTCATGTTTAAAAATTATATAAGTTGCCTATATTCTTTGACAAAACACTTCAACCTACTTTTATAACCCAACTTTAGGTATTTGTAAACGTTAATAAGCGATCAAATTGATCACTGGGCGATCTGTATTCAATAGCAGCTACTCAAGAAAACAGTGTCCATTTTTCAATCTTCCAAAATCGATTGTTGTAGGCTGGATGGAATGACGGATCTATTGGTAATGTCTCAAAGGATTTTTGTCAATGAAAATGACGTTTTTGGCGACATCGTGTGGAAGCTGTAGGAATTGCATCCGTCTCCATTAAATTTGGTTTCCTTTAAACAATACATGAAAGGGGCGCATGGATACTTTTTTCAGCTTTCAGTGACCAGTTTTTCTTGCGCTTTTCGATGAAACACACGCTCTGTTATAGTCACAGCCGTGATTTAACCAGTTTTAGAAACGTCAGAGTGTTTTCTATCCACACATACTAATCATATGCATATACTATATTCCTGGCATGAGTAGCAGGACGCTGAAATGTTGCGCGATTTTTAACAGAATGTTCGAAAAAGGAGGGGGTAGGATGAAGAGGTTTTAAAACAGCTTGGAAAATTCCACAAAATTATGTCATGGCTTTAGAAGCTTCTGATAGGCAAATTGACATCATTTGAGTCAATTGGAGGTGTACCTGTGGATGTATTTCAAGGCCTACCTTCAAACTCAGTGCCTCTTTGCTTGACATCATGGGAAAATCAGCCAAGACCTCAGAAAAATAAATCAGCCAAGACCTCAGGAAAAAAATTGTAGACCTCCACAAGTCTGGTTCATCCTTGGGAGCAATTTCCAAATGTCTGAAAGTACCAAGTTCATCCTACAAACAATAGTATGCAAGTTTAAAGCAGTAGCCGTCATACCGCTCAGGAAGGAGACGCATTCAGTCTCCTAGAGATGAACGTACTTTGGTGTGAAAAGTGCAAATCAATCCCAGAACAACAGCAAAGAACGTTGTGAAGATGCTGGCGGAAACAGGTACAAAAGTATCTATATCCACAGTAAATTGAGTCCTATGTCGACATAACCTGAAAGGCCATTCAGCAAGGAAGAAGCCACTGCTCCAAAACCGCCATAAAAAAGACAGATACGGTTTGCATCTGCACATGGGGACAAAGATCGTACTTTTTGGAGAAATGTCCTCTGGTCTGATGAAGCAAAAATATAACTGTTTGGCCATAATGACCATCGTTATGTTTGGAGGAAAAAGGGGGGCGCTTGCAAGCCGAAGAACACCATCCCAACCGTTAAGCACGGGGGTGGCATTATCATGTTGTGGCGGTGTTTTGCTGCAGGAGGGAAGGTGCAGTTCACAAAATAGATGGCATCATGAGGCAGGAACATTATGTGGATATATTGAAGCAACATCACAAGACATCAGTCAGGAAGTTAAATCTTGGTCTCAAATTGGTCTTCCAAACGGACAATGACCTCAAGCATACTTCCAAAAGTCGTGGCAAAATGGCTTAAGGACAACAAAGTAAAGGTATTGGAGTGGCCATCACAAAGCCCTGACCTCAATCCTATAAAACATTTGTGGGCAGAACTGAAAAAGCATGTGTGAGCAAGGAGGCCTACAAACCTGACTCAGTTACACCAGCTCTGTCAGGAGGAATGGGCCAAAATTCACCCAACTTATTGTGGGAAGCTTGTGGAAGGCTACCCAAAATGTTTGACCCAAGTTAAACAATGTAAAGGCAATGCTACCAAATACTAATTGAGTGTACATTAACTTCTGAACCATTGGGAATGTGATGAAATAAATTAAATCTGAAATAAATCATTCTCTATACTTTATTCTTACATTTCACATTTCACATAAAATAAAGTGGTGATCTTAACTGACCTAAGACAGGGAATTTTTACTAGGATTATATGTCAGGAATTGTGAAAAACTATTTGGCTAAGGTGTATGTAAACCTCTGACTTCAATTGTAAGTATTCAGATCCTTTGCCTTGAGACTCAAAATCGAGCTCAGGTGCATCCTGTATCCATTGATCATCCTTGAGATGTTTCTACAACTTGATTGGAGTCCACCTGTGGTAAATGCAATTGATTGGACATGATTTGGAAAGGCACACACCTGTCTATATAAGGTCCCACAGTTTACAGTCTATGTCAGGGCAAAACCAAGCCATGTGGTCAAAGTAATTGCTCGTAGAGCTCTGAGACAGGAATGTGTTGAGGCACAGACTTGGGGAAGTGTACGAAAACATTTAGACAGCATTGAAAGTCCCCAAGAACACAGTGTCCACCATTCTTAAAATGGAAGAAGTTTGGAACCACCAAGACTCTTCCTAGAGCTGGCCGCCCGGCCAGACTGGGCAATCGGGGAGAAGGGCCTTGGTCAGAGAGGTGACCAAGAACCCAATGGTAGAACCGTCTGAAGGACAACCATCTCTGCAGCACTCCACCAATCACTTATTTTTGGTAGAGCGGACAGACAGAAGCCACTCCTCAGTAAAAAGGCACATGAGAGATTGCTTGGAATTTGCCAAATGTCACCTAAAGTACTCTCAGAACATGAGAAACAAGATTTCTCTGGTCTGATGTAACCAGTTTGAACTCTTTGGCCTGAATGCCAAGCATAACGTCTAGAGGAAACCTGGCACCATTCCTAAGGTGAAGCATTATGGTGGCAACATCATGCTGGGGATGGTGATGTTTTTCATTGGCAGGAACTGGGAGACTAGTCAGGATCAAGGGGAAGATGAATTGAGCAATGTACAGAGAGATCCTTGATGAAAACCTGCTCCAGAGATCTCAGGACCTCCGACTGGGGCAAAGGTTCACCTTCCAACAGGACAACGATCTTAAGCATACAGCCAAGACAACGCAGGAGTGGCTTAGGGACAAGTCTCTGAATGTCCTTTAGTGGCCCAACCAGATAAAACATCTCTGGAGAGACCTGAAAATAGCCTTGCAGGGACGCTCCCCATCCAACCTGACAGAAGTTGAGAGAATCTGCAGAGAAGAATGGGAGAAACACCACAAATACAGGTGTGCCACCCTTCTAGCGTCTTACTCAAGAAGACTTGAGGCTGTAATCGCTGCCAAAGGTGCTTCAACAAAGTACAGAGTAAAGGGTCTGAATACTTATGTAAATGTAATATTTAATTTAAAAAAAATTATATACACATTTGCAAACATTTCTAAAAACCTGATTTTGCTTTGTCATTATGCTATTGTGTGTGGATTGATGAGGGAACTAATCAATTTAATCCATTTTAGAATAAGGCTGTAATGGAAGAAAATGTTGAAAAAGTCAAGGGGTCTGAATACATTCTGAATTCTACATTCTCCCATTTACACTCGCCAGTTTTAGCCTCAGCCAGCATCCTCTTCAGATAAGCTTTTAGTTCGATAGCCCTGCCCCCGGTAAACAATGAATGATCACCTGGATGATTCTTTTTATGTCCAAAATGATACTCTCCCTAACGTTGACACAGTATGAAGGGACATTAGGGGTGGGGAGGAACGAGGAGCCTCCACCGTAGCCGCACGCACTATAAGGACTTGGGCGATTTTGCAAATTTGCAGAATACTTTCCAAAAATGTCCAGGTTTTCATGAGGGAATAAACAGGTAGGGATTCAGGAAATATGCTTTAAAACAGCACATTTGTCTCTCAACCCCATGGCAAAATTGGAAGAATTGCATAAAATGAGAAATACAATTGCTAAATCTTTTCTCCCATGGAAAGAAGTCTAGATTTGCAGAGAACTTTCTTTAAAACTGCAAAATTTTCTCTACACTGCATGGCAAAATGTGTAGAATTGCAGACAATTAACTCTAAAATTGTAGGGTGGCCGCTAAAATATTTTGCTCTTAAAACTTCTCTATGGTAGGGGGCACTATTTTCACCTCCGGATGAAAAGCGTGCCCAAAGTAAACTGCCTGCTACTCAGGCCCAGAAGCTAGGATATGCATATAATTGGTAGATTTGGATAGAAAACACTCTAAAGTGTGTAACTCTTCTACTTGGCTGGTTACTGTTTGTAATGATTTGTCTGCTGGGCGACGTTCTCAAATAATCGCATGGTATGCTTTCGCCGTAAGCCTTTTTGAAATCTGATTCCGTGGTTGGATTCACAAGAAGTTAATCTTTAAACCTATGTGTAACACTTGTATGTTTTCAGAATTTTTATAATAAGTATTTCTGTTTTTGAATTTGGCTCTCTGCAATTTCACTGGATGTTGGTCAGTTGGGACATTACCGTCCCACATACCCTAGAGAGGTTTTAAGGTCACTTTTTACTGCCATCAAAGGTGTCTATCCCTGCTCTAAGCAGTGTTTCTATTTTTGTTATTATGCTTGTGTTTATCTGTTGAGGCATTTGTGTATCTGTTGAGGCATGTGCGTGTGTGTGTGTGGGTTTTCATTATTTGGGCCAAGCCATCAGATGGCAATCGGAGGGCAGCATGCTTGGATGGTTGGCCCGGTTACCACGACAATCAACCGGGTGACGTTGCTGATGCTCCT
Source organism: Oncorhynchus clarkii lewisi (assembly GCF_045791955.1). Classification (NCBI taxonomy): domain Eukaryota; kingdom Metazoa; phylum Chordata; class Actinopteri; order Salmoniformes; family Salmonidae; genus Oncorhynchus; species Oncorhynchus clarkii. The sequence goes on from NC_092164.1 coordinate 41,676,648, forward strand.
ATTATCATAGCCTGCGGGTCATTAGGAAATGGTTCTTCATACTCTCAATAACCAAATTAACCTCATATTGTTATTGTTTGAAGGACATGCCAGGTGCTGGGCTTTCTTAATGATGCAAGGCCAGCAGGGATCCACTATAGCACTAGAAAATGATGTGGTTCCTTATTTGATGAGACGCTATTGGATATAATCCAACAATGCTACATTGCGGGACCATTTCGTTGGGTAGAAAATATATTGTATAAATATGTTGCGTGTAGAAGAAGCTAAAAGATAGAGAGAGAAAATGAGGAGTTTAACAGGTGAGGGTGATGAGGAGAGATTGTGACAGGGAGGGAAGAAACAAAGAATTAGAGGTAAAGCTAAGATGAGAGGAAATAAAAGTAAAACATGAAAAGATAGGAAAGAGAGAAAAGAGAAAACAGAAAAGGTTTGCAGATTACAAACGGTGTTTATTTGCAAAACCTAATCGAGTCATTTAAAAAAACGGTGGATTCCTATTTTGTGTTTCATTGTACTAGAAAACAGAATTTGTCAATACTGGACTCATATAAGTTTCATATAATTCCCCCCCTTCAAAACCCAAGAGGCCGACTCAAGAATTTGGCATCAGTTGGCAAGGCAATATCAAACTAAGACTTTTTCTCCCTCCAAATTTTCTGTCACGTTTTTAGAATTTGCAGTTTTCAATGCAACAGACTCCGGGTGTTGTATTGGAGCGAGGCAAATGGAATTTGGTGAAATGATGAAAAGAGGGTTTGACAGATTAGCACATGGGAGAGCAGAGATTAGAACTACATTTAAAACAACCTTTTCCCTGGAAATTTAGAGCCTGTGTCAATTGGGAATCACATTGATTGGATGCTGCGTTGATTGGATGCTACAGAATAGCTCATTATTTGGATTGAATGCAGCGAAATGGACATTCTTTACAATAAAATATCTGTTGTTGGGATGCTTTTTTCTCCATGGACATGGGCAGTGTTGAGGAAGCTACTCTGAAAACATATTTTACCAAGCTACAAATCACTTCACACTGGAAGAAGTTATTCTACACTAAAGCTACCCTTAAGAGAAACATAGTATACTTCACTAAAGTTACTTTTAAAAAGTGGTTCACCACACTACAAACTACATGAAAATGTATCATATTAAAATCTAAAACATCATAGAATACAAATTGCAAGGTCAGATCACTCCTGTTAACAGAATGTGTAATTTATCCTATTAAACACAAAAACAATGTTTAAAGTGAGAATAAGGCAGGTCTGATGCCAAAAAAGAAAGGAAATGATTGCCTACTGCACACTAGTGGAGGCTCCTCAGAGGAGGAAGGGGAGGACCGTCATCAGTGAGTTTCAGAAAAATAAAAAGTGAAACATTAATAAAAGTTATCGTTTTTAGATAGAAATATACTAAATATATTCACACCACCAAGTAATTGATTTAAACATACTGTTTTGCAATGAAGGTCTACAGTAGCCTCAACAACACTCTATAGGGTAGTACCATGGTGCAGCTGAAAGACAGCTAGTTTCATTCCTCCTCTGGTTACATTGACTTCAATACAAAACGTAGAAGACTCTTGGTTCACTAACACGGTAATTATGTCAACTTCCGGAGGACTTTCTCAAACCTATCAGAGCTCTTGCAGCATGAACTGACATGTTGTCCACCCAAGGATCAGAGAATTAATCAAGAACTTAAAAAATAAGTTGTTGACTCAGAGAGTTTGAGCAAATTACAGTTTGAACAAATGAATTTCTTCAAAAATGAAGGAGAAGGAGAAGTGAGCAAGAGAGCTAGTTATAGAAATTATATACAGTACCAGTCAAAGTTTGGACACTCCTACTCAGGTTTTTCTTTATTTTTACTATTTTATACATTGTAGAATAATAGTGAAGATATCAAATTATGAAATAGCACAAATGGAATCATGTAGTAACCAAAAAAGTGTTAAACAAATCAAAATATATTTTATATTTGAGATTCTTCAAAGTAGCCACCCTCTGCCTTGACAGCTTTGCACACTCTTGGCATTCTCTCAACCAGCTTCACCTGGAATGTTTTACCAACTGTTTTGAAGGAGTTCCCACATATTCTGAGCACTTATTGGCTGCTTTCCCTTCACTCTGCGGTCCAAATCATCCCAAACCAAACATACCTGAATTTGTCTAGTAGAAACTCTTGTTTGCACATGTTGGACTAATAATTACACCCAAGATCAGCTAGATGCAGGCAAGAGTGTGCAAGGTGGTATTAAATGTGTCCTTGTCTGTCACCTTGATTACTCACATTTTTCTCTTGACCTGTGCATCTACCGTGTAAACGTACATTCATAGGCTAGGTTGTAGCAACCTCATGATGGCTATATGGAAAATTTGAGTATCACGTATTTTTTTATTTAAAAAAAATGTTTATTTAAACAGGTAGGCTAGGTGAGAACAAGTTCTCATTTACAACTGCGACCTGGCCAAGATAAAGCAAAGCAGTGTGACACAGACAACAACACAGAGTTACACATGGAGTAAACAATAAACAAGTCAATAACACAGTAGAAAAAAATAAAGTCTATATACAGTGTGTGCAAAAGGCATGAGGAGGTAGGCAATAAATAGGCCATAGGAGCGAATAATTACAATTTAGCAGATTAACACTGGAGTGATAAATGAGCAGATGATGATGTGCAAATAGAGATACTGGTGTGCAAAAGAGCAGAAAAGTAAATCAAAACAGTATGGGGATGAGGCAGGTAGATTGGGTGGGCTATTTACAGATGGACTATGTACAGCTGCAGCGATGGTTAGCTGCTCAGATAGTTGATGTTTAAAGTTGGTGAGGGAAATAAAAGTCTCCAACTTCAGCGATTTTTGCATTTTGTTCCAGTCACTGGCAGCAGAGAACTGGAAGGAAAGGCGGCCAAATGAGGTGTTGGCTTTGGGGATGACCAGTGAGATATACCTGCTGGAACGTGTGCTACAGGTGGGTGTTGTTATCGTGACCAGTGAACTGAGATAAGGCGGAGCTTTACCTAGCATAGACTTATAGATGTAGTAACCTAAACCTATCGATGTTACATTGAGCTGGGTGAATGGAATATGAATGACTGTCATCCAATATGCTGTCATAGAAATAAGGCCATGCTCATGAAAAAGAATCTTCCTCCCTCCTCTTAAATGGCACCGACCGCCACTGATTCACACATATTATATTTGAGCAAAAAAAGTGTGGTGTTCCAGGAAATAGCGATACCGCTTCATGTCAAAAAAGTAACACACTACTAAGATTTGAATTTAGTTCAACTATCAGCAAGCTACCGCAAAATGTAGTTGAATTACTAATTGAACATGGGCATACATGGACATGGGCATGGGCATATGCAGTTCATTAAATTAAACAATTTGTTGTTGTTTGAGTGTGTCAGTTGGGGTCATTGAAAGAAATAAAGGACCATGATAGCTACAAAGCTTTCGGGAAACTAAACCGAATCTGTTCCATCAATCAGACCATACACATGACTGACATCCTGATGAAAAACACACCCTACTGTGAACAGTAGGAGATGGGAGAGGCCGGATGAGTTTCTATAAGTGGGGCTTGGAGTGAGAAAAGGGAAAGGAAAGAGAGAGAGTGAAAGGATTCTGATAAGCCATTTGAGTTCTTTGGTGCGAGAGGGATCAGGAAGAGAGGAAGTGACTTTTTAGAAAGAGAAGGGCACAAAAAAAATAATTGGTATGTGGCTTTGGAAGTGAACACTTCATGTGGTGACCTATTATTACCATAGATGTGTTATATTGTTGCTGTGCGTTGATCAATTGGCAGGAGGGAATGACTCGCTAGCCAGCTTTGAAACAGTGCTGGATAGGCTACAAACCAACATGCTAGATGTAGTTAGTTACTGTCCAATGCAGACTTCTGTTTACAAATCTCCACTGAACACTTTCCCTGGGTCATTCCAGTGATTCAAAACAAAGGTGCAAGAACACCCCCTCACTCCCAGCATGCATTGCAGAGAACCATCCGACCTCCCCATGCGGATCTGAGTTTCCCACAGTCTCCTACACAGCGGATGAGTGAGCAAGACACTGGCAACTGCCCAGGAAATAGTTTGCTGATGCTGTTTATCCTTCATACCAGAAAAACTATACAGCCACAGATAGAGATTAAAATAAAAAAAATCCTTTACTATTGGGGGGAGGACAAGGAGAGAGGTGGTAGGGGGTGAGTGAGGGAATCAGTGAGGGGGTGGGGTGAGAGTTTGTGTGTATTGTGAGAGAAAGATAGAGAGACAGAGCAAGAGCAATAGTCTTGTTTCCTTGAGTTGTTATTCTCATTTACAAAAACCCAAGCCCCAAATAAGATGTGGCAGCAGGGGAAGAGAGTCCCGAAGGGCTATGCTGCATTGCAAACACACACAGAGCGAGAGAGAGAAGGCTCAGTAGCCTCATCAACAAACAGTATTCACTGAGTGTATCTGCCAACTACCCCTCTTCATTTGGATGGTGCCTGTCTCTGTTTGCCTTCTGTAGTCATCATCGTTGTGCTAGCCTGAGGGGGAACCCCCCCGGCAAACCCAGTGGTGCCATCCGGCTTCCTTCACCGTTCCATTAGGAAGGTAAGGCCTGTCAATCAGAGGGGGGGGGGGGGGGGGGTGGAGGCTGAAACACACTTCTTACACACACTTCTCTGTCTATTAGATGCAGCAGAAGGGAAGGGCAGCTGGAACTGACATTTTTGTAATGGCGAAGAGTCCATGATATTTTTGTGGTGTGTTTACCTGAAAATGTATTCTGACGATCAACGTTTTGAGTGTTTCTTCCTTTTGTTCGGTGCATTTTCTGCATCGACTTAGTTCGGGATCTGCCTCAATTTACAGTTAGGTAGAAATGTATTTGTAAAACACGCTTGATAGGGACAGAAGTTGAGGCACAGGTTAATATCTCAATGGCAAAAGCTTTGCAAAGAAATTGACTTGTTCATGCTTTTCTGTGTACTACGTCTTTACTGAGTTTTGACATTTAACTATGAATGAGTGTGTAAACCAAAGAAGAAGAAAAAAGAAAAAAAATCGAACCATCACAAAGATCTACCTTGTCAAATATTCAGCTCACACAGACATCCCAAAACAAAGTTTAAATAAAAAATTGTGGATCTAATCCAAAAGAAAATGCCCTTTCTATATTGTTATACATGTTTACAGGCCTCCACTCTCTCCACCACCACCATGCCTAAAGGAGGGGGGGACTCAATTTAATTGCGTCGGAGCAGAGTACATTACAACATTACAACGGCCAGGCTTTGGGAGTGAGGCCAGATCTCAGCCTGAGAACAATCAGGCACTAACTACACATCACCGTGACAGAGATGCACCTCCTCTCTACCTCTCTGTATTGATTTTCTATCCCATTGTTAATGGTCCCATTAAACACCGTCATCTGGCACTTTACCGTGCCCAGGCCCACTTAGCAATAAAACTCCTCTCCAGCCCCATTTTAAAGGCCGGAGAGGGGGTGGAGTGGAGGAAGGAGGGGAGGGAAGGAAGGAAGGGAGTGAGATAATTCACCTGCAGGCTGGACAACAAGGTCATATGACATGTTTTGGGAGATGTCTGCAGTATCTTGCTGAGTGCTGACTTGGCTCGTTGGCAGAGAGAGAGATGATTTGCTAAGGAAGTCAAGTCTGTGAATGTATTTTTTGCAGACTGTATCTTATCACTGGTTTCGAGATAAATTCTGCATACATTCTTCCATCTGACACTCCAGGTAGACTCGTGCAAATGCTCAGAGTATTTCAATGATTTCAACCCAGAGGCGTGTTCAATAGGGATAAAACGGAAGGAATCGGGTAGAGGTAGTACCTGAAACTATCTAAGAAAAATATGCTTGCTTTTGGATTTCATTCGAACGCTTTCTACTGTAACGTGCCGTTTATAAAGTTCGGAGAGTGGAACTTCCACTATAGGAAAGTTAAGACTATACAGACGACCCATAGAGGAGCTATGTAAAAAGTGTGTTTATTCTCTAGAAGCAACCATCTTAATTACTTCACGTGACTGACATGAATTTATAGACACAGGTCAGGCGTTGTTAATCAATGATGAATTCTCATCCTTACATACGTCCCAATCTCACTAAGAAACGTCCTTATTTTTCTAACATAAAACACATTAGGTAGTGGCCTACTTGTTTTAGAAGCAAAATAATTGAAAAGTCTATGCATATTGCTGAGATAAATATTATATAACAAAACAAAATATTCCTGTCATGGCTACCTGTGACTGTCATAAATGCAAACAAAATGCAATTGAAATTTCATTCACACAAAATTTCAAACGCAACATTCAGTCCACCTTCACACTTAGTATTTTCATTTTCTTCAAACCATGAAGACCACTAGGATGGTCTCTTAGTACCATGCGCTGTTGGCATGCATAAAGCAGTCCCATGGTCGTGCAATAGCTGTATCCCCAAGGCCTCTTTCAGTTCCACTTTCATGTGGTCAAAGTCTACACAAACAGTAGCTGGGCAAGTTCTTCCTCGCAGAGTAGGCAGCTCCATCCCGATCCCAACGTGGTAAACCAAGGAGAGCACAGTCCTTCCACGTGCAAGCTAACCAAGCAACGAAAACAGTGACTGGCGGGAGATGCAAAATTCCCCGACATCCACGAAGCAGGCTACTAGGGTAGGCAATTTCAAATTAAATCAAATGTTATTTTTCATCTGTGCAGAATACAACAGGTGTAGACCTTACAGTGAAATGCTTACTTACAAGCCCTTAACCAACAATTCCGTTTTGAGAATATACCTAAAAAAAGTAAGAGATAATAGTAACAAATAATTAGAGCAACAGTAAAATAACAATAGCAAGGCTATATACAGGGGATATCAGTACAGAGTCAATGCGCGGGGTCACCGGTGTTGAGTTAATTGAGGTTATATGTCCATGTAGATAGGGCTATTAAGGTGAATATGCATAGATAATAACAGAGAGTAGCAGCAATGTAGAAGAGGGGGGGGATAATGCAAATATTCTGGGTAGCCATTTGATTAGATGTTCAGGAATCTTATGGCTTGGGGGTAGAAGCTGTTTGTAAGCCTCTTGGACCTAGACTTGGCGCTCCGTTATCGTTTGCCACGCAGTAGCAGAAAAAACAGTCTATGACTAGGGTGGCTGGAGTCTTTGACAATTTTTAGGGCCTTCCTCTGCCACCGCATGGTACAGAGGTCCTGGATGACAGGAAGCTTGGCCCCGGTGATGTACTGGGCCGTACGCACTACCTTCTGTAGTGCCTTGTGGTCGGATGCCGAGCAGTTGCCATACCAGGCAGTGCAACCCATCAGGATGCTCTCATTGTTGCAGCTGTAAAACCTTTTGTGGATCTGAGGACCAATGCCAAATCTTTTCAGTCTCCTGAGGGGGAATAGGTTTTGTGGTGCCTTCTTTACGACTGTCTTGGTGTGCTTGGACCATTTTAGTTTGTTGGTGATGAGAACGCCAAGGATCTTGAAGCTCTCAACCTGCTCCACTACAGCCCCGTTGATGAGAATGAGGGTATGCTCGGTCCTCCTTTTCCTGTAGTCCACAATCAACTTTTTTGTCTTGTTCACGTTGAGGGATAGGTTGTTGTCCTTGCTCCACATGGTCAGGTCTCTGACCTCTTCCCTATAGGCTCTCTCATCGTTGTGGTAGTCAGGCTGTTGTGTCATTGGCAAATTTAATGATGGTGTTGGAGTCGTGCCTGGCCGTGCAGTCATGTGTGAACAGGGAGTACAGGAGGGGACTGAGCACGCACCCCTGAGGGGCCCCCATGTTGAGGATTAGCGTGGCGGATGTGTTGTTACCTACCCTTACCACCTGGGGGTGGCCTGTCAGGAAGTCCAGGGTACAGTTGCAGAGGGAGATGTTTATTCCCATGGTTCTTAGCTTAGTGATGAGCTTTGAGGGCACTATGTTGAAAATGCTGAACTGTAGTCAATGAATAGCATTCTCACATAGGTGTTCCTTTTGTCCAGGTGTGAAAGGGAAGTGTGGAGTGCAATAGAGATTGCATTATCTGTGGATCTGTTGGGGCGGTATGCAAATTGGAGTGGGTCTAGGATTTCTGAGATAATGATGTTGATGTGAGCCATGACCAGCCTTTCAAAGCACTCCATGGCTACAGACGTGAGTGCTACGTGTTCGTAATCATTCAGACAGGTTACCTTATTGTTCTTGAGCACAGGGGCTATGGTGGTCTGCTTGAAACATGTTGGTATTACAGACTCAGACAGGGAGAGGTTGAAAATGTCAGTGAAGACGCTTGCCAGTTGTTCAGCGCATACTCGGAGTAAACGTCCTGGTAATCTGTCATCCCTGCGGCCTTGTGAATGTTTACCTGTTTAAAGGTCTTGCTCACATAGGCTGCGGAGAGCGTGATCACACACTCGCCCGGAAAAGCTGATGCTCTCATGCATGTTTCAGTGTTAATTGCCTCGAAGCAAGCATTGAAGTTATTTAGCTCGTCTGGTAGGGTTGTGTCACTGGGCAGCTCTTGGCTTTGCTTCCCTTTGTAGTCTGTAATAGTTTACAAGCCCTGCCACATCCGACTAGCGTTGGAGGTTCGTTGTTTGATGGTTCGTCAGAGGGAATAGCGGGATTTCCACTCCTTGAAAGAAGCAGCTCTACCCTTTAGCTCATTGTGAATGTTGCCTGTAATCCATGGCTTCTGCTATGTACGTACAGTCACTGTGGTGATTACGTCATTGATGCACTTATTGATGAAGCCAGTAACTGATGTGGTGTACTCCTCAATGCCATCGGAATAATCCCAGAGCATCTTCCAGTCTGTGCTAGCAAAACAGTCCTGTAGTGTAGCATCTGCTTCATCTGACCACTTTTTTATTGACAAAGTCATGAGATACTCTACCTCAGGCGAACAAAACCTTGCGACTTCCTTAGATATTGTGCACCAGCTGTTGTTTAGAAATATACATAGGCCGCCACCCCGTGTCTTATCAGAGGCTGCTGTTCTATCCTGCCGATAGACTGTATAACCTGTCAGCTGTATGTTATTAATGTCGTCATTCAGCCACGACTCTGTGAAACATAAGATATTAAAACATTTCATGTCCCGTTGGTAGGATATATACGTGCTCTTAGATCGCCCCATTTATTTTCCAGCGATTTAACGTTGGCTAACAGTATGGATGGCAAAGGCAGATTAGCCACTCGTCGCCTGATCCTCACAAGGATCTCCGATCTCCTTCCACGAAATCTCTGTTTCTTTTTCCTGCAAATGAAAGGGATGAGGACCTGTTCGGGTGTTTCCGCCTAACTTATTAAAGACAAATTATTTGTCCAATTCGAGGTGTGTAATCGCTACCATCAGTAACACACTACGCCGCCAGGGACTCAAATCCTGCAGTGCCAGACATGTCCCCCTGATTAAGCCAGTACATGTCAAGGCCCGTCTGAAGTTTGCTAGAGAGCATTTGGATGATCCAGAAGAAGATTGGGAGAATGTCATATGGTCAGATGAAACCAAAATATAATTTTTTGGTAAAAACTCAACTCGTCATGTTTGGAGGACAAAGAATGCTGAGTTTCATCCAAAGAACACCATACCTACTGTGAAGCATGGGGGTGGAAACACCATGCTTTGGGGATGTTTTTCTGCAAAGGGACCAGGACGACTGATCCGTGTAAAGGAAAGAATGAATGGGGCCCTGTATCATTAGATTTTGAGTGGAAACCTCCTTCCATCAGTAAGGGCATTGAAGATGAAACGTGGCTGGGTCTTTCAGCATGACAATGATCCCAAACACACCAAAGGAGAAGGAGCAACGAAGGCAACGAAGGAGTGGCTTCGTAAGAAGCATTTCAAGGTCCTGGAGTGGTCTAGCCAGTCTCCAGATCTCAACCCCATAGAAAATCTTTGGAGGGAGTTAAAAGTCCATGTTGCCCAGCAACAGCCCCAAAACATCACTGCTCTAGAGGAGATCTGCATGGAGGAATGGGCCAAAATACCAGCAACAGTGTGTGAAAACCTTGTGAAGACTTCTGTCATTGCCAACAAAGGGTATATAACAAAGTATTTAGATTGACCAAATACTTATTTTCCACCATCATTTGCAAATAAATTCATAAAAAATCCTACAATGTGATTTTCTGGATTTTTTTTTCTAATTTTGTTTCTCATAGTTGAAGTGTACCTACGATGAAAATTACAGTCCTCTCTCATCTTTTTAAGTGGGAGATCTTGCACAATTGGTGGCTGACTAAATATTTTTTATTTATATATTGAAAACAACAGTGGTCCTAGAGCGGAACCTTGAGGAACTCCTAAACTTGCCATTTATTTGTCTGAGGACCAACCATCCTCAGAGACGAACTGATATCTTTCCGACAGATAAGATCCAAACCAGGGAAGAACATGTCCGTGTAAACAAATTCGGGACTGACGCCATTATAAGGTAATTACCACCTTCGCGAGTGCGGGCTCAGTACTATGGTTGTGTCCAAACCCAGACTGGAGCGTTTCATATATATATATATATATATATATATATATATATATATATATATATATATATTATTTGTCTTCAGGAAAGCAGTGAGTTGCTGAGCAACAGCTTTACATTTGTTGTTGTTGTTGAGGAATTTGTATGAACATAACAAGATTCAACAACTGAGACATAAACTGAACAAGTTCCACAGACATGTGACTAACAGAAATGGAATAATGTGTCCCTGAACAAAGGGGGGTCAAAATCAAAAGTAACAGTGTGGCCACCAGCTGCATTAAGTACTGCAGCGCAACTCCTCCTCGTGGACTGCACCAGATTTGCCAGTTCTTGCTTTGAGATGTTACCCCACTCTTCCACCAAGGCAACTGCAAGTTCCCAGACATTTCTGGGGGGAATGGCCCTAGCCCTCACCCTCCGATCCAACAGGTCCCAGACGTGCTCAATGGGATTGAGATCTGGGCTCTTTGCTGGCCATGGCAGAACACTGACATTGTCTTGCAGGAAATCACGCACAGAAGGAGCAGTATGGCTGTTGGCATTGTCATGCTGGAGGGTCATGTCAGGATGGGCCTGAAGGAAGGGTACCACATGAGGGAGGAGGATGTCTTCCCTGTATCTCACAGCATTGAGATTGCCTGCAATGACAACAAGCTCAGTCCGATGATGCTGTGACACACCGCCCCAGACCATGACGGACCCTCCACCTCCAAATCGGTCCCGCTCCAGAGTACAGGCCTCAGTGTAACACTCATTCCTTTGACGATAAACGTGAATCTGACCCTCACCCCGGGTGAGACAAAACCGTGATTCGTCAGTGAAGAGCACTTTTTGCCAGTTCTGTCTGGTCCAGCGACGGTGGGTTTGTGCTCATAGGCGACAATGTTGCTGGTGATGTCTGGTGAGGACCTGCCTTACAACAAGGCTACTCGCCCTCAGTCCAGCCTCTCTCAGCCTATTGCGGACAGTCTGAGCACTGATGGAGGGATTGTGCATTACTGGTGTAACTCGGGTAGTTGTTGTTGCCATCATGCAGGTGTGATGTTTGGATGTACCGATCCTGTGCAGGTGTTGTTACACGTGGTCTGCCACTGCGAGGACCATCAGCTGTCCGTCCTGTCTCCCTTTGACACTGTCTTAGGCGTCTCACAGTACGGACATTGCAATTTATTGCCCTGGCCACATCTGCAGTCCTCATGCCTCTTTGCAGCATGCCTAAGGCATGTTCACACAGATGAGCAGGGACCCTGGGCATCTTTCTTTTGGTGTTTTTAGAGTCAGTAGAAAGGCCTCTTTTAGTGTCCTTAATTTTCATAACTGTGTCTTAACGACTGTTCCACAGGTGCATGTTCATTAATTGTTTATGGTTCATTGAACAAGCATGGGAAACAGTGTTTAAACCTTTCACAATGAAGATCTGTGAAATTATTTGGATTTTTATAAATGATCTTTGAAAGACAGGGTCCTGAAAAAGGGGTGTTTCTTTTTTTGCTGAGTTTATGTACTGTGTTCAATACTATTCTACTGTTTCTTAGTCCGTTCCGCTCTGACATCGCTCGTCCGTATAGTCTTAATTCATTCCTTCTTAGATTTGTGTGTGTTGTGTAATTTGTTAGATATTACCTGTTAGATATTACTGCACTGTCGGAGCAAGCATTTAGCAATAACATCTGCTAATCACGTGTACTGTATGTGACCAATTACATTTAATTGATTTGACTAGAGGCTGCAATCGCTGCCAAAGGTGCTTCAACAAAGTACTGAGTAAAGGTTATGAGTTCTTACGAAAATGTGATATTTCTGTTTTTTTATTTAATAAATTAGCAAAAATGTCTAAAAACCTGTTTTTGCTCTTGTCATTATGGGGTATTGTGTGTAAATTAATACATTTTTGAACAAGGCTGTAACCTAACAAAATGTGGGGGGGGAAATCAAGGGTTCTGAATACTTTCTGAAGTCACTGTATGTCTCAAAGGGAGAGTGCAATTGGCATGCTGACTGCAGAATTGTCCAAAAGAGTGGTTGCCAGAGAATTTAATGTTAATTTCTCTTCCAAAAGCCGCCTCCAACGTCATTTTAGAGAGTTTGGCAGTATATCCAACTGGCCTCACAACTGCAGACCACATGTATGGCATCGTGTGGGTGAGTGGTTTGCTTATGTCAACATTGTGAACAGAGTGCCACAAGTTGGTGGTGGGGTTATGATATGGGAAGCCATAAGCTATGGACAACGAACACAATTGCATTTCATTGATGGCAATTTTGAATGCACAGAGATAATGTGACGAGATCCCGAGGGCCATTTTTTTTTTAAAGGTACCTGTGACCAGCAGATAGGGAAAATCCATATATTAGGGCCTAATGAATTGATTTCAATTGACTGATTTCCTTCCATGAACTGTAACTCAGTCAAATATTTCAAATTGTTGCATCTACATTGTTTTGGGTCAGTATAGATCCAGGGATGATTGTGGCCAATACTCACGGTTTGCCTGTCCGACAGCTAGCAGTGAGAGAGATGATAGCTCAGAGAACATGGTGCATGCGCCTCTTCGTATGCTGTCTCCACGGGGCTGGTAGTAGGCCTAGCATGTAAGCCAAGCACAGTCACGTCCCGTCATGACTTCAGAATACTTTTTCCCGTCTTTAAAAATGCTCAAAAAACACAGCTGCCACCAATGTAGTGTGTCATTTCTAGGGTTCGGAGAGTGATTACAGTCGTGTGTGAGGAGAGGGAACAGCACTGGTGCTTCATCACAGTTGAGGGTCCGCAGTGTCAAAACAGGTTCTCTCTCTCTCTCTCTCTGCAGATCACGTTTTGAGATGTACAGTATCTGGTTCACACTGTGTTCTATATTTAAAATCTTTCAAACATCAAAATTCAGAAGATAACCGAAGATAACAAATAAGCTGTCCACACATTCGTATGAAAGTGAAATCCTCTTCACAATATCTCCACCAAAGACAAGGCTCACTTGGAAACTGATGACAAGAAACAAAAATGGACTCAGTAGCAGTTTCATAATTTTTTCTTCCCAGAGCCATCAACAAATACATTTCACTAGTGTGTTTACCAAGAAAACAACAGCAGGACATATATGGGACTAGATTGGCGAGGAGGAGGAGGAGGGGGATAAAAAGGAGGAACATGTTTTGAAGACAAACATTTGTGTTTACAGTACATTTATAACAGGGGTCTTCTGGGAGCCGGAGTCTTTAGTAAAGGACTTGTGTTTTATTAGTTGAATGATATAAAACATGACAAAACAGCTACTCAAAGAGGCTCAGAGATTCTCCCCCTTTTCCCACAGGGATTTCTATGTAGGCCAAGAGCTGCTCCCCTTCTTCTCTTTGTGTGTGTGTGTGTGTGTGTGTGTGTGTGTGTGTGTGTGTGTGTGTGTGTGTGTGTGTGTGTGTGTGTGTGTGTGTGTGTGTGTGTGTGTGTGTGTGTGTGTGTGTGTGTGTGTGTGTGTGTGTGTGTGTTGGCAAGGAAAGAGGACATTCTAGCACACATAGAGGAGATTGAGAGGCAGGGCAAAGCTAGGCAATCTTATCCGCTGTAGAGATGACAACACTGGAAGCCTGGGAGAGAGAAGTGTGCGGGTAAAATAAACAAGCATCTGCAATCCCATATGCACAAATGTGAATTAGACTCATTAACATTAGCAGTCCGATCAAAGCAGACAAGATGCCGTTTATGGACCTGTTCTTGAGAAAATGTTTCTATGGATCCCTGAAAGTTTTCCTGGGAGGTTTCATTAACTTTGTAAGAATTTAAATGATCAGATATTTGAAGGTGATTAAATAACATTCTGAGAACATGTTTCAATTATACTGCTAGTTTAGTTTAACTGTTCAGAACTCCAAGCACAGACAGGACACATGGAAATCAATTTGCTGAGGCATTAATTATGCAAATATTTATTTTTTATTGTGGCATGGCATCAGTGAGATTCAAACCTATGACCTTCTGCTGTCTATCCATGGAATTAGTCCACCGCGCTACCAGGATGGAGCTAGCATGCCATGTTTGTTTTTACTTATACCAAGCTGTTCATCTTAGTCTATTCAAACACATCCTTTTTCAAGTTAAGTGTGTTCAGGTGTGGCCAATTAGTGGGTGTGGCCGACACACACAAACACACTTAACAAGATGGAAGACAGTTTTGTTGATGCTGAGAATGGAATGTATATTTTTTTCAACTTAAATGTTTTCATGTAAAGTTTTCTGAATGTTCTGAGAACATTACTTTAAATATAACCATGAGGAAACATTATGGGACGGTTGCATGCAAAATAAAACATGGGACAACAACGCTCTCACCAAGCTCGAAGAAACATATGGTTCTCAGAACATTATGTGCTAGCTGGGAAAGGTGAGCTAAGGGAACAGATGGCCTTGCTGAACACAACTGAGACGACATCAGATTTTGGCACTGAAGAGAGACGGCTGAGCAGACCTTCCCTGACCTGGAGGCAGTTTATTAAAAAGAACCGCCTTCAAAAATCTTAGGGCCAATGTTATTTGACCTGTTAGAGCTCCTGAATAAAAGAAGGAGATGAGGAAAGGAAGCTACCTAATAAGATGAATGGGACACAGCCAATCCGACACAATATTGCTAATCTGACAACTGACAATGTCCTGATATGGATGCTGTACATTCAAAATTGGGTATTAAAACACAGCCCATACTGCACTTAGCTAGTGTTACTCAACTCCTGTTAACTGACCTGAACTAAAATCAGAATAGGGCTTTTTAGAGTCGAACATAGCTATGAACTGAATTGAGCCTAGATCGGTGTATTATTATCAGAGTGGAGATTCTGGAGGACTCCATTCCATAATGAACCCAGCCAAGTGGAACAAGACAGTGTGTGTATGTGTGTGTGTGTGTGTGTGTGTGTGTGTGTGTGTGTGTGTGTGTGTGTGTGTATACATGCATGTGTACAGTGTGCGCAATGCCAGAAGACATGCGTTTGGTTGTGAAAAATCAAACATCGTCTTTAGCTGAATTGACAGATTATAATGCCCTTTTTCTCTCTGACAGATTTTAGACCAAAAGTGCAGTGAGAAACACAATAGCAGCATGCTCTTCAAAGCGGTATCAAGCCATTCTCAACCCAAGGGGCACTGATCTAGGCTCAGTACACCATGTACAGTAGCATGGTCCGTGTCCTAATTACACTGAGCTAGGATCAAGTTCAGTTCATAGCTGTGTGTGTGTGTCTGCGAAGAAGTATGTTTATCTGAGTGTGTGTTTATGAGCGTGCGCATGGTGTGTGTGTGTGCTGGCCTGCTAGTTGGTGGGGTGGAGCCCAGCCTATATCTCCTCACAGACCCTCTTTCCTTCAGTGGACTGGCTTTTCAACAGTGATCGATTGGGCAGTGCTGACAGTAAATTTTCACTGGCAGCAATAAAGGTAGGCTGATTCAAAGAATAATCACAGTATGCAAATGAATAGGATTTCTGGGCCGTCATTTTATGGACGGCCCCCCGCTGCCATTCATCAGGGAAGAGGTGGGCTTAAAGACAGAGAGACAGAAACCGAGAGGGATGGGTGAAGGACGAGAGAGAAAGAGAGAGATGAGAGGAACACACACACACACCTCCCCTTGTTATGCTTGTTTACAAGGCCGTCTTGTACCGTGCTCTCCACTATGTCCATTCCCAGAATAGAGTTGGCTGACAGTATGGCACACTCCCCCAACACCTCTCCGTTTTTGCTTTCCTCTGGCCTTGGGTTAAAAGGCTTAGTGCAAGGATGTTGGTGTCAGAGATTAGGACGTTAGATTTCATTCACAGAGCCTAACAAAGATTGACAAATTAAAACCTTCTGGCCTTTTTGGATAAGCAGGTGCCCGGCTCCCTACCCACTGGACACACACTGGTTGAATCAACGTTGTTGCCACGTCATTTCATTTAAATGATGTTGAACCAACTTTGAATAAAGGTTGAATTACCGTCTGTGCCCAATGGGTAGTAACTCCAAAATGGTACATCCCATCTGCTCATTTTAAATGGTGGAGGTCTTTTCCATTGCAGGGTGTAAGGGGTGGTCCAGCCCACCATACACTGAGTGTTGCAAAACATTATGACAGACTGACCAGGTGAAAGCTATGATCCCTTATTGATGTCTCTTGTTAAATCCACTTCAAATCAGTGTAGATGAAGGGGAGAAGTTGCCTTGAGACAACTGAGACATGGATTGTGTGTGTGTGCCATTCATAGGGTTGAATGGGCAAGACAAAAGATTTAAGTGCCTTTGAACGGGGTATGGTAGTAGTAGCCAGGCACACCAGTTTGAGTGTGTCAAGAACTGCAACGCTGCTGGGACTTTTCACACTCAACAGTTTCCCGTGTGTATCAAGAATGGTCCACCACGCAAAGGACATCCAGCTAATTTGACACAACTTTGGTAAACATTGGAGTCAACATGGGCTAACGTCCCTGTGGAATGCATTCGACACCTTGTCCATGCCACGATGAATTGAGGATGTTTTTAAGGTAAAAGGGGGTGCAACTCAAAATTAGGAAGATGCAGGTGTGTTATGGGTAAACTCCATGCTATTGTCATGATTGGATTAGGACCCATACTCACAAATGCTCCAACAAATACAAAGTAACACTACCTTTTATGGGTTCTTATTACAGTGTAATTACACATCAGCAAGTACTGCAGTTAACTATAACTCATAGTTAGTGTAATAACATGTAACTGGTAATAATTGTAATTAATGTGTACTTATAAAGTACATTACCCACCCGGACAACCTGGCCCTCAATTTAAAGCTTCTGGAAGCACCATCCAAACAAAATTAGGAGAATAAACACACAGGTACACCATTGAGTACAGGTAATATTCACATGAATACAATGTAATTACTAATTGTTACACAGGATCAAGCTAATCAAGCTAATCAAATGATCAGGGAATTAATCTACTACTGAAAGCATAAGCTGGCTAGCACTGCAGTGCATAAAATGTGGTGAGTAGTTGACTCAAAGAGAGAGAAAGACAATGGTTGAACAAATAGTTGAACAGTTTAACAAATTAATTAATCCCAAAATGAAGTAGAAGCAAGAGAGAGAGTGAGATTTTTTTTTTAAAAATTCAGTTTCACTTACTTAGCAAGCAAATGCAGCTAGATAGTTTAGCCTACTGAAACACCCTGCTCAAACAGAGGGATGCTACGGGAGCTAGCTGGCTATCCTGGCTAAGTCAAGGTAAGCTGTAGGTTTTACTAATTTATTGCCAACGTTGCAAACGGAGGAAAACGGGGATAAACATATCTGATTTTGTCCAATTGAAACTGGTTTGCAACTTTTAGACTAATGATTACACCCCATATCAGCTAGATGCAGGCAAGAGTGTGCAAGGCGGTATTGAATATGTCACTGTCTGTCACCTAATTTCCACCTCTTTCCCTATGTTGTAAACTTTCATTCATAGCATAGGTTGTACCAACCTCATGATGCGTGTAGAGAAAATGTGGGTATCATGCAGTAGCCTAAACCTATCGCTGTTACATTGAACTGGGTGAATGGAATATGAATGACAGTCATCCAATATGCTGTAATAGAAATAAGGCCATGCTCATGAAAAAAATAATCATCCTCCCTCATCTTAAATGGCACTGACCGCCACTGATTTTGATGGGTACTTACTTTTAATTATAGTGTACCTACAAAGTACATTACACATCTTGACAATCTAATCTTCAGCTTCTGAAAGCGCCATCAAAGTGGGAAATGAAAACAGTATTACGTACAGTAACAGAGTACATGTAGAAATACAATTTAGTTACTAAACTCAAAAAAAGAAATGCCCCTTTTCAGGGCCATGTCTTTCAAAGATAATTCGTAAAAATCCAAATAACTGCACAGATCTTCATTGTAAAGGGTTTAAACACTGTTTCCCATGCTTGTTCAATGAAACAAACAATTAATGAACATGCACCTGTGGAACGGTCGTTAAGACACTAACAACTTACAAACGGTAGGCAATTAAGGTCACAGTTATGAAAACTTAGGACACTAAAGAGGGCTTTCTATTGACTCTGAAAAACACCAAAAGAAAGATGCCCAGGCTACCTGCTCATCTGCGTGAACATGCCTTAGGCATGCTGCAAGGAGGCATGAGGACTGCAGATGTGATCATGTCCGTACTGTGAGACGCCTGAGACAGCGCTACAGGGAGACAGGGCGGACAGCTGATGGTCCTTGTAGTGGCAGACCACGTGTAACAACACCTGCACAGGATCGGTACAATCGAACATCACACCTGCGGGACAGGTACATGATGGCAACAACAACTGCTCGAGTTACACCAGGAACGCACAATCCCTCCATCGGTGCTCAGAATGTAATAGGCTGAGAGAGGCTGGACTGAGGTCTTGAAGGCCTGTTGTAAGGCAGGTTCTCACCAGACATCACTGGCAACAACGTCGCCTATGGGCACAAACCCATCGTCGCTGGACGAGACAGGACTGGCAAAAAGTGCTCTTCACTGATGAGTCGCGGTTTTGTCTCACCAGGGATGATGGTCGGATTCGCATTTATTGTTGAAGGAATGAGTGTTACACCAAGGCCTGTACTCTGTAGCGGGATCGATTTGGAGGTGGAGGGTCCGTCATGGTCTGGGGCGGTGTGTCACAGCATCATCGGACTGAGCTTGTTGCAGGCAATCTCAATGCTGTACGTTACAGGGAATACGTCCTCCTCCCTCATGTGGTACCCTTCCTGCAAGCTCATCCTGACATGACCCTCCAGCATGACAATGCCACCAGCCATACTGCTTGTGTAACGGATGTGAAACGGATAGCTTAGTTAGCGGTGTGCGCTAAATAGCGTTTCAATCGGTGACGTCACTTGCTCTGAGACCTTGAAGTAGTAGTTCCCCTTGCTCTGCAAGGGCCGCAGCTTTTGTGGAGCGATGGGTAACGATGCTTCGTGGGTGACTGTTGTTGATGTGTGCAGAGGGTCCCTGGTTCGCGCCCGGGTATGGGCGAGGGGACGGTCTGTTATACTGTTACATTGATGCTGTTGACCCGGATCACTGGTTGCTGCGGATTGAGTGTAACGGATGTGAAACGTCTAGCTTAGTTAGCTGTGGTGCACGCTAAATAGCGTTTCAATCGGTGACGTCACTTGCTCTGAGACCTTGAAGTAGTG
The DNA here is from genome assembly GCF_045791955.1 of Oncorhynchus clarkii lewisi. Taxonomy (NCBI): domain Eukaryota; kingdom Metazoa; phylum Chordata; class Actinopteri; order Salmoniformes; family Salmonidae; genus Oncorhynchus; species Oncorhynchus clarkii. The sequence goes on from NC_092164.1 coordinate 41,696,323, forward strand.
GTTCCCCTTGCTCTGCAAGGGCCGTGGCTTTTGTGGAGCGATGGGTAACGACGCTTCGTGGGTCACTGTTGTTGATGTGTGCAGAGGGTCCCGGGTATGGGCGAGGGCACGGTCTAAAGTTATACTGTTACACTTGTTCTGTGCATGATTTCCTGCAAGACAGCAATGTCAGTGTTCTGTCATGGCCAGTGAAGAGCCCGGATCTCAATCCCATTGAGCACGTCTGGGAGCTGTTGGATCGGAGGGTGAGGGCTAGGGCCAATCCCTCCAGAAATGTCCGGGAACTTGCAGGTGCCTTGGTGGAAGAGTGGGGTAGCATCTCACAGCAAGAACTGGCAAATCTGGTGCAGTCCATGAGGAGGAGATGCACTGCAGCACTTAATGCAGCTGGTGGCCACACCAGATACTGACTGTTACTTTTGATTTTGACCCTCCCCCCCTTTGTTCAGGGACACATTATTCAATTTCTGTTAGTCACATGTCTGTGGAACTTGTTTAGTTTATGTCTCAGTTGTTGAATCTTGTTATGTTCATACAAATATTTACACATGTTAAGTTTGCTATAAATAAATGCAGTTGCAAGTGAGAGGACATTTATTTTCTTTCTTAGGTGTTACACAGGATTGAGCAATTTCTATATAATTACTTGGGCCTAATACTCATTAGTGAAGTGGAAATGAAAATTGAAGTGAAAATACCTACAAACAACAGTTGAGCTACTACTTTAGTCAACTTTATTGCAACATCTAAAAATACCTTTCATTTTTTACAAAATAATAAGGATTCATAATTTGATTAAACAAAGATAACATAAAAATGACTACTCTAGTGGTGACTCAAATCTATAGCCTATAGGATGGTGATTAGCATAGATTCAGTAGCTAATTTATAAAAACAGGTAACAATGGAAATCAACAACTGACTCTGTCATCATATGTTTCTTTCTTGTAAGCATTTTCCCATCTTAGACCTTTAGGAAATCTGTGGTAGAGAAGTATGTATGACAATTTAGCATTAGAGACACTATGTTCCCCAATACCGTACTGAACAAAAATATAAACGCAACATGTAAAGTGTTGGTCCCCCGTGTTTCATGAGCTGAAATTAAAGATCCCAGAAATGTTCCACATGCACAAAAGGCTTATTTCTCAAAAATGTGGTGCACAAATTTGCTTACATCCTTGTTAGTGAGCATTTCTCCTTCTCCTCACTCCTAGGCCCACCAATGCTGCTCCCCTGCCCAGTCATGTGAAATCCTTATATTAGGGTCTAATACATTTATTTTAAATTACTGATTTCCTAATATGAACTGTAACTCAGTAAAATTGTTGAACTTGTAGCATGTTGCTTTTATATTTTTATTCAGTATAGTTATCATCATTATCATGTTTTTTAAAAATAGTTTAGGCCTATAGTTAGCTGGTTCTTGTGTTATGCAGCTAGCTGTAAGTCAATGCTAACGCCTACGATTTATATAACTAACCCAACATAGAAAACACCCTGTTGTTTCCAATGGGGACTTTTATTATGAAGGCGAAACGTAAATTCCACTGTTGTGGATAATCATTGTGGCTAGCTTCACACAAAGGTGAGCCCAGCTAGCTAGCTAGTTAGTTAGCGAGTAGCGGCAATAGCATAGATACTTGCCAGTTTTAGGTGAGGTAATTTAGCTAGCTAGTCAAGGCTAAAAAACTAGCTAGCATGCTAGCTAAATCAAACAAGACTCACCAGATTTCATGGAAAGTCTATTCTGTAGAATGAGCTATGGAAACTAGTTAGGCCTGCCAACTAGGCTAGCTAGCTAACAAAAACACCAGCTAACGTTTGTTACCTAGCTAGCTACATTTCACTAGCTAACGAGCTACAGTTAGCCATATATGGCTCTGCGGTTAGCTAACTACCCAACACCTGGCTAGGTAGTTTGCAAATGCTAGCTAGATAGCTAACTTTCTATGCTAAATTGTCCAGCAGATACTTTCTCTCTCTTGTTGTGGCATTTTTGTCTCGTCTACAACAGTATTTTTATTTTGCGGCAAACTATCATGTCTGGATTTTGCACAATGACCTTTTACAGAGGGACACTTTTGAGGTCATCGTGATTTCGAGCGTGTTGCGCAGATTAAGCCTTATTTCCTTGACATTATTTAATAGGCTCCATGACATTATACCGCCTCCAACATTCTAATTGACTTCCGACCGGGTTGATGACTTCCGGAGCGAGTTCTGCTATTGTTTTTATCCTTAGCTTACTAGCTATCGTAGATGCATTTCTGACTGAAATCATTCGCAATGACTACGTTTAAATTACAGCCCAGCGAAGGAGGTGCTAATGAACATTGTTCAGTGCCTCTGTGTTCAGTTTCTTCCAAATGTAATGGTATTGTGCGCTTCCATCGTTTCCCAGTCGATGTAGAGACAACTTTGCTGAGGTTTGTGTGTACTACAAACAAAGGTTTGTAGTACACATTTAGTCGAAAGTGACTTTGTTGATGGACAAATTGGGGGGCGACAATACCTAAAAAGAGGTGTTGTTCCTACTGTCTTCGCGTGGAACTGACACATTCAAAAGAGACCTGGTGTTTGGGAAAGAAGACTGAAACCTCCTGCTCCGACTGAGGGGGATGAAGAACAAGGTGCGCTGCCTATGGACTGTGCCGTATCTGATCCGGTCCAGAGCATGGGCCAAGCCAGTGTAAATGTACATGTGTTTATTTGCTAGCAGCAAAATAATTTGTTTATCCTCGACATGTATCAACCATTTGTGTTGTAGTGAATATCAGTTTGTGTGGAGCTTGTATTGGCTTTAATTAGGCAATGAGTAACAGGGGTGGGGGAAAGAAATCAAGCAAACACAGAATAGCCAGAATGCAAGATTCAATACAATGTTAGTGTTGTGTAATTGATTAACTGAACTGTTGAACATTTGCTGAAATACATTTGTTTTAAACAAATCTATTCCACTGTAGATTTCTTCACAAGAACATCAATACTTATTTTTCATAAAACCATTCAACTTGGCACCCATGCAGGGGATCCATTCAGGTGTGAGATAAAAGTGGTGAACCTTCTCTCTTATAGTTTTTGAAACCTGTAGATCTTTATATATCCTTTCAACTAGGATATCCTCCTGTGCACAGATGACAAAGTCACACCAGCTACAACCTGTGAGAAGGATTTGACCTTGCACCCACCAGTACTAAGCATGAGATCTCTTCAACTTCAGCTCTAACATAACTTGGTACATTTGGGCACTTGACCTCTAAGAATCCAAAGTGTGGTCTTACACTGGGATCAAATATGATTCCGTCTGGAGAGGATCCTAACCACGGAGCATCTGGGTGCACTACGAAGCCACACGGAAAGAAGTTAACATTCTTCAATGTGCAGTACTCCTGTACAGCTACTGGCTCCATGGCTAGCCCCCTCTTCATCTCCATGGTCTGCATACCAGATCCCTGTACAGGCACTGGCTCCGTGGCTAGCCCCCTCTTCCTCTCCATGGTCTGCATTCCAGATCCCTTGAACAGCCGCTCAGCTAGGTGGTCAGCTGAGGTCTCTCCCCGGACATGGCAAACCTCTCAGAAACGAGAGGATGTTATTCTCATTTTCCTGAGCTGATGCCATTCCGAGCTGCTGCTATGCTCCCTTGTAGCAACCTCAACTTTGTGTGACATCTCGTAGGTTGTCTCTAATGCCTTGAGGTGGAACTGCTCCTGATGGCTAAGGACGTAAGCACACTGGGAAGCCTGAAGCCTGTAGTCAACTAATGGAAGTATTGGTGGAGAAGGGGCATCGGCAATCTTCACAATTTCACGGGTCTTTGGCTGTGGAAGCTGAAAGGACAGAACACTGCCGGCTTGCACTGGCCCAAAGGCGGACTCAATCAGGGGCACGTCAGCTGACATTTCCATTGTTGTCACAAGAGGGGCAGTAAGTGGAGAAAAGTTGGCATACGTTTCTGAGACGCGGAGAAGGTCCATGTCAGGCATGTATCCATCGAGTGCTTTGTAGAGAGAACTTCTACAAAACATTTTAAAACCCTAACATAAGGTTGGAGAGATTACAATGACAAAGACTCATGTAACTTTTCCAGAAACAGCACAAGCCCGAAAGTTCAAATAAAATGAATTCAAATGTACAGATTATATATTTCCCCCCCAGTCTTTTGTCCCAAACATTTGTCATTACATCGTAAAGACGCCACTGTTTAGGCTTATCATGTGGATACAATCACAAGAAAATGTTTTCTAACATGTTTCCATTCTAGGAACCTCCAACTTACCTTATTCCATCAGCACGAGTTAGTAGGTTTACAGAACTCTATCCCATCAACCGGACCTGGCTTCACACCCTAATTAACAAGGATTTACTGTAACATAGGCTGAATACTTTTCAGGTGTATTTTTTTATGGATATTGATAGACTCACAAGTGTTCTTGGCTTGTGCCAATGTTGTTCTGTGTCTGTGCAGCTGTGAACTGGTGGTGCAGCAGGAATGTTTAGTTGAGAGTAGTGCGCTGTCTGGTAAAGAAGGGCCACCAGAAGATTGCACAGAGCACTTCCTGCAACACAGGAGCAGTGGCTTTGGACCACTGTCACTTTAACACCATCTGTGAAGATAAGTGTGATGAAAGACTGAAGTGAGAAACAAGAATGATGCGGCCCATAAATAACAATAAACATAGTAGTGTCTAGTTTTCTTAACTAGGGGTTAATTTAACTATACAGGAATAGATTGTGTATCAGTAACACAATTACCAAACACTGCATCAACAGATTTTGACCAAATAACCTGTTAAGTGGGCAACTTTAAATTGGGATTGGGACCCATCATTAATATCTATCTACTGATAAGATTAAACGTTGACACTGTCTCCAACACATTTTGACCATGATGACAGTGCCTCACAGGAGATGTTTAACAAGGTCCCTAGTAGCTATCTATAACCTTTCCCTACTCTCATGCTGTGCGGCTTTTCACTCTTCCTCATGGACCTGTGACAGGCAGTGATCTCCCCTGTCAATGTATCTTTGTTAGATACTGTGAAGAAGACATGAATAACAAGTATTTTTGGCTAGCAAATATAGCTAGCAAGCATAACTTAACCAAGCTAACGAAAATACACACATTATCAGTTAGATTCTGTCAACGTTACATCATTTTACGAAGTAACTAGCTAGCTACAGTTAATAGTTAAATTAGCTAGCTAATGATTGTAGCTAGCTAACGTTATATCTGTCACTGACTTGGTACTCACCTTCATAGTTGTCTATGTAGCTTCTATATAGCCTAAACCCACATAAACTCGTACATCGCCTTGGTCCGTACAATTGCCCTTATTTTAGCGCCCCCCAAAACATAATACTTCCAGATCAACTGTAATGTCAATACCATTGTAAAGCATAATTTCTCCCCTTTCCAACATAATTAATTACATGACCTAAATGCTGCCCATTTCTGCATAATTCAAGCAGGCAATGAGCCCCGTCGGGTCTTTTTAAAAATGGCGGGTGGGTAAGCTAAACTAATGCGTGATAGTGAAAAGGAGAGATGTTGTGTGGGAAAATTGCTTTTTTTCACTCGATCTGTCCAACTTATCACCTTATCGCCTCTAAAATGTAAATAATGTAAATAAAACACTATAAAGAGTTTATATAATGTGTCATTACATACCTATTTGAAGGTTTGTGTCGAATTTGAATCGGGTTTTTAGGGCGGTGCTAAAGTGATCTTAGAAGTAAACAGCGGCTTTGAGAATGATGATCGCATGCAATGATGACGAATAAAATGACTAGGTATCCCCCCGTCACTGTCCATTTCTTGTTTTTAAAGGATGATAGAAGTGCTACACCTAGTGGAGAGAGATTGTAAGACAGAAATAGTTGCTTTATGCGTGCTGTACTTTATGACATGACATGTCAAGATGTAATGGGTCAGTTTTTTCAACTTTTCTCCAACACTATAGAGCCATTATCATGTCGATCAACGCTTGAATAGAAACCTAGTTCACCCCCCGATTTTGACGTCAACACAGTCGCTACAGGCCCATTAGTTTTCTTTGTAGCCTCGTTTGAATGTTGCGGTTGCGCACATTTATACGGAATGGGGTGAGTTTACGTTATACATCTTGAACCCCTTTTCATTCTTGCTAGCTGGAGTCTCGGAGGCTGATTTAGCAATTCGATCTACATCATTAATATTAATTTGAGGCAAGTCCTGAAGACATGTAGTAAAAACTTTTTGCATCAACACATCACATTCGAAGTCAGAATGTTCTTCAACAGTGCAAGGTTACATGATGGAATAAGAGTTTGTTTTATGACTATTTTAAATGCATGTATAAACCATTATTCAAGCAAACTTACAATTTTAACCATAACTGTTGCTTAATGTGTAAAAAAAAAATGTAATTGATAGTTAAAGAAATTTACCCATTGTCAAATACACATAAAATGATTTAACAATTGAATTGTTGTTTATGTGAACCATTTGTGAACCTGTTTTTGCCATTGTGCTCATAAGCTTCCATGAATTTGAAACAAAAGCTTGAACTGGGCCTTTGAATCAGACTCCAGAGCCCTTTATAGGCACTTTGCAGAACGTTAATTCCGTATTCATATAGTAAACAGTACTGCACGGGAAGTTCTCTTGGTGCCTTCAGCAGTTGCCGAAGTTGACCATAAACAATGTCCACAGAAATGCCTGGGCCACAACGTCAGTGCCAAAAATCCAATTGGAGGAGGGCTTTAAATTCTATGTCATCCGCTTTAACTGATTTCAAAAGGTATGTATACTTAACATTATTAGCCAACTAGCAAACTAGCTAGGCTAGGTCAGTACTTGCCAGCAGCGACAACATTAGCCAGCTCGCTAAGCTAGTAAACAAAACAACCAAAGTTAACTTTCTACCTGGTGATCAAAGCAGAGTCAATGAGGAGATCGGTCCTCAGTTGGCCTACACATATCACAGGGTTTGTCCAGGCTGAAACATGGTGTGTTGGGATGCTAGTTCTGATACTTAAAGATGCACTCCAGGATCTTTAATCGCAACAAATGTGTAACACGATATAGAACGAATAGCCCCCAAAAAATGTTTTTGCAGGACATACAGTATCATATCATATGACATGGATGACATAATACACAATTTGATGACATAGTACACAAACAGGGAACACTTTTGAGCACCACTGTCAGGCTGAAATTATACAAAAGTTTGAGAGTGTTGGAGTGTGCCCCTGGCTATCCATATTGTTTTGTTATTCGGGTTGTCTGGTTTGCTTAATATAAGGAATGTTCAATAATTATTTATACTTTTACTTTTGACACTTAAGTATATTTAAGACCAAGTACTTTTAGACTTTTACTCAAGGAGTATTTTACAGGGAGGCTTTCACTTTAGTCATTTTCTATTGAGGTACAGTGCATTCAGAAAGTATTCAGACCCCTTCACCTTTTTCACATTTTGTTACGTTTACAGCCCTATTCTAAAATGTATGAAATAATTTTTTCTCCCTCATCAATCTACACAAAATACCCCATAATGACAAATCAAAAACAGGTTTTTAGAAATTTTTGCAAATGTATTACACGTAAAAAACAACGGAAGTATCACATTTACATAAGTATTCAGACCCTTTGCTATGAGACTCGAAATTGATCAAATCAAATGTTATTTGGTCACATACACATGGTTAGCAGATGTTAATGCTGTGTGTTGTGAAATGCTTGTGACAAACCTGATCTCAGCTGCATCCTGTTTCCATTGATCATACTTGAGATGTTTCTACAAATTGATTGGTGTCCATCTGTGGTAAATTCAATTGATTGGACATGATTTGGAAAGGCATACACCTGTCTATATAGGTCACACAGGTGACAATGCATCAGAGCAAAAACCAAACCATGAGGTCGAAGGAATTGTCCTTAGAGCTCCGAGACAGTATTGTGTTGAGGCACAGATCTGGGGAATGGTACCAAAACATTTCTGCAGCATTGAAGGTCTCCAAGAACACAGTGGCCTGGAACCACCAATACTCTTCCTAGAGCTGGCCACCCAGCCAAACTGAGCAATCGAGGAGAAGGGCCTTGGTCAGGGAGGTGACCAAGAACCCAATGGTCACTCAGACAGAGCTCCAGAGTTCCTCTGTGGAGATGGGAGAACCTTCCAGAGGACAACCATCTCTGCAGCACTCCACCAATCAGGCCTTTATGGTGGAGTGGCCAGACAGAAGCCACTCCTCAGTAACAGGTACATGACAGCCTGCTTGGAGTTGGCCAAAAGGCACCTAAAGGAGTCTCAGACCACAAGAAACAAGATTACCTGGTCTGATAAAACCAATAATTAATTATGAATCGTTATTATAGTATAATCTCAACTACTGTTTGTAGGCATTTTCACTTGGTAATTAGTAGTAGGCCTAAGTAATTATATAGTAATTGCTAAAACCTGCGTAATGCCTAGTAACTACCTTGTATTTATGGAGATATTACATTTACTCTGAGGTGTACTAGTGTGTTGATTTCCCACAGAAGCTGACGATGAGATTGTCCCGATGTGTATCTTACTTTGTAGGTACACTATAATTACAAGTACTGTAACTACCCCTCAAGATAAACTTCATTATAACAAACCAAATCCTGTGTAACACCTAGTAATTACACTGTACCTATGCAAATATTACATGTACTCTGTGGTGTACAGTGTATTTATTCACCCACTAAATTGATAGCCCGGTTGTCAGGATGGGTAATATACTGTATATTTACACATTAATTACGAGTAAGTACTCCTAAAGATACACCACATTTTAAATAGCTAAACAACTAGTAATTACATTGTACTTATGCAAATATTTGTATTTCACCTTTATTTAACCAGGTAGGCTAGTTGAGAACAAGTTCTCATTTACAACTGCGACCTGGCCTAGATAAAGCAAAGCAGTGCGACAAAAACAACAACACAGTGTAACACATGGGATAATCAAACGTACAGTCAATAAGACAACAGAAAAATCTATAAACAGTGTGTGCAAATGTAGTAAGATTAGGGAGGTAAGGCAATAAATAGGCCATAGTGGCGAAATAATTACAATTTAGCATTAACACTGGAGTGATAGAGGTGCCGATGATGATGTGCAGTAGAGATACTTGGAGACAAAAGAGCAAACATAAATAACTATATGGGGATGAGGTAGTTGGGTGGGCTATTTACATATGGGCAGTGTACAGGTGCAGTGACCGGTAAGCTGATCTGACAGCTGATGCTTAAAGTTAGTGAGGGAGATAGAAGTCTCCAACGATGACCAGTGAAATATACCTGCTGGAGTGCGTGCTACGGGTGGGTGTTGCTATGGTGACCAGTGAGCTAAAATAAGGCGGGGCTTTACCTAACAAAGGCTTATAGATTACCTGGAGCCAGTGGGTTTGGCGAAAAATATGAAGCGAGGGCCAGCCAATGAGAGCATACAGATCGCAGTGGTGGGTAGTATATGGGGCTTTAGTGACAAAACTGAGAGCAGAGCAAGAGCAAGAGCAGCATCATTGATATATACAGGGAAAAGAGTCGGTCTGGGAATTGAACCCTGTGGCACCCCCATAGAGACATCCAGAGGTCCGGACAACAGGTCCTCCGTTTTGACACACTGAACTCTATCTAAGAAGTAGTTGGTGAACCAGGCGAGGCAGTCATTTGAGAAACCAAGGCTGTTGAGTCTTCCAATAGGAATGCGGGGATTGACAGAGTCGAAACCTTGGCCAGGTTGATGAAGACGGCTCACAGTACTGTCTTTTATCGATGGCGTTTATGACATCGTTTAGGACCTTGAGGGTGGCTGAGGTGCACCCATGACTAGCTCGGAAACCAGATTGCATAGTGGAGAAGGTACGGTGGGATTCGAAATGGTCGGTGATCTGTTTGTTAACTTGGCTTTCGAAGACAATAGAAAGGCAGGGCAGGATGGATATAGGTCTATAACAGTTTGGGTCTAGAGTGTCTCTTGGGCAAGTTGCTGCGGGGGGTGCATAGCTGTTGGCCAGGGTAGGGGTAGCCAGGTGGAAAGCATGGCCAGCCATAGCAAAATGCTTTTTGAAATGATAGATTATCGTGGATTTATCGGTGGCGACAGTGTTTCTGCTGTGGGCAGCTGGGAGGAGGTGCTCTTATTCTCCATGGACATTACAGTGTCCCAAAGCGTTTTACATGTACTCTGTAGTGTACTGTGTAAGTACACATTATTTATAAGTAAGTAGCCCTCAAGATAGACGTAATATTAACTTGCTAAACCCTGTGTAACAACTAGTAATTACATTGTATTTAGGCAAATCTTACTTGTGCTTAGAAAGTGTCTTATTCCTCATCTGGGATGACACACTAAATCTGTTTTCGTCAGCTCAACAAAGTTAACCCAGATGGCAAGCTTTATTTTGGGGTCAAGCGCTAGCAACAACGTTGACTGGAGATATATTTTTAACAGTTCACATACATGGTTAAGTAATTAAAGTTTATTGAGCATAGACTATAATCTCTCAGACACCCAGCGAATCCACAAGATATCCAAACCTTTGTCGCAGCTGAGAAGAAGCTAGTACTAAATTGTTAACTTTAGTGGAAACCTGCCCACTTGTAACAAGCATGGTAACACGTTTTCGTTGCTACACTTCTGTAATTACAGATGGCAATTACTACCAGGTACAAGCTATTACATTGTAACTATGAGTCCTCACAGTTAACTTGTTAGTGTAATTACGTGTGTAATTACACATGTAATTACACTAATAAGGACCCCATAAAAGGAAGTGTTACCAACTATAATACACCTATGAGATGAAAAATGCATAATACTGATGACGTGACAATGTATTGAGATAAATATGACACCGTCCCTCTCTGCCGCTCCTGTAGCCAAATTATTTAATTAAAACACTCTCACCCAGGCTTCTACTGCTCACAGATAGTCTACATCAGGTCAGGCAAAGAGCGACCGGAGATTATGTATATCAGTATATTGTCATCTACAGTAGCCATTTAGCTATGCTGTTGAAAGAATACAACTAGTCTTTACGTGACTTGAGTTTGTTTTCTTGCTGCCTTGTACAACAACAAAAAAAAGTCAAATTCTCCCCTGCTCTGAGATACGACAACAAGCTACTCAAAAGTAGGATTATACTCTACTCACCATATGGTGCCTGTAGTCTGTCCTACAGCCAGGATGTGCTCTCCTGGTGGCAGAGGTGCTAGGGAGGGGGATTTTTCAAAAATGTAAGCGTTTGTGAGATTAGCCTAGCAAGTTTTATGGGAAATTCATCACATTTACAAGAAAGAAAACAGAATACATCCTCAATAATTCAAAGTATTCATTAAAAATGTTGCCAGTCTGCAAGGGCACTTCTCATACGAGGGCAAATGGGTACCCCTAGGGCCCTATCTGTGCACGTGCCTGATTGAGGGTGGCTAACCAAGCCTAAAAGCTTCTACAATTTCCATGAATATGTCCTATGTTTAAGACAAAAAATGGATTTAAAGCTGTACAATTTTACCTCCCATGCACACTGAGAGTTATGACGCTCGAACATGTGAGTGAGTGGCAGATGCCAACATGGGCCTGCCCTGCCGAACCTGTCACTGTTGGAATGCCATCTCCCACCTATCACTCCGTGTGTGCCGGCACTTAATCCCCCCCTTTCCTCCCCACTCACTCACTCATTCACTCACTCACTCACTCACTCACTCACTCACTCACTCACTCACTCACTCACTCACTCACTCACTCACGTCAAACAGACAGACACATGCACATACACACACGCAAGCACACACACACACATTGCAAACACAACATCACACAACATACTACATATAGTAAGTAGCATTATGAGAGATGACCAAACAAATCGACAGCATCACCTGTCCACCAAACACGCTATCCATACTTTGCGCAGTCTCCATCAATCAAATTACCCAGTGCATATGTTGTTTTTTTTGTGAAGGGAAACCAGTCAAACAGTATTCCCCCGGTTGTGATGAGGGGGATAGAGGGAGAGATGGAGGGAGGAAAAAGTGGTCTGTCATCTTTGACAGCCCGATGCACAAGGCTGTGCCTCATCTCTTCAGACAGACGTGTGCGTTTCCCCACGTCTAATCACCCAAAAAGGGTCAATGCAGATAGTCCAGGTAGCTACTAGGTTAATTATTTAACTAACTATTTAGAAAAATGATGGCTTGTTCAGGGTTGGTTCCAGACTTGGTGACAGTGACAAGCCAGATGGAGAGCTAAGAGAAGGGGAGACAACTTGAAGACAGTTAGGAAGGAGCTATCAATAGTTCATCACTAAGCTTGTTATGCACGCAAACAAACAAAGAGGAAATGGAACCAGGAACAAACTCCTGCAGCGGATCTCTCTGACTCTGATGGTTCTCTGCAACTGGATCCTGGACTTCCTGACGGGTCGCCCCTGAGTGGTGAGGGTAGGCAGCAACCCAACAGCCTCGCTGACCCTCAACATGGGGCCCCTCAGGGATGCATGCTTAGTCACTTCCTAAAAATGATCAAAGACTCCAGCCACCCAAGTCACTGTTCTGTCTGCTAACACACGGCAAGTGGTACCTATGCACCAAGTCTGGAACCAACCCTGAACAAGCCATCATTTTTCTAAATAGTTAGTTAAATAATTAACCTAGCAGCTACCTGGACTATCTGCATTGACCCTTTTTGCACTAACTTTGTTACACCACATACACGAGGAACCGCCCATAAAGCCGCCCACAGAAGACCGAGCTAGCCCATGGGGAAGCTAGGAGGAGGAAGGGGGAGGGGTGGACCCCCATCCCGCCACACTGGCAACACTTTAAGGGGCATTGCACTAATAATGGCGCTGACTAGGGAAACGTTCCTGCTGTTCTGTTCTTAGTGCCAGTCTGCACGTTCATACTAAAACAATGTAACTAATAATGGCATCTTTATGCTTTCATTAATAAAACAATGATGAAAACTCTTTCAAAATGCCGAAGTTTATTTAGTTATGGATCCATAATGAATTCGTATGGGAATAAATATCACTGAATTACAGAAATATTCTCCAATTCTATAAATGAGAGCCATGTCATATTTTTCGATATACTGTAGGCGACATGTGTCACTAGTGTTGCGTAATTTGCTGTTAAAAGGGGTGTAGGTCTTGTTTCTTTAAAGAGCATATTGAAGTTAGAAGCAATAGGATTTGAAGCAATAGCGTACAACTATTTTAGCACCTTTTCTCGCTGCTCTGAGACTAGAATGGGGACTGGTCTTGATAAATCCATGATATTTTATTTTCACTGAATCTCCATTTGGGTATTAGTTTGAGTAGAATTAGAAAATGAGGGTTTAGAAATGTTATGCTCTTAGTGTAACCTTTATTCAACTGGGCAAGTCAGTTAAGAATCAATTCTTATTCACAAGGACAGCCTACTCCTTCCTCCCTGTCGGGGAATTGAATCCCGGTCTCCAGCGTGCCTGGCATTCTCTACTACAGCCATTATTGAAGGCTGTCAAATGCTTCTCAAAGATGCACTCTGGCGGTCAAACTAGCACTAAGTAGCATTAAATGGTACCAGTTGTTCACACTTAAATAACGTGCCATAGAATTATGCGGCACCATGCAAGCTGCACCGCAGTACGCTGCAATTTTTAAAGGAGGAACCACCGTATGCTGCTGCTACTGGTTATTATATGTAACTTTATTCCTTGTTATATGTACATATCTATCTCAATTACCTTGTACCCCTGCATATCGACTCGGTACTGGTACCCCGTGTATATCGTTATTTATTGTGTTTATATTGTTACTTTTATTACTGTGTGTTTTACTTTTCTATTATTTCTCAATTTTCTTTCTCTTGGGAAAGGCCTGTGAGTAAGCATTTCACTGTCAAGCCTACACCTGTTGTTTATGAAGCATGTGATGGATACTATTTGATGTGGTTCTCTTTCACTGTCATTCTCTCCCTCGATCGTTTTATTCTCCACTACTTGAAACCTTTGTTTCTCTCATTCTGTTTTCTTGCCTCATTTAGCCCTTCTCTTCCCTCCTCCCACTTTTTAACTCCTCTATGTATTCCCCCCCCCCCCCCATCTCTCACTCTGCAAGTAACTTTAACCTGCTTGAACGAGTCAATTAGGCGTCTAAGCTAAACACAATGTTTGGTGCTGTGGATGTATATGAACGTGTATATTGTGTAGCCTAAAGTTTGTTAGAGGTATGACTCAGTGACTGTTTATGTAATGACAGGGGAGTGAGGCCTGAGGTATTGGTAATGAGCTATGACTCGTAATAGAGCTAGACCATTACGTCTATGACGCTCGAACATGTGAGTGAGTGGCAGATGCCAACATGGGCCTGCCCTGCCGAACCTGTCACTGTTGGAATGCCATCTCCCACCTATCACTCCGTGTGTGCCGGCACTTAATCCCCCCCTTTCCTCCCCACTCACTCACTCACTCACTCACTCACTCACTCACTCACTCACTCACTCACTCACTCACTCACTCACTCACGTCAAACAGACAGACACATGCACATACACACACGCAAGCACACACACACACATTGCAAACACAACATCACACAACATACTACATATAGTAAGTAGCATTATGAGAGATGACCAAACAAATCGACAGCATCACCTGTCCACCAAACACGCTATCCATACTTTGCGCAGTCTCCATCAATCAAATTACCCAGTGCATATGTTGTTTTTTTTGTGAAGGGAAACCAGTCAAACAGTATTCCCCCGGTTGTGATGAGGGGGATAGAGGGAGAGATGGAGGGAGGAAAAAGTGGTCTGTCATCTTTGACAGCCCGATGCACAAGGCTGTGCCTCATCTCTTCAGACAGACGTGTGCGTTTCCCCACGTCTAATCACCCAAAAAGGGTCAATGCAGATAGTCCAGGTAGCTACTAGGTTAATTATTTAACTAACTATTTAGAAAAATGATGGCTTGTTCAGGGTTGGTTCCAGACTTGGTGACAGTGACAAGCCAGATGGAGAGCTAAGAGAAGGGGAGACAACTTGAAGACAGTTAGGAAGGAGCTATCAATAGTTCATCACTAAGCTTGTTATGCACGCAAACAAACAAAGAGGAAATGGAACCAGGAACAAACTCCTGCAGCGGATCTCTCTGACTCTGATGGTTCTCTGCAACTGGATCCTGGACTTCCTGACGGGTCGCCCCTGAGTGGTGAGGGTAGGCAGCAACCCAACAGCCTCGCTGACCCTCAACATGGGGCCCCTCAGGGATGCATGCTTAGTCACTTCCTAAAAATGATCAAAGACTCCAGCCACCCAAGTCACTGTTCTGTCTGCTAACACACGGCAAGTGGTACCTATGCACCAAGTCTGGAACCAACCCTGAACAAGCCATCATTTTTCTAAATAGTTAGTTAAATAATTAACCTAGCAGCTACCTGGACTATCTGCATTGACCCTTTTTGCACTAACTTTGTTACACCACATACACAAGGAACCGCCCATAAAGCCGCCCACAGAAGACCGAGCTAGCCCATGGGGAAGCTAGGAGGAGGAAGGGGGAGGGGTGGACCCCCATCCCGCCACACTGGCAACACTTTAAGGGGCATTGCACTAATAATGGCGCTGACTAGGGAAACGTTCCTGCTGTTCTGTTCTTAGTGCCAGTCTGCACGTTCATACTAAAACAATGTAACTAATAATGGCATCTTTATGCTTTCATTAATAAAACAATGATGAAAACTCTTTCAAAATGCCGAAGTTTATTTAGTTATGGATCCATAATGAATTCGTATGGGAATAAATATCACTGAATTACAGAAATATTCTCCAATTCTATAAATGAGAGCCATGTCATATTTTTCGATATACTGTAGGCGACATGTGTCACTAGTGTTGCGTAATTTGCTGTTAAAAGGGTTGTAGGTCTTGTTTCTTTAAAGAGCATATTGAAGTTAGAAGCAATAGGATTTGAAGCAATAGCGTACAACTATTTTAGCACCTTTTCTCGCTGCTCTGAGACTAGAATGGGGACTGGTCTTGATAAATCCATGATATTTTATTTTCACTGAATCTCCATTTGGGTATTAGTTTGAGTAGAATTAGAAAATGAGGGTTTAGAAATGTTATGCTCTTAGTGTAACCTTTATTCAACTGGGCAAGTCAGTTAAGAATCAATTCTTATTCACAAGGACAGCCTACTCCTTCCTCCCTGTCGGGGAATTGAATCCCGGTCTCCAGCGTGCCTGGCATTCTCTACTACAGCCATTATTGAAGGCTGTCAAATGCTTCTCAAAGATGCACTCTGGCGGTCAAACTAGCACTAAGTAGCATTAAATGGTACCAGTTGTTCACACTTAAATAACGTGCCATAGAATTATGCGGCACCATGCAAGCTGCACCGCAGTACGCTGCAATTTTTAAAGGAGGAACCACCGTATGCTGCTGCTACTGGTTATTATATGTAACTTTATTCCTTGTTATATGTACATATCTATCTCAATTACCTTGTACCCCTGCATATCGACTCGGTACTGGTACCCCGTGTATATCGTTATTTATTGTGTTTATATTGTTACTTTTATTACTGTGTGTTTTACTTTTCTATTATTTCTCAATTTTCTTTCTCTTGGGAAAGGCCTGTGAGTAAGCATTTCACTGTCAAGCCTACACCTGTTGTTTATGAAGCATGTGATGGATACTATTTGATGTGGTTCTCTTTCACTGTCATTCTCTCCCTCGATCGTTTTATTCTCCACTACTTGAAACCTTTGTTTCTCTCATTCTGTTTTCTTGCCTCATTTAGCCCTTCTCCTCCCTCCTCCCACTTTTTAACTCCTCTATGTATCCCCCCCCCCCCCCCCCCCATCTCTCACTCTGCAAGTAACTTTAACCTGCTTGAACGAGTCAATTAGGCGTCTAAGCTAAACACAATGTTTGGTGCTGTGGATGTATATGAACGTGTATATTGTGTAGCCTAAAGTTTGTTAGAGGTATGACTCAGTGACTGTTTATGTAATGACAGGGGAGTGAGGCCTGAGGTATTGGTAATGAGCTATGACTCGTAATAGAGCTAGACCATTACGTCTATGGCTTGAAAAAAATCAATCTGAACAGTGTATTACGAAATGCATGTGTTCTCCTAGTGGGGAACCTGGCAAATGTTTTTTATTTTAAATAACATTCCAAACATTCCTTGATCCTAAATAAAGGATCAATAGAAAAATAAAAAGTCAGTTACCCAACAATAATCGAACCTACTTTTCCCTTGAGAGGAAACTGTGAGAGTCTGTCATAAATACTTTAGTCTGCCCTGCTACTCCCATAACCAACCCATAAGCCCTTGTGTCAGTCTGTTGAACGCACGCTGAGGAAAAAAAAAAAAAAACGTTCTTTGAATTCAAGCTTGTTTGTTTTTAAGTTCCGCTCTGTATTAGGCAGTAAAGATTAGGAAATGCAAAGAGTGGTAGTGGTTTGGGTATTCTGGGCGGGGGTTGCTTTCAAACGTTTTTACTGATGTTTCCCTATCCCCCAGTTGCCTCTTTTTGAACACAGACATACGATTTGAGGATTTTAAGAGGTGCGTTAAATGTTCTGCTCGTTGTTTTTGTTTTGATGTGTGCGTCAGGAAGGCGCCTCCATACTTTGGTCTGACGCTTTGAAGAAAAGTGGGAGAGAGCGAAAGAGAGTCATTTTTTTAAAGAGGCAGTTTGGAAAGTGTTGCAAATCTCTGTCTTCATAACCCCCTCCCTTCTCAATGCACAAACACACCTTAGATCAGTGAGGGGCTGCTGAGACTGCATGTGCAAATTTGGCAGATTGACAACTGTCCAAGCACAGATACATCAACAACCCATGGGCATGTGTAGAGAGAGAGAGAGAACGAAAGAGAGCGAGAGCGAGAGCGAGAGAGAGAGAGAGAGAGAGAGAGATATCCTTAGCAGGCACGTTGACTCGACATTGACAGGCACTTGTCTAGGAGGCGCTCCACTTCCAAAAACCATAAATCTGGATTGAGGGGTGGCCAGAAGGGACTTTGACAGAGGCAATAATAAAATGCAAACAGAAATGAACATTTTAAGAAGCAATTTCAATGAGGAAAAAAGACAACTATCAGCATTTCAATAATTGTTTTCTCCAAAGTTAGCTTTTTGTATTATTTAGAGATAGATTCAAATCTGTCAATCTACGAATACATTTCTCACAAGGTGCTTAAAAGCAACCCAGACCTACATCTCTAGTTAGAATAAAGCGAAAATCCAATTTGATTGCATTTGAAACATGTTTCTCCACAGTTTAACTTTGATCGAATTAGGTGGATTAGTTTACAACCTTCGCAGCTAACAACCATTCCCACAACTTTAGAAAACGTTCCCTTAGGAGTCTCATTAGGTCTTTAACTAACATATTCATAGGAACAATCCAGTGATGTGCAAGGACTGTTTCCAAGAGACCATTCCCTTAATGTCAAACAGAACAAAACCCAGAACGTGGTTACAATGTTCTCCGAATAATCAATATTCATGTTCTAGACACTTTTCATTGGAACATTGCAAGAATAGTCTAGTTTTCTGAGGGTTAGGATAATATTTCATCAACATCACAACAAACAAACACAGAACATGGTAGCCAAAATATATGAATGTTCTAGGTATGTTTCATGGGAATGTTGCAAGAGCATTCATGTGTCCAATGGCGTTTAAAACATAGGACATTCTGTCATTGTCCTCTTGAGGATTTGGTCTAGTTCTGAGCTTGTTCCAGGGATGTCCCTAAAGACCCTAAAAATTATGTTTCTTTACACACCCCTTGTTGCTGTTGCCAAGCCCATCAAGGCCCTGATTGGTGAACCACTGATCCATTCACAGCTCTTTGTTTGCAAGGTTAGGTACACCCACACACACAGTGCCGTTAAAATACAATGTTTTCAATGAACAAATTTGACATAAATAAGTACATTGTACAGTAATTACTGTATTATTCAACATATCCTCATCTGGGATTTGAACTCGCAACCTCTTGGTTCACCTCATTCTGATCTTCCTGTTACACCATCATGTCTGTGACATTGACTGATTTCACCTACAATGCTACACTTTGAACTACTGCATATCTCAGCTCTGTTACAGTTTATCACTTTGGTGCTATTTTCACAAGTATGTGGTGAATTTCAAAAACTCTTAGTACAAACTTCAAACTGGTAACACTTGTAACACAGCTAGTCTTGCGTTCAAAACCATCCATTATGAATTATTTTAGCTTGCAGACAAATTGCACCACACAACCAAAATATAAGTTTACAGAGCTGCCAACTCTCACACACCTCTTATATCTCACGCATTGAAAAGTACTGCTTTTAAGTCCATTGTATTGTGGTTAACTT
Source organism: Oncorhynchus clarkii lewisi (assembly GCF_045791955.1). Taxonomy (NCBI): domain Eukaryota; kingdom Metazoa; phylum Chordata; class Actinopteri; order Salmoniformes; family Salmonidae; genus Oncorhynchus; species Oncorhynchus clarkii. The sequence goes on from NC_092164.1 coordinate 41,715,715, forward strand.
TTCAACTGTGCTCAAAATGGTTTTGAAATTGTAGCATCTGGGACTGCAATTTAACATCACATGCAGAACCTCTATTGTTGTCCTGTCTTGCCACAGCACTATGAACCGCTGCACACTGAAGCATATGATTGGTCTATGTAAGGGATCAAGGGGATTGCATGCACATTTTAAAGAAACGCCCCTCAAGATTAGAGTGGAGATGAATGGAGAGAGAGAGAGAGAGAGAGAGAGAGAGAGAGAGAGAGAGAGAGAGAGAGAGAATGTTCTCGCTAAGTTTATAAAACCGTAAAAAGAGCAGCATGGTAGCACTGTTGTGTGTTGAATGTTGTCAACAAAAACAGGTTGCTGTTACTTCGGTCCCTATTGCAGAATGCAGTCTTTTGACAGCATGTACTAAAATCGATTTAATCCACACTTGAATTAGTCCTAATCTGGTGATTGGCATTTAGCCTGTGACAATGAAAAGGCAGCAGACAGACCTACAGTCGGTTTTAGCAGGAAAGTTTGGTAGGGTGACCTGATTTGTAAAGATGAAAATAAATTTTCGTCAAACAGATTGTGAACCCAAAAGTGTATGTTTGATACTCGAGGGGGGACAATGAATAAAATAATAATAATTGATTAGGGGGTAGGGGCAGATCGATGTAATCTTGTCTTTTTATTATCAGTTAACTTTATTTATTCTGATCAGTAGAACAATTCTCATTCTTAACAAAGGGCTAAAATAAATCTATTCCTCACACACTTACAGTATTTTATTATTTCTCTTCTTCCCAAGTTTGCCAGTGTCTGATATGCCTACTTGTGACTTTGAAAATGATTTATATGAGGCTATGTATTTTTGCAGCCATTCGTGGACATTTTTGAATAAGTCCTACAAATAAGCATTGACTATTAAATGCTCCAGGCCATTTTAGTATTGCTCACATCAATGTTCCCTCTAAGCTGCGCCCCCCGGGTATGCTGTGCAGAAGAAATATCAGCCCACACAGAGAAGCAGGAGATATAACTTTACTTTCTAGCGTTTTCCCCCCTTAGTTAATTAACACTATCAATGTTTCCTTTTACTGTGGGAATTGTTGACCGAAACAACACAATATTAGTCACTTTCAACGCAGCATACCGAAACAAAACGACTTACGCAAGACTTAGCATGCAAAACGAACTATGCAAGAGAACGCTAGAGAGACGTGATGGCGGACTCAACACAGCAGTGCAGAATGCCTCAAGACAAAAAGGTAATAGTCCATATCTGTACGTTTGACTAAATATTAGCACTTCACTCCATATACGCGTGGGCAATAACCTTCAATCTGGATAACAACACAAAACAAATGATAAGGCTAGAGAAATTGAGCGACCAATATCACCAACACAATCGACACCCACACATGTTGGAGAGTAAGCATGGAGAGCCAATCCCCGAAAGAGAACGAGACTCCGACGGACACAGGCGATTTATGCTTTTCACCACCAGGAACACCTTAGCAAGTGTAGAAACCGAGTTGCTAAGGTTGATTAATGTTAAATTGGGCATACTTGAACTAGTCAGTGGAGATATAAAGGAGTTGAAGGGGAGCCTCGAACATGAGTGACGAGAAAGCTGTGACAATGGAGGAAGAAAGAAAGAAACAAGCTAAAAAGGTACAGTCGACACGATTGAAACGGACGTTAAAGAACTTAAAAAGGAAAAACAATTCTGAGACAAGCCTTCCATGAAAAACAGACTTGATCTATGAGAGAAAATCTGGCAATTTCTGGTATCAAAAGAAAATGAGGGTGAAGATCCTGAAAGTGTAGTGAAATAATCATTTCTTGAAACACTACAGATTCCAAGCAGTACTGTTGACAAAATCAAACTCAAACGTGTGTGCACTGTTTCAGACAGAGAGGACAGAGATATGAGTGCCCAAACGTTGCCAAATGTGCATTCTATAAGGATAAAATAATGGCTAAAAGCCATTTCCCGAAGGAAATTGCAGAACGGTGCAAAGTTCTGTACCCACTTTTCAAGGTGAATAGATTAAAAAGGAAACGTGTAGTTCTCGTAGTCTATAAATTGTATATTGATACCCAATTGTTCCGAGACACCAAGACTACCATGGCTATTCTAAATGGAGTTTTCATAGATGGAACATCCAATACTATCCAAGGTAGGGATAGTAATAAAGAAAAGGAAAACAATAAAATAAAGTAATACATTCAAGATAGGGAATGTTGTCAAATAATTAGTAGTTGACTTTCCATTTATATCAATCAATCAAATGTATTTATAAAGCCCTTCTTACATCAGCTGATGTCACAAAATGCTGTACTGAAACCCAGCCTAAAACACCAAACAGCAAGCAATGCAGGTGTAGAAGCACGGTGGCTAGGAAAAACTCCCTAGAAAGGCCAGAACCTAGGAAGAAATCTAGAGAGGAACCAGGATAAGAGGGGTGGCCAGTCCTCTTCTGGCTGTGCCGGGTGGAGATTATAACAGAACATGGACAAGATGTACACATGTTCATAGATGACCAGCAGGGTCAAATAATAATAATCACAGTGGTTGTCAAGGGTGCAACAGGTCAGCACCTCAGGAGTAAATGTCAGTTGGCTTTTCATAGCCAATCATTCAGAGTATCTCTACCACTCCTGCTGAGAGTTGAAAACAGCAAGTCTGGGACAGGTAGCACGTCCGGTGAACAGGTCGGGGTTCCATAGACGCAGGCAGAACAGTTGAAACTGGAGCAGCAGCACAGCCAGGTGGACTCGGGACAGCAAGGAGTCATCAGGCCAGGTAGTCCTGAGGCATGGTCCTAGGGCTCAGGTCCTCCGATAGAGAGAAGAAAGAAAGAAAGAAAGACAGAAAGAAAGAAAGAAAGAAAGAAAGAAAGAAAGAAAGGAGAGAGAGAAAGAGAGAGAGAAAGAGAGAGAGAATTAGAGAGAGCATACTTAAATTCACACAGGATACCGGATAAGACAGGAGAAATACTCCAGATATAACAGACTGACCCTAGCCCCCCGACACATAAACTACTGCAACATAAATACTGGAGGTGGAGACAGGAGAGGTTATTGAAATACAGAAAAATTATTGAAATAATAGTTCAAATATAAGGAACTGGAACACAAAAGTAGTCAAAAGCCTGAAATTATGTTGGAATCAACATGGTACGGATAAAAACACAGCAAAAAGAGGACATACTGTAGAGGGCACAGTATGTAGGTATGTGTGGGTGTATTGTGATGGAAGGTGGGATGTGTGTTTTTGTGTTTGGAAAAATGTGGACTTAAGGGAGTGAGAAAAAAAAAATGGTTGGCAATGCCATGTGTGTCTGCGAGCGGGAGTTGTGACAGAAAGCTTTCAATTTTGTGCAGTTAATGGGATATACATTTTAAAATAAATATAGTTTATAAAAAGGTATTGTCCTATCATGATGGAATGGTCCCCCACCTTATAACCTATACACCCACCTGAGCGACCCATACACTAAGTAGAAGCCCTTATCTGTTTTAGAGGTCTACTGCAAGTAACCTATATGCAGCCAAGACAGAAAGATAAATGTGGTCAGAGACCCACTAAAGGAGCGCCGCCCCCTCAAGATTCTGAGCCTGCCTGGCAGGGTTGGTCCTACAAAGCCAAAGCCCCCGGATGGGTGAGCATAATATACAAGGAATTTCTCAAAGCTGCTAATGAGAACCTTGACGACCTTGTACCGAGCCGGTGGGGATTCCGGTGGGGTGCCCCCACCCAGGTAGTGGCAGTGCTGGTAACACTAGCTGCAGTAACCATGGGGAGGGGGTCACATTCAGACATTCAGAGAGGGGACAAATTATTGAGGCCTTGGTGGCACAGATCTGACTGCACAGAGATGCTTGGAAAAATGGTCACAACGGGGGACCAGCGTCTGTGTGTTTAAGGGGAAGGGGGTGTATCATAGTTCCATCAGCTAGGACTTAACATTGGTTAATCAAATCACCCCATTCTTGTTAAATGTTGCCTGCCTTCTCAAACAGCTGCAACTCTATATGCATTCACACATCAAGTCCTTCTTGAGTTGGTTTCGGGGATGGAACAACTGTTGAACATCTGAGCTTGTGGGAGAAGGGTGGGAAGTGTGTGTGTGTGTCTGCGAGCAGGAGTTGTGACAGAAAGCTTTCAATTTTGTGCAGTTAAAGAAAGAAAGACAGATATGTGTGTGTGTGTGTGTGTGTGTGTGTGTGTGTGTGTGTGTGTGTGTGTGTGTGTGTGTGTGTGTGTGTGTGTGTGTGTGTGTGTGTGTGTGTGTGTGTGTGTGTGTGTGTGTGTATCCCATATTTTTTCTATAGGGTAATGTGGGGAACAATATAGGATGAATCACAATAATTGTTTCTTAAAATAATAATTGCTTGCCAAAAATGTAATTTTTGTCATGTCAATCCTGGTTATAGGTAACAATCCTTTGCACGAACTGCCTAGATTATTACGCATATTATTTGTTAATTGTGGAAATAAAGATACAAAAGTTTTTGTAATATATATATACTGTTTTTTTTTTTAAATAACTGTATATAATACAATCGAGGTGAGGGTTTTGGAAATGCTTTTGGCGGTTAATCTGCTTCTGTTCTGTGGGTGGCACTGTGTGCTCTTTATGAAGGATGGGTCCCAGTCTCTCAGGGGCCCTGGGATCCCGGGGGACGGGGGTGGTCTGCCAGTCACTAGGACGACCACCCAACTTGGGATGGGGGAGGTTTTAGCGGGTGGAATAGTGGAGAACAATTGGAGGTTTACTTAGTGTAAAAATCATGGTATAGCTTCAGTGTATGGACACTCAATCATTATGGTACTTTTTAATGGTAGGTTTACAAAAATATATTATGATGAATAGAATTGAAACTTGTAACTCATTATGGTAAATGGTGAAAGAGGTATAGCCAGTTATAATTGCAATGGCTTAGCAGATGAAAAGAAAAGACTATCAGTATTTTCCGGGCTAAAAGAGAAGGAAAATAATGTCTGTTGTTTACAGGAAACTCTTTCAACAATTATAAATGAAGTTGTGTGGAAAAGGGACTTAAATATATATACAGTATCAGTCACAAGTTTGGACATACCTACTTATTCAAGGGGTTTTCTTTAGTTTGACTGTTTTCTCCATTGTAGAATAATAGTGAAGACATCAATACTATGAAATAACACATATGGAATCATGTAGTAACCAAAAAAGTGTTAAACAATTCAAAATATATTTTTTATTTGAGATTCTTCAAAGTAGCCACCCTTTGCCTTGATGACAACTTTGCACACTCTTGGCATTCTCTCAACCAGCTTCACCTGGGATGCTTTTCCAACAGTCTTGAAGGAGTTCCGACAAATGCTGAGCATTTGTTGGTGCTTTTCCTTCACCCTGCGGTCCAACTCATCCCGAACCATCTCAATTGGATTGATGTCGGGTAATTGTGGAGGCCAGGTCATCTGATGCAGCACTCCATCACTCTCCTGTTTTGTCAAATCGCCCTTACACAGCCTGGAGGTGTGTTTTGGGGCATTGTCCTGTTGAAAAACAAATGATAGTCTCACTAAGCCAAACCAGATGGGATGGCGTAACGCTACAGAATGCTGTGGTAGCCATCTTTGTTATGTGTGCCTTGAATTCTAAATAAATCACAGACAGTTTCACCAGCAAAGCACCCCCACACCATCACACCTCCTCCTCCATGCTTCACAGTGGGAACCACACATGCAGAGATCATCCGTTCACATACTCGGCGGTTGGAACCAAAAATCTCAAATTTGGACTCATCAGACCAAAGGACAGATTTCCACAGGTCTAATGTCTATTGCTTGTGTTTATTGGCCCAAGCAAGTCTCTTCTTATTGTTGGTGTCCTTTAGTAGTGGTTTCTTTGCAGCAATACGACCATGAAGACCTGAACAGTTGATGTTGAGATGTGTCTGTTATTTGAACTCTGTGAACTATTTATTTGGGTTGCAATCTGAGGTGCAGTTAACTCGAATTAACTTATCCTCTGCAGCAGAGGTAACTCTGGGTCTTCCTTTCCTGTGGTGGTCCTCATGAGAGACAGTTTAATCATAACGCTTGATGGTTTTTGGGACTGCACTTGAAGAAACTTTAAAGTTCTTGAAATATTCCGGATTGACTGACCTTCATGCCTTAAAGTAATGATGGACTGTCGTTTCTCATTGCCTTTTGAGTTGTTCTTGCCATATTATGGACTTGGTATTTTTCCAAATAGGCCTATCTTCTGTATACCAACCCGACCTTGTCACCACACAACTGATTAAGAAGGAAATTACACAAATTAACTTTTAACAAGGACACATCTGTTAATTGAAATGCATTCCAAGTGATTACCTCATGAAGCTGGTTGAGAGAATGCCAAGAGTCTGCAAAGCTGTCATCAATGCAAAGGGTGGCTATTTTGAAGAATCTCAAATATAAAGTATTTGGATTTGTTTAACACTTTTTTGGTTACTACATGATTCCATATGTGTTAATTCATAGTTTTGATGTCTTCACTATTATTATACAATGTAAAAAATAGTAAAAATAAAGAAAACCCCTTGAATGAGTAGGTGTGTCCAAACGTGTGACTGGTACTGTAGTTCTGGATTGAAGTCATTGCATGCCTCATCCATGGCCTGAAGGAGGGTGGTACGCTCATGGGGATGGCAATCATACATCTTCCACCTGGATTTGAATCGTGTTTTCTATTTTCCAGTATTGTACTTAGGTATTGTAGTGGTCCTGTATGTGGCTCAGTTCATAAGATGCATGGCACCATTTTTTATTGAAACTTTATTTTATCAGGTAGTCATACTGATATCAAGCTCTCGTTTACAGATGAGCCCTGAGTTATTCTGGACAAAAATATAAACTCAACATGCAACAATTTCAACAAGTTACATTTCATATAAAAAAAATCTGCCAATTCAAATGAATTCATTATGTCCTAATCTATGGATTTCACATGACTGGGCAGGCCCACCCACTGGGGAGCCAGGCCCAGCCAATAAGAATTCATTTTCCCCACAAAATGGCTTCATTACTAACAGAAATACTGCTTAGCAGCCCCTCCTGCAGGTGAGGAAGCCGGATGAGGAGGTCCTTGGCTGGCGTAGTTATACGTGGACTGTGGTTGTGAGATCGTTTGGACGTACTTCCAAATTCTCAAAAAATATGTTTGAGGCAGCTTATGGTAGAGAAATTCACATTCAATTATCTGGCAACAGCTCTGGTGGACATGCTCATGCTGTTAAATCAGCTTCTTGATATGCCATACCTGTCAGGTGGATGGATTATCTGTGCAAAAACTGAGAGAAATATACTTTCTGTGGGATCTTTTGTTTCAGCTCATGAAACATGCGAATATAAACAAGTCGCGTTTATATTTTGCTCAGTATACACAAGTTACAGAAAACACAGAAAATATCAATACAAAATGCAAGCAGAAAGAAAAACAGTCATAAAAAAACAAACACATTCATCAGTAGTGAGGTCCTCAATCAGCTTTCTGAATTGCCCTAGAGGCACCAGAACATCAAATTGAGAGAACATTGAGATTGTTTCACAAATAAGGTGCAAAAAAACAAAAAGCTGATTTAACTCAGTAGAGACCAAAGCAATCTCCAGAGTTAGCCATCCCTGAGACCGGGTGTGATAACTCTTATTACTAAAGTTTAGTAATGATGTTAGGTACAGTGGGACTTTTTGTAAAAGGGCTTTATAAATGAAGACATAGCAATGTACTGCATCAACCTTCATGACATCAAAGTGGACCAACCAACTTTCTGGTAGATAAATGAATGATGAGTACTAAAATAGTAGTTCAAATAGAGCCTGGTCAACCGTGGGGCCCACAGCCTTCACAACAGTATCATCGACATACAAGTGCAGGTAAGAAATGTTTACAGACATGTCGATATTGTTCATGTAAACAGTAAAAAGTAAAGGACCCAGAATCGACCCCTGCGGGACACCTTTTGTAGTATCCAGGACACCGGATTTAACACAAATTGGTAGATTTATATACGTTCTATCTGTCAAATAATTTTAAAACTAGTTACATGCAGCCCGGTCTTGGAAAATTGAGGAAAGCCTCTTAATTAGCAGTGAGTGAGCAACAGTTTTGAAAGGTCAATGAAGAGGGCAGCACAATGTTGCTGTTTTTCCATACAGTTAACCACGTCTATAACTAGGAATGCAGCAGAGATAGTGCTATGATCTGTCCTAAAACCCGACTGATATATTATTTGAAATATATTTGAAAGATAAGAAAGATCTTCGCTGAGAATTAATCAAGGATTCTAATATTTTAGCTAGGCAAGAAAGTTTAGAAGTAGGCCGATAATTATTAAGGTCGCAAGGGTCACCACCTTTGTGAAGGGGGAGTACATGGGCCGCCTTCCAAACCTTGGGGATAGTACCAGATATAATTGTCAGATTAAAAATATGGTTTAATTATTCAGCAATCAGTGGGGCAGAGAGCTGCAGCAAAAAAAAAGGATCAAGCATATCAGCCCCAGTGGATTTTTTAAAACATCAATCTTAAGCAAAGCATCCACAGATAGTACATTGTTGAAATGAAAACAAAAATTCACTAGAAGTTGACGGGTTAACCTTCGAGTCAGCTAGAACCTGGCCGAGGGAAAAGCAGTCGATTGACTGACCAGGATCAACTACACCACAGTTTCTCTCAAAGCCTTCCAAGATCAAATTATTATTAAATGCATCACTTAACCCATTCTTCTCAGTTATGATACCAGAATTAGACTGAACTTGCTTAGGCAGGGAAGAAGAGGAATTTGTACTCGTCAGACCTCCCTCAAGTCGCTGGATGCAGGGGCAGGGGCACGAACTGGGAGAACAGTTTTGGCAGAGCTCAGTCCACCCCGATGGAGTTCCCACAAAAGGAGTGGAGATGCTGCAGCGGACCAGAGTGGCTGCCAATGTTCCATTCTGGGTGTGCACAGGAGGTATTGGTTGTGGCTCCTGTTGCAGGGTTGGGCTGGGGGGCAGGAGTGTCCCAGGCCTGACCTGGGGATGGGAGTAGGGAGGGTAACCAAAACATGCCTTGGGTGGAATTGAGATGGGTGGTGTGGAGGGCAGCGTGGCTGGTGAAGCACCAAACTCTCAGCATATGTAGGCTGATGATGTGAATGATGTGGACTGCATCATGTGGTGCACTACCCTTGACAGTGTTTTGCCAGACCCTAGGGTAGGGGTTCGTGCTGTGTAGAGCTGGGCTGAGCTGGGGTGGGCCTGGATTGGTAGAGCTGTGCTGAGGCGGACGGTTCTGGTTGAGTTGTGTTGTGATGGGCCGGGTCTGGTAGAGATGTGCTGTGATAGATATGGTCCAATTGAGCTGTGCTGTGATGGGTCAGGTCTGATTGAGCTGTGTTGAGGCGGGACTGGCATCATGGGTGGGCGGTTTTAGGGGGAATTGAAGAGGATGGTGTGCAGGGCAAAGTGGCCGGCAATGCTCCAAACTCTGCATGGTGTCTCTGCATGCAATTCCTGGTAGAGAAGTGGTGGAGGGTGCTGTGGGGGGGAAGTGTTTATGGCTGTTCTCCAGTCTCTGTGAAGCGCCACTGGATGCAGGTATAAAGGAGTGTCTCATTTGTCTCAGGGAGTTGGTGGCTGGTCTGCTGCTCCTGTAGGGGTGAGGTGGCCACCCAGAGCAACATCCTTTAACATTCTGGTGAAGGTGGGGACTGTCTCTTCGTACAGGTGTACACTGTTGTAAAGACAGTCCAGACTGAGGGTGGGATGGTGTGCCGTAGCACACAGTCCCGAGAGAGGCTGGAATTTATCCTCTGGATGGTGGCAGGGTGGAAATGTCTTCTCTGGAGCAGGGTAGATATTACAATCTTCGCAAGGGGAAAGATGGTGGAGGCCCGCTCTATCACTCCCCTTAGGGATGTGGCCACCCTCTCCTGTTGGGCAAGCAGATAAATTGGTCCATGTGTGAATGATGATGACTGGGGGAGCAAAGCTGGGCCACAGTCAAGAGCTCCATAGCTCTCTCTTGTGGGGCACCATAACTTTGCCACCTTTTTATTTGAGAAAAGTTTATTATCTAACATAAACGTTCCATTGGAGTCCATCATTAATATAATGTCTGGTTTCTCGTCAGGTGTGTGGAGGATGGCAGGAGTGATGGGAGTAATTATGGGGTTGTCCTCCTCAACAGTTTCATTGCACACTGCAGCTCCCGGATCTCATCTCTATGCTGACGCGCCAGGCTGATCTCCTCCTCTATAAAGATGCTGTGGTACTGCAGGTGCACGTGTGAGAGAGGCATGCTCAGGGCTGTGTCTGCTCAGGCGAGAAACACTGGGGACTACATACTGGGAGAGGTTAAGTGGACAGTGGAGAGGTTAAGTTCAGCAACAAGAGCTTTTATTTGGTCGAAATAGTGGACAAATTGATCCAGACTGGCCTCCGAACCTTGAACCATCACATTGCTGATATTATAAATATTCATGTTACATTTGGAGGTGGAATCAATGTACCATTTGCCTCAATGTTTATGTTTTCTTCCATTACGTTGATTGCTGGTCTTGTGGAGAACTGTGTACCCAGCATTAGGATCATCCGTGTAGAACAGAAGGTCTCCTTTTATTTCCTCATTCGCTTTTAGGATTAAGTCTGTCCTCGGAGCCTCTGCGGATTCTCTTAGCAACTTATTTATTATTTATTTATATTTTTTTCCTGACTCACTTGTAACATTTTCAGGATATGTGACGGCAAGATCTCTGAAACATTGCTTCGCGAATTCATCCATCTTCATCTCCATGGTGACCTCTTTACAAATATATGAAGATACTCCCAATGCTCAGAATGTACTCACCTTTCCAAGTGCTCTTTTGCTTGTTTGTTTCTTCACCTTATAGCAATAGCAACACTAGACTTGGGTATTGATTTTTATAAGGCAGCGGCTACTTTTCCTAGTGTCCATACAGGAAACAAAACAACAAATAGAATACATTTAATATACATAACACTACATCATCTCCTGCCTCACACTTCAGAAAACAGAAGATGACTACATAATACAATACAATGCAAAATAGAATACAAAATATATAAAAACTGCCTGTCTCTTTCACAGTCGCCGTTGTGACGTAAGGGGTTCATTGATCTTTAAAAAACAATGTTATCTGTTTTTCTTGCTAGCTTGAGTTACCTGGGGTGGCAGAGAGTTCCATGTAGTTATGGCTCCATTTAATACTGTGTGTTTCCTAGCCTCTGTTCTGGACCTGGGGACTGTAAAAAACAGTCCTCTGATTGCATGTCTTGTGCTGTACCGATGAGTGTCCGTACTGTGGGCCAACTGAACAGATAAGTCGGTATAAAAGAAATAGAGCCCACACACTCATAAACTCCACCACGTACCTTTACTTATAAACAAACAATGTTTCGATCCTGCAATGATTTCTGTCAGGTCATTTCACAGGAAGTTTACCGTGCCCATAATAATAGACATAAGACAAGCACCAATCAGGGCGGTCTATATATTTTTAAGTTGAAATGAGCAGCACAAAAACAATGAAATATACAGTATGTGGGCTGAACGCGGCGGGCACTGAAGACACGCATATCCGAACATAGAAGTATCTTCAGAAACTAAGAGCCCAAAAGTCCAGTCGTTATGCCCTTTACGACTGCCAGACACAATGTTTCTTCATTGAAGTAAAAGGGTATCGAGCATGTCAAAGACCCGAGGCGAGGAGGGGATATTGATAGATCTTTAATCGCAAAGAAAATCCTACCGGATATTCCGAAATTATGTCTCCAACGGGACTTAATGAGGATTTTTCCCATCAGCCATTTTCTGTGAACGTCAATCGATTCATTCATTTGTTATTATGACTACCACTTTAGGTTTTGGTGCATATGCTTCGTCTAGAAGAAGAAGAAAAAAATATGCATATGCTTCGTCTACCTCATAGGAATTGGTAAACAATCATAATATTGGAGAAGTATATATACAGTTGAAGTCAGAAGTTTACATACACCTTAGCCAAATACATTTAAACTTGGTTTTTCACAATTTCTGACATTTAATCCTAGTAAAAAAATTCCCTGTCTTAGGTCAGTTAGGATCACCACTTTATTTTAAGAATGTGAAATGTCAGAATAATAGTAGAGAGAATGATCTATTTCAGCTTTTATTTCTTTCATCACATTCCCAGTGGGTCAGAAGTTTACATACACTCAATTAGTATTTGGTAGCATTGCCTTTAAAATGTTTAACTTCAGTCAAACGTTTTGGGTAGCCTTCCACAAGCTTCCCACAATAAGTTGGGTGAATTTTGGCCCATTCCTCCTGACAGAGCTAGTGTAACTGAGTCAGGTTTGTAGGCCTCCTTTGCTAGCACACGCTTTTTCAGTTCTGCCCACAAATATTTTATAAGATTGAGGTCAGGGCTTTGTGATGGCCACTCCAATACCTTGACTTTGTTGTCCTTAAGCCATTTTGCCACAATTTTGTAAGTATGCTTGGAGTCATTGTCCATTTGGAAGACCCACTTGTGACCAAGCTTTAACTTCCTGACTGATGTCTTGAGATGTTGCTTCAATATATCCACATAATGTCCCTCCCTCATGATGCCATCTATTTTGTGAAGTGCACCAGTCCCTCCTGCAGCAAAACACCCCCAAAATATGATGCTGCCATACAGTACAGTGGGGAAAAAAGGTATTTAGTCAGCCACCAATTGTGCAAGGTCTCCCACTTAAAAAGATGAGAGAGGCCTGATTTTCATCATAGGTACACTTCAACTATGACATACAAAATGAGAGAGAAAAAAATCAGAAAATCACATTGTAGGATTTTTAATGAATTTATTTGCAAATTATGGTGGAAAATAAGTATTTGGTCACCTACAAACAAGCAACATTTCTGGCTCTCACAGACCTGTAACTTCTTCTTTAAGAGGCTCCTCTGTCCTCCACTCGTTACCTGTATTAATGGCACCTGTTTGAACTTGTTATCAGTATAAAATACACCTCTCCACAACCTCAAACAGTCACACTACAAACTCCACTATGGCTGTTACGGATACAAGTATCCTGTGTGTGTATCCTGTGTGTGTGTGTTTCTTTTCTCTCCGTCTCCCCTCACAGGTGAAAATCATCACTCCCCAATCAGTCAACAATCAATCATCAATCAGACACACCTCCTCCTGTTTCCTACCCTATCACAGTTCCTTCCCCATGGTTTAAAAACCCCATCATTTGTTTGCTCAAGAGCTCAATCTCTTTGTAAATGCCATGTTGGTAGATCTCTGTTCTTCATAGATTTCAGTAGCTCAATCTCTTTGTAAATGCCATGTTGGTAGATCTCTGTTCTTCATAGATTTCAGTAGCTTAATCTCTCTGTAAATGCCATGTATGTAGATCTCTGTGTTTCACTCTCTCTTTGTGTCTTAGACCTCTCCTTTTGTTTGAGCACCTCCATAGCACTTTGTCATCTCCTGTGAGTATTGTTTTTGCTTATGGTGTTTGCTGGTGGGAAAAGGGGAAACCAAGACAAGTTGCCCATGGGCATACACTACCCGTAGGTAAACTTTGTTAAAAACACTAGTTAGAACTGGGCGGACCACCCACTGTATTTTTGGTTAGTTAGTTAGCTGTTGTTAAAGTAGGCTAGTCTAGCTTAGGGGTGTTTTTGCATATTTGTTTCTTTCCATGGGTCCAGCTCAGCCCCTTTTCCTGCTCCCCCCATTACTGTGTGTTTATCAAATAAACATTGACTTTGATGGTAGATTTCAGTTGTCCTGGTTATTACGTTCACACTTTTACTTTGTCACAATTATAATTTGCATGAGTTATGTTACGCGTCTCATTACCATCCCCCCTAGACTGTCGGGCCAAAAGGGATTCGTAACAATGGCCAAGACCAAAGAGCTGTCAAAGGACACCAGAAACAAAATCGTAGAGGACAGAGGAGCCTCTTAAAGAAGTTACAGGTCTGTGAGAGCCAGAAATCTTGCTTGTTTGTAGGTGACCAAATACTTATTTTCCACCTCTTAAGTGGGAGAACTTGCACAATTGGTGGCTGACTAAATACTTTTTTGCCCCACTTTTTTTTGCCCCACTGTGTGTGTGTGTGTGTGTGTGTGTATATATATGTATATGTCACTCCCTTTGGTTCCTTCCCCAGGCTTTATTCAAGGTCAGTGGAAGGTCATTAGTAAAAACAGAAAACAACAGCCCAAGCCGGCTGTGGTACACCTTTTTATTTAATGAGTCATTTGGAAGCTTGGAATGATTAAGTGTCCATGATGATACGAGTGCCTGATTCGGATTTTAGCCAGGAAATCGGGATTAACACCCCTACTCATGCAATAAGTGCCATGGGATGTTAAGTGACCACAGACAAGCAGGACACCCATTTAATACACATCTGAAATTTTAGGTCCATTCTTTGGAACTTAGTTTCTTCTAGACATGGCTATTATATTATGGCCACATCTGATGGGTGTGGATACTGCTTTAGATCAGATGTCTGCTGGATTAATAAAGATGTATAAACATGGATGATTTAGTTCCTGTTGACTAATAACCGATGCCGGCAATCTGATTCAGGTTACAGCTTGTAGCTTCTACTGGCATTGTCTGGGACATGTTGGTGTTATCAATCTGACTTCTCTCGTCATCGATTTGACTTACTTGTTTACTTCATGTTTTTCTGCATAATTGTCTTGTTGTTGGGGTATATTACGGTTTTAATATTACGCCTACTAAATCAATATGATCAACACACAAAAAAAAGAATGGGTGTACTTTGAACAGAGCTGAGATATAATTCAAAGTGTAGCAGTGCAGTTGAAATCATTCATTGACACAGACACGGTGGTGTAGCAGGATGCTCGGAATTCTGTGACTCAAGAGGTTGTGAGTTCAGATCTCAGGCTAGTACATGTTGAATAATGATTACTGTATAAATGAACATGCACAACGTGATCATGTAGGTTATTAAAGTGTGTCATTTATGGATGTTGAAAAAGCTGCGTCTTAAAAGCACTGTGTGAGGGTTCCCAAACGTTGCCAACAGACAAAGAGCTGTGAGTGGATCGCCGATCAGAGCACAGTAACAAGGGATATTGTAATCAAACATGTTTCTTTGGGATCGTTTAGATGACACCCTAAAAACGTCTTAAGGCACGTCCCTGGATCAAGCCGGGAACTGGACTAAAACCTCTAGAGGACAATGACAATGTCCTATGTTTTAAAAGTTATTTGGCACGGTCATTTCCTTGCAGCGTCCCATGAAATGTGTCTAGAACATTCATATGTTCTGAGAACATGGCAAACAATGTTCTGTGTATGTTTGGTGGGACGTTGATGGAATATTCTCCTGACCATCAGAAAATTGGACACATGAATGTTCTTGCAACGTTCCATGAAACGTGTCTAGAACATTAATATGGTATTATGAGAACATGGTAACCACTTTCTGAGTATGTTCTGTTTGACATGAAGGGAATGTTCTCCTAACTGATGCAAAAACATGCCAAATAGGTTCTTAGGAGGTTTTTTCAAACAATCATAGAATGGAGAACGTTACGATCATTACCAGGGGAACATTAAAAAAACCTCTCGCCCTAGAATTGTTAGCTGGGTTAGGGGTGTGTCTATCAGATACCCTTTTCCCACCATTTTGCCCACCTGAACCATCCCGTTCTGGCACAGAGTTTTCATTTAACGTCCGGCCACACGTTAGTTGGAGAGTCTGGATTTTCTATCCACAACTATCTGTTGATAAGCAACTGCTTTCTAAGGTCACAGTTAGGGTTAGAGCGAGGGTTAGTAGACAGATGGCTGAAATGTGACTGAGTCTGTATAGCATCTACCGATGGACTATCCAAATAAAGTGTTATCCATTTTCTTATGGATGTGTAACCAGGCCAGAACAGTAGTGTAAAACTGACAGAGTAGGAGGAAGAATTCCTCGCTGAGCGTGACAGAGGATACAAAGGTTCACCCTCTGAAGGTTAAAGCACCTCAGACTGTTTGTGTTTAGAGGACGAATTAACTGAACAGTACTATGCAGTAGATGCTTTGGATGAAAAACAACGCTTGCATCTGAAATCTTGGAGGGTCTGATGCTTCCAAGAGCTGCGTTTGGTTTTGGCACTTTGCCTCTCAGCTGTGTTGTACTTGAGTGCAGCTTGTGAGAAACGGGGCACGGGTGTTGGGTAAACAGCTCACACACACACCTTCCTGTTCTCTGATTGGCTCCTTGTGCCGTCTGCTGCTGCTTGCCCTTCTCTCTTTGCCATTGGCAGTCACATCTCTGTCCTCCTTCCCTCTAATAATCTTTCTCTCGCTCTCTTCCCCTCACTCTCTCTGTCTCCCTCTCCTTCTCTGCCCAAACCCCACTCTGAAGCGACGCAAGTGAAGAGCCCGCAATCCTCTGACTCATCTACCTCCACAGTCTCACTACTCTTCCTCGTTCCCTCTTTTTGTCCTCCATCTTTCTCCCTCCCTCTCACTTGCTCAAGATGGCCTGCCCGTTCTCCACCACGTTTGCTCTACCCGGTTCTTTATTCCTCCCTTTCTCTATCCTTTATCCATTTTCTTTCTCTCCTCCCTCCCTGCTTCTTGATCTCTTTCTTTTTTTTCTCCTCCCTTCTCTATCCTCACTCTTTTCCCCCCTCCCTCCCTCCCTCCCTCCCAACCTTTTCTCTGGGCCCTGTGCTGGCCGTCAGTCAGGATGTGTAACACAGCAGCTGCAAAAAGGCCTCACAAACGCTGGCTGACAAGAAGTGACAGCACTCTATATCGCTCGCTGGCACTGACAGCTGACAGATGGATACCACTCACACTGGATGGGAGGGGGAGAGAGAGGAAAAAAAGCCCCAGGATGATTCTCTAGCGTGACTCTCTGTTCCCGGTGACGGGGCCAACGTTTGATTGAGTGCCAGGGAGAATAATAAACCCTTCCATTCACTAGAGCCTGTGTAGGTCTCTCTCTCAACCCCCCCCCCCCCCCCCCCCCCACACACACACACACACACAATGACCCATGTTGTTTTTCAATACACTTAAACTAATTCTAAATCTAATTATTTCAGTAATACTTCTCTCTGTGGTCCTCTTTTCCTCCATCCTATTTCGTCCTCCATTCCAACCATCTCGTTCTCATTTCTTTATCCCTTCCTTTACATACCAGTGTTCTTCTTAGACGCCTCATGATGGTTCCCCTTGATCTCCCTTGACCAGACTTAGAGGTGCAGTATACAAGGCTCACAGGTAAGTCCAAAGCTAACACCAACTAGCACAGTTGAGTAAGAGACCCCTCCCCATCAACGTCCTGTCCGACTGTCGAGCACATCCTCAATGACTGCAATGAGATAAAGAGACGAGAGAGGGGTGTATCGTTGAGAGAAAGGAAAGGGAGAAATACTGACGTGATAAAAGGGAAATTGGAGGAGGAAAGGAGAGAAGAGGAGTACCTAAAGGAACAGGTAAGAGGGTAGAAACTGAAGATGAAAAATTAACACAAATAAAAAAAAAAGTATGAAAATGTATGCACTCGACTACTAAGTCGCTCTGGATAAGAGCGTCTGCTAAATGACTCAAATGTAAATGTAAAATAGATGAAAGAACACATGAGAAGACAGAAGAGGAGGACCTTTGACAAAATAGGTAGGACAGAAAATAAGGAGTAAGGTGCAGGGAAGGAAGGACAGATAAAGGAGTAACGGAGAGGGGAGAGAGGGAAAAGGGATAGAGCGGAGGAGAGGACAGAAGAGGGAGAGGAGAGATGAGGATTACAGTGTGGAAGATTGCCAGGGAATTTGCCGTGCGGGTCTGGAAGTGTGTTCAGCTGTTCTAGATTTAAACAGAGAGCTCACTACTCAGTCAAGTTGCAAAGGGATGTCGCGGCTCTTTTAGAAAATGTTTGAGAACCTTTCGGAGAGTAAAAAAGGTCCCCAATGCATGATCTGTCATGGAATGTCACAGGGCTCTTATTCAAAAATGACCACAGTCATTCAAGTATTACCCTTGTCTCCTCCTGAATGCCAATATATATCCCATATTTAAAGTACTGCACTACTTATAACCAACAAACAGAGCAAGCTCTCTAACAAAAGTGTCTCTTCCTCAAAACAACCACATTTTTGTCAAATGTCTCCATCGACCCTGTCAGCGCTCACGTCACTGTCTGTTCATCGACGTCTGTCAGGGGTGGGTGGATGAAGGGGTATCGAAAGAAGCGCACACTTTGTTGCTGAGTGATCAAAGCTGCATGGCAGATATGGGCCCTAATACCCAGGCAGAAGTGTCTGATATTTGATAGTGCTCATCATTTCGTTAGCCCGAGGGCTAGAAACCATTTTAGATACTTATCAGTGTGCATCAGGCTCATTTTGTGTTGTGGACTCAGTAATGAGGGATGGCGACCGCATACTTTTATCAGATTGGAGGTTTGGCTGATTGACAGATGGAGATGGATATGACCTATGACCCTCGTACCGCAGCGTTAGCCGCTAGCCATAGCAAAAGCATCAAGCACTAGCTTCTGTGGTTTCTAATAGAACAACAAGACATAGACGTTTCCCTAAAACCACAGCTCTAGGATCAGATTACCCCCAATCATCACCAATATGGTATTGAAAGAATATCTGACCTCGTATCAGTAATCAGGGGTAACTGCTATCTCGACCTATAGAACCTCTGTGCGAAGGTGGATGAATATTGTATTTCATATGGATGATATGCCCAACCCTCTCTTGCCTTAGTCTGCCGTAACCCAAACATTTGAGAGCCTCACTATACCCAGCATGATGTTATTTCGCATGATCACATCAATGTGATCTGCGCTGTACCTGTGTGTCTAACGTGGTTGTGTCTGTGTTTTGCGAGGAAAGCTGCAGTGCTTGTGGATATCTTGTCCTTAAAGTCGCCTCTACAGTGGTTATCTGAATTATGGCAACACTTTATTTCAACCGTTGATCTATTGATGCTTGACTCTGCAGAGGTGTTACCCGGGTTTGAATATCAGCTAGGGCCAAACCCCAAATTAAATGGATCTATCATTTAGTTTCATTTTCTTTGGAATGTATTGTATGGTCAAGTAAAGTGGACAAAGAACAACTCCTGTAAAAAAAAAGCACTGATGCCTCATTTAGCGTGCATTGAATCACTGGAAGGCACTGAAGAGTTGTAACAAGTCATGATGGGTACTAAAACCTTCTAGATAGGGGACAGAAGAGGAGGATGTAAACTAGATAGCTAAACTTCTAGGACAGTGGTTTCCAGTATTGTGATAGTGTGTCCAACTGCAAAGCCTAATCATAGCTCCGAATCCATGTTGGCAGTTGATGTGGCGTATGACTAAGCCTGTCAATCAAACTGCTATGGGTACAGATGTGCCATACGGAAGGCAGGATCAGCAGTCATTTCATGTGTGTGTGATGCATTACAATATTTACATTTTCCAATATGTTATGTTACAATCAGAAGGTTTATTTACATTTAATTTCAGTTCAGGTCTCTCCTTGCCAAAATGTATTATACCGGTCATCTCTGTATACCCGTCGCAAGACCCACTGTTTGTTGCTTATTTATAAAACCATCTTAGGCCTCACTCCCCCTATCCGAGATGTCTACTGCAGCCCACATCCTCCACATACAACACCCGTTCTGCCAGCCACATTCTGTTAAAGGTCCCCAAAGCACACACATCCCTGGGTCGCTCGTCTTTTCAGTTCGCTGCAGCTAACGACTGGAACGAGTTGCAACAAATACTCAAACTGGACAGGCTTATCTTAATCTCTTCATTCAAAGTTTCAATCATGGACACTCTTACTGACAGTTGTGGCTACTTTGCGTGATGTATTGTTGCCTCTACCTTCTTGCCCTTTGTACTGTTGTCTGTGCCCAACAATGTTTGTCCCCTGTTTTGTGCTGCTACCGTGTTGTGCTGCTGCCATGTTGTGTTGCTACCATGTGGATGTCATGTTGTGTTGCTACCATGCTGTGTTGTCATGTGTTGCTGCATGCTACAGTATGTTGTCGTATTAGGTCTCTCTTTATGTAGTGTTGTGTTGTCTCTCTTGTCGTGATGTGTGTTTTGTCCTATATTTTTTTAATTTTATTTTATATCCCAGACCCCAACCCCGCAGGAGGCCTTTTGCCTTTTGGTTGGGCGTCATTGTAAATAAGAATTTGTTCTTAACTGACTTGCCTAGTTTAAAAAAAGGTCAAATTAACAAAAAAAATATTCCATTAAATTTGATTTCCTTCAATTACATGGTCACCCCAATCCTAAATGTAGCCATTAAAGTAAGTTAAAAATGTGTACATTTATCGTAAACCTATGCCACAAACAATATTAGCCAGTTAAATAGCCAATGAGGTAGCCAGTGTGCTACAACATTCAAACATTTAAATCCAAGTCAGATTATAGTGCAGGCTTGAGCTGACATGTGCAGCATTTACTGTGAATGCAACCTCCTCAAACACCGAGGAAAATGCATTTAAAAGGTTGATTTTCATCTGTCCGGTGCGCTGCTCTATAACACCAATTATACAAACAAACTTTGAGTAAACTAACGCGCACACTATTTTATTTAACCTTTATTTAACTAGGCAAGTCAGTTGAGAACAAATTATTATTTAAAATGACGGCCTACCAAAAGGCAAAAGGCCTCCTGTGGTGACGGGGGCTGGGATTAAAAATAAATCAATCAAATATAGGACAAAACACACATTACAACAAGCAAGACACCATAACATAAAGAGAGACCTAAAGACAACCACATAGCATGGCCGCAACACATGACAACACAGCATGGTAGAAAACATGACAACATGGTAGCAACACAACATGGCAGCAGCACAACATGGTAGCAGCACAAAACATGGTACAAACATTATTGGACACAGCAACAGCACAAAGGACAAGAAGGTAGAGACCACAATACGTCACGCGAAGCAGCCTCAACAGTCAGTAAGTGTCCACGATTGAGTCTTTCTATAAAGAGATGGAGATAAAACTGTCCAGTTTGAGTATTTTTTGCAGCTCGTTCCAGCACTACACGCATTAAACAACAAGTGACATGCCAGCATAACACAAACATGTCAAGTCCCATCACCCCATATGGGTTATGCCACACTGAAAGGCAGAGGGATACACTGTTGATCGGAGGTAAAAAGTGGCAGTGTCGTTGGCACACCTTGGGGCACTGAAGCCGTCACACAGACAAACAATGGCACTGGCAGTCTGGGACACTTTCTCTCATTACTCGCTGGCATCCAATCTGTCACTCATCAAATATCCCCCCCGCACTATAGGCCACGACACAGATTACTTCCTATTCACTTCCTGTGTTTCCCCACCTCCTGCATTCCTTCCTACTTGACCTTTTTGTGTACACGAAGAGGAGCGAAATATTGTAGGGCTGGAACCTTATCGCATATGATATACCCCGGAGTCATATCTAGGCCGTCCCCATTTCAACTGAAATGCATTGTGATATACACTGGGCTGTGGGATAACGTGACATGACTCAAAGCCATCCATGTTGGCTCCTCAGGGTTATTATTGACCAATAACAGTCAGTTATTGAACAGAAATGTTCACTAAGGGTACAAACAAAACAGCTTAAGATGCAAGAGGTCTCCCAAAAAGAGGTCTCCCAAGTATTCATCATTAGTGGGTGAGTAGACTGTGCAGAGGCAGCATTATGGTATCCAGTTCATCAGAAAACCTTTCTTTCACATGACTCTGATAATAGCCATCTGTTGTCCTACAAGGGGAGAAAATCATTGGCTGATTTCCTGTATCTCTATTGGGCATATGGCTTATATGAATGCAAAATGTTGGCTTTTGACATAAATGAGGGTGGGAAAGTAGTGGACTGTTTGCCCATGGTCTGTACAAAAGTTATTCTGGTATTATTTGACAAATCATAACTGCCTCTCAGTTGGTTTCTAAAGATCAAACAGTACCTTTCCTCAGCTAGGTAGACCCGCTCCACATATCTCCCCAAGTTTCCTCTCACTTCTCATATACCTTTTCTCGCCATCTGCGTCTGCATTCCGGGTGTTAAAACTGTGACAGCCACGTCCTAGCACTGGCATTCGCAGTGGCTTAATCAATCCATCAACCACACAAATGCATTCACACACACACACTTCGCACAGAAACACACTGAAGAAATCCGCCATGAAACTTAATCACAAAAGGTCATGTTGGCGAGAAGGGGAACAGATTAAATTAGCATAGTATTAGATATGGAAAATGATTTCTGTCAAAACCATCCGTAGTACAATTATAATATGTTAATTACGTATTTCATTAAGGAAGTTGATTATGGTTCACAGCTGAAATGATGCGGGCAAAGACACCTGGAAGGAAGCGATGGAGCTTGAAACGCTTTCTCTTTCTCTCTCTCCATTCTCTCGCTCTTTCTTTCTCCGTCTTGAATCTTCATTGCTCATCATCATTTTTCATTTATTCCCAGATTGCCATTAATTTATGCATTAATTGCACGAACATGCTTTATAAGAATGGTACAAAAGGGAAACTGGGGCTTCTATTTGTTAATCAAAAAGAAAATTAGGGGAAGAGCGGAGATCGGATTCATTGACCACAAACCCAAAATGGAAATCAGGAGAGAGCGAGAGAGAGAGAGAGAGAGAGCGAGAGCGTGTAGCGGAAGATGACGTCCAATAAGACAAGGACGAGAGCAACGGATGGAAAGACGAGGCGAAAATATCCTTTTCACAGCACATCAGAATGGTCATTAAATCCCGATTAGAACTCACACTAGGTTGGTTGATTGGATATCTAAAATCCCACTATATAATTGAGCCAAAAGCTTTGTGTGTGATCTCAGCCTTGCATTGACAATCAGATGCACTCAAAAAACCCATAACTAGCCTGCTAATATTCTTGCACGCGTTAAGTCTAGGGGGTTTAGGCTTAGTTAACTGGTCTGTAACCTGAATGAATGTGTGCAGCTACGTGAGGACCGTGTTGGATGCACATGTGCCCAGGGAGACAGCAACCTTACCTTGGTCCAGGGTCAACTCTCTCTTGAACTCTTGGTTGTCCAAGCAGATTAATATTTGTTCAGAGGGTCATGAAACATAAATCCAGTGTATGTACAAAAATATCAAAAGGGATGACTAAAGACTAAAAATAAACAAAAGGCCTCATGGCCTACCAAGCAAAACCTGCAGCTTCATGGCTTGCAAACTGGGACACTGACTGAAGATCACCCTAATTGGCAGCACCTGATGTGCTTATTAACCAGGCTCAGCATCTGGACAAGGTTGCTGCTGCTCCCTGGGGGTAATGGAGTGTAGAAGTGTATCCTGGATAGTGTGTTTGTCTATGTTCTTACACTACCCGTGCCCCCATATCATAACACCCCATGGTCACAAGCGCCAAGCTCCATCTGGTATGGAGGCAACGATTAGAGACTTGGAGCAACCTTCACTAGGGGCACGTGAACATCGATCACAACTTCAGCCAACTCACTAAGAACACCATCTACGTTCCCTAATGCCTCTTTGCTCCAGCCCTGCACACTCACTGGAGGGGAACTGCTAGCCATATCCTCCTCAATTTCCTCCACCTTAGCAGGAGACACACTAGGCCTACATGCTGTAGGAACTATCAAATGCTCCTCAACAACAGGAAGTGACAACACCGATGGATCTGGATTCTCCACCAACCTCACTTCTTCAAACTCCTGATTCTCATCACAAGACACAGCCAAGTCCACCTGCAAAACCCAGACCAGGTCTGCCAGAGAATCCTCACAACGCCATTGGGAAGAATATCCTCCCTTCCATATCTCTGTGAGAAATGTGTCAGCTAAATCAAACTTGACATCCAAACAACCTCACGGTCAACCTGCTGAGTAACCACAATCTCCTCTGCTTTGGCAAAAAAAACGTGTCAGCTAAAGGAACAAAAGCCTCACCGACAAACTCTGACTTCAACAGATCACTTGGGGGAGCCAACTCATTTCTCAGCCCACAAATACAACCAAGAAGACACCTTATCAGCCCTACAGTAGCTTACGAACTGCACCAAACATTTCTGTTGACCAAAACCATCGGCTATCTTGCTAATCTCTCCTAGCATACTAGCTCGACACAACACTTGCTACAAACTCTCTCAACAAATGCACAAACGCAGTACCGAACCATCCTGGTTCAAAATCACCCACACTACATCTGCAAATGTTCACCTCTGTTCAAATGAATGCAGGACGAGCTCCCATATGTTACAAAACCCAAAACTAGCCTGCTACTATTGTTGCACTCACTATCGAGACGTCATTGGCCTGGTTAACTGGTCTGTAACATGAATGAATGTGTGCATATATGTGAGAAATCAGCGCTTGAAGTCTGTTGGATGCACATGTACAAAGGGAGACAGCAACCTTACCTTGATCCAGGGCCAGCTCTGTTTCTCTTGACCTCTTGGTCGGTCAGTCCAAGCGGATTAGTATTTATTCAGAGGGTAATACAACATAAATAAGTACAAAAAGGAAAAAAATACTTAAAGGCATGCCCAAACTAAAGACTCAAAAACAAACAAAAGGCCTCATGGCCACCAAAGAAAACCTACGGCTTGCAAGCTGGGACACTCATCGGTGATCGCCTTAATATTCTTCTTCTTTGGTATTATGGCAGTCCGCAAACAAATATTATAGGTGCATCTCGCCACATACTGTATTGGCTGTGTATCAGCTTACTGTTCTAATAGTATGAATTCATTCAACTTTGTGAAATAATTACCCTACCAACTAACCCTGCACCGATTAAAAACTCACCACTATTCCACTACTTTGGCCCTATCTAATTCTACTCCAAGCCAGCAGCCTGGGAGGACGGGACACTATCGTTCAAAACATCTTGTAACTCTTCTGCAGTAAAATTTAGTACACCCAAGTACTTATCCGCAGCTGCCACCACAACATCTATCCTCTGTGATTTACTTTCCATTCCTGCGGTACAGTTGACAACCATAGCCATGAACGCCAGAACAACAACCTTACTGAAGCACATGTTATTCCTATCACGCTTTATTGGCCTCAGCCTACTCACAATGACCCTCTTAGGATCCCTCATCCTGGACCCATCGTCCTCTACTACTCGCTTCTCTGTCTCTGCATACAAACCTTCTGCACTATGATCCTGGCAAACTCAACCTGCCTTTCTCTCACAGGACACCTCTGATTTCTAGCACCCCGTACACAAAACCTTTTCCACAGACACATTCCTTTATACACACACACAACCTTTTTCCCCCCTCCTACACCCTGCTGCCACATGACCATAAAGCTTGACAACTAAAACACCATAATGAATTCGGGACAGGGATCTCATGGGATAACTGACACATCCTAAATTGACTTTATCTGTTAAAGACTCTGCATCAAAACTCAGTAGTACAGAC
This sequence comes from Oncorhynchus clarkii lewisi, assembly GCF_045791955.1. NCBI lineage: Eukaryota > Metazoa > Chordata > Actinopteri > Salmoniformes > Salmonidae > Oncorhynchus > Oncorhynchus clarkii. The sequence goes on from NC_092164.1 coordinate 41,741,142, forward strand.
AATGTCTTCTCTGTTTCACCATGCTGTCCACTGGGCATCACAGACACCAGAGGTGCTCAACTTCAGGTGATCCTCCTCAACACTTAACGCCTCTCCAGTTATCACTCCTTTCAATGGCGCCCTGCTCCAGAGAGGGAAGCAAGTCACAGTTCTTGTCCCCAGTTGTGTGGTGCAGAGCGCACACGCCCTCTGGACGGCAGAAACACAACAAATAAACATGACTCCACTTCGAGTCCGTTTCACGACCCAATATTCCCCAACCTTTTACTCACCCAACCTGACACCATATATGGATATGAAAGAAGGCAAGAATCCATTCTCTTCTAAAATCTCAATCCCACTGGGCCAGAATCATCTTTCTCATCATCAGGTTAAGTTTAAACTCGGCGGTCTTCACCCCACCTGCCTCTGCAGTTAATTCCTCCTCACTCTCATCCCGTTCAATTTCCTTTTGTAGCTCTTCCCAAAGTGATCTGTGATCCACCACTCCATATTCACTCAAAACATGTTTTACTTTTACTGTCTGCCATCTCATGGCCACCGCACCAGTGTTCTATCCCACAATGCAGTTCCCCATCCTAATTAGCAGCACCTGATGTGCTTATCAACCAGGCTCAGCACCTGGACACGGTTGCTGCTGCCCCCTGGGGGAACGGAGTGTGGAGGTGTATTCCGGACAGTGTGTTTTTCTATGTCCTAACACTAGCCTTGCCCTCATATCAAAACAACGATACTAAGAAAATATAAAAAGAGAACTTGAAGAGAAACAACAAACGTACAAATGAGCCTTACTCTTGCATGACATACACGCATGTACACCCACATGCTAGTCCCACTAGATAGATTGTGTGGTAGTGGCAGTGTTTAGGACAAAAAATGCCCACACAATATTCAACTGATTGGCTTCATCATGAGAGAGAGAGAGAGAGAGAGAGAGAGAGAGAGAGAGAGAGAGAGAGAGAGAGAGAGAGAGAGAGAGAGAGAGAGAGAGAGAGAGAGAGAGAGAGAGAGAGAGAGAGAGAGAGAGAGAGAGAGAGAGAGAGAGAGAGAGAGAGAGAGAGAGAGAGAGAGAGAGAGAGAGAGAGAGAGAGAGAGAGAGAGAGAGAGAGAGAGAAAAGCTGGTAATCACCAGTACTCATAATTAACTGTGTAGGAAGTTACAGCTTTAAATAATGATGGATCAATTTCATTGTTAGGGTTCATAAAGGCTATATTTTCAAGCTGGTAAAAAAATAGTAACATTGAGTAATATGATTGAAAACACAACGTTATAAAGTGTATGCAAGAAATATAAGAAGAAATATGTAAGAAATATAAAAAAAAGAATATACACAATGGCTGTAATGTCGAATAGGATCAGGTTTCGTTCCATCATTCATCAGGAACAATTCATTTCTATCACTTTTAGAATAATATGTTAATGTCCCAGAACATAGAAATCAAAAGTGCATTCAGTGTGTCACAAGCAAATATTGACATTTATTCTGAAGTAGACCTAAGCCTTTGAAGTGTATTCACACAGACCCATACAGACACACAGTACACAGAGACACAGACACAAACAGACACACAGTACACAGAGACACAGACCCATACAGACACACAGTACACAGAGACACAGAGACAAACAGACACACAGTACACAGAGACACAGACCCATACAGACACACAGTACACAGAGACACAGACACAAACAGACACACAGTGCACAGAGACACAGACCCATACAGACACAGAGACACAGAGACAAACAGACACACAGTACACAGAGACACAGACCCATACAGACACACAGTACACATAGACACAGATAGACACAGACACACAGTACACAGAGACACAGACCCATACAGACACACAGTACACAGAGACACAGAGACAAACAGACACACAGTACACAGAGACACAGACCCATACAGACACACAGTACACAGAGACACAGACCCATACAGACACACAGTACACAGAGACAAACAGACACACAGTACACAGAGACACAGAGACAAACAGACACACAGTACACAGAGACACATACCCATACAGACACACAGTACACAGAGACACAGATAGACACAGACACAAACAGACTCAGACACACGGACGGACACACACAAATACACACGCAGACATACGCACACACTCACGCACGCACTCACACACACACACAAAAACACAAACAATGCTCCAGCTGTTTCAGATCTGATTTGATGTGAGTCCCTTGATGTACGTTTAAAGATATATCGAAATGAGTGAGTACAGTTCACTGTTAATGCATTTCAAAGCCTCCGTCTCATAAGTTGCTCATAGTAATATTTTGAAGATAAAGAAAGCTCAAGTAAGAGGAAATAGTTTCTATCAAAACACCCGTTTCAAATTCAGACAAGCAGAGGGTGACAGTGAAAACGTAAGCAAAAAAAAAATGGGAGGGGGTATCTTAATCATAATTAATAGAATGGAATCAAACATAGAATAAGTATAGTATATATTAAGATCTCTCTCTCTCTGTCGGCGCCAATAATGAACCTCAAGTGTTGTTTGAGCCCCAACATTACGCCATTTGCAGGTTATGTTACACAGCAGATGAATTTGAGTTTGACTTGAGGTGGGTTTTCTAAACGAGTTGGGTTTTCTAAACGTCTACTAATGTTCGCTACACTGTGTCACAGTTCAGAAACATCCTCTCCAGCCGGGGAGTTTAAATCCTGTCTTGTGATTCTCCCATCGCTCCTCCGTTAACTCAGGGAACATCTCGGAATATGATTTACTTGCATTTTTGTAAGCCGAACTTTACTTCAAAGTGCGAGATTAATTACTGACCATAATTCTATCCTCCAGATTCCTGCTTACAAGCAAAAACTAATGCAGGAAGTACCAGTGACTGGCTCAATACGGAAGTGTTCAGATGACGTGGATGCTACGCTACAGGACTGTTTTGCTAGCACCGACTGGAATATGTTCCGGGATTTATCCAATGGCATTGAGGAGTATACCACCTCAGTCACCGGCTTCATCAATAAATGCATCGCCGATGTCATCCACACAGTGACCATATGTACATTTCCCAAACAGAAGCCATGGAATACAGACAACATCCTCACCGAGCTAAAGGCTAGAGCTGCCGCTGAGTGTCCTGCAAGGAGCGGGACTCTCATCCGGAAGCTTATAAGAAATCTCGCTATGCCCTGAGACGAACCATCAAACAGGCAAAGCGTCAATACAGGACTAAGAATGAATCCTACTACACTGACACTTGTTGAATGTGGCAGGGCTTGAAAAATATTACAGACTACAAAGTGAAACACAGCCATGAGCTACCAGACGAGCTAAATGCCTTCTATGCCCGCTTCGAGGCAAGCAACACTGAAGCATGCATGAGAGCACCAGCTGTTCCTGATGACTGTGTGATCACGCGCTCCGTAGCCAATATGATCAAGACCTTTAAACAGGTCAACATTCACAAAACCGGATTACTAGGACATGTCCTCAAAACATGCGCAGAGCAACTGGCAAGTGTCTTCACTGACATTTTCAACCTCTCCCTGACAGAGTCTGGAATACATACATGTTTCAAACAGACCACCATAATGGTCGTAACGGAAACCCTAGACCCACTCCAATTTGCATACTGACCCAACACATCCACAGATTACACAATATCAATCGCACTCCACACTGCTCTTTCCCACCTGGACAAAAGGAACACCTATTTGAGAATGCTCTTTATTGACTACAGCTCAGTGTTCAACACCGTAGTGCCCACAAAGCTCATCACTAAGCTAAGAACCCTGGGACTAAACACCTCCCTCTGCAACTGGATCCTGGACTTCCTGACGGGCCGCCCCAGGTGGTAAGGTCAGGCAACAACACATCTGCCACGCTGATCCTTAACACTGGGGCCCCCTCAGGGGTGCATGCTTAGTCCCCTCCTGTACTCCCTGTTCTAAGTTTGCTGACGACACAACAATGGTAGGGCTGATCACCGACAACAATGAGACAGCCTACAGGCAGGAGGTCAGAGACCTGACAGTGTGGTGTCAGGACAACAACTCTCTCTCAATGTGATCAAGACAAAGGAGCTGATCGTGGACTTCAGGAAAAGGAGGGCCTAACAGGCCCCTATTAACATTGACGGGACTGAGGTGGAGCGGGTCAAATGTTAAAGTTCCTTGGTGTCCACATCAACAAACTATCATGGTCCAAACACACCAAGACAGTTATGAAGAGGGCATGACAATGCCTTTTCCCCCTCAGGAAACTGAAAAGATTTGGCATGGGTCCCCAGATCCTCAAAAAGTTCAACAGCTGAACCATCTAGAGCATCCTGACCGATTGCATCACCGCCTGGTATGGCAACTGCTCAGCATCTGACCATAATGCGCTACAGAGGGTAGTGCGTATGGCCCAGTACATCACTGGGGCAAAGCTTCCTGCCATCCAGGACCTATATACTAGGCGGTGTCAGAGTAAGGCCCAAAAATTGTCAAAGACTCCAGTCACCCAAGTCATAGACTGTTCTCTCTGCTACCGCACAGCAAGCGGGACCAGAGCACCAAATCTAGGACCAAAAGGCTCCTTAACAGCTTCTAGCCCCAAGCCATAAGACTGTTGAACAATTAATCAAATGGTTACCCGGACTATTTACATTGCCCCTCCCCCCACTTTGTTTTTACACTGCTGCTACTCGTTGTTTATTATCTATGCATAGTCACTTTACAAATTACATCGACTAACCTGTACATTGTTATGTAATTTTCTTGTTACTTTTTTATATATATATATATATATTTTTTTACTTTATAGTTTATTTAGTAAATATTTTCTTAACTCTATTTCTTGAACTGCATTGTTGGTTAAGGGCTTTGTAGGTAAGCATTTCACGGTAAGGTCCACCTGTTGTATTCGGCGCATGTGACAAATAACATTTTATTTGAATTTGATTTGACAAGAGACTAATAAAACAATACTAGCTTCGGTAATTCATGTAGCTTCCCCGACATGTGTCCTGCACCACCATACCCCCCCCCCCCCCCCCACCCACCCACCCCACCACCATCACCCCGCAACTAAATATTTCCCTCCCTAGCCTTAAATATTTTGACTTATTTTCTCCACACCACCCCTTATTCTCCGCACACTCAAAATGATTCATTATCTCATGATTAGCCCGAAGAGTAAAAAAAAAACTGAAGTTGTTCTCCTTCTTGAAAGACAGAAAACACATCTCTTGTGAGTGTTTTAAAGGCGGCAATTTGAAGGACCAGATCACGAGGGCACTTGCGAAATGGCAGTTTCAGTTTCCTCTCTGACAAGTGCTCAAATGGAGGGGATTAGCCTAAGCCAATGATCTCCAATTTGAGTGTGTCATTGAAACCTCATTTGAAGTGGCGTCAATAACATTATCGCGCCTATTTAGAGAGAATCAAATCTGTCGGCATCCCCAAAATTGTGATTTGGGACTTCTGAAGAAGCGAGTTTGTTTTGGTGCCAAATATGGAATCGAGGCTTCTTGTCTGCGGTTATTATCTGTATCTATTCACTGGGCCTGAGAGATTTGAACTCGATCCCTCAGTCCATCAGCTCTCAAATTACCCTTTCTCATCAAGTGTTTGAGAGAAGATTAGGCCATAATACAATCTATCATGGTGAGAGGCAGGGTTAACGGATAGTTGGATGTTTCTTGAGGGTTAGACTTTGACTCTCATACCATTTTCATCTTTCATTGTCATTTCTAGAAAGCTAATGCAGTGTGTCTCACTACACAATATCCTATACCGCCCTGTCCTTTCCAGTTGTTTGAAACATTTTGATCAAATACAGTATTTTGTACACAAAATGTTATGTTCCAGTAAGTGAACAGCAATGGTCAATAGATGGCACAAGCATGGCTTAACCCTTCATTTGATAGTTTGTGTACTCAATATCTTGTATTACGTAAACAGTATGATGAATGATTATGATCACTTATTTTTCTTCATGGGCAGTATATAGTAAAGCATTCTTGTTCAGAGCGTTCTTGTTTCTCATCTGATTGTGAACAAAAAGCTCAAGCACTTTAACGCTTCAGAGGAGGAGAATACAATTTGAATTGTGGGGGATGGGGGAACCAAGTGTGTGTGTGTGTGTGTGTGTGTGTGTGTGTGTGTGTGTGTGTGTGTGTGTGTGTGTGTGTGTGTGTGTGTGTGTGTGTGTGTGTGTGTGTGTGTGTGTGTGTGTGTGTGTGTGTGTGTGTGTGTGTGTGTGTGTGTGTGTGTGTGTGTGTGTGTGAATATTTGTTGGTGTGTTGGTGTGTGTCTGTGTGTGTCCATTTGTTGGCGAGTGTGTGTGCGCACGTCTGTGTTCACGTCTGTGTGTGCCTGGGTATGTGCGCCCTGTCATATGATAAATGTGCTCTCTCTCATAATCTATGTGCTTCAAAATATGATGTATGTGAGGATGAACTTTGAATTATAACCTAAAGAGGGACTCATAAATCTTGTTACTTATGTGAGTAGCGGTCCACAGGAATCCATTCTCTGTGTGTCTGTGTTTGATGAATAATGCAGTCGAGTCTGGCCAGTTGGATCCAGAAAGAGACATAGAGACCTATGGTTGCTGACAAACAGCTCTTTTGGGTTGAAATGAATGTAAGGAGAGATGTGTTGGCACTCAGACTCAAGGTCAGGTGTTGCAATGACACTACAGTCATTATTGGGCATCCGGGACCTAACCTTGGTGTTGTACAGGAAACATGCATTTATGGATGCAGACCCACCCAAAGTCTAATACTGCGTTCAACTTGGCGTAGGTGCAAAATAGTTTGAGGGTAACTGAGAAAGTGTGTGCGCACACACACTCGCGTACGTGCGATTCTATTTGCAACCAACAACAAGAACCTTACAGGTACAGAACTAGTAAAGCTAGTTGCCGTAGATCTAGTTGCTGTAGATCTAGTTGCTATGGATTTAGACTTAGGGCTCTATTCAAGTCGCATCGCGGAGGTTCAGCTTTACAAGGTGGTTGAAATTCAAAGGCAATGTTCCAGCTTTATCGGAGACCGCATTTATGGGTAAACGCTGCACATGTCAGCTTAATCGGAAATTATCTTTACGTTTCTATTGCGGAATCAAATCAAATCAAATGTATTTGTCACGTGTGCCAAATACAACAGGTGTAGACCTTGCCTGTGAAATGCTTACTTACAAGCCCTTAACCAACAATGCAGTGTTACAGATTGAATAGAGCCCTAAGCATGGGTAACTCCCCTTTTCAGTGGCTTGAGTGTCAGCTGGCTGTATTTTTTTCCCGGCACTATTTTGATCTGTTAAGGACCCCAAATTACACACACCTGGTTTCCCAGGTCTTAACCAGACACTGATTTGAAAATAAGAACAAAATCCAGCAGACACACAGGCCTCCGAAAGTCCAGAGTTGCTTCATCCCTGGTCTAGACATTACTAGCTGACGATCCAGACATGATCAGTTATCATAGTGCTATTTGATGCGGACCCAAAACACAACTGCTTACCCTGCCACCCATAGACATCAAAACCAGTAGTTGGTGATAGTGCTGACGTCATCCATGTATTCCTATGGAAGACTCCTGATGATGCGTGGAGACAGAAGTATTTGAATTTGAAGCGCTCCATATTGCTGAACGTGCTGAATTGGCACATAAGAATCCTAAGGATCATGGTGAAAGTGGCCGTAACTAGCAAACGATCACGGTCGATGTAGTCATTTTCATCCTGCCTGAGAGAGTCAAAGTCCAACATTTTTTTGTTTGGCCATTCCTAATTTTACATAGGATTTATAGTGCAAGCCAAGGCTTTTGGCACCGCTAGGTTGTTACGCAGTAGCCGACCAGCAGAGCTTGTGACTTCACGCTCCAGACCGGACACTGGGGGCTTGTTGCCAACAGACAGTGCTGTAGGAGTGGCTCCAGATGCAGATGAGAGACGGTGATAAACACTGGGATGTGCATGCTCTGCCCTTGTCAACACACTCTCCTGTCTGACATCACTCATCATCCTTCTCACCAACCCTCACCACCGTTGCACACAGAGAGATCCGCAGCTATAGCCAATGCAATTCAGCACAAAACCCTTCATGAATTTTAATTAGAACTGCACACACACAAAATAAACGGTTGTCGAATAGAAAGCCGTCAGGCCCTCGACTTATCATATCCTTTTAGCAAGACAATAAATCATCAGAGATATTACAGGTAAGATCAATTAGATTGGGGCTTTGATTGGAGGGGATGTTGTGGTCTACAGCAACAATTAGAACGGCATCAGGCCTTGTGTCTCTCTGAAATGCAACTCAACTTCAGTGTGTGAAATTCTATACTGCAACGAATTCGGGGGCAGACCCAAACGGTACCAAAACTGAGTCCAGCGTCTTTCAACTCCTTGACTCCTTGTGTTGTTTTCTTTGATGTACCGTGTCTGTAATACACCTCCCAAAACCTTCAGATAAAAGCAGTAGAACATGAAGGAAAGTGGGAGTCTCAACCTTGTTGATGTCACCTTCTGGTCAGTAAGGATATGAAATGGGACCTACAGAAGAAGAAAAAAAAGAATATGCTGTAGTTCAAAGTCAGGCAATGAGAGCTTTAGGAGGACTGTGCTCAGGGCACTCAGTCAGTAGGACTGACCTAAGATCAGTCATGTCATTGTTGAAGAGGTATAACTAGAGGCAGTTTATTGGTTTACAGCTGATCGAGGGAAATCAGACAGTGCTACATCTTCTGCTAATTGAGTCCCACACCAACAGTAATCGGATCAGAACCTCTGTACTCTTTATCAATTAAGAGAGCAGACTCATTTAGAAGGGAAAGGGACTATTGCATCGATTTACCTTGGCCATGTCAAAGGTCAAGGTTTCTGTTTGTCAATGCAATCAGAGTCGTGTTCATTAGGCACCGCAATGGAAAACATCTTTCAACAGAAAACTAAAATGAGCATTTCTTATTGGACCAGCTAGTTTTCCCTTGTTTTAGTCCATTTGGTGCCTAATGAACATGACCCAGGTCTCTTCAAGCAATTGGGCATTGCCAAAGTTATAATGCAGCGTGTCCATGAATTATAACCTCTGTTATAGGTCCCAGAGGTTTTCCTGGTCACGGTGTACAGTAGTCATGAGATCCTGGCCCTATATATGCTGCATTATATGGAGATGTTGAGGTGTCTCTTCATAAACAAAATGTTACACATTCTTTCATGGGCATAGCTCTAAATGTACTCTCAGCCATCATACCATCTTGGGGTATAGAGGATATTCTCTCACTGAGGTACAATGCAGAATAACAAGGTTTGTGTCCAAGCTGGGACTTCAAACAGTCATTTAAGGCCTGAACACAACCTGACAGTGTCCTCTTAAGCGGCCAGCACAAACGGTAAAACCCCCTTCTCCAGGAAATGTAAAAACCCTTAGACTGTCTGTCGGTTCAGAGGCCACAAACCTTCCCAAACACAATACAACGTGTTTTATTTCAGAGCTGGGTGGCTGTCACCAGGGCTTTCTCAGCTTCTCAGAGGTTTGATTTGAACCTAAATTGCATCTGTGGAAACTCATTGCTTAGCCCTTCCTGATTTCATCCCCTCTTAACACTCCACTGCATCGTCCCTCCAGTCCCCCTCCCCAAATCATGATATGTCATTGTCTCCTCCAACCACCAGGGAAAAGACATCGGATGGACAACAATTAACTATAGGCCCAAAACGAATGCTTTCCGCTTAGTTGATCGAACACTGTTCCAGGGAGGTTGAGCGGCTTTCCCCTAACTAACTAGGGCTGTTACAGCGAGGAAAGGGAATAAAACATGAAACTGATGCCTCTGTTACGCATAGGAGTCAGTTACCTTTAAAAAAAGATATATATATATTTGTCAGTGTGTTGAGAGGTTTTATAAATGAATTTGAAATTAATAGTTTATTGATTTTATTCACTTTAACTAGCTAGCTAAAGATGCTAACTCTGCTGTGTTAGCTAAGGATGCTAACTCTGCTGTGTTAGCTAAGGATGCTAACTCTGCTGTGTTAGCTAAGGATGCTAACTCCGCTGTTTTAGCTAAGTGGCTAATTTTGCACGGCCATGTCATCAGGTTTTTACAGTGCCTTGCGAAAGTATTCGGCCCCCTTGAACTTTGCGACCTTTTGCCACATTTCAGGCTTCAAACATAAAGATATAAAACTGTATTTTTGTGTGAAGAATCAACAACAAGTGGGACACAATCATGAAGTGGAACGACATTTATTGGATATTTCAAACTTTTTTAACAAATTAAAAACTGAAAAATTGGGCGTGCAAAATTATTCAGCCCCTTTACTTTCAGTGCAGCAAACTCTCTCCAGAAGTTCAGTGAGGATCTCTGAATTATCCAATGTTGACCTAAATGACTAATGATGATAAATACAATCCACCTGTGTGTAATCAAGTCTCCGTATAAATGCACCTGCACTGTGATAGTCTCAGAGGTCCGTTAAAAGCGCAGAGAGCATCATGAAGAACAAGGAACACACCAGGCAGGTCCGAGATACTGTTGTGAAGAAGTTTAAAGCCGGATTTGGATACAAAAAGATTTCCCAAGCTTTAAACATCCCAAAGAGCACTGTGCAAGCGATAATATTGAAATGGAAGGAGTGTCAGACCACTGCAAATCTACCAAGACCTGGCCGTCCCTCTAAACTTTCAGCTCATACAAGGAGAAGACTGATCAGAGATGCAGCCAAGAGGCCCATGATCACTCTGGATGAACTGCAGAGATCTACAGCTGAGGTGGGAGACTCTGTCCATAGGACAACAATCAGTCATATATTGCACAAATCTGGCCTTTATGGAAGAGTGGCAAGAAGAAAGCCATTTCTTAAAGATATCCATAAAAAGTGTCGTTTAAAGTTTGCCACAAGCCACCTGGGAGACACACCAAACATGTGGAAGAAGGTGCTCTGGTCAGACGAAACCAAAATTGAACTTTTTGGCAACAATGCAAAACGTTATGTTTGGCGTAAAAGCAACACAGCTGAACACACCATCCCCACTGTCAAACATGGTGGTGGCAGCATCATGGGTTGGGCCTGCTTTTCTTCAGCAGGGACAGGGAAGATGGTTAAAATTGATGGGAAGATGGATGGAGCCAAATACAGGACCATTCTGGAAGAAAACCTGATGGAGTCTGCAAAAGACCTGAGACTGGGACGGAGATTTGTCTTCCAACAAGACAATGATCCAAAACATAAAGCAAAATCTACAATGGAATGGTTCAAAAATAAACATATCCAGGTGTTAGAATGGCCAAGTCAAAGTCCAGACCTGAATCCAATCGAGAATCTGTGGAAAGAACTGAAAACTGCTGTTCACAAATGCTCTCCATCCAACCTCACTGAGCTCGAGCTGTTTTGCAAGGAGGAATGGGAAAAAATGTCAGTCTCTCGATGTGCAAAACTGATAGAGACATACCCCAAGCGACTTACAGCTGTAATCGCAGCAAAAGGTGGCGCTACAAAGTATTAACTTAAGGGGGCTGAATAATTTTGCACGCCCAATTTTTCAGTTTTTGATTTGTTAAAAAAGTTTGAAATATCCAATAAATGTCGTTCCACTTCATGATTGTGTCCCACTTGTTGTTGATTCTTCAGAAAAAAATACAGTTTTATATATTTATGTTTGAAGCCTGAAATGTGGCAAAAGGTCGCAAAGTTCAAGGGGGCCGAATACTTTCGCAAGCAGCTGTAATTTACTATGTTCATTTTGGGGATATTTGCCTAAATCCGTCTTAAAAGTCTTAATGGCTTGGCATGGGCCATCACAAAACACTTAAACCTAGACCCTCTGGCACTTGAGGACAAAATGGGCTTTAATGGTGAATTTATTTAGAGAGAATATCACCCCAATGTTTTATACCTCTTCATGTTTTACTCCATTACAAGCTTGTGGCAGTCTTTTTTCATAAGCCCGTTGCATTTCAGTGGTTGATCAATTAATATGACTCCTTTTTTGGCAGACCAGATTAAGGATATACAGTATATACCAAGAATCAAAAGGTTTTAAAATTGTGATTCTGAACTGAATCTCAACCTAAGATATATGCATACATTTACACGCACATAGTACTCATCTGTCAGGGATGCACCCTTCTTACCCCATCCCTTGCTTTCATGTCTTCTCTCAACACCCTACATAAACAGCGGAGACAAGATGGAGAAGAATATTTTAGACAGAGAGAGATACATTAACAACCTTATTACTAATGGCAGTGACCTTGTACTGTAGTGTAAAACCAAACAGCCTTAGCCAGGTGCGGTGCAGGAAGCGCGACCCGTCAGATCAATCCACCATCCATATTCAGAGTATTTACTCTGCCTTTGAGTGAGAAAGATTAGCTCGGAAAAGTTGATTTATGGACAACAGAAAGCTTGTGTGTGGGATTCCGCCATGATTCCCAGCGTTCCCAGTCATTCCCAGCCGGAAAGCCCCTTGATACCCTGTTAGACCTGAGGTGTAATGTTTGATAATATACTGCTTCTGTCACGGCTCTCGTTTTTTTCTCGCTCTCTGTGCAAATACATTACATTCAGGCACAACGTTAAAAGATTTATGTGAGTGGAGGGATAAAAAAAGGAGCGAGGGAGAGAGAGAGAGAGAGAGAGAGAGAGAGAGAGAGAAAATATGCATTGATTAAAAGCCTCAGATAGTCCATCCAATACCGCCCTGGAGAACATCAGTTATTTCGCATTCTGACACAGCGATTGATAACTGGTAAATGTGTGCGGGAATGACAAATGCAGATTGAAACAGGCTTTGACAAAAACGATAACAGCATCGGTCTCGGAGAGCAACTGAGGTATGAGCAGAGGCTGTTTAAAATATTTAATCATTTTATGAAGGCTGCAAGATGTTGTTTGACCCTGGAGGAGTGTGAATGTCATGAGGATCAGAAATTGCCAAGACCTTGAAGTAAAACAGGGGGGGGGGGTATTCCAATTTTCTGTTACTTGGTCTGGACCCCTGTCTTGAGGATATAGAAAATAATATATTCACAGGCAAGACAGGGAGAGGGGATGATATGAAACTATTTGCACTAGTTCTATCATTATCAAATATTAAGAACAAAGCAAATACAAATAGGTTGTTGCAAGATGCAAGGTTGTCTGCAAGATGTTAAGAAAAAAAAACAAATATACAATATGTATTTTTGTTACAAATTACAAAGAAATCTGAACATGATAACAAAACAGGAGGAATTTAATTCCAATAAGGTGGCACAGTTACTTACCGTATTAAACTTCCAGACATTTTAAGTCACTGCCCAATCATGCCCATCATCCTCTTTTGTAGACAGCAGCATTCTGAATCCCTCTCCATATGGCACTTGGCGGGGCCCTGAAGAGAAAAACAGCGGGAAGTGGGAAATATCAAAAGATTCCAATCCCCCCATTCCTCCCCACCTCCCCAATTCCAAAGACCCCTATAAGGGAACTTGGTCATGTTCGTTGAGGTTTGCATCGGAAAGTTTTGCAATGGGAAACGAAAATGAGCGTTTCTGATTAGACAAGTTCCGGGAAATCCCTCCCTGTTTCAGTCAGTTTCTTCCCAATTGGTGCCTAAAGAACATGATCTTTATCTTGTCTAGTATAGCATTTGGGGAAATCAGCCCCCGAAACATTGACCACCAGTACAATCCTCTTATCAAAGTCTGATGTCTGAGAAGCAACAGACAATTAAGAGGTGCCCACTAATGAAGGAGATTAAGGACTCATAGTAACAAGCATTAAAAGGATTTGTGTACATGGGTCACAGACAAAGGAGATAATACACTGCATGACCAAAAGTATGTGAACACCTGCTCATCGAACATCTCATTCCAAAATCATTGGCATTAATATGGAGTGGTCCCCCCCTTTGCTGCTGTAACAGCCTCCACTCATCTGGGAAGGCTATCCTCTAGATGTTGGAACATTGTTGCGGGGACTTGCTTCCATTCAGCCACAAGAGCATTAGTGAGGTCGGGCACTGGGCAATTAGACTTGGCTCGCAGTCGGCGTTCCAATTCATCCCAAAGGTGTTCAATTGGGTTGAGCTCTGTACAGGCCAGTCAAGCTCTTCCACACCAACCTAGACAAACCAATTCTGTATGGACCTCACTTTGGGCAGGGGGGCATTGTCATGCTGAAACCGGAAATGGTCTTCCCCAACTGTTGCCACAAAGTTGGAAGCACAGAATCGTCTAGAATGTCATTGTATGCTACAGCGTTAAGATTTCCCTTCAATGGAACTAAGGGGCCTAGCCCGAACTATGAAAACAAAACTTTACAGTTGGCATTATGAATTTGGGCAGGTAGCGTTCTCCTGGCATCCACCAAACCCAGGTTCGTCCACTGGATTGCCAAACTGCCAATGTTTGTCTATGGAGATTGCATGTCTGTGTGCTCGATTTTATACACCTGTCAACAACGTGGGTGTCCACATACTTTCGCATATATAGTGTATGTAAATTGAGAGCTCAAGGAAATTTGCCAAGTGTGATGTACCTGCTTTCAACATTGACTTCAAAGTCCGGTAAATCATGCATTGATTTCAATGTAAGTACGTGCAAGTATTCCAGACTATGATTTGTGTGGTTCAATTGGAACTTCCTGCTTGTTAAAGTTGCAGTTCATGAAACACCCCCATTCCGCCCACTGAGAGAGAGAGAGAGAGAGAGAGAGAGAGAGAGAGAGAGAGAGAGAGAGAGAGAGAGAGAGAGAGAGAGAGAGAGAGAGAGAGAGAGAGAGAGAGAGAGAGAGAGAGAGAGAGAGAGAGAGAGAGAGAGAGAGAGAGAGAGAGAGAGAGAGAGAGAGAGAGAGACAACGTCTTGAGCCAGGTTCAGGAGACATTTCACAAGGATTTGGCTCTGCCTCTTAAAAACCTCATTGACAACTGAGATCGAAACAAACACTTCCACAATAGTTACCGTCAACTGTGTAGGATGCCATCATTGCAAGTAAGGTATTTTTTAGATTTAGGAAGGAATCTAAATGTGATATTTTGTCGTTTGTAGCAGTATTTCGGTGAGCACACACACAAAACACACATTTCTAATTCCTTTAATACATCAATTGTAAATGTAATGGCAAAAATAATTATGATATAATATAATTGCATCTAAATAAAAAACAAACTTGTAAGCTAGGATTGGGTCCCAATTCCATTTCAATTATGGAATAAACTGGAATGGGTCGAGTCACTGATGTGATCATCCTGTCTGGGTTGTGCCGTGGCGGAGATCTTTGTGGGCTATACTCAGCCTTGTCTCAGGATGGTAAGTTGGTGGTTGAAGATATCCCTCTAGTGGAGTGGGGGCTGTGCTTTGGCAAAGTGGGTGGGGTTATATCCTTCCTGTTTGGCCCTGTCCGGGGGTGTCCTCGGATGGGGCCACAGTGTCTCCTGACCTCTCCTGTCTCAGCCTCCAGTATTTATGCTGCAGTAGTTTATGTGTCGGGGGGCTAGGGTCAGTACTTCTCCTGTCCTATTCGGTGTCCTTTGTGAATTTAAGTGTGCTCTCTCTAATTCTCTCTTTCTCTCTTTCTTTCTCTCTCTCGGAGGACCTGAGCCCTAGGACCATGCCTCAGGACTACCTGACATGATGACTCCTTGCTGTCCCCAGTCCACCTGGCCGTGCTGCTGCTCCAGTTTCAAATGTTCTGCCTTATTATTATTGGACCATGCTGGTCATTTATGAACATTTGAACATCTTGGCCATGCTCTGTTATAATCTCCACCCGGCACAGCCAGAAGAGGACTGGCCACCCCACATAGCCTGGTTCCTCTCTAGGTTTCTTCCTAGGTTTTGGCCTTTCTAGGGAGTTTTTCCTAGCCACCGTGCTTCTACACCTGCATTGCTTGCTGTTTGGGGTTTTAGGCTGGGTTTCTGTACAGCACTTTGAGATATCAGCTGATGTACGAAGGGCTATATAAATACATTTGATTTGATTTTGATTTGAATTGGATCCTAATTTCAGTTCAATTTCTGAATTGAGTGAATTGAAATGGAATTGACCCCAACCTATCATCATTGTTGTCTCTCCTCTGAACCATCCTTGTTCCATGACATGGGAACATTCACCGATGCCAATACTCTCTGTTTCTCAACAGCAGCCCAGTTTTGCAGTGCTCAGTGTGCCAGTTGGTGTCGTTTGTTGGCCCTTCTAGGTGCGTACACACATAGCATGTCCTTGAAAACGTTGTGCTCTTCCCTCTCACACCTGCAAAGCTGTCATATTGGCTCTTGTCACTTTTCTCCTAAGGTTACTATACACGCTGTGGAAGGTGACTGAGGAGGAGAGGCAGACAGACAGTCAGTTGTACACCAAACCTGTCTACGGTATGAATCAGACCTGGTTTCAACATTGTATTTCTTTTCTTTCAAATATTTTAGCTGTGCTTGCTTGAGCTTGCATGGTGCGATGGAAACACTTGAATAGTACAAAAAAATGCCAATCCATTTTTAGAGTTTATGCTACGGCAATGGGTGGTGAATTGATATAGTGTTTGCTAAATCAATGAGATTTCCGGTTCAGTTACCAAATCAAAAATACTATAGACGATTTAAAAACGAACGTCCAGATAATATTGAGCAAGAAAAAAGGTAATTTATTCAGAAATGACATCAACTCAATCTTTACACTTTTTATTAGGCAGTTTTAGTTCAGCATTCCACTTTGACTTCAGCACATTAAGGCCATGAAGCAAATGGTCCCATTAACTCTAATCCAACACTGGTAATAAAGTGTTATCTGTCCGTTTTTCATCATCATTGCTGGAATTTGATACTCCCCAAAGTAATCTCAAATATACAGCTATGAGAGACTACAGAGGACCTTTTAGAGGGAGAGAGAGAGCATCGTTACGACACTGACATAATAGGACATTTGGAACATCTCTATTCCTCTGAAAAAAAAATCTGTCTATTTCACCTTTGTTTCGTATTTATTTCACTTGCTTTGGCAATTTAAACATACACTATACAGTGCCTTCGGTAAGTATTCAGACCCCTTGACTTTTTACACATTTTGTTACATTTCAGCCTTATTCTAAAATGGATTAAATAAACATGTGTACTCATCAATCTACACACAATACCCCATAATGACAATGTTTTTAAAACAAACATAAGTATTCAGAACCTTTGCTATGAGACTCAGAATTGAGCTTAGGTGCATCCTGTTTCCATTGATCATATTTAAGATGTGTCTACAACTTGATTGGAGTCCACCTGTGATAAATTCAATTGATCGGACATGATTTGGAAAGGCACACACCAGTCTATTTAAGGTCTGACAGTTGACAGTGCATGTCAGAGCAAAAACCAGGCCATGAGGTCAAAGGAATTGTCCATAGAGCTCAGGGACAGGATTGTGTCGAGGCAGTTTGGGAACCACCAAGACTCTTCCTAGAGCTGGCCGCCCAGCCAAACTGAGCAAGCGGGGGAAAAGGGCCTTGATAAGGGAGGTGACCAAGAACCCGATGGTCACTCTGACAGAGCTCCAGAGTTCATCTTTGGAGATGAGAGACATTTCCAGAAGGACAACCATCTCTGCAGCACTCCACCAATCAGGCATTTATGGTAGAGTGGCCAGATGGAAGCCATTCCTTAGAAAAAAAACTAATGATAGCCTACTTGGAGTTTGCCAAAAGGCACCTAAAGACTCTCAGACCATGAGAAACAAGATTCTCTGGTCTGATGAAACCAAGATTGAACTCTTTGACCTGAATGCCAAACATCACGTCTAGAGGAAACCTGGCACCATCCCCACTGTGAAGCATGGTGGTGGCAGCATCATGCTTTTTGGATGTTTTTCAGTGGCAGGGACTGGGAGGCTAGTCAGGATCAAGGCAAAGATCCTTGATGAAAACCTGCTCCAGAGCACTCAGGACCTCAGACTGGGGCAAAGGTTCACCTTCCAACAGGACAACGACCCTATGTACACAGCCAAGACAACGCAGGTGTGGCTTCAGGACAAGATTCTGAATGTCCTTCAGTGGCCCAGCCAGAGCCCGTACTTGAACCCGATCGAACATCTCTGGAGAGACCTGAAAATAGCTGTGCAGCAACGCTCCCCATCCAACCTGACAGAGCTTGAGGGGATCTGCAGAGAAGAATGGGAGAAACTCCTCTGGCTATTTCAGCCACACCCATTGCTGACAGGTCTATAAAATCGAGCACACCGCCATGCAATCTCCATAGACAAACATTGGCAGTAGAATGGCCTTTACTGAAGAGCTCAGTGACTTTCAATGTGGCACTGTTATAGAATGCCACCTTTCCAGCAAGTCAGTTCCTTACATTTCCGCCCTGCTGCAGCTGCCCCAGGCAATTGTAAGTGCTGTTATTGTGAAGTGGAAACATCTAGGAGCAACAACGGCTCAGTCGCGAAGTGGTAGGCCACACAAGCTGACAGAACGGGAGCACTAAGTCCTCAAGCAGGTAGCGTATATAAATAGTCTGTCCTCGGTTGCAACACTCACTACTGAGTTCCAAGCTGCCTCTGGAAGCAACGTCAACACAATAACTGTTTGTTGGGAGCCTCATGAAATAGGTTTCCATGGCCAAGCAGCCGCAAACAAGCCTAAGATCACCATGTGCAATGCCGGGTGTTGGCTGGAGTGATGTAATGCTCACCGCCATTGGACTCAATCACGCTTCACCATCTAATAGTCTGACGAACAAATCTGGTTTTAGCGGATGCCAGGAGAACACTACCTGCCCCAATGCATAGTGCCAACTGTAAAGCTTGGTGGAGGTGGAACAATGGTCTGGGGCTGTTTTTCATGGTTCGAACTAGGCCCCTTAGTTCCAGTGAAGGGAAATCTTAACGCTACAGCATACAATGACATTCTAGACGATATTATGCTTCCAACCTTGTGGCAACAGTTTGTGGAAGGTCCTTTCCTGTTTCGGCATGACAATGTCCCTGTGCACAAAGCAAGGTCCATACAGAAATGATTTGTCGAGACCAGTGTGGAAGAACTTAACTGCCTTGCACAGAGCCCATCGAACACCTTTGGGATGAATTGGAATGCCGACTTCGAGGCAGGCCTAATCGCCCAACGTCAGTGACTGACCTCACTAATGCTTTTGCGAGCGAGAGAGAGAGTGTGTACAGGATTAATAGTACTTCAGGCATCTGCCATATGATGCACAACAAATTTGATTTACTCCATCACTCACTTTAAGAGGATGACTCTACAACTTCACAACCAATCCCTCATCTTTTATTCAAAACTTCCCCTCCCCCCCATCTCTCTCTCATTCAATCTCCATCTACACCGCACGCCTTCACACTTCCCAAACGTTGTTGTCATACTCTATGGCTAGACGGCAAGACACAGGTATAGCATAGCTATCTGACAGAGACATACTAGCTGGGTGTTTTAGAGGGAAAAATACTCCAAATGCCTTTAACCAGTCAGTAACACAGCGGGATGCCATGGCAGCCTCATGCCCTTAATAACGGTAGCTGTCAATGCAGACAAGGTTGCTGAACTCGAGAGGAACCTGTCAAAAACTCTGAGGCTGTGACTAGCAGAGCCACTATTGAATGTAAACATGAGTACCCATTTGTACAAGCTGGGGGGGTTTGGCTGATAAAACGACCATCTTTCTTTCAAAGCTGGTTCAAATCAAGACCATAGTACAGTTTACCTATTGACATTTTAAGGGCTTGGTCTGCTTGTGTTAGTTGTAATTTACTGGTCTGAATTGGTCTTATTGAAGATTGTGTTAAAATAGTCAAATTAGTGACATCAGGGGTTTGTTTAGAAGGTTAAAATGTCTAAAAGAATGCAGGTATGTCTATGACGTTGCTCTCTTGAATAAGCTCCATGTTTTAGACCATCAGACCACTAAAGTGTATAAAGAGCTAAACAATTTGTTGAAGTGACGGGGGTTCTCACTTTGTTTCATTGTCCAGGGACAGGTTACTACAGTTGTATTTCCTACACATACAAACACCACTTAGTTTTTTTTATGGTAGAATGAATACATTTGGTACATACAGTACTATCCGACATACCCTAATGTGGAATGGCAACCCTAAAACACCAATGACAACATGATGGTAAGGTACTTAATATTAATTCCACAAAAATATAAATTGTTTGTTTATCACTGTCTTCCCAGTGACAGACGTTAAGCACAGTGACTCAGACAAAAGGAAGGAGAAGTTAAGTCAACGAGAATGGAGGCACGAAGATAAGTGAGAAGGGTATCAAATTAAAAAAGAGGCAATATAAATGGATGAAAATTGATTTTAAGTTGTGATAGTTCCAATAAAGAAAATACCAACCTAAAAAAATGGGCTCACAAAACTGCCTCAGAAACAAAATGGTGCCATTAACGATATAATAGGATTATAGTTTCTGTCTGTTTGTTTGTTATGGTGGATAAAGAAAATCAGCGTTAAAGAGAAGAAGCTTAACAGCACCCTGATATCACTGCCTCTGAAAATTAGCGGCAGACAGAGATCATTTGCATATTAATGTATTGTTTTGGGGAATTTGCCTCGTTAACTAGCCCTATCGCAGCGAACTAGCTATTGCCAATTATTTCCGCCAAGCACGCTGTCATAAACACGTAGAAAAATCTGCTGGTTCTGGGGTGTCATTTTTAGATAAAATGTATCGTCAAACCTATATGAATTTGCACCCCAATTATGAGAGCTTGAGTGATGCGTGAGTGGGAGGTGATTTATTTATGAATAACATCAAAGTTGAAGTGCGGGCACTTAATAAAATGTGGTGAAAACAGGCATTCTTTGTGTGTGTATGTGTGTGTTTTGTGCTTGTGTGTCAATGCACATCTTAAGTGGATAATTTTTTTTAAAACAAGTGGAATTGTCATTTGATTTTAATTATCGTGTACAATTTGAGACAGTCCTTGATACAACGTTCTCAAAAAAGGCATATGGCTGAATACAAGAGGATAATGTGACAGGCTGTTAATTACAGACTTGGGTTATTGTCATTCTCTGGGGATAAACATGGTTTACACCACTACACACCTACAGTAAAAAGAGGTTGAGGACACACGGGCCAGAATTCAATTGTACATTGAACAAAAATATAAACGCAAGATGTAAAGTGTTGGTCCCATGTTTCACGAGCTGAAATAAAATATCTCAACAATATGAAGGAGTATTTCCGTCTGTAATAAAGCCCTTTTGTAGGGAAAAAATTATTCTGATTCTGAAATCCATAGATTAGGGCCTAATGAATATATTCCAATTGACTGATTTCCTTATATGAAGTGTACCTCAGCCAAATCTTTTACATTTTTGGCTGCATGTTGCGTTTATATACCAATTCAGTACAGACAATAGAGTTGCAAAGCGCAGTGAAAGCAGACAACAAATACAGTAGATGCCTAGGTGTTAGTTTAGAGGGTTAACACAGCATGCAGAATAGCCAGATTGAAAGCTAGTTGGTCACGCTTGTCTGACATATTCAGGCCCAACCAATGTAACTAACTCAAAACATTAGTCCCTCCGTTTTCAGATTCATCTCCCTATTCGGTTGAACTTCCACACAAGTTGTGTCCCAACTGATGAGTTTTATAGGGTACCCTGGGCTCAAGGTAGATTAACTTCCGACTCATCCTCTTTGAACTGCAGATTCCATTTCAGTGATTAATTTGCATCTTTCGACCATGTCGTTACACATCGCTGGTGGTCTAACTTGTTAGTGCTCTGTGGAGCTGCTATCAGAGGATATGAGGGTCATTGATCTCAGTCTCTGGTGGCTAACCCGTTCTCCATTCGTTCTCCCCTCACCGGTTCTCCATTTGGGCTCCCCTCACCGTGTCGACTTTCCCCCACCATGGTTCGCCAACATAATGACCATCTCTGGGCTAGTTTAGTAAAAAGGTTGCCTTGTCGACATGACCGCAGTTGCTTGGGTTCAAAACACGGACCTTAGTGAAACGTAACCCCTCCCCACCCCCCACCCAGCCACCCACCCAGCATCCCCACAGCTTCCCCTGAAAGAGAACGATGAAAAGGGGCCTGGAGAAAAGAGAAAGAAAAGAGAAGATGGGAAGGATGAGGGGAAAAAAAGAGAGTGAGCCCAGCTAGACGGATAAGATGGCAGGCGGTTTTGGCCCGCGCTTCACTCCACATCGCCCTAGCTACTGATCTGTTCTCCCGACACTGCCCGCCGAGCACATTTCCATCACAGCAGCATCAAACTGATCAAAAAGCTCCTCAAATGGCTCCAGGCACTGCTTTCTGTATGGGCTTCATATTAACCCTTTCCTGGACTACTGGGGTGGTGTAACACAGTACATTGAGTGTCCATGTGTTGTACTATCAGAGAGTGAGATTCTAATTGTGGTGTGTGTGTGTGTGTCTGTAAATGTATAGGCAGTTTAAAGACTATCAATTCAAATTTGTACATGTGTTTTGTAAAAACAATAAGCTTCAATGTGTGTGTGTGTGCGTGTGCGTGTGTGTGTGTGTGTGTATACACTAGCGTTATTGTTGTTTGCATCTGAGTGTGTCATATTGAAAGTGATTAGCACAACGAACAGGCCCCAAGGTGCACTCTACCCGTGCTTATCTCTTATCTCTCACACACACGCGCACACACACACACACACACACACACACCCCTCTGTCTCCAGCAGACGAGGCTACATGTGCTCTTGATGTTAATGATAATATTACCAGGCCCCAGGCAGGGGATTGGAATGGGCCTTGGTAATGACCCATTAAAGGAGGAGGAGAGTGGCAGCCATCCCTACTCACTCAGTGAGCCATCACAGCATACGCCTTGGCTTTAGATTGCAGTATTCATACAAGGTACACCATTGCTGTTTTGAAATGGTGGGGTTATGAGTACTAGTTGACGCTGATATGAACATTGATTTCGTATGTTTTACCACTACAAACTCAAATGAATGTTCGATAGGGATTTCGCTGTCTGACGAACCTACATCCCAACACGCACACACCCGCAAGAACGTATGCACGCACGTAAGAACACATGCACACAATCACAATCAGGACTACTTTGAGATAGTACAATAAGCACAACTCTATAGCAGCAGACAATAGAGAACATGTTAAATTGATAGAGTTGCATGAACCAAAGGTCATGTTTATAGCCTGTGAACTAAAGGGTGTTCAGCCGGCGTCAGCTTGAAAACCTGCAGTAGGACGGATCAGTAGTTAATAAAAAAAAAAATGTTTACAAACACATAAAAAATTATAACATCAAACAAACATCAACTACATTGCACCTGCCCAGACCCACTGGCATATAGCCCCATCTCCAGCGCCCACATCACTTTCCACCACATGGCCTGAAACGGCACCATTTTGTTTCTCTCCGTAGCACACACACTTTCAATATTTAAGTAATAAATCATTCGATTTTTTTCCATTGTGCTAATGACGGTGAATTGATCGATTTCCACGTTGTTAGGATACGTTTTTTTCAAGATGATTGATGAGAAGAGAATCGTCCAACCCATCGGGAATCTCACTACACCCCCATATGGCATGTCTGGAAATATGCAGACAGATGGATTAAAAGTATGTTTACATAATAATACTTCTGACAGACAACTTTCTAGCTCCACCCACGACGTGATATAAAACTTTAACATTCTGTCATGGAAATAAATGTATTACTTAAGTCATTAACTCTTTCCATGCCTTTTTTGTTTTCCATCTGGACCAATTTTTCTGAGAATTTCTGAAAAGCTATTTAAGGATTTTTTCCGCAAAGTTATGTTTTTAGGAAGTGATATTAGTTGTTGTAGAATACATTTCATTTTCTTCCATGTTGTTATAGTGTTCTTTAACTATGAAGTTGTTCATGTTCTTAGCGTTATCCTTTGAAAATGAACAAGTAAAAACATTCAGGGGATCTTCAATATGTACCCATTGTTCCTCGTTAGTGCATTTAATAATATGTCGCAAGTAAAAGCCTTGGGTGGAGAGTTGATACAATTCCAAGTATGGAAAGTTAAAACCACCATCAGACTTCGAAAGATGTAAAACCTTTATTTATGACCGAGTATACTTTTGTAAAGAATGTCCTCATTTGGGTAATTGGTATTATCGACAATAAATAAAAACATTGTAATTTCGGCATCAACGGCCATTATTGATAAATCTATATCTAGTTTTTTTTTGCATATTGTGTTGAACTTAAACATGTTCTTGTATTTGTTTGTATGTGCCACTTTTTTTTTATAAACCCTACTTTGATTGATATGTACCAAGTCTGGTAAGACTTTTGCCATTCGATTGCTTATAATTTATTAAACTTATGGGTGTCATATAATGGGACTCTCCAGATTTTTCTGGGTTTAATATAACTGAAATAACTGTTTGACACATGGAACTAGGAAGTACTGAATTGAGTGACGTGTGTGTTGTCATTTGTGTAAATAAGGTGGCTACTTTTCCCAAAATGTTGAATAGAATTCTGTAGGAAAGTCGTCCATTCCTGGTGCTTTTCTCTGTGCGAATGTCTTAACAGTATCAACTTCTTCTTCTTTGGTGATCTCTGTTTTTAGTGATGACTTTTTGTCTGCTGATAATTGCTTCAGAGTTGTCGAGTCTAAGAAGGCTGTAGGATCCATCCAACTATTGTTTTAATTCTGATTTATGTACATACACGCTTTTACACGTTTTATTATTACGTTGTTGTTTGTAATTATCGCTTTTGTATCTTTATGTTTTCAAATTATAATTGGTTTAGCATGTATTTGTTTTGTGAGAGCTGTGCGATATTCACCAGGTTCATTTTCCATTAAGTAGTATGCTTTATTTGAGTTTAACCTGTAGTTGCTGGCTCTCTTCAAACGTAAAAGATTGTATTCATTCTTAAATTCTGAAATTGTATTTTCTTCTCTACCTTTTTCTAAGATAATGATTTATAACATTTGTATTGAAATTTAATTTCTGAATCAGTTTTAACTTTGCAGAGTATGAGATTATTATCCCCCTAATGTACTCCTTAAAAGCATCTCAAATCAGAGGTCGGCTTTTCTCTGTCCTCTATGTCTACATTTGTAATGGTAAAAGGTTTTTATTTTTTAATTTACGTATTTAATAAATTTGGGGTCCAGAAGATGTGCTCTGTTCATTCTCCAAACTCTGTCACGAAGTGTATTTTCTATTGGTGTAATTAAACATGTTACCGGAGAATGATCCAATATCGGGGCGGCAGGGTAGCCTAGTGGTTAGAGTAACCGGAAGGTTGCAAGTTCAAACCCCTGAGCTGAGAAGGTACAAATCTGTCGTTCTGCCATTGAACAGGCAGTTAACCCACTGTTCCTAGGCCGTCATTGAAAATAAGAATTTGTTCTTAACTGACTTGCCTAGTTAAATAAAGGTTATAAATAAAAAAATCATGAATTATTTTAATCGAGGAAATTGTTTGGTGTATTTTTGGAAATAAGAATGTAGTAAATTCTTGAATAGCTTTTCTTACTTTTAGAAAAAAAGGAATAGTCCTTTGTAGTTGGGGATAATAACATCTCCATGTGTCCGGTAAATCATTTGTAGAGATTAACATTTTCAGCCTCTTTGGAGGCTCCCTAAATTTGTGAATTAAAACTATGGATACATACATTGCACATACATTGTACATTCATTTAAAGAAATAATTCCACTTTTAAGAAAGAAATACAATTACATTGTAGTATAATTAAGTATTTTTTTTATCTCTCTCTCCAAAACCAAATCAATCCCTCTCCACCACCCCTCCCCGTTCTCTCCCCCAAAACCAAATTTGTCACCACCTCCCTTCCTTGCTCTCCCTTAACCATCCAGACCAAGTTTATCCCAACCTCCATCCTTTCCCCTCTCCCTTCTTTTCAAACATATTTACACCCCTCTATACTACTACTTAATCATCCATTCTCTTTTATTCACACAGAACATACACCCAATAACTACACACATCCATTCTCTACCGCCCTCCTAAACATATTCACTCCTTCACTCTCCCATTCATATACACAGACACATAC
The DNA here is from genome assembly GCF_045791955.1 of Oncorhynchus clarkii lewisi. Taxonomy (NCBI): domain Eukaryota; kingdom Metazoa; phylum Chordata; class Actinopteri; order Salmoniformes; family Salmonidae; genus Oncorhynchus; species Oncorhynchus clarkii. Next base: position 41,767,144 of record NC_092164.1, read on the forward strand.
CCACGCATACACCCACTCACACCCTGTTGCACACACACACACACACACACACACACACACACACACACACATGCATGCATGCATAGAATAATTATTGACAATTGTTGACGTGCTAATTTCCTCTTTTATATTGTCTTTTCAGTGTCCATGTATCTCATTGGCTCTGGCTAATTCTATCGTTACTTCTTAGAGAACAACAGTTTCTTGGGGACAATAGAGTCTAGATTGTATTGGGGGTAGGGTGAAGTACTATTGTCTCAGTATACGATAAACTGGTCTTGGGCATCACTGTATGTAGCCTAGTGTGCTTATCTGTTTTTTCCATTTCTGCCTCTCTGCTGGGTACTGGGCTCTCTTTCAACTGGAAAGGTTTCCTGCAGCCGGTCTAGTGCTTCATTGGCTCTTGTGAACTCCTCTCCATTCTCTGTGTTCCCTTCCATACCAACAGTATTGCTTGGAATCAGAGTTGGTTTGAGTCTCAGTGTCACTTTACCCACAGATTGGTATGCTGTTGTGTATACAGTGGGGCAAAAAAGTATTTAGTCAGCCACCAATTGTGCAAGTTCTCCCACTTAAAAAGATGAGAGAGGCCTGTAATTTTCATCATAGGTACACTTCAACTATGACAGACAAAATGAGAAAGAAAAATCCAGAAAATCACATTGGAGGATTGTTTATGAATTTATTTGCAAATTATGGTGGAAAATAAGTATTTGGTCAATAACAAAAGTTTATCTCAATACTTTGTTATATACCCTTTGTTGGCAATGACAGAGGTCAAACGTTTTCTGTGTTTTCACACACTGTCATGAAAGACCCAGCCACGTTTCATCTTCAATGCCCTTGCTGATGGAAGGAGGTTTTCACTCAAAATCTCACGATACATGGCCCCATTCATTCTTTCCTTTACACGGATCAGTCGTCCTGGTCCCTTTGCAGAAAAACAGCCCCAAAGCATGATGTTTCCACCCCCATGCTTCACAGTAGGTATGGTGTTCTTTGGATGCAACTCAGCATTCTTTGTTCTCCAAACACGACGAGTTGAGTTTTTACCAAAAAGTTATATTTTGGTTTCATCTGACCATATGACATTCTCCCAATCTTCTTCTGGATCATCCACATGATCAGAGTAAGGCCCAAAAATTGTCAAAGACTCCAGTCACCCAAGTCATAGACTGTTCTCTCTGCTACCGCACAGCAAGCGGTACCGGAGCGCCAAATCTAGGACCAAAAGCATCCTTAACTACTTCTAGCCCCAAGCCATAAGACTGTTGAACAATTAATCAAATGGTCCCCCGGACTATTTACATTGCGCCCCCCCCCACACTTTGTTTTTACACTGCTGCTACTCGTTGTTTATTATCTATGCATAGTCACTTTACAAATTATCTCGACTAACCTGTACCCCAGGACATTGTTATGTAATTTCCTTCTTACTTTTTTATATATATATATATATAAATATATATATATTCTTTTTTTTACTTTAGTTTATTTAGTAAATATTTTCTTAACTCTATTTCTTGAACTGCATTGTTGGTTAAGGGCTTTGTAGGTAAGCATTTCACGGTAAGGTCCACCACATTCGGCGCATGTGACAAATAACATTTTATTCGAATTTGATTTGACAAGAGACTAATAAAGCAATAATAGCTTCGGTAGTTCATGTAGCTTCCCCGACATGTGTCCTGCACCACCATACACCCCACCACCATCACCCCGCAACTAAATATTTCCCTCCCTAGCCTTAAATATTTTGACTTATTTTCTCCACACCACCCCTTTTCCTCCGCACACTCAAAATTATTCATTATCTCATGATTAGCCCGAAGAGTAAAAAAAAAACTGAAGTTGTTCTCCTTCTTGAAAGACAGAAAACACATCTCTTGTGAGTGTTTTAAAGACGGCAATTTGAAGGACTGGATCACAATAATTTTTTTCCTCATTTTTGTCTGTCATAGTTGAAGTGTACCTATAATGAAAATTACAGGCCTCTCTCATATTTTTAAGTGGGAGAACTTGCACAATTGGTGGCTGACTAAATACTTTTTTGCCTCACTGTAACTTACTGCTCACAGTAACCCAGTTGCTTGAGGATATATTGCTCTATCGATTTTAATGGTGGCTCAATCTAAACTATGTTGTCTGGCTTCTACATATTTTGACGGTACAAAACGGAGCTACTATCTCCCCATGCGTCCTATCAGTAATTTCATGGGGCCATTAGTTCCTCTATGACATCATAGAGTAATTAACTCAATTAGGTTACACTTTCGTACCTCGGTTGCGTCATGCCATTGTATGAATGTTCTCATGCCGATGGCGCCAGAGTGGTGCCCAAAAGTCATGATAAGCCCAGTCATTCTGGACAGAGGCTAACGACTGTTTGGTCAAATTGACACTATAGTGGCATGGAACTACGATGACATAGCTAAAGTAGGCAAATATTTAGTAGGACACATCTTTGCCATCAGTACCATGTTTATTTTCATTTAGACAGATGGCAATGTTTGTCAAAAATAGCTAGCAATGCTAACGCTAGCTAAAATCCAGTTGTCTTCTATCAATCTTAGCTAGCTAGCTAACGTTATACTGAATCAAAGTCAATATGGCGACATCAAACTGACGATGAAAGGTTTTCCTACTAATTATTTGCCTCCTTTTGTAATGTCATTTTAGTTCCAATAATGTACTTTTGATGAAATCTTTATCAGCGCTCATTGCCAATGCATTTAGTAGAATCCCCAGTCGGCATCAGTTCAAAGCAAATGTTCGAAACAATACTGTGACGAAACGTGCAAACCATGAATAAGTTGTTAATTAACGTCATCATTTGTTCTATTTCAAATGGAAACGATTGCCCTTCCCAGCTGGGGGGCAAGAGTACACCATCTCTCAATATTAGCCACCATTTAATTAGATATTTGAGCAATATAAGTGTACTATATCTCTACAAGGGCTGTGCTCTGCCAGGAAGCCTTGATAAGAGCATCAGGATCTGTCAATTAGGGAGATTGTCAGTCTGTCCCAGCTGGAAAAGCTGTGAGGCTGCTGGTTTTCTTTGTTGGCCATGAGGCATTTTGTTTGTTTTTGGAGTCTTTAAATTGGGCTTGCCTTTGGTAGTTTTCCTTTTGTTCATAATTATGCTTCATCACCATCTGAACAACTATCAATCCTGCTTGGACTGGCCGACCAAGAGGTCAAGAAGGAGCTAAGATAAGGTGGCTGTCTCCTGGGTACATGCATCCAACACGGTCCTCAAATGCTGATTTATCACATAAATGTACACACTCATTTAGGTTACAGGACCATTTAGCTAGGCCTAAGACCCCTAGACATAGCGAGTGCAGCAAAATCGGTAAGCTAGTTATTGATTTCAGAACACTAGCAAGACATTTTGTAAAGTTGCCTAAGCATTGTGGTAAGTTATGTACTTTTTTCTCTAGGCTAGCTAACATTTCCCCCTTTCAACATTGTTTTTAAGACTGGGTAATCACCATTGCTGCTGTGCAACAAGACATGATTGATGGACCACATCAAATTCGCTTGCTAGCTAATGACAGATCATGTCAATTTGCCCGGCTAGCTAATAAGCTAACTTTCAGTGGATAAAAAACGATTTAGTTATCTCTTAATATTGTTTGACTTGCTTGCCAGTGATGACATCAATAGTCAAACAGACAAGCTTACCAGAACGAGCTTTGATTCAAAACATACTTGTCAATCAATCTCTTTCCTAAAGGCGTATCTCTGGTAAAGCAAGCTAAATGACACAAGTTGCTTGCTAAGTCAGCTAGCTACATGTCAAGAAGATAGGCTACCCTCACTTATCTTAAATTACATCAATACCTATCATGAAAAGCATGCAATTACTTACTGAGGACAGAGCTAAATGTGCACAATTCCTTTGCATGGAAAAATCTGAAATTGGTAGTTCTGGCTTTTCAAAAGTTGATGATATTATATCCAAATGATTTTAACATGTGTCAATGGTTTTAGAGGAGCTGGGGGTCTCCCTGCAGCACAGCAGGTAAATTTAACTTTCTGCACCATTTTGTGATGTTTATTGATAACAACTTATTGTGACCCATTTCAAAGGGTGAATTCTCACTAGGTTTCTTTTTGTGACCGTTTTGTGTCAGTCATTTGTAAAAAGAAATACATATAAAAAAAAAAGCTATTAACATGCTCATACTATCAAGCTAGACTTTCTGTGTGTCTAATGGTTCCTTCTAGCATTTTGGACAGTTTGTTTTGTGTAAGTATAATGTAAGTATGTTGTATGTCTCTTGTCACTTTCAAACAGGCCCCGCTCAATCTGTCATTTTTCGGGAAACGACCCATCACCAGAGTGTCAGCTATTGACAGAGTGCAAGGTCAGCGTACTGTACACATTCTCAACACATACACCTGCACATGTAAAAGTTACATTCAGCAAGTTTTATGGAATTCACACTGGATCTGTTAGCTTAAGTTGCTAGACAAATCACAGAGTAATTCAGAAACTTCCAATCAGGCCTCTTTTGTAACTCATAACAATTAAGTCAAATAGAGTTGAAGTCGGAAGTTTACATACACTTAGGTTGAAGTCATTAAAACTCATTTTTCAATCACTCCACAAATTTCTTGTTAACAAACTATAGTTTTGGCAAGTCGGTTAGGACATCTACTTTGTGCATAACACAAGTAATTTTTCCAACAATTGTTTACAGACAGATTATTTCACTTATAATTCACTGTATCACTATTCCAGTGGGTCAGAAGTTTACATACACTAAATTGACTGTGCCTTTAAACAGCTTCCAGAAAATTATGTCATGGCTTTAGAAGCTTCTGATAGGCTAATTGACATAATTTGAGCCAATTGCAGGTGTACCTGTGGATGTATTTCAAGGCCTACCTTCAAACTCAGTGCCTCTTTGCTTGACATCATGGGAAAATCAAAAGAAATCAGCCAAGACTTCAGAAAAAAAATTGTAGGCCACCACAAGTCTGGTTCATCCTTGGAAGCAATTTTCAAACACCTGAAGGTACCACGTTCATCTGTACAAACAATAGTATACAACTATAAACACCATGGGACCACACAGCCGTCATACCGCTCAGGAAGGAGATGCGTTCTGTCTCCTAGAGATGAACGTACTTTGGTGCAGAAAGTGCAAATCAATCCCAGAATAACAACAAAGGACCTTGTGAAGATGCTGGAGGAAACAGGTACAAAAGTATCTATATCCACAGTAAAACAAGTCCTATATTGCCATTCCTTCAGCAAGGAAGAAGCCTCTGTTCCAAAACCGCCATAAAGAAAAGCCAGACTACGGTTTGCAACTCTGGTCTGATGAAAGAAAAATAGAACTGTTTGGCCATAATGACCATCCTTATGTTTGGAGGAAAAAGGGGGAGGCTTGCAAGCCGAAGAACACCATCCAAACCGTAAAGCATGGGGGTGGCAGCATCATGTTGTGGGTGGCAGCATCATGTTGTGGGGGTGCTTTGCTGCAGGAGGGACTGGTGCACTTCACAAAATAGATGGCATCATGAGGGGAAAAATTATGTAGATCTATGTAGTTCTCAAAACATCATTCAGGAAGTTAAAGCTTGGTCTCAAATGGGTCTTCCAAATGGACAATGACCCCATGCATACTTCCAAAGTTATGGCAAAATGGCTTAAGGACCAAAAAGTCAAGGTATTGGAGTGGCCATTACAAAGCCCTGACCTCAATCCTATAGAAAATTTGTGGGCAGAATTGAAAAAGTGTGCGTGAGCTTGGAGGCCTACAAACCTGACTCAGTTATACCAGCTCTGTCAGGAAGAATGGGCCAAAATTCACCCAGCTTATTGTGGGAAGCTGGGAATGTGATGAAATAAATAAAATATTAAATAAATCATTTCCACTACTATTATTCTGACAATTCACATTCTTAAAATAAATTGGTGATCCTAACTGACCAAAGACAGGTAATTTTTACTAGGATTAAATGTCAGGAATTGTGAAAAACTGAGTTGAAATGTATTTGGCTAAGGTGTATGTAAACTTCCGACTTCAACTATATAACATCCCGTTACTTAAATACACATCCAATTCTAGTTTTTCTCGTATTGGTGTTGTGTGGCACTTGATTATTTTTTTTATTTGTTGGCTCTCCAAAATGTGGCTTGTGTGTGTATTATTAACAGAAGTGACTCGCCTATCAGTGATTTGTGTGTGAGCGGTGTGAGTAGTACGTGTGTGTATGAGTGTGTGTGGGGGGTGAAACGTGTGGATTTTTCCACCGCAGTGCTGTCTCGTTCCCCTCGTTCCCGGTGACAGGTCTGATCAGAAAGTGATGACAGCCTATGATTGTCAAACAGCCTGTCGCTGAGTGGCAGATTGGCTTTGGCATACGCTAACACTCTCCCTCACTCCCCCCTCCCTTTGCCCCCTTCTCCCTGTTTTTGTCACATCTCTATTTCCTGGCAGTCGGGGTTGGCTTAACTTGGAGTGAAAGTTATAAAAAAAACAACAACAGACACAGGCAGTGAGCATACCACCAGGGGAACTCAATCTCGGTGTGTTGTTGTGCTAGGGGAGTCATATTCAATGTCGCACGTCAAAGTTCCCACTGTTAGGTGAAATGAAAGGCATCGAAGATAGTGACAATGTGGGAGTCGCAGCTCGGGCTGAAGAAAGAGAGCTGGGTTTGGCGAGTGCCTTGCTCAACTCAAAATAAGGCCTACACCCATCACACTCAATGTCTGGACAGGTAGGATACTTCCAGCACATTCTGATAGTCAGTAAAGAGTGTCAAACAGAGTGCATTCCTGGATTATGCACTTCCAGAGATGTCCACTGTATAAAATAAAAAATAAAAATACTGTATAGATATTATATATTAAAATAAATATTTAAATATTATAATAAGTGATAATGCTTAAGTGAATAATAACATTGCAATCCCTAATTTCATTATTTACTGTACCTCCCTACAGCAAACAACCCTGTGTATTAGAACTCAGGATAAGACCCAGATGCAGACAGATAGAATCACAGATGTCTATTGACCAAACAGGGGGCAGGCAAAATACAGGTCAAGGGCAGGCAGAGGTCCGTAATTCAGGGCAGAGTCAGGCAGGTACAGAACGGCAGGCAGGCTTGGGGTCAGGGCAGGCAGAATGGTCAGAACCGGGGAAACTAGGGAACAGAAACTTTCGAAAACAGGAAGACGGGAAAGCACGCTGGTAAGACCTGACAAGACAAGACGTACTGCCAACAGATGAACATAGCACACAGGTGTACAGGCACAGGGGATAATGGGGAAGATGAGTGATGCATGGAGGGTGTGGAGACAAGCACAAAGACAGGTGAAACCGATCAGGATGTGACATTGTGTGCAGTATGGCAATGTCAACAACAATATATGGTTTAAATCTACTATACTATCACAGAGGGCTCAACTTAATAAAAATGAGCTAGTCTTTGCTTTATGTAGAACTGGCCTTTGCATTGCGTCTATTTTTAACCAGGACACAGTGGCTTCACCATCCAACCAGCTACAAGGGGAAGGATGGATATATTAGAATGTATCCTTCAGAAGGACTTAAGCCCCACCCCTAACCCCATCACTGATGATAGGAGAATCTCAATTGGTTTTGCTCGACTTCTCACGCCCTCTCTTCTGCCTCTTTTTGAAAAAGGTGAAAGGTAATCGAGGAGAGGTGGCGGGGAGAGGAAATGTAGAAACAACTGCTCTTGTATGAAATGAAACTCTCCTTCTCCACTCATCAAGCAAATTACATTTACAGAGGAATCCAAAAAATATATGTGTAAAGTGGTAAAATAAAATGTAGCTGGTTGTGCCAGGCATTTTATAGATAGAAGACAGGTACATATAGTTTTTAAATTAGTGGATGTTTTTCTTCTCTGAGAAAACAACAGCTGATTTAAATGGGGTGTGGTGGATTTCAAAACACTTCTGTGGTAGGGAGCCGATAGAATACCGATGAGGTTCCTCGGCGGGGAGGAGGCTATCGAGGAGAAGAGGACACTCTTCCATTCACCTATTAACGAATTGACACTCTCCTCGACCACTTGGGTCACGGAGGAGAGGAGGATGGAGGAGTGAAGGAGAGGACAGATTTTTGCCCAGTTGAGAATCTCAGCATCTACGGGACTGAGCCATGCCCACCACCCCTCTGATTGGTCCTCTGGTCAACTGGGACTCTATGGGTGCATCTCTATAGTCAGAAGGGGTTTACTCTACTCATCTCCTCTCCTTATCTCCTGTTCTTGATCTTCACTGATCTGAAAACAGAAAGATTTGTTGTCTTCTCTTTCATTTCAGTACAGATGAAAAAGCACAATTAATTGAATTAAAAGACTTAAATATTTATTATAAAGCACCTCGAAACAAGGACTTAAAATCAGCTGATGCTCCCCTGGCTATTTACAGGGGAGCATTCCTGATTTGATTAATCCATTCTGCTGTAATAATATTCAAGCTCACAAAAATATGATCACCTGGGAATCTGTTTGAACATTTTTTTAAAGTATGTGTGACAAAGTATTCTCAAAGTGTGACAAGCTATAGGCCTCTGTCCCTCGCAAACTTTGTTGAAGTCAGCTCTGCTGCTCCAGTCGCAAGATCTGGGACACGGCAAACTCTCGGTGGAGATGTTAGGTAAGATGAAAGTGACAAGCCAGCATCCATCTTCAACTTGTCTATTTATATTTATATTCATATTCATGAGCCGTCGGACCATCGCGCCACCATGCATTTAGCGTTATTGTTAAAGGTGAACTTCGGCCTCCCTCCTGGCAGCTGACAGAGAACAATGACTCGAGCTGAGTGACAAAATACCGGCAGGCCTGCGTGCTAAATCATCCACCCTGACTCGGGTTCCGCAGAAGCCGAGGAATCTCATCTGGGGGACTTGTAAAAAATGACTCTCCCCTTCACTTTGGGCATTAAGTGGATTGTTTGTTCCCTTATTAATACATCTCTTTAAAATATATACTGTATGTATAGCAGTTACTGTCGAACAGTAGGCTGAGTTCCGAGGATATGTCCGGTTCATTTACGGCCTTCCCGTTTTAAATGACCATGTGACTCCTGCAAACTTTTATCATTGTGTCACTGTAGAGAGGTCCACGGGCGCGTGTTGGAACTTTTGGTGCGGGTGGGGGTGGGGGGGGGGGGGGGGGAAATGCACTCTTCATAAGCATGAGAAGGCCGTTAACCTTTAAGCGAATGGATAATTCTAAACAGCACTGTAAAATTAATAGACTCTAAACATCAGCGTCGAAAGCAAGCAGCCTTGTCCACCACTCCGTAATCCGTACAGCCGTATATCAGTGGCTCAACGCGTCCATTCACGACAGTTATGGGACATATGCTCTTAAAAAATAAACCATGACAGGACAAAGTGTTTGTAGACGTCTCTTTACACAGCATCGTATGCTACGGAGTGAGCTGTGAATGATTGCCCTATCTCTTAAAGTAAGCTGTTACATTGTGCACTGAGTCAATGAGAAGAGGTGAGTCAGGCACAGTGAGGTACAGTTCATTTAACTAAACCACTAACATTTTCCATAATATGGGAAAAGCACAATAATGAGGAAGTTGCCCGTACCTTCTTTTCGGTTCAAAGGTCACCCCCTGAATTGTAATGGTGATCTTAGTTCTCATCATACACTACACTTGTTACCTTTGATGAGGCCATAACGAAGCCTCTCCAGTGCCCACAAAATACCCCTTCCCCCTCTAGAGTCTTGTTACTACATCAGATAGAGGGGAGCCAGCCATATACATTATGCATAGATAGACTGATGGATGAGGATGGAGAAGAAACGGTGTGCCTTCAAAGTGACATGGCGGCAGGGATGTCAATGATGTCGGCAGCACCAGCGGCAGGGATACATATCAACATTGCTCCATCAATTTCAAATCAATGGGACATGTTTGTACATACCGTGAGTGCATCTGGTAGGATACAAGTGAGGTTCAGCCTGGTTCTCAGTACGGATGTATGACAATGTATCACCATTTTAGTTAACTTCTTTGTCTGTGTGTGCGTGTGTGTGTGATGGATATTGTATGAATATTTGAATGCTGCACTGATGGTGGGGGACAATTGAGTGAATGCGATTGTGCCGGTCGTGACAAGTGAATGCTATGACCATGAGACTGATTGGGACTGCAGACTATTGCTGTTCCGATAGGGAAACATATTGTACATTTGATCAGTCAAAGTTATTGTTGACTCTTAATAATAAGAAGGACACTGCAGTTATGGAAAGTGTGTATGACTACCTATCTGGGCTTGTATACGACCATCCATTGAAGAAGGAAGTTCTACCCGCCATCTCCTCCCATCATCCCTCTGGAGTCCCTTCCCTGCGAGATTTCACCTGACAGCACTGCTGTACATAGAAACGCCTTCACCTCTCAACATTATGCGGATGCGTCGTCCGTGGTTCGAGTGAGCCTCGTTCGACAAGTGTCAGCAGCTTGCAGGTTTTCGGCTAATGATGCCGCACTGGCTCGCCCGCTGCCCCGCCGTAGGCTCCCGCAAGCAAGAAACGTCCATCTCGCTGATTATAAACAAAACCAACCCCCCCACCCCCACAAAAAAAGCAGGAGGGAACATGAGCCACTGTCAAGTCAGACTTGACGAGGACACGAGATCTGTGTCACCTGAATTTACAGGCATAATTGTGACAGCCAAGTTGGGATCGCCCGCCTGGGACGTGTCACTTTTTGGAGTTTGCGCTTATTCTCATGCAAATTATGTCAGGAATCAGGATTGGACAGAATGTGAATGAAACTCTAGACGTTACGGGACCCACCACAATGTCCAAGGCTTATATACCAACCATGTGACAGCAGTTTCTCTTGTACCTTGGGGGGGGTGGGGGGGGGGGGGGGGTGGAAAACACATAGACATTCAAATCGGCCAACCTGTGCCAAGAATAGTCCCACATAACAAGGGAATGTCGACAGAACAACATAACAAGGGAATGTCGACAGAACAATGTTATGAACCTCAGACTACGGGAAAGTACGAGCCATCTCTTTTCCTCAGGCCCTAAAGGCTAAATCTACATTTCCTATACACAAATGGGGAAAGAGCTATCTCTGGTATTACTGATGTACACAGGCAACTTTTTTCCTCCTCTTATCAATTTAAGATTTGATTGCTAGAGGAATCCCACCGCAGCAGTGGTAGCTTTTGTTGCCCGTGGAGGCCCTATGCAATTACAGACTGAAGAAACACTATTCAGCCCGGGTGCAATTCAATCATTTAGTCTCGAATGCATGGAAATACATACCAATCTAACCACAATGCATGTGGACTGAGGGAAGAATACATAAATTAGACATAACAAATGTATTTCTTCTCATTGTTTGTACATGAGACGGTATATCCCGTCAGTCAGAAATAATAATGGCTTATTCAGTCCCTTCTAGGTAAACTAAGACAAAATAAAGGTGAAATAAAAAGTAAAGCTACTCAACGATGAAGAGGTATGCTTTCAGTTGCTTCCAACAGTGACTGATGCCAAAGCGAAGATGCCGCCGTCTGTCATCACCGCACACCTGCGGGTCCTCATAGAGGACGGGCATCATCAAGAAAAGCGTCTGATAGATTTCGAAAACACGGTTTGGCAGCCATCATTATTCTCCAAAGAGATTATTTTGTCACATCTCCATTCTTCATGAGCGTTAGACTCACCCTGATGAATAGTGGCGCGCTCTATCTCGGAACACGGCTTACTTTTGACAGGGACACAACACTTTACAAGATGGCTCTCGAGTGACTGGGACGATTTCAGCAGGGAAAGATGTGTCAACTAGCATTGGAATTAACTCTCTGTCCGACATGAAGGGTCTTTTGGAGTTTTGAGTCTTCATTTCCTATCTTCGGGCCTGGAGGCCAGTAACTGGCAATGGATAGATCAGCCATATTCAACAGCGGTTCAAATCCGAACCGAGAACAGGGTCATTACAGCCCGACGGTTCCAACAACAAACAAAAAAAGAAGGATAGAAAGATGGTGGTTTGTTTTCTATGGCAATAAATTACAATATCCATCCGGACCTCTGCCACCTAGGAAATGTGTGCGACTGGGCCTTCTCAAATAGTAGTTAGTACCCCTGGGATAGATGACGGAAGTAGAAAGAAGTTAGCAACTAATCGTCTAGAATATGATAGGATCATAGCAGCAATGCAGAGTACGCGATGGGGTACATTTTTAGGACATCTGTACTCTCTATGACACAAGTCCCTACTGAGATATAGGTGAGGTACATGTTGTTTAACACTGTGGTAAGGATTGTAATTCTATGTACTTCTAAGGTCTTGCAGGTGATGAGTGGAATGAGAGCACAGAAATATAAGATGAGTGACACGGGGTTGTTGATATTATTTACACAGTTTCCTTTTGTATTCATTTTGTAAGGAGGAAATTAATGTACAATGATATGTCTGCACAAGTCTCAATCCTTTACATTCCTTGTCCAATTGTCTGGCCACCAATACATCATGGAAATGTGATATTTAAAAAAATAAAAAGTTTAAAGTCTAATTAATTTGCAGTACACTGCAGTGCTCGGACTGATTTTTAATTTTGATTATTAAAAGTTGTGAAAACAAATAGAATTGGTGATGCCTCCTGCTGTACACACCCTTTTTTAACATCATATTTATGCTGTGGCCTTGTAGGGTAATGTTGATGACATCTAGACAATTTATTTATCCGTTTGTTTTACAGCAACAACAACAAAAATGGAATCGCAAGAGAACAAACAAAACATTGTCTGACTGACAGTCATATTGAGGGGCTGTGTTTGTGTGATGACAGCTCTTCCACAAGACGAGCAAAGGACTTCTCGCAAAACCTCTATTCATATTTCCTGTGGTTGAAAGCAATGCTGGTGCTGTAAACATCAGGATAGTTTTATTGTTAATTCTGTGATTTTGCTTTTCTATCATGTATGTGTGCCACAGGAGGTTGGTGGCACCTTAATTGGGGAGGACGGGCTCGTGGTAATGACTGGAGCGGAATTAGTGGAATGGTATCATTCCATTTTCTCCATTCCGGCCATTATAATGAGCCATCCTCCCCTCAGCAGCCTCCTGTGATGTGTGCAGTATGTAATACCAGACCATGGGTTTTAATGGCCTTGAGCGTGCCTGCCTGGTCCTGTGGTCCACTTATCAAGTTCCCTTTATACATGAAGTTGCTGGTTGAGTGGTATAGTCCAGGGTCTCCCAAACTTGGTCCTGCACCCCCCCCCCCCCCCCCCCCCCCCCCCCCCCCCCCTGATTAATCAAAGCTTGATGATGAGTTGGTTATTTGAATCAGCTGTGTAGTGCTAGGGCAAAAAAGTAAACGTGCACCTGGGTGGGCAGCACCAAGTTTGGTAAACCCTGGACTATACCACTCGACCAGCAACTTCTTGTATAAAGGGAACTTGATAAGTGGACCACATTTCAGAATTTCTCCAATATGTTTGTTCCATTAAAGAATATTTCCACCTGTTTGTACCTACTGAACAAACCCCCAGATGTTAGTTTTCCAAAGCAGGGTTTACCCCAATGTTTATGTCTCATGTTGCCTCACAACTTTTCTTCTGTGACTTAAATCTCTTAGTATGTGTTTTGTTTTCTTTTATGACTTCCAGGTACTGAACACAAGCTGCTAGGCACCCCGGTTCCTCATTGTTTTGTATGAAGCGCCTCAGGCGAATGTACAAGAGATGTGCGGGGTGGCAGTACTGTGTGTCATCTTAAATACCATCCGGAAGAAACCTGCCATGCCCCCTTTATCAAGTCCCCAGGTGACTCAGAAAAATTGGAGGCTTAATTTTATAATACACCTGAAACTGTTAAGTCCCTCAGAAATCCTGATTTTAATGACAATACCCCTTATTCTCTGTATTTCGGTGAGAGAAGTGACTAAGCCTACTGTATATTCCCATTTCCTCTGGTAACTTAAATTTGAAGCTATTCCTACTAGGATTAAATGTGCTGAGCGTCAAGTCTTTGAGTTCTGATTTTCCCAAGTAGTCAGATGTTGACAAATAACCTCATATCTTACTGTAATATACAATATGTATGTTACCAGTTCTATCTAACTCAATCATTGGATTGGGCAGAGGATATTAGACATTGCAATCATCAAAATCACACGTTTATTTCTCCACCAGTCAGACTGTGGTAAATTTGATGCTATTTAACCAATGATTTGCCCCATATGACATACATACCACTTATGACTATGTTATGACATCTGCCATTACCAATCCATGACATTCAACAGAGATTCGTAATATTATTCGATTGACATGTGTTCGGTTTTGGACAACTATATTTGTCCGTTCAAGTAAAAGAGCGTTTGAGATGATCGTGCACTCAATGCATATTTGCTCTCATACCCATTATTGTTATTTTCTCTGTGGCCCCGTGTCCATGACACATAATTGGCCCATAATTGAGTTGAAAGGAGTAAACGTTGGATTCCCAAAAGGAAACTGACATTTACCAAATAAGCGGGAGGCCCACGAATCCCCCCGGAATCGAGGCAAAACCATGCAAATCTGCTTAAACTGTGCCTATCTCCCAATGTTGCCGTCTGCTCCACAGGTAGCTGCATTGTGGCGTTACTTACGATTACAGTGATTTACATAGTCTAAGTACTAGGACCATGCTAAGATCCTTAACATAAGGGGGAGGCCATCACCAGAACCAGCAAAGCGCTGTCTGCTATGAGAAGATAGAGAAGATTAGCCCTTTCCTGCAGTCAATAACCAAAAGCGCCCTCTTTGGCCTCATGGGTTATGTTAATGTTTATCATTTCGCAATTAATAAAGATTTTTAGGAAAATCTGGTGTTTCTATACATTTCAGTCTTCTGCGATGTATATAAAGTGTATTATTGGTATGCAAACTCAAATTGTTGAACATTTCAACTCTATATCTGACATGGTACAGGTGTCATGACCCTCCACTATGTAAAACAGCATAGGAAACCCACCTAAATGATATTTTTTCAACTTGAAATTGTATGACTTTTCGTAGTGACCCCAACATTCGAAAATGTTAATATTTCCATGAAAGCTGTATACAACCAGGGTACAAAGATTGCCTTTGGGTCAAAATCATTTACACACCACAAAAACCACAAAGACACACACACACACAATGACAAATTGAGATTTTGTGTGCTACTGATTGACCTCAGCCAGCAGCTCCTGAAGAGGAAGATCACCATGGTTGGCACAGTTAGAAAGAACAAGTCTGAGCTCCCCCCTGCACTCCTCGCAACAAGGGGGAGAGAGACCGTCTCATCAAAGTTTGCCTTCACCCCCACTGTGACTCTAGTTTTCTTACCTCCCAAAGAGGAACAAGAATGTGGTCCTCCTGAGCATACTGCACAAAACGGCTGAGATCAGTCATTGTGAGGACAGGAAGCCAGCCATCATCCTGGACTACAACCACAACAAAGGAGGCGTGGACAACCTGGACAAGGTGATTGGAACTTACAGCTGCAGGAGGATGACTGCCCGCTCGCCTCTGGTCATATTCCATAACATAATTGATGTGTCCTTATACAATGCCTTCATGATATGGAACAAGATCAACCCTACCTGGATGCCTGATAAGCGGAACAAGAGGAGGGTGTTCCTGGAGCAGCTGGAAAAGGCACTTGTAACCCCACACATTCAAATAAGAGAGCACCTCCCTCGCACAGCAGCCTCTGCAGCGCTTGTGAAAGCTGTTCAGGGGGCTGAATCTTGTCCTGATCCACCGGAGGCTGCAGCTGGGGCAGGCAAGAGGAGAAAATGCTATATGCAATACCTTTAGCAATAATGATAATAATAATAAACCTCTACTTTAGTAAAGAAAACAATTATGACAGGTGTGTTGTAATATAAATGAGTGGTGTCCACTGATTAAATGCAGTCTTCCTGCATTGTGAAGAGGGAAGGTTGTTTTTTCATGCAAAATAGATTTGGGGTTTAAAATTCAATGAAGGTGCTTTATTTTAGGGGTGAAGGCGGGTCATTTCTTATCCTTAGAACAAGGGGAGTAGACAGAATGTTAAGACTACACAAGGGTTAAGCACGTGTGTGAGGTGTATACTTTTGTTTCAAAGTAGATTTAAGATGACGAAGAGTCCCTCTGTGTGACCCTAATTTAGCCCACTGCAGTAAAAGGTTAACAGGCGCTATGGTGCTAAAATCACTAATATCTCGAACCCATTGTCATTTAAAATCTCTTCAAAGTGCAGCTTGTTTTTTGTTGGTCCAGGAGACAAATTCCCTCGTTGCTGTGACTATTAATGCTCATTGGTGTGTGTCATCAAGAGGCTAACACAACATATACAATGAGAAATAGTCAATATGAGTCTCTCTAATCAGTGATAGACAAACTACATACGAAATGTCATGTCTTGACCACTTAAAATACATTTTTTGCTGAGGGTCTGGTTACCTTCAAGCCGAGAATTGATATATCCATTAAGAATAAATCAATGTTTTCCTGATGCTACATTGCCTTGTTAAAAAAAATCCCCAAGATAAATAACAAAGCAGAATACTGGTTTAAAGTTTATTTTACAATTGCAGAAACAAAACAATACTTTCATGATTTAGAGGATAGAATTTTGAACAGTATTAACGATACAACATTGAAATGTATAATTTCTTGTGCATTGCATGTTCATTTTGACATACAGTACCATGCACCAGAAGAGATGCCTGCGTAGTTACATTTAATCATGTAAACCACACTGAAGGACCTACTTTTCATTGAAAAAAAGGACATGTTCTGGCTCTACAGTATATATACAGTATACAGTGCCATAGTAAACTAATCAGACCCCTTGACTCTATCCACATTTCTTTACGTTACAGCCTTATCTTAAAATGGATTAAATAAATACAAATCCTCAGCAATCTACACACAACACTTCATAATGACAAAGCAAAAACAGGTTTTTCAATTTTTTTGCAAATCTAAAAATAAAAAGCAGAAATACCTTATTTACATAAGTATTCTGTTTATCCTGTTTCCATTGAACATCCTTGAGATGTTTCTACAACTTGGAGTACACCTGTGTAAAATTCAATTGATTGGACATGATTTGGAAAGGCACACACCTGTCTATAAGGTCCCACAGAGCAAAAACCAAACCATGAGGTCGAAGGAATTGTTCGTAGAGCTCCGAGACAGGATTGTGTCGAGGCACAAATCTGGGGAAAGGTACCAAAACAATTATGAAACATTGAAGGTCCTCAAGAACACAATGGCCTCCATCATTCTTAAATGAAATCAGTTTGGAATCTCCAAGACTCTTCCTAGAGCTGGCCACCCGGCCAAACTGAGCAATCGAGGGAGAAGGGCCTTGGTCATGGAGGTGACCAAGAACCCAACAGAGCTCCAGAGTTCCTCTGTGGAGATTGGAGAACCTTCCAGAAGGACAACCATCTCTAAAGCACTCCACCAATCAGGCCTTTATGATAGAGTGGCCAGACGGAAGCCACTCCTCAGTAAAAGGCACATGACAGTCTGCTTGGAAAAAGGCACCTAAAGATTCTCAGGCCATGAGAAACAAGATTCTCTGGTCTTGATGAAACCAAGATTGAACTCTTTGGCCTGAATGCCAAGCGTCACTTCTGGAGTAAACCTGGTACCATCCCTACGGTGAAACATGGTGGTGGTAGCATCACGCTGTGGGGATGTATTTCAGCAGCAGGGACTGGGAGACTAGTCAGGATCGAGGCAAAGATGAATGGAGCAAAGTACAGAGAGATCATTGATGAAAACCTGCTCCAGAGCGCTCAGGACATCAGACTGGGGCGAAGGTTCACCTTCCAACAGGACAACGACCCTAAGCACACAGCCTAGACAACGCAGGAGTGGCTTTGGGACAATTCTCTGAATGTCCTTGAGTGGCCCAGCCAGAGCCCGTACTTGAACCCGATCAAACATCTCTAGAGACCCGAAAATAGCTGCACAGCAACGCTCCCCATCCAACCTGACAGAGCTTGAGAGGATCTGCAGAGAAGAATGGGAGAAACTCCCAAAATACAGGTTTGAAAAGCTTGTAGCATCATACACAAGAAGATTCTAGGTTCTGTAATTGCTGCCAAAGGTGCTTCAACAAAGTACTGAGTAAAGGGTCTGAATACTTATGTAAATAGATATTTCAGTTTATTTGTAATAAATTAGCAACATTTTATAAAATCCTGTTTTTGCTTGTAATCATGGGGTATTATATGTAGAGTTATGAGGGGAAAAAAACAATTGAATACATTTTAAAACAAGGCTGTAACCTACCAAAATGTGGAAAAAGTCAAGGGGTCTGAATACTTTCTGAAGGCACTGTATATACTATTTATACCTATATATAGTTAATTGTATATTTTTTCCATATTTCTCTATAAAATGACAATATAAAAATGCACACAGTACAAATGCTGAGCTGCAGCATATAGCAAGATATGATGACATACATTTACACACGCTTGCTGATCATTTATTTATGTATCCTTTTTAAACTTCATTTACAAGTTGAAACTGAAACTGCACACAATACAAAGAAACGTGGTATCAAAGCAAATATTTCAATACCACCATTAAATAATACTTGATTAGGGAAACCAATACTGTATGCAGAGAAAAGCTAAACAAATTAGTATTCTGTTCTTTCTGTAGTTTGCCATTTGACCTACACATCACCCTTTAAAATGTTACATCCCTTACGCAATGTTGAGGTGATCAGGAGAAGAGAGAGTCTAAATGTTTAAATGTCATCTTGCCATGGAGTTTATTTTAACAACCCTAATGTGTACCTCATCATTGTACCCCAAAAGCACTTATGTAAAGTGCAGAAATCCTAATTCCTTTTTGATTACAACTAAACACCTTCATATCGATCATATATTTGCAAAATTTGTGGTTTTGTTCAACATTTCTTTTAAAATGTTAGTTTCATCTTAAAGGGATACTTTGTGATTTTGGAAATTATGCCCTTTACTGAACGAAAAAATAATACGCAACATAAAGCAACATGCAACAATTTAAAAGATTTTACTGAGTTACAGTTCATATATACGGAAATCAGTCAATTTAAATAAATTCATTAGGCGCTAATCGATGGATTTCACACGACTAGGCATGGGTGGGCTACATGGAAGCCAGGCCCAGCCAACCAGAATGAGTTGTTCCTCACAAAAGGGCTTTATTACAGACAGAAATACCCCTCCCAGACAATCCGACAGGTAAGGCTGTATGTGGAGGTCCTAGGCTGGCGTTGTTACACTTTGTCTGTGGTTGTGAGGCCAGTTGGACAAACTGCTACATTCTCTAAAACAACATTGGAGGTTGGCTTATGGTGGAGAAATGAAAATTAAATTATCTGGCAACAGCTCTGGTGGACATTCATGCCAATTGCACACTCCCTCAAAACTTGGGACATCTGTGGCATTATGTGATTAAATGGCACATCTTAAGAGTGTCCTTTTATTGTCCCCACCACAAGGTGCACCTGTGTAATGATCATGCTGTTTAATCAGCTTCTTGATATGCCACACCTGTTAGGTAGATGGATTATCTTGGCAAAAGAGAAATACTCCCTAACCGGGATGTAAACAAATGTGAGCACAGCATTTTTTAAATAATATTTTTGTTCGTATGGAACATTTCATGGATCTTTTATTTCAGCTCATGAAACATGGGACCAACACTTTACATGTCGCGTTCATATTTTTGTTCAGTGTACTTCCCCAGAGTCAGATGAACTAGCATGCTAGCAGATACTCACAGACTTCCAGTCATTGCGCTAACACTAGGTAGCATTGGCTCGAGAAACTACCTCAAACTTCCTCCATACTGGACACAGAAGCATAAATATGGTATCCACAAGTTCATCGGACTCTGGGGAAGTAGGTAAGTAGCCTCATTGCCAAAATCCCAAAGTATCTCTTTAATTCACTGAAAAACATGCACAGACAAAAGATCATATAAATAATCTGCAAAAATGTGTGTTCAATTTAAAATTAAATAAAATCCAAAACAGAACATGGCCCAGTTTTATGACAGCAGTTACTTCGGACTGATTCCAAAGTCTCAGTTAAGATGCAGTGCAGTATTGAGATATAGTGCAACGGTTCAGTAATCAGTCATATCATCAGCTTTTGTCCAGCTCATTTATGCTTTATCAAACTTTTCTAGTTCAGTGACAAAGATGAGGTGGTCCTCCGGAGACTTGCCATGCGTTTTGCTAAGGTGCAGTTTGACTGCATGCTTGCTGACAAAGGTCCGATTGCACAGCTTGCACTGAAATACAGAGCATGAGTCTTCCTCATTAAGTCCCAGGGAACTGAATGTTTTCTCCGTTATCATTCTGGTAACTGCCTGCTGCTCTCTAAGGTGATCTATGGAAAGCTTTGAGATGTCCTTCATGCTGAAGCCTAAGTGGGACTCCAAATGATTTATGTAAGAGGAAGGAGTCCTAAACTGAGAGGCACAGTCACTACAGAGAAACAGGGGCTGGCCCGAGTCAATGTTTTTCAGGAATTTTGTCCCGCCTGTCCGCCTCAGCTGGTACTTGACATTAGCCAGCCAATGGGAGATCGTGGTCATGGAGAGACCAGTGAACTTGCAGATATGGACCCGCTCCTGGGGGCCTAAGTCAGTCATGACGAACTTGCCGTCAGCCGTCTCCCGGAGACAGGAGGTGAACTGGGCCTGAAGGATGAGGAGGTGCTGAGGATTCCAGTTGGACTGCCGGCCTTTCCGTTTCTGGAATGCAGAGAGCTCCTCCAAGCCATCCTCGAAGGCGCTGTTGTCCGCGTCAGATTTCTCAGAGATGGAGGATGGGGTGGAGGATTTCGGTGTCAGACGGCCGGTCAGGTTCTTGACCATGTCGGAGATGTCCATCAAAGCATTTTCCCGTAAAGGGGACGAGAGAGATTCAGACAAGCTTGAGAGAATAGGCCTGTTGCTGTTATTGGTATTACAGTTGCTATTGTTGTTCGGCGTGGTGGAGGCGCTGTTAGCAGTGCGTCCATTCGTGTTTTTGGATTTTGTCAAGTCCATGGGTTGGTCATCATTGTCATAGAATCGATTGATTGACTCAACTTGCTTGACCTGATTGGAGTTGTTCATGGGCTTCTCCATCATGTTGTTACTGATCTTGTACAGCATTGCCAGAGGGTCTAGAAAGGGGGTGGCTGTCTTCGAGGCCTTTCCCAAGTGATTGTTCATGATGGACTGCAACGCACTGAGGGGGTTGACAAACGACTGCTCAGGTGAATGATCCGTGATGATTCCCAAGCTGTTACAGCCATTGCTGGCTACCGTTTTTGGCACATCTGCTCCGTTCTTCATTGGCGGATCCGCTTTGCAGTCTTTTGCCTCTCCCTCTCTGCTTCTAGGCTCGCTCTTATCCTCTACATCAATGTTTTTCACCGGCTTGTTGAGGCTATCCGGCATGGGTGACCCATTCCTCTCCTTGGACAGTGGGGACGGTGACTTGGTAGAGCTCACTTTGCATTTGTTTTCTGACGCCTTCTCGTCCTTCTCCTTCTTCACAGAGACCTTCCCTGTGACTTTTTCCACCAGCTCCTCCATGGCCAGCACATTGTTCTTGTGGCTTGGAGGTGGGGAATGGCTGATCGGTGAATGGATCAGATTGCTGGAGTCAGAGGACATCACCTTCAAGCTGCTAGTGCTGAACAAGGGTTGAACCACCTGGACACTCTGCATGGAGGACTTCAGAGACCCATGGAGCTGATAGGCAGCGTGGATGCTAGGGTAGCCAGCACCACCCCAGGTGGGCGTCCCAGTCTGGGCCTTGCTGATTGCACTTGACACTGTGAACTCTAATGACTTCAGGATATCCAGACCTCCTTTGGGAGTCTCTTCCAGGTCTTCCTCTGTGAGATACTTGTAATGTCCAGCCTTGCCAGTTTTCTCACTTTTCTCAGTCAGATCCTCTTTCTCTTCTTTGATCTTATTCCCTGGTTCACTCATCTCCATTTTCTCCTCGTGTTCCTCCCTTTTCTCTTCAGTGTGCGAGGAGTGCAGGAGAAGAGAATCGGGCTGTGACTTCACATTGGGCGCAGGGAGTCGTGTAGAGGTCGGCGGGAGAGGAATGGACTGCATCTTTTCCTCAACCAGGGGGTCAAACACCAGCTGCTTCCCCTTTTTGGACGCTGTGTTGGTCACTTTCAAAAAGTGTCCTGTGACCATCATGTGGGCTGTCAGTTGTTGCAGTGTGTCGTGGGAACTCCCGCACTCCATGCATTTGAGGATCTGGGCCTTGCGAGCCTCAAACTGCCAGGTGTAACTGGCGCCATTTTGGTAGCCGTAGCGGTTATTCGCTGTGACATAGGGGTTAACCACTTTCTGGTCTTTCGTGGTCTCCCCCAGGTGTACACCAGGTGTGACAGACTCTGGTGAGCACGGGGACACCAAGTCCTGAAATGCTCTTTTTCTGGTAGGTGGCACCAGCTTTGAGGTGAGGGCTGGCATGGGTTCTTTGAGAGGCACTTTCTGGTAGTGTTTTGTTTTGATCATGTGGACACTCAGGTCCTGTAGGGATTCAAAGGAATGGCCGCAGTACATGCACTTGAGAACCTTTTGAGCGTCCTCCTTGCCTTCCATCTCCATGAGGGAGCGCTTACGTGGCTTGGACCACCTCTTTCCCCGCTCCTCCTCCTTGTCCTTGTTGTCATCACGGTAGTGGCCTGACTCATTCATGTGTACCGTGAGCCCCACCAGCGTGTCATAGGCTCCGCTGCAGTCCTTGCACCGGAACTTGCTGGCACCGGTGAACACCGGACCGTAGAGCTTGTTGTTCTGCCGGTACAGCTGCACAGTGCTGAAGAGGCTCGGCTCGGGGAGGAGGTTATATGGTGTATGCTGCAGAGTTTTGGCCAAAGCCGCTTGGTGCCAGTCGTAGGTCACTCCACCGGTGCTGCCAGTGCTGACACCAGTGCCATTGTTGTTAGTGTTACCGGTGCTTGTAGCGGTAGTGTTGCTGGTAGTGTTGGTAGGGGCAGAGGTGTTACTGCTGCTGTTGGTGTGGTTATTATTGTTCACAAGTCTGATAGTATTACTGTTGGCGATACCGTTGCTCCCCTTGTGGCTGCTTCCATTGCTGTTGCTGATCACACTGATGACCTTGTTGCTGTTGCTGTTACTTCTTAGCATGTCCTTGGTGATGCTGGACCAAGAGGCGTCCGAGATCAGGTTTGCATAGACAGCTTTCATCTGCGCCAGGCTGTCCTGCAGAGACAGGCCATTGGGGATCTTTAGGTGGTCTACTCCTCCTCTGACTGCCTCCTCCTTATCCAGTCCGTCCTTGGAGCGTGTGCTCTGGAAGTCGATAAGTTGGTCGCTGGTATCGCTGAGAGGAGAAGCGTAGCCAGCGTCGGGGTTGGTGCCATTGCTGAACGGGGAGTTCTGGAAGCTGAATTGGTCCCCGGCATCGTCATCCTCGTTGCAGAGGTACTCGCCATCCTGTCCATCCAAGGAGAGCCCATCATCTTGCAGGTGCTCCTCATCGATCTTGTCATCAGCCTTAAATTCGTCCTCATCCCCATACGCTGAAAAACACAAGATGAGAGAAAAAAGGGGCATCAGGCAACTCATTGGGGCATAACATTCCTAATGGCACCACTCAAATTGATCAGATGTGTCCACCTGATGTGTATAAAGATTCTCGATGTTTGCATCCCATAATGTGCGTTTAATGTGTGTATACCACGCACGCATGCGTGTATCTCTGAATGTGTAAAGAGTGGGTGAGTGTCGTGATTCTTAAGAGATTTTTGTCAATAGTCCTGGCGGAGGACACAGCTTTGCAATTATAAAGTGGCAAACATCGATATCTTGACTATGATAGATAGTCCCCTTCACTGTGCGGCCTAACGAAGGTATCGAACATTACGGCTCAGCAAGGGTAAAGGAGAACACAGATGAGCAAGATAAATATTTCCCCTTGAGTTCAAAAACAAGGGACACAAGCAAAATTCTACATGATGGAAAACCAGTTCCCAAAGCAGAAGATGTATATTAATCAACACAGAGTCCACTTGACAAAAAAGGTCAGTAGCCTACATACATGTTATGTTAGAACTCTAATGTTTGTTGCTTTGTAGTGCCTTGATGTCTTAACTCCAAGTTATCATACACTATATAATATTGATGTACACTGTTGAATACAAAAAAAGTTCACAGTCCTAAATCCTATCCTTCAAATGATTAGACTGCCCAGTAAAAAGGTGACCACAACAGCCACAAGCCGGTTCATGTACTAAAATGGCTTCCTCATCTAGTTGGAGGGCACTGACTCTGAGTTTGATCCAGTCTCTGCTACCACTGTGCCACTCACACCCTGCCCGTCAAGTGTGCAATAAGTGGGCGAGCATGCCAGGCCCTCGGCTGGGCTGGCATAGAGTTGGCATAGGCAGTGGACTCCTCACAGCGTGGCGCGTAGAAATCGCCGGTGGAAATGACATGACATGCTGTCACCATCCATGGTGTACTAGTTCTCAGGGAGCGGAGTGTGGCTGCTTCCGGGGGGGGGGGGGGGGGGGGGGGACAGAATGTTACCCATAGAGGATGAGGGTGTGACTGAGTATACTTTCTCTACACAGACACTTATATCAAGGTTCATCTACATACTATCTTGAAGTGCACTATTTAAAAAAATAATAATCTGAATTGCGGAAAAACGACACCAGTTATTTTTTCTTCAACACAAAAAAAAAACAATCAGGCTGTCCTTATGTGGCCTTTCATCAGATAAAGAAGATCTAATAGGTAACAACAGCATGGCTATGGTATGTGTCTAATGAAACTGCATTTTCCTCTGGCATTTACACTTTTAAGTGTTGTCAGCCCTGAAAAGGGAATAACGGAACTCTTTGTCAGGCCACAACAAGATAGAAAAGACACGGCATTTATTTAATGACCATTAAGGAAAGTGAATGAAAGCCACGTGACTGAGTACTTAACAAGGCACTACCTGTGTTGTTCAGCTGCCCGGCTGGTTATCTTTAATGGAAGACAACATGTGATTGCAACCCCTGTAGCCAAGCAGGAATCATGGCAGACCTTTTACTTTCAGAACAAGCCTATAACCAGCGTCAACCGTCTCTCAAGTAGAAATCCAGGCCCTCTGGACTTTGAGACAATGTCAGACTTCAACTGTCTCTAAACGGCACTAGGTAGCAAATAAAAAATTGTAGAGGATCAAATTTCCAACAATCAAATGTGTTCCAATTTCACAAAACTATGTCACGTTTCACTCAATATGAAAATGTGCTGTATCTACATTACGTATGTTCCATATTGTAATGGTAAAGGAGAAATACTGTAAATAGAGAAACGGACAGAGAGAGCGAGGGGGAAAGAGCGAGTGAAAGCGATACAGAGACAGACAGATGGAGACAGTGCTCGGGCAGTTCACTCTATCCTTCCCCATAAGATGCTTGTCCAAGGTGCCAGTATCAGTCTCTAGCGAGGAAGCAGATGTGCTGTCAGCTCCTGAACTGCGCATGCCGCTCAGGCCCATAATCGGAGAAGACATAATACCTGATGTTTGTGAGCTGCCATTTACTGCTGCCTGAGAGAAGCTGGAGGGCCATAAGCAACTGTGACTAGTGTGTGTGTGTGTGTGTGTGTGCTGGTATAAATGTGTATGAACATCAACTGTAGCGTGTACTGTATATACACAAAAGGTAATACTATTTTGCTCACATAATACCTGGAATCTATCTGTCCGGTACTACAACTAGGCATATCACAGAGCCCCACATCACACCCTTTCACATATAATCCAATTAAAGAACTGACCACAACAAAAAATGTAAAAAGTGCATCCATTGCCAAGAGCATTCCGTATTTCACTTCATTGGAGCGTTTGGTTGAGTACCTCAAAGCACTGACAACTCTCCCATCACTCTTACTCTCTCACTGTCTCCAAATAGCTCATCACACTAAGCAACACACCCCAAAAAAAATCGTCTCCACTATAATTACCCTTAGCTCTGACTGAGCAGAGTGGGTAAAGAGGGAACGCCTTGACAGAAGAGACAGACAAGAGAACCTTACACTTCTAAAAACAATGCCAGTCTTTTCCTGCACACACACACCTACACCTCAGCCTAGATCCCCCCACATACACACACACACCCCAAACACGTACTTCCCCCGACATCCCCAGACTGCTGCCTCCACCTCGGAAACCGTCCATGTCAAATCATGTGTCAGCAGGAGGGCGGTGAGTGTCAGCGGGAGGGCGGTGGGTGTCAGCGGGAGAGCGGTGGGTGTCAGCGGGAGAGCGGTGGGTGTCAGCGGGAGAGCGGTGGGTGTCAGCGGGAGAGCGGTGGGTGTCAGCGGGAGAGCGGTGGGTGTCAGCGGGAGAGCGGTGGGTGTCAGCGTGAGGGCGGTGGGTGTCAGCGTGAGGGCGGTGGGTGTCAGCGTGAGGGCGGTGGGTGTCAGCGTGAGGGCGGTGGGTGTCAGCGTGAGGGCGGTGGGTGTCAGCGTGAGGGCGGTGGGTGTCCATGTGAGGGTGGTGGTGCCAGTGTGAGGGTGGTGGGTGTCAGTGTGAGGGTGGTGGGTGTCAGTGTGAGGGTGGTGGGTGTCCGTGTGAGGGTGGTGGGTGTCCGTGTGAGGGTGGTGGGTGTCCGTGTGAGGGTGGTGGGTGTCCGTGTGAGGGTGGTGGTGTCAGTGTGAGGGTGGTGGTGTCAGTGTGAGGGTGGTGGGTGTCAGTGTGAGGGTGGTGGGGGTCAGTGTGAGGGTGGTGGGGGTCAGTGTGAGGGTGGTGGGAGTCAGTGTGAGGGTGGTGGGAGTCAGTGTGAGGGTGGTGGGTGTCAGTGTGAGGGTGGTGGGTGTCCGTGTGAGGGTGGTGGTGTCAGTGTGAGGGTGGTGGTACCAGTGTGAGGGTGGTGGTGCCAGTGTGAGGGTGGTGGTGTCAGTGTGAGGGTGGTGGGTGTCAGTGTGAGGGTGGTGGGTGTCAGTGTGAGGGTGGTGGGTGTCAGTGTCCACCAACAAGCCTTTTCTTTCAGCGAAAGAAAAAAAAACAATTTCTTCTTCGCTCCCTCCTTTTTTGCCATCTGTGTAAAAAATAAATAAAATCAAAAAAGTGCCTGGTGTCACCGGTGGCTAATAAGGCAATCAGTGATGGGGAGATGCTGACAAGGCGCGTTGAGCCGCCCGCTTTCAAGCCTCACTCAGAACAACGGAGAGAGGGAGAGGAAGGATTCAAATAGGGGGAGGACGTCTGTTGTGGTTGTCAGTCAACAAAAGAGAAAAATAAAAATAAGCCCACTTTGTGCTGTCACAGAGAATGGAAGAGGAAAATAAGTTTGTAAAGACAAAAAAAGGAAAGACGATTTGGTTAGGTGTTAGCCGACAGAGGTGTGAACAAGAGAGTTTTGAGTTTGTCTGTCTTTGGGTGGGTCAGATGTGACATCGACTGTAACCGGAGGCAGCGAGATAAAAATGAAAGGTTTGTGTGCGTGTATGTGAGTGAGCGTGGGTGGGTTTGTAAGCATCTATGCGTATCTATCCACCTGGTGTGCTAGGGAGATATTCTGTACGTATCCATCAGGCCTGTCCCTGTTTGTTTGTGTGTCTCAGTACGTTCATGTGTCAGTGTCAATGACGTGTGCGTGTTAGTATGTGTGTGTGCAAATGTGTGTGTGTGTCAAACACAGAGGGGACGTGTGACAGCTGTGGAGAGGAAAGGGAGAGCGAGGCCATCTGCATCCAGAGACGAGCCTGTCACTTTGGCACAGGCTTCCTCCAGACAGGTGACACCTCGGCAGGACACTACCGGGCCTTTACTGTCACTGTCGCACGCACACACACACACACACACAAGTTTACAGTACATAGACAAAAACAGACAGACATTCATACAGTCACGCACATGCAAACATGTACAAGCCTTCTCTATGCCAAGCTCAAATCTGTTTTATAAACTGGGTGGTTTGAGCCTTGAAAGCTGATAGGCTGACAGGCGTGGTATATCAGACCGTATACCACAGGTATGACAAAACACTTATTTTACTGCACAAATTATGTTGGTAAACAGTTTATAATAGCAATAAGGCACCTCAGGGGGTTGTGATATATGGCCAATATACCACAGCTAAGGGCTGTGTCCAGGCACTCTTTAAGAACAGCCTTTAGCTGTGGTATATCGGCACGTACCACACCTCCTCGGGCCTTATTGCTTAAATATAATACTGCATTCATCAAAGAAATTGTTATCTGTCATGGATAAACATAAAAATAACCATTGTCCTCTTACAGTACCGTTTCTGCATTGTCTACATGGCCCTGTGTTTTTGATAGTATGCACAGTGAATTCCCAACTAGCTGTGCTTTCACTCACATGCACTAATGTGTTGACACGCTCAAACATTGCATCGGAACAACTTGAGAAATAACCGGCGAGACAGGCCCCTCTGCTTCAAAACAAATTAGACTAAAATTAAGTTTTGCTTTCCCGAGAGAGAGCCGGCAGTTTCTCTCTCTATATAACGTCTGAAAAATGGAGTCCCTTCATATATATTTTTCCTGGCTCGTTTCTCTTGCGCAAATCTGTCACTTAAACCCGTAACACTATCTATCTGTCACTGGGCGCAGGGGTTACACCATTTGGCTGGTGTCAAACTTAACCAAAGCTATCGTGAGGGAAACAATGTGAGACAGGGAGCGAGAGCAGTTGAGCGAGAAGCAGCACCACCGAATTGCAACTCACACACATGTTACACACACACACACCCCTCCATATTTATTTACTCTGTCTCTGAGAAGAGGGCCAATCCCGGCAGTCATTTGCGGTGCTAATGTCCAATTCCTCCTGCTCTCACTCCGCTGATTTAGCCCGTGTCGGGCTCTCTGCTATTCCAGACCGGCAACCGAGTCGCCGTTTAGACGCCCTTCAAAATGGGGGCCGAAACGTGGCCAGTCTTATTCCTCTCTCTCTCTGCTTTGCTTTGTCACCGGGCCCTCCACTCGCTGCCACTTAGCTGTGATGGCTTTGGACAGGCCTGATCAGTGTGTGTCATTTGACCTGCACGATGTGTGCATGTGTGTGTGTGTGCGCGCGAGAGAGGGGGGGACAGTGGGACTGGCTGTAAATAAAATGACATTATTATTTCCTCTGTCCTATCATGTAGAAAAGCCAATTATGGTAATGCACCGCACGTCAGGGGGCATGTCTTTTCCTCCCTCTCTCCTTCTCCCTCTTTCTTCTTCACCGGGACAGCCACTGCTGCACAGGCCTGGGTGGCGTGATGCTGCTGTCTGTTCCAAGCGCTCGCTAAAGCAAGCTGGCGTTAAGGCCTACTGCCTACGTTCGCTAAGGCTAACCGAGGACAAACTGCCTTTTCATTTACGTCTGTGTGTAAAAGGGTCGACAACTTAGTTTTCATTTCGAGATGATTCTCATAGTCGTTCCCTTTGTTCAAAAAAGAAGAAAAAGGCCACAGGGCATCCTATTTTTTGGGATTCTTATTTACTGTAATGGTGAGGAACCTGACTGGAATGACTGCTGTTGCTGTACAATCTCCTTTAACATTATTTTTTGCGATTTCAAACCAAATTTGCCTCCTCGATATGCCCAGGAACAAACTATACCAGGAAAGAGCATTCAGTTTTCACCCATCTTTTTCCATCATACAACCCATGCTTAGGGAGTTACCCATTCACTGATTAGCATTATTGTTGTGATTATGTCCACTGCCTTTTTTTTGCCTCAAGACAGATTAAACTTTATCCCAGCCTCAACAAAAGTGGGGGCCTTTGAAGTTCTGAGGCTTGTTCTACATGGACCCCGCCCAGTATAAAGTGACATGGATTTTGTTTGCCGTGGATCTTGTGGAGTGGTCGCTCTAAATTAATATCTGATTTCCCCTCAACTGCCTGCTTATAAAAATCTGCTCACAGTTCCCAGCCCCCCCTTCCCCCTGCCCATGTGGAATAATTGACCATATGGCACAATACCTGCAGGGCCTCCAATAGCTGTTGTACCATTCCAGCAGGCCGTGCAAATTCATCTCCTCGGCTTTCCAAAATGTCCGGAGGTGGAGGAAAACCATGTTTATTTTCTATTCAATTCACTAAAATGATCATCATTTAAGCCAAATTTGTGTTCATACATAACATTTATGCCTGTTTTTTGTAAATAGATATTAAAAGATACAAAAGTTGTATTAAGATAATTTGATATTATACACCTGTAGCATGGTATCAAATGTATAACGCATTTGTACCTTCTCATCCACCTTTCTCTCTCTCTCCATCTCACACACACCCCAATGTAAAGTCTACTTCGTCCGATAATATATATATATTTTTTAAGGATGTGTAGCACACTTTCCCTGTCATCTGCAGTACACTAACTTGCTGGCCACAACCAAATTATGCTAATGACCTGCTAAAATGGGTCATATAGACAGAGCATTTTGAATTAGCTTCAAACAATGGGGGGGGGGGGGGTGTCGCTAAGGGGAGGTGACTGGACTATTGGGTTGTGGAGGGGGGAGTTCTGTCAGTTCACTCTTATATCCCTGTCCAGAAGAGGGAGATAAGTCCGACATGACTTATCCTGACCACCATGACAACTTTACTCACAGCAACATGAACAAGTACGTCTTCCATCACAAGTTCTTAGTCATGGGGAAAAGTTCACCTTGACCACCACGGTTTCATTAGTTGAAAATGAAACAACTATGCAAACCTCTTAACGGAGGTAATACTAGGCCTAACTACTAACACATTTCCAATACCCATTCAAACCACACAGCATTGACAATCCCAGACGCGGCAAGAGCTTTGGAGTGATCGTTGAATAATTGATGGGCTCAATTAGCGCATTACTCACAGTTAAAAGGATACAGACTGGTGTGTAGATGTACAGTGAAAAGTATTAGTACACCAGAAGAGGAATATCACCTCCCCAGATCTGTGCCTCGACACAATCCTGTCTCGGAGCTCTATGGACAATTCCTTCGACCTCATGGCTTCGTTTTTGCTGTGACATGAACTGTAAACTGTGGGACCTTGTATAGACAGGTGTGTGCCTTTCCAAATCATGTCCAATCAATTGAATTTACAACAGGGGGACTCCAATCAAGTTGTCGAAACAGCTAAAGGATGATCAATGGAAACAGGATACAGCACCTGAGCTCAATTTCGAGTCTTATAGCAAAGGGTCTGAATACTTATGTAAATTAAGTTATTTATGTTTTTATTTTTTGTTGATGTTTGTAATTGTTGATCTTGGGGCCTCCCAAGTGGCACAACGGTCTAGGGCACTGCATCGCGGTGCTTTAGACATCACTACCGACCCAGGTTCGATCCCAGGCTGTGTCACAACCGGCCGTGACCAGGAGTCTCATAGGCCGGCGCACAATAAGCCCAGCGTCGTCTGAGTTTGGGGAGGGTTTGGCCGGGGGGCTTCACTTGGCTTATCGTGCTCTAGCGACTCCTTGTGGCGGGCCAGGTAACTGCAGGCTGATCTTTGTCATCAGTTGAACGTTGTTTCCTCCGACACATGGCTTCCGGGTTAAGCCGGCGGGTGTTAAGGAGCGTGGTTTGGCAGGTCATGTTTCGGAGAACGCATGACTTGAACTAAGCCTCATCCGAGCCAGTTGGAGAGGGGGGTAAAAATGTTGATCCTAGGTAAATATAACTCCATAACTCTTCATAACAAATTAACGATTTAACAACATACCTGTTTGTTCATATACGTGAAGACATTGTGGGTATTATAATTTTGTTTAAACTAACAACAAGCAGTATGAAACCTTAAAGTTATTTGCTTTATTCTTTGCTGAATCAGTTAACTTTAAACAAACAATTTTGAATTTCACAAATAAACTTCTGATAATCAGTCATTTTACTCCCCTGCTCTTCGCTCCTGCATTGCAGTACAGTCTCTCTCCTTCTTCCCTGTTCTCCCTCTCTCCTTTCTCCCCTCCCTCTCTGTTTGTCCATGTTCCCTGGGAGCCAGCTTTGAGCAGCCATAGCGACGGTTGCAGTCAATAAATCACCTTTCCCCCCCCACTGTCAACTCCAGGCTGCTCAGAGATGAGACAATGGCCATTATATCATAAGCACTGCAGAGCCAACCCCCATCTGGCTGGCTGCTTCTGTTGAAACCCATGTAACTACAAAGTCGCAACGTTTCGCTAACCTTAGCTGAATGCTACAGAACATAGAGACTAGTATAGCCTCTGCCCCCATTATTGCCGCTTCTCGAAATAATGCAACCAAAAAGTCCTAACGTTTTGCTAATGTTAGCTGAGCGTTAGTGTAGCCTCACACCCACTTGGTTAAGCTTTGGGAGAAACCGCCTGGAAGGTTTAGCTATTACAGTTAGTGAAGCCTCTGCGTCACATAGTTATTTCTGAAGAGCTACATTGAAAAACGGATGGTTTTGGAAAGGTTAAAGTCAACATTGGAGTGCTTCTGGTGCCACTATAAGCACTCATGCTTCGCTTAGTGTAGTACATTTTAATTCATACACAACAGGTTCTAGGATAAGCATTTTCATAGACCAGCTGCATTGACCATCTTCCCTCATTCCCCGATGTCTTTGGCAATGGTAGGGTCAAATTGAATCATCGTTGTATCACTATCTACCTCTTTATTCCACAGGCATTGTTTGACTTCAAGGAATTCCTGGGAGCTTGACGAAATTCAGTCTATCTATCCTAGTCTTTTCTCTGCACTGACTAAACAAACAAAAAAACGGATTAAAACAAACTGAAATCAACATGCACAAGAGTTCTCTGGGAAAAAGAACAAAACAAAAATGGGGCCTGTCCCTTTAAATCTCCCCCTGAAGTCACCTGTGTACTGCCTGCCCCCTGACAGTGGAATTTCCCTGGCCCAAACAACAGCTGCTCCCATCGCCTAGCAACAACAGGTTGATGGATGACCCCAAAGACGATAATTACCATAAATCACTCTCTTTCTGCAGAGGACAGGAGAGAAAATGTCAAGGAACAGAAAACAAAAGTATTGCTCAGATACACCTTTCCATGACCCCTGTTGCATCAGTCACACTTTATTTGGTGAATATTTCCCATGAGGGAGAAAAATTTGTATGAGGCTCCCTAATTGGATAATCACTGGTAGCTGCCCAATCGGCGTGGCCGTAAAAAAAAACGCGCAGCAAGATCTTTTGCTAGAGTTTCTCAGGAGTCAGAGACAGTGTTTATTTCAATGGTTACATTCAGTGAAGAGTCTAAAATGAAACAGGATCAAATTCATTTAAAAAAAAAACTACACTGGAGAAGGAAAGAAAACAAAACAAAGTGGATTATGATGGGAGAAAGGCAGTGCAGGGGAGTGAATAGTTGTGTGAGTGAGTGAGTGAGTGAGTGAAGGCCATGACCTCACCAGTTATGTCTGGTTGCACAATAACCCATCAATCAACCCTTCCCTGTACCCTCAGCCTTCCCCTCTATTTTACATGGGCCGTCCGCTCTGTACACCGCTGAGGAACAACATGCACACACACAGGACACACACACACTCTTCCCTGAAACTGACCCCTTGTCTCTGCGGGGAAAACCCACACAGCTTGTGGATGAGTCAGATCAGAGGAAAGACACACACACGCATGCACATACATACACATGCACACACGCACGTACGTACACACACACGCACGCACGCACGCACATACACACACGCATGTGCACACGCGTACGGACACACTGATTGCCAAATCGAATTTGCTGATCATATGAGAACATCGTCTACATTCCACAAAACAATGACAACTCCATTAATATCAATGCAAACAACGTGACAGAAAATAGACCTTGTTACAACATAGCATTACTCTGTGTTGTCAAGCTACATCATTTAAACAGTTTAAATGAAGTGTTACTGGAAAGTTAAGCGAGGGAAAAAAAACTAAAAGGGGGTCAAAAAGAGTAACAATTCTGTCAGCCCACATGGGAGTGTTTGTGTGTGTGTGTGTGTGTGTGTGTGTGTGGGGGGGGGGGGGGGGGTGAGGCCTATTCCTGATGGCCGTGACAGTGAACAGTGAACAGTGAACTGACAAAAGAGGGAGGCAGAGGGGGAACGAGATAGAGCCTCTGAAGAAGGAGACGCACTAAATCACAAACTGGCCTCTCACAGAAGAGACCACGTCACTGGGGATCAATGCCTACATCTCCGATTGTGTGCTTGTGTCATGTTGTGTGTTCGTATCATGTTGTGTGTTCACAGTGGTGTGTGTGCGCCTGTGTTGAGATTTTCCAGGGTAGGGACATGACTCTTAGTAAACCATCCATAACAGCTTAGAAGAGAGAAGCAGTAAGTGAAGGAGAGAGAGAGAGAGAGAGAGAGAAAAAAAAAGAGGAAACCATCGCTCAACACAACATAATATCGTACTGAGGGCTGACTATGGAACATTTTAGCCGAAAGAGAACCTTACCGCGCTGGCAATTAAACTTTTGTACAGCTTCTCAAAGTGCCCACCGACCGTGCCACTTATATACCGTGCCACGCGGAAACACGCACACCTAACACACTCACACTGTGCCACCCATGAACACATACACGCAGATGGTGTCCACGAATATCGCAACGATATCCACTGCCCCCCTACCGTAATCAATCCCTGCTTTAAAGACACATCCATCGGCTGCAATGTTGATGGGGGTGGTGGGAGGATATAAGAGACAGGGGGGAGACGAGGTAAAATGGAGAAGCGTGACTGCTGGGTTGACCTCGGATAAGTCGGGAAGGGCGATGTGTGTGTGTGTGTGTGTGTGTGTAGGGAGGGCAGTAGTGAGTGATGCCTGTCAACTTGCATGTGGCATCCAAAATAAATGAGGCTCATGAAGACAAATGAAAAGGGGTCCAGGCGAGTGACTTGGTGGGAGGGATGGAGGGAAGGAAAGAGGGAGAAGTCGCAGGGGGAGAGGCGGGAGGAGGAGCGGGATTATGGATGGGTGCATGGGAGAGAGGAAAACGAGAGAAAGAAGGAGAAGGGATAGAGGGATACGTAGAGGATCGAACAGACACTTACTCACTGTGTCCACGTGTATTCTATCTGTGTATTGTACAGACAACCCTTTCTGAGCTCTCCCTCTCTCTCTCCCTCTGTCTCTCGGTCTCTCTCCCTCGTTCTCAGGCAGTGTCATGTGCGGTCCAGTCTGTGTAGTTTCCCAAGGCCTGGCCCCTCTATGATAAATGACACGTGTCATCCTGTCAGCCCCTGCCACTGGAGCTGGGAGGCCCCTTAGTGATGTATGACCCAACCATGCTGGGCTAAAGGAAATCAGGGCCTTTTTGGCAACAAGCACCAAGAGAGCACAGCCCTTTATACAAGACCCTGTGTGTGTGTGTTCACAAACTCTGCATGGAGATATTTGAGAACACACACCTACGTAGGAATGTGGTCACACACACACACATAATGAAAAGTTCCACTGGTTCCATTAAACCCTATCAAATCTCCCTCCATCCACCCCAGGGACACTGACTTCATTTAATATGCTGAATATCTCCAAATTGGACTGTTAATTTTACATCTCCTCAAGGGGGAGTGTGAGTGCATGTGGGTGTGTGTGTGTGTGTGTGGTGCAGCAGAAGCTGTCAGACACACTAGCAGAGGGAGACAAATCATCTTCATGGTCTTTCCAGCTGTTTCCCAAATTTGGTGTGAGGGGGAGAGAGTGAAAAGGCTTCACTTTGAGTTGCGTTGCTTGACGCTTCCCAGAGCCAGATAGCTGACAAACCGTGCCATGGGGAATGGGACACTGTGGTACCACACACACACACCTGGTCTGTCAACACCCTGCGCAAGCAGGAATAGGAACCGAGCCAGCATCGAAACAATGCATAGTACACACACAGAAGACTGAACAAAAGTACAAAAACAATAATAGACTTTGTTTCGATAGAATATATTATTGTGTAATTCATCATTGTAAATAAACAGTGAAAAAATATGCCTTATTGCACCATAACATACAATCTGGTCTACCTGGCAGATCTGAAAGATATCCAAATAAAGGAAGAACGAAAAACAAAATATTTCACTGACAGAAGTCTTTCATCAACCACGTACTGTAGACACATCCACCCACACCTGCCATTTTCTCAGATGGTTGAAAAATGTGTTTCTTAAAAAACAAAAACAGCAAGTTGGCAGACAAAAACACACACATACAATACACACACACACACATACGAGGGATGGGTGTTGTGTGGGACCACGGTGGTAGTGGGGGTCGTGAACTTTGGATGACCTCATTTGATTGGCCGCTGGGCCGAGCTGAGACTCCCGGGGGAAAAAGGGAGAGAGGGAGAGCAAAAAAGAGAGTCATTAAGGAGTGAGTGATGAGTGGCAGGCATGGCTGACCCCTCTCTCTCTCTCGCCCCTCCCTCTCACTACTTCTTTGTTGCATGTCTTTCTTTCCCTTTATCCTTCTCATGCTCTTTCTGTCTCTCTCCCCTATGCCACTCTCCCACCCAACCTGCCCCCCTCCTTCCCTCACCGTTTGTCGCTCCTCCTCTTTTACATTCTTTGTCCTCCCCTCTTTTCTTCCTCTTTACCACTCCACCTCTGGCCTTTTCTCTCCCCCTCTCACATCATGCCGTCTCCCTCTTTTTCCTCACTGTCTGCCCCAAGACTTAGACACTCTATCCCTCTGTACAGTAACGCACGCACACTCGCACGTGGCTAATAGCCCTTCCACTATTGGCAACGAACAGACATCCCTAATTCTCGATTACCAGGTTATCAGTGTAATGATCAAGTGCGATTGAACATCAATCTGCAGAGCAGTGAAACCACACACTCACACAGTGTGTGTTTGAGCTCCACTACATTCCATGGAGAGAGCAGAATCAACGATCTACAAATCACCTTGCATCACATTATGTGATCAAATGGATGCCCTCAAAGTAACACTATTAATTGGATAAATTATAATTTGTTGAAATCCAACCAAAAACAACTAATTAACATCTATAGTCAATAATTTGCGTTTTAACCTCTGAACCTGTGACCTCAAAAGGCAGACAGATACTGAAGGCGTCAACAACGAACTGGGTCAATGATTGATGGAGGATTGACAGTGATCTGGAAAACATGGATGTTTGAGTCAGCCACAATAGTTAGCTAATGTTCAACTTAGCTAATCATTGCCTGACTCTCGCTGTCTCACTCTCTGTGTCAGACAGACAGAATTCAATCATTGCAGATGGCTTGATTAGTTTTCCCCGCTGTGGGAAAGACGAACAGACAGCAGGATTATGAAACAGAGGGATGAACAGACAGGCAACTTGAAAGAGAGTCAGAATAATGGACAAACACGTCTTCAGACAGACTGTATGAGAGATTGAGTGACAATGCAGACATGAGAAAGAGAGACAGAAAGAAGGACCACACGAGAGAGGGCATACAGACAATTTGAAAGTCTGAGAGTCAGACACAAAAACAAGTCTTCAGACTGACTTTATGAGAGACCAGGTGACAGGGCAGTCATGAGACAGACAGAGGGGGACTGGGGGCACCCCACCGTTTCCTAAGAAAGACGACTTAGAGCCGAGCTTAGAGCCCCCCAGTGACTGACACTGTCTGAGTCCGCGTCGGATCAAATAAAGCTTGCGGGCAATTTTGGGGCCCACATGTGGCGTCGAACAAACCCACACACTATACAGTAAATTCTTTCCCCAACACCTATGGAGAATCTACAACTAGTATGTATGGCGCTGCATGACTATTAAGAGTGTTATGCAAAGGAAATGCACATATAACACATGGGTTTGCAAGAGTACAGCATAGGAAACACTCTCTCCTTTTGTCTTCTAGTTCATATTTTTCAAAACAGACTTGCTGGCTCTGTCCGGTTACACCGGAGAGGGAAGGGGATAAATAAAGAGAGAATAGTGAGAGAGTATGAAAGAGTAGACAAAACGAGAGAATATGAAAGAGGACCGAGGTAAAGAGATCGGGAGAGATGGATGGATAGAGAGATAGCAATAAAGATGAGAGAGAGAGAGAGACCATGACACAGAGAGAGATTGAGTAAGGATAGAAAAATGGAATAAGAGAGAGGTGAGGATTCAGCAAAAACCCTGGTGTCTGGTCCAGT
The DNA here is from genome assembly GCF_045791955.1 of Oncorhynchus clarkii lewisi. NCBI lineage: Eukaryota > Metazoa > Chordata > Actinopteri > Salmoniformes > Salmonidae > Oncorhynchus > Oncorhynchus clarkii. The sequence continues at coordinate 41,805,287 of NC_092164.1, forward strand.
CTCAAGGACAAACTGTCATCTGTGGGCCGTATCCATTCCCAGATGCAGTATCTTATCTACAGGGCCCAGTAAACTGTTGTCCAAAAAAAAATGATATTCATTGCTTTTCAAAAGACACTTATCGGTTAAATAAACACTCCTTGGAGATAGAAATTCCCAGCGAAATTCCCCTCCCGACACACAGGCTCATGTGCTGAGGCCAGCTTTTATCCATCACCTCGCAGTAAAAACAGCACCAATTTTTATTTGTCTTATGTTGTGATATACTGTGAACACAGACTTTAAGAGTTGTGGATTTACTGTGCTTTCGGAAAGTATTCACACCCCTTGACCTTTTCCACATTTTGGTAGATTAAAGCCTTATTATAAAATGTATTAAATTGTTTTTTCACCTCATAAATCTATAAATACCCCAGAATGACAAAGCAAAAACAGGATTTTACAATTTTGACAATTTATTAAAAATAAAAACAGACATCAAATTTACATAAGTATTCAGATTCCTTACTCAGTACTTTGTTGAAGCACCTTTGGCAGCGATTACAGCCTTGAGTCTTCTTGGGTATGACGCTACAAGCTTGGCACGCCTGTATTTGGAGAGTTTTTCCAATTCTTCTTTGCAGATCCTCTCAAGCTATATCAGGTTGGATGGGGAGGATTGCAGCACAGCTATTTTCAGGTCTCTCCAGAGATATTTGATCGGGTTCAAGTACCGGCTCTGGCTGGGCCACTGAAGGACATTCAGAGTCTTGTCCAGAAGCCACTCCTGCATTGTCTTGGCTGTGTGCTTTGGGAAGTTATCCTGTTGGAAGGTGAACCTTCGCCCCAGTCTGATGTCCTGAGCAGGTTTTCATCAAGGATCTCTCTGTACTTTGCGCCGCTCATCTTTGCCTCAATCCGGACTAGTCTCCCAGTGCCTGCCTCTGAAAAACATCCCCACAGCGTGATGCTGCCACCACAATGCTTCACCGTGGTGATGGTGCCAGGTTCCTCCAGAAGTGACGCTTGGCATTCAGATCTTTAGGTGCCTTTTGGCAAACTCCAAGTGGGCTGTCATGTGCCTTTTACTGAGGAGTGGCTTCCGTCTGGCCACTCTACCATAAAGGCCTGATTGGTGGAGTGTTGCAGAGATGGTTGTCCTTCAGGAAGTTTCTCCCATCTCCAGAGGAACTTTAGAGCTCTGTCAGATTGACCATTGGGCTCTTAAGTCACCTCCCTGACCAAGCCCCTTCTCCTCTGATTGTTCAGTTTGGCCGAGAGGCCAGGTATAGGAAGAGTCTTGGTGGTTCCAAACGTCTTCCATTTAAAAATGTAGGCCACTGTGTTTTGGGGGACTTTCAATGCGGCAGCAATTTTTTGGGTACCCTTCCCCAGATCTGTGCTTCAACACAATCATATCTATGAGCTCTATGGACAAGTCCTTCGAACTCATGGCTTGGCTTTTGCTCTGACATGCACTGTCAACTGTGGGACCTAATATAGACCAGTGTGGCCTTTCCAAATCAAGTACAATCAATTAAATTTACCACAGGTAGACTCCAATCAAGTTGTAGAAACAGGATGCAATAAAAACAGGATGCACCTGAGCTCAATTTCAAATCTCATAGCAAAGGGTCTCAATACTTATTTATGTAAATGAGATATTTCAGTTTATTATTTAACAAATTTGCAAAAAGATCTAAAAACCAGTTTTTGCTTTGTCATTGTGGAGTATTGTGTGTAGATTGCTGAGTATTTTTATTTAATCCATTTTAGAATAAGGCTGTAACGTAACAAACTGTGGAAAAAGTCAAGCCGTCTGAATACTTTCCGAAGGCACTATATTTTATTTTACCTTTATTGAACTAGGCAAGTCAGTTAAGAACAAATTCTTATTTTCAATGATGGCCTAGGAACAGTGGGTTAACTACCTGTTCAGGGGCAGAACGACAGATTTGTCGGTTACTAGTCCAACGCTCTAACCACTAGGCTACCCTACCACCCCATGGTCATTCTGACAGAGCTCTAGAGTTTCTCTGGAGATGGGAGAACCTTCCTGAAGGACAACCATCTCTGCAACACTCCACCAATCAGGCCTTTATGGTAGAGTGGCCAGACGGAAGCCACTCCTCAGTAAAAGGCACATGACAGCCCACTTGGAGTGCCCTGTATCCTGAATGAAGGGACAAAAAGACGAGTAGCATCGCAATGTAAAAATCTCGACTCTAACCCTACAAGTAAGTTAGGGAAAACAAAACAAGGGCTTGACACATTTCAAATTAAACTTTTACAAGATGATACAACAACGTCTTGTAAAGTGGCACATATTACTTTTCAGTTAAATGTGTTGTTGTTAGTAGATGTTTATCCAAGTATGGCAGTTCAGTCACAGATGCGTATGGCTTATTGATGCTCCTGTTGTGTCTGGAAAGCCTTATAGACTGAAGTCTGTGTAACAAGCCACTGATTAGGGGTTCAACATACTATTTTCACTGGGGCTGGCTAACAGAAATGCACTCAAAGTATTTTGGGACTGGTCTTCGGGACTAAAAGCAATTTTAAATGGAGATTCTCAATTGAGGATGCTTTTTATTCGAGGAATAGATTTAATCTGGGTATGGGATAAAATTAACCTTGCTGACACAGCAATGTCCTCTGAGTGTTAGGAAGAGAATCTGATATTTGATCAACGCAGACGTCAAATGAATCCGAAGAATGTCCTCGCACAATTTACTTGGAGCACTAAACTCCAACACCCATCCATCCTTAGTATTTGCGTGCTCTAAGCATGAGGAAACTGATGCCGATGTCATGAAAATTGTCAAGTGTCAATTGGCTGTTCGTGACAGGTGACTTGATTCTATGTTAGCATGATTCCACTAGCTAATATGGAACAATGTTGCCACCGTTAAGTAGTCGTTAATACACGCTACCCTATCAAAAGCCTCCATCCAGAGTACAAGTGCACACAATGAAACTACTATCTGAAATGGACCTGTATTTCATTCTGCCCCCTCCCTCAGCTTGCCCAAGGGTCTTAAGGCTCCTCAGCATCAAATGTAGGGCCTGTGATATGATAGAGAGTAATTGTTCTAAACCCTGCTGCCTCTAAGGAACTATATATCCACCTAGCAACAAGCTGTAGGACAGTATGTGTGTGTGTGTGTGTGTGTGCGTCCAACATATATCCACCTGGCAACAGGGCAGTGTGCAAGTGTGTGTGTGTGTGTGTGTGTGTGTGTGTGTGTGTAGTGCAGACATCTAATTAAAGGCTAATAACACTGCGTGGGGAGTTACTGTCCCTCGTAAATCAATGGGCAAAATAATTGCTAATACACTGGTTATCGATTAGCGCAGCTAGCTGCCGCCCAACGGCTCATTTTCAATGGGGGGACTGCGACTGTGGCCACATGTTAACACAGCGACAAGGGTAAAGTGTTATTTCTCTCTCTCACACACACAAACACAGCTGGGTTGGGGGGTGGGTGTAGTAGAAATGACTGGGGGCCTTGGCAGTAATTCTTAATTGACACCTGTCAGGGTAATGGCAGCAGTCACAGCTGCTGGGGGAGAATTTCTCCCCACTCCTGTTCATCTGTCACTTTTAATACATTTTCCTCGCAGCCCCCACCCCCCCTTTTTCTTTCTTCCTACATTTTTTTCTTTCTTCCCTCCACTCACCGTTAAATGCACTCTACCACATTAGTGTTCAAAGCTTATGTTATGGAAATAAACAAAGAAATAATAAAGATGCTTTTTATTTGTATGATTTAGTTTGGTTTAGTACAGACAGACTCAGACAGGAAGTAGGAAACAGGAAGTTGGGGAGGAGCTACACAAGGTTCCAGAATGTTGATTTTTTTTCTGAAAGGCAGTTACAAAGTCGGACATCAGAGAGATGCATTTAGTTTATTTTTAATTGGTCATTCAGATTAAATATAATCAATGCTAAATATGGTCACAAATACTATTTGCTTAAATGTATTGGCTGAAAGTCACTGTCCAAAATATAAAATATAATATTGGCCTTGTGCCACATGCACTAAACAGGCTCTTCACAGTCCTATCAATCTTTTCCTCATAAAACTAACAGTTTGTTAAAAAAAAAGAAAAATGAAGAGAGGTCATACTGTGTCAGTACACAGCGAAATCCAGTTGCTTTAGCTAATTGACAAAGGACTGCCTAACATCATACACCCGCCACAAAAATCCCATGTGTCTGGCACTTATCAGTTAACATCCGGACGACTCTGACACACGTCCACATTCTCAATCACACACAGAAGCCTTGACATAAGCTCAGAGACGACTGGAGTATAAGCCTACAAATGACCCCTATCCTCTAAGGTCAAAGGAAACATTAGAAAAAAAATAACGTACACATTGCTTTGTAACAATAACACACAACTTCCTCCAAAACACACACACAGAGCGTGGGCTTAGATGGAACCCGTTCAGACAGGGACTCCCCAGAGTACACATTGACCTCAAGAAAGTGTACTCTGGACTTCCACTCTCTCTCCCTCTCCAGGTCATGACTCGCTCTTTCTTTCTTCTTTTTATTTTATCGTCTCGCTCTCCGCCTCCGTCTCACGCTGATAGAAACGAGTGGACAGATGAGATGTCAAGCCACACCGAGGGAGGGGGAGATGAAGAGGAAATACAGCTGCTCCGTTCTCCTTGGATACTATGGTTTCCCATACACGTACTGGAAGACTAAACTGCAGGATTGTAGCAAGTTCTTCATTGTTGTAGGTGTGGAGGTTGTGGAAAGATATATACAGTGCCTTGCGAAAGTATTCGGCCCCCTTGAACTTTGCGACCTTTTTACACATTTCAGGCTTCAAACATCAAGATATAAAACTGTATTTTTTTGTGAAGAATCAACAACAAGTGGGACACAATCATGAAGTGGAACGACATTTATTGGATATTTCAAACTTTTTTAACAAATCAAAAACTGAAAAATTGGGCGTGCAAAATTATTCAGACCCTTTACTTTCAGTGCAGCAAACTCTCTCCAGAAGTTCAGTGAGGATCTCTGAATGATCCAATGTTGACCTAAATGACTAATGATGATAAATACAATCCACCTGTGTGTAATCAAGTCTCCGTATAAATGCACCTGCACTGTGATAATCTCAGAGGTCCGTTAAAAGCGCAGAGAGCATCATGAAGAACAAGGAACACACCAGGCAGGTCCGAAATACTGTTGTGAAGAAGTTTAAAGCCGGATTTGGATACAAAAATATTTCCCAAGCTTTAAACATCCCAAGGAGCACTGTGCAAGCGATAATATTGAAATGGAAGGAGTATCAGACCACTGCAAATCTACCAAGACCTGGCCGTCCCTCTAAACTTTCAGCTCATACAAGGAGAAGACTGATCAGAGATGCAGCCAAGAGGCCCATGATCACTCTGGATGAACTGCAGAGATCTACAGCTGAGGTGGGAGACTCTGTCCATAGGACAACAATCAGTCGTATATTGCACAAATCTGGCCTTTGTGGAAGAGTGGCAAGAAGAAAGCCATTTCTTAAAGATATCCATAAAAAGTGTTGTTTAAAGTTTGCCACAAGCCACCTGGGAGACACACCAAACATGTGGAAGAAGGTGCTCTGGTCAGATGAAACCAAAATGGAACTTTTTGGCAACAATGCAAAACGTTATGTTTGGCGTAAAAGCAACACAGCTCATCACCCTGAACACACCATACCCACTGTCAAACATGGTGGTGGCAGCATCATGGTTTGGGCCTGCTTTTCTTCAGCAGGGACAGGGAAGATGGTTAAAATTGATGGGAAGATGGATGGAGCCAAATACAGGACCATTCTGGAAGAAAACCTGATGGAGTCTGCAAAAGGCCTGAGACTGGGACGGAGATTTGTCTTCCAACAAGACAATGATCCAAAACATAAAGCAAAATCTACAATGGAATGGTTAAAAAATAAACATATCCAGGTGTTAGAATGGCCAAGTCAAAGTCCAGACCTGAATCCAATCGAGAATCTGTGGAAAGAACTGAAAACTGCTGTTCACAAATGCTCTCCATCCAACCTCACTGAGCTCGAGCTGTTTTGCAAGGAGGAATGGGAAAAAATGTCAGTCTCTCGATGTGCAAAACTGATAGAGACATACCCCAAGCGACTTACAGCTGTAATCGCAGCAAAAGGTGGCGCTACAAAGTATTAACTTAAGGGGGCTGAATAATTTTGCACGCCCAATATTTCCGTTTTTGATTTGTTCAAAAAGTTTGAAATATCCAATAAATGTTGTTCCACTTCATGATTGTGTCCCACTTGTTGTTGATTCTTCACAAAAAAATACAGTTTTATATCTTTATGTTTGAAGCCTGAAATGTGGCAAAAGGTCGCAAAGTTCAAGGGGGCCGAATACTTTCGCAAGGCACTGTATATGTGAGTGATTGAGTGAGTGAGTGAGTGAAAAAGCTTGTTAAAGGGCCTCCCGGGTGGCGCAGTGGTTAAGGGCGCTGTAATGCAGCGCCAGCTGTGCCATCAGAGTTCCTGGGTTCGCGCCCAGGCTCTGTCGTAACCGGCCGCGACCGGGAGGTCCGTGGGGCAACGCACAATTGGCCTAGCGTCGCCCGGGTTAGGGAGGGCTTGGTCGGTAGGGGTGTCCTTGTCTCATCGCGCACCAGCGACTCCTGTGGCGGGCTGGGCGCAGTGTGCGCTAACCAAGGTGGCCAGGTGCACGGTGTTTCCTCCGGCGCATTGGTGCGGCTGGCTTCCGGGTTGGATGCGTGCTGTGTTAAGAAGCAGTGCGGCTTGGTTGGGTTGTGTATCGGAGGACGCATGACTTTCAACCTTCGTCTCTCCCGAGCCCGTACGGGAGTTGTAGCGATGAGACAAGATAGTAGCTACTACAACAATTGGATACCACGAAATTGGGGAGAAAAAAAAAAAAAAAAAAAAAAAAAAAAAACAAAGCTCGTTAAACCCAGTTTACCTCGGCGGCGCTGCTCCTGAGGCGGACGCCTTCACACCGCCACTCTCTCGGCGCTCTTTTAATCCAGGCATATTTTCAACACCCTTTCTTTTCCATAAGAGCAGTCATCGATCTTCATTTGTCACTTAACTTCCACGTAGATGAGGAACGGGAGTATGTGTGTGGAGGGGTGGGTGTATATATATGTGTGTGTAACTCTGATTTCCTATAGGCCTACTGACCCTACATGCAAATTGAAACGATTTGCGTTGATAAATAGGGGGGCAAACATGACTATCGACTACTAGAGTCAATGTTGACTGTTAATGACACTTTGCATATCCCCGACTATAGCTAAGGTAAAGAGACAGTGGCTGCTACACACAGACACGCACAGACTCACACATACTGTACTACAGCTTAGTTTAAGAGACCTGACAACCTGCAAAGTCTGACAAGCTGCAGTGCTACCAAAACGTTTAGTCTGAAAACACAGGAAGAGAAACCCCAACAGTACGCAACACAATCTCTGTTCGTAATGGAACACCCGCTTCATAACAAACTGTACAGATGGAAGATAGAAATCAAGCAGCGTGATGCAGGACAATATGCAATACAACATATCCAATGTACTGATGCCTAAACCAGCACATCTTATAACCCTGTTATAGGACACCTGTACAAAACTCATGGAAACTCGGCTTAGATCAGCCATTATCTAGCAGTGTTCCTTTGCCTCGGCGACTTCAACTTGATTAGCCAGATAGTCCTTTTGTCACCTAGCTGCAAGCCCCCCACCCGAAACCCCTTCGAAATAATTGAGTTAATACTGCAACTGGAGGTGTGTGTGTGTGTGTGTGTGTGTGTGTGTGTGTGTGTGTGTGTGTGTGTGTGTGTGTGTGTGTGTGTGTGTGTTAGCAAATGTGCCTTGTGTGTGGGGACCTGGGCTAATATCAACTTGATTACATCAAGCCAGCTGCAGAACTTGACACCTTGCTGAATTTGTCAGCATTAATCGGCGGGGTCCTGTCGCTAGATCCGTCAGCATCCCAGATAATTATGGAGTCGTGCTAACGATGCCACTAGCTGCCGCCCGCTTGTCATCGTACGAAGGGAGGAGACTTGACTTATTTTTCCCTCCCTCCCTCGTTCGGGTGATAATTAAGAGACTGAGACTCCTTTTCATGTAGCAGGCAGGGTTTGGTTGGGGAGAAAAGGAGGCATAGATCGACGTCACAGAAAAGGTGTGTTTTTATTGGTCACCGTTTCTTGTTTTGGTGTCATTGAGGTGATGATTAAGTATCTGAATATTATGGAGTTTTTCCTGGGTAGGTCTTACCGTGACATTTTACAGTGTAGAGGTATAGAAGAAAATTGTCTTGAAATCAACACTTATTACAATAAGTGACAAAGGGTATTAGTACTACAAGACAAGGCCTCAATTTCATAACCCCCTTGGAGAGAATATTGGCATTCTGCACTCGTGGTACAACATATTTAAGCAGCATTTGCAGGTCAAAGGTTATGTCACCCATACGCTCTAGTATGAAAATAACAAAGCTTCTCTGGACCCGTTTGTTCAGAAACTATTATACAAAATGACACTCGCGCTACGCTACATAGGCTAACAATTTTTTTTTTTATCTCTGGCTTGAAAATGTATCAAAGTACAGTAAGCCTACCCTGGACTTGCAGGTCACTCCAAATAAGAGTGATAAAACACACCCAAAATGAAAACGAAGCACCCTCCGGAGATCAAACGTCAACAAATGACTGCAGCAAAAGTTAATGCTGCTCGGATTGCAGCGCATTGAACGGAACTGCCAAAACGAACAGATGCAGCCATGTTGTTACAAATGGAGGGGAGATTATGTATAGTTACTGGCCATACTAGACACAAGGTACAGCGGCATCCAAGGGGCTAGAATCCACCACTAAAGCATGGACCTCCATTTTAAAACAGTGATATTCAATCGCTTTTCAGCAAAACAAAGCTAGTTGTTTTCACATTCTTATTTTCCTGACTGCAGTGTGTGTTTAAGTCAAGATTTTTATTTAACTTTCAATACATGATTTGGGTTGTGTGTGTGTAAGTGTGGGGTAGTGGTGCTTTTTTCAGTAATGAAGAAGTCTCTCTGTCGCACACACTCAAACAAACTAGTTATTGTCACAGTGTTTTGATGGAGACCACCATGTATCACACACTGGAAATAATGGAAAGACGATGCCTGCCAAGTTTTGATTGACCATTACTGCCAGTGATGTATGTTCCCGTCACAAATCAGACAATTAAATCAATATTCAAAAGCTGGATGGGAGTCGAGCAGGGAGCTGATGGCTTGGTTGAGTGCACAAGCTGCTGGGTCAGATAATTCAGCAGCATTTTGTACATTTCAGTGCATGGTAAAACTAGGCTAAAGCACACAATATAGTCCCCTTTAAGTGTACACATTGGATATGTGCATACTATGTTTAAGTGCATTGCAGTTTACTGGTCCCAAATAATGTTTTTTTGCACAAGGTTATTGAATGCTCCGATTTAGTACATGCATTCACAACAGTCTCAATCCATTGTATTTATTAGGAGTTGACTGTAGCCTACATGCTTAGTGACAAAACCCCTTCCATGGCACCCTTTTCATTCGTAACCATTTTTTCACTAGTTTATCCATATCACCTATTTATACCAGAATATCCTCACATTTAAATTTCTGCATTCAAGCTGAATTCACAACCCCACAGAGTTCAAAGTAACTCCTTCCCAACCTGCTTAACTTCACATTTCCAAAGTCTGTTTAATATTCTAGAACTGTTTTGTTCAGCAGCAGTCGTTAATGCCTGAACTTCAAAGGCAGATTTCTCATTAGGTGATTGGTGGAAATCCTTGTCAATCATTCCATGTTATAAGAGACAAAGAAAAAAACGTCTCCAAAATGACAGGCTCAACTCTGGTCATCTTTCATGATACTTCATGAAAAGTCGTATGTGTGTCAAATACATTTTTGTGCACCTCCCCAAAAATAGAAGGAAAAAAACGCACTATCAAAGCGGGGGAAAAGTGTGCATACTGCATAGTCTATATCCTAGAATAGAATCTAGGCTACTCTGAAAAAAAGCTCTTTCTATTGTGGGTTGAGTATAGCATTGCATTGGTAAAGAGTATCCTAGTAAGTCTGGGGGAAAGTTAAAGTTGCTTCTTTGAGGAGGATATTGTCGACGTACTGTAGGTACTCTTAAGAGTATTTGAGTGTTACTTTCTGATCTTGACACGCCCCAGCACCCTCCCTCCGCTTCATCCCTTGTCCCTCCCCCCATGGTCATTAATCGCAAAGTATTTACCCCGCTTGGGAACTTTTCTTTCAATTTGTCTTTTCTCCTGCTCCTCGACAGGGGAAAAAGTTGTCCATTGAGTGGCTCAAGCTGTCAAGCGCATGCGTGTTTCCATAGTGAATGATTTACTGACGCTTAACAGGAATGAATAGATCAAAGGTAGTCGCATGACAGACGATCAATCAGGCATCAAATCAAGGATGGCAATCCCCGAGTGTAACGCAGAGACTTAAACTACGCGCCAGCGACTAGTTTTTCATGGGTACTTAAAGCCGAAGATATGCTACTAGATCAAACACACGTCCAATTGCATTAGGTATATTATATGTGTGTAAAACTTCAATAGGCCTATGGGTTTTGACAACCTATATGTGAATATGAACCCGTGACAAAAAAAGAGGAAAGTATTCGAATTAGGCTTAAATACTTTTCTGGACCAAAAAATATATGTTTCCTCTCTTGTTTCACTCCTTTTGAGTGTAGCTAAATATGTATAACATAGTAAGCTATATTTATGTTTCGAATGTGTGTCTACTTAGGGCTATTTGAAATAAGGATAGGAAAGGGCTATTTGAAATAAGGATAGGAAAATGCGTCCTTGAGAGTATTTTATGGGAGGGAATTGGGGAAATAGACTTCAGAGTTGTACTTACCTACGGACCGCCTTGGCGCTTGCTGCTTTCTCCTCGGCATGCTGCTGGTAGACTTTCCGCTTGACTTTCATGCAGAGACCAAAATAAAAGACGATCCAAGAGGAAACCAGTATGACGAAACCAAATAAAATAACGTAGTTTTGTCCTTCTCTTCAATAGAATCGGAATAGAAATTTAGATTCCCGTTCTTTTGACTGGCAAAGGAAGTCTAAACGTCAGTGAAAGTATATTTAAAAAAAAAACATCTTTCAGCGAATGTTTGTCAAATGTGAAGAAACAAATAGCCTGTCTCTCAACAAAATGATGTTTCTCTGGAAATGTTGAGTTGAAAACAGTTTTTATAAGACCTCTGTTTTAGGTTTCAGTCTAGCAGTGGAGAACATGGACAGCCGCCAAAAGCTTCTTCAGTCCGCGGAGCTTCCATTAAAAAACAAGGATTCCAACCCCGGGAACGATACTTTATAACAGATTTTCGCGTTGAAAGTAAAAGTCTTTCAATGTATCAAACTTCCACGGCGATGGAGAACGTTCCAAACTGTATTTCCGCACAGGTGCTGTTCCGTGGTTCAATCTCTGCAAGTAGACACAACATGGGATAGAAGGAGATTGGCATTAGATGGTTATGTCAATCAGTCCGTGTCAGTCATATCACCACGGCATTTACAGATCAAATGGCTATGCCGCCAATAGGCTACTCTCCGTCTCCTCGCGCAAACTAAACACCCACAGCTAGGCTCGGATAGCCTGTTCCGACGAAGCTCACAAAAACGATGCCCTTTCGGCTTTCATGTGGACAGTTGATGTATTACCGCTCCAAATACTTTTCATAAACAAACGAAACGCCAACAGCTACTCCATGAACCGATACGAATGTGGATTTATTGCTTATTTTTTAAAACTCCACATAGTGAAGCTGGAGTCTCGTCTCCGCAGTGAGAAATATGTACCGGGGATGCGCGACTGATCAGACAGGCTCAACTGATAGACAGACACATCGAGTTGCCTTTCCTGCCTCTCTGTTACTCCACCCCTCTGGAAGCGTCACTCTGACAGTCAGAGCCCACCTGTCAATCTTTTTAATTGTTCTGTTGTTTTCTCTCTATTCTTTTCTATAACAGGATAATAAAACACCCCATGTCCAATGCAATGCTCTGGAAAAAAATACTCTCCACGTCCATGCATTATGATAGTTGGTTTCACCAAATTCGTTTTGAGTGTATGAGGCTACACGTACTGCATGTCTTATGCTACTGTCCTCATGTTACATGGACTGCAAAATGGAGAGAAATGATCAACACAAAAACACAGAAAAGAACACTGACGGGATATTCTGTATCTGTTCTGATATTCATTTATCTTCTGAAATTCATTCTTTCATGAACTTTTTAGACCATATATTACATTGCAAAGCTTCTGTATCTTGAAAAAATATATATATACAGGCAGCAGTTGGGAGGAGTTTTTTTGTTGTTGTACCTCTTCATTGACACCTCTAAAAAGGGGGCATTGGAAGTTGCAGATTGATTCGTTACACCTTGCTAGGAATTGACTACTTTGCATGGGGAAGGGGAGGGGCACAGAGTGCAGAAGTCCACTGTAACTGAAACAGTGCACTGCTCTCCATCCCTGCGCATTTATTTTGAAATCCATTTCATTCACTATGTTATTAACATGTCAATACAACAACTTATTCTGCCCGACTGCACTGAGGCAGAGTATCTATTTGGTCAATAACTCAAATAGCCAAGCTGTTGAAAGTATTCTAAACCTAGGACATCAAGAGAACCCCAATTTACCGTGAAGTTGAGTTTTCTTCTATTTTTTAATTAGATGCTCTTTTATTTTGGCTACTCTGTGGGTACATCTGTTACCTAAAGCACGTTTGATGTTGCTAAATAGGCTAGTTTATAACTTCGGTAGCAGTGAAGCTGTGTTACGTTGCTCCGCGGTAGATACGCACCGTTCCACCTACCACCCCATGCATCAGATATTTTGGAGATTTTCCATCACCACCATGGCTGCCGCTTCTTGCTAATGCACCAACTCAATCCACATTCTCGGGCGCAGGACTGCATTTTTGCGAGACGGATTAATTTCCCAACGCCCAGGCGGCCGGCAGACGAACCTTGTTTAACTGACCCTGGTGAGTTCTCGGAATTTGCACCATATGTTAACCTCTCTTATCTGTTCATGCCACTCCGCACTTCATTTTTTAAAATGTTAGATATTTTTCTCAAGTCAAAAGGTAACAGATGATGAACCAATGGACTATCGTAAGGATTTTACCCACTCAAATAAATCCTTACCTCTCAGTGCGCGCGACATACTTGAGACATTGCCAGCATGCTATCAAATTTATCATCTATGCAGAATGGTTGTCGGAGGGGGCTAATAATGTGGCAATATTTCCAAGTACCGCCCCAACATCTGCCTATCTATCCATTCCTCCATCTACCTCGACATGCCTGTCGCGATTGATGTTTCTTACGTCACTAATCTTCAATCAGAAAGTGCATCGTGGAAGTAGAGTTGGCAAGGACAGGCGAGGGTTTTATGCACTTAATGGACAGAGCACTCTGTGTTACAGGAGCTTCTTCATAGGGAATAGGCCTAGAGCGTTTTTAACGGTTATAAGACTTCTCTAGCTGCGTTTACAATTTTAAGTGTTCAGTTTGAACATTGGAATTTAATTGGTCTTGAAAGGTTTTGTCTCATGTAATTTCATATTCTTAAACTACATTATTTTCCACAGATATTGCTATTATTATTAATATTGTTGGTATTACTATTAGTGTCATTATTATTATAATTATAATTATTATTACATTTAATTTAACATAGGATACCAATGAGATTTGTTCAGCTAAGACTTATAACAAAACCAGAAAAACGTTTTGGTCAACTTTGTCAAAAACAATGAATATATGTTTTGTGCAGATTGATACCTTATTGAATTCTATACAAATAGATCCAATGTTGATCTTTGAGAACTTTTATCCTGCCTTAGTTGTGCGCCCTTGTGCATCTTGTTTGGTCTTGTGGCTTTGATCATTTCTTTCTATAAGCCATTGCTCGCATCTTTGGTGTAATTTAGGTATAGACCAGTTAACATAATTTAGAAATTTGGCTATTAGAAATAGTACAAAATATTCATCCAAAACTGTGTAGAATGGAGTGAATTGCATTTATTGTAGGTCCTAAATTGTTGCCTGTTATTCACTATTGAATGCTCTAATGATTACAGAAAACCAGAACAAAATATTTTTCTCAAGGCAAACACCTGCTCAGGAGAACTTTACGACTACTTCATAAAGGTTCATAGTGAATGAAAACACTTCTAGACCATACTTTCCAGCCCATGCTCAATAAGGATGCAGTTCAACTTTAACTCAAAGGGATTGTCATTTGACATTCCTGATTAACTTGCACATAATATTCCTGCTAAAGAATTTGTTTAATTCAGAGTTCATAGTGTTTTTGTCATCTAAAAAGCCCTGAGTGTGAATCATTTTCACTAGGCATTGTGTTGTATTCACAATAAGATGTAATGGGGAAAATAATTAGGTCATCCTCATGTGTGTTTTTAACCTTTTGTATTTGCTGAATTAATTATTTTAGAGAAAATAAACACTTTCATAATATGCATGGTATTGAAAATGTGGTAAAATGGTTATGCGATAATGATCATATGGAATGAAATCTGACTTTGAGGGTATATTGTAGGCTTATATTTTAATTGAGGGTATATTGTAGGCCTACATTTGTTTCTTATGGAATCTAGATACACATATTATGTGTTATGTGATATTATCCAGATTTTTACACACCAAAGATCACATTATGCTGTTTGCTTTCTTATCTGCCCAAAGGAAGCCAGTCTCGTGCAACTCACACATACACACATGCATGCACAAGCCTTCACATTGCAGACGGATGCAGGCTCGCAAACACATACACTGGCCTGCAAACACACACCTACGCACACAAACATACACACACACACATGTGGTGATATCAGTGTGTTGTGGCCCCATTACAGTTACATTGTAACTATAATTGTTGCTGAATGTCCCCGATGACTCAACGCAAGCCCTATCACATAGGGTTAAACTGGAAAACAAGATGGTGGTTTCTCTGCACGTCCCCCGTGCACATGCATAACCTCTCGTAATGTGTAAGTCAATGTTAACAGCAGAGTATTTTCTGTAGTGTCCACCACTATTCACAATTTGCTGTTTTTTTATGTATTCGTGAAAGGAAGAAACAGAGGTAAGGACGCATTACTCCTAACACGTTATCGTTTATTGCCAGTGTGAATGCAATTACATATTGGATATACCTTATTTTAGGTATTTAAGACTCTTACGAAGAAGATTCCACAATACCATAGTGCCAAGGCCCAAGAAATCTACAGTACACAAAAAAAAAGCAGAATTTGAAGCCAGCATTAGTAATAACTTTGAATAGAACTTAAAGGAGCCATCCTGATAATACTTTACACCACACAATTCATGCTATCGCGAACATTGGAGAGTAACTGAGTTTTTTTTTAGTGTGATCATAAGAGAGACATGGCTGAATGCAGAGTCGGACGGCACCATGGTATGACAGGAGTACAGAGCGTAAACCGGGAGGCCAGACCATAACTCGCTGGGCATTGGGTCCACGTCCACGCTCCCTGGAATTTTCTGGAAATTGTGTTGCAGTTCCCTAGAAGTGGGTGTCTGAGGAAAAGTATGGCATATCCTGTGACAAGATTGAAGGGAAAATGGGGAGATTTTTGTTTAGATTTGAAGTTCCAGGTGCTAGCGCATTTGAAACGTTTTTTTTTTCTTCTTTCTCCTTTTTTTCTCTCTCTCTCTCCTTCCTTACAGCCAGTCATAATGAATCAGTGCAGTATGGTCCAAAAAGCTTCCAAGCTACCAAATCCTAGGACGCCATCACACATGTCCACACACATGTATGTCAAGATCTTACACATTCGCAAACAATAACATGGCATAGTCCCATTTTCCCCCCCTCTGCGCATATCAAGTACCTTTTCAAACTGACACAATGACAACACGATGACGAGTCACCCTCGTTTTGTGTCACCGTCGTCTCCCTTTTTTTATCTACGTTGAAAAACACTCCCCTCAGTACATGTGAACATGTTCGTGTAGTTGGCATATACTGTATATTTGCACACATTATGTTTTTCTTTCTTGTTCTTTCTTCTTTTTTTAGATTGGTTGACGTGAACACGCACAGATTGTATGGATGGTGTACAGTGAGACCAGTGAGAATGGAACTACTATTTCACCCCTGCTTCTAAATACTACATTGGCTGAAGGCCCAGTGCTAGAAGGTGAGGGAACATTCCAAAAGTAGTGTACTGTTTACTTATACAAACAACCTCATCCCAAACATTCATGTGATATGCAGTATACACAAAATGCACCTGTATATAGACAAAACATTTTTACCCTTTTATTGATGAAGTAAGGATAAGATATTTAGCTAGAGATAGATTACTCTCTACTCAAACTTTACTGCCCCTTAATGTAAGCCTGAAATGGGTGGCAACAATGGAATATCCAAAAACTAAAAGTAATGAAAGTTAGAAATTACTTTTATAGGCCAACAATTGGAGAAAATATGTTACATACATTAGCTGATGACACTTGATTAACGCATTTCGTTTTTCCATTTTATCTTCCAATATAATAATTATTAAATGTAAAGTTTGGATACAAAGTGCTATGCCTACATGCATTTTTTATTAAGTACAAAAAAAAAAAACAAAGCTTCAGATAAAATGTTTGATGCCTCTTTTGACCTGCTATCACACAACCTCATCAGTCACACGAAGAAATCAATCAATCAGACAAATACAGTTGAATGCAAACATGCTGTTGGCACAATAAAGAGAAAGACCTTTAACTGCCTGGTTATATGTGTAGCATTATCACTATTACTATCACCATTATCATTGTTTGAGGCATCACCTCAAACAACCAGAGACCCTCCAGCCGTAACACACCAATGCAAGGGCAACTGATGGAATGATAGAATCAAGATTTTTTTAGTGTGGGGGATGAATTCCATGTCGCTTCAACTCCATAATATAATTGGACATGCCATTCGAATGTTATGATGCTCATAACGTTGCAATGTACTGTAACTTGTCCTAATTACAGCCTGACTCATTGGTACTATTGGTCCATAGCTATGCCTCTTGATTCACCATTGAGCCCACTGTTACATTGATTACTTACTGACTCAATCAGTAATCAAATGGTATAAGTACTATTTACAATTGAAGCACTATTAACTACGTATAATGTTATGGTGAAATGACTTTGTGCCTGAGGAAGAACTCTAAGCTTGTCAGCTCAAGATTGCAGTTCTTCCACAGACACAAAGTCTTTTCACCGTAACATACTTCTACTAAACTTTGAATAAAATATAGCCCTTCACTTATTAAGTTTCTTTTTGCGCTCATTGTCATTCAAGTAACAAGACACTTCTAATCGGAGAGATTTGTGACTTACGATAAACCTCCTCTATATGGTACATAATCTTCAATCAATGATGGGTCAAATGAAATCCCATGCATCCATTGACAGCATGAATATAGGCATATATGATTAAAAAACAATAAAGAAGTGGGGTTTACTTTGACACAAGGTATATCTCCCCATCTATCAGATAAGGACGTATAATTAAAATGTCACCTAGCCTAGAAGAACAAGAGCTTTGATAGAGCTTTATACCCACAACTCAATTACTTCTGTAGTTTTTCACCAAATGTTGATGAAGAAACGTATCTGAAGTAGAGACGCGAGAGATGACACACTATGCCGTAATTTTGACAACGCAATTAAAGGTTCATAATCTCTGCCGGGGTCTTTTGATTACCCCAATTTGGACGCCCCAAGATGATGAAACGTCCCATGGACGTTATTTGAGGATGACAGATGCACAGCAAGTTCATTATGAGCCATACTAGTACGTAGCTAAATTAAAATGGTGTTGAGCATGCTATGGATATGTGGACATGTACAGTATAAGATCTACAGATATCGATTCACTCATGTTTAAATTGCTCTGCTATAGCCAAGGCCTAGTCTTTTTGGGGCCCTAGGTGAGATTTGATTGGGGGGACCCCAACCTCGCAGATAAAACATTTAGGTGACACCCCTCTTGATGGCGGAGAGAAAAATCTACATTTTAAAGTACATTTCCTGCAATTCTACAAAGTTTGCCATTGGATGTAGAGAAAGTATTGCAGTTCAACAGCAAGTGTTCTGCAATTCTACACATATGCTACCCGATTCAGGAATCTAGATGTATGCCGCAATTCACGACTTCACAGGAAAGCCGTTTGAACGTAAAAAATATTTGTTTTTATCAAAATGCGTTTTTTGGCAGAAATGCCTTCTTGAACATGTGAACTTTCATGTGCCTTAATAACAAACGTGTATGTCATCTGTACATACAAATAAAATTGTTAAATTACGAGCCTTGTTGGTTGAGCCACAGAAAAAGTTAGCAACCTTCGGACTAGCCATGATTGGCTGAGATAATGAGTGGGCTGTAGATGCCGAGGGAGGAGTTCAGCTTGGTCTGCCATAGAAGCTCATCAGTCTGTGTTGGTAATCCTGTCGAACGTGGCTTTAAAAAAATGTATTGTGTAGTGGAGCTGCATAAGTGTGTCTCACCACTGTCTGGAGGATCAAGTTTTGAAATCAGTGAAATTAAGAGTATGATAGCTAAAGTCTTTGGATTACATCTTCAAACTAAGGGCAACGGGGGCATGGCATTCCTGACACGGAGACGCATCCATGCACAATGATGTATACAGGTAAGATAGTCTAGTGTTAGCTAGTTACATTTTCAGATATTACACGTTTTCTAATTTTGACAGAAAGTGGTGTAATTTCAAACTAAAGTGTACTGGTAGCTAGCAAGCTAATATTAACTGGCTGGCTCCCTAGCTGATGTTATCATTCGTTTCCCAGAGCCGTTTGCTGTTCTAGTTAGGTAACATTGACATGGTTGGTTAGCTCACAGCACTGTGGCATTGTTGGCACTGTTCATTGTTAACTAGCTAACATAACATTAGCTGGCTGGCTCGTTAGCAAACGTTATATGACGTGTGAATTTACACTAGCTAGCTATATTTCTTAAGCTAAAGTGTATTGTTAGCTACCTAGATAACGTTAGCTGACTGGCTCCCTAGCTGATGTTATTATTCATTTCCCAGAGGCGTGTGTTGTTCTAGTTAGACCCTAGTGTTAGCTAGCTAACATTGAACATGGTTGATTAACATGGTTTAACTAACTAATGTTGGCTGGCTGGCTCGTTAGCTAATGTTACTTGACGTGTGTACAACACCCAATGAATATGCCAGTGTCAGTAAACGTCTGCAAAAAAGCGTATTGAAATTGTTGCCAGCGGAGCTGGTTAGGCTGTTTTCATGCTATTCTGAGGTAAACAAATAATCGGCCAGATCATCAAGTGTGTGCTTCGAGAGGGAAACGAGATGGGTGGGGCTAAAGCGAGGCTGAATGGGTGTAGACAAAGAAGAGCTCTTCACTAGATACCAAAACATTCAAAGGCAATTTTCTCAAAAGTTTACAAGCTAATCAACTTTCAAAGCAGAATTAATTTCCCATTGTCCCTCAAATGCAGTGTATAATATACCATTGTGTAGCTCTGAGTCTCTACTTTTATCTAATGTATAAAAAAAAAACACAATTTCAAATTTTGCTACATAAGTCCGAATCCAGGTGGTGAGTCACATATTCCCATGGTGCATATTTTATTGTTGTTGCAATATTATAACTAATTTCATTCTACTCATTTTGCTATGGGGTGGAGAGAAAGACTTGCAGTAACAAAATCAATGGTGGCCACCTGGAGGTCACAGCCCCTGGCCACCTGCCCTTAGTGCCCAGGTCGGTAATTCAGCCATGATTACTACAAGTTTAAATAGCTGGGTAGACTAACCATTCTAAAAAATGTAAAAATGTTAGCTGACATGGGCTAATTGAATGACTGTCAGTGACTGAAATAGCAAGAGGAAAACTGCTGGTGGACAAGCAAATTTCAGGATATTGCACCTTGTTTATTCTACTATTCTAATGCTCAACAGTACAATGAGACCCCGACTGAGTTTTATTTATTTTTATGGCCGGGGGCCCAAGGTGATTGCCTATGTCACTTATACCCAGGGCCGGCCCTGGCTATAGCTATGCTATTACAATTGAATTGATCCCAAAAAATAATGACTTTTATTGAAGAACTTTAGATGATTGACTAAGATCATTAAAAACAATATCGCTCGCTGTTAAGATGTAGAGGTTAGACTGTGAAGCCTAATTGTTTGAAGGTAAACATTCACACAGAGAGAACACAAACAAAATCAAGTCTCTGGTGATTGCTGGTGCGTCTTCAAATCGTTGGGCTGATTAAATTGATGTGTTGGTTAGTAATAATTACACCACAATATAAAAACACTTACTGTGTCATTATTCCATGTCAACTTCAAGCATTTTAATGTTTGCCATGTTTTATGCTATAGTCCTATTTACAGTTTGCATTTAGCTTTGTTGTAGGCCTACTTTGTTTTCATTGTTGTTGTCCTTTTTTCCCCTAATTTTTTTCCCTAATTCCCTACAATTTTTCTACTTTGTTTAACTTAATCATTGCTTGAAAGCAAATTCTCTACAATTCTACACATTTTGCCATGGTGCGGAAAGGAAATGTTGCAATTTTATAACTAATTTCATGCAATTCTACTCGTTTTGCCATGGGGCGGAGAGAAAGAGTTGCAGTTTAAAAGCACATTTACTGCAATTCTACACATTTTGCCATGGGGTGGACATCTATTTTTGCAGTTTTAAAGCAAATTTTGTGAAATTCGCTATTTTATGCCGTTACTTATGCCATGTTAATTTGATATCTGAGTGAGTTACTAACTAAATCATTGGGGGCCACCTGGAGGTCAGGGCTCCTGGGCATGTGCTCTTCGTGTCCAGTCGGTAATTTGGCCATGATTACTACAAGTTTAGATAGCTGGGTAGACTAACTTACCATTCTATTTTTAGATTTTTTTGCTGACATGGGCTAATTGAGTGATTGTCAGTGACTGACATAACAAGTGGAAAACTGCTGTTGCACAAGCTAATTTTGAAATTGCACCTTGTGTATTCTACTAATCTAACGCTCAACAGTAAGTTGAGACCCCAACTGTTTTTTATTTGTTTTTTTGTCCGGGGGCCCTCAGCAGCTAGTAGCCTTAAGCGATTGCTTATTGTCACGCCCTGATCTGTTTCACCTGTCTTTGTGATTATCTCCACCCACCTCCAGGTGTCATCCGTTTTCCCCATTAGTCCCTGTGTATTTATTCCAGTGTTTCCTGTTTGTCTGTTGCCAGTTCATCTTGTCTTGTCAAGTCAACCCAACCAGGGTTTTTTTCCATGCTCCTGCTTTTTCCTATCTCTCTTTTGCTAGTCCTCACGGTTTTTAGCCTTGCCTGCCTTGACTCTGAAGCCGCCTTCCTGACCATACTGCCTGCCCTGACCCCGAGCCTGCCTGCCACTCTGTACCTCCTGGACTCTGACCTTGTTTATGATTTTATTTGCCTGTCCACGACCATTCTCTTGCCTTGGATTATAATAAATATCAGAGACCCGAAACATCTGCCTCCAGTGTCTGCATCTGGGTCTCGCCCTGTGCCCTTAAAGTACGAACTGACCATAACAGACCCAGCAAACTTGGACCAGCTCCGCCACGCTGTCTCCCTGCAGGGAGCCACCATTGGGAGGCATGAGGAGCTACTACTGAACCTTTTGGAAGGGCTTTGCTCCCTGACGGAATGCCACAACCAAGGGTTCAAGGCTATTATCGAGCAAATCAGGGTGTTAGTTCATAGGGAGCCCACCACCTCTTAGACCTCCCAACCACCCAGTATCCTTTTTACTATTAGTGGTGGGTTTGGACAGCCTAACCCGGCTCCCCGAGAACCCCGCTTACCTCCTCCGGAGTGATATTCTGGGGATCCTGGAACCTGCCAGGGTTTGCTTTCTCAGTTCCCCCTCATTTTTGAGCTGCAGCCATCTTCGTTCCCTTCGGATCGGTCGAAGATAGCGTATATTATTAGGCTAATGCAGGGAATTAGCTATTTGTCGTGATTTGCATGACTTCATGGCAGAGTTGAGGAAGGTTTACGATTCTCCGGGATCCGGGGGAGAGGCGGCCCGAAAACTACTTGTATTACGTCAAGACTCCAGTAGTGTGGCAGTCTACGATGTAGACCTTTGCACGTTAGCCGCCGAGAGTGCCTGGAATCCAGAGTCCCTATTTGATACCTTCTTTCACAGATTATCAGAGGTGATAAAAGCTAGCTAGCTGCTCGGGAGTTACTGGTGGACATCGATTCCCTCATCGCCCTCACCATTAGGATTGATGGACATCTAGGGGAACGCAGGAGTGAGAGGAGGTCTGGCCTAGGTCACACTCGTCTTTCCGCTGCGGTTCGCTCATCTCTGAAGGAATCCGGATGTCCCCGAAGGCTGTTTTTCCGAGAGGATCGGAGGCCACCCAAGCTCCCTCGAGTATCATCGACGACGGGTGAGTCGGATTCACCAGAACCTATGCAACTGGGAAGAGCTAGATTATCGCCTAGGGCACGTTCATACAGGCTAAGCTCCAATAGTTGTCTGTATTGTAGTGCTCTAGGGCATTACATAGCCACCTGCCCAGTGAAGAGACCTGAATCCTTAGTAGGTACAAGTACACTCGTGAGCCTGACTGGGAACCCTCTAATTTCCATTACCCAAACTCCTTTTTATGTGATCTTGATGTGGGGAGACCAGTCTAAGTCTCTCCAGGTGCACATTGACCCTGGGGCAGATGAACGTTTCATGGACACTACCCTGGTATCAGAACTAAGTATCCCTACTCAACTCCTCTGCGTTCCCATGGATGCCAGGGCACTGGACGGCCGCTCCATTGGAAGAGTCACGCACAACACAGTTCCCAGTAATATGCGGGTATCTGGAAACCACAGTGAGTCAATACAGCTTCTCCTCATTGAGTCACCCCACATCTTTATTGTTTTGGGATTTCCTTAGCTCCAGAAGCACAACCCCGATATTGACTGGACCATGGGTTCAATCCTGGGTTGAATCCCGTTCTGCCATTCACATTACCTGAAGGCGGCGCAGCCTTCCCCGGAACGTCTGCCTCCAGGGTTGCGTACAACCTCGAATCTCTCTGCCGTTCCCGCAGAGTACCATGACCGCCTGGAGGTTTTCAGCAAGGCTCAATGCTACAGTGCCTTGCGAAAGTATTCGGCCCCCTTGAACTTTGCGACTTTTTGCCACATTTCAGGCTCCAAACATAAAGATATAAAACTGTATTTTTTGTGAAGAATCAACAACAAGTGGGACACAATCATGAAGTGGAACGACATTTATTGGATATTTCAAACTTTTTTAACAAATCAAAAACTGAAAAATTGGGCGTGCAAAATTATTCAGCCCCCTTAAGTTAATACTTTGTAGCGCCACCTTTTGCTGCGATTACAGCTGTAAGTCGCTTGGGGTATGTCTCTATCAGTTTTGCACATCGAGAGACTGACATTTTTCCCCATTCCTCCTTGCAAAACAGCTCGAGCTCAGTGAGGTTGGATGGAGAGCATTTGTGAACAGCAGTTTTCAGTTCTTTCCACAGATTCTCGATTGGATTCAGGTCTGGACTTTGACTTGGCCATTCTAACACCTGGATATGTTTATTTTTGAACCATTCCATTGTAGATTTTGCTTTATGTTTTGGATCATTGTCTTGTTGGAAGACAAATCTCCGTCCCAGTCTCAGGTCTTTTGCAGACTCCATCAGGTTTTCTTCCAGAATGGTCCTGTATTTGGCTCCATCCATCTTCCCATCAATTTGAACCATCTTCCCTGTCCCTGCTGAAGAAAAGCAGGCCCAAACCATGATGCTAACCACCATGTTTGACAGTGGGGATGGTGTGTTCAGGGTGATGAGCTTTGTTGATTTTACGCCAAACATAACGTCTTGCATTGTTGCCAAAAAATTCAATTTTGGTTTAATCTGACCAGAGCACCTTCTTCCACATGTTTGGTGTGTCTCCCAGGTGGCTTGTGGCAAACTTTAAACAACACTTTTTATGGATATCTTTAAGAAATGGCTTTCTTCTTGCCACTCTTCCATAAAGGCCAGATTTGTGCAATATACGACTGATTGTTGTCCTATGGACAGAGTCTCCCACCTCAGCTGTAGATCTCTGCAGTTCATCCAGAGTGATCATGGACCTCTTGGCTGCATCTCTGATCAGTCTTCTCCTTGTATGAGCTGAAAGTTTAGAGGGACGGCCAGGTCTTGGTAGATTTGCAGTGGTCTGATACTCCTTCCATTTCAATATTATCGCTTGCACAGTGCTCCTTGGGATGTTTAAAGCTTGGGAAATCTTTTTGTATCCAAATCCGGCTTTAAACTTCTTCACAACAGTATCTCGGACCTGCCTGGTGTGTTCCTTGTTCTTCATGATGCTCTCTGCGCTTTTGACGGACCTCTGAGACTATCACAGTGCAGGTGCATTTATACGGAGACTTGATTACACACAGGTGGATTGTATTTATCATCATTAGTCATTTAGGTCAACACTGGATCATTCAGAGATCCTCACTGAACTTCTGGAGAGAGTTTGCTGCACTGAAAGTAAAGGGTCTGAATAATTTTGCACGCCCAATGTTTCAGTTTTTGATTTGTTAAAAAAGTTTGAAATATCCAATAAATGTCGTTCCACTTCATGATTGTGTCCCACTTGTTGTTGATTCTTCACAAAAAAATACAGTTTTATATCTTTATGTTTGAAGCCTGAAATGTGGCAAAAGTTTGCAAAGTTCAAGGGGGCCGAATACTTTCGCAAGGCACTGTACCTCCCTTACTCCACATCGTCCTTATGTGCTATTGACCAACTCCCAGGCACCACACCGCCTCGAGGCCGGATATATTCCCTGAGCTGAGAAGTGCTGAGAAGTGCAAGTTCCACCTCTCCACTATCCCGTTTCTGGGATACATCATCGATGAAGGGAATGTTCAGATGGATCTTGATCTGCTGGGTTTGGCAGATGCCAGGAGAATGCTACCTGCCCAATGCATAGTGCCAACTGTAAAGTTTGGTGGAGGAATAAGGGTCTGGGGCTCTTTTTCATGGTTCAGGCCCCTTAGTTCCAGTGAAGGTGTTACGACTCCCTTTGGCCCGGCAGTCTAGGGGGGATGGTATCGAGACCCGTAACATAACTCATGCAAAGTGCAATAGTGACAAAGTAACGGTGAGAATGAAAATAACCACAGACAACTAATATTACCGTCAAACACTCAGGGTTTATTTGAAAACACACGGCAACAAGGGGGCAGGAAAAGGGGCTGAGCTGGACCCAAGGAAAGAAACAAATATCCCAAAATACCCCTAAGTGTAATGCTCGTCTTCTTCCTCTGAGGAGGAGTAGGAGATCGGACCAATGCACAGTGTGGTAAGTGTCCATAATGATGCTTTATTTACATGAACACCAGAAAACAAAATAACGAGAGAATGAAACGAAACGAAACAGTCCTGAACGGTGAATACAAAAAACACTGAACAGAGAATAATCACCCACGAGACACAAGTGGGAAAAGGCTACCTAAGTATGATTCTCAATCAGAGACAACTAACGACACCTGCCTCTGATTGAGAACCATACCAGGTCAAACGCAAAACACAACATAGAAAAAAAGAACATAGACAACCCACCCAACTCACGCCCTGACCATACTAAAACAAAGACATAACAAAGGAACTAAGGTCAGAGCATGACACTAAGCTAGACTAGCCTACTACTATACAGCTAACTAACCAAAAATACAGTGGGTACAGACGATTCTGTGCCTCCAACTTTGTGGCAACAGTTTGAGGAAGGCCCTTTCCTGTTTCAGCATGACAATGCACAAAGCGAGGTCCATGCAGAAATGTTTTGTCGAGATCGGTGTGGAAGAACTTGACAGGCCTGCACAGAGGCCTGACCTAAACCCTATCGAACAGCTTTGGGATAAATTGGAACGTAGACTACGAGCCAGATCTAATCGCCCAACATCAGTGTCCAACCTCACTAATACTCTTGAGTCCCCGCAGAAATGTTCTGAAATCTAGTGGAAATCCTTCCCAGAAGAGTGGAGGCTGTTACAGCAGCAAAGAGGGGACCAATTCCATATTAATGCCCATGATTTTGGAATGAGATGTTTGACGAGCAGGTGTTCACATACTTTTGACCATGTAGTATGTCTTAAAGCATAATTGAGAAATAATTATTTGAAGTTGGAATATTTGTGACATCTCGGCCTTAACCAGTCTTCATTTAAGACTATAATGTTTAATCTGTAGGTGCTATAAAGCAAACATTGGTGTTATACAAAGCCTTAACGATTGCCCTGTAATATGAGTAGTATTTTGATTTAAGTTAAAATAATCTGACATTAATTTATGTATATTGCTAATATAATATTTTTGATTTAGCTATGTTTTATATACAGTATCTTGTTGAACATAATACACTCTACAACCATATCACAGTGGTATGTCTGCAACTTATAATCCAATTGGTTTGCATTACCAACAGAGTGAATGTGAAAATAGATTCAAAATGGTTCCACTCTGGCTGTTGATTTGCAGGGTGTGTAATGATACAAGTAAAAGGAGGGCTGTGACTCATTAAATCACTGATCATCCATTATATTGACCAGATACTCTAGTGGCCACTCTAACAATGAATAGATGTGTTAAAAAAAATGGAAGGCAGTAGGGAGGCAAGATCAGGTGGGACCCTTGTAGCCAATGAGAGGACAGAGACTTGTGTGACCGACAGGCACAATGGTTTCCACTAGTTACCACAGCCACAAAGTACAAATTCATGAAAACAAGAAATTGCTTTTTTGTCTTCATTTTAGGTTAAGGTTAGGTATAAGGTTAGCAGAGTGGTTAGGGTGAGGTTTAAAATATAATTTTAAGAAGAACATTTTTGGAAATAGGTTGGGTGCATGACTTTGTGGCTGGGGTAACTAGTGACGACCAGGCACAACTCCAAAATAAAGTGTTTTTTCTCAAAGTTGCAGGGATGTCACGTGTTGTACTTATATCGGTACACTCGTAACAACCTAATCATTACGAAACTTCTATTCGATCAATTAATCTACACAATATCTACACATAGCAAATAAACCACAAAACATTTTTTATAACCAAATACAAAATTCTCATTGACCTCCATGGTGAGTGAAAAAAAATGAAAAAAATGCCACCTGCTGGAGAACACCCATTTTGGGCCCAGTTTTCCCTCACTTCGCCTCTTCCTCTCTGGTTACAGTGTCTACTATGCAAATGTCTCTATATAAAATGAGTCATAACTTTAAAACTAGCAGAGATCCCACTCTGGATCTTTGATATGCCCGTAGAGTAAATTATGTTCTAGTTTTGTGAGGAATCATACCATTCAAAAAATGTACTACTCGTACAGTATTTTTCCTGAAAGTATTTTTTCATTGTGGATTTGTAGAGGGTGTGAAAGTAGCTAGCACATTGACTTTAGCATATTTGCAATTATTCTGATTAAACGGATTTTGATAAAAATACACTATCACGCTGAAGAACCTATACACAGACTACTTGCTGTGCATACAGATGTAAGACCTTAATTTGAGCCATTTTGTTACAACAGTAAAATAATCATGCAGCAACAGGAAATATGAATTATTATGTGGATTTGTTGTGGGGGGTTTATTTTCCATTAGGACAAAAAAAAAGAGGGGCCCCTTCTGCATATAGTGTATTGAGGCCCCTCTTTTAGTCACTGTGTATTGGGGCCCATCAATAGTCAGAGGGGGCCTATATGCAGAGGAGGCCCCCGATACACAGAGATGGCCCCCAATACACAGAGAGGACCCCCAATACGCAGAGGGGGCCCCTGATACGCAGAGTGGGCCCCTGATACGCAGAGGGGGCCTATATGCAGAGGAGACCCCCGATACCCAGAGAGGGCCTCAAATACCCAGAGGGGGCCCCTGATAAGCAGAGGGGGCCTATATGCAGAGGGGGCCCCGATACCCAGAAAGAGCTCCAAATACCCAGAGGGGGCCTATACGCAGAGTGGGCCCCGATACCATGAGAGGGCCCCAAATACGCGGAGGGGCCTATAATCAATCCCTATCCCAGTCTGTTGTTCCCACATGCTTCAAGAGGGCCACCATTGTTCCTGTTCCCAAGGTTCCCAAGGTAACTGAGCTAAACGACTACCGCCCCGTAGCACTCACTTCCGTCATCATGAAGTGCTTTGAGAGACTAGTCAAGGACCATATCACCTCCACCCTACCTGACACCCTAGACCCACTCCAATTTGCTTACCGCCTAAATAGGTCCACAGACGATGCAATCTCAACCACACTGCACACTGCCCTAACCCATCTGGACAAGAGGAATACCTATGTGAGAATGCTGTTCATCGACTACAGCTCGGCATTTAACATCATAGTGCCCTCCAAGCTCGTCATCAAGCTCGAGACCCTGGGTCTTGACCCCGCCCTGTGCAACTGGGTACTGGACTTCCTGACGGCCGCCCCCAGGTGGTGAGGGTAGGCAACAACATTTCCACCCCGCTGATCCTCAACACTGGGGCCCACAAGGGTGCGTTCTGAGCCCTCTCCTGTACTCCCTGTTCACCCACGACTGCGTGGCCACGCACGCCTCCAACTCAATCATCAAGTTTGCGGACGACACAACAGTGGTAGGCTTGATTACCAACAACGACGAGACGGCCTACAGGGAGGAGGTGAGGGCCCTCGGAGTGTGGTGTCAAGAAAATAACCTCACACTCAACGTCAACAAAACTAAGGAGATGATTATGGACTTCAGGAAACAGCAGAGGGAGCACCCCCCTATCCACATCGACGGGACAGTAGTGGAGAGGGTAGTAAGTTTTAAGTTCCTCGGCGTACACATCACAGACAAACTGAATTGGTCCACCCACACAGACAGCATCGTGAAGAAGGCGCAGCAGCGCCTCTTCAACCTCAGGAGGCTGAAGAAATCGGCTTGTCACCAAAAGCACTCACAAACTTCTACAGATGCACAATCGAGAGCATCCTGTCGGGCTGTATCACCGCCTGGTACGGCAACTGCTCCGCCCACAACCGTAAGGCTCTCCAGAGGGTCGTGAGGTCTGCACAACGCATCACCGGGGGCAAACTACCTGCCCTCCAGGACACCTACACCACCCGAT
This sequence comes from Oncorhynchus clarkii lewisi, assembly GCF_045791955.1. Taxonomy (NCBI): domain Eukaryota; kingdom Metazoa; phylum Chordata; class Actinopteri; order Salmoniformes; family Salmonidae; genus Oncorhynchus; species Oncorhynchus clarkii. Next base: position 41,834,517 of record NC_092164.1, read on the forward strand.
GTCACAGGAAGGCCATAAAGATCATCAAGGACAACAACCACCCGAGCCACTGCCTGTTCACCCCGCTATCATCCAGAAGGTGAGGTCAGTACAGGTGCATCAAAGCTGGGACCGAGAGACTGAAAAACAGCTTCTATCTCAAGGCCATCAGACTGTTAAACAGCCACCACTAACATTGAGTGGCTGCTGCCAACACACTGACTCAACTCCAGCCACTTTAATAATGGGAATTGATGGGAAATGATGTAAAATATATCACTAGCCACTTTAAACAATGCTACCTAATATAATGTTTACATACCCTACATTATTCATCTCATATGTGTATGTATATACTGTATCTATATCATCTACTGCATCTTTATGTAATACATGTATCACAAGCCACTTTAACTATGCCACTTTGTTTACATACTCATCTCATATGTATATACTGCACTCAATACCATCTACTGTATCTTGCCTATGCCGCTCTGTACCATCACTCATTCATATATCTTTATGTACATATTCTTTATCCCCTTACACTTGTGTCTATAAGGTAGTAGTTTTGGAATTGTTAGCTAGATTACTTGTTGGTTATTACTGCATTGTCGGAACTAGAAGCACAAGCATTTCGCTACACTCACATTAACATCTGCTAACCATGTGTATGTGATTTGATTTGATTTGATTATGCAGAGGAGGTCCCCGATACCCAGAGAGGTCCTCAAATACCCAGAGGGGGTACCCAGAGGTAAGAATATCAGAGTCTTTATGGCTGGGGCATGAGTCACCTATACTAATGTGGGCCACTTCCTAAACACATACTCTCACTCACTCACTTAAACAGTTGTGTCTCAGGACAGACCAGGGCTCTGGAACAACCTTCAGAAAACCTTTATAGCACCGCTGTATTAAGTGACAGATTTCACTTTTCACAATACCAGCCATTGACATGCATACCCTTTGAAGAACCCTTTAGGGTTCCATCTAAATCTCTTTTCACAGAAGATTCTACATGGAACCCAAAAGCATTGTTTGTACCTAGAACCAAAAACGGTTCTACCTTTAACCAAAAGGGTTATCTTATGGGGAGAGCCGAATAACCCTTTTGGAACCCTTTTTTCCTAAGAGTGTACTTTCCTCTCCTCCTCTGATCCTTTTGTTGTTTTTGACATAAGCACTCCACTGCCAATTAGCATTTTTTTGCCCTTTAATTAGAAAAGTCAAGCAGTGAAATGTTTGTCTTTGTCAGCTCAGCTAGACAGTACTACATTTTCTCAAACAGACAAAACAGCACTGCATCAATAATATTGACTGTCTCTTGGCATAGTGCAAACATTATTTTTTTTCATTGCTAATTAGTTTGTAAAGGACATTTATATTGTAATGACAGCATTTACTGCAATTTAAAAGCATATATATCATTTATTTTGCAGATCTAGTGTCGAGGAAATAAGAACTGCCCATCCCTCGAAAAAAAAAATATATTCAAAAGTGAGCTTGAACTTCTTGCGTAGTCGTTTCCAGTATGATTCGCCAAACCTTTTACGTCTCCACTAAAACAACCATGCAACATGCCCAGTGAACCACATATCAGAACTCAGGATAAGATGCAGGCAGTTCGAATCACAGAAGTTTATTTACAAAACAGGGGGCAGGCAAACGGCAGGTCAAGGGGCAGGTCGGTAATCCAGGGCAGAGTCCGTAAAGTGCAGAACGGCAGGCGGGCTCAGGGTCAGGGAAGGCAGACTGGTCTAAACCAGAAGTACTGAGAAAACAGGGACCAAAGAGAACAGGGGTACAGAAAAACACGCTGGTAGGCTTGAAGAGACAAGACGAACTGGCAACAGACAAACAGAAAACCCTGGTTTTTAATGCACAGGGATCCCAACACCCTACCTTCCACTAGGGACAGCACAAGAGCCTATTACCAGAGAGTCTTGCGACGAGCTAGGGTGTTGGGTTGGGTTGGGTTGGGTTGGGATGGGATGGGATGGGATGGAGGATTGGTTTAAACTGTGAGCTATGCTTCTGAGGATTGCGGGTTCAAAACCAGTTCTAAGCACTCGTTTTGTATTTTTTTTTCTGTTTCAAGCCTTAATCCTAACCTTATCCACTCAGAATGAATGCCTAAAGTTAACCCTAATGCCTACACTTAACCAAAATCTCCTAATGTATTCCTAAACTTAACCGTCGAGGTTAGCTTCAGTTTAACTTTTGCCCAGTTTGATTGACAGCTAACAAACAAACAATATGCCATAATAATAACCGCAACACTGCTGTAATCTACCAACTACAGCACAGATGGCTCCACATGCAATAAATAAAAGGGCTAGCCATGCCATATCTCTGTTGCTAGTTATGGCGAGGTTTATATTTGGAGATTGAACATGCCAGTAATATTGAATGGTCAGTCTTATAAGAATGAGTGATTCGTCCCTGATAAAACATTTGAATCTGACTGCATTTGATAATCGTGATAATGTAAATGTAATTTCTTTGGGATTCGGTTGAGCAATTATGTATCGCTACTATTGATGTTCCAAATTGACAACTCTCAACAGATGATTGTCTTTTATGTAACTAAAATGTCTGTATTCTATATTGGTCGTCCCATGTAGTTTGAGGAACGTTTTCATGAAGGGGAACCTCTTAATTAGGTCCTCTGTACCTCCCTAGTCATATTGAGGGATGGACCTCACAACGTTCATTAATGATAATCAGCAGGAGTGATCACATGGCCACAAACCCAGTCTCTGAGGACCTGACACTTGAAAAGAAGCCTTAAATCACAGAGGGGTTCTTAATTGCAAAAATATACCAGCCACCTCACTAACAAGTTAATTGGGAAAACCTTTAAAAGGTTCCTCAAGGCCGATTCTCAAGGAGTTGGAGATCCTCTTTCACTTCAAACCGTTTACTTCATCTTTTGTCATTGTGTTTTACAGTCGCAGTTTAGGGTAAAATGTAGTTTGTAGTGGTTAAGACCTCTTACCCCAGGTAGTATTTTAGAGGGGGAAAGATGGGGCAGGGCAGAGCATTCACAATGTTGTACATAGAAGGGTTGCTCTCTTCTGAACAGGCCCCAGTACCACAGACTTATGGAGGATACCAGCCTGCTGTGAAGCTTGAGCCTGAGGGTGTCTTAAAATGTGCACCTTACTGTTCTAATGGGCTCGACGCACATTTCCTTTGAAGCTGTTGTTGGTATTTTGGGTGTTATTGTGAAGTCTTTGCGCTGCATTAATACTTGTAGGCCTGCTCAAGAGCGACAGTCATATTTTTGAAGGGACACTGATGACTTGTGATTCATTGAATGTAACTAAATACAGTACCTGAAAAGCACTGACATATCCTGAAACTATTATTGGCCGTACCCCTGGTGGTAGCCTATGTATTATACCATCTTCAAGTTTCTGAATCATACTAGAGTTATAACCTACAAAATCAATCGGTCTCTCATTGCTAAAATGTCTCTCTCGCTCTCCCTCTCTCTCTTTCTCTTTTGCTTTGGTACAGGTCAAATGAGGAAGTAATTTTTCCGTGCTCTCACATGCCCCTGCCAGACACACACACACGCACACACCTGACCTAATTGCTCAATCTTACCAAACTAATTAATCACAGTAGTCTAATCACAGTGACAAGGTTAGGTGGGTGACATTCTCCAAAATCTCCCCCTTTTCCCCTTAAATCCTTTCCAACGCACACACACACTAATAATGTGTTGTGAATATCTGGGTATAATCTGAAGTAAATAAGGACTTTAGACCACTTACAATACTCTCAACAGAGAGGGTCTCTCACGGTCTCTCTCTCTCTCTGTCCCTCAAGGGTCAGTTTTATCAGAAATCATTGAAAACATATCTACAGATGTCGGCTCTTAATCGACTACGGGGTTAACAGTATTGCACTTCTCATGTAGCCTACTTTTGGCCAGCGAATAGCCTAACCACTGATTATGGACTAAACGGTCAAATTATTTTTCTGTAACAATAGAGGTAAAATTAAGATCCTACATATATACGCATATGACTGTGCCCTACCTGTTTTTGAAAGTTAGTAAAGTCACCCCACAGAGGTGAGACTGGGCATACTATGTGTGTGTGTGCATGAATGTGTGTGTGTGGAGGAGGGGGGGGGGGGGTTATGGGCGTGGTCAGACTGCTCCATTAATCAAAAAGAATGACACCACGTCGTCCCCGATAGGACGGCTTCACGAGCATAAGGGAGGAGGATGGGGAGGGGCAGCCAACTTTATTAATCAAGCACTCTGATTAATTGTTATGAAGTGTCACCCATAAATTTCTCCTTTGGATTTAATAATCCTTGAGGAAGACTTAACAATCTCTGCCGCGATTTTGAGTTTTATTGAGGGCTGTGTGAGGAGAGGGAGAGGGAGAGGGAGGCTGCGGTGACACAAATAGCTTCTCAGTGGACCGTTCTTCTCAGCTTGACAGTTATGAAATACAATTATCAGTGAGATCTGCTTAAGAATTCATCAGTGGCGCCCCTGTCTTTCCAAGGAGAGTGAAGGTGGGAAAACTACTCCATACAAAGGAAGTCTTAACTGATAAGACATTAAGATATCTCATTCTCCCCACCCCCCACAGTCCTTAAACTATCATTTCAATATCTTTAAGGTTTTTTGTCTCTGGGCTTGTAAAGTTGCTGTTAAGGTGTATATATATATATATTTGAATGGATTCCCGTGCATTATATTAAAGCAAAAATCATTTGGTTATCAGGGAAGATGGCGAATGGCATGTCGAATGCAAATCACCAGGATGGGCATCATTTGTTTGAAATGTATTTCTTCTGCTTTCCATTAAGGTCAATAATAGTTGTTAATCTTGCCGGGCAAGGGAAATATACTGTCATCTACTCGTGCAATGCTCTGTCAGGTCTCGTGGTGACAAAATCATGCAACGCAAGGACTTTCAATCAATTGCCATTTTGAGAAAAAAAAATGTAATGGTGTAGGTTGACTGTGTGCAATTATCATTCCGTTCATATTATTATACAGTATCGTTGTGTTTGGTATACATACTTTGAGTACATATATTTCAGGCCCGAGCTGACACTCATTGATGAGTTACTGAGCAATATATTCAGATAAGCACCACTGATCATTCTGATTGGTTGTTATGAGCCGAGGACCTGCACATATAATGGTAATCCTTAAATATGAATTTTGAGCGCCGTGAGAATAAAGTTGCTCCAAGCCTATAGCCCAATGTAGCCAAAGCCTTTTCTGAACAGGGGTTGTGAGGTATAACTCAAATGGGGAACCATGAGGTAAGAATGGTGGAGAACCTTGGCCCAACTCAAAGCATAGCTTAACTATCATAGCCCATTAGCCATAGACTATCCCAGTCCAGCTGGATTCCCCACTATACTGTACCTATGAACTGTATCTCCCTAGTATATACAGTGGAGAGAACAAGTATTTGATACACTGCCGATTTTGCAGGTTTTCCTACTTACAAAGCATGTAGAGGTCTGTAATTTTTATCATAGGAACTCTTCAACTGTGAGAGACGGAATCTAAAACAAAAATCCAGAAAATCATACAATGTGATTTTCCGGATTTTTGTTTTAGATTCCGTCTCTCACAGTTGAAGTGTACCTAATGATTTAAAAAAAATACTCTACATAAGTAAGTAGGAAAACCTGCAAAATCGGCAGTGTATCAAATACTTGTTCTCCCCATTGTATCTATATATCATAGCCTTAGCCTAGCTAAATCAAGTAACATCATATAGGCTAAGCCATCTTAAACAGCAATAGTCCTACACCAGTCCTGTTTGGCTCCATATCTATATATCTCCCCACTGCAATCTATACATCATAGCCTTCGCCTAGCTAAATCAAAAAACATATCGCCCATCTTAGTCGTACCTCAGCACACACACACACACACACACACACACACACACACACACACACACACACACACACACACACACACACACTACCCCCTCCCCCTGTCTTGTCTGCCCCAGTGGTCAAGGACACCCATATCAGCAGGCGTCAAGGGAGGCCCAATCCATCAGAGTGGAGTATGGGTAATGGAAGCACCCCATGACAATGATCATCAGCACCGCAAACAATGGTCCATAAACATCCTCTGACAAGTGGTCAACACAGAGGAGGGAGGGAGTATGTGTGTTTTATAGAGAGAGAGAATGTATGTGTTTGTGTGTGTGTATGTGAGAGAGAGAGCGAGAGAGTGTTGCTGTGTGTTTGAGAGAGAGTGAGTAGAGAGTAGCCAAGCAGAGACGGAGAGAAAGGGAAATAAATATTGAGGTAGACAGCCAGACAGTTGGATAGGGAGAGGGATTAATTAATTCCTAATCAACATACTTACAGAACTGGGAAATCGCCACAACATCGAATCACACAACGAAACAACACGCTTTCTCTCAAAGCTCTCTGCCCTGTTCTCTTTGTTTCGTGTATTATTCAGGAGGATCCAGGACCTCACTCTTACTTCTCAAAAAATAAGAGTTCCAGTTTGAGGACATTGTTCGCCCATCAGCAAATGATGCCCAATTAGGGGAAAGCTGAGTATTTCAAAGTAAGAAGGAAGTGTGTTTTTATTCGCCGAGTAGAGCTGTTGTTATTTCCCAGTCACATTTTTTGTCAGGTGTTTTCTACCCCCCCCAAACCCCCATCAATTTAATTAGCCAACATTTGTCTCGGCTTTCCCCTGCTCTCTGTTTATCCAAAACATCAGGAGTGACACTGGCCAATTAGTACAGTGAAATTGTTTATCCCTCCGCTGCGCCCTGCGCTGGAATATTTTCTCTTAACACAAGGGAAGGAGGGGGTGTTGGCTACAAAAAATTAAATAATACAATTAAACATAGGGAGGTGTCATTTTGTATTTTTTTCCTCAACTGAGTACAAGCTTGACTGTGGATGCTTTACATTGTGTTGAACGTTGATGAGCAAGTTACCTTTCATTGTGATTCTGTATGTTGCAAACTGCCAAAATTGACCATAGGTTTGCTTGTTTTATGGCCATATATAGGAATCCTAGAAAGAAATTCAACAGAGGATTCAATAATTGGCTTGGGTGTGCTACTAATGATTTTCTGCAATACAAAATAAACGATAAAGTTTTAGATTTCATTTTTTGGTCCTTTTTGTGTTCATTTCTTCTCATACACTTCTATCTTAAGGCAAAGGTAAAAGCTGAAAACGACCATGATTTATAGTCTTCAAATTAAGACAGCCATTATGAATGTCTTCAAAACACCTTTGGACGCTGTTGTTAAGCGCAGATGACATCTTCGGGAATTTTGCTAGTGGCTACATGATTGATGTGCTGAATGCCGTTTTGATGCTTTGAAGGCTGGAGGTTTTTGAAGTACATGATTGTGAAGTGCCAGCATATGCTTAGCGAGATAAGTCCTTTGACACGCAGACATCACAGCGAGGGAATCTATCGGAGTTGCTTCCTCGAGTGTCCACGCCGAGTGCTTTTCAAGAACGTTTACGTGACTGTCAAGGCCAAGTGCCATTTCTAAAACGGATACATACACACACACACACACACACGCACATCTTGTTCACAGACAGAAAGAGAGACAGGCGGAGACAGCTGTCATATAAAAAGGAACACAAACACATGTAAAAAAAAATGTGTTCAATTGAAAAAGATCTGAAAATAAAGTACTGGCAGGGCTGCTCCATTCAACCAATCAATTAATCAATCAAAGCTGGTTGCTAGACTTTCTAAAGATAATCCCTATTCTGCTACATTAGCACATTTTAGATTGATTTAATCAATTTAACAATGTTTACTGTGATCAAATGAAACTTACTTCACTAGTTATGTTTCAAGCATATTCCCTGTTGCAATTGAAGTACTGTATCTTGTTTTTATCCATACAGGCATTATGACTGAACAGGGCCCAACTCTGCTTGGCTCTCTGACTTGAATGGAAACAATACAGCAACTTAGAGAAAGAAGCAACAACTCTACGTGCAAGTTTGTCACTGTATGACCAACCCAGGATGTAAACCACTGTACACCACAACACACACACACTGCCAAAGCCATCTGATTGTGTTGTGTCTATGTCTTTTCTCCTCCGTGGTGGATAAGGGATGGGGAATGAAGGTGGGACTCTGGCCTGTGCTATGAGAACGGTCATGTGACATGACAAGGGCAAGACAAAAAAAAACATGACAGATCCAAAAAGAACAGGTATCAAGACATTGTAAACAATAGATATAGAATCTAATAATTCAAATTATATGGTTGTAACTTGCTCGGAACATCACATTCTCCAAAAACAATGTTAATAGTATGAAATAAGTGAATAAATGTACTATACAAAAAAACTGTATCCCCTTGCAATTTCCTGTCAGCCATATTGTTTTATTGTAGTGTACGTTTGAACAATGATAACGAGTGGTGAATGCTGGGAACCCAAAAAATACAAAAGCTCAGAACAAGAACAGCTTGCGACTGCATTGCCTTTATATTGGCAGAGAACTACAGTACCACCCCTTGGCGACAGGAGGCACCTCCATCGAGCTTCGGAGGCCCCATGACTTTTAGCTCGGGGCACAACATCACAATCACATCAACTCATGTCATGCTAGGGGGCCAATCCAGGGCGCTGACAGTCAACAGGAATAATGTAAGTATTTATAAAAGGGCACAGTGTCTTTTTTTTTTGTAATATTTTTTTGAAAATAGGCGAAGGAGTTCAATAGAAAGAAATATGGAATATATGGGGGGAAACACCTTGATAACAGTTGTAGGGTTTTTTGTGGGTAAATCTATGAATTCAGCCTGCTATTTTCCAACTCAATTGAAGCCCACTAAGCTAAAGCCTAGGCAAGTCCTAAGGTCTCAGGCAAGGTTACTCATCATGCAAGCCCGGTTCACTGAACCAGTTCCGTCACAACTGTGACAGCACTACGGATATTTATTGGCTGCAAATTGAAGTTGAAGTCGGACATAAATAATCGTATCGCCTTTGACATGAATTCTGGTCCCAATTGAAAACCACTGGCTAACGCAATCTCGGTAAAGAAATTGAAGGCAGGTAGGTAGGTGGTGGTTGGCCTTTTGACACGCATACACACACAAACACACACACACACAAAGCGAAGGGTTAAGCATTTTGCTGCCTCACTCCGGTCCTAGACTCGTTGCACCGCAGTAGATGGGAGTGTTAACTGTTGACACTGATACAAGGAAATCAAAAATGTCAGAGGGTGAAAAATAAAGGCGTCAGAAAAACAAAATCATCATTCAGCTCTCTGACATTCTGGAGGGCTTGACCTAGGGCTGTTGTGGTGACCGTATTACTGCCACACTGGCGCTCACGAGTCATGAAGGCAGTCCAATTCCACATCACGGTAATTAGGCTTCTCCAAGCTCTGATGCTGCTGATGGTCATTAGTAGCCTACCAAACTTGCTGACTGCCTGGTACTCAGCACTCTATTGTCCCTCTAATCACTCTGACATCAATGCAAATGTCATCGAAAATCTAATCAAACACTTCATCAGAGCTCACGTTGGCCAATATTTCTAATAGTGATGGCCGCTAATAAAAGAGGAGGATCCCATCAGCTTTCTTTGGGCTAGGTCTACTATATTTATTTCTCAACGTTCCTAATATTAAGCACATTGCTTATGTTTACAACAGGAGTATAGCCTTCCTGACTGGCATGAAAATAAACCACTGGGAAAAGCGTCCTCCATTCGCTATTTGAGTGCATAGATGCCATGTATTTTTTCCCACTGCTCCTATTTTGATAATGGTCCTTTCTAAATTGAAACAAATGCCACACATTTATTATTTAGTAAATGTTAAGACAAGATTAAATTAAGAATAGTCTGATGGATGATAATATTAGCTTATCACTTGAATGATGTATTATCACTTGTGAATGATGTGTGGAACCCAGGAGATGCTTAAATGTGTTTATGTAAATTAACGGTCAATTACCGTGAGACCGACAGTTATTTGCTTGACAATCACCAGCTGATGAAATGTCATCGCCACCACAGCCCTACCTTGACCTTACCAGACATCTGGCTGGTCAGAGATAGTGTGAAGGGAAAGTGGCCTAATCAGGCAGAAGGTAGGTTTGGCAGGCCTTAGCCTGCATCAGCCTGGGAGTATGTGACTCGTTTCAGGAAACTAGGTTTATGTCGTACGATAATACTTCACATGAGAGGCATTTGACTGTAAAATGTAGAAATGCCTTCTGGAACATGTGAACTTTAATGTGCCTAAATAACAAACTTGTTTGCCATCTGTGAAAATGAAGATATTGTTAAATTACGAGCCTAGTTGGTTTAACAATGGAAAAAGGCAGGAACCTTCCCGCTAGCCATAATTGGATGAGATAATGGATGGGCAGGACATGCCAAGAGATGAGTTTGGATTGGTCTGCCATGTAGCATGCGTCTGTCTATAACATGAGCGGCTCAGTTTGTGTAGGTAATCCTTTCTAATGAGGCTTTTTTGAAAGATATCACTAGAACTACAGAGGGAGAAGCGTTCATCCATGTAAGAGAGTCTAGCTAGCTACATTTTCAGATATTATACGTTTCAAATTTTTGCAGAAAGTTGTTTTCATTGCAAGTAAAAGTGTATTGTTAGTTGGCTGGCTGGCTCATCAGTTAACACTACATGTGTGGTCTGTTTAGTAATATTATTCTTATCTCAGAGCCATTTGCATTGCTAGTTATAGTCTAATGTTAGCTAGCTAGCTAACATTGAACCTAGTTGGTTATCTTTAGCAACCTGTAGACTCATGCAGGGTAGTAACATTGGGATTATGGTTAATTGTTTAGCTAGCTAGCTGGCTACATGTTTAAACAAAATATTTTTCTTTTAATTTAACCTTTATTTAACTAGGTAAGTCAGTTAAGCACAAATTCTTATTTAAAATGACGGCCTACCAAAAGGCAAAATGCCTCCTGCGAGGACGGGGGCTGGGATTAAAAATAAATAAATAAAATATAAATATAGGACAAAACACACATCACGACAAGAGAGACAACACGACACTGCATAAAGAGAGACTTAAGACAACAACATAGCAAGGCAGCAACACATGACAACACACCGTGGTATCAACACATGACAACAACATGGTAGCAACACAACATGGTAGCAGCACAAACATGGTACAAACATTATTGGGCACAGACAACAGCACAAAGGGCAAGAAGGCAGAGACAACAATAAATCACGCAAATCAGCCACAACTGTCAGTAAGAGTGTCCATGATTGAGTCTTTGAAAGAAGAGATGCAAGTAACCATTTCACTTTGCCGTTTATAAATCAAAATCAAATCAAATGTATTTATATAGCCCTTCGTACATCAGCTGATATGTCAAAGTGCTGTACAGAAACCCAGCCTAAAACCCCAAACAGCAAGCAATGCAGGTGTAGAAGCACGGTGGCTAGGAAAAACTCCCTAGAAAGGCCAAAACCTAGGAACAAACCTAGAGAGGAACCAGGCTATGAGGGGTGGCTAGTCCTCTTCTGGCTGTGCCGGGTGGAGATTATAACAGAACATGGCCAAGATGTTCAAATGTTCATAAATGATAATCACAGGCAGAACAGTTGAAACTGGAGCAGCAGCACGGCCAGGTGGACTGGGGACAGCAAGGAGTCATCATGCTAGGGAGTCCTGAGGCATGGTCCTAGGGCTCAGATCCTCAGAGAGAGAGAAAGAAAGAGAGTGTGGCCCCATCCGATGATACCCCCCCCGGACAGGGCCAAACAGGAAGGATATAACCCCACCTACTTTGTCAAAGCATAGCCCCCACACCACTAGAGGGATATCTTCAACCACCAATTTACCATCCTGAGACAAGGCCGAGTATAGCCCACAAAGATCTCCGCCACGGCACAACCCAAGGGGGGGCGCCAACCCAGACAGGAAGATCACATCAGTGGTAAACATCAATGTCCTGTGCATGTAAACTTTGATTAAATTTGATATAATGTGTGTTTGCCTGAGACGGTAATGTGAAGAACAACATGACATGCACCAAAGTCAAATTAGGATATAACGTTAGGCCAATGAGACAGTGTCCAAGTTCAAAAATTATCCTGTAAAATGCCCTGCTTTTATTTCGTCACACTCTGTAATTAGCTTGCCATTAACTTGTAAATAATCATCTTGTTGTGAGTTTATTTTCCTGTAATAATTAATACAAATTAGCTAAAGTTAAGATGTTGTCAGCTATATGATATGGTCATTACGGTGTGTGAACTTGCTAGCCAGCTAACTTAACGTTAGCTAGCTAGCTAATAAGCTAAAAACAAACCAAAACAATGTTTATAAAGTTGCTTTTTGTTCCCAGGTTTGCTAGATTGACATATACTAAATACACAGATGGGTTTCCACAGATGGTTTTACAGATGGTTTATTGGTGTTAAAAAACACCAGTTATGCTATTTTGGACAACTAGGCTGCTGATGTCATGCAGCCTGTTGTTTTTGTGTTTATACTTTTTCATAATGACAATGACTAGTTTGATGTCGGACTACAATAGAATGTTCAGGATGCCACTGCAACAACTGTACACAGACATGTCGATAGATTTAGTATAAACCTGCCTTTAGTCTTAAAATCGTTTGTTGTTTAGTACACTAAATCACTCTGTTTAGCACATGGTCTCACGTGAATCCTTAAAGGAATGGGTAGGGCTAAGGCTTAAGAGGGTGTGAACGATGCTGAACGGGCGTAGACAAAGAAGAGCTCTCCAGTAGATGTACCAAAACATTCAAGGGACATTTTCTCATTTTCTCAAAAGTGGGGTGACATGTTTATCAACTTTCAAAGCAGAATTACTTTCCCATTGTTCCTCAACTGTAGTGTATGATTCTTGCTCTGAGTCTCTACTTTTATCTAATGTAAAAAACACCATGTCAAATGTTGCTACATATAACCGAATCGAGCCGGTCGGTGACATATGCTTGGCCTGTACCTGAGCCATACATTGTGTTTGAATGGAAACCGTACACTCACCTATGGAAGTCTTGCGAAACCATTAACTTATATATGGCCTTATGCAAACTGTATGGAAACACATGTCTGACGTTAAAGGAACATTGTATTTGCTGGAGCTCTACCACCCTTCATAAATGACTGTGTCCCCTATGCCTTCAGAAAGAATTCACACCCCTTGACTTGTTCCTCATTTTCTTGTGTTACAAATTGCGGTTACACAAAATAATTTCATGTCAACGTGGAAGAAAAATTATATAATGATGAAATATAAAACACAAATATTTTGATTAGATAAGTATTCAACCCCGAGTCAATACACCTGGCAGGGATTATAGCTGTGAGTCTTTTTGGGTGAGCCTCAAAGAGCTTTGCACACCTGGATTGTACAATATTTGCCAATTATTCTTTTTAAACTCGTCAAGTTCTGTGAAGTTGATTGTTGATCATTGCATTTTCAAGTCTAGCCATAGATTTTCAAGCCGATTTAAGTAACTAGGACACTCAGGAACATGCAATGTTGTCTTGGTAAGCAACTCCAGTGTATATTTGTCTTTGAGTTTGAGGTTATTGTCCTACTGAAAGAGGAATTTGTCTCCCTGTTTATGTAAGAAAGCAGACTGAACCTGGTTTTCCTCTAGGATTTTGCCTGTGCCTAGCTCTATTCCGTCTATTTTTATATAAAAGAAAAGCTCCCTAGTCCTTGCCAATGACGAGCATATCCATAACATGATACAACCACCACCATGCTTGAAAATTAGAAGAGTGGTGCTCAGTGATGTGTTGTGTTAAATTTTCCCCAAACATAATGCTTTGAATTCAGGACAAAATGTTCATTTTCTTTGCCACATTTTTTTGCAGTATTACTTTAGTGCCTTATTGGAAACAGGATGCATGTTTTGTAATATTTTTATTCTGTACAGACCTCCTTCTTTTCTTCCTTCATTTAGGTTACTATTGTAGAGTAACAACAATGTTGTTGATCTATCCTCAGTTTTTTCCTATCACAGCCATTGAACTCTATAACAGTTTTAAAATCACCATTGGCCTCATGTTGAAATCCGGGAGCGATGTCCTTCCTCTCCGGCAACTGAGTTAGGCAGGATGCCTGTATCTTTGTAGTGACTTGGTCTATTCATACACCATCCAAAAGGTAATTAATACATTCACCATGCTCAAAAGGATATTCAATGGCTGCTTTTTAGTTTTTTTTACCCATCTACCAATAGGTGCTTTGAGAGGCATTGGAAAATCTCCCTTGTCTTTGTGGCTGCATCTGTGCTTGAAATTCAGTACTCAACTGAGGGACTTCACATATCATTTTATGTGTGGAATACAGAGTTGGGGTAATCGTTCAAAAATAATGCTAACCACTATTATAATTTTTTTTGTTAATTTCGAAAATGTTCCAACAACAAAATGCCACTTTGATGTTGTGGGGTATTGTGTGTATATCAGTGACACAGGCTGAATTTAATTTATTTTAAATTCAGCCTTTAACACAATAACATTTTGAAAAAGTCAAGGGTTGTGAATCATTTTTGAAGCCACGATATTCTTTAGAGGTCATTCTATTTTTTTCTGCTTTGAAATTAAATGAACCTGTAGAATATCTAGGACAGATTTTACACATTCAACTTTTTTCTCTCCCTCTTTTAATTTCGATCCAAACGGGTGAGTCAAATTAAGAGGCGGTCCCCGAGGATGTGAAATGCCATTAGAACAGTATTATAAAAATATTATTGACCTTTGCGATACTGTGCTACTGGATGTCCAGCATCGGCCTTCACTGGGTTTTTAAGACAGAATATTATTAACATATGCCAGTCTTAATAAATGTTCTGTGTCACTTTATGAAAAAATGTAAGTACAACTATATAGTTTTTATGACCCTGTAAAGGTGAAGGCAGCACATATTAAGTTTTTCATGCACCGTGAACTTTTGGAGATGAGCTGCAATAGGTTACGTAATTAATTTCTACTCGCTGCAAACCCAGAGCTATATATTTTCTCCTTTTCCCTCTTTAGTTTATTTATTATTATTTTTTACCTCTTCGTGGCATGATAGGCCTTTTCAGGAGGTTTTAGTGTGTGTGTGTGTGTCTTGCTTGAAGATGGTGCTGCCCTGAGGCCACTAGATCCCCACTGCTGCCACCAAATGTAGTAGCAGTGTGTGTGTATCACAAGCAGTGGAGGCTGGTGAGGGGAGGACGGCTCATAATAATGGCTGGAACAGAGTGAATGGAATGGCATCAAACACATGGAAACCATGTGTTTGATGTATTTGATACCATTCCACTCATTTTGCTCCAGCCACTTCTACGAGCCCGTCCTCCCTAATTAAGGTGCCACCAACCTACTGTGATCACAGGGTATATGTTTACATATTTGTTCTGTATGTGCAATAGGAACGGAAAGTTCTCGACCAAAACATTGCATTTTTACTTTGACATTTGTTTGTGTCCTTTTCTTTTCGTGGAAAGGAAATGGGGACAAAATCAAATATGGATCAAAGACTGAGAACTAGTGTTCCTAACACCAGGCCAGAACTGGCTGACATTGAACAGTGACCAGTAGGAGGTCAGTAGCTTCAGACCAGGTATTGCTCTGTGCGTATCAGGAAGTAGAAAATGGCCGACATATTTGTTTTTCCCCTAGAATAAGTACTATGCCCAATTCCAAATAGAATTGGACGGAGCAAAACCCTGCACCCACACCGGCCCTCAACTGTTAAGATTGCCCACCCCTGTGTTAGGGAGTACCAGTCACATTCTCCAATACCATGTTCCTCTGTCTACAAGCCAATGAGAATATTGACACGGGTCTTCAGAGACACTGGTAAAATTCCCAAACCCATTAATTTTTTTCCAGGAGATTATTCTCAGTGGGAAGTCCTGTGTGACAGTCTTTGAAGAGAGGGTGAGTGCACCAAATAGACTGCGGTTTCCTACAGGCATTCACAGAGCAATAGGTTATTTGGGGTTACATGCTTACTACAGTCAGTCAACTCAGAGGAAAAATGTCATCTGACTTGTCGTAACTGCTTACGACAAGTGTTGCTACAGTTGAAGACGGAAGTTTACATACACCCTAGCCAAATACATTTAAACTCAGTTTTTCACAATTCCTGACATTTAATCCTTGTAAAAAAATCCCTGTCTTGGGTCAGTTAGGATCACCACTTTATTTTAAGAATGTGAAATGTCAGAATAATAGTAGAGAGAATGATTTATTTCAACTTTTACTTTCAACTTTCATCACATTCCCACTGGGTCAAACGTTTACAAACACACAATTAGTATTTGGTAGCATTGCCTTTCAATTGTTTAACTTGGGTCAAATGTTTCGGGTAGCCTTCCACAAACTTCCCACAATAAGTTGGGTGAATTTTGGCCCATTCCTCCTGACAGAGCTGGTGTAACTGAGTCAGGTTTGTAGGCCTCCTTGCTCGCACACGCTTTTTCAGTTTTGCCCACAAATGTTTTATAGGATTGAGGTCAGGGCTTTGTGATGGCCACTCCAATACCTTGACTTTGTTGTCCTCTTCTTATGACTGGGGGTTCCACTAGCGGCACCCCTCGACAACATTCCGCTGAAAAGGTAGTGCGCGAAATTCAAAAATATTTTTGGGAAATATGTAACTTTCATACATTAACAAGTGCAATACACCAAATGAAATATAAACTTCTTGTTAATCTACCCATCATGTCCGATTTCAAAAGGGCTTTACAGCGAAAGCACAACATATGATTATGTTAGGTCAGAGCCTAGTCACAAAAACACACACAGCCATTTTTCCAGCCAAAGAGAGGAGTTACAAAAAGCAGAAATATAGATAAAATGAATCCCTAACCTTTGATAAATTCATCAGATGACACTCATAGGACTTCATGTTACAAAATACATGTATGTTTTGTTCGATAAAGTGCATATTTATATCCAAAAATCTCAGTTTACATTGGCGCGTTACATTCAGTAATGTTTTGCTTCCAAAACATCCGTTGATTTTGCAGAGAGCTACATCAATTTACAGAAATACTAATAATAAACATTGATAAAAGATACAAGTGTTATTCACAGAATTAAAGATACACTTCTTCTTAATGCAACTGCTGTAACATATTTCAAACTTTACGGAAAAAGCAAACCATGCAATAATCTGAGTACGGCGCTCAGACAACAAATCAAGTCAAACAGATATCCGCCATGTTGGAGTCAACAGAAGTCAGAAATAGCGTTATAAATATTCACTTACCTTTGATGATCTTCATAAGAATGCACTCCCAGGAAGCCCAGTTCCACAATAAATGTTTGATTTGTTCGATAAAGTTAATCTTTATGTCCAAATACCTCCTTTTGTTTGCGCGTTCAGTACACAATCCAAACTCACGACGCGCGATCACTAGGAGCAGACGAAAAGTCAAAAAGTTCTGTTACAGTCCATAGAAACATGTCAAACGAAGTATTTAGAATGTTTTTAACATACATCTTCAATAATAATAATAATTCTCCAAACAGAGAACTCCTTTGTCTTCAGAAATGCAATGGAACTCAAGCTAACTCTCACATGAACACACGTCACCAGCTTGTGGCACTCTGCCAGACCACTGACTCAAAGAGCCCTCATTCCCCCCTCCTTCACAGTAGAAGCATCAAACAAGGTTCTAAAGACTGTTGACATCTAGTGGAAGCCTTAGGAAGTGCAATATGACCCCATAGACACTGGGTATTCGATATGCCAAGAGTTGAAAAACTACAAACCTTATATTTCCCACTTCCTTGTTGGATTTTTCTCAGGTTTTCGCCTGCCATATGAGTTCTGTTATACTCACAGACATTCAAACAGTTTTAGAAACTTCAGAGTGTTTTCTATTCAAATCTACTAATAATATGCATATATTAGCAACTGGGACTGAGTAGCAGGCAGTTTACTCTGGGCACGCTTTTCATCCAAACGTGAAAATGCTGCCCCCAATCCCAAACAGGTTAAGCCATTTTGCCACAACTTTGGAAGTATGTTTGGGGTCATTATCCATTTGGAAAACCCATTTGTGACCAAGCTTTAACTTCCTTACTGATGTCTTGAGATGTTGCTTCAATATATCCACATAATTGTCCTGCCTCATGATGCCATCTATTTTGTGAAGTGCACCAGTCACTCCTGTAGCAAAGCACCCCCACAACATGATGCTGCCATCCCCGTCCTTCACAGTTGGGATGGCATTCTTCGGCTTACAAGCCTCCCCCTTTTTCCCCCAAACATAACGATGGTCATTATGGCCAAACAGTTCTATTTTTGTTTCATCAGACCAGAGGACATTTCTCCAAAAAGTACAATCTTTGTCCCCATGTGCAGTTTCACACCATAGTCTGGCTTTTTTATGGTGGTTTTGGAGCAGTAGCTTCTTCCTTGATCAGCGGCCTTTCAGGTTATGTCGATATAGGACTTGTTTTACTGTGGATATAGATACTTTTGTACTTGTTTCCTCTAGCATCTTCACAAGGTCCTTTGCTGTTGTTCTGGGATTGATTTGCACTTTTCGCACCAAAGTTCGTTCATCTCTAGGAGACAGAAAGCGTCTCTTTCCTGAGCGATATGACAGCTGTGTGGTCCCATTGTGTTTATAGTCGCGTACTGTTGTTTGTACAGATGAACGTGGTACCTTCAGGCGTTTGGAAATTGCTTCCAATGATGAACCAGACTTGTGGTGGTCTACATTTTTTTTCTGAGGTCTTGGCTGATTTCTTTTGATTTTCCCACGATGTCAAGCAAAGAGGCACTGAGTTTGAAGGTAGGCCTTGAAATGCATCCACAGGTGCACCTCCAATTGACTCAAATTATGTCAATTAGCCTATCAGAAGCTTCTAAAGCCATGGCATTTTCTGGAATTTTCCAAGCTGTTTAAAGGCACAGTCAACTTAGTGTATGTAAACTTCTGACCAACTGGAATTGTGATACAGTGAATTATAAGTGAAATAATCTGTTAACAATTGTTGGAATAATTACGTGTGTCATGCACAAAGTAGATATCCTAACCGACTTGCCAAAACTAGTTTGTTAACAAAAAATTTGTGGAGTGGTTGAAAAACAATTTTTAATGACTCCAACCTAAGTGTATGTAAACTTCCGATTTATACTGTATGTCTGGCTTTATGACAACGGTACGTGTTACCAATATTTTAGAAAACAATGATGTTGTTGGTGTCACACACAATGGATTGAGGAAGCCACGATGACATTGCTTAGTTTTCTCTGAACACTGAAGTAAGAAACTCAGTTAAATACGAACTCAAATGGAATATGCCCTTCAAGTAGTGCACATAAACATTTTAACTGCTTGTTGAAGACACGCATCTTGATAATTGAAGGGGTAGTTATTGAAACCTGTCTGACATCTCCTTTGTGTGTGAAAAATGGGGTATCGTTTTGTTCTGCTTCCTGTGATAATTGGTTCCTGGCTTTTTTAACCTTGATCTCTCCTTTCCCACTTCACAAGCAAGACTGACTTTTTATCCGCAAGGTGTTTTAATTAGTGTAACAAGCTCTTGATTTCCAAATGTTCAGAAGCGATTAAAATGTATTGTGCTTTACTATTAATCAGTCAACACACAGTTTTTCTATCCCATGCCTAAGGTTCTTCTAGGTAATCACTGTCCTATTTCACCCAAGATGTCGCCACTAAATATCTTAACACAAAATATATAATTAAAAAACAGTACCCGACTGAATGAACAATAGTGCTCTGTGCTGTATCATATTGAATTGTATTGAATTCTACTGCACTGAATCATATTGAAATGTACAGTATTCTACTGTACTGTACCTCTTGATATTGTATGTCTCCGCATATATCTATCTTCTATTAACTGACTCTTATGACATTTCCATGAAACAAAGGTTGCATCACACAATCTAACTGTACCTTTCCTCCTACTGCGTGTGATCCCACTAGACGCTAGAAGCTTTGTTCTCTGTCACCAGCAATACCCCGCCGCGACTTTCATTTGGCTCACAGTGTGTATCACTTGTTAATTAGATAAGCATACACACACAACATGGCTATTATTTTGTATGGGCCACTATTCCTGGATAAAGGCACCGCCACTATGACACGGAAACAGCCTTTATCATTCAGCTAAACACAAATTACCACCGTCTTTGAAGTTCACTTTGCAACGTTTTATCAGCCCTCCCGCTGCTATGAAGTAATGCTAACGACTTCCGAGAGGCGAATGGTTCATCATGCAAAATGAAACGTCTCGTCAATTATTAGCTTTCTTTCAGGCAAACTGTATCGTATAACTATTGAAAACCTCACTTCTTCTAACAACCTCTAACTAGACTCGTTTCTGGCGTATCTTTGTCATGTTTGGACCTGCAAGTGTAACGGCAGTGGTTCGGTGAACTGCGCTCGCATGATGAGTAACGTTGCCTAAGATCTGAAGGCTTGGGTTAGCTCCCAGAGTTAATTTATCCCTGGGCTTTAGTTCAGCGGGCTAACACATGGGCTAATACAGTCTTGTGGTGCACATGAGATCTGGGTTTGAACCCTCGTTTGTCACATGGGTTCCATGACTCTGATGGGTCTCGACACGGAGGAGGTCAAAGGGAGTGAAATGTAACAGAAGTCGTTCGGTGGACAACAGTTGCATGATGATGTAACCGTGTCTGAAACCTGAAGACTTGCATTAGCTCCCCGAGCTGATGTCCAGGCCTTAGCTCAGCAGGCTAACACAACAAACCCACAGATACTTATGGTTCAGTGAAAATAGTTTCCCTCTCCTTCTCTATTTTACCTCATGGATAAAAACAAATGTATTGAAAAACTAAGCAGCAATAGACCTATCATTCAACATATCGTACACCTCTCAGGTGTTAGAAGCATTGTGGGAGAGCACCATTGTTACATCTACGTGCTCCTGGCAATATCAATGTCAAAGCTGGTGGAGCAATTGAGAGCAGGCCTCTGTTTGAAAAGTGTAAGGAGTGGAAGGGTGTGTGTTTGTGTGTGTGTGTGTATCTGCAGAGGGAGAGGCAAAGTGACATTTGAGGGGCACTTTACAGAAGCGGCGGCAGCCAGAGATCTTCGGTATCACCTAAAGAGCCTTTGTCAGTCATTGGAAAGCTGTCACCTTTCAAGGGGCTTGATATGGGAGGGGACTGGCTGACAGGTAGGAATTCATGAGAGGTGTATGACGGTGGATCCCGGCGCTGTTACAGTGTGTGTGTGTGTGTGTGTGTGTGTGTGTGCATGCGCACGTGCGTGCGTGCGTGTGTGTGGAGTGAGTGAGGCCCTTTGTCTCAAGAGGATGGGTCCCCTTCAGGGATCGGGCCATCGATCTGATGCAGAAAGAGGAGGAAGAGAAAATATATGTTTTCCTTATAAAAGGGAGGCACACGTTTCCCTTCTGAAAATGTCTTCCAAATACATACTTCCAAATATATACTGATTTTCAATTAAGGAAAATCAAAGAAGTATCATTTAAACTTTTAATTTGCAAAAGCACATCCTAGGTCAATCAGGTGAATTCCCATACATTTAATATCTATGTAGTTTAATTGTGCAGGTGTGTTCCAGGAGTAAGTGTCAAGTTCAGTCAATTTAAGGAAACAATACAAATGGAGTTAATTCCCTGAATTGAATTGGCGACATTTGATTTGACCCTAATCTTGTTGGGTTCACCAATGGCAGAATAAAACTAATGCAACCCTATATACTGTACCTCAGAATGCATTGCAAATTAAGTCAAGGAGTTAACCATCCACTCAAGTCAAGAAGTTCCAAGCAGTCCAATTCAAACCCAGTCCACACCATATCATCAGAGTCTTCATTATGTCACTTCTCTGTGTTAGTTCAAGTGCTTCACATCGACGTAATATATACACAAGAGGACGTTAGCTACTTCGGCCATTATTCCAGCACTCTGCTGAAATGACTTGAGCTCACTGCCACAGAGTCTCACTGACTTGAGCTGAGAACACAAAGCAATCAAGAGAGTTGCTCTCACCTCCGCTCACAGTGCCACCCAGACTGAGTAAGACTGAGTGTAAATCATGCTGGAACAACTGAATAAACACATCAACCACAATGGCAAATTGCAAGGCTTATTTTTGTGTGTGTGTTTGATGCCTGCGTGTGCACATGTGTGCGTGTGGTTGTATGTGTGTGTCCGATTGTCTGCTTGTGTGTGTGCTGGTGTGTGCACGTGTGCATGTGTTTGTGTGCGTGCTGAGCATATGTGCCTGTGTGTGCACGTGTGTTTGTGTGTTGATGTAATAATCTGTGTTCCCCTCCATATTACACAGTTCTCCATCGCAGTAAATGAGTTCTGTCAATGCTCGTGCATCTCAATTACAGCTGGGAGACAATAGGCAGCAGTGGCGGAGGATGTCAGAGAAAAAAAAAAGTTGGGGAGGGGTGGAAGGAGGAGGTGGGGGTGTGTTTTGTCACTGCCGCCGCCACGTCAGAGCCACCGTGTTTGATAATCTGACTGCTCCTCACTCTCACTCATACAAAACCTGGCGTCACCATCACTGTGTGAAAGAGACAGAAACTCCTCCCCCACATCTAGTCTAAAGCATTGTAGTCTAAAAATCGTATTTTTTTTGTCTTTGACAATAGCTCTATTGAAGCAGAATCATTCCCAAGGGACGGTTTTAATCAAATCATAGCAAGTTTTACACAAAATCTTTGTTTTTTCAACCCTAATAGCTGAGATCACACGTATAGCTGAAGTCGGAAGTTGACATATACCTTAGCCAAATACATTTAAACTCAGTTTTTCACAATTCCTGAAATTTAATCCTAGTAAAAAATCCCTGTTTTATGTCAGTTAGGATCACCACTTTATTTTAAGAATGTGAAATGTCAGAATAATAGTAGAGGGAATGATTTATTTCAGCTTTTCTTTCTTTCATCACATTCCCAGTGGGTCAGAAGTTTACATAAACTCAGTTAGTATTTGGTGGCACTGCCTTACAATTGTTTAACTTGGGTCAAACGTTGCAGGTAGCCTTCCACAACCTTCCCACAATAAGTTGGGTGAATTTTGGCCCATTCCTCCTGACAGAGCTGGTGTAATTGAGTCGGGATTGTAGGCCTCTTGCTCGCACACACTTTTTCAGTTCTGCCCACACATTTTCTATGGCATTGAGGTCAGGGCTTTGTGTTGGCCACTCCAATACCTTGACTTTGTTGTCCTTAAGCCATTTTGCCATAACTTTGGAAGTATGCTTGGGGTCATTGTCCATTTGGAAAACCCATTTTCGAACAAGCTTTAACTTTAACTGATGTCTTGAGATGTTGCTTCAATATATCCACATAATTTTACTGCCTCATGATGCCATCTATTTTGTGAAGTATACCAGTCCCTCCTGCAGCAAGCAGCCCCACAACATGATGCTGCCATCCCCGTGCTTCACGGTTGGGATGGTGTTCTTCAGCTTGCAAGCCTCCCCCTTTTTTCCTCCAAAGATAACGATAGTCGTTATGGCCAAACAGTTCTATTTTTGTTTCATCAGACAGGAGGACATTTCTCCAAAAAGTAAAATCTTTGTCCCCATGTGCAGTTGCAAACCGTAGTCTGGCTTTTCTATGGCGGTTTTGGAGCAGTGGCTTCTTCCTTGCTGAGCGGCCTTTCAGGTAATGTCGATATAGGACTCGTTTTACTGGGGATATAGATACTTTTGTACCTATTTCCTCCAGCATCTTCACAAGGTCCTTTGCTGTTCTATGATTGATTTGTACTTTTCGCACACAAAGTAAGTTCATCTCTAGGAGACAGAACGCGTGGTATGAAGGCTGCGTGGTCCCATGGTGTTTATACTTGCGTACTGTTGTTTGTACAGATGAACGTGGTACCTTCAGGCGTTTGGAAATTGCTCCCAAGGATGAACCAGACTTGTTGAGGTCTACAATTGTTTTTTATGAGGTCTTGGGCGATTTCATTTGATTTTCCCATGATGTCAAGCAACGAGTGACGGTAAGGCCTTGAAATACATTGAAGGTAAGACCTTGAAATACATCCACAGGTACACCTCCAATTGACTCAAATTATGTCATTTAACCTATCAGAATCTTCTAAAGCCATGACATCATTTTCTGGAATTTTCCAAGCCGTTTAAAGCCACAGTCATCTTAGTGTGTAAACTTCTGATCCACTGGAATTGTGATACAATGGATTATAATTGAAATAATCTGTCTGTAAACAATTTTTGGAAAAATTACTTGTGTCGTGCACAAAGTAGATGTCCTAACCGACTTGCCAAAACTATAGTTTGTTAACAAGAAATTTGTGGAGTGGTTGAAAAACAAGTTTTAATGACTCCAACCTAAGTGTATGTACAGTTGCAGTCAGAAGTTTACATACACTTAGGTTGGAGTCATTTTCACCTTCTGGCATTTCCTAGGCTCTCTGCGACTTCACACAAAACCTCATAATAGCAGCTACCCACATCTGGGGTGATAGAAGGAAAACATTTCCTCAACATAAAATACATTTTATGAATTTTTCATGCCAGTCGGCAACTTTTCAAGACATGTGAAAAGAGCGAATGAAAGAAAAGGAAAGACTTGGTAGCTAGGTAGAAAAGGGGAGGAGGGGGGATGGGTGATGGTTGAAAGAAAGGAAATAAACTAATCCAGATAGATGTTGATTTAAATAAGCAAACCTCGCCGTGTGTCTATTTTCAGCGGGGCTGACGAGACGAGACAAAAAAAAAAGAAACAGAGAAAAAAAGAGAAGAAGAAAAAAAAAAATTGCCGAGTTGAATTTATCAGCTTGGCACCTGCTCCAGAACATTCTTGATGAAGCAAAGGTTGTCTTCATTAGGCACATTAATATTCATGACGCATGGTAATTTTGACACAGAAAAGGTCTCGGTAACCTTTTCGAGTGTGAGAATTTTTTACTTCTCAAGGAAATTATAGTCCGGCAATGACTTAATTAATGCCTGCTTTCTTGGCCAGGCTTGAGGACCTGTCAGTTTGGCACTGCACGGGCTGTCAGACAACGCCAAAGGCTTGGGGAGAGAAGGATTGAAGGAGAGGAGAGGAGGTGGAGGAGGGGGATAGAGACAGACAACGGGTATACACATCTTTGCCCGCAGAACAAGGCCATGCATTTTTACCTCAACTGATTTATTTACCATTGCTTACTCTGTCACTCTCTCTCTCTTCTCTTTTTCTCTCTCCTTCTCACTATGTCTCTCATGACTCCCTATTCCAGGTTTGTCTTCATCCTTCTCTGTCTTTCTGACCTTCACAGAGTTAATGCTTTCCAAAGGAGCTTGAAAGAAGAGTTAACCAAAGAAACGTTTTGGAACAACCATCACATTATCATGTCCACATTTTAGAGAAAGGAGCACATTAGAAAACACATTTTGATGAAAACTATGCCATGTGTTCAGTTATTTAATCACTTCTGCAGGTCAGGTACACATATTAGCCTGGAGCTATCCCATTCTAGGTCCTTTCTCCCGGCTAACTAAAGAGGCCCATCAGCCACTCCTGGGCTAATATACCCAGACACTTTCTACTGCCGGTACGGGGCAAGGAAACCTACCGATCCTTCACGACTGGACTACGACGTAATCTGCTTGAGGGGATACTCAACTGGCCTCTACATCGCGACCACCCCTGAATGCCCATCCGCTAGCCGCATCCCGCTAGCTGCTAGCTGTCTAGAGCATATTGGCCTGTTAGCTGTATAGATCCCTTGGCCAATTCATCGGGCCACTATACCTATTTTGCCAATTGGACTTGGACCCCTCTGCTACTCAGAACCCTACTAATCCATCACGACTGGTCAATCGACGCCACCACACGTGGAGGCCAAAACAGACTTTCCTCCATTGAGACGTCCCTCTAAGGCCCTTCTGCTAGCTTCCTAGCCCCGGTCTGCTAGCTTGCTATCCCGTGCCTGCTAGCTGTCTGAATCGCCATGTTTCCAGCCAGACCAACCACTCACTGGACCCCTATTGATCACCCGGCTACGCATGCCTCTCCCCAATATCAATATGCCTTGTCTATTACTGTCCTGGTTAGTGATTATTGTCTTATTTCACTGTAGAGCCTCTAGCCCTGCACAATTTAACTTAACCTACTATTTAGTTCCACTTCCCACATATGCGGTGGGATCACCTGGTTTAAACGTCTCTGGAGACAATATCTCTCTCATCATTACTCAATGCCTAGGTTTACATCCAATGTACTCACATCCTACCATACCTTTGTCTGTACATTATGCCTTGAATCTATTATCTCAGACCCAGAAACCTGCTCCTTTTACTCTCTTCTCTGAACGCACTAAACCAGTTCTGATAGCCTTTAGCCTTACCCTCATCCCACTCCTCCTCTGTTCCTCTGGTGATGTAGAGGTTAATCCAGGCCCTGCAGTGCCTAGCTCCACTCCTATTCCCCAGGTGATCTCATTTGTTGACTTCTGTAACTGTAAAAGCAATGGTTTCATGCATGTTAACATTATAAGTGTCCTCCCTAAGTTAGTTTAATTCACTGCTTTAGCACACTCTGCCAACCCGGATGTCCTAGCCGTGTCTGAATCCTGGCTTAGGAAGTCCACCAAAAACCCTGAAATTTCCATCCCTAACTATAACATTTTCTGACAAGATAGAACTGCCAATGTGGGCGGTGTTGCAATCTAGCCTGCAGAGTTCTGTCTTACTATCCAGGTCTGTACCCAAACAATTAGAACTTCTACTTTTAAAAATCCATCTTTCCAGGAACAAGTCTCTCACTGTTGCCGCTTGCTACAGACCACCCTCTGCCCCCAGCTGTGCCCTGGACACCATATGTGAATTGATTGCCCCCCATCTATCTTCAGAGCTCGTGCTGCTAAGTGTCCTAAACTGTGACATGCTTAACACCCTGGCCATCCTACATTCTAAGCTTGATGCCCTCACCAGGTACAACCCCAAATCCGTAAACACGGGCACCCTCATAGATATCATTCTAATCAACTTGTCCTCCAAATACACCTCTGCTGTTTTCAACCAAGATCTCAGTGATCACTGCCTCATTGCCTGCATCCGTAATGGGCCTGCGGTCAAACGACCACCCCTCATCACTGTCAAACGCTCCCTAAAACACTTCAGCAAGCAGGCCCTTCTAATCAACCTGGTCCGGGTATCCTGGAAGGATATTGACCTCATCACGTCAGTAGAGGATGCCTGGTTATTCTTCCTCACCATCTTAAATAAGCATGCCCAATTCAAAAAATGTAGAACCAAGAACAGATATAGCCCTTGGTTCTCTCCAGACCTGACTGCCCTTGACCAGCACAGAAACATCTTGTGTCGTTCTGCATTAGCATCGAACAGCCCCCGTGATATGTAACTTTTCAGGGAAGTTAGGAACAAATATACACAGGCAGTTAGGAAAACTAAGGCTAGCTTTTTCAAGCAGAAATTTGCATCCTGTAGCACAAACTCAAAAAAGTTCTGGGACATGGAGAATAAGAGCACCTCCTCCCAGCTGCCCACTGCACTGAGGCTAGGAAACACTGTTGCCACCGATAAATCCACTATAATTGAGAATTTCAAAAAGCATTTTTCTACGGCTGGCCATGCTTTCCACCTGGCTACCCCTACCCCAGTCAACAGCCATGCGCTCCCCACAGCAACTCGCCCAAACCTCCCCCACGTCTCCTTCACCCAAATCCAGATAGCTGATGTTCTAAAACAGCTGAAAAATCTGGACCCCTACAAATAACCCGGGCTAGACAATCTTGACCCTCTCTTTCTAAAATTATCTGCCGAAACTGTTGCAACCCCTATTACTAGCCTGTTCAACCTCTCTTTCATATCGTCTGAGATTCCCATAGATTGGAAAGCTGCCGCGGTCATCCCCCTCCTCAAAGAGGGAGACAATCTAGACCCAAACTGCTACAGACCTATATCTATTCTTCCCTGCCTTTCTAAGGCAAACAGATTACCGACCATTACTGACAATTTCGAATGGCACCGTACCTTCTCCGTTATGCAATCTGGTTTCAGAGTCGGTCATGGGTGCACCTCAGCCAAGCTCAAGGTCCTAAATGGTAACATAACCGCCATCGATAAGAGACATTACTGTGCAGCCGTATTCATTGACCTGAATAAGACTTTCGACTCTGTCAATCACAACATTCTTATTGGCAGACTCAACATCCTTGGTTTCTCAAATTATTGCCTCGCCTGGTTCACCAACTACTTCTCTGATAGAGTTCAGTATGTCAAATCGAAGGGCCTGTTGTCCGGACCTCTGGCAGTCTCTATGGGGGTGCCACAGGGTTCAATTCTCGGGCCAACTCTCTTCTCTGTATACATTATGATGTCGCTCTTGCTGCTGGTGATTCTTTGATCCACCTCTATGCAGACGACACCATTCTGTATACTTCTGGCCCTTTTTTGGACACTGTTTTAACTAACCTCCAGATGAGCTTCAATGCCATACAACTCTCATTCCGTGGCCTCCAACTGCTCTTAAATGCAAGTAAAACTAAATGCATGCTCTTCAACCAATCGCTGCCCGTACCTGCCCGCCCGTCCAGCATCACCACTCTGGACGGTTCTGACTTAGAATATGTGGACAACTACAAATACCTAGGTGTCTGGTTAGACTGTAAACTCTCCTTCCAGACTCACATTAAACATCTCCAATCCAAAATTAAATCTAGAATCGGCTTCCTATTTCGCAACAAAGCATCCTACACTCATGCTGCCAAACATACCCTCGTAAAACTGACCATCCTACCGATCCTCGACTTTGGCGATGTCATTTACAAAATAGCCTCCAACACTCTACTCAACAAATTGGATGCAGTCTATCACAGTGCCATACTTTTCGCCACCAAAGCCCCATATACTACCCACCACTGCGACCTGTACGCTCTCGTTGGCTGGCCCTCGCTTCATACTCGTCGACAAACCCACTGGCTCTAGGTCATCTACAAGTATCTGCTAGGTAAAGCCCCGCCTTATCTCAGCTCACTGGTCACCATAGCAGCACTCACCCGTAGCACGTGCTCCAGCAGGTATAGCTCACTGGTCACCCCCAAAGCCAATTCTTCCTTAGGCCGCCTCTCCTTCCAGTTCTCTGCTGCCAATGACTGGAACGAACTGCAAAAATCACAAAAGCTGGTGACTCATAACTCCCTCACTAGCTTTAAGCACCAGCTGTCAGAGCAGCTCACAGATCACTGCACCTGTCCGTAGCTCATCTGTAAATAGCCCATCCAATCTACCTCATCCTCATCCCCATACTGTATTTATTTATTTATCTTGCTCCTTTGCATCCCAGTATCTCTACTATTCATCTTCTGCACATTCTACCATTCCAGTGTTTAACTGCTATATTGTAATTACTTTGCCACCATGGCCTATTTATTGCCTTACCTCTCTTATCCTACCTCATTTGCACATGCTGTATATATATTTTTTCTACTGTATTATTAATTGTATGTTTGTTGATTCCATGTGTAACTCTGTGTTGTTGTATGTGTCGAACTGCTTTGCTTTATCTTGGCCAGGTCGCAGTTGCAAATGAGAACTTGTTCTCAACTAGCTGGTTAAATAAAGCTGAAAAAAAATACAAGGTTGAAGTCGGAAGTTTACATCCACCTTAGCCAAGTACATTTAAACTCAGTTTTCACAATTCCTGACATTTAATCCTAGTAATAAATCCCTGTCTTATGTCAGTTAGGATCACCACTTTATTTTAAGAATGTGAAATGTCAGAATAATAGTAGAGAGAATTATTTATTTCAGCTTTTATTTATTTCATCACATTCCCAGTGGGTCAGATGTTTACATACACTCAATTAGCATTTGGTAGCATTGCCTTTAAATTGTTTAACGTGGGTCAAACGTTTCGGGTAGCCTTCCACAAGCTTCCCACAATAAGTTGGGTGAATTTTGGCCCATTCCTCCTGACAGAGCTGGTGTAACTGAGTCAGTTTTGCTGTTCTGCCCACACATTGTCTATAGGATTGAGGTCAGGGCTTTGTGATGGCCACTCCAATACCTTCACTTTGTTGTTCTTAAGTCATTTTGCGACAATTTTGGAAGTATGTTTGCTGTCATTGTATATTTGGAAGAGCGATTTATGACCAAGCTTTAACCCTGACTGATGTCTTGAGATGTTGCTTCAATATATCCACATAATTTTACTGCCTTATGATGCCATCTATTTTGTGAACTGCACCTTCCCTCCTGCAGCAAAACACCGCCACAACATGATAATGCCACCCCCATGCTTCACGGTTGGGATGGTGTCCTTTGGCTGGCAAGCCTCCCCCTTTTTCCTCCAAACATAAGGATGTGCATTATGGCCAAACAGTTCTATTTTTGTTTCATCAGACCAGAGGACATTTCTCCAAAAAGTACAATCTTTGTCCCCATCTGCAGTTGCAAACCATAGTCTGGCTTTTTTATGTGTCACACTCTGACCATAGTTTGCGTTGTTTGTTTCTATGTTTTGTTTGGTCAGGCTGTGATATGAGTGGGCATTCTATGTTGTATGTCTAGTTTGTCTGTTTCTATGTGTTTGGCCTGATATGGTTCTCAATCAGAGGCAGGTGTTAGTCGTTGTCTCTGATTGGGAACCATATTTAGGTAGCCTGTTTTGTATTGTGGGGTGTGGGTGATTGTTCCTGTTTCCAGTGTTGGTAGTCACGTTACGGGACTGTGTCGTCGTTCTTTTTGTTCGTTGTTTAAGTATCCCATTTAAAATGGATATTCATCACGCTGCATTTTGGTCCTCCTCTCATTCACCCGACGAAGATCGTTACATTATGGCAGTTTTGGAGCAGTGGCTTCTTCCTTGCTCAGCGGCCTTTCAGGTTATGTCGCTATAGGACTCAATTATTGTGGATATAGATACTTTTGTACCTGTTTCCTCCAGCATCTTCACAAGGTCCTTTGCTGTTGTTCTAGGATTGATTTGAACGAACATTGGTGCAAAAAGTGCATCTCTAGGAGACAGAATGCGTCTCCTTCCTGAGCGGTATGACGGCTGCGTGGTCCCATGGTGTTTATACTTGCGTACTATTGTTTTTACAGATGAACGAGGTACCCTCAGACGTTTGAAAATTGCTCCAAACAATGAACCACACTTGTTGAGGTATACCATTTTTTTCTGTGGTCTTGACTGATTTCTTTTGATTGTCCCATGATGTCAAGCAAAGAGGCACTGAGTTTGAAGGTAGGCCTTGAAATACTTCCACAGGTACACCTCCAATTGACTCAAATTATGTCAATTAGCCTATCAGAAGCTTCTAAAGCCATGAAATGCATTTCTGGAATTTTCCAAGCTGTTTTAAGGCACAGTCAACTTAGTGTATGCAAACTTCTGACCCACTGGAATTGTGACACAATCTGTCTGTAAACAATTGTTGGAAAATGTACTTGTGTCGTGCACAAAGTAGATGTCCTAACCAACTTGCCAAAACTATAGTTTGTTAACCAGAAATTTGTGGAGTGGTTGAAAAACGAGTTTTAATGACTCCAACCTAAGTGTATGTAAACTTCCAACTTCAACTGTATGTGTTCTATCTTGATCCAATTATAATACATTTAATTTAAGAAGTGTTCAACGCCAATTGGTTCATACCAACCCACTCTGACACCATTCTTAGTTCACTTGCTCAGTACATCTGTTGGCTCGTTACATGATCATGCTGCGCCATACATTGTAGTGTCAATCAGCATACTTGACCACTCTTGATTTGTTCATTACTGAAAGTTAACAATTGGAAAAGAGAGCAGAGAAGTGGTCCTAGGCAAATTCCGTGTGGAACACCACAGTGTATATCTTTACTGTTTGAAAAGCTACCATTAAAGAACACCTTTTCCCCTTCTCCTGGATAGATCTGCAGACTTATAACCCTAACATTTGAGTTGACCTAGTAACAGTTCATGATCAACTACATCAAAAGCAGCACTGAAATCTAGCAGCACTGCCCCAACTAACTTCCTGTCATCCATACTCTTTAACCAATCATCTGTCATTTGTGCTGAGGCCTTGGAAGGGAGTGTGAACAATCAGTTTGTCATACCTCAGATATGCCATGTCAACTCGTTCTCTTGCAGCCTTCATATTAGTTCCTGTAGGCTATACGGTGAGTGTACAAAACATTAGGAACACCTTCCTAATATTGGGTTGCACAACTTTTTGCCCTCTGAACAGTCTCAATTTGTCAGGGCATGGACTCTACAAGGCGTTGAAAGCGTTCCACAGGGATGCTGGCCCATGTTGACTCCAATGCTTCCCACAGTTGTGTCAAGTTGGCTGGATGTCCTTTGGGTGGTGGACCATTCTTGATACACACAGGAAACTGTTGATCGTGAAAAAAACAGCAGCATTGCAGTTCCTGACACACTAAAACCGGTGTGCCTGGCACCTACAACCATACCCCATTCAAAAGGTACTTAAATATTTTTAATTCATCCTCTGAATGGCACACACACAATCCATGTTTCTATTGTCAAAGGCCTACAAATCCTTCTTTAACCTGTCTCCTCCCCTTCATCTACACTGACTGAAGTGGATTTGACATCAATAAGGGATCATAGCTTTCACCTGGTCAGTCTATGTCACGGAAAGAGCAGGTGTTCCTATTGTTTTGTACACATTCATGTTTTCGGGTTGTGTTTCGTTTCATTTGAACGACGTCCACAAGCATGTGACTGCAGCGTATCACTGGAAGCTAGAGGACGTTCTGCCAGATTAGGGCTCTTTCTCTTTGAGAAGGACGAGGAGCGAGGACGCAAGGAATCCAGGAAAGACTAACTGAACCCAGACAAGGCTCATAGTCACACTAAGATATTCCAGTAGACACAATTGTCTGGCTCCATCAGGTGAACGACATCCATCCGCTTCTTTTCCTTGTCGTTGAGTGATCCGTTGACACTATTTCCATACGCAACATTTCAACCTCTCCCGAGATGGTGGTAAAGATGGTATAAAATGGAAATATTACACATCCAACCTGTATCCATCTCTGTTTGTGTCTTTGCTCTTCATAACACACACACACACACCTGTACACCCCCACAAACCAAGCAACGCACTGCAGCCTACGGAAAAACTGGTTTTCGCGAGTGAATCATGGCATGTCTAGCCAGCATCAGGCGGTAAAAAATGGGAACATAAGGGAGCATTTCCTTTATCATACCCCATAAAAAGAGTAATTTGCCGGAGCCCTTGTAGCACAATATGGAAGGCGGTGTGTTTCGCTGATAATGTAGAGATGACAAATGGTTCCATACTGGGAGGTTTCCCCCTTTCTGTGTTGCTTGTGTAATAAATTGTGAGGAAAGACAGGGGAGAGAGACTGAACAAGAGCTAGATATAGAGAGAGGAGGGAGGGACAGAGGGCGGGGAGAGAGAGGGGGAGAGAGAAAAATAGGGAGGGAGAAAGAGAGGGATAGAGGGGTGAGAGAGTCCTGAACAAGAGCTAGAGATAGAAAGAGGAGAGAGGGCGAGAGGGGGGAGAGAGAGAAAATAGGGAGAAAGAGAGGGAGAAGGATAGGGGAAGGGAGAGAGAGTCCTGAAACCTATACCCACTCCGTCCAAACACAAAAAAAACTTTGGCTATACCAGTGAACAAACATGTGCAGACACACACCTGCATGTTGACAATCCAACGCACGCACACACACACTAATAAGTGTTGTGAATACCTGGGTATAGTCTGAAGAAATTACGGACTTTAGACCACTTACAATACTCTCAACAGAGAGGGTCTCTCTCTCTCTCTCTCAAGATTATTCAAAGGGCTCTCAACAGGTTGCACTCCCATCAAAGGGCTCTCTTTCTCTCTCTCGCTTTCTCTCGCTCTCTCTCGCTCTCAAGATTATTACACATTCAAAAATTTGCATCCAGTATTTCAACTACTAGTTCATCACCAAATGACATGATTGTACTGCACAAAAACTGCCACAGATCCATTGATTTGAAATCTTGACAATTCTATATCAATAAATACAATATACTTTACAAGTCCCCTCACCGTCATGTTTTGAGTTGTACCCGACACAAATCTATTGTCACACTATAAATATTTCTATATTTATAAATATTTCACTATTGTACAGATTAATTAATTCCAAACGAACACATATGCCTGGGGCTCTATGTATGTGTCAAGTGTGGATTTTATAAATATGCTAATTGTGTTGTCGTAGATATTGCCAATGATCAGGTGTGCGTGCATGTGTGTCATATCTTCTACTCAAGAACTCCTCAGTGTCTCTGTCAAGTCTGCCTTGTCAGGACAGACTGTCTTACTTTGATCAACCTTATAGTTCAAAGTGAAACCTGCCTGGATGAGTATGTGTGCGTAAGTCAGACAATGGGCGTGTTTGTGTGTGTGTGTGTGTCTGTGGTGTGTGTGTGTGTGTGTGTGTGCTGGTCGCAGGTATTGTATAACTA
The DNA here is from genome assembly GCF_045791955.1 of Oncorhynchus clarkii lewisi. Taxonomy (NCBI): domain Eukaryota; kingdom Metazoa; phylum Chordata; class Actinopteri; order Salmoniformes; family Salmonidae; genus Oncorhynchus; species Oncorhynchus clarkii. The sequence goes on from NC_092164.1 coordinate 41,868,936, forward strand.
TGGCCTTAATTCAATGTTCCATAATGCAATGTGCCTTCATACAATCACAATGTTGCTCCTCCAGGCTCATCTTCTATAGAGGTTTTCATTCCAATTCACATCCATCAACCTAAAGCGTTATGTTATGCACCTAGCAATGTGGAAATGGAAATATGTCACTGTTGCCCAATGCCCATTTTCAATGATTTTAGCTTCAACTGCTGTATGTGTTAACAGATCAATGTGAATGTATAGGGATGGATGCAGCTACAGTATATAATACAAAATTATTCAAAGACTTCCATCTCAAAAGCTGCCAAGAGTCACGTCTGGCTGGTCGCTACTTACACGCACAAACACACTAAGACACTGTACATGGAAACACTTAAACCGGCTCATATATGCACATACTGACAAACGCATACACATACATGCAATTAATTCCCATTTCACTCCTTGATGCAATCATGCAACCCCCACTCCACTGTCAAGCCCAAGGTCTGTATTGGCCATCGAGCTCTGGCGCGATGCAAAGAGAAGGTCTGGTCTAACGACCAACCAGAGGGACTCGTGTCTGATGCAACTCTTGCACCGAGCAACAGCAAAACGTCCACTCTGCTGAACAACAACAAGTTGGCTTTGTCTTATTATTTTGACATCAGGAGTGTCTCGCTCTCACGTACAATGGCACGGAGGACGACCTGTGACACAGTGCAAAATTGAAGTCTGAACTTGAAATCGGCACACGCAACTGGAGTTCTCACCTAATTCTCCACATTGGCAATGCTTGTTTTATGTGGAAGTCAGTTAGGTGCGCAGATCTCAAGTTAGATTTAGGCCAATGGAGAATTAAAGCCTGTGAGAACAACTGTCAATCCTAGAATAACATAGTGATGCATGCTCCCTAATCTGAATATGACAATAGCTAGCGGATGGTGGTCTCTCTTCTCATTCTCTCTGTCCTCTCTGTCCTCCCTTGATATCACTCCTTTTACATTTTTCTCTGTGTACTCGTCTCACCACCTCTCTCTTCCTTTCTGTTGATAACGTTGTCTCCCACCATCAGTTGCCAGTGTTAGTATATCCATTGCAGTTCCCCATAGTAGCGCCTCACATTGAGCTCTTTTTGAAAAGTGCGACACCGCCACTCGTTCAGTCTCTCATGTCTCCCAACCCCTCATTCGTTTGTCCTGAACTCCCTCTCCCGGTTCTTTCTCGCCATCTCTTTTTAACTTGAGTGTGCCTGGTCCCCACTTTACTCCCTCCCTCCTTTGTCTTGTTCCAGTCCTCTATCTTTCTTCCCCTCTCCACCTCCATCTCCATCCCTCTCCTCCCTCATTGCTATATGTGTCCAGCTCCCCGTCCAGTGGATAGATGCTGGCCCCATTGCTACTTCTTCCTGTAACATTCTTATGGGGGTAGGCAGAAGGTGTGTGTGTGTGTTTTGCGTGTGTCCATGCATGTGTGTGTATATAGGTTGCTTAAGGATTCATTTTGCTCTGCCATCATGGATCAAAGTGACACATGGTCAGCATCAGCACATTATGAACTATGGGCGCCTGCCACAACGGACACATTGTTCCCCCATATCCTGATATGGACAATATAAAAGACCCCGCGAGCCGAAATATCACTCTTATCACTCCTGCGCACTCCTGGATTCAAATAGTATCCGTTATCTTTCAAATGATTTAGGTGTTTGTTTGAGCCTGTCGGAAGTGCATTTGCACGTTAGGGACCACTCCATTGGTTCCATTGCGCCAGGCATGATCATTCATGTGTAGCTCAAGGATTTTCCAAGGAAACAAATAGTATTTGAGGCAAGGTTCGTATCACTTCTGCTCTGTGCTGGAGTGAGGTGTGGAGGGAAGGAGTGCTAGGAGAAATGGGACAATCAGATGGCAGTTGGGGTTTCTTCCCTCCTATTATTCACCTGCTCTCTGTCCACACATGATCATTCACTTACTAGAGAACGATGCCTGGGTGCAACGTGAATAACATGAAGGCAGTTGTAGAGCAAGCTGGATCCTTCACAAATGAGGTTATTTGATAGTCTAAGTTTGGACATGGTCGCTACGTGGTCGCCAAGGGGGTGGCATTAAAGGGAGATCTGAGAGAATGGATAGGTTGACATCAGTCATTTTAATCACCTGCTTTATTATTCAGTGAAGAGATGTCACCTGCTCCTACATACTGTAGTACCGCATAGGGGTATTGGAAGGCTGTCGAGTTGAAGTGCCAATTTGGCATGGGCTCCAAGGGGATCCATGGAGGGCCAGGTTCCACAAAGCCTTAATATTATTTTGCTTATATGTTGATCAATGAGGCCCACTGTAAATACTGTAAACTAATACTGTAGGCTGTCCAAGAACAATTAATAAAGAACATTAACATATGCAATAGACATGTAATAACATATGCCAATACACATAGAAAGTGGATATGCATGGAGGCATGTCACAATGGTGAAATGTCAACACAACTTGAGACACTGTCATTTTAGGAGACACGGCAGCGCTACTGTACCTAGCAAAATAGTGTAGAAGGGATTGCTAACAAACTGTAAGCAATTAGCTGTCTAGCTTAGCGTCTTGACTAACTGTGAGGCGAAACAATGAACTTATTTACCGTTAACTAGCCACCGCAAATCTCTTTGCTAGCAAGTGTGTCTCCAAAACGGCAAGGTGTCCCCGGCAATGATTCCTTTTTGACGCTCTATGACGTCTCCACTTTCCAAGTGTATTCAATAAGTTTTTTTCAGCGTTTTCTAAACTTATCAATAAGGCCGGCTTATCAGGCGTTTGATTGTTAAGTATTAGTATTAGTCAGTAGACTATGACCTAAATGACCTAGTTAACAGAGCTCCCTTCTTTTCAAAGTGACAGAAGCGTCCTGAAACTGTTCCATGAGGACGTTCCCCGTAGTCAGAGACGCCGTGGTACTTCTTAATGCCACAGTGTGACGCAATACTGTCACCTGGCATGTCACTCCTGTCCATCATCCACGCTGCCTAAGTGGAGGGGGGGGGGGGGGGGCACTCACATGTGTCACTAACACTCCCATATTACAGCAGGCTCCAAAGATGCTAACAGCCTTGGTAATGTTCACTGGTGGATAGGACAGAGGGGAACACACACGCATGCAACCACACAAACACAAGACACATCACACATAACATATGGAATTGTTTTAAGATGGTCATACCAAGGACCATTTAGCTATTTGATTTAGATTAAAAAATATATATATATATATATATATATATATATATATATATATATATATATATATATATATATATATATATATATATATATATATATATATATATACATACAGTACCAGTCCAAAGTTTTGACACACCAACTCATTCAATGGTTTTTCTACATTGTAGAATAAAAGTGTCGACATCAAACTGATTAAATAACACATATGAAATCAATTTATTGTAGATTTTAGATCCCCCAAAGTAGCCACTCTATGCCTTGTTGACAGCTTTGCACACTCTAGGCATTCTCTCAACCAGCTCCATGAGGAATCGTTTTCCAACAGTCTTGAAGGTGTTCTTACATACGCTGAGCACTTGTTGGCTGCTTTTCCTTCACTCTGTGATCCAACTCATCCCAAACAATCTTAACTGAGTTGAGGTTGGGTGATTATGGAGTCCAGGTCACTCCATCACTCTCATTCCTGGTCAAATAGCCCTTACGCAGCCTGGAGGTGTGTTTAGGGTCATTGTTCTGTTGAAAAATAAATGATAGTCCCACTGAGCGCAAACCAGATGGGATGGCGTATCGCTGCAGAATGCTGTGGTAGCCATGCTGGTTGTGCCTTGAATTCTAAATAGAACACTGACAGTGTCACTAGCAAAGCACCTCTGTGACACTGTGACCCCGTCTAATGTTAAACGGGCCAACCAGGTAGGATATTACCCCACCCAAAGCACAGCCCCCACACCACCAAAGGGACAGCAACAGACCACTAAGTCCGAGTATAGCCCACGGAGATCTCCCCCACTGCACAAGCCCGAGGGGGGCGCAAAACTGGATAGGAAAGATCAGGTCAGTGACTCAACCACACACACACGTAGCAAACAGATCATGACACACACTCATGCAATCCATCATTCCAGGGCACATGCATATTCAAAAGTTCAAGTACACACGCATAAATGTAAAGTATATTTCTGCTGTTAGCGCTTTTATCGCCTCCAAATACTTGTATCTATACCGAAACAAGAGCCTGACTTCCCTACATCCTTAGACACCCGGGACTCAATATAACAACAACTGTGTCTCTGAAAGGGATTGCGTTGGAGCGATGGTATGCTGGATATGTTGACGGAATAAGCGTCAATCAAACGGGAGCGAGACGCTTTTGTGTTCCCAGCTTATTCTGTTGTGTTGTTCCCTCAGGAGCCTATCTCCAATCATCAGTGCCAGGCAACCACTGTACACTCCCGAGGGAGGTCCAAATGTCTGGGGAATCAGGCTTCATTTAGCCCTCGAGCCTCTCTCGCCGTCTCTCTCTCCCTCTCTTTGGCCGACTAAAACTCTTTCCTTCTTGCTGTCCTTTCTCCGCTCTCTGGTTTTTCCCCTCATTCTTCCCATTTGCTGTGTGTGACTCCCACTTGCTCAATTTAGTCCTCTATGTTTTTCTGCCACCTCTCTAACTCTCTCATCGTTCCTTCATACAAACACTCTCCCTCTTTGTTTCTACCCCTCTTTATGCACACCTTCTTCTCCTCTATTTATTGAGGATATCTCGTTTCCATCTCTCTCATCCTCTCCTCCCCTCACACCCACATGCCGTCCCTCCCTTCTTCCTCTCTCTCTGTCTCCCTCTCTCAATCGCTCCCTTTATAGTGCTGCCCCAAACAGACACAGAGCGAGATAGTCACGGATAACGACAGGGGGGGGGGGGGGGGGGGGGATAAAGAGTGCTGTAACACAGGAGTCGCCTGTAGCTCAGCCCCTAGCTTCACAAAGGCCTCCCCAGAGAGGAGAGACGATGAGGGGGCCGCCAGTGATCCGCGTGCGTGCTGGCTCCGCTTACTGGAGTGGATTAGAGTCAGTCAACTGAAGGGAGGGAGATGAGGGAGGAATGGAATGGGCGAGAAAGAGAGAGAGGAGAGGAGAGGGGGAAAGGGAAAGAGGGTGCGAGAGCGAGAGTTGAGAGGATGGTAGAGAGAGAAAGAAGAGGGGGCAATGGGTAAGAGAGAGAGAAAGAGGGCGAGTGAGAAAAAGAGTGAAAGGGAGAGAGAGATTGAGGCTTTTGACTTCTTGAAAGCACTCTTTGGCAACAAAAAGCATTGTTAAATGAAGGAGGGCGAGCAAGAAAAAGAGTGAGAGAGAGAGAGAGATTGAGACTTCTGACTTTTTGACAGCACTCTTTGGCATCAAAAAGCATTGTTAAATGAAGGGCATTCATAGACGAGTGGAAGAGAGAGAAGCTGCAAGAGGAAGAGTAGATATCTAGGGGTAAAAAATATATTTATTCATTCGTAGTATCAAAACACACTGGCACACCTAATGGATACACAAAATGTGTAGGTGTGTGCATGCTTGTGTGTGATGTATTTGAAACTCCTAAGTGATTAGATTATTGCTAGACAAGTGACAGAGAGAGAAAGAAAGAGAGAGCGAGAAACAGAGGGAGAGAAAGAGAGAGAGAGGGGGGAGAGAGAAACAGAGGGAGAGAGACAGAGAGAGAGAAAGAGAGAGAGAGCGGAGCAGTTCTCACCATGTGATGGCTTAATTTCTTGACAGGCTTGGCAATGAGCAGTCATTTGGAGACTGAGGAAGATGCTCTGCGTTCTAATTGGAAGAGGGAGAGGTAGAGTAGGTATGTGCGTGTGTGAGTGCGTGCGTGCGTGTGTGTGTATAATGCAGATAAATAATTTACATCTCGGAGTGAACAAAGGAGATGGGCCAAATGATTGAGTGAGATATGGTGGGATGAACAATGTAGATGGAGGTGGTAGAGTAGTGTTGTATGAGAATAAGTTCTATGTGAGTTTAAGTGGCTATTTGGCTGCAGACGGGTGAACGCCAAGGTCACAGTGGCTATGTTTGTGCCCCCTATTCCATCCACTCTCAAAGCCCATATCAGAACTGCCAGAGAAAAACCCCATTCTACAGTGTCACAATGAACACGTGCATACACACACAAACACCACACTGACACACACACGCTAAATGAGGCTGGGATTCAACGTGCTTCGTTGTCCATGCAACTTTTATGCACTTTGTTGTCTATGCAACTTTTAAAGGAAATGTGCTCTGCGATCGCGGAGACCACATTCACTGTAAACGCATATGTTGGCTCAATCGGAAGTGACCTTTAAATGGCGAAGAGCCACCAACACACACACGCACACACTATCTCCGGCCCAAAAAAACACCAGGCAACCAGTAACGGTGGGTGGGTAAAATCACTGGGGAAGCCAGATTTTTTTTTTTACATAATACAACCTATGTGTTGTGATAATTGAGTTGTCTGCTCTATAACCTGTTAGTTCATATGCCTTGACTCTGTATTATATAGGCCTAAGACAATAAGAAGACACAGTGGCAGAATACATTCAAAACCGGAGAGCAACATCTGTCCGGTGAAGTCCACAAAGCATGTTGCATGTAACCAACAGTTACATGACCTACAGCATGGTGAAGCCAGGTAATGCTGCCGACATTTTCAGACCACTAAACAACTCTTGATTTCGAACCACAGAGAGTGACGGCAAGGCACAAAGAAAACAGGAGCTGCCTCCACTATTCCAACATCATTTTCAACTTCAACATTTCAACTAATCACTTATGTTTAGTCTAATTTAGTGACAACTAAAAGATACCAACAACCATTTAGTCCAATCAACGAAAGCTAAATATGACTTCCTAACTTCCTTTCAGGGGTAACGTTAGATAGTTAACATTAACTTTCTACATCTAGCTACTGTACATATTGAACTTCCATCCTCTCAGGCCAGGGGCACAATGTATGAATTAATGGTTGGATCACCGTTATAATCATTGTCCTGTATGGAGAATTAAGTAAAACCACAAGTCCAAATCCCAATGTCCATCCATGGCTAATTTAGGAAAGGGACAATTTTAGCTAGCTGGCTAGCTAGCCACTGGGGGACAACGACACAACGAGATGCAACAATTAAAGTTGTTTCTGCTCTCAATGCAATTTGACAGGAGTGACACCAAATCCAAACTGTCTTCCCTTGAAAAAAATGTTTAGGGTGCGCCAGGACCATTCACAGTTTAGCTCACTCAGTTTAGCTCAATGCTGATTGGCTATTATTTTATACTTTTTTTATCAAGGGACGCCAAATGCTCGCTGGCTTCTCTTGCATTCAATGCCACAGACGGCAACAATGGCATCCTCTTTTGGACCAGACAGCATCAGATAGAGGGCCTACACATACAGAGACAGAGGGGGCACTGTTTCGCTCGCTCTGAAACTTTGTCCAGTGAAATACATTCAGCCTCTAGCGAATTGAAGGAAAATGATGATTCTATATGTACATTTTTTGGGGGAAGCCTGGCTTCCCTTGGCAAGGCCAGGGCAACTCTAAAGTCCACTCCTCACCACATATCTCTCTCCTTCCTTTACTCACTCACTCCATCCCTCTTTTCGTTTTTAAATTCGCCAATTTAATTACCTCAAGTGCTGTCAGAGGCGGCCTTGAAAAATGGCTCCTATAAAACACAACAGCTTCAATCATGAGCGCCAAGATTCTCCCGCCGCTGCCACCGATCTCGCCCAATCCCTGCCTCTAATGAATTCATGTTGAAATGTGCAGGGGCTCACTAGTCATGAGACGAGCCGGCGCGAGATGCGATTTCAGATGGTTTCCCATTCTTTATGTCCGCCTTTTGGAGATGGACCTGGATGAGATGGTGAAACGTGTTTTAATCCCATTAGTGTAGAGGGGTGAAGGAAACGCCTGTTGGGTCCTGGGATAGGTGTGTTGGGGCTGTCCCCTGTGATTTCACTGGCACTTATAGGGGAGAGAAATGTTAAGTTACTTGTGTAACCCTGGTTTCATGTCACATGGCTCTACCCCGTCGACACTTCCTGTAAATATGAAAGAAGTGGATAGACATAAGCAATGCTAGTAGCTCCACTTTGGCCGCTGAAATGCTAGGCAACAGTTGCCCTACAACTTAATCCAATGCAAAGACAACGGGGAAAAAGGTGTGTTCCATTGAATTGAGCCCGTAAGCTGTAGCATGTACATCTATGTGTAAAGCATCAAGAAGATAAACATGTCCTCCTTCTCTAAGACAGCCATGACAAGCGTCTCATACCTTCACCTCATTTCCCAAAGGTGAGGCGCAGTGATGCTGTGATGTTGATTTAACAAACACTGATGTGTTTTACTTCTGTACTTTACCTCTGCAACATCAGCGGAGGAAGGCGCCAGGATCCAGCATGGAGGATGTGAAGACATTCTACGCAGCTTCGCTAACACGTTGACGGTTTTCCCTCAAAGACCTCCCACTTTGGTTACAAAGAGGACTCGTTTTAGTTTAGCTTGAGCTCTGTTTGACAACGGCTCACGTTTCAGTCTCTTAACTTCCAGTTTCTTGTCAATGGGTGTTATCTTTTGTTCACTGTGTTGCTCTTCTCCTTCGATTCGTTTTTCTACAACGGGGAAGTTTTTATTTATTTTACTTTTATTTAACTAGGCAAGTCAGTTAAGAACAAAATTCTTATTTTCAATGACAGCCTAGGAACAGTGGGTTAACTGCCTGTTCAGGGGTAGAATGACAGATTTGTACCTTGTCAGCTCGGGGGTTTGAACTTGCAACCCTCCGGTTACTAGTCCAACAATCTAACCACTAGGCTACCCTGCCGCCCCAGATACAGTACGTTACTTAGACACTTACTTAGACACACATCAAAGACTTGATATAGTATGAAAATAATGGTTTGAGTCTTACACCAAATATCTGGGCCCAAGCTGAACTAACTCCAAAACAACTAATAAAAAAACATGCAAGTAAAGGAAAACTTTTTTGGTTTTTTGACAAACGCCATTACTACCAAACAGGACTGTAATCTTTTTCTTTAGACTCCTCCTCAACTTGAGATCCCACAATTACCAAAGTCAAATCTGACGATGGGGGAAAATGAATGAATTAATAAATAAATAAATAAATAAATAAATAAATAAACACCTCTTTATACGCTCATCAACATGGAGGTAAGAATAGCACTCGTTATCACAGGTGAATTAGCACTTTCCTTTTCGTGTCAAAAAATAATAATAATTGTATCCCTTAGCAGCTTCTCCCATGAGATGTAAAAAGAAAATGGAGGAGGTAATAATGTACGCGGACCACCAGCGGTGCTAATTGATGCTTTCAGAGCCTTGCGTCAATGTTGCTGTCGTACTATGAGGGTGTCTAAAAGGCTCTCGACGAAGTACTGAAGTTAGACCAGTTTTTGAAAAAAAACACATTTTCCACAGTACCCTTAGGAATGGAGTGGTACGCTACTCACCTCCACAGAATGAAAGCTTGAATATCCCGTTTGTATTTCAACCACCGTACGAGAGACCGTCAATGACAAAGAGAAGGGAGCAGTGGTATAACACTGCGTGAGGTGGGAAAGAAACTTCTCGGAGTACCTAAACAATTTCATTTTGGAAGTGTCAAGACATTCGACACCACAGTGAAGAGACACCAAAAGAAAGACAGAAAAAAAAGAAACACACACCAGACAGACAGTAATAAAAATTCATCGAATTTGCTCTCCCGACTAAAATGGATGACGGCAGCGAGGTCACATTGCCTCCGAGACGATGGGGTCAGAGGGCGCAAACACTTCTGAGAAAAGACAGCATATTTTCATGCATCATGTAGCAGCTAAAGATTTTCAGGCTGAGGGGAGAGTGGCGAGGGGTAGGGGCTGCAAGCAAGGGGGGCATGTTTCTGGTAGGGGTGTGTGTGTAGTCTTTCTGTGTTCGTGAGTGTGTGTATTCTCCTTGTGTTTATTCCGTCTGGGTTGTCACTCTTCCCACCATAACTATGTCATGCACAGGCCTTTTCAGCCTTCGCCCTCTGTGTGTGTGTGTGTGTGTGTACATTGATTTACATCCTGGGTTGGTTGTACAGTGACAAACTTGCACAGAGAGTTGTATCCGTGTGTGTGTGTGTGTGTGTGTGTGTGTGTGTGTGTGTGTGTGTGTGTGTGTGTGTGTGTGTGTGTGTGTGTGTACATTGATTTACATCCTGGGTTGGTCATACAGTGACAAACTTGCACAGAGAGTTGTATCTGTGTGTGTGTACATTGATTTACATCCTGGGTTGGTCATACAGTGACAAACTTGCACAGAGAGTTGTATCCGTGTGTGTGTGTGTGTGTACATTGATTTACATCCTGGGTTGGTCGTACAGTGACAAACTTGCACAGAGAGTTGTATCAATGTGTGTGTGTGTGTACATTGATTTACATCCTGGGTTGGTCGTACAGTGACAAACTTGCACAAAGAGTTTTGTGTGTGTGTTGGGGCTAGGGTAAGGGACAACACGCTGTAAGGGTGACACCTCTCGTGCCATGCATGTAAAACCATCTTCACTTTGACGTCCCTTGTTCATCGCTCGAAAGCCTGCCACAGGGGCAACAAAACCTGTTCGATACGAGGGACGACAGCACTCATTCGATGGGAGCCTGAGAGCCTGTGAAAACCAGCTTAACATGATTGTTCCAACGCGAGTGACTACGACTTGACACAAGCCCGAAAACATTTATTTTAAGATTTTTGCCCCCCACCCGCCACTGTTTGTCATGAAGGGGGAATTATGTATTATGACATCACAATAGCCGGATGAAATATAAGCTGAGATGGGGGAGCTGATTGTGGATAGGGCTGCGAGGGTTTTCATTAAAAACAGCAAATCGCTCATAAAAAGATTAGGGCTGGACAGTAGCAACTCTGATAGCATAAGGCTTCTGTAGCAGGCTAATCATAACCAGGACTAAAATGTTTTCTCTTGAAGAAAATATAATTGTCTGTTTGTTCATAGTGTGGTAGTGCTATAGGTGTGCAAATGTTACACATGGCCCACATTTCGAGTGAAAACATTTCACAAATTGTGTGTCAAACGATTCACATTTATCTATGAAAGCTATACCATCGTTTTTAGCCGATTGGTCTGTGAATAGGATATGTACACGTGTTAATATCAAAACGGCCTTCCCTAGGAAATACATCAAGATACCTATGTACTTTATCAGGTATCTTGATGTTTAAACTGTATCCAACTAGCGTTAAAACATAACATTTCCCACATAACATCCACATGCATCTATCGTACCAATAACAGCTCCTTATCCTTCCGGATGCATTTTACACCCGAGAGGTTCTGCAAACCCTCCATTGCTGGTTTGAGTCTACTGCACTTGAGTGAGAGGATGTGACACGTTAGCCTGAGGTTCTGCCTCTAGGCCTCAGACATGCTGGGCATCATGGCCTATCAAAGAGGCTCTACTGCCGTGCAGTTCCCCCACATTAACTTAATGTGGCATGCCTTACCGGTTTACGCATCCAAACCCATTACCTGACAAGAACAAACAACGTGTGAAAAGTTGGCGAAAGCGGTACGAAATGGCAATTGAACTTAGATGGTTTTTAACATGACAATAACTTCCTTGTTTCATAATTCACCCCGGGGGGGGGGGGGGCAAACCTGGTTGAGTCAACATCATATTGACATCATTTCAACCTTGCCATTTACCTAATATCGGCTTGTAATGCAAAAATGCAAGCTTCATTAACCACAAACCCAGGAAGGGACTTCTTGTTGGTAAATAAAAAGCGTACAAACGACTGCATCCTTGCGTACTCCTACAGTATTTAGCCCTACATTTAACCCCTGCAGCACAGTGCAGATGATAGAACACTTGGTACATGGTATACAGGAAAAACAAATGGTAATCAGCAAATAGTAAACGTTGATTGTTTCAAAACATTTTTTTTTTTTAAATAAAGTGTTTCTATGCCATTTCTCATTTGGGCGGGATATGCGCGGCAGGGTGCCCTTGAAGGAGTAGACAACAGATGGGTTCGGCGCTGTGGACATCAAAGGCTCTTTGGCTCATTCCATCAAAGGCGTCTACTTCGTTTCCTAGCTTCCTCTGTTTGCTGTGACGACTAGCACGTCACTTTAGCAGTGCATTTCAGGAAATCTTCCCGACAAAAAGGGAAGGTGGCTCACGCTGCACAACACGAACAGCGGAGTCGTTCTTGTCAGAACAGCATTGTTTTGTTCACATAGTGAAATGGACCGTTTAGCACAGGGTTGCTGGTTCAGGTACTAAGATACATAGTATTTTGTTTATTTATGAGCATCGCAACTCTTGTATATTCAGCGGCATCTGACAAAAGACAGCAGACATGCACAAAGTGCAACGTCTTGTGTTAAACAACACAGCTAGCGGATTGCACATGTACATATGTGAAGGACGCCGCGCTCCTGCTTGCTCAGCGAGCACCACTTCCTCCTAATTCGGCTAACGCGCAGGACCTCTGCCTTGCTAGCACATGTGACCGCCCCTCCTGAAACGTCTTAGCGGTAAGCGCCAATCAAAACGCTAGCTAGTTGGTGGCGCAAGTGGGGACACTTCAGGCTGAGGAGGAAGTTACACACATCCCCATGTGTTCCCACACACAGGAGAGAGAATAAATGTGGAGACTTGCATGAATTGATTGTTGTAGTACCGCCTGAATCCTTATTGCAGTACACAATCTGTGTCACGCTCAGCAAAAAAGGAGAACATCAACGCAGAGGGTCGTAGCCACTGCCATTTGTTCAGTTGCGTCGAGGTCTTTGAAACCCGGCTAAACCCGGCTAATCTACCTTTCACGAGATGAAAGAACAGAAGGAGCACACGCTCGCCACCCCTCCTCTCCACGCCCATTGATTTATTAACCAACCCCACACCATTGTTTACTGTTAATTGCTATTAAATTATACTGCTGTTCCGTGCAAGATGACATTTCAGCGGGAGTGGCTGTACAGCGAGTCATCGGGTTTTTAGGCCGGTATGAATTCAAATAGCACAGGCGTGGGGTGAATTAGAGTGCAAATACATCTAATATGCAAATGATGGAGGGATGGAAAGAGATGGAGAGAAAAAAAAAAGAAAGAGATTAAGGAGAGAAAAAGAGAGCGGCGGTGGGAGAATGATAGAGAATAAAGTGAGAAAGAAAGAAAGAGAGAGAAAGAGAGAAAAAGAAAATAGAAAAAAAAGAAAGAGACAGTAGCCGTCATACGGTCACAGGTATGTCAGTCGTGGGGAAAACGCAAGAAAATAATGGTTCCTGTAGAAGACAATAGCTTCAGACAGGCACACAAAAGGTTCATTAGAGGGTTAACATTATCAGTGAGAAGGAGATAGAGAGGAAATATCAAAGCGACATGTCCGGACTCAGCTGCCCGCCGCCAAAACCTGCCAATCATCGTGACGACTGTTGATTTCTGTTTGTAATCTGATGCTCATTAAGATGGTGGTGGCGGGTGGCATTGATAGGGCGACGGAGGCCGGTCACAGAGGTGGACAGCAGGCAGAGAGAGAGAGAGAGAGAGAGGGAGGGAGGGAGAGAGAGAGAGAGAGAGAGAGAGGGAGGGAGGGAGGGAGGGAGGGAGGGAGGGGATAGTACAGCTACAGATGTAGGATCTTCAGTTGAGCCAGTTTGCTACAGTAGGAAAATCATCCTGCAGTAATCAAATTAAGATCCTACATCTGTAAGGGGAGCTGGGAGAGTGGAGGAGTTGTGACTGTTGATGTGCATCTTCCAAGTGGATGATGCGCACTGGTGGTGGAGGTAAATTGATGCCCCATACACACACACACACAGTAGAAGGACTACTGCACTTCACATCAATAAGCAAACCACAGGCCTCAAACAGGAGACATTAGTTTGAATGAATGAAAAACAGTAAGCATCGTGACCGACTGCTAGAGCTTCTCTCCACTGAGCTACAGTGAGCCGCATTATGCTACCAAGTACTAGTGTTTTGCCAAGTACTAGTGTGGCATGTGGAATAATCACACCGCAAACAACCCCCCACAACCGTGTCATGCACAATTAGCGCTGAACGTCAACCCGTGCTAAGAGGCCCCCTGTTACACACTGGCCAAGTTATCGATTGGGCTTGATCAATCAAGTTGCCGGTGAGTGCGCTATAAGTGCCCGCGTCATGAATTGTACACTAGCATCAGGGGAGCTGTCGCGCAGCACTTACAATCAATTACCGAAAATAAGCCCCTTAACCCTCCTCTACGGGTTCCTAGATAGTATTCATTACACCCAGAGTACGATGGTCAAGGCGAGGGTAGGGGTGGTTGGGGAGGCTTGGGACCCCTAGCAGCTGTATTCAGAGTGACATCACTAGAGGAGAAAGGGGGCGGCGGGGACACATCTGGACAGGCACCTGCCAGGCAACCTAAGCAGCTGGGGTCCTAAAAAACCCCACAACTAATCCTGAGCAGAGCTACTCTAGATAATGACGAGATGGTCTCGTCTCTGTCCTAACAATGGTAGTCATTTTCGCAAAGGCGGAAAAGGCAGGCGGGAGGAGGCGAAATCAATTGGGAACATTCTAGCCAATGAGAGGGCAGATACCCATGCGAACAACATACACAACTCTGATATAACATGCACCTGCTAGCATACCTATGGAACAGGTCCTCAACAAGCAAAATAACACCCCAAAACCATGAAATGAACTGAGTGTAATGAAAGACATAAATAAAGAGAGCTTGTTGGTTCTCTTAGGTCGGTTGCATTAGGGCCGTAAAACATTACGTTTTGTGTTAAATATTTCATTTGAAAGGTGATGGTGGTGGGCACAGTAAAGCTATAATTTCCCTGTGCATTGAGACATTTATTGCATACTGCCAGTACAAACAGGCTAAAGCCTGTCTCCTCTCTGACCTCTTACTGGCCCTAAGAGTGACACTGAGTTTTTCAAACAGAAAGCTGATACTCATGTTTCTGAACATTAAATATGAATTGATTTTATTGCTATAGTACATTCGACTGTAAATCAGGCAGCTAAAGAAAAGGACACAGGGGTGGGGGTTAAAATAATACTAGCCCTTTCAGACCTCGGTCAGTGTTTTCATTCTCAACATTTATTTCATACAATGCATAATATCAGAGCACGACTCTGTAAGGAAACAATAGAATATCCATTACAGATGTAGTGTCAGGGTCGTCATAAGGAGGAGACCAAGGCGCAGCGTGATAAGCGTACATTCTATTTTATTAAACGAATGCAACACTGAACAAAACTATACAAAATAACAAAACAAGCCGTGAAGCAATATGACTAGTGCGAAACAGGCAACTAAACATAGAATAATAAAATGGAAAATGGCAACCTAAATAGGATCCCCAATCAGAGACAACGATAAACAGCTGCCTCTGATTGGGAACCAAATTCAGGCCACCATAGACCTACATAAACCTAGACAATACCAAAACCCCATAGATATACAAAAAACCCTAGACAAAGTAACACACCTCGTCACACCCTGACCTAACCAAAAATAATTTAAAAAACAAAGATAACTAAGGTCAGGGCGTGACATGTAGGGTCTTAATTTGAGCAATTTTGCTAGAGTACAGCAGGGAAAAAATCCTGCAGCAACAGGAAATGCAAATTATTATGTGGCTTATAACGGATTGCTACATTTTCACAAGGGAAAATCAAGTCTGAAATTCCAAATTGGAAATAAAAAAAATAAGAAGCATTTCTAAACCTCAAATACACAACACGTTTTAAATTTCCTGAATTGCAGGAAAGTTCTCCTGCAAAAGATGATCAAATTAAGATCCTACAAAAAAAAAAAAAAATAAACATACCAAGTGTTTGCAGGCTCATAAGTGAGTTATAAGCTAATCTTGCTTCCTAATAATGAAAAATAAGCAGATCGTACAACATAACCAACAGGAAGCAAGACTCTTACTCTTCTAGTTCTTCCTACAGCCCATGTCTATTAATTATTGTTTCCAGAGTGACAGGAAGTAGGATGAAGTTTGCCGATATACACTGTTCTAAGGTCAGCGCAATGTCCTTAAGTTTAGCATTTGGGAAGGGTAAGCTGGTCCCAGATCTGTGCATATGGGCAACTTCTACTAACAGCATGGCACAGCTAGAACAACGGTGTTAGCAAACTGCACTACTATGTCACGTTAGTATGTTAGTAAGTTATCATAATAGCACTTTGAGCAGGGGAAGCAAAAAGGAGTCAGTACTTCTGGGTTTGAAGGTGACACTGCTAAGTAGATAACGTGACTAGGCTCTGTATCCAGGCCAGTGGTGAAGTAGTTGGGTTAAATGCGGAAGACACATTTCAGTTGAATGCATTCAGTTTTGCAACTGACTAGGTATCCCCTTTCCCACACATTCTCTCTCTGATACACACATACACACAGCACTGGTCCACCCCTAGAGAGCTGCCTACAAGGTCGCACCCCTCCCCGGATATGCCCGTGTCACAGAAAAAAAAAGATTATAATTTCAGCCATGTTCACTCTCACCTGTACACTGGTAATAAATCTTGTTTGGTGACAAAAATGTCCAATTAAAATAGGAATTGACAGAAAAATAAGGTTGTGAAAAAAATTCTGGAATGCCACCTCAAGGACAAAGTGGCTGGTAATGAAGAGAATAAATGAGCATGGGATATAAGAATCTTTCTAGAGCAATCGTAAAAAAAAAAGGTTGTTTCCATAGGGGCAGATATAAACTGTTGGTAGTTCAGTTTTAAGACTAATATGTGTTTTCCTCCAGCTAACTTCTATCACTGAATAACTGTGTTACTTTGTTAATGTTATTGAACAACTCTGTTACTTTGTTACCTCATGTAATAACAATGTAATAACAATTGTTACAATGATTGACACTTCGGCACACCGTACAGAATCGTCCGGCCTGTTCATTCATAATGATACTGTAACGTATTTGACGATTATGAACCAACCCTCTGGTTGTCACCGTGGAGATACTCCCCGTGTAACGGATGGAGTCGTCACGACAACACGACGGAACCCCCCCCCCCCCAATTTACGAATCCCTCCATCAACTCCCAAAGGGAGGAACTTCGATTACTCCCACAATTAGCTGTGTCATCCCTGGATTAAGTGGTCAGGTTTGAGTTTTGAAGCCAATTAGTCTATTCTTTCTCGCTGATTTGTTGATTAATTATGGATATTTAGGTGGGAAACGAGACGTTAATTCTGAATCAAAATTGAATTATGTGGTGTAATTAGCCACAAAGTTACATATTTTTCCTCTCCATCTCACGTGATATGTTCATAGTCAAGCCGATTGTGACGCTGTGGCACAATTGAAAAAACAAAATAGATCAGACTATGCATATACGACCTTGGTTTATGTGAAAAGGCATTGAAAGCATTAACTAGCTGTTAATAGCCTTTGGAGCAATGTTTACTCCATTGTCAGCAAGTTGCCATAAGTGCTCAGTGTTGCTATCCAGTGCTCAAATCCAGAATCAATGGGCTCTTAGAAGCTTGTTATATTGATGCATCATTTTAAGGCCTTCTTCCTCATCAATGCTTTATGGCTTGGTGGCTATTGGCATTTATTGTTGACACATTGGCTCCTTAAATGTTATTTACGGCGCCTGCCACTCTGTGGTTCAAGCAAACGCCCTTGACTCAGACGATGAAGCAGATATTTGACTTTGCTACGTATGAGCGGAGGAAAGGGTCCACCTAGAGCTGCGGGAGCATCTTGAGCATTCAGCTTCTTGAACTTTTACAGTCCAGACCTAGACAGCAGGCGACTATGGCCCAGATCTGGCGCTGCAAAGTGTCATATGGCCCAGAACATGTCTGATTGTCTGCAACAGCGCCCCTACAACCTCAGGCGGCTGAAGAAATTTGGCATGGGCCCTAAAACCCTCATAAACTTCTACAGATGCACCATTGAGAACATCCTGTCGCCACTGAGCGCATTCTGGATGCATCACCTCTTGGTATGGCAACTGCACCGCCCTCAACCGCATGGCTCTCCAGAGGGTGGCGCGGGCAGCCTGACTCATCACTGGTGGCACACTGTCTACACCTTCTGGACATGTACAACACTCTGTGTCAAAGGAAGGCCAAGAAGATCATTGAGCACCTCATTCACCCAAGCCACGGACTGTTCATTTGGCTACCGTCCGAACAGGTGCAGAGCCAGAGCCAATAGACAAAAAAAACAACTTCTATTAGTGGGCCATCAGACTGTTGAACAGCCACCACTAGCCATCTACCAGGTGATGCACACTCACACAAAACACACACTATTACAAGCTATTAGATACACACCTCATACTCACACACACACACACACACACACACACACACACACACACAGCCTGCTGCTGTCCCATGTTAAAGAGACATTAAACCACTGGATACTTTCCGTTTCACACGGTGTATTTAAATACTGTATTCTTCACACAGCTCCTCCTAATGTTTCTACTGCTGTACATTACATCTGTAGTTACACTGTTTATACACACCACACACTTATTTACAGTGCCTATTCACACCCTGTGACTTTGTATTGAGTGACAGCCTGAATACAAAATGATTACGTTGAGATTTTATGCCACTGATGAACTCACTCTGTATGCAATAGGTGTTTAACATGATTTTTAAACAACTACCTCATCTCTGTACCCCACACATACAGTTATAAGGTCCCTCAGCCGAGTAATGAATTTCAAGCACAGATTCAAACACAAAGACCAGGGAGGTTTTCCAGTGTCTGAATACCGAAAACGTATTTAAATCAAGACATATGTGATTTATTTTTTATTTGTTCATTTTTGTTTACATTTCTACTTCCACTTTGACATGACCAAGTATTTTGTGTAGCTTGTTGACCAAAACATTTTTTTAAATCCATTTTAACCACAATTTGTAACACAACAAAATGTGGAAAAAGGGTCATGAATACATTCTGAGGGCACTGTATACACTGAATGTACAAAACATTAGGAACACCTGCTCTTTCTATGACATAGACTGAGCAGATGAACGCAAGGGGAAATCTATGATCCCTTATTGATGTCACCTGTTAAATTCACTCAATCAGTGTAGATGAAGGGGAGAAGACAGGTTTTTTGAAGGATTGTTAAGCCTTGAGACAATTGAGACACGGATTGTGTATGTGTGCCATTCAGAGGCTGGATGGGCCCAGACAAAATACTGAAGTGCCTTTGAGAACGGGGTTGGTGTGTGTTTGAGTGTGTCACCAGTTTGAGTGTGTCAAGAACTTCAAAATGTTTCGTCCACTCATGGATTCCTGACATAGCTCACTCTATTATATCCGCGGCTGTACATATCATCCTCAACACATTTTGTGTAAATTCATCCGGTGTACATACGTTTGCATAGATTGTATTTGGATTACTATTACAGCGCTATTTGGGTTGTTAATTGAATTCGTTCCGACATTGATTTTCTTTGTTTGTGTATTTTTTTCAACGTTTTACTGCGTTTTTAGGACCCGGTGACATTAGCATTTTGCGGCGGCCGTTTTAGCATCTGCTAAACTGTGTACGTGACCGATAGACTCTGATTTGATTTGACTTTGTGGGTTATACCAACCCTGTCACACTGATATGCTCACTGAGGTCAAGTTGTACATGGTGACCTTGTAGATGGGGGCTGAACGTAAGCCATACAAATGTAGTCGCCTGTGTGCTATGATACAGTTCTATTGTACAAAATACTAAACAAGTAACGTAATAATCACAACTACATAATTACACATTGACTGTACTGGGGGTTCCAACATTTTTGGTGTAGCTCACAGGTTAGACCACTCCCTCCTGAGGGTGGTATAGTTATTCAAAAATACTATTAGCACAAGACTCACATCTCTTGAACATGAGGCCGTGCATCTGACAACATGAGATTACCAGGTCTATATCCCTGTCATAAGCAAACCGGTTACAAGGCTGAAATGACAACTCTTCAACCTATTCTCATTCTTATGCCACCCATCATGGATACATTTACACTACCTTATCATTACTAAGACGGTATTTGTCCAATATATACACAGATATTGTTATCCATGGCTTGGATGTGACTAAATATAGCCATTTGTGTAACAGTGGGAGGTTTTGGTCTTTGGTTCTCCATCTTGTAGGTGAGGTGCCAGAGAACCAGGAGAGCATCTACTGAATAACCCTTTTCATCCTGCATGGAGACAGGGTGGGTTGGACAGCGTAAATATTTAGCTCTATCGAAGTTGGCCAAGGTTCCTAACCTTTAGAGGGATAGATTGATGCGTGCCTGGGGGCAGGCTTTGCCAAAGACAATTCGGGAAACTTCTTAAAGGCTGCCCACTGGAGAATGTGTAGGAGTTGGAGAAGCAGCTGCCAAAACAGTTTCAATATTAGGATAGAGTTGTCCTAATATTGGCCCTGTAAACCAAGCCTCTGGTATCATAAGGAAGAAGAGTTTCTCCTTCCTTGGAGATATCTCATTTTTGTGATTTCTTGCCTGATAGGAGCGTTTATGGTATTTTTGCTACAGTTTCCCTCCATTTTAAATGCATTTCACTGCCCATTTCTCACATTTCAATCTCAAAAGAGACCGTGACACGATGAAGTAGATAGTCAGACTTATCATAATTACCATAAAAAAATATCTAAGGCTTTGAATTTGAATTAAACACACATAGCTTTAAGATTTGCCTTAAAATGGAAGCGTGACACATTCAATCATGACCACAGGTCAATCTGATTGGCAACTGTATGAGAATCAACTGAAGGGGGTGGTAAATTCACTTCTAATGCTCCAGGAAACAGAAGATCACAAGACTTGATAGCTTCCAAAGTCATTTACCTTCTTTAAAAAAAAAAAGATCAAGAAATAACAGTATTCTCATAGACAAAACAAATACTTTCATGCTCAAAATATATCATTTTTAACCAGTCCATGTAAGATCTAATGTAATAGTTTTTTTTTTAATCATACCTTATGAACTGTGTGATGTGGTATACTGTAGAGTAATATACAGAAGCTCCTTCTATTGCCATACATGACAAGCAGAATAGGTCTTGAGCCAGAGAGAAAGCAGCAAACCACCCATCCACAGCCTCGAGAAAGCATAACGAACCCTTCACTGCGCACCAGCTCTAGATGTATTAAGCCTGCGATTGTCTCAGGAAAATACACCCTTGTCATAATGAACATGCACAGTTAAACAGATTAACACGGAACCATTTGGTCTCATTCTCTAATTCTCAAATAAAAGGACTAAGAAAGGAATACAAAACACCATACACAGTCTGAATGGCCATAACCAAGCTCCAATGAACTGGACCAAGAGTCACTGTATATGTCGTCATATTAGCTTATTATATTCAAATTGACTTGACTCCTCACAAAATGCCATTGTGGGCGATAAAAATGATTGTCAAAACACACAAATGACTGGATCACGGAAGGATTGTTTCCATCTCTGAATGCCATTACTACAGCGTCTTTAGAGAGCGACCATTTTGTTCCTATTGTCTTACTCTCCATTCAAACAGCATTGCCGTCATAGAGCCTTGAATAAGCCTATTCCTCTTATTCCTTTTATTAATCAGTTTATTTCTCTCTTATTGTAGGCCAACACTGGAATGGAATGGCCATTTATGCATTTATGCATGGAATGACCCGTGAATGCATTCGGTCACATGACAGTTTGATCAGCTGTTCGATTTCACCAATCAAACAGAATGGGGAAGTAGGTCCCAAAGTGCTCTTCCAAGCGTTGAAGGTGAGCAGTCATCACTCGTGTGGGACACTTACTAATGCTGTTTTCTGTTAGAAACATGCACAGCTGAGGGAAGGGGGTGTGGTTCGCTTTTCAAAGACTCTCTCTCTCCAATAAGAATTCTGTCCTCTAAATACACTGATTTAGTCACTCATCTGTAGAATGTTTTTGGATTTCCCCTGCATGCTTGCGTTCAGGTCGTTCAGTTCCAAATATGTCTGTTACATAGGCAAGGAGACACACTTTCTTTTCATTATACAGAAAGTCAACCAAGTCTGTTTTTTTGTTTTTACGTCCACTGAGAAAACAATTCTTCTCTCAATCCGAAAAATCTTTCCTACACTCCCCCTCGATAACCACCAAGCCGCGGTGTGAAACACAACATTGTCCTGCTCTGATCTCATATCGCCAGTTGCTCTCAGTATATCACACATTGCGTCTATATGGCAGAGGGAGACACATTCATAACTAGAATGCAGAAGGCCTGCCCACCGTTCCCGTTTTAGATGGTGCCCCATCTACGCCAAAGCCCACCATTCCATCCAATGGAATCTGTTTTTCCGTCAACATAGCCATGCAGCACACTGTACATCTCCTGTGCCATTTCATGCACAGGAATCGTGAGACAGAACAATATGTCCTCGCGAAAAGCATCCATATAGCGAGCAAAAGTCAATGCATGGGCATCTCGGCCTTCACAGCCGAGATGGAGAGCCTCAGCTGGGGAGTTTTTGAGTCGTTCAGTCAGAGTTTCCTCTTGATTGCTAGCAATAGCATGCATTCTTAGTTTAACAGTGTTATCTGACAAAGGTATTGATGTGAGTTTATGTGCCTCTGCCTCCCCACATAATGTTTTCACCATATCAATTGCGGCCGGTAATGTCAGTCTCTGCAAAAGCGTGTGGTTTCATAGCGTAGCAGGCCTAGCCATTCACTGTGGAAATGATTCAAGAGCAACGGTCAAGTGTGGCCTTTTCCCATATCTATGGGCACTCTCTGGTTGAATTTGATCTTTTAGACTTCAATCATTTTCATTTAGATTTTTAAGGCTAACCACATTACAATGATTTTGATATATTTTTTTTTCTCCGAATTTTTGGAAATTCTCCCGCGACCCCATCCCGCGACCCCATTTTCATATCAGTCGACCAGCCTCCCTAGTAGTAATCTTTATCAATAAAATATTGCCATTCTGACCACAGGTTTCACAACCAACAGGACTTCAACCTTCTACATACATACACACATACCTTACCCTTTTACCCCCCCCCCACACAAACGCACGCACCCACCCACCCACGCACCCACCCACCCACACACCCACCCACCCACACACACACTCTACATTTCCCTAAAACATTAAATAAAAAAATAACATTGTACATTGTTTGACATGACATGTCTTAGGCAGGCTAAAACAACCATATAGAGCCATAATAGTGTGTTTTATTACTTAGTATCGGAGTCAAAGTGCTGTGTATTTAGGGGAAAGGGTTGCTTGTGTTTTTGGTTTACACATGTTTTATTGACCTTACAGTAACTGTGAACAGCTGTTGATAACTTTGTGAACCTAAATGAAAACTATCGCAAAGCAAAGTCTGAGATATACATATCCACACACACACACACACACACACACACACACACACAACCAACTCACCCATTCTAGGACCAGCCTTCCCAACGTCAACACAAACCTTATAGCATTAGGAGTAAAAAAACTAAACTGTCATTGGGTCAGTACTTAGGGGCAACATCCACCTCACGCCCCTCTCTCTCTCTCTCACCAAACTCCCGTCGAGACCAAGTGATGAAATATCATCTTAAATCAACGGAGGGATTAATAGAGGGAGGGGACGAGAGAGAAGGAGGGAGGAAGAAATACATGTGTAGGGAGGGAGACGCTGCAAGGTGCCAGAGCTGTCCTTGACCCTATTGGGGTCAGCAACTCTAGACATGGCACAGCCATAATACACAAAAACAACCACTGAGGTCAAAAAAGGGGAAAGCACTTCCGTATCTATTGCAGGAATGGGTTGACAGTAAAAATAAATCTTGTTTCAGAAATGGATAGATTTAGTAAGAACGGTTTAGAAGAGCTCACTATGTATGTAATTCACATTAGTCCAATGGGCCACTGAGAATACGTACCATTGTATTATTATAAATCTATCATATCAATATGTATGTTTACCGTCAAAACGAACTGGCGGCAGGTAGCCTAGCGTTTAAGAGCGTTGGGCCATGAACCGAAAGGTCGCTGGTCGTTTGAATCACCGAGCCGACTGGATGAAAATAATCTGTCAAACTACATTGGAAGTGGTAACGCGCACAGTCATGTTTCAACGCTCTCCCCTTCACCAACATTGATACACATTGTGGGATGCCACAAATGACAGGTGTTATGTCATTTTTTCTGACAGTGTTATTACAACAGCCACTCCGCAATAGTGTTGGAAAAAGCTTTTAACACTGACCGTAACCAGTTGAGCAGATGATCCATTCCCCTCCTCCCTACCATGTTACAACTGGCAGAGCAGAGATCTGACTGGGAGAGAAACAGGAGAGAGGGCTTTACCGCAAACAAATTGATTTCATGACAACACTCGAAGTGTCCATTCCATGACCCTAGCTAACCTCTATCCGACTCAGTGCCGCCGCATGTAGAGGAAATGACATGGACGATCCATATTGTAGCTTTTCTTGTTCGTTTCCATTGTGGGGGGGTTTTTCTCTCCAAAGGAATCAAAGATGTGACACATAGCAATCACCATCGATGTCCAGCGCAGAAAAGTTGATTTCTCAAATCAAAAGCTTGAAAATAAATGTTGCTTTGAAGGTAGCTATTTACATTGTGACCTGCTCATATTAACCACATGACGCAATACACAATGCATGTGTTGCATGGTTTGACATTGACTTGTTTGTTTTACCGACAGACACTGAACACATGGATACGTTCAGGATACTCGTCCTTGAGCATCTTAACAGGAGGAAAATGTCCACTCATTGCATGCACTTGTTCACGTGCAAATCCTGATTAAATGACAATGTTACATTTCATAGGAAGTATATTAACAACAAAAAATATAACAATTTCATATCCTATTTCATATTCAGACAGGCAGGCCAACTTTATAACGTATGGTGTCCGATCCGCAAAGACAAACCCCCAAACGTTCCCCCCTTCTGTTCATGGAGGGAAGTTACATGTATCAGGTGCAGGCTTGAGTTGTGCTGCAGCAGTTAGGTTGCTAGCCCTTCCACTTTCTTTCGCCACAGGGCCAGCTATTATTATTAACATCATTTGTCTGAGACGCTCGCCGGTTCAGCAGGAGCTATAAAGATGGCATGGTAATAAACGACCGCGGGTGTCTTTCTGGCCTGGGCCTGTTCTTCATCTGCCACCTCATCCTCACACACACACACACACACACACACGCACACACAAACACAAACTTTACTATCCCTAGCAGGGACGGGAGTGGCGATTTGTTTTTCTGCAGGTCCCCACTCTGTCTATTGTTGTTTGCACTAAAGGGGACAAATTCAATTCATTCTTATGACAAGAAAAGCACTGATACAAGGGAAGGAGGAGCAGGAAAAGGAGGAGAAGGAAGAGGAGGAGGAAGAGGAGGGGGAGGAACGGAGGATGTGACTGCCCAAGAGGAAACAAAGAGACGAGAGAAGAAAGGGGAAAAAAGGTACAAAAAGTTGCTGAATGTGAACTTTTAGGAAGAAGGGAAGCACCCTGGTCGAGTACTCACTCAGTCAATTTGACTTGTGGGGAGTTGTGTTCTTCAGGCTGTAGCTGTACCTATTTCTTAATGTGAGTTACTACTCCTGAACCTACACCTTACCATGGCATAAGTTTTTATACTCCCTTTGTTGGTTTGCTTGTCGGAAACTAACCTGCACTGAAGCAGAACCTAGACATAACAATGTTGAGTTGTTACGTCTGGAAACACAATAAATATAAACAATCAATTACACTCCTTCGGGAAAATGTAAATTAACTACAGTTTCCCCTATGTTCTTGTATAACCAGTTGGACAACATAACATCTCCGGTTAAAATGAATACCCCTGGCTCAGTCATAGGAAGGAATCTGAAGCCAATTTAAATATATGTCTCCGAAGCCATTCACAGGAACCATGGAGAAAATTCATATTCTTCCTTATTATTGCTAGTCTTTTTTTTAAAATTCTACCATTTAAAAAAAAAACAACACCTACTTTTCTGCAATAAAAATCCTTGTGAATCTCCCCAGGAAGTCTGCCTGGACCAGGACCTGGCACATTAATAATCCTATGCTCATATTCAAATGTTCTGTCAAAAGCTAAAGAAAGATGGAGTGCCTTTCTGTGGCGAAAGCTAAGATTGAAGACATGTTCCCATTGACATTGTTAAAAGTTTATGAAAATATAAGAATCCTCAACTGTCATTGGCCACTCCACTCCCAACCCGCTGCAGTTCCAGGAGAAATCGGTCTTTTAATCAAAATGATCGAATACCAGCAGGTTGGATTGAGGGATATGAATAAAACAAGTGGGTTGGGGTCGATTGTGAGGAAGGGGGTGCTTTGAGTCATAACCGCGCGCTTGCATATGAAAACACACATTCGGATTGCATTTCTCCGCACTCTGACAGTTAAACATGTGGGCAGCCAATTTCAAATGAGCGCTGTTCAGATCCGATAGCGAGTCAAACTTCCGTCAAATGGAGACATAATGGTGGCGACTGCCATGCTTAGCCTAACAGATGTTGGGCGTATCACATTTTTTTTCTACATATGAACCTGAGTGACACGATGGTAAATCAGGGGCTGGTTTAATAAAACTTTGTCCTGCCTTGCATTTACATTGAAGGATTGTGGGATATCGGAAGGCAGAGTTGGGGTGGAATAACAGACAAACGGATGGACAGATATGGGGTGGATTTTCTCCTGGAAGGTGAGCTCAATGACGAGGACACCTTAAAGGTCTTGACATGCCCTTGGACATTTGTTGTCCACCGACTTATGGACTCCAATAGGTGGTCATTTCTCTTTGACAGTTCAATTGGTCCATCAACAGTGAAACCTCCGTGTCTATTTAGTGGAAAGCACATTCATTCTAAGCAAGGAAACGACAAACCCAAAGGGAAAGTGAATCTTCAGGATTCATTTTGTATGTGTATGTGAAAGTCATGCAAAGCTTTAATTATTGCCTTTTAATTCATTCAAAGCTCATTTGCTTATAATGCTGATGATACCAAAGGACTCTTCAACACACAAAGTCAATCCACTCACCTTAAAGGTGTAGCAACCAAAAAGCTGAGGGATGGCGTCCATTTTGCACCAGTACACCCTCCTCCTCCCCACACATGGCAGTCTGGTGGGAGATGGTAAGATGGAATGTCTATACACAGACTGGGAAGGAGAGTGATTGAGCGCCGCAGGGCTGTTCTCATCATGCCGTCTGCTCTATCTCCTCTATGTACTCCATCATAGCCACACAAGGCTCTAAGGGTGTCCCTGGAGGCACGGGGGTCCTGACCCTCTGCACCTGTGCTTGTCTGGTCGTAAAGGGAAGAAGACAACACACCTGCTAAATCAAATCTGTTGTATTTTTTATTCTTCTTGATTGGCTAGTAGATCTACTCATGGTTTTCTAGGGGTTGTTTTTGGAGAGGTGAACCGTTCAGATTGTTGCAGATAGAAGTTGTATAAATAGAGCTTACACGGATCCCTATTCTACATTACAGACAATCGTATCTGTTCTACACAACGCATCTCTATCTGAATGTTCGGTAATGTTGCAGCGTTCTGAACAGGCCCCAGGACTTAAACACACAGCCGATTAAAAAGGGTCAAGAAGACAATACTAAAGCTACCCTGTCTAATATGTCCTGTGATGGCGAGAGAGGGAGATAAAAGATTAACCTGCAATTATACATTGTGTATTGTGAGCACTCAGCTAATCTTAGCTCTTTAAAGTCACAGCTCATTGTTAAATAGAGCTGTGACTTCTTCACACCTCTTCACTTGGTCATATATTGTTCAAAAGGCTTCAATCTTGTACGACATTTTGAAAATGGTTCCAACTCCCCCCCCCCTCACACTTTCTCTATATATTTATTTTGATAGAAAGGCACTGAAGAGAAAAGGAGGTTTGAAGCGGTCTCCGAATCTGCACAGCCTGTCACAATACAAAAACATGTCTCTTTCAGCTACATGTGAAGCATGCGTAATTGAAGATAAATCTAGTGTTTCTCTCTCCTCTCCTTCCCTCTTACTCCCATCCTTGCCATGGTTACCGTTGATGAGTGGTAAATTGGAAATGATCCCGAGTCTGAACATCCAGGCAGAATGTCGTCCCATTATGGCCCGTCCGTCAAGGGAGAAAGAAATTACTCAGCCGTCAATCTGGCCATCAAATGAACGGGATTGTGGAATTGATCAATGGAATAAAGGCAGAAATACAAAGAAATCCCACTATAATTCCCCCCTTCCACTGCAGTGGCATGAATACATCAAACGCAAATGGATTTAGTCATTAACTCCTTCCCTGCCTTCCTCGTTTGTGTGGAACCAGTCTAACGACACTCCACTGTCCCAATTAGATGGACAAAAGGAGAAATAATTGCAGATTAAAGAAGAGAAACACATGAAATCATATAGGTCAAACCCCCACACCCCACTGATCTTAATGCTTTAAATAAAAAGTTTGGTCTGCAATCGAGGGGTCTGCAATCATTTCGTGGCAGAAGAGAATGAAAACACCTCTTGATTGCCGCAAAGCTAAATTAATTGCGCCAATTATTCACGGCCGAGAATTGTCTAACGCAGGTGTTGAACTGAACTCAAAT
Organism: Oncorhynchus clarkii lewisi; assembly: GCF_045791955.1. Classification (NCBI taxonomy): domain Eukaryota; kingdom Metazoa; phylum Chordata; class Actinopteri; order Salmoniformes; family Salmonidae; genus Oncorhynchus; species Oncorhynchus clarkii. Next base: position 41,897,582 of record NC_092164.1, read on the forward strand.
CCTCCCAGGCAACTCAAATTCTCTCGTTTGTAATTGGCTGCCCGGCTTCAATAATTGATTGGAACAAATGTGAAATGGATTAGAGGGTGTAAGGGTCCTCCATCACAGGCTCTCTGGGCAGCTAAGAGTTTATGGGCATCATGGGTTCAGAGCCAGAGGGGACACCTGCACTGATTCACTGATCTTTATATCATCTGATTTTCTTGGCTGCTACAGGGATAATTGAACTGACCCATCCGCATGTTATAACGATCAGTGGAAATGGTGCAGGGACTGGCTGTTTTGTGCACCTAATGAATGACGGATGACTGGTGGGGACATGTGCTTTATGCATGTGTAGCGTATTGGGATAGTTACTATCACTTCTGCAACAGGTTTTACAACCATAACTGAAAACATATGCCCATGAAAGACACAATGAAACAGTACTGAATCTAAATGTAATAAAATACTATTTGTGTGTGTGTGTGTGGGTGTCCTCACAATAATAATAAACCAACTAACATTCAGAGTAGTGAGGACATTTTGCCCGTCCTCACATTTTAAATAGATTGTGTATATGTGTATTTTACTGTCTCTCTCTCACACTGTAGCTCTTTCTCACACACACACACACACACACACACACACACACACACACACACACACACACACACACACACACACACACACACACACACACACACACACACACACACACACACGCAATCACACTTTCAGTGTAAGCAGATGGATGCTGGGAGGTTGGTGTACTTGAGAACTCTGGAGTCTTCTCACTTTAGTGCTGCACATTTGGGCATCTGTAGCTAAGCAGCAAGGGTACAGCCACCTTTTTCTCACAAGGTAACACGTGTCTCACCCACCAGACTGCCCACTGCCAACTGCACCTAAAGCTGTGCCATAAGCACTTAACAAAATACAGAACCGTTTTGGTATCATTCCCTGTATCCCTCTTGCACTCACTCACTCACTTGCGGGCGGGCGGGCGGGCGGGCGGGCGGGCGGGCGGGCAGGCAGGCAGGCAGGCAGGCACATACACAGAAACATGAACAAAGAGTTGATGGCTTTTAGTCACAGCTGGCTTTATGCCAACTTAAGATATGCAGCTTCATAATAAACATTACAACAGGGTCCAACAATAACAGAATACCTATATGCAATTGCCTCAATCTCTATCTCAATAATCTCTGGAAACAAACCAATTTACTGGGAGCTAACTTTCAACCTCCGGCTAACTGTCTGTCTGTTCCCATGAAAGGGAAAAGGAGACCCGTCGCCATAAAGCACGCGGTACATGAGAATGCAGGTGCTGAAATTTTTCCCATTTCATGCTGAATAATTGCACCAGCCCGGCCCAGCCCTCTCCCTCCTCACCAATCCCCACTTCCCCCCGAGCTAGCAAATCCTCCCCACAAGGCATTGCCGCCGAAAGCCCATCCACCTGCCAAGGGCTAAACGCTACTCCATCCATCATGGGCCCACTTGACAAATACATTCCATAATAGAAGTTTATTTTTATGGGAGGCTGTATCAGAGGCCTTGCCATGCATACAAAAAACGCGTCAGAGTTATTTATGAGTGCTGCTGCAAAGCACAATATGTCGTATCAAACCAAAAATGTCCCTTTCCTCCTTGCACCGGCTGTCAATAGCAGCGTGGCTATCAAGAATGTGTGGTACACCGCAGAGATAAAGCCCTCCCGAGTCTGCAGGTCAGCGGGCAGGCCGTCCTCTCCGGCTGCTAGGAAAACACACATGCACACACACACAACTTTATAGCTACACAATATCTCTCTCTCACACACATGTATGTGTGCAAATACGCACAAACATAGATTATGACATATGGGCATTTTTTCACAAAGACTCAATCAAACACACAAATAGTACAAGTGTTCTCTCTTCACTCAAAGGCCCCACCATTCCTTTTCTTCCCTCGAAGGACATTTTCTCGACCCAAAATTGACAGTTTTATGGTAACTGATACACGGAGTCAATCAATTGCTAATCTGTTCGAGCAAGTTCCTCTGGATGTTGAGTGATCTTCACAGGAGCTCTATGTGAATATCTGTCGAAACATTGAATATATGTATGTAACGTGGACATTAACATTTAGCTAGGCTCAAAAGAAGATGAGTGACAACTTTAGTGGTGAGAAGCAACAATTAGGCTTTCAGAAGCAGTATTCAGTATTCAATTCAGTAGCATTAAGTAGCCCATCTTTCTCAAGGTGTCTACATAAATGCGCTAACTCTGGTCCATTACATTGATTGTGTTAATCATCATTCTATTTCACTATACAGCAGGCTTGGGTTTACTGTAACTGCTTGATTTAGCTTCTCTGGCACAACAAAACAAACGCAATAGTCTCAAAAGTGCAAACCACACCCATCTGGCACAGAACTTGAGTTTTTTTTTACATTTTAGAAGAGCGACTTACAGGAGCAACCAGCTTCATGAGGAATGCTTTTCCAACAGTCTTGAAGGAGTTCCCAAATATCAGGGCGTGTAGGAAAACCTACAAAATCGGCAGTGTATCAAATACTTGTTCTCCCCACTGTTCTCCCCAGATGTAACGCCCATCTCAGTTTTAACTGTGTAACTGCATTAAATGAATAAAAGTAAATATAGAATATTAATAGCCTTGTGTAAAATGTTAATCCATACTGATGTTTATGAAATAGGTATGCCGTGTATACAAGCAAAACAACATTGCAGTCAGGGAGTGAGAGAGCACTCATTGAAAATACATAGATTTCTGTCATCTGAAATTTGGGACCAATTCACAATTGCCACTTGGCTACCAAAGAATCCACTATACAATTATTTGGTAATGGCTGTTTGGTTCAAACCATTCCTAGGAGAACACATATGGAGGGGGGGAGGCAGGTGCCATTACTTTCCCTGACAGAATCTGATGTTTGTCACTCAACATGTGACAGGTCTTTTCAGTGAAAGAAATGGTACAAAATTGGGTCCCCAGATAAGGCCGACAAACCAATCAAACACAGACAAAAATGAACTGATCCGACTTAAGAGCTTTCAATCAATACGATAGTCAAGCTCACCAGTTGACTCATAGCAGAGCAAGTAGGGGATGGAGGGAGAGAGAGAAGTAGGGAAAGAAAGAGAGGTGGGAGGAGAGAGATGTTGGTCACCTTTCCAATCACTGATTAAAGGAATGAGAACATTTGAGTTAGTTCACAATCCCAAATTGCCCTCAACCTTATCATTTCAGAACTAAGGTAATGATGCTGAAACGGTAATACGGTTTGGATAAAGTGAAAGACAGTGACAGAGAACAAAGAGGATATAAAAGAAAGAGAATAATACATTTCCCCATCATAATTAAATTACATTTGATGATCGGGTTCACTCCTCCATTCCTACTTCCCACCCCACTGCTTTTAACATCCTCACTTTTCTCAAGGCATGCTGGGAAACAGCTGGGTACAGGTGACCCATTGGCTTGTTGCCACGGTGATGCCATGCTTGTGGTAAATGATACATCACTGTATATTCTCCGCTACTGCTGCTCTGCTGCAAAGAAGAAGCATCTCCTCTCACCCCCTCTAATGTCGGGACAGGAGGGGGGGGGGGGGGGGGGGGTACCTGTCTGTGAATCCTTGAAATGTAGTGGTAATTCTGAGCAGCTGAGCTTTATATTCTGGAGGGCAGCAGAACTATGGGGAATTACACAGAAAAGATGGAGGCATAGATTGCTTTTTAGCAGCAACATTAAATGATTACATGGAGTAGTCTGGGCCTATTATAAACTTGAGGCATATCAATTCACAGCTTTAATTGTGTGTGATTTAGTCACAATAGAAAGGAAAATTATTTGTTGGCCTGATATTATTACAAAAAATCTCAGGGTGTTTCAAAGTCATAGCGTTTCAAAGTCATAGATAGAGAAATATCTACAGTTGGCTATGTCAGTCACTGCTATTTTCATGCGGTCAAGGGTTATATTTTATTAGTTGACTGGAAAGGACTGGAATTCTTACAGACTGCTTTTGTCACGCCCTGATCTGTTTCACCTGTCTCGTTATTGTCTCCACCCCCCTCCAGGTGTCGCTTCTTTCCCCCAGTGTATTTATCCCTGTGTTTCCTGTCTCTCTGTGCCAGTTTGCCTTGTATGTCCAAGCCTACCAGTGGGTTTTCCCGTTTTCTTGCTTTGCCTTTTCTATTTTTTCTAGTCCTCCCGGTTTTGAACCTTGCCTTTTCTAGACTCTGTAGCCGCCTGCCTGACCATTCTGCCTGCCCTGACCTCGAGCCCGCCTGCCACTCTGTACCTCCTGGACTCTGAACTGGTTATGACCTTTTGCCTGTCCACGACCGTTCTCTTGCCTATTCCCTTTGGATTTATTAAACATCTTAAACTCCAACCATCTGCCTCCTGTGTCTGCATTTGGGTCTCGCCGAGTGTCATGTTAGCTTTAACATCAAATTCTGAGTCCAACAACTGCTACCACCACTGGGCATAGACCTCCTGCTTTCTTCAACTCATTCCCACAGCTCGCTTGCGGCTCCTTTCACTTCCCCACATTACCGTTAGGCCTGCACGCCGCACCCCATTGCATATTCACCGGCACGCAGGGGGATTAGATGCCACGCCGAGCAGAACAGCACAATCCTTTTTTTTCTCAGAAGGATTCGGCATAGTCTGCGTGGTGTGAATGAATTAGGGTCGGGCCTACGTGGTCTAAGAAGTGACGCCTGCCTCTCTGTTTGAAATCCTATTCGGGAACTGATGACACCTTTGACTTAATTTGGCCCCTCTAGGAGGCGGCCCCTATCTTTATTATGCGCTGCTACAGCTCACCAATCCTCAGGGGGGCACGGGAGATGTGTCGAGAGGAAGAGTGGAGTCTGGGAGGGAACTGGTGTTCAGAGTGAAACAGCTGAGTTCCTTCACTGACAGCTGGCAGGACCCTGTCAGTGGCTATATAAGCATTATGTTAAACAGGGTGATGACTGATTTGAGAGCTACAGTATCTTGTTTCCCGGAGGGTTCTAACATAAGGTTCCTCATCCACTTACGCCATGCATGTCTGTTCGCACTGGGATTGTTAAACACACACATAACAGTGCTCTCATTGCACCCCACCCCCAGTTGGTACTACTGTTAGCCATACATTTCCAAGAGCCATCATTTTCCACACACAAAAAATTGTCATTAAAAGTCTGTTGACATTTTGGCTGTCAAAATGTTACCTATTGAATACTGGAATTGGTCAGACTCAACTTCTCATGGATGTTGAAAACATTTCTGAAACATTGCACACACTGAATGTACTCTCAAACCTAGGGAACAAGAGGGGTAAATTCAGTTCACTGCACCCACATCTGTTTCTTATAGTGGTTCAATGTTTGACAGATATTATTCAACCACTCTGACCATTTCTCCATCAACACGTTTTATACAAGGAGTGTTGGCCTGCAGAATCACTTTGTTGATGGAGACGCAGAGCTGAACCATGAGCTGAACCATGAGCTGAACCATGAGAGCGGAGGAAGGACGGTCTCCTGTTTTCTTTTTCCCTGTTCGTCTTTGCTCTTCAAGGCTACATTAACCGTAGAAGTTTCTGTAACAATGTAATGTGGTGGACATTGCATTTATATACTGTAGAGCTTTTCATTTAGTCTAAAGCACAGTAGATTCTCAGGGCATGCACCACCAATATGTAGCAACTAGACAGACAGACAGACAGACAGACAGACAGACAGACAGACAGCCAGCCAGCCAGCCAGCCATCCAGCCATCCATCCATCCATCCATCCATCCCAGGCACAGTGATATATGTCCTGTATTTTGTAACCAAAAAAAACAATTGAAAATCTATTTGATGGCTTCCCGGTAACTTTTCACAGGCTATTTAACTGCGTTTGACTACGAGATATCCGCTTGTTTACATGGCTGACGAGCAGGGGATCTGACGCTTAATCCTTTGTGTGTGTTATGGAGAAAGAAATGGAAACATAAAGAGCACTTTAAGATGGATGTTATCCAGACCCCTATAGGACCACCTCAAACGTTGCTAACACTAGCACATAAGATGTTTTCATCCCACCCCTTTTTCACTGTGGATTGATGTATGCAGTGGGCACTTTTACTAAAGTTTTCTTTACAGATCAAATGATATCAGCATTCAAAATGCTTTCTAATAGAAAGAAGAGCATGTGACTTGAGAAAGACTGTTGACGCTAATTGATTTGTATTGTCTTATCTGAAAAAACAAACAGCCGCTTAGCTTTTGAAATACGCTTCAATAAAGTTTCTCATTTTGTGTGGGGATCAAAGACTTTAAATGGTGCAGATCTTTTTCATTTTAATTTCTCTGCAGCATACTCATATTTGCACATTGACAATGAAACAACAGCCAACAATTGTTTTGGGGGGATGTGATCACGTTTCATTACAGCTCATTTGAACCCATTTGAGTGTCAAAGAGTGCTACATTGGCCTGGACAGCCTGAGACAGGCAGCGAAATGAGGCTGAGGTTACAGCATGACTCCATTTTCCAATACGACGAGGCCCTGATGCATCCCGACCCAAATGTTAAGCCACCAAGGACATCAAGACACACCCACATGCATGCACACACAGTTCAGGACAAAGAAGTGGTAAAGTTGACGTGGGCCCCATCATCTTTAGTTTCTTTCAAACAAGTTTGAGGGATTAATGCCATTGAAGAAACTGCAGAGCCATCTTCACAATGGGAGGATTTTGGAGGAAATTATACCAGACTTGTCCAAAACTGTTGGGGACTGGTGAACTGTGGGGGGGTAAGGCCACCAACATTGTTGCTCAGCAACGGGGAGTGTGGTGGGGCGTAAGAGTTTTTTGTCATTTCACGTTTTAAATTGAGTTACTGCCATCCTATACAGTACATCTCTAACGCCAATGACATGAACATTACATCCTTCAACTCACTCGCCTAGAATATGACCGAAGAATCGTTAGCGTGAAACTTTCTTCAAATCAACACAGAAACAAGCTCTTCCTGTGGGGTGGAGTTTGTATAGTAGAATGACACGTTTCTCACAGGCTTTTTTTCACTCCAAGATGTACGTCCCGATACAGAAAGCCACACTCATAGCATTGACTTGCCAAATGAGTATTTGTCACAACCCTTTTAATGTGTCCATATTGAAGGCACTTTATTAGGTCCTCGGTTTAGCCTATACTCAGACCTCTGCTACTTCTCTGTCAGTGTGTTGGCATTAGCGATACCTATGGCATCCATCTTCTCTAAAGCCACTGTAGTGTTGGCAGCCTGTGTGGCAGCTGTAAGAAACACACAGTTACTGTCACTTACACAGAGCAGGCCTAGGATAATTTTCTGTTTTACTTCCAGTCACCTCCGGAAATAAACTCAAGCTAAGTTCAGCAATTGAAAAACCCTCGCGGAAAGTTTTGGGAAATATCCAATTCAGGAATTGAGTGTCAGTTAGTTTCCTGACTTATTTAGATTGACCCTAACCCCGATTGTAACACGACTCATAAAGGGACAGCAATGAGCATTATGTTGTAAAAAATGAACCCTCCTTCAGCCTCTTTTCTTACGCAGTTCTGTGCCAGTCAGCTATACTACCCCATCATTTTATTTCAACTGCCCCATGCCTCTCTCCAAAGACCTTTTAATGCCACCCACAAAGAAGTACCTCACGCAGCTAATGCTGACTTTAATGAAGCAGGCTACAGATCCGAGTGATTTATCAAGGGCGATTAAGTTACTGAGAAGGGGCAGAAACGTACATTTTTACACATTTTTTTAAGAAAAAACAGCAGTCGTCGGCCAAACTTCTGGTAGATGGGCCGTTTTGTTGTGTTTCTCCCCACAAGCCGGAAATGGAGGCTGTTTCAGTACAAAGCTACATTAACCTTTACAGTTGCTGGTCGGTGAATTGTTTGATTTTTAATATTCATTGGAAGTTCCTGTATGTGTTGGGTTAAATGGACATTGTATTGGATGTAAAAGTCAAACGTAGGTTATTTTTTAGGATCTTAGACTAAAAGAGCCTGTCACTGGAGGAACTTATTCAAGAACAATCTAATGTAATATATTACAAAATAAATGGAATATGGAGAATTTCTTTTTACAAATTATTCCTGAATCTCCAACACAGAAACGCTACCAAAAACAATTTACAGAAACTCGTTACTAAAGTCGGAGTCATCCATGATTCTCCTAATAATATTTTTAAAGAGTTTTAACTAATCATACAGAAATGGTAGTCTTTCAGGTACTCAGCAGGAAGATTTCACTATTATTAAAACAACATGAAAATATAAAGATCTAGTCCATCTAAACGTTGTGATGAAAATACTAGCGAAATGCATAGCACTCAGAATTAAAAAGGTTTTGACAGATATTGTTCATCCCGATCAGACAGGTTTTTTTTTTTACATGGACGGTACATTGGAGATAACATACTAGAAATAATAGAACAACATGAAACATCTAAGGAGCTCGGTCTGGTATTAATAGCGGATTTTGAAAAGGCGTTTGATAAAGTAAGACTGGATTTTATATATAAATGCCAGGATTTTAACATATACAGTGCCTTGCGAAAGTATTCGGCCCCCTTGAACTTTGCGACCTTTTGCCACATTTCAGGCTTCAAACATAAAGATATAAAACTGTATTTTTTTGTGAAGAATCAACAACAAGTGGGACACAATCATGAAGTGGAACGACATTTATTGGATATTTCAAACTTTTTTAACAAATCAAAAACGGAAAAATTGGGCGTGCAAAATTATTCAGCCCCTTTACTTTCAGTGCAGCAAACTCTCTCCAGAAGTTCAGTGAGGATCTCTGAATGATCCAATGTTGACCTAAATGACTAACCATGATAAATACAATCCACCTGTGTGTAATCAAGTCTCCGTATAAATGCACCTGCACTGTGATAGTCTCAGAGGTCCGTTAAAAGCGCAGAGAGCATCATGAAGAACAAGGAACACACCAGGCAGGTCCGAGATACTGTTGTGAAGAAGTTTAAAGCCGGATTTGGATACAAAAAGATTTCCCAAGCTTTAAACATCCCAAGGAGCACTGTGCAAGCGATAATATTGAAATGGAAGGAGTATCAGACCACTGCAAATCTACCAAGACCTGGCCGTCCCTCTAAACTTTCAGCTCATACAAGGAGAAGACTGATCAGAGATGCAGCCAAGAGGCCCATGATCACTCTGGATGAACTGCAGAGATCTACAGCTGAGGTGGGAGACTCTGTCCATAGGACAACAATCAGTCGTATATTGCACAAATCTGGCCTTTATGGAAGAGTGGCAAGAAGAAAGCCATTTCTTAAAGATATCCATAAAAAGTGTCGTTTAAAGTTTGCCACAAGCCACCTGGGAGACACACCAAACATGTGGAAGAAGGTGCTCTGGTCAGATGAGTCCGCAAGCTAGATCCCTGCAACATCTCATTAAAGATCTTGATAACTTTTCTGTACTCTCTGGACTAAAACCTAATTATGATAAGTGTACCATATTCCGTATTGGATCTCCCAAAAAACGAAATGTTTACGTTACCCTGCAGTTTACCTATAAAATGGGCTGATGGCGAAGTAGACATACTCGGTATTCATATCACAAAACATAAATGAGCTCTCCACAATGAATTTGAATAGAAACCTAGTAAAAAATAGACAAGATCCTGTAACCATGGAGATGTAAATACCTGTCTGTTTATGGAAAATGACAATGATTAACTCCTTAGTCATATCTCAGTTTACTCACTTACTTATGGCGCTGCCTACTCCTGATGATTCATTTATCAAACCATATGAGCAAAAAATATTTCACTTTATCTGGGACGCTCAACCAGACAAGATAAAGCGTGCCAATCTATATAATGAGTATGAATTGGGTGGGTATATATATATATATACAGTACCAGTCAAAAGTTTTCGAACACCATTTCTACATTGTAGAATAATAGTGAAAACATCAAAACTATGAAATAAAACACATGGAATCATGCAGTAACCAAAAATGTGTTAAACAAATCTAAATATATTTTAGATTTTAGATTCTTCAAAGTAGCCACCCTTTGCCTTAATGGTAGCTTGGCACACTCTTAGCATTCTCTCAAGCAGCTTCATGGGGTAGTCACCTGGAATGCATTTCAATTAACAGATGTGCCTTGTTAAAAGTTAATTTGTGGAATTTCTTTCCTTCTTAATGCATTTGAAACAATTAGTTAGGGGCGGTATACAGAAAATAGCCCTATTTGGTAAAATACCAAGTCCATATTATGGCAAGAACAGCTCAAATAAGCAAAGAGAAACGACATTCCATCATTACTTTAAGACATGAATGTCAGTCAATACAGAACATTTCAAGTGCAGTCGTAAAACCCATCAAGTCGCTATGATGAAACTGGGTCTCATGAGGACCGCCACAGGAAAGGAAGACCCAGAGTTACCTCTGCTGCAGAGGATAAGTTCATTAGAGTTACCAGACTCAGAAATTGCAGCCCAAATAAATGCTTCACAGAGTTCAAGTAGCAGACACATCTCAACATCAACTGTTCAGAGGAGACTGCATGAATCAGGCCTTCATGGTCGAATTGCTGTAAATAAACCACTACTAAAGAACACCAAGAATAAGAGACATGGTTGGGCCAAGAAACATGAACAATGGACATTAAACGGGTGAAAATCTTTTTGGTTCCGACCGCCGTATCTTTGTGAAGGAGGTGAACAGATGATCTCTGCATGTGTGGTTCCCACCGTGAAGTGTGGAGGAGGAGGTGTGATGGCGTGGCGGTGCTTTGCTGGTGACACTGTCTGTGATTTATTTAGAATTCAAGGCACACTTAACCAGCATGGCTACCACAATATTCTGCAATGATAAACCATCCCATCTGGTTTGCGCTTAGTGGGACTATCATTGTTTTTCAACAGGACAATGACCCAACACTCCTCCAGGCTGTGCAAAGGCTATTTTACCAAGAAGGAGAATGACGGAATGCAGATGACCTGGCCTACACAATCCCCCGACCTCTGGACTGCAGAGTGAAGGAAGATCAGCCAACAAGTGCTCAGCATATGTGGGATCTCCGTAAAGACTGTTGGGAAAGCATTCCAGGTGAAGCTGGTTGAGAGAATGCCAAGCGTTTGCGAAGATTCCTTCAAGGCATAGGGTGTTTACTTTTAAGAATCTAAAATATAAGGTATATTGTGATTTTTTAAACACTTTTTTGGCTACTACGTGATTCCATATGTGACATTGTCCTGAAGCCACTCCTGTTTTGTCTTGGCTGCGTGCTTAGGGTCATTGTCCTGTTGGAAGGTGAACCTTTGTCCCAGTCTGAGCTCCTGAGCGCTCTGGGGCGCGTTCTTTCTGTGCTTTGCTCTGTTCATCTTTTCCTCGATCTTGACTAGTCTCCCTGTCCCTTTCACTGAAAAATATCCCCACAGCCTGATGCTGCCAACACCATGCTTCACCGTGGGGATGGTGCCAGGTTTTCTCCAGACGTGACGCTTGGCATTCAGGCCAAAGAGTTCAATATTGGTTTCATCAGTCCAGAGAATCTTGTTTCTCATGGTCTGAGAGTTTTAGGTGCCTTTAATTAAACTCCAAGCGGGCTGTCATGTGCCTTTTACTGAGGAGTGGCTTCCATCTGGCCACTTTACCATAAAGTCTGATTGGTGGGGTGCTGCAGAGTGGTTGTCCATCTGGAAGGTTCTCCCATCTACAAAGAGGAACTCTAGAGTTCTGTCAGGGTTACCATCGGGTTCTTGGTCACCTCCCTGACCAAGGCCCTTCTCCCTCGATTGATCGGGTGGCCAGCTCAAGGAAAAGTATTGGTGGTTCAAAACTTCTTCCATACTTTGGGACATTCAGTGCTGCAGACATTTTTTGGTACCCTTCCTTAGGTCTGTGCCTCGACACAATCCTGTCTCGGAGCTCTACGGACAATTCCGTCAACTGTGGGACCTTATATAGACAGGTGTGTGCCTTTCCAATCATCATGTCTAATCAATTGAATTTACCACAGGTGGACTCCAGTCAAGTAGGAGAAACATCTCAAGGATGATCAATGGAAACAGGATGAACCTGAGCAAAGGATCTGAATACTTAATAAATAAGGTATTTCAGTTTTTTTATATATATATACATTTGAAAACATTTCTAAAAACCTGTTTTAGTTTTGTAATTATGGGGTATTGTGTGTAGATTGACGAGGGGGCAACAAAACAATTGAATATATTTTAGAATAAGGCTGTAACGTAATAAATAGTGGAGAAAGTTATGGGGTCTGAATACTTTCCGAATGTGTTAGTGTTTTCTTTTTACCCATTGTTGGTTGTTGTCTCTGACTAATTTTGGTTCAATATGACTGTTGCTATAGCAGAGTTAGAGTAACCTTGCCCTTGAGGCAATATGACACTGACAATGTAGAAAAGGATAGTGACATTTTCTGGAAACAGGTTTTGGAATGTGTGTGTCAATCTTTGGAAACACTACTAAACATAATTGCGGTTGAATGTTAATTTGTCTGTATGAGGAACGTATTATGTATAGTACAATATAATACAAAGTGTTACATTTTTATCTGAAAACAGTTAAAACAGTATTCTGTCTAATCGATTTTAAAATAAGGCTCTAATGTAGCAAAATGTGGAAAAAGTGAAGGGGTCTGTCTGAATACTATGTACTTTGAAACAAAGTATATACTGTACCTCACACACAAGAAGAAAAAACGATTTGCTTTAGAAAAGCTCTTTACAGAGTATGTGTTTACAAATGTTGCAGACTGAGGGCCTCCTGAGTGGCACAGAGGTTTAAGGCACTGCATCGCAGTGCTTGAGGCATCACTACAGACCCGGGTTTGATCCCGAGCTGTGCCGCGACCAGGATACCCATGCGGCGGCGCACAATAGGCCCAGCATTGTCCGGGTTAGGGGAGGTTTTGGCCGACCGGGATGTCCTTTTCCCACCGCGCTCTAGCGACTCTTGTGGGAGGCCGGGTGCATGCACGCTGACATGGTCTCCAGTTGTACAGTTTTTTCTCTGACACATTGGTGCGGCTGGCTTCTGAGTTAAACGAGAAGTGTGTCAAGAGGCAGTGCGGCCGTGTTCCGAAGGACACATGGCTCTCAACCTTCGGCTCTCCCGAGTCCGTACGGGAGTTGCAGCGATGGGACTAGACTGTAACTACCTAACTACTAACTGGGTATAAAATGAAATGTGTTGCGGCCAAGAGTTGAGCTCGACCAAATCATTAACATATTTTAAAACTGTGGACCTCCTCAGCCACCATACTCCGCCATCAATCTTCGGTAATTCGGGTGAGGGTTATTACAGGAAGTTGCCTTCTGGTGGCAATACAGCTCATTGTAGGCCCTTCCCAAACAATAATTAATCACTCATCACCGTAGTATGTCTCAAAGCAAAAATTGGCTAGTAAATGCTATACTCACAATGCTACTTATAGAAATACAGTACAGGTCAAAAGAAGAGTGCCTTTCCTCTGGTTAACATGATTCTAGGGTGGAAATCTTGGAAGTCGGATCCAATGTTGTACCTTATTTGTGAGGTGAGCAGAATGGAGAGAGTTTGTTGGTACAGGCAATAAAAACATTCAGTGTCAATGTGTTTAAGATACTGAATGAAATGACACAGAACCCCACTGAAGTTTCCTGAGTGTTTAAGTTGATCTACTCTAAGTTCAAGACCCGTATTGACAAAGAGTCTCAGAGACACAGGATCAGTTATGTGTTTCAAATAATAAATCGTAAGATTGTATGGACAGGTAGATCCTAGATCGGCACTCCTTCTCTGAGACTGTGAATCCGGCAAAGAACTGGCTCTCCTGAGTAGGTCCCCAGATACGACCCCTGCTATAGTGTAGGGGAAGTGGTGTAGGCTAGTTTATGGCTAATCATCCCTGTGACGGCCTGCACTCGCCCCTGGCCCAGATCAATAACCTGACTGGTTGAGGAGCTGGAGGTCCTAAACGTGGCTGTCACTCACACAGCTGTGGGGGTAGTGTATTTGTCAAGTGTCATAGCCTACTTCATATTCTGCTGGAGGAAGACTCAGAAGACATATTCTCAAAGAAATTGAAAGATCGATGAAGGTCTGGACCTCATACGCATCAATGCTATACCATGTGGGTATTATATTGACCATTTAGATAAATGGTAACACTTTCTAGGTTTCAGTAGGAGTAGTACCTGGGTATAATGCGATATACACGCATTTGCAGTATATAGGCTATGTTTCTAGTGTTCCAAGTGTGGTTTGATAACATATGAAAATGAAAAAAAAAAATGGTTAGCTGGCTAGTAGACAATTCAAGTGTGATTCATACTTATCATATTACATCGACACTGACCGAATGAACGTGACTGTTTACATTTACAAGCCGTATAACGAAGACTGTTTACTACTCATTCATGATTTACTATGGCTAGGTTTAATGTGTGTTGTCTCATAAAACTGCACATGCAATAAATGTAACAGTGTATTTAAAATCACTTCTCCAACATCAACGCAACCATGTCACAGCTTTATCTGTTGGGAGGCATGTGAGCCTTTGGATTTAAGACTTCATGGTAGGTCCAGACAGACCGAGACACCTGAGATAAAGAGGCTGAATATCTCAAAATCTATTAGCAGCTGAGATCTCAAAACTAAGTTACACCTTAAAAGTTCAAGGAAATACTGTGTCAATATAAGAGCAACAAAGGCGGACATCACATGAAGTAATATTAAATAGTGAGCAAAATAAGCATATTTATTGTCAACAATGAGAGTTTCAATCAAAATGAACAATTAAATAAAGTTAACAATTCTCAATGTCCAACAAAATAATGAAAACCAAAACCCAATCAGAGTTCAGTTCAAGATCAAAAAGTCAATTCCAATTGAAAAAACACAATTGACCATGATTCCTGTGTTAATATGGAAGAATTAAAAATAAACTCTATTTTGTATACTAGTGGTGCGCAGTTAAACAGAAATGTTACCTCAATAGTGCACTTTGTGATAAAAGTACCACATTTGGCACAGAGGTACACTCCCCTACGTATTTATTTGGACAGTGAAGCTTAAACTTATAATTTGGCTCTATACTCCAGCATTTTTTATTTGAGATAACATTTTTGATATTAAGCGACATTTTATTTATTTATTCCCATTTTATTTGAGGGTATGTTTTAAAAACATTTCTGTTTTACCATTTAGAAATGAAAGCACTTTATGTATGTAGTCCCCCCAGTTGAAGGTGTCATAAGTATTTGGGCAAATTAACGTACTGCTTGCGTGTATTAAAGTAGTCAAACGTTTCGTATTCGGTCCCATATTCCTAGCACGCAATGACTACATCAAGCGTGTGACTCGACAAACTTATTGGATGCATTTGCAGTTTGCTTTGGTTGTGTTTTTGGATTGGGTTGTGCCCAATATAAATTCATAGTACTTTCATAAAAAGAGGATATGTTCTACTTAAAGGTGGAACTTTATGAGATCCCACATACGTCCAGTCATTGCGCAAACGCCAGTTAGAAACGTCTCGCAAAACTACATTGAACTTATCTCAAACTGCACACAGAGACATAAACATGGTATCCATGAGTTCATCTGTCTCTGGGTAAGTAGTAAAAGGGCTATGGCTAATTAACTAAAATATGGCAGTATCTCTAGGGGATGAGCCCCAGAAATCGCTGTGGTGGCCATCTTTGCCAATGCAAACAATGCAGTCGAATCAAGTAGGTACACTGCAAAGCAGTACGGAAATGATAAGATAAACAGAAAAGGTTCAACCTTGCAAGGGTGTTACAACTTTAAACCAGTCAAATACATGTGGGTATGTGCCTAGCACCTCACACTTGTAGCAGTGTCACAGATGATCACTATGTTATGACGCCAAATTAATATTCTATTCTTGTGACACATTTTGTCCATATACAAAAGCCCAGATTTAAGTTGTCCAAATGCTCCATATGGAGACTGTAGTATTGGCCTAGACCGCAGCCAATTTCCTACAGTCTGGTATATGCACAATTCCTTCTCAAGCGAGATATAGTAATATCACAACTTTACTCCATTTATGTTAGACATGTCACAGAGGTGCTATCCAACCCTCCTCACATTGAAAAATACCCCAAAAAGGTAATTGTCATAACTATTTTATAATTTTTAGAAACCTGAAGCCATCAGCAATACTGGCAAATCCAGAATAATTCATATCTATTTTTTTTCTCCTAATCACAATTTCAATTTCGTGTTATTTGGGAGTTGTGACTCTGTACGCGGGGAAGTCTGGGCCCTTTCATCCCAGGTGGAGGTTTCATTTGAAAGGAGCGATGCCAGCGTGCGTCTGCCTGTCAATCAATCGGGCGGCTATGAACTTTCAAAGGAAAAGGAGCCTGGATGGCCATCAGAAATAATTTGTTTCGCTCTAGGACGTCCAAGAAGCGCTATGCTGACAGCGCACAATCATATGCGGGTTAATACGGTATCTGTCTTGTTAATCTTTTTCTTTATTAGAACTAACTTTGGTGACATTTAAAAAAATGTATTAATGAACTGAAAACTTTTCTAACATTACTCTTGAGGGAAGATGGAAATGAGCTGGGCTTTAACACAGATAAAGTGATTTAAGTCAAGTGCTTTCTGGGATTTTCTACATTCCGCTGTCTCTATTCATGCACGTAATCCACAAAAAGTAGGTAATTTGACCATTGTTTTGTCTGCCACTGGAAAGAGAAATTCAAAAGCAACTTGTCTGGCCCTAAACTACAGTAACAAACTCCAAAAACACTACTACTCTCCATCTTTGTCCCAGAGCTTTACAGACAACTTATTTTAGGAGAAATAGACATTCTACCATTTCTATTCTCCACATCAGTGGTGGTAGCAGGGAGCCCTTCTACCCAGTGTTAAGGCTCTCTCTCTAGGGTGTTGGAGTCGTGGAGTTTTGTGGTGTCTGTGACAGGAACTGGCCTTGAATAAGTGCCCTGCGCTGGGTTGTAATTATGTCTGCTGGATAGCCCAACATGGGCAACTGATTAATAGGAGGACTGATCCAGACCCTGGATCAGGGGGAATTCTGTTCCACCTACTACAACCAGTGGGGGCGCCCTTGCAAGTCCAGTCCAGAGGCTCGTTGTTTCGTGTTCGGGAGGAGGGTCGGCTGGTTGCATGAGGGAGTCGAGTCGGTGTCCCCCAACAGCAACTGGCGGGGAAACACAAGAAGCACAATGAGGGGGTATACTGATCACAATGTGGAAACTCACACACTGGAAATAAGCACTTTCCTTTAGCTAGTGCTAAAGTTCCCCTCAGTAGTCTGGCTCGTGATAGCTCTGCCAGCTGTCCCTCATCCTATGCCAGGGCAAATCAGTGGTTGAGTCACAGTCACACGGTAGAATGTAGAGTGAAAGCGTTGTAGAGTTGTCTTTTTCCCACAGAGTAGGCGAACGGTGGCAAGGGGCAGTAGTCTAGGAGCAGGACACACCATAGGTAAGTGTTCATTCCCCTTTTCTATAGTTTGGGGGCGGGGGGTGATAGGGATTTTAACAGCTGTCTCTTAGTCAATTTTCACTGTGCTAGCAACAAATAGTTCTTGCAAGTCCATTTCACACGTGAGACTGTCAGCAGTTAGGTGAATGCAATCATGGTCAATAACACACTTGAGTGAAAGGCACTTGTAAATAGGGGATGATGGCAAAATAAAAAGACATGCTGCTAATATAAATATAAAGGCAGAATGGCAGTCTGGTCTAGCAAGAGAGTCTGTGTCACTTGTGACACACACACATACAGTAAGGGGCTGACGATGGACTGAATCTCCCCTCATGTAGAGGCAGTTGACCTTGAAAAAATTGACAAAATCAAATCAAATGTCATTTGTCACATGCGCCGAATACAACAGGTGTAGATCTTACAGTGAAACGCTTAAAATAAGTGTTAAGTAAAAAAAAATAGGCAGGAAAAAAAAGTAACAAATCATTTAACAGCAGCAGTAAAATAATAATAACGATGTTATGATGTACAGGGGGTACCGGTACAGAGTCAATGTGCGGGGGGCACAGGTTAGTCGAGGTAATTGAGGTAATATGTACATGTAGGTAGAGTTAAGGTGACTATGCATAGATAATGAACATAGAGTACTAGCAGTGTAAAAGGAGGGGGGACAAAGAAAATAGTCTGTGTAGCTCTTTGATTAGCTGTTCAGGAGACTTATGGCTTGGAGGCAGCAGCTGTTAAGATGCTTTTTGGAGCTAGACTAGGTGCTCCGGTACCACTTGCTGTGTGGTAGCAGAGAGAACAGTCTATGACTAAGGTGGCTGGTACATTGACAATTTTTAGGGCCTTCCTCTGTCACCGTCTGGTATAGAGGTCCTGGATGGCAGGAAGCTTGGCCCCAGTGATGTACTGGGTGGTACGGACTACCCTTTGTAACGCCTTGTGATTGAAGACCAAGCAGTTGCCTTACCAGGCAGTGAGGCAATCGGTCAGGATGCACTCGATGGTGCAGCTGTAGAACCTTTTGTGGATCTGAGGACCCATGCTAAATACTTTCAGTCTCCTGAGGTGGAATAGGCGTTGTCGTGCCCTCTTCACAACTGTCTTAGTGTGTGTGGATCATGATAGTTTGTTGATGATGTGGACACCAAGGAACTTGAAGCTCTCAACCTGCTCCACTACAGCCCTGTCAATGAGAATGGGGGCGTGCTCGGTCCTCCTTTTACTGTAGTCCACAATCATCTCCTTTGTCTTGATCACTTTGAGGGAGAGGTTGTTGTACTGGCACCACACCACTCATCGTTGTTGGTGATCAGGCCTAACACTGTTGTGTCATAGGCAAACTTGATGATGGTGTTTGAGTCATGCCTGGCCATGCAGTCATGAGTGAACATGTAGTACAGGAGGGTACTGAGCACACACCCCTGAGGGGCTCCTGTGTTAAGGATCAGCGTGGCAGATGTGTTGTTACCTACCCTTATCACCTGGGGGCGGCCCGTCAGGAAGTCCAGGATCCAGTTGCAGAGGGAGGTGTTTTGTCCCAGGGTCCTTAGCTTAGTGATGAACTTTGAGGGTACTATGGTGTCAGAAGTTACCATACACCTTAGCCAAATACTTTTAAACTCGGTTTTTCACCATTCCTAACATTTAATCCTCGTAAAAATGCTCTGTCTTAGGTCAGTTAGGATCACCACTATATTTTAAGAATGGAAAATGTCAGAATAATAGTAGAGAGAATGATTTATTTCAGCTTTTATTTCTTTCATCACATTCCCAGTGGGTCAGAAGTTTACATACACTCAATTAGCATTTGGTAGCATTGCCTTTAAATTGTTTAACTTGGGTCAAACGTTTCGGGTAGCCTTCCACAAGCTTCCCACAATAAGTTGGGTGAATTTTGGCCCATTCCTCCTGACAGAATTGGTGTAACTGAGTCAGATTTGTAGGCCTCCTTGCTCGTACACGCTTTTTCAGTTCTGACTCATTAACCTCTACAGGATTGGTCCACCCCCCCACGCGATACGGTTGAGCTAACGTGTGCTAATGTGATTAGCATGAGGTTGTAAGTAACAACAACATTTCCCAGGACATAGACATATCTGATATGGGCAGAAAGCTTACATTCTTGTTAATTTAGCTGCACTGTCCAATTTACAGTAGCTATTCCAGTGAGATAATATCATGCTATTGTTTGAGGAGAGTGCACAGTTATGAACTTGAAAATGTATCAATAAACCAATTTGGCACATTGGGCAGACATGACACAACATTTTGAACAGAAATGCAATGGTTCATTGGATCAGTCTAAAACGTTGAACATACACTGCTGCCATCTAGTAAACACGATCTAAATTGCCCCTAAACTGGAATAATACATTGTGGCCTTTCTCTTGCATTTCAAAGATGATACAAAAACATGTTTTTTTCTTTGTATTATCTTTTACCAGACCTAATGCGTTATATTCTCCTACAGTAAATTCACATTTCCACAAACGTCAAAAGTGTTTGCTTTCAAATGGTATCAAGAATATGCATATCCTTCAGGCCCTGAGCTACAGGCAGCTAGATGTGTGTATGTTATTTTAATCAATTTATTTTTTTAAAAGGTCAGATCCTTAAGAGGAAAGTATTCCTCCAGTACGGGGTTAGTAATCGCTGTCCTGATATCTAGACGCTTTTTAAGGTCATAAGAAACGATGGCAGAAACATTATGTACAAAATAAGTTACAAATAACATGAAAAAACACAATAGCATCGTAAAATCGGGATCGTAAAATGGCAGCCTCCCCTCCGGTGCCATTAGCCTATAACAATTACTCTCCCTTATCACCTTGCCAGGGACAATAAAGCTTCTATAGCCACCATTGGGCATGTAAATGAAGGCAAAAATATTTTTTCTTTTGGAACAACACCACAGTTATCACTGGGCTTTTGTAAGCTGTCAGCACCTTCCTGATGGGTGGATGCTGGTGGAAGGCCTGTTGCTAAGGCGCTAGGCTAGGAGAGTCATGATAACAGTTATACAATAGGAGAGTGAACGGAAAGTAGCCAGAGGAAGGAGAGAAGCTCGCAATAGCAATCACTTGGCTGACATAAGAACCATGAAAGCTTTGGCTAGACTAGACGCACATACGCATGACAACACATACACACAAACACACACACATACACACACCTTATAAACAGGTGGCCCCCAAAGTCTCCTTAAACTTTGTACAGTACATAGTAGTAGGACTGGGACATGGGAACCATTATTTTGGAAGAGACAGTACTTAACGCAACACATCTCTAGGAGGCCATAGGGTGAAATAAACTCGGGGCATAAAATTTGTTTAAAAATACCGTCACAAGAAACTGGGTAACTTTTTCTCATTCTGCCAGACAGCACAACGGTTCTGATGCAAGCTAAATCTCTCTCCGACATGGATGTTATTATGATAATCTATCTAATTAGGGAGAGAAGGGACATTTTAAAAACAGAGGGTTGGGAGGAAGGGAAAGGAACCTAAACTTATGGAACTTATCCCCCCCACTTATCCACGCACACACACAGACACGCACACACACACACACACACACACTACAAAAAAGGGTCCTAAGGGAGAGTTGAGGAAGAACGAAAGTCCTCGGAGAATGTCGGCACACAAATGTCTCAGATATGGAAATGCCATAATTGTCATCCTCATAAAACATGTATAAAACTGTATTTAAGAGTCAGCCTGCATCACTATCTAAGTGCGTGATGCACTTAGAAATATTAATTGGGCCAACAGTGTGTGTCTGTTGGCATCGCTGGGCCTAAAGACAAAGATTAGATTAACGTACGCCTTGATGAAAAATAACAATAACACAAAAAAAATAACAGAACTGCCAAAACTGAGCCTTTTTACAATTGGACCAACTCCTGCCCCATAGTTGGGAATGGGACATGCATGAAAAGCTAACTACAGGGACATTTTTGAATTTCAAACCTCTTTCGAATGGATGACAGCATGACACCGGGGAGGTATTTGCATTCATATTCTCTGGGCTGTTGCGTTGCGGTGAGGTCAGTGTTAAGCGGTGCCACTGGATCTATGATTAAAACATAACAAACTCACAGGGCATTCATAACAGGAGATCCGTCGCAACGTTTCCCCTTTCAAACGTTTCTAGTTCCCGTCGTAGTGCCATCTTTCTTCACCGCAAATTACAAACTCTTATGGTGAAGCCGTTCCCACCTCCCCCGAAATAATTAAAACAACTGTAGTAGTGCTGGTGGTAGTAGCATCTTCTCCAAAATGCTAACATCAGGTACAGCGTTTTTCATGAGCTAGATACTGCATGCACCATTTTCTAATATATACCACGTACACAGTATACAGGCAGGAAACTGCCCTAGGCCTAGATTGTTTGTAATCTATAATTCATGGCAATGTATTCCACTAAAAAAAAACTGCTAAACGAAATGTACAACAAAATAGAAAACAAAACAGAGGCGTAGAGACAGAACGTAATATAAAACACAGAGCCAGGCTAGACCTAGTAGGCTATGTGCAAAAGTGGAGTTGCATGAGAGGTCTGTTGAAAGGACTGTTCGTAGAACTGAATTGTTCTCCAAGTCTGTTCACGTTAATATGATAATAGCGATCACAAAATCATTGTATTCTGATGAATATACAGCATCCCTTTTCACTCTGAATGAAAGATTTCTCATTTTTGCGGGTTCTGCCGTCCGTCTGGTATTTTGGCATAATGCATGACCGTGTCTCTGAAGGACGTCGGCTGGTTAACAAATGACACCCTATTTGTGAAATCAAAACAATATTATTCCACCTGGGTTGATTTAATTGCTGTGGTGGACTTTTAAATGAGATTAAAATGAATGCAAGCGGATTAACGGGTACGCTGGTCATGTGACCAGGGGCTGTCTGGATCCCATCTTAGATTTCCCTGCATTAATCAGAAACTTGACAGTAGACTACCAGCTGAGCTCTGCCACACAATGCCCTGGGCAACTCAAATGTTAATTGGGCTGCTAATAAGCTATCTCATTTGCCACAACCTGTAAATATCACTTAGCGTCAACAACAAAAGCGCTAGTGACCACCAAGTCTTACATCCACTGTTGCCCAATGTCACTACTGCTGATTTCTCCTGTGCTTTAGCAGGTCTATTTTGAAAACATAATCAGTTAGTGCTGATTGTCATAGCACACAAGTCAAAAGTGTCAATGTAAACATATTATTCACTAATATTCTTGAATGCAGTTAATAATAAACAACGTTCTGAATTGTAATTTGGCGTGAATTAATACACACACACACACACACACACACACACACATATATATATATTTATATATCAGGGAATATGAAAACAGAGGTGTGTGGGGGGGTAGGTCTCACAATTGCAATTAATGGCACTTGGTTGTGCAAAAGATTGCACACACACTCAGCATTGTCCATGTCATTAGCACAATAGAACGGTGACATCTCAGTGTTTGGTGCTGTAGAAGGGTAGAGTGGTTGAAACTTGGGTCACTCAGAGGCCAAGAGCATATATGACAGTATTTAAGTGCAGTACTACTTCAATAACGGCATAACAGAACGTAGAATTATTGTTTATCAATCTGAACTGGCAAGGCTCATACTCAGCGATCTAGTGGTGCACTTGTAATTGTACAAAAGTAGAGCTCAATTGTGCAGCAGAATAAAAAATATTAACTGGCAACCCGAACCCATTAATGCACTGAAATGGCCTGTCAATGGCTACAACTTGTCATCTTCCTAAGACAACACAGGCTGCTTATGTCTGTGATGTACATGAAGACATTAAAACGCCTTCCGGATTCCATTAATACATCTCATCGGCATAACATTTCCCATCGGATTTGTATGCTGAATGTTAGACGACCACCGGAGCAACCAGAAACCCCTTGTTACATCAAATTCAATCAATCACTCATCATGCGAATGGCCGTATTGTGTCTGCTTGCACGCTGTGGCGGTTTCATGTTGATTATGGAGATCGGCAGAACAATGCGAAGCCCTTTGGTCGTTCCTGAGCATGTCGCTGCTTCATTACTATTGACATGCTGCATTATTTCATGTACTTAAGTGTCTTCACCTCTCTGGGATTGGCAAGTGCCAAATGCACGGTTACTTACTGGTAGACCATGCATGGGATCACAACAGATAAATCAATCATACGTCCATGTCTCAAAATGAGGTTCAGCCCTTCTTCAACGTTGAATACTGCAGGATTACTAAATAACTAGGCCAAAAGCTAAAGTACATCACACATATTCCCTAACAATACCAAATTGAATGCTGAAAAACGACAAGATTATACCATTGATATCACACTAACTTTAGCACCACTACACATTATATCTCAGATACATGCGATTCTGTTCTGGGATACTGCGATAAAATGTCATTTCTCCAATAGGTGTGTGTAAACATCGACTGACGACAACATTTCAAAAAGTGCTGATAGATATGATTGGGAACAAGTGCGACCGTAAAAGACGTCCCCTCTCAGCTCGAAGCCTGTACACCTTGCTGTGCACTCACTCAGGAACCGAAGACTAACCATTCTTTTATCACCGGGGCTAAAGCACTATACAGTCACGCGAGAGGGATTCTCGGAGGGGAAAATAACTGCTACAGTGGCCACAAAGTTTTTCAATTTCACCGCCAATTTCCTGGGTAATTACTGGCGCTTTCTGATGGGCTTTTTATGACAGCGACCCCCCCCCCCCCCCCCCCCTCCTGCTGCGACCCTCTCTCCAGGCTGAGCTCCAGGAGGATGGGAGGACTGTCGGATCCCACCGCTGCCACCAATTCCCACCTACCTAAGTGAACCTTGTCTTTCCCATCAACCCCTGTGGCGCCTCCCTAAAGGAATGGAGGACGATCAATGAGCCGGTAGTCTCTCTGCGCTGCATCGGCGGCTAGTTGGACAGGCATCTAACCCGGAGGACAGACGCTTGATTTGTCCAGACAGAGGTTGTGTTCTGATGGGGAAGGTGTGCGTTGGTTTACATCAGGGAAGTAGAGAGGAGAACGTAGACGGGGGAGAAGGACGGTCAGTGGTTCTAATGACAACTAAATGAAAATATGGGATGTGATCGGTATTCCGTGCCTAAGGTCAATACCCCAAATACAATTGAGAGACAGAGAGACTTCTTCCTCTTCTCTTCCGTCTCCTCTCCGTTGTGATCACGACAGCCCAGAGTTATTCGTGACCACATGACCTGACCAGGAAAAAAAGTCCAGACTTTGCTGATAAAATGAGTGGATGGGTTTCAACGCTATCCCTTTCCACCACTACATCCTTTCATACCAGCGGTCAGGATGGGAAGGAGACGAGAATGGGAAACTATTCAGGCCTACTGGCGGGCACGGTCTCGATGACATTCTGTCTGAAGAGGTCACCCAGGAAGCAAATCTCCCGAGAGATTGACAGGCGGCAAACAGATGAGCCCACGGGCCGAGGGTCACAGATCATTAAAAGCGATCTATCAAGGCTTTCGGGATGACTAATTCCCCCGAATCAAATGTTTCCGTGTAAATATGTCAAATGGGAATGAAATTAGCACTGTGGTTTATTGACTGTGATAAAAATCGGAAAAGCACCACTGAACATAATTACATACTTGTCAGAGCCATAAAAATTAGCTTTATTGTCAATGGAATGGTTTTGTACAACTTCATTTTCAGTTCGACGTCTTCCAGATGGGGCCCGCTTTCTGCACTTGAGCAGTTTTTATGCAGATCCGGGGGTGTTTTCTCCCCCCTCCACTCCTCCATTCCCATGCATCTGGCTGCTGGAGGACGGGAGAAAAGGGGGAGGAAGGGGGAGAAGGAGTGGTGTCTGGGGATGAGCTGAGGGCTACATTAGCGACTGTCAGGAGGGAGATGTTTTACTGAACCCATGATAACAGTAGCCCCACAGTGACCCTAAAGAGCCCGCAGACTCAAAACTCGGGAAGTCTGAAAGAAGTTTAAAGGTAAGAGCGAGTAAAGTGACTCTGTCATCAAATGGACACAGAAAACCGGAGAGGGCCTTGTTGTCACGTACTGTGAATCGCAGCTACAGTGAGTGTTTACAAACACAAGCAGAAATCAATCTCTCAGACAGGCACACATGCAGTACAGTACCCTCGTGCGCACACAGTAGAGAGAAGGCAATAAGTGGTAGGGTATACAATGAGGTTGAACTTTCTGTGTGATGCTGTATGCAGTGAAGTGACACTGCATAATCGACACGACTGTGTAATCTAAGCAGCACGGCATCTAATAGATTACTATTATAATCCACACAATGTAATAGTGTAAAGCATCTATTTATGGTAGTTCCACGCTATAGTTTTCTATTTATTTGAGCATTGCGGTACAATATGAAGGAATGGTATTGTAATTAGGCCCACAATAGCTGGTTGTAAGAATCGAGCGGGCGTCTTTGAATCATTGTCATTGCCTGCCGCACACGCTCACAGCTGCCTCGCTGAAGCATGCGTGGCATGTCATCCGGCTGCACTAACAGTTTTAGCGCCATCATTTATTTACGTTTTAATTACTATTTGTCGCCATTGTCCCGCACTCCCCCGTACTCCGTCATCATACCAATTATCACATCATCTTGATTTCCACTCATATCACATTTAGATCAAGTCGATAATGCATCCACCCGCTCTCACTAAATTATTAAGATAACAACTTGAACTAGAAGGGAACTGATTTATATTTAAAACATATTTAAAACAGACAACTATGCTTAATGGCAGCCTTCATTTATTGCTCGGGGAAAGTCGACTTGAAACGCAGAGACCGTCTCTCTCTTTACAAGCACTCATTATCTCTCTCTCTACACCCACTCATATTATCTCTCTCCCTCTCTACACCCACTCATATTATCTCTCGCTCTCTCTACACACACTCATATTATCTCTCTCTCTACACCCACTCATATTATCTCTCTCTCTCTCTACAACCACTCATATTATCTCTCTCCCTCTCTACACCCACTCATATTATCTCTCGCTCTCTCTACACCCACTCATATTATATATCTCTCTCTACACCCACTCATATTATATATCTCTCTCTCTTTACACACACTCATATTATATATCTCTCTCTCTACACCCACTCATATTATATCGCTTCCTGTTTACATCGACTCATATTATATCTCTCTCTCTACACCCACTGATGTTATATATCTCTCTCTCTCTCTACACCCACTCATATTAATCTCTCTCTCTCTCTCTACACCCACTCATATTATCTCTCTCTCTCTCTCTACACCCACTCATATTATATATCTCTCTCTACACCCACTCATATTATATATCTCTCTCTACACCCACTCATATTATATCTCTCTCTCTCTTTGCACCCACTCATATTATATCTCTCTCTCTTTACACCCACTGATATTATACCTCTCTGTCTTTACACCCACTCATATTATATCTCTATCTCTTTTCACACACTCATATTATGTCTCTCTCTCTCTTCACCCACTCATATAATCTCTCTCTCTCTCTCTCTCTCTCTTTACACCCACTCATATTATGTCTCTCTCTCTCTCTTCACCCACTCATATAATCTCTCTCTCTCTCTCTCTCTCTCTACACCCACTCATATTATATCTCTCTCGCTCTTTGCACCCACTCATATTATATCTCTCTCTCTTAACACCCACTCATATTATATCTCTCTCTCTCTTTGCACCCACTCATATTATATCTCTCTCTCTTTACACCCACTCATATGATGTCTCTCTCTCTCTTCACCCACTCATATAATCTCTCTCTCTCTCTCTCCACCCACTCATATTATATCTCTCTCTCTTTACATCCACTGATATTATACCTCTCTCTCTTTACACCCACTCATATTATCTCTCTTTTTACACCCACTCATAATGTATATATCTCTCTCTTTACACCCACTCATATTATATCTCCCTCTCTACACCCACTCATATTATATCTCTCTCTCTTTACACCCACTGATATTATACCGCTCTCTCTTTACACCCACTCATATTATATATCTCTCTCTACAAACTCTCATATTATATCTCTCTCTCTACACCCACTCATATTATATATCTCTCTCTACGCCCACTCATATTATATATCTCTCTCTTTACACACACTCATATTATATATCTCTCTCTCTCTACACCCACTGATATTATACCTCTCTCTCTTTACACCCACTCATATTATATCTCTATCTCTTTTCACACACTCATATTATATCTCTATCTCTTTACACCCACTCATATTATCTCTCTCTTTCTCTAAACCCACTCATATTATCTCTCTCTCTCTCTTTACACCCACTCATATTATATCTCTCTCTCTCTTTACACCCACTCATATTATATATATATCTCTCTCTCTCTCTCTACACCCACTCATATTATATCTCTCTCTCTCTTTACACCCACTTTATATTATACCTCTCTCTCTTTACACCCACTCATATTATCTCTCTTTTTACACCCACTCATATTATATATATCTCTCTCTTTACACCCACTCATATTATATATCTCTCTCTACAAACTCTCATATCATATCTCTCTCTCTACACCCACTCATATTATATATATCTCTCTCTACACATACTCATATTATATATCTATCTCTCTTTACACACACTCATATTATATATCTCTCTCTCTCTCTACACCCACTCATATTATATCGCTTCCTCTTTACATCCACTCATATTATATCTCTCTCTCTACACCCACTCATGTTATATATCTCTCTCAACACCCACTCATATTATATATCTCTCTCTACAAACTCTCATATTATATCTCTCTCTCTACACCCACTCATATTATATATCTCTCTCTACGCCCACTCATATTATATCTCTCTCTCTCTTTACACACACTCATATTATATATCTCTCTCTCTCTACACCCACTGATATTATACCTCTCTCTCTTTACACCCACTCATATTATATCTCTATCTCTTTTCACACACTCATATTATGTCTCTCTCTCTCTTCACCCACTCATATAATCTCTCTCTCTCTCTCTCTCTCTCTTTACACCCACTCATATTATGTCTCTCTCTCTCTCTTCACCCACTCATATAATCTCTCTCTCTCTCTCTCTCTCTCTACACCCACTCATATTATATCTCTCTCGCTCTTTGCACCCACTCATATTATATCTCTCTCTCTTAACACCCACTCATATTATATCTCTCTCTCTCTTTGCACCCACTCATATTATATCTCTCTCTCTTTACACCCACTCATATGATGTCTCTCTCTCTCTTCACCCACTCATATAATCTCTCTCTCTCTCTCTCCACCCACTCATATTATATCTCTCTCTCTTTACATCCACTGATATTATACCTCTCTCTCTTTACACCCACTCATATTATCTCTCTTTTTACACCCACTCATAATGTATATATCTCTCTCTTTACACCCACTCATATTATATCTCCCTCTCTACACCCACTCATATTATATCTCTCTCTCTTTACACCCACTGATATTATACCGCTCTCTCTTTACACCCACTCATATTATATATCTCTCTCTACAAACTCTCATATTATATCTCTCTCTCTACACCCACTCATATTATATATCTCTCTCTACGCCCACTCATATTATATATCTCTCTCTTTACACACACTCATATTATATATCTCTCTCTCTCTACACCCACTGATATTATACCTCTCTCTCTTTACACCCACTCATATTATATCTCTATCTCTTTTCACACACTCATATTATATCTCTATCTCTTTACACCCACTCATATTATCTCTCTCTTTCTCTAAACCCACTCATATTATCTCTCTCTCTCTCTTTACACCCACTCATATTATATCTCTCTCTCTCTTTACACCCACTCATATTATATATATATCTCTCTCTCTCTCTCTACACCCACTCATATTATATCTCTCTCTCTCTTTACACCCACTTTATATTATACCTCTCTCTCTTTACACCCACTCATATTATCTCTCTTTTTACACCCACTCATATTATATATATCTCTCTCTTTACACCCACTCATATTATATATCTCTCTCTACAAACTCTCATATCATATCTCTCTCTCTACACCCACTCATATTATATATATCTCTCTCTACACATACTCATATTATATATCTATCTCTCTTTACACACACTCATATTATATATCTCTCTCTCTCTCTACACCCACTCATATTATATCGCTTCCTCTTTACATCCACTCATATTATATCTCTCTCTCTACACCCACTCATGTTATATATCTCTCTCAACACCCACTCATATTATATATCTCTCTCTACAAACTCTCATATTATATCTCTCTCTCTACACCCACTCATATTATATATCTCTCTCTACGCCCACTCATATTATATCTCTCTCTCTCTTTACACACACTCATATTATATATCTCTCTCTCTCTACACCCACTGATATTATACCTCTCTCTCTTTACACCCACTCATATTATATCTCTATCTCTTTTCACACACTCATATTATATCTCTATCTCTTTACACCCACTCATATTATCTCTCTCTTTCTCTACACCCACTCATATTATCTCTCTCTCTCTCTTTACACCCACTCATATTATATCTCTCTCTCTCTTTACACCCACTCATATTATATATATCTCTCTCTCTCTCTACACCCACTCATATTATATCTCTCTCTCTCTTTACACCCACTTTATATTATACCTCTCTCTCTTTACACCCACTCATATTATCTCTCTTTTTACACCCACTCATATTATATATCTCTCTCTTTACACCCACTCATATTATATATCTCTCTCTCTCTACACCCACTCATATTATATCGCTTCCTCTTTACATCCACTCATATTATATCTCTCTCTCTACACTCACTCATGTTATATATCTCTCTCTACACCCACTCATATTATCTCTCTCTCTCTCTCTACACCCACTCATATTATCTCTCTCTCTCTCTCTTTACACCCACTCATATTATCTCTCTCTCTCTCTCTACACCCACTCATATTATATCTCTCTCTTTTTACACCCACTCATATTATATCTCTCTCTTTACACCCACTCATATTATATCTCTCTCTCTCTTTCTCTACACCCAATCATATTATCTCTCTCTCTCTCTTTACACCCACTCATATTATATCTCTCTCTCTCTTTACACACACTCATATTATATCTCTCTCTCTCTTTACACCCACTTTATATTATACCTCCCTCTCTTTACACCCACTCATATTATCTCTCTTTTTACACCCACTCATATTATATATCTCTCTCTTTACACCCACTCATATTATATATCTCTCTCTACAAACTCTCATATCATATCTCTCTCTCTACACCAACTCATATTATATATCTCTCTCTACACATACTCATATTATATATCTATCTCTCTTTACACACACTCATATTATCTCTCTCTCTCTCTCTTTACACCCACTCATATTATCTCTCTCTCTCTCTCTACACCCACTCATATTATACCTCTCTCTCTTTACACCCACTCATATAATATCTCTCTCTCTCTCTACACCCACTCATATTATATATCTCTCTCTACACACACTCATATTATATCTCTCTTTACACCGACTCATATTATGTCTATCTCTCTCTTCACGCACGCATATTATATCTCTCTCTCTTTACACCCACTCATAGAATACATCTCTCTCTTAACACCCACTCATATTTTATCTCTCTCTACAAACACTCATTATCTCTCTCTCTCTTTACACCCACTCATATTACGTCTCTCTCTCTCTTCACCCACTCATATAATATCTCTCTCTCTCTCTCTACACCCACTCATATTATATCTCTCTCTCTTTACACCCACTCATATTATCTCTCTTTTTAAACCCACTCATAATGTATATATCTCTCTCTTTACACCCACTCATATTATATCTCTCTCTCTACACCCACTCATATTATATCTCTCTCTCTTTACACCCACTGATATTATACCTCTCTCTCTTTACACCCACTCATATAATCTCTCTTTTTACACCCACTCATATTATATATCTCTCTCTTTACACCCACTCATATTATATATCTCTCTCTACAAACTCTCATATTATATCTCTCTCTCTACACCCACTCATATTATATATCTCTCTCTACACCCACTCATATTATATATCTCTCTCTCTTTACACACACTCATATTATATATCTCTCTCTCTCTACACCCACTTATATTATATCGCTTCCTCTTTACATCCACTCATGTTATATCTCTCTCTCTACACCCACTCATATTATCTCTCTCTCTCTCTCTCTCTCTACACCCACTCATATTATATCTCTCTCTCTACACCCACTCATATTATATCTCTCTCTCTCTTTGCACCCACTCATTTATATCTCTCTCTCTTTACACCCACTGATATTATACCTGTCTCTCTCTACACCCACTCATATTATATCGCTTCCTCTTTACATCCACTCATATTATATCTCTCGCTCTACACCCACTTATGTTATATATCTCTCTCTACACCCACTCATATTATCTCTCTCTCTCTCTACACCCACTCATATTATCTCTCTCTCTCTCTCTTTACACCCACTCATATTATCTCTCTCTCTCTCTCTACACCCACTCATATTATATATCTCTCTCTTTACACCCACTCATATTATATATCTCTCTCTACACATACTCATATTATATATCTATCTCTCTTTACACACACTCATATTATATATCTCTCTCTCTCTACATCCACTCATGTTATATCTCTCTCTCTACAACCACTCATGTTATATATCTCTCTCTACACCCACTCATATTATCTCTCTCTCTCTCTCTCTCTACACCCACACATATTATATATCTCTCTCTACACCCACTCATATTATATCTCTCTCTCTCTTTGCACCCATTCATATTATATCTCTCTCTCTTTACACCCACTGATATTATACCTGTCTCTCTCTACACCCACTCATATTATACCGCTTCCTCTTTACATCCACTCATATTATATCTCTCTCTCTACACCCACTCATGTTATATATCTCTCTCTACACCCACTCATATTATCTCTCTCTCTCTCTCTACACCCACTCATATTATCTCTCTATCTCTCTTTACACCCACTCATATTATCTCTCTCTCTCTCTACACCCACTCATATTATCTCTCTCTCTCTCTTTACACCCACTCATATTATGTCTCTCTCTCTCTTCAGCCACTCATATAATATCTCTCTCTCTCTCTCTACACCCACTCATATTATATCTCTCTCTCTTTACACCCACTAATATAATCTCTCTTTTTACACCCACTCATATTATATATCTCTCTCTTTACACCCACTCATATTATATATCTCTCTCTACAAACTCTCATATTATATATATCTCTCTACACCCACTCACATTATCTCTCTCTCTCTCTTTACACACACTCATATTATATATCTCTCTCTCTCTACACCCACTCATATTATATCGCTTCATCTTTACATCCACTCATATTATATCTCTCTCTCTCTACACCCACTCATGTTATATATCTCTCTCTACACCCACTCATATTATCTCTCTCTCTCTCTCTCTCTCTACACCCACTCATATTATCTCTCTCTCTCTGTACACCCACTCATATTATGTCTCTCTCTCTCTCTACACCCGCTCAGATAATACATCTCTCTCTTAACCTCTTTGATCTCTAGGGGCGCTATTTCATTTTTGGATAAAAAACGTTCCCGTTTTAAGCGCGATATTTTGTCACGAAAAGATGCTCGACTATGCATATTCTTGACAGTTTTTGAAAGAAAACACTCTGAAGTTTCAGAATCTGCAAAGATATTGTCTGTAAGTGCCCCAGAACTCATTCTACAGGCGAAACCAAGATGATGCATCAACCAGGAAATGAGCAGAATTTCTGAAGCTCTGTTTTCCATTGTCTCCTTATATGGCTGTGATTGCGCAAGGAATGAGCCTACACTTTCTGTCGTTCCCCCAAAGTGTTAGCAGCATTGTGACGTATTTGTAGGCATATCATTGGAAGATTGACCATAAGAGACTACATTTTCCAAGTGTCCGCCTGGTGTCCCTGCGTCGAAATTGGAGCGTAAAGCCAGGTGCAATTATTTTTCCATTTGAGAGCAAGGAGAAACCAGGCTTCCACGAAGGATATATCATTGAAGAGATATGTGGAAAAACACCTTGAGGATTGATTCTAAACCACGTTTGCCATGTTTCAGTCGATATTATGGAGTTAATTTGGAAAAAAGTTCGCGTTTTGAGGGCTGAATTTTCGTTTTTTTTTTTTTTTTTTTTTTTTTTTTTGGTAGCCAAATGTGATGTACAAAACGGAGCTATTTCTAATACACAAAGAATCTTTTTGGAAAAACGGAGCATCTGCTATCTAACTGAGAGTCTCCTCATTGAAAACATCAGAAGTTCTTCAAAGGTAAGTTATTTTATTTGAAGGCTTTACTTGTTTTTGTGATAGTTGCCTGCTAAATGCTAACGCTAATGCTAACGCTAATGCTAACGCTAAATGCTACGCTAGCTAGATACTGTTACACAAATGATTGTTTTCCTATGGTTGAAAAGCATATTTTGAAAATCTGAGATGACAGTGTTGTTAACAAAAGGCTAAGCTTGAGAGCTAGCATATTTATTTCATTTCATTTGCGATTTTCATGAATAGTTAACGTTGCGTTATGGTAATGAGCTTAGGTCTATAAATAGAATCCCGGATCCGGGTTTGGTCGTCGCAACAGGTTAACACCCACTCATATTATCTCTCTCTCTCTTTACACCCACTCATATTATGTCTCTCTTTCTCTTCACGCACTCATATTATATCTCTCTCTCTTTACACACACTCATAGAATACATCTCTCTCTTAACACCCACTCATATTATATCTCTCTCTCTTTACACCCACTGATATTATACCTCTCTCTCTTTACACCCACTAATATAATCTCTCTTTTTACACCCACTCATTTTATATATCTCTCTCTACAAACTCTCATATTATATATCTCTCTCTACACCCACTCATATTATCTCTCTCTCTCTCTCTACACCCACTCATATTATCTCTCTCTCTCTCTTTACACACACTCATATTATATATCTCTCTCTCTCTACACCCACTCATATTATCTCTCTCTCTCTCTTTACACACACTCATATTATATATCTCTCTCTTTACACCCACTGATATTATACCTCTCTCTCTTTACACCCACTAATATAATCTCTCTTTTTACACCCACTCATATTATATCTCTCTCTACACACACTCATTATCTCTCTCTCTCTTTACACCCACTCATATTATGTCTCTCTCTCTCTTCACGCACTTATATTATATCTTTCTCTCTTTACACCCACTCATAGAATACATCTCTCTCTTTACACCCACTCATATTATGTCTCTCTCTCTCTTCACCCACTCATATTATCTCTCTCTCTCTACACCCAATCATATTATATCTCTCTCTCTTTACACCCACTGATATTATACCTCTCTCTTTACACCCACTCATATAATCTCTCTTTTTACACCCACTCATATTATATATCTCTCTCTTTACACCCACTCATATTATATATCTCTCTCTACAAACTCTCATATTATATCTCTCTCTCTACACCCACTCATATTATATATCTCTCTCTACCCCCACTCATATTATATCTCTCTCTCTCTTTACACACACTCATATTATATATCTCTCTCTACACCCACTCATATTATATCGCTTCCTCTTTACATCCACTCATATTATATCTCTCTCTCTCTACACCCACTCATATTATATATCTCTCTCTACACCCACTCATATTATCTCTCTCTCTCTTTACACACACTCATATTATATATCTCTCTCTCTACACCCACTCATATTATATCGCTTCCTCTTTACATCCACTCATATTATATCTCTCTCTCTCTACACCCACTCATGTTATATATCTCTCTTTACACCCACTCATATTATCTCTCTCTCTCTCTACACCCACTCATATTATTTCTCACTCTCTTTACACCCACTCATATTATATCTCTCTCTCTCTTTACACCCACTCATATTATATTTATCTCTCTCTCTCTACACCCACTCATATTATATCTCTCTCTCTCTACAACCACTCATATTATATATCTCTCTCTACACCCACTCATATTATATCTCTCTCTCTCTTTACACACACTCATATTATATATATCTCTCTCTCTACACCCACTCATATTATATCGCTTCCTCTTTACATCCACTCATATTATATCTCTCTCTCTACACCCACTCATGTTATATATCTCTCTCTACACCCACTCATATTAGCTCTCTCTCTCTCTCTCTACACCCACTCATATTATCTCTCTCTCTCTGTACACCCACTCATATTATGTCTCTCTCTCTCTCTACACCCACTTATATTATATATCTCTCTCTACACCCACTCATTATATCTCTCTCTCTTTGCACCCACTCATATTATATCTCTCTCTCTTTACACCCACTCATATTATACCTCTCTCTCTTTACACCCACTCATATTATCTCTCTCTCTCTCTACACCCACTCATATTATATCTCTCTCTCTCTTTACACCCACTCATATTATCTCTCTCTCTCTCTTTACACCCACTCATATTATATATCTCTCTCTAAACTCACTCATATTATCTCTCTCTCTCTCTACACCCACTCATATTATACCTCTCTCTCTTTACACCCACTCATATAATATCTCTTTCTCTACACCCACTCATATTATATCGCTCCCTCTTTACACCCACTCATATTATATTTCTCTCTCTACACCCACTCATATTATATCTCTCTCTCTCTTTACACCCACTCATATTATATCTCTCTCTCTTTACACCCACTCATATTATCTCTCTCTCTCTACACACACTCATATTATATATCTCTCTCTACACCCACTCATATTATATCTCTCTCTCTCTTTACACCCACTAATATTATATCTCTCTCTCTCTACACCCACTCATATTATCTCTCTCTCTCTCTTTACACACACTCATATTATATATCTCTCTCTCTCTACACCCACTCATATTATCTCTCTCTCTCTCTTTACACACACTCATATTATATATCTCTCTCTTCACCCACTCATATTATATCTCTCTCTCTTTACACCCACTGATATTATACCTCTCTCTCTTTACACCCACTAATATAATCTCTCTTTTTACACCCACTCATATTATATCTCTCTCTACACACACTCATTATCTCTCTCTCTCTTTACACCCACTCATATTGTCTCTCTCTCTCTTCACGCACGCATATTATATCTTTCTCTCTTTACACCCACTCATAGAATACATCTCTCTCTTTACACCCACTCATATTATGTCTCTCTCTCTCTTCACCCACTCATATTATCTCTCTCTCTCTACACCCAATCATATTATATCTCTCTCTCTTTACACCCACTGATATTATACCTCTCTCTTTACACCCACTCATATAATCTCTCTTTTTACACCCACTCATATTATATATCTCTCTCTTTACACCCACTCATATTATATATCTCTCTCTACAAACTCTCATATTATATCTCTCTCTCTACACCCACTCATATTATATATCTCTCTCTACCCCCACTCATATTATATCTCTCTCTCTCTTTACACACACTCATATTATATATCTCTCTCTACACCCACTCATATTATATCGCTTCCTCTTTACATCCACTCATATTATATCTCTCTCTCTCTACACCCACTCATATTATATATCTCTCTCTACACCCACTCATATTATCTCTCTCTCTCTCTTTACACACACTCATATTATATATCTCTCTCTCTACACCCACTCATATTATATCGCTTCCTCTTTACATCCACTCATATTATATCTCTCTCTCTACACCCACTCATGTTATATATCTCTCTTTACACCCACTCATATTATCTCTCTCTCTCTCTACACCCACTCATATTATTTCTCTCTCTCTTTACACCCACTCATATTATATCTCTCTCTCTCTTTACACCCACTCATATTATATTTATCTCTCTCTCTCTCTACACCCACTCATATTCTCTCTCTCTCTCTTTACACCCACTCATATTATATCTCTCTCTCTCTACAACCACTCATATTATATATCTCTCTCTACACCCACTCATATTATATCTCTCTCTCTCTTTACACACACTCATATTATATATATCTCTCTCTCTACACCCACTCATATTATATCGCTTCATCTTTACATCCACTCATATTATATCTCTCTCTCTACACCCACTCATGTTATATATCTCTCTCTACACCCACTCATATTAGCTCTCTCTCTCTCTCTCTACACCCACTCATATTATCTCTCTCTCTCTGTAAACCCACTCATATTATGTCTCTCTCTCTCTCTACACCCACTTATATTATATATCTCTCTCTACACCCACTCATTATATCTCTCTCTCTCTTTGCACCCACTCATATTATATCTCTCTCTCTTTACACCCACTCATATTATACCTCTCTCTCTTTACACCCACTCATATTATCTCTCTCTCTCTCTACACCCACTCATATTATATCTCTCTCTCTCTTTACACCCACTCATATTATCTCTCTCTCTCTCTTTACACCCACTCATATTATATATCTCTCTCTAAACTCACTCATATTATCTCTCTCTCTCTCTACACCCACTCATATTATACCTCTCTCTCTTTACACCCACTCATATAATATCTCTTTCTCTACACCCACTCATATTATATCGCTCCCTCTTTACACCCACTCATATTATATTTCTCTCTCTACACCCACTCATATTATATCTCTCTCTCTCTTTACACCCACTCATATTATATCTCTCTCTCTTTACACCCACTCATATTATCTCTCTCTCTCTACACACACTCATATTATATATCTCTCTCTACACCCACTCGTATTATATCTCTCTCTCTCTTTACACCCACTCATATTATCTCTCTCTCTCTCTTTACAAGCACTCATATTATATCTCTCTCTCTCTTTACACCCACTAATATTATATCTCTCTCTCTCTACACCCACTCATATTATATCGCTCCCTCTTTACATCCACTCATATTATATATCTATCTCTACACCCACTCATATTATCTCTCTCTCTCTCTCTCTCTCTCTCTACACCCACTCATATTATCTCTCTCTCTCTATCTACAACCACTCATAGAATGTCTCTCTCATATTATATATATCTCTCTACACCCACTGATATTATACCTCTCTCTCTTTTCACACAATCATATTATATCTCTATCTCTTTACACCCACTCATATTATCTCTCTCTCTCTCTACACCCACTCATATTATATCTCTCTCTTTCTACACCCACTCATATTATACCTCTCTCTCTCTACACCCACTCATATTATACCTCTCTCTACACCCACTCATATTATACCTCTCTCTCTATACACCCACTCACATAATATCTCTCTCTCTCTCTCTCTCTCTCTACACCCACTTATATTATATATCTCTCTCTACACACACTCATATTCTCTCTCTCTCTCTCTACACCCACTCATATTATATATATCTCTCTCTACACGCACTCATATTATGTCTCTCTCTCTCTCTCTTCAACCACTCATATAATATCTCTCTCTCTCTCTCTCTCTCTCTAGACCCACTCATATTATATCTCTCTCTCTACACACACTCATATTATCTCTCTCTCTTTCTTTACACACCCTCATATAATATCTCTCTCTCTTTACCCCCACTCATATTATATCTCTCTCTTTTTACACCCACTCATATTATCTCTCTCTCTCTCTCTCTTTACACCCACTCATATTATGTCTCTCTCTCTCTCTTTACACCCACTCATTATGTCTCTCTCTCTCTTTACACCCACTCATAATATATCTCTCTCTCTTTACCCCCACTCATATTATATCTCTCTCTCTTAACACCCACTCATATTATATCTCTCTCTCTCTTTACACCCACTCATATTATATCTTGCTCTCTTTACACCCACTCATATTTTGTCTGTCTCTCTCCCTCTCTACACCCACTCATAATATATCTCTCTCTCTTAACACCCACTCATATTATATCTATCTCTCTTTACACCCACTCATATTATATCTCTCTTTCTTTACACCCACTCATATTATATCTCTCTCTTTCTACACCCACTCATATTATACCTCTCTCTCTCTACACACCCACTCATATTATACCTCTCTCTACACCCACTCATATTATACCTCTCTCTCTATACACCCACTCACATAATATCTCTCTCTCTCTCTCTACACCCACTTATATTATATATCTCTCTCTACACACACTCATATTCTCTCTCTCTCTCTCTACACCCACTCATATTATATATCTCTCTCTCTACACGCACTCATATTATGTCTCTCTCTCTCTCTCTTCACCCACTCATATAATATCTCTCTCTCTCTAGACCCACTCATATTATATCTCTCTCTCTACACACACTCATATTATATATCTCTGTCTTTACACCCACTCATATTATATCTCTCTCTCTTTACACCCACTCATATTATCTCTCTCTCTTTCTTTACACACCCTCATATAATATCTCTCTCTCTTTACCCCCACTCATATTATATCTCTCTCTTTTTACACCCACTCATATTATCTCTCTCTCTCTCTCTCTTTACACCCACTCATATTATGTCTCTCTCTCTCTCTCTCTCTTTACACCCACTCATATTATGTCTCTCTCTCTCTTTACACCCACTCATAATATATCTCTCTCTCTCTTTACACCCACTCATAATATATCTCTCTCTCTTTACCCCCACTCATATTATATCTCTCTCTCTTTACACCCACTCATATTATATCTCGCTCTCTTTACACCCACTCATATTTTGTCTGTCTCTCTCCCTCTCTACACCCACTCATAATATATCTCTCTCTCTTAACACCCACTCATATTATATCTATCTCTCTTTACACCCACTCATATTATATCTCTCTTTCTTTACACCCACTCATATTAAATCTCGCTCTCTTTACACCCACTCATATTTTGTCTGTCTCTCTCCCTCTCTACACCCACTCATAATATATATCTCTCTCTTTACCCCCACTCATATTATATCTCTCTCTTAATACCCACTCATATTTATCTCTCTCTCTTCACCCCCACTCATATTATCTCTCTCTCTCTCTCTTAACACCCACTCATATTATATATATATCTCTCTCTTTACACCCACTCATATTACATCTCTCTCTCTCTCTTAATGTAACGGATGTGAAACAGCTAGCTTAGTTAGTGGTGCGCGCTAAATAGCGTTTCAATCGGTGACGTCACTTGCTCTGAGACCTTGAAGTAGTAGTTCCCCTTGCCCTTGCCGGCTTTTGTGGAGCGATGGGTAACGATGCTTCGTGGGTGACTGTTGTTGATGTGTGCAGAGGGTCCCTGGTTCGCGCCCGGGTATGGACGAGGGGACGGTCTAAAGTTATACTGTTACATTTACACCCACTCATATTATATCTCTCTCTCTCTTTACACCCACTCATATTATCTCGCTCTCTCTTTCCCACACTCACACACTAATAGAAATACACTCAAACAACTAAGAAAACAGACATTTTCGATATATTCTATCCACTCATTGTACTAAGAATATGGCACCCAATATCTGTCTGAAATGATTTACCCACTCTAATTGGTTAGGCACCAATAAACGTATTAAGGGCATATGTTTTCGTTCATGAGAGTCATTCTTTCCCGGTTGTTTGTGTGAACCAGGATTTCTTAAACTTACTCGACCCCCCCCCCCCCCCCCCCCCCGTGCTATTTTATGTTTTAATACCCTCCAGTGTATTGCAATACCTTCATTAAAACCGCTGAAGTTACTGCACTTAATGTAGCGTTGCCACTGAACAAAATGACGGCATTGTCCGGGTCAACTTTCAGATTTAGCTAATTGTGCCCCGGGCCGTTTGGATCTTATAGGCATTTTCTTCACTTAAAATGAGGCTCTGAGTTTAATGATACTGTATATGTCATTTGCATCTAGTAATGTAAAGAGTTAAATGGAATAATTAACCATTTACGATGGAGTATAATGCGCATTCCGTCTTTATTTTTATAAGGGTTGGATAAATATAGTTCTTGGATCCATCATTTTATTTGATCGTCCTTTCATTGTTCAAGCAAATCTGTGCAAAATATAATTTAGATACGTTCATTCACTTTTTGTTCATTTAGAGAGAGACTGACTGGTTTTTGGGCTACCACTTTACACATAAAAATGCTAATGCGGTGACTTTCTGTCCAATCCCTAGAAGACGGTCCACCATCAGACGCTGAGCTGTAAGAACATTTCTCTGAGGTACTATCACCAAAGACCCAGTCAGAGATTCTCCTTTTTCTGACTGGACAGATGCATATTGTCCCAACACCCTAAAGATGACAGGAGAAATTACATGGGAGGGCGGCTCAGTCAAACAACTGTTGTAAAAATGAGGCAAACAAACAGCCTTTGCCCTCTGCCTGTTACGAGGTAGAGCTCCTAGGATCCCATGCTCCAGACCCCCATGCCAGCTCCTCCCGGTTTGCATGATAATGTTGCAAGAGGGAGTCGTTGAACATTCCCATTTCCATTGGAAAGCAGTTACACAAACCCATATCCCTCATTTACGGCATGCCGCTACAGGATCCGGCGACAAAAAATCCATACGCATCGATCTAACAGGCTCCAAGTCGCCACAATTATTATTTCGGGAGGAAATGCTGACAATAAATTACATCTGTGCTGTGCCTTTGATCCGCTAGCTCGATTGAGCTACTGCTCCCACTCCCTGTGGTTGGCGGCTGCCCAGGTGCTGTCAACGCCCTTGTCAGGGAGGCCGAAGAGACACGGCACCACCCCTGCGGCCCACAGTGCTTCACACACTTTAATCAGAGGAACGAGAGAGCCCCCATAATCCTCCTCCACAGCAAGGGCTCTACGAGTACAAGAGCCAGACATTTGGTTTGAATTATGGCCTTCTGTAAAAAAATATATATATATATATTTTTTTTTAAAGAGTGCTCCGTTGTACTCTCCTGCTCACCATGGCTACATCGAGCTGACGCAAACAAAAACAAATGACTTGTTTCTCCTTCTCTTTTATGTTTGGGGTCATTTTTCTTCAGGACGGCTATGTTTTTCAAGTTATGAGCACCTTTTTCCTTTTTATAATCATCGTCATGGTCTTTCATCTCAAGATACAACGCCTTCCTTTCCCGAAGGAGACCACATACAATTATAATTGCCTCCCTCATTAGTTATGTTTTCACAGGAAGGAATGGAGGGCAATTAATTGTATCACTTAATTTTGTCACTGAACTCCGCTGGCTGGTATTGATGCATCGTCCGCCATTCTGGGGCTCATTTTTCAGCAAAATTAATTGACAAAGGGCAAACATTTATCAACATATCACTGGATTAGGCGACAAATTGGAGCAATGAGGAAATCAATTGTGCCCCTGTTGCCGTGGCCTTATTCCCACCGCGGGCGCTGTTTCGGACAGCCCACTGTGAGACTGACTTCCTTGGCAGGCCGTGATTCATGTTTAGATTTGGGACAGGGACATAAATCAGAACGAGTTTCAAATGACCCCCCCCGCCCCCCCCGATGGTTCACACACCGCATACCCTGGTCTCAACAAACAGAGCGGTGATCTAAACAAATCCATCCAGGGAGAAATCGATAGCGCGGGAATAAGAGGCCCAAATACTGAATAGTTCTACATCAAAAAGGACAGTAGATAACAACTGCTAAGTGCTGTGTGTGGGATTCGCCTGTTACATGGTACGATTCCAAATGCCAGGGAGAAAAATAAGGCATTGAAACGAGAGAATAAGGAAGAGAAGATGGGTCAAAAGAAAGGAAATGACAGTAACGTACGTATACAACATATACAACAGCATTTTCCTAAATGAGAAAGAAAGAAAGAAAGCAGCAATACAGTCCTCTTTCTTGTGACCCACTGTGAGAGCAGGAGCATCGTGCTTCAAGTACTGTGCTAATGCTTCGGAAACTCTGGCTGTCATCCCCTTCGCTGGAAACTAACTATAAGAGCAGCTAATCACACAGCTCGGCCTGGGAGAAACCATTGGGGCTATGAGTTGTGTGTGTGGGGGGGGGGGGGGGGGGGGGGGGTTTAAAGTATGATTAACACAAACTTTGTTTTTGATAACTGGCACTCTTAAGGGACAAACTTAATAGGCGTCAACCAAGACTCAGCTCACTGTTACATTGAAAACTCAGTCAAACATAGTTGCTGTTTGGATTGAAAACCTGTATGCACAGGGGGGTCCCTGGATCTGGTTTGCCAGTGTCTGGTTTGTATCATTCCTTATGATCATTTGAGCACCGTACAAAGCATATGAAAATAATTTGACTTTCATTCAAGAGGATAAATTCATCCTGCCCTGTGCTTTCAATGAGCTCATTCATAATGTTTAAATAGATAACACACATGACTAATATTTCAAGGGTGTCAGCCCATCTGTCCGGTGTAATTGCAATAATGCTGCAAGTGTTACCAGCCTGCGTCAACCGTTTGTTTCTGAAAGCCAACGTCACAGTTTAAACTGAGGAGTCTGCTAGCTGAGGGCCTCTGGTGTGGCGTATGCTTTGGAAAATGGTCATGATTTCTGGTTGTTCTTTACTGTTCATTACTGATGTAAGAACACATTTTCCATACCGTGATGCTGACCTAAATCATTATACAAGCCGGACAGCTAAACTGTCCCTGTGTTAGTCTGTATGGAGATGATGTGTCTGAAAATACCTTGTTAGTCAGCATCGTGGCAAGAGACAGGGATCTTATGTGTTACCATATGTGTATGTGAGAATGTGAATGTGTGTGTGTGTGTCTCACTGTGATTCCAGCAGTGAAGGGTACAGAAAAAGTGGTAAACGACAAGGTGGTCCACTGTCGCCAACGTACAGTACCGCAGGTCCCCCACCCACTTCCTGGCTACGTTCGTAATATATGCCAGAGAGAATGAGAACAAAATAGTAACACAGTGTCTGCAATTTACTGCTCCAATCTCTTGAGAGGGCACATATTTTAACCTCTGTAGAGGAGAGTGGTAGAGGAGAGGAGGGGGGAGCGGTACATTGAGGGGCGCCAAGAAGAGCAAGCGGCGAATTGCTTGGGCGCCAAGATTGTCATGTCTGTATAAACAGGCATTGATTTTTCTGTCCAGCACCAGCACCTCAGCCATTTATTCTCAGCTTTGTGGCCGGGCCCAAAGGGGTTGAAATTCTGTTACAGTCCAGCCCAGGCCCCTGAGGCCTATGTGAGAATAGATTTCACCTGTAAGGGATGGGAGA
Source organism: Oncorhynchus clarkii lewisi (assembly GCF_045791955.1). Lineage (NCBI taxonomy): Eukaryota > Metazoa > Chordata > Actinopteri > Salmoniformes > Salmonidae > Oncorhynchus > Oncorhynchus clarkii. The sequence continues at coordinate 41,942,491 of NC_092164.1, forward strand.
GGCCAGCGCTACTTAACAGGGGCAGCGATATGTCAGAGAGAGAGAGAGAGAGAGAGAGAGAGAGAGAGAGAGAGCGAGAGAGAGAGAGAAAAAAGATAGGAAAAGCTAGGGAGAGAGAGAGGACAGAGAGATACTAAATGAAAAGCTAGCCATGTTTGTTTTTTTCAAACCGCAAGACTTCCCACTGCAGTCTGCTCTCCGAGTCCAGGGTTGAGGTCACTCACCTGGGCTCCTCATCGCCAGCACTCCCCTGTCAGCTCTGGAGCTCAGAGTACAGGGACAATGACAATAACAGAGTCAAAACATGTGGCTAACAAAATTGTGGCTAACAGATGACGTGTCCTCTAAAAATGTTTCATTCTGCTCATTCCAAAGTTCATTGTAAAGTTCGTAAGTACATTGTTCAATTTGGCAATGTCTACATACTTTCAAAGACAAAAAAAGATGATAGGACCTAAATATTTTGTTCACAAATATCTTTGGAGTACTATATCCCATTACCATGACATTTTTTCCTATTAGTCCACTTCAAGAAGGCAGACTCAGCAATACTTTTTCAACCTTAGTTTCAGTTAAACTATGTCACCCTGACACCAATGTGTTAGAGAACACAGTGCGGCACAGGATGAATGTGTATACAAGACTGTCCACTGTCTAAACAAGTTAATCAATCGGACAGCAGCGAAAGGAGAAAGCTACAACAAAAATCAATGCTCCCGTGGTCAATAACACCTTAACAAGCTTAAACCCCTAAGTGAAATAAACTGCAGAGTGAAAAGCAAAATTATGCAAAAAAGCCCAATGGAATTAGCTTACTGGTTGAAGGCCTATGCCAGATGTCCTACGGAAGAAAGAATATCCCTGTGATGGAGGAATAGAGACAAAGGTGAGAGGACGAGCGCGGAGGAAAAAGAGAAGCAATGTATAGGGACCCTGGGCCAACCAGAGGAGAAGGTGGCAGACTGAAGTAAGTGATGGGAAAGAGAACGGAGGTTGGGGAGGGGGAGAGAAGATGGTGAGAGGAAGAGGAAATGATGGGAGAGAAGAGGGTGAGAGGAAGAGGAAATGATGGGAGAGAAGAGGGTGAGAGGAAGAGGAAATGATGGGAGAGAAGAGGGTGAGAGGAAGAGGAAATGATGAGAGAGAAGAGGGTTAGAGGAAGAGGAAATTATGAGAGAGAAGAGGGTGAGAGGAAGAGGAAATGATGAGAGAGAAGAGGGTGAGAGGAAGAGGAAATGATGAGAGAGAAGAGGTTGAGAGGAAGAGGAAATGATGGGAGAGAAGAGGGTGAGAGGAAGAGGAAATGATGAGAGAGAAGAGGGTGAGAGGAAGAGGAAATGATGAGAGAGAAGAGGGTGAGAGGAAGAGGAAATGATGAGAGAGAAGAGGGTGAGAGGAAGAGGAAATGATGAGAGAGAAGAGGGGATGAAACAGAAAAAAAGAGGTGGGAAAGAAAAAGTCGGGAGAGAGAGAAAGAGAAGCCATGTACAGTACACTGAGATATCGACACGCTGTCAAAGGCCTGTCAATCACAAGGAGGGCAAGAGATGAAGATAGGGAAGCTGAGCGATAGCGAGAAAGGTAGAGAGCAGGCGTCCTCAATCCTGGTCCTGGGGAACCTACTCAGTGTGACAGCATTTGTTGCAGCCTATTGATACTTGCACACCAGATTCGTCTGGGCTTGAACTAAAGCCTGCATGCCTTAAATCTGTCCCAGAGACCTAAAATGTCCTAAAATAACAAAGGTACGCTCATAGATGAGCCACAAGCACATACCTACAGCACAGTAGGTGGTAAACCTCTCTGCCATGTTTCACTTGAAAAGCAAAAGAGTGACTCTAATAACAGAGGGTAAAAGTGAACTCAGAGGACACCGCAGCTAGCCCACCAGCTGAGGAGTTAAGTGATGGGGTGAGTTTGAAAAGTACTCATTAACCAAACTTGGTAACAATGGCAAACATACTATGCAATCACATCTCCATATAGGCCTACTGTTCCCCACAACTCCCCTTTCAGAGCAGCTAGTGCACCGTTCAGCCGTCTTTGACAGCCATTTTACCCCCCCCCCCCCCCCCTCAATATACCACCTGCTTAATTCCTTAAGTATCTACTGAGCATCCCGACTCCGACATAGAGAAACATAAAATGGTGGTGCATTTCTGTACAATTAAAAAATGTTAAAATGCTATTTGGAGAACAGCAAAAACAAGCAAAAAGGAACCCAGCCATTATCACCTAGGCTGCTGTAGGTTCATTCACCTCAGTCCATCTGAAAGGGGGGAAATATGAGTAATGATTCACCCGGACACGTAGCATCAACGAACTGTTGTTTGCATCCTAAGCAGATGTTCTCTCATTGTAAACAACATACCAGACACGTTGTGTTTTTTGCTTTCTCCAGGAGTTAAGCACCCGGTTTTTGGTGGAAATGTATGGAAAAGCCAGTGCTGTTTTAATGACCTCGGGACTTGACTTCCTGATTTCCCTGATTCCCATCATACTCCCTCAGTCTTCCTGCAGTTTAATACGAAGTGCTCCTCTCCTCCTCCATCAATATGTTAGCACATTGAAATGAGCGCTGGGAGTTTTTTAATATGATTTTATGAGATCAGATAGCTTGCTTTGATCCCAAGCCGGGACGCGTCTGATCTCTCCCTCTCCGACAGCCCCGAGACGTACATCTGCATATTAAGTCTAGGAACAAGAAAAGAGAGAGAGAGAGGGAAAAAAAGAGTGGGTGGAGAGAGCGAGATAGAGAAGACAATTACATTGTCCCTGTTCAAAGGCACCGTTTATTAACTGGAATTAGTGCGGAATATTTGCGGTTGTTGTTTTTGTTGTTGTTGTTGTTGGCGCCACTGCGCATACGAAAGTGCATATCAAGGAAATGAGCGGTTGTAGCCCGCAGTCTTAATTGTGTGTAGGGGGAAACAAGTAATTTAGGGAACGGTACAGGTAAATGGAATTTAATTGTGTTCTTTTTTTTCCATTTGTGTTTCAATGTGGCGAACATGCGGTATTGCTGAACTCCAATAATTGCCTGTGCACTGTGCAGTTGACATACAAACCGAAGAGCATTATTCTGAGTTTCACTACTATTATGTGAATGGGCCATGCTAAGTACGATACAGTATGTTGAAGACGGATGCTGGGTGGTGTTCAGTAGGGCACACCAAGGCAAAACAATTTGAAACGGAAAACAAAAAGGAGAGTAGTCCATCCCGGTTTCAGTCTGTTTTTCTTCCATTTGGTGCCTAATTACACGACCCTGGTTTATATCAAAAGGTATGTTTCAGAGCCTTCAATCACAGTGGTCACACTGCTGTGCCTGTGGTCGACTCTCGGGGGTCAAATAATAACGCCTGTGGTATAGCTCGAGGTTAGACTCAACGGTCATGGTACACTCAATTTGTGTGATACACTCGAACAGACCTTGTAGTAAAACCACTGATCAGATTGACTCAGTTAGCTTCATTAGTCTCCAATCATTATTTCTGTCCTAACACTCTAAAGAGTGTTCTTTCTCCGGTCTAATCGCTGGTGAGATCAAATACATTTATGACAGAAGGCCTTCTTATTGTTTAACTTAGAGTCCCTTCAGATCCGCGATTTGGAAGGAAGTGTGTTTTTGTGCTACTTTACTTTACATTATACTGTTAACGAAGTTCACTGCAGTGTAAGGAAAGAGCTTGCAGGAAAGGCATTTCACTGTCCTCGCACACATGCCAATAAAACTTGAAACTTAAGAAAGAAATATGAAAGAAAGGAAGGTTAGAGAGAAAGGCGGAGGGGAAGGAAGGGAAGGCAGAGGGAGTCCAGACACATTTTTTTGTGTACTCAGACACGCCGCCGGTGCAGACACCTTGACAACCCCTGCATTCAGCCCAGCTCATCCATTTCTGGACCAGACTAAAGGAGCAGAACGAAGATCTACCGATGGCGAGTACCTAGGCCAGACAGATATTAGTGGGGACTGACAATGCTTTAAAGCTGACAGATTCGGCCGAGCAACAGACGCACAGACGGGCGGGGAGTCAATGCTAACCCGATTAGGCACTGCTTTGTGAAAGATCGTCAACGACCTGGAATTGGGATAACTGCTTCCTGACAACAAAGCCAATGACATTAGTTCCTAGCTAAGTAGATCCGAACCACACAGACAATGGGTGTGCTGCAGAGGTCACAGCCACAGAGATCCTCGTTATTGTCCAATCTGTATACATTTTTATGGTCATAGCAGAGTCGGGGGATATTTTTTTTTTATGTAGAATGCACATCTAGAGAGCCATAGACAGTTTTTCTCACTGGCACATTATACAGCTGATGTAATGATGATTAGAAACTTATGTCATGATGAGATTTTGCCATGAGTATAATTCAACACATATTTTGCATGGGCAGTGATGGACTGGTAAAAAGGTGAGTGCATGCTGATTGTTCGCTGATCGCTCATGCTTAGTAAAGTAAAATAACCTTCCTTGTAAATTCGATGCATTTTTCCACAAAATGTGGATAAATGATCGCGCAAAGCAAAGCGTGTGTGTAGCCAGTCTTCACGGGCGTTTGCTCTCTACTACACCACTGTTCATAGGACATTTTACTGTTATATCTGACGAGTTTCAAGTGAATAATCAATCACATGCAAAAACATTCTAGAATTTCTCCGGAGTGTAAGGACAATGTTCAACTGTAAGAAACGTACAATGTACACTCTTTGCTGCTCCTGTAGGTGAGCTTTTAATAACGCTTGCAGTAATACACTCCAAACAATGCTTCTACTGACACGGTCTTTCTCAAAGGATACTGTTGAACAAACATCACACGCCTTTTCACAATATACAGTAACGGAAATGTATTCTGTAATCTTTTCCTTGCATTATCATTTTGTAAACCTCTGCTGTATCTCATTCTGATATCATTCAATGAGGGGACTAAACACCTCCCTCTGCAACTCGATCCTGGACTTCCTGACGGGTCGCCGCAAGGTGGGAAGGGTAGGTAACAACACATTTGCTATGCTGATCCTCAACACAGGGGCTCCTCAGGGGTGTGTGCTTAGTCCCCTCTTGTACTCCCTGTTCACCCGCGACTGCGTGGCCAAGCATGACTCCAACACCATCATTAAGTTTGCTGACGACACAACGGTGGTAGGCCTGATCACCAACAATAATGAGACAGCTTATAGGGAGGCGGTCAGAGACCTGGCAGTGTGGTGCCAGGTCCACAACCTCTCCCTCAACGTTAGCAAGACAAATGAGATGATTGTGGACTACAGGAAAAGGAGGACCGAGCACGCCTTCATTCACATCGACGGGGCTGTAGTGGAACGGGTCAAGAGTTTCAAGTTCCTTGTTGTCCACATCACCAATAGAATATCATGGTCCAAACACACCAAGAAAGTCATGAAGAGGGCACGAAAATTCCTTTTCCCAATCAGGAGACTGAAAAGATTTTGCATGGGTCCCCAGATCCTCAAAAAGTTATACAGTTCCACCATCGAGAGCATCCTGACCGGCTGCATCACTGCCTGGCATGTCAACTGCTCGGCATCCAACCGTATGGCGCATCCAGGACATACTAGGTGATGTCAGAGAAAGTCCCCAAAAATTGTCAAAGACTCCAGTCATCCAAGTCATAGACTGTTCTCTCTGCTACCGCACGACAAGCGGTACCAGAGCGCCAAGTCTAGGTCCAAAAGGCTCCTTAACAGCTTCTACCTCGTAGCCATAAGACTGCTGAACAACAAATTAAATGGCCACCGGACTATTTACATTGGACCCCCCTTTGTTTTTACACTGCTGCTAATCGCTGTTTATTATCTATGCTAAGGCATTTTACCCTTACCTACATGCACAAATTACCTCAACTATCCTGTACTCCCTTTGACTCGGTACCGGTACCCCCTGTAAATAGCCGTAGTAAATATTTTATTAACTCTATTTGTTGTTGGTTAAGGGCTTGTAAGTAAGCAGTTCACGGTAAGGTCAACACCTATTGTATTCGGCGCATGTGAGAAATAAAATTCCATTTGATTTGATTTAAATTAGCAGGCAGAATTTAAGCCTAAGGTTGTTTGGTAAATTGGCTTGGTGAAACAGTCAACACTGGACAAACAGTCTCTCTTTCTCTCAGCCTATGTTTTTCCTTCTCTCTCTCGCTCGCTCTCTCTTTCTATATTTCTCTCTCCCACTCTCATTACAAGATTTATAATTCGATGATCACCTGTGTTCACCTGCTGGCCATAAATCTAAGTCCGGGACGTGAGATTACATTTTTTTTTATTAATATACGAAACTCATTAAATAGTCCAAAATGCTACTTTGATAAATTACATTGTTCAGGGCATACAATGATTGCATTTAAAACATTCCGTTTTTTTTTTCACCCTCCCATTCCTCCATCCTCTATTTTCAAGTATGGGCCTCCACTTGAATAAGTTCCTGAGTCTAGTGGTTGGTTAGCGTCTAGCGACTGTACATTGTTTGGGTTGTCAGGAGGATAGGACTTCTGAAGAGAGTTAGAGAAAAAGAGAAATAGAGGGAGAGATACTGTCTTGGGACCACGGCATGTTTAAATGAGATCATGAGCGTGAGTGTGAGCGTGTGTGTATTTCCAGTAGTGAAAGGTACAGAAAAGGGGTGACCGAAATGGCGGCCATTGACGCCAATGTACAGTGATCATGTACGGAGGGCTGTAGAAAGAGCGATCGCATTAACGAAGAGATTGAGGTCGAGAAGGAGAGAGAGAGAGGAAGAAAGTGAGAGGCCAGAGGAGCTGCAAATATCCCTCCAGCCTTCTAATTGCAAGCCGCAGCTCGAGTGCGGTAAATAGTGACATTTTAATTTCTGCACTAGCCCGTACCATTTCTCCCCTCATGTGCAAAAGCATGTTTCAAATAAAGTGAAATAAGGGAGTGGAGGCCAAGAGATAGAGGGAGGAGAAAAGATATAAAGAAAGAAAGATCATCAAAACAGAGAGAGAGATGGGAGAAGAAAGAAACAGAGAGATAGTGAGGTGGTGAGAGGAAAAAGAGTAGAAGAGTGGGGAAGAGAGGAAAGGGGGGGGGGGGGGTAAACCATGAAGTTTAATTCGAGAGGAAGTGGAATCCCTGCCGAGCCAACATGTCCAGGTTGGCCCCACCTGAGTTTTATATGGACTTCATGGGTTTCAACTGTGTAAGAGCTGTAAATGGTTATCTTAGCTGGTACACAGTTTGGTTAACCTTTTGGGCCAGACATGGACAAACCCATGTGGGTTATAGAGTGGGTCCCAAATGAGCCCTGAATAATATTTTAACGGGCTGTAAGTGGGCAATCTGGTGTTATCTTTTCAGGAATAATGATTGGGACCCAATCAGGTTAACCATTTGGGTCACACACAGGCAAACCCATGAGGCTACAGCATGGGACCCAGATGGGCCCTGTATCGTTTTTAAATAGGCTGTAAGTGGGCTATTTAGTGTGAATATGGTCAGGGATTGTTTCTGGGACCCATTTGGGCTTACGACCTTTAGATCTGTCAATATGGTTGTTGATCATTGCTAGACAGCCATTTTAAAGACGTGTCTTCTTTTCACTTTGTCTTTTCGGTTAGTATTATCAAATCAAACTTTATTTGTCACATGCACCGAATACAACAAGTGTAGACTTTATTGTGAAATGCTTACTTACAAGCCCAACAGTGCAGTTCAAGAAGAGTTGACGAAATATTTACCAAATAAACTAAAGCAAAAATTATAAAAAGTAACACATTAACATAACAATAATGAGGCTCTATACAGGGAGTAAGTGTGTGGGGGTACAGGTTAGTGTCACGGGCGTCATAAGAAGTGGACCAAAGTGCAGCGTGGGGAGCGTACATATTCCTTTATTTCTAGAATGTCGCCAACAAAAACAATAAACAATACAAAACGACCGTGAAGCTTAACAGGGCTAAGTGCCACAAACAAAGTTAACTACCCACACTGAAAGGAGGGGAAAAGGGCTACCTAAGTATGATTCCCAATCAGAGACAACGATAGACAGCTATCCCTGATTGAGAACCATATCCGGCCAAAACATAGAAATAAAGAAACCTAGAAAACAAAAAATAGAATGCCCACCCCACATCACACCCTGACCTAACCAAATAGAGAAATAAAACGGCTCTCTAAGGTCAGGGTGTGACAGTTAGTTGAGGTTATTTGTACGTATAGGTAGAGGTGAAGTGACTATGCATAGATAATAAACAGCGAGTAGCAGCAGTGTACAAAACAAATGTGTGGGGGGGGGGGGGTGATGCAACCGGTCAGGACGCTCTCGATGGTGCAGCTGTATACATTTTTGAGGATCTGGGGACACATGCCAAATCTTTTCTGTCTCCTGAGGAGGAAAAGGTTTTGTCGTGCCCTCTTCACGACTGTCTTGATGTGTTTGGACCATGATAGTTTGTTGGTGATGTGGACACCAAGGAACATGAAATTCTCGACCCGCTCCACTACAGCCCCGCTGATGGGGGCCTGTTTTGGCCCACCTCATCCTCAGATTTCTCCTATCACCGTCATTAATCTTTGTAACTGTTTAAAAATCACCATTGGGCTCATGGTAATATCCCTGAGGAGTTCAGTTAGGAAGAATGCCTGCATCTTTGACTGGGTACAGTTATATACACCATGCTCAAAGAGATATTCAGTGTCAGCTTTTTTTTTTTTTACCAATCAGTGCCCTTCTTTGCAACCTGGTCTTTGGGGTTGAATCTGTGCTTGAAATTCACAACTTGACTGAGGGACCTTAGAGATAATTGTGTGTGTGAGGTACAGAGATGGAGACGGTACCACTAGATACTTCCCTTATACTTCTTGGTTGATTCTGTTCTACCAGTTAATATTTGTAGCAAAACCAGATTCATTAAATTGGCAGTCATTGCAGGCAATAAATGCACAGCTATTATATGGAAGAGTGACACTCCGTCAAGCAAGCAGATGTGGCTAAAAGAGCAATCTTCCTATATTCAATCTGAAAAAATAACATACAATCTACATAATAAACCCTTTGAATTTACTGATGTCTGGGGGGACGTTCAGCAGTTTCTAGAGACGTCACCTTAGCTGCCTCATTACTACTGTCGTCATTAATATATTATTATTATTTGTTTTTGGGTTGAATAATTTATTTTCTAGCATGGAATGTGAAGGTCATTCTGTTTCTTTTTGTTGTTGTTAAGCAGTGAAGCTAATACCGGCAGAGGGGAGGGAGGGGGGTGTTCCTGTGTTGGGGAGGGAAGGGTTTTGCACAATGTGCCCCCATGTAGCATGGTGTTTTGTGTAGGTGGAAGGAATAATGGGGCATTATCTGTGTCATATTTTGATGATTGTTATATTGTAAAAAAACAAAGAGAAAAAAAAAGAAAAAAGAAATGCCAATAGATATATTGTACAAAAAAAAGAAAGTGTCCTGGTGCCCCAATGAAAACTGCATTGCCATATGCAATAGCTTATGTTTATAAGTGATTTCGGCTATACCGTCATTGGAAAATATTGGAAATGCATGGTGACAAATGCTTCTCTGCCAAGGATGACTAGGTTCCCCACTCTATGGTTCCATGTTATTTACATCAATTATACCAGGGTGGAATCCCTAATGCTACAAGCTGGACCAGATCTTAATAGGCTGCTGATGAAAAGGGAGAAGGAAAAAGAGAATTACTCATCTCTAAGCTTTTTTCCATTTGTATGAGTTATACAATATTTGTATCGGGGACCTTACAGACAATTGTGTGTGAGGTACAGAGATTGTGTAGTCATTAAAAAAACATGTCAACCCTTATTATTGCACACAGAGTGAGTCCATGCAACATGTTATGTGATTTGTTAAGCACATTCGGAAAGTATTCAGACCCCTTGACTTGTTCCACATTTTGTTATATTACAGCCTTATTATGAAATTGTTTTTTCCCATCCATGAGGTTTCTACAACTTGATTGGAGTCCACCTGTGGTAAATTCAATTGAATGGACATGATTTGGAAAGGAACAAACCTGTCTATATAAGGTTGCACAGTTTACAGTGCATGTCAGAGCAAAAACCAAGCCATGAGGTCAAGGGAATTGTCCATAGAGCTCAGAGACAGGATAGTGTCGAGTTACAGATCTGGGGAAGGGTACCATAGCATTTCTGCAGCCTTGAAGGTTCCCAAGAACACAGTGGGCTCCATCATTCTTAAATGGCAGACGTTTGGAACCACCAAGACTCTTCCTAGATCTGGCCGACCGGCAAAACTGAGCAAACAGGGGGAGAAAGGCTTTGATCAGGGAGGTGACCAAGAAACCGATGGTCACTCTGATTAAGATCTAGAGTTCATCTGTGGAGATGGGAGAACCTCCAGAAGGATAACCATTTCTGCAGCACTCAACCAATCATGCCTTTATGGTAGAGTGGCCAGACGGAAGCCGCTCTTCAGTGAAAGGCACATGACAGACTGCTTGGAGTTTGCCAAAAGGCACCTAAAGGACTCTCAGACCATGAGAATCAAGATTCTCTGAATACCAAACATCAAGTCTGGAGGAAACATGGCACCATCGCTACGGTGGAGCATGGTGGTGGCAACATCATGCTGTGGGGATGTTTTTCACCGGCAGGGACTGGGAGACTAGTCAGGATCGAGGGAAAGATGAATGGAGCAAAGTACAGATAGATCCTTGATTAAAACCTGTTCCAGAGCGCACAGGACCTCAAACTCGGTCGAAGGTTCATATTCCAACAGGACAACAACCTTAATCACACAGCCAAGACAACGCAGAAGTGGCTTCGGGACAAGTTTCTGAATGTCCTCAAAAATAGCTGTGGAGAGACCTGAAAACACTCCCCATCCAACCTGACAGAGCTTGAGAGGATTTGCAGAGAAGAATGGGACAAACTCCCCAAATACAGGGATGCCAAGCTTGTTGCCTCATACCCAAGAAGTCTAAAGGCTGTAATCGCTGCCAAAGGTGCTTTGACAAAGTACTGCGTAAAGTGTCTGAATACTTTGCAAAGTGTATTTGCAAATATGTCAAAAAACATGTTTTTTCTTTGTCATTATGGGGTATTGAGTGTAGACCGATGAGAAAAATATGTAATTATACCCATTTTAGAATAAGGCTGTAACATAACAAAATTTGAAAAAAGTCAAGGGGTCTGAATACTTTCCGAAGGCACTGTATAATTAACCCTCAAGCTACCCACTTTTGTTACATACAGGATTAACAAATGTAGTCTTTTTTACCCTTATCAATCACAAATAAATTAATAGAAGGTGTTAAAGATAAAAACACTATGTTTTCTACACAAATATAAAATAAAAATAGACAAGGAAATTAAGAGACAAGAAGAAACTATTATATACATATATTATACATATAATTAATAACCAAACCAGACTGTTATTATAGCAAAGTTATAGCTAATATGCATACTCTATAAAACAAAAATATACATTTCTCCCTTATATAATGTACAGCTTATTTTGTAGGAGAATTTAGCTTTTTCAAACACCTGCATTTTTTTTTCTTTCTGCAAGGTAGTGTCATAATCAATGCCCAATTATCTGTAAAAAAAAGTCTGTTTATTTTTCTGCATAGGTTATCTAAGCACACCTCTTTACCTGCTCAATGAAAATTTTAATGAGGGTGTCATTCTGACAGTTGTAAATCACACATCTCAATAGACTGCACTAACATGCCTAGGATACTTCATTCAAATTACAGGACTTGGGATCATAAAACACATCCTCAATACAGGAACATATCATGGCATCATAAATATTAATACACATAATTAATACACATGAATTCACAGGCACGCCAGCTAAGATAGTTAGTCAGCTACTCTTAACTGACAGCCTGAAATGGCTTGGTAGTTAGTTATGAGGTTGGTAGATTGGGAACCCATCGAGCTGTCTAGCTAAAGCCAGCTTCATAAAATCGCTAGGGGGCTAGTACTACATAGAAAAAAGAAGGAATCAATTGGCTATATACACAATACATTACCAAAAGTATGTGGACACCTGCTTGTCAGACATCTCATTCCAAAATCATGGGCGAGTTGGTCTCCTCTTTGATGCTATAACAGCCTCCACTCTTCTGGGAAGGAATATTGCTGCGGGGACTTGTTTCCATTCAGAGAATTAGTGAGTTTGGACACTGATGTTGGGTGATTAGGCCTGGCTCACAGTCGGTGTTCCAATTAATCCCAAAGGTGTTCAATGGGATTGAGGTCAGGGCTATGTGCAGGCCAGTCAAGTTCTTCCACACCAATCTCAACAAACCATTTCTGTATGGACCACACTTTATGCACCGTTGGCATTGTGATGCTGAAACAGGAAAGGGTGTTCCCAAAATTGTTGCCACAAAGTTGGAAGCACAGAATCCTCTAAAAGGTCATTGTATGCTGTAGCGTTAAGATTTCCCTTCACTGGAACTAAGGGACATAGCACGAACCATGAACACAGCCACGGAACGTTATTCCTCCTCCACCAAACTTTACAGTGGGCACTATGTATTAGGGTAGGTAGCGTTCTCCTGGCATCTGCCAAACCCAGATTCGTCTGTCGAACTGCTAGATGGTAAAGCGTGATTCGTCACTCCAGAGAAAGCTTTTACACCCCTCTAGCCAACGCTTGGCATTTCGCATGGTGATCTTAGGCTTGTGTGCAGCTGCAATGCCATGGAAACCCATTCCGACAAACAGTTCTTGAGCTGATGTTGCTTCCAGAGGCAGTTTAGAACTCAGTAGTGAATGGACAGACGACTTTTACGCGTTAGGCGCATTCAGCACTCGGCGGTCCAGTTCTGTGAGCTTGTGTGGCCTACCACTTCGCGACTGAGTCGTTGTTGCTCCTAGATGTTTCCACTTCACAATAACAGCACTTACAGTTGACCGGGGCAGCTCTAGCAGGGCAGAAATTTGACAAACCGACTTGTTGGAATTGTGGCATCCTATGACGGTGCCAAGTTAAATGTCACTGAGCTCTTCAGTACGGGCCATTCTATTGCCAATGTTTGTCTGTTTGCTCGACTTTATACACCTGTCAGCAACGGGTGTGGCTGCAATAGCTGAATCCACTCATTTGAAGGCCAGTCAATCAACCTTTTTAAGCACATATTTACTCGTGGACTTATTTAGGCTTGCCATAACAAAGTGGTTGAATTCTTATTGACTGAAGACAGTTCAGCTTTTCATATTTTATTAATTTGAAACAATTTCTGAAAACAAACTTCCACTTTTTGACATCATGGGGTAGTGTGTGTAGGCCAGTGACAAAAAAAACTACATTTAATTTCAATTCAGGCTGTAACACAACAAAATGTAGAAAACGTAAATGGGGTGTGAATACTTTCTGAAGGCACTGTAGCTACCGATTCCACCGAGAAGAAAGAAATACTTCAAATCAGTGGTCGATATGTGTCATGCTTCTGGGGAAAAGTAGAGACGTCGACAGATACAACAGGTGCAAAATAGACGAGGGAAAGTGTTATGGAAGATGATTGGTTGGTAGATTAAGCCAATGAGTAACACGCCTGGAGATTCTCCCGTCACTCCCAGAACACACTTGGTTAACAAAGGCCAAGTTTGATGTGTTGGTCCACCAGACCTTCCGTTCATTTGGGCGGAAGTGTCTAGAAGTGTCTGGGAACGCGATTAGATGTAATGTGATTAACATGACTTCACTTTAGAGCGCATGCCATCCTTCAGCACAATATGTCACCCTTCATAAAGCACGTGTTTATATCGTGTTCGACATAGTGAGTTATGTCACATTTGACATTGGTGATTATAATCAGACAGTTATGCCACATTTCTGAACCCTTTATAAAGCATGACATAGATCATTTGGAACATATTTATGTAGCACTTATGAAGGCATTGTGAAGACTTTATGAAATATTTATAAGATGCACATAATTTAAAGCAGGAGCCAGTTTTGACTTAAATCTGCTTGAAAATCTATGGCAAGACTAGCCATGATCCCCCAACACATTGACAAAGCTTATTTTTTCATTTTATTATGAGCAAATATTGCATAATACAGGTGTGCAAAGCTCTCATGAGGTTTACCCAAGAAGACTCACAGCAGAAATTGCTGCCAAAGGTGTTTATAACATGTATTGACTCAGTGGCGTGAATACTTATCTAATCAAGGTACAATATATTAGTGTTTGATTTTTCATTAATCATTAAGAAAATCTTAATATTTTTTCTTACACTTTGACACTAGAGTATTTTGTGTAGGTCATGAAAAAAACACAATTAAATCCGTTTGAATCCCACTTTGTAACACAATAAAATGTGAAGAAACCCAAGGAGGGTGTAGACTTTCTATAGGCACTGTAAATGAAGGTTGGGTTTGTTTCAATCCTGCCCACATGCCCATAGTTGGCAGCACACAAGTAATCATCAATTTGGAATGCAGCTGCACTTGATCCGATCGTAATGCCTGAGGTAAATTCGGGCTACTTTGGGTATCCCTATGGTGCTAGTTCAGGATGTACATGGGACAATATGTTAACATTCCAAACGCTCCAAAATGCAATAACCTCAAAACCTCAAACCAAATTCATATACAAATATTGAAAGCGGTTAATGAGACACCCTCATCAAACCACAACCCGAAACAAACTTGTGTTTGAATTCAGTCATGGCCGCTCGCATTTCTTAATGAACCAAATCGAAAACAGGGCCAAATCAAGAAGTGCAGTCGCCCTTTACCACCAGCTAATGACTTGTTGCACATCTACCTTACAGATGTGCTAAGAAGGAGGAAAGATGAGAACGTCAAGACAGTAGAGTACTTAGAACAGCAGCAGCTAGGGGCAACTGGTAGGGAAGATGATGATTTAGGTCACTCAGACACAGGCCCAAAACAAGTTAAGCTACCCCAGCATCCCACTGACTATTTTAGATGGCAAAACTAAATAGACACACCAGACAAGACAAGACACAAAGGCCGCAAATTAAGAATAGGTGATGGTGGAGAGAGACACCAGAAGAACAGAACAAGCCATAACAGAAGAGGATAGAGAAAGGGGAAAGAGTAACAAACAAGAACCGGAGAAAGGGACAGAACAGAACAGGGGCAGATGGAGAGAGGACAGAGGTGGGTTGAGCACACAGTAGACTGTATCACTTCCAGCTGCTCTATAGAGAGGACAGAGGTGGGTTGAGCACACAGTAGACTGTATCACTTCCAGCTGCTCTATAGAGAGGACAGAGGTGGGTTGAGCACACAGTAGACTGTATCACTTCCAGCTGCTCTATAGAGAGGACAGAGGTGGGTTGAGCACACAGTAGACTGTATCACTTCCAGCTGCTCTATAGAGAGGACAGAGGTGGGTTGAGCACACAGTAGACTGTATCACTTCAAGTTGCTCTATAGAGAGAACAGAGGTGGGTTGAGCACACAGTAGACTGTATCACTTCCAGCTGCTCTATAGAGAGAACAGAGGTGGGTTGAGCACACAGTAGACTGTAACACTTCAAGCTGCTCTATAGAGAGGACAGAGGTGGGTTGAGCACACAGTAGACTGTATCACTTCAAGCTGCTCTATAGAGAGAACAGAGGTGGGTTGAGCACACAGTAGACTGTATCACTTCCAGCTGCTCTATAGAGAGGACAGAGGTGGGTTGAGCACACAGTAGACTGTATCACTTCAAGCTGCTCTATAGAGAGGACAGAGGTGGGTTGAGCACACAGTAGACTGTATCACTTCAAGCTGCTCTATAGAGAGGACAGAGGTGGGTTGAGCACACAGTAGACTGTATCACTTCAAGCTGCTCTATAGAGAGGACAGAGGTGGGTTGAGCACACAGTAGACTGTATCACTTCAAGCTGCTCTATATATTCAAATTAGTTGTATTTATTTGCACAAATTATAACAGTTATACTTTTGACTCATCTGTCCATAGAACATTAGCCCAAGAGTCTTGATGATCATCCCGGTGCTTCCCGTTGTTTTTTGGAAAACTTGAGTCAACTTTTTGGATGAGACCATTATGTCTGGTGAAAACCAAACACTGCGTTCCACAGTAAGAACCTCATACCAACGGTCAAGCATGGTGGTGGTAGTGGGATGGTTTGGGGATGTTTTGCTGCCTCAGGACCTGGATGACTTGCCTTAATTAGAAGGAACCATGAATTCAGCTCTGTATTAGAGAATTCCACAAGAGAATGTCAGGTCATCTGTCTTTGAGCTGTACCTGAAGTTCAGCTGGGTCACGCGGCAAGACAATGATCCAAAACACACAATCAAGCCTACAGTACATGGAAATTGTTAAAAAGCAACACATTTTAATGTTTAGAATGGCCTAGTCAAAGTCCAGACCTAATCCCAATTGAGATGGTGTGTTCATACTTGAAAACCCACAAATGTTGCTGAGTTAAAGCAGTTCTGCATGCAAGAGTGGGCCAAAATTCCTCCACAGCGATGTGAGAGACTGATCAGAAACTACAGGAAGCGTTTGGGGCTGCAGTTATTGTAGCTAAAAGTGGCACAACCAGTTATTGAGTGTACGGGGGTAATTACTTATTCACATAGGGGAATTGGGTGTTGCATAATTTTGTTCATTAAATAAATAAAATAAGTATATATTTTTGTTGTGTTATTTGTAAACTCAGGTTCCCTTTATCAAATATTAGGTTTTGGTTGAAGATCTGATAACACTCAATATCAAAAATATGCAAAAAAAGAGAAAATCAGAAAGGCAGAAAATACTTTTTCGCAGCGCTATTTAAGTGAATCTGTCCCAATACATTTGGTCCCAACAGGTGCTGTGATTTCTAAACGGTTCACCCGATATGGATGAAAATGCCCTCAAATTAAAGCTGACAGTGTGCACGTTAACCTCAGAGCCATTGTATCGTTTCAAATCCAAAGGGCTAGAGTACAGAGCCCAAACAAATAAAACATTTGTCCAATACTCTTGGAGCTCACTGTGTTCACTTTTTGTTTACAAATACAGAGTCAAACGGGACAAGATGTGAAAAACACTCTAAAGACTGGCACTCTTGTTAATGTTGGCTTTAAACGTGACATCTTGTAATGAACAGGTACTCTAGAGAGTAGCATCACTGCACAGTAGACTGACAAGCTAAAGATGATAATGAAGCTACACTATATGCAACCATGATCATTTAACTCACAACAACCAGTGGGGTCAGTAGTGGTGATAGCTTCTTCCTCGAGCAGAGCACTGTGGTCATGGGATACAGAACCTCTCCCTTACATTGGTCAAAGTTTCACTTCCATGTTCCAAAGACCACCTCCATGGGAGTTTCACTTCTCTTCTTTTTCTCGACTATGAGCAATGCAGCAGAACTCTCATTTCCTTATGGTAAAACCCTGCTTCAGCTCTGTTCAGCTTTAAGTGATGGTTTAAAGGTTAAGGTAAGGACAATCTGGAATTGGTACATCCATTTTATTTAATTAAAAAAAAACTTTGAAGGGAATTATATATAGCCAGCCAACTTTAACATGTGCACATCTCACTCAAGCCAGACTGCCTACGATTAAGGCAAATAATAAAAATATGTATGCAAAACAACAAAAGTGGTATTGAGGAACCAAGCACCGTAAAGATGCAGAAGTAAATGACGATTAACATAATAGAAACCATGACAAAAGGAGGACAGAGTCAGTAGTGGTGACAGCCTCTTCCATAGAGAACATATTAAAGGGGCCATGTCATAAACCCTCAAAGTTCCAGAATGGGGTGAAAATGGCAGCCATATTGGTCAGGTATAAATCCAAACCAGATCTTCAGTTTCTTGGCAATTTCTCGCATGGACTAGCCTTCATTTCTCAGAACAAAAATAGACTGACGAGTTTCAGAAGAAAGGTCTTTGTTTCTGGCCATTTTGAGCCTGTAATCGAACCCACAAATGCTGATGCTCCAGATACTCAACTAGTTTAAAGGTGGACAGTTTTATTGCTTCTTTAAATCAGAACAACAGTTTTCAGCTGCGCTAACATAATTGCAAAAGGGTTTTCCAATGATCAATTATCCTTTAAAAATGATAAACTTAGATTAGCTAACGCAACGTGCTACAACGTGCCACAGGAGTGATGGTTGCTAATAACGGGCCTCTGTACGCCTATGAAGATATTCCATTAAAAATCTATAATTTCTAGCTACAATAGTCATTTACAACATTAACCATGTCTACACTGTATTTCTGATCAATTTGATATGATTTTAATGGGCAATAAAATTGTGCTTTTCATTCAAAAACAAGGACATTTCTAAGTGACCCCAAACTTTTGAACGGTAGCTTTGATTGAACTGTCATGTCAACATCTTACCTTCAAAATCTTAGCTAGCTGTCATCATCATAAATCAAGTAGACAATCTATTGGCAAATCCTTTTTAATCCTTGTCATATTAAGATAAATAATGAAGATACATTATAGATCAAATGTATCGGTGCTCATCGGCCATTGGACATAAACCTTACACAACAAGTTGGAAACGTTGACAGTGGCTAACCGCAAGCATTGTAACTGGGAAGTCGGGAATAAACGCGCTCAGACTGAGGATTATTTTGAACTGTCATCCAACTCGGAATTGTAAATCTTTCTTTGATGTCAAAATTTGCCAACGAAGGACCGCTGTGCACAACAAGGTGAGTCCAAAAAATGTATTATATGCTGCTGCATAAATGATGTAATATGCCAGGGAGATATGGTCAGCCATATCAGCTATGTTTTTTAAAAAGACAGTAAACAAGCTTGAATGAATTGTTTCGCTGCCAGACAAGGCTCCGCTGATAGCCAGTGGTAAGGACTCACTCCATGGTGCTGGAAAGAAAGCTCTGCTGTTGAGACAGCTTTATTTAGGCCCTACCAGTTTGTGAGCACCGCTTGTCGCCGTTGTAGTGCAATTAATGTATTGTTTACTGTTGTGTTGAGGCTTTTCTGGCATGCACCTAAACATATATATTTTTGAGTTTACCCCACCAAGATTTACATGCTAAAATCATCACTGAAAGTAAGACACCCCCCACCCCCAAAAAAATTCTGTCTTATTAGCCACCAAATCTCTGCCAATGATTCACTAATTCGCTGACAATCTGTGATCAAACCAGATCTAACTTAAAGCATACGTCTACTAAACCTCAAGCAGGAGAGACCATTTCAATCTATTTTATTCTAAAATTGTTATAATTGTTCAATTTGATTGTTTGTTAAAATAATACAACTCAGCCCTAAGGGCAAGCCTCCCTTCCTCACTCCACTCTTTAGGCTTTTATGTTCCCACAAGGATTACAACGAGGGCTCATTAATCTAAATCTGATGGCCAACCAAATGAAATAAATCAAGAGTTCCCCTAAATACAACAATATTTGTGTTGGGGGGGGTGGGGATAATTAACGAGCGCAGCTGCACTAATTAAAAGCCATCTGAGTTCCATTAATCTTGGCTGTTAGTGGGATTGTTTCTCTAAAATGTCCAGCCACACCTTTTTTTGTGAAGCCTGTTGTCCTTGGATTTCTTTTTCAGGTGATTTTGGAATGCGTGATTTTGGAAACGTGAAGGCCCAATTGCTATTGGACAGCCATTTCCTTTACTTTTGTGACCATGTTGAGAAGGTGTGGCTGCTAATGAGGGAAGTTAAACAAAACAATGCTCTTGTTACAGTATCTAGGGACCTCACTGCTCATTCAGTGAAATGAGGCACATTCTTTTCACAAAAGAGGAAAGCATTGGTTCTCTTTTGTAATCAGTCTAGTCCAAGCTCTTCTCTGTCCTGGCACCCGGATGGTGGAACCAGCTTCCCCCTGAAGTTAGAACAGCAGAGTCGCTGCCCATCTTCCGAAAAGATCTGATACCATACCGCTTCAAACAGTATCTTAAATAATCCTCCTCTCCATCTCTATCTTCAGAAACTGAAAACTGTTATTTACTGCTGCTCTTTAATTATTTGTTATTCTTATCACTTAACTTTTTTTTATAGTTATTTTCTTAAAAATGGTTGGTTAAGGGCTTGTAAGGAAGCATTTCACTGTAAGGTCTACTACACCTGTTGTATTTGGCGCATGTGACAAATAAAATTTGATTTGATATTTATTTATTGCATTTTTTATAAATTAGCAGACATTTCTAAAGAACTGTTTTTGCTTTGTCATTATTGGGTATTGTGTGTAGATTGATGAGGGAGAAAAATGATTTAATCAATAAAATTGTATCCATTTTAGAATAAGGCTGTAATGTAACAAAATGCAGAAAAGGTCAAGGTGTCTGAATACTTTTCGAAGGCACTGTACAGTTTAAACCTGGAGCCAGGCGCACTGTTCACGAAACTGGATTATGAGGGTAGATTTATAGGACTACTATTCAACCCATATTGTAAACTTTTCTCACCTTCCAATATTTCATGGATTTCACATTTGAATATGGCAACTTTCAAAATAAATCAAACCACTGTAGTTTTTATTGACCAATATTTTTAGTGTGTAAAGGCTCTCAAGATGTATGTACATGGCGTTCTTTAATTGATTCCTAATATTCTTAACTGTTCTCTTCACATATTCTAGTTGCAGCGGTTTAATGTAATGTATTCAGCAAGGGCAAGGGAACCACGCCTTCAAAGCCCTTTACGCACCTGCATAAAGTAAGTCTGATAACCAACTACTGAGAAGTGCGTAGGAAAAGCGTACATAGGAATGGCGTAATTGTCCTAAGTCTGAATTGGGCCTTGAAAGAATAGAGCAGAATATCTCAATCATTATGTCAACGGCCAAATAGCATCATTACTTATGGGAGGAGATAGTTGGTTTACCCTCAAACTCTTGTCTTAAGAAGCCAAACTCAAGCATTACTACAAGTAAACAAATGCACAAAATAATGCCAGTGTTCTTCAGTAATAACTAGCAAATGTTAAGCAATGATAACAAAATGCACATTATGCTAACAACAAAACAATATTTGTGTTCAGCCCTTATGAAAGACCTAGCATGTCCAAATTACTGCCAACTCCAGCTACTGTACCGTGGCTAATCTCCAAAGCCTGGTAAAGAGCTCATTCTTGTTTATTTAATAAAAATATACTAATTCTTGACGGCTTGCTAAAACGCTCAAATTAAGTCATGCAAAGATGGATTGGCAGCGTTCGTCACGGTAATAAATGTTAATCCACAAGTTTTAGCAGCTCTGCTATGGCTCGTAAATACCATCAGAATATAAACAGCAATCTGGGAGGCGACTAGGTGCATTAGCCAAAGACTTGGCAATAAAAGAGGGAAGGGAAAGAGAGAAAAAAGGAGAGAGGGAAGCATATGGCGCAAGACTGTCAAACTGGTTTTATGAAAAAGCCTGGAAGGTTTATTGAATTTATCAGTACCTGAGGTACTCCATTTTAACATAGTTAGCCTATAAATTGAACCAGTTAGCACAATGATAAATGTAGTTTTGGATTATGCCGCTAACACAAATATGATGGTGCTGCAGTTGAGAAATGTGAGTTGAGAGAGAGAGAATAAAGTTAATGTGAAGGTTTGAACTGATGTAGATTTGAAGTATAACATTATTTTCTAATGTGGAGATTGAGTAAATGTGTGTAATTTCAATAAACTACACCACATCATATACACACAAACACGGAAAAACTAATGTCAAATCGTACACATTTCACACGTGTCTGTAGACACACACACACACACACACACACACACACACACACACACACACACACACACACACACACACACACAGAGAGCCTGGTGTTGTTTTGCACAGGTCAATCCTTGGTGTAACTGATGGCTGGCAACATGCTCCGGGTCACTGACTCTGCGGTAGCTACAGTGTAATAGCCACAAGTGACCCCCAGCCGCCCAGGTGTGCAGTGTCAAAGACTGCTGTTTCCCGGCCAGGATTGATGCTCTCATCAAGCTGTCACCACGGCAATGAGGGCGCCAGGGCGGGCTACATGCAGAGAGTGTGTGTGTGTGTGTGTGTGTGTGTGGGCTGCACTTGCTTAGTGTTGTCCCAAATTGGGCCTGACAGCTTGAATAGGGAGAAGGAATTTTCCCCTAAGTAATGTAGGACCCAAGAGCCACCCAACATTCAGAGGGTTCTCCCTACTATGGTGTATTTTAATCTTAGTTCACTTCCCATGACACAGGAAGAATACTTCTTCTATGCACTATTGAACATAGTTTTATTCAAATTGAAATTCAGAAATGACAGCCACATAAGGCTCTGGTGAAACCATATAGGAATAAAGGTGTCATTTGGGATGTAGCTGTCTCTGTTAGGCTTACTCTCTCCTTCGCTTTCTCCATTATTCAGGATATGCTTTCTGTAGTACATCAAATCCAGGGAGCAATCACATGGGTTAGACCCATTAAAACGTAATGCGGCTAATGTTCGCGTAATCAACGTTTTATGGGTCGGCAATAGCTTTAAACTAACAATTTGTAATTATCATTTCATGTACGATGTGATATTAGCGCAATCTTTCATTCCAACAAATGCTTACCTCTAAAATATTTAGAGGATAGAAACGCGAATGATAATGATACTCCTGGGTATGTGATGGAAAGGTGGAGGGATTGGGCAATAGATATATATATATATATATATATGAGAGAGAGAGAGAGAGAGAGAGAGACAGAGAGAGAGAGAGAGAGAGAGAGAGAGAGAGAGAGAGAGCTGGAGTGGAAAGGAAATACACACAAAACATTAGGAACACCTGCTCTTTCCATGACATAGACGGACCAAGTGAAATCTATGATCCTTTACTGATGTCCCCTGTTATATCCACTTCAATCAATCAGTGTAGATGAAGGAGAGGAGACAGGTTAAAGAAGGATTTTAAAGCCTTGAGACAATGTGTGGCATTCAGAGGGCGAATGGAAAGGACAAAAAAAAATGTAAGTGCCTTTGAATGGGGTATTGTAGTAGGTGCCAGGCGCACCGGTTTGAGTGTGTCAAGAACTGCAACACTGCTGGGTTTTTCGCGCTCAACCGCTTCCCGTGTGTATCAAAGTTCCACCACCCAAAGGACATCAGAGGTCCACTTCTTTCAGCAAAAAATAAGAAACTGCGGTTGGAGTGGGCTAAGGAATGGGAATGATGGGAGGACTAGGGTATGGAGAAAACCACATGAGTACATGCATCCATCATGCCGCTTGTCAACATTACAGGCTGATGGAGTGATGGAGTGGGGTGTGGTTCAGGGCACACATTGATAAAAAGGGCATAAAAGTATCAATCACACATTGATAAAAGGGCACCCTTGATAAAAGTAGAGCAGCGTTTGCATGCCACATGATATCTGAACATCATTCCCAATCACGTGCATCCCTTCATGGCAACAGTGTATCCATCTGCACATGCATTTTTTAAGCAGGATAAAGCCCCATGTCACAAGGCTAGGATTGTCCAGGAATGGTTCCACGAACATGACACTGAATTCATCTTACTGCAGTGGCCTGCCCAGTCACCAGATCTAAACCCAGTTGAGCATCTGTGGAATGAGAGGGAACGAGCTATTTTGGAATAGAGATCCACTACCAGCCAACTTGACACAACAGTGGGATTCATTGGGCCAGCATCCCTGTGGAACACTTTCGGGCACCTTGTGGAGTCCATGCCCCGACGAATTGAAGCTGTTCTGAGGGCAACAGGGGGCGCAACTTAATTAGGAAAGTGTCCCTAATGTTTTGTCCAGTCATTGCCCTAATTTAAATGGATCCATACCTGCAAGTACAATAGTCATCCCAATTGCTGCAATTGTCACTTCTCCACAAACTGCTTCAAGTCTATACGACTGATATGAGGAAGGAGAGAAAGAATTCATGTTACTTCACATGAAGAAACACACACCATATCATGCTGTTGTTCTTCTACCTTTTAATTGCCACGTCTGAACTCTTTTAGCCGGTATTTATTTTCCTGGAACCAGTCTACACCATCTCTCCCACCACCCACACGTTTGGCGTTTGAGGAGTGTATTAGTTCAAAAGGCTTATTATTTGAATGTGAAAATGGAACTAATGGTGTGCGGAGGCCATTCAGCACAATTATTTGAGAAAACAAGGCCCTAGTCAAGTCTTGTATTATTATTTGGTCCCTTTTCGAAAAACTTCTCAAAATTGCCCCAATTATGTTCAATTATGACAAGGCCTGCGCTGTCAATCAACGAAGCACAATTTTCCACATTGTGCCATTAAAGCCACAGTCTGGAGTCTGGTGTCTTGGCCAAACAGCAGCCTCGTCTCTTGGTTTAGAACAGAACAAGCTATGTCGTTGGGAAATGAAACCACTGTAAAATTGGTACATATATATTAACTATATTAGTAGAGTTGGGGGGCGTTCATTTAAATGACCATTGAACAGAAGGGACATCTTCCAGACTGTAGCGTTAACCCTTCCCTTATGTTTCCTGTTGACCCGGAACAGAGTTTGAAATACCATTTGATGTACTTTTTCCACCATGTCTTGTTTTACACCAACTTGTAAAACACCTAATAAAAAAAAATAAAAAAAAAATAAGACCCGGTACCTGAATAGTGACGTCTATGATGTTCAGGGTTAATTTGACATTCAATCTGACCCCCACAATTTGACCTGGACCTTGGTCTATGTAACTTTTGAATGGTTTGTCCAAGAAACAAGCTGCAACCATGCTGATTACATAGATATATATGATGTGCCTATGATGCTCAGAGGCTGAGCAACACTGATCTGAAGTACATTTTAAGTCTATTTGATATTGACCTTTGACCTTGGCAGTAAAGATATATCCATGGTGATCACAGGGATATTAGTCAAATTTCCTTGTGATGTTCAGAGGCCGAGGGACAGTGATCTGAAGTTTGGCCAAACAATTGCTACAAATTTCATTAAAATGTCCTAATTTGATTGACTTCCGACTTTGGTAGAGTAATTAAACATTTGGCTCTACATTTTGAACAGTTGGATCTAGCAACAACTCAGGGAAAAAAAGCATCTGAAAGAGGACTTTTTCAGCTACTGGAAAATACATTTTGGGAGGTAAAAATTTGGGAGGTGAAAATCCCATGTGATATTGATGTATTTATTTTACCTGCAGTACTTACTGTATGGGTCATATTAGACCGACTCAAATAAAAGGGAAGGGTTAAACAGCAAGGTGAGTTAACACCCCACTTTTCTTGACAGGGCCCATAATTCCCGGCTGGAGGGTGACATGGCCTGCGAATACAACGATGAACCAGATGTGTATAGACAGAAAGGGGACTCGCTGTTTTGAGTTCCCATCGTTACTGATGGCAGGTCTGTCACTGGCCCGCGTTGTATTGTTCCCCTTTTTCCGTTTGCCAAAACTTGTGCTAGGTCAGCTTCGACACACACTCGCAGCCACCAGGAATTTTGGCAACCCTGGTGTTGCACGCCAGCAAAACAGCTGTTGTTTCAACGTGGCCAGCCAAACCCGTTCTGTCTCTATGAATTATGGAAATGTGAAACAGTGTCACCCCGCCAATCTGACACCATCTCCTGCTTGGCCCCAACTTTTGCAGCCAAGCGTATGTACATACGCTCCCACTAACGCGCAAACACACACAAACGTATACACACCAGTGGAGGCTGCTGAGGGGAGGACGGCTCACAATAATGGCTGGAAAGGAGTAAATGGAATGGCATCAAACACATGGAACCCATGTGCTTGATGTATTTGATACCATTCCACTCCAGCCATTACCACAAACAATGTTTCCTTACATTTTTTGTTGTTGTGTTAACTAAAGGGGAAAACTGTAGAAAGTTGAGTAAAGCGCCGATTATAGGGAACATTGACCACGAGCCCGTCCTCCCCAATTGAGGTATCACCAACCTCCTGTGACACACACATACACATTCCGACCCCCCAATATCATTCTCTCGCTTTCCCTTCTCTTGATAAACATGTCCAGTGTTCTAAAAATACCAGGCGAAGACAAAAGGGGCGGTATTTATGATAAAGAGAGCCTCTCTGACACGGCATTGCCATCTATCTCCTTCCTCTCCCTCCCTCCCTCCCTCGCTCTTTCTTCTCTCCATCTCTCTTTCGCCTGAGAGCTAGCGTATGTCTCCAATCACTCCCCCCCACCTCCGACCATACTCTATCTTTTTTCTCTCCCACCCTCTTTATCCATCCCTCCCTCTTATTTTCCCCAGTCACTCCTTCATCTCGCCCAGTTTGACTCTCTCCCAACTGGTGCAGTTATCAATCACGAGAGCCGGGGCCTTGTCAGAGAGAGAGAGAGAGAGCCGACTGAAACAGAGGCAGCTAGCGTCACGCTTCCTCTTCTCTATTTCCATTTTCCCTTTAACAGCTCGCCGAATTTGTTCCAGTTAATAAGGCCTCCCCAATGCCCCCCCCCCCCTTCTCTAATTAGGCACTTGCAGCATGTAGGGAAATATGATACTTAATTAATGATGAGATAAACTCCCTCTCACGGCCCCTGTCAGAGAACGCTGACACCATGTTCCTCTCTGTTGAAATATAATTAATGTTCCAAAGGACATGTCATTTAAAAAAAATATATATTCTGTGGTAGAGATTGGAATAAACTTCAGATGGACTGTTTTGAAGTCAGTAAATCTTCATTTTATGTAACGTGTAGCGATGCAGAAGTAACATTCCAAAAGACACAGAACGATGGCAGTCCTGTTCATTATGTCTTGCAACAGAAAACTATTTGCACTGGAAAAAGAACATGTGCAGCTATGTTTGTTGCCGAACGAACACAACCCAGGTATGTCCCATGAGGGGGACCTTGATGATGGGTGGAGCTCATTCCAAGCCCAGCTTATCTCAGTCTTTTTGTAAGTAACTATTTATTGGTCCTGAGATTGTCCATCAATGACAGAGACCCTACAGACACACACAGGCACATAGAGTGCATTGGAAAGTATTCAGACCCCTTTAATTTTTCCACATGGTTACATTACAGCCCTATTCTAAAGTGGATTAAATCATGTTTTTCCCTCATCAATATACACACAATAACCCCTAAAGACAAAACAAAAACAGCTATTTTCAGGTCTCTCCAGAGATGTTTGATCGGGTTCAAGTCCGGGCTCTGGATGGCCACTCAAGGACATTCAGAGACTTGTCCCAAAGCCACTCTTGCATTGTCTTGGCTGTGTGCTTAGGGTTGCTGATCTGTTGGAAAGTGAACCTTCTCTCCAGTCTGAGGTCCTGAGCGCTCTGGTGCAGGTTTTCATCAAGGATCCCTCTGTTTTTTGCTCCATTCTTCTCTCCCGCGATCCTGACAAGTCTCGTAGTCCCTGCCTCTGGAAAAACATCCACACAGCATGATGCTGCCACCACCATGACTCACCGTAGTGATGGTGCCAGATTTCCTCCAGACGTGACACTTGGCATTCAGGCCAAATAATTCAATCTTGGTTTCATCAGACCAGAGAATCTTGTTTCTCATGGGTTGAGAGTCCTTTAGGGCTGTCATTTGCTTTTTACTGAGGAGTGGCTTCCGTCTGGCCACTATACCATAAAGGCCTGATTGGTGGAGTGCTGCAGAGATGGTTGTTCTTCTGGAAGGTTCTCCCATCTCTACAGAGGAACTCTGGAGCTCTGTCAGAGTGACCATTGGGTTCTTGGTCACTTCCTTGACCAAGGCTCTTCTCTCCCAATTGCTCAGCTCTAAGAAGAGTCTTAGTGGTTCCAAACTTCTTCCATTGAAGAATGATGGAGGCAGCTGTGTTTTTGGGGACCTTCAATACTGGAGAAATGTTTTGGGGTCTGAATACTTTCTGAATGCACTGTATGTGATGACTACAAACTCACCATTAGCAAGGCCTCCATGATATGAGCCATGACCACCAACAGCTCCTCCTGGACGAGGATTCAAAAGAGTATGTCACAGTCAATACTCACAAAGGTTTGTTCATATTCAACTGCTGGGTTTTCAGAGTGGCGTCTAGGGCAATGGACAATCTGTTGCAGGGGATCCCTCATGTAGCAACGTAGCTGGACGACATCCTGGTTACAGGGGAGCTGGAGGAGGAGCACCTCTGAAATCTGGGCCAGATGTTAAAGAGACTCTTGGATGCAGGGCTGCGCCTGTAGCGCAGCGAGTGCACCTTCCAATCACAAAATCACTGCACAGGGTCTGTGTCCTGTGGAGGACAAAGTCAGAGAAATTAAAGATGCTATAAACCCCAAAAATGCGTCCGAGCTCAGGTGATTCCTGGGCATGGTAAACTACTATTGTAAGATCCTACCTGAGCACTCAACAGTTTTGGCTCCACTGTACCAGCTGTTCCACAGAGACTGTAATTGGAAGTGTGGACCAGCACAAGTGAAAGCTTTCAAGGAAGCAAAAGCACTACTATAATCAGCACAAGTACTGGTTCACTTTGACAAAGGGATCATCCTGTAGGAAGTAAAAGCACTACTGCAATCAGCACAAGTGCTGGTTCACTTTGACATGTCATGTGACGCTTCACCCTATGGTGTCGGGGCCGTACTCGCTCATCAGATGGGTCTGAAAAACCCATCAAATTTGCATCACACACACTGACAAGGGCTGCGAAGCGATATTCACAGTTAGACAAGGAAGGTCTAGCCATAGTCTTTGCTGTAAAACCTTTTCATCAGTACCTCTACGGTTGTAATTTCACCATATGCGCTGACCACAAGCCCCTGATGAGCCTTATCAGTGAATCAAGATGTATTCCTCCCATGGCTTCAGCAAGGATACAGCGCTGGGCTCTCACACTCTCAGCTTACGCAAACGCAGATGCGCTCAGCCGTCTCCCGCTACCAGAGATGCCCGCCACAATTGGGATGCCTCCCAAGACAATTTTCCTAATGGAAAGATTGTCAAACTCACCTGTGAAAGCCAAACATAATAAACAGTGGACAGAACCTATCCTGCGCCAAGTAAAAATATACCTTATGCAGTGTTGGCCTCCTGTCTTAGATGATGATGGACTGAGACCGTGTGCAAAGCGTAAACCTGAGCTGAGTGTGCAAGATGGCTACATACTCTGGGGTCCAGAGTGGTCGTTCCGCCCTCTGGCTGTTCACAAGTCATGTACAAGGTTCATGAGGCTCACCCGGGAGCCATCAGGATGAAAAGTTTTGCCAGATCTTATAACTGGTGGCCTAACATGGATCAAGACTTAGAAAATCCTGTTCTGAGTGCCAGATCAACCAGAATTTGGCCCACTAAATCCGTGGGACTGGCCTAACCGCACATGCTCCTTGTCATAGTGGACGCACACCCCAAGTGGCTGTAATTACCAAGTAAAGGCAATGAACACTAATCCTTGTAAAGCTGTCACAATTACACTTTGGATGGTGTATCAATACACCCAGTCACGTGATATATACAGGCATCCTTCCTAACTCAGGAAGGAAACAGCTCAGGGATTTTACCATGAGGCCAATGGTGACCTTAAAACAGTTACTGAGTTGATGATAGGAGAAATTGTGGATGGATCAACAACATTGTAGTTACTCCATAATACTAACCTAATTGAGTGAAAAGAAGGAACCCTGTACAGACTAAAAAAAAATCTAAAACATGCATCCTGTTTGCGACAAGGCACTAATGTAATACTGCAAAAAATGTGGCAAAGCAATTCACTTTTTGTCCTGAATACAAAGTGGTATGTTTGGGGCAATCCAATACAGCACATTACTGAGTACCACTCTCCATGTTTTGAAGTGGTGGCTGCATCATGTTATGGGTATGCTTGTAATTGTTAAGAACTGGGGAGTTTTTCAGGATAAAAAAATTGGAATGGAGCTAAGCACAGGCAAAATCCTAGAGAAAAACCTGGTTCAATCTGATTTCCATAGAAAAATTGTAGATTAATTCACCTTTCAGCAGGAGAATAACCTAAAACACAAGGCCAAATCTACAGTTGCGTTGCATTCTAAGAAGACAGTCAATGTTCCTGAGTGGCCTAGTTACAGTTTTCTACTTGAAAATCCATGGAAAGTCCTGAAAATGGTTGTCTAGCAATTATAAACAACCAATTTGACAGAGCCTGAAAAATTTTGAAAAGGATACTGGGCAAATGTTTCACAACCCAGGTGTAGAAAGCTCTTAGAGACTTACACAGAAATACACATATGTATCTGTAATCGCTGCCAAAGGTTCTTCTTCAAAGTATTGAACGCAGAGTTCCTCTCAGCCTAATGTTCTCCTTCTAATCTAACCGCAACCCTTTCCTCCAACCCTAGCTAGCCACTCAGCCCCTACTCAGATGTTCATGTGCCATTGCAATATTTGCGCTCTCTCTCTCCTCTTCTATCCTATCATCTCTCCCTTATGTTAATTCCTTCTCCCTGCTGTCTCCTGATTCCACCTCTTCGTCCCTACTCTCCTCTCTTTACCCACCCTATGACTCGCACTGTCCCCTTTCCTCCCGGCTGGCGCTGCCCTCCCCTCCTGCTCCCCCGTGGCTGAGTGACTCATTGCGAGGTTACAGAACAGGACTGCAGGCAGCTGAGCGAAAATGTAGGAAAACTACATTTCCAGAAAACATTCTTTCACTCCCTCCTCTCTACCTTCTCTTCCTATGTATCTGCTGCTAAAGCCACCTTCTATCACTCCAAATTTCAAGTTTCTGCCTCTAACCCTAGGAAACTATTTTCCACCTTATCCTATCGCCTTACCCCCCCCCCCTCCTCTCTGCATACGACTTTGTCAACCACTTTGAAAAGAAAGTTGACAACATCCACTCCTCATTCGCTAAGCACAACTTTGTCTGCCACTTTGAAAATAAGGTTGACAACATTCACCCCTCATGCACTCAGGACAACTTTGTCTGCCACTTTGAAAATAAGGTTGACAACATTCACCCCTCATGCACTCAGGATAACTTTGTCTACCACTTTGAAAATAAGGTTGACAACATTCACCCCTCATGCACTCAGGACAACTTTGTCTACCACTTTGAAAATAAGTAACGGGGGCCTCCCGGGTAGCGCAGTGGTCTAAGGCACCGCATCGCAGCGCTAGCTGTGCCACCAGAGATTCTGGGTTCGAGTCCAGGCTCTGTCGCAGCCGGCCGCAACCGGGAGACCCATTGGCCCAGCATCGTCTGGGTTAGGGAGGGTTTGGCCGGGCCGATGTTTCCTCTCACACATTGGTGCGGCTGGCTCCCGGGTTGGATGGGCATTGTGTCAAGAAGCAGCGCGGCTTGGTTGGGTTGTAACTACTACCAATTGGATACCACGAAATTGGGGAGAAAAATGTCAATGTAAATTTCATTTTCAATACATTTCACCCAAAAATCAATTGAATCCATTTTGAATTCAGGCTGTATCACAACAAAATGTGAAATAAGTCAAGGGGTATGAATACTTTCTGGAGGCAATGTATATATCACAAATGCAGTTGCACTATTCTACACACAGAAATGCAATCAAAACATCCATTTCAAATCAAATCAAAGTTTATTTGTCACGTGCGCCGAATACAACAGGTAGACCTTACAGTGAAATGCTTACTTACAGGCTCTAACCAATAGTGCAAAATAGGTGTTAAGGTGAACAGTAGGTAGCTAAAGAAATAGAACAACAGTAAAAAGACAGGCTATATACAGGAGCAAGGCTATAAAAGCAACGAGGCTACATACAGACACCGGTTAGTCAGGCTGATTGAGATAGTATGTACATGTAGATATGGTTAAAGTGACTATGCATATATGATGAACAGAGTAGCAGTAGTGTAAAAGAAGGGTTGGTGGGTGGTGGGTGGTGGGACACAATGCAGATAGCCCGGTTAGCCAATGTGTGGGAGCACTGGTTGGTCGGCCCAATTGAGGTAGTATGTACATGAATGTATAGTTAAAGTGACTATGCATATATGATAAACAGAGAGTAGCAGCACCGTAAAAAGAGAGGTTGGGGGGGGTGGCACACAATGCAAATAGTCCGGGTAGCCATTTGATTACCTGTTCAGGAGTCTTATGGCTTGGGGGTAAAAACTGTTGAGAAGCCTTTTGGTCCTAGACTTGGCACTCCGGATGTAGAGAGAACAGTCTATGACTGGGGTGGCTGGGGTCTTTGACCATTTTTAGGGCTTTCCTCTGACACCGCCTGGTGTAGAGGTCCTGGATGGCAGGCAGCTTTGCCCCAGTGATATACTGGGCCATACGCACTACCCTCTGTAGTGCCCTGCTTTCAGAGGCCGAGCAATTGCCATACCAGGCAGTGATGCAACTATGCTCTCGATGTTGCAGCTGTAGAACCTTTTGAGGATCTCAGGACCCATGCCAAATCTTTTTAGTTTCCTGAGGGGGAATAGGTTTTGTTGTGCCATCTTCATGACTGTCTTGGGGTGTTTGGACCATTCTAGTTTGTTGTTGATGTGGACACCAAGGAATTTGAAGCTCTCAACCTGCTCCACTACAGCCCCGTCGATGAGAATGGGGACGTGCTCGGTCCTCCTTTTCCTGTAGTCCACAATCATCTCCTTAGTCTTGGTCACATTGAGGGATAGGTTGTTATTCTGGCACCACCCGGCCAGGTCTCTGACCTCCTCCCTATAGGCTGTCTCGTTGTTGTCGGTGATCAGGCACTGTTGTGTCGTCTGCAAACTTAATAATGGTGTTTGAGTCGTGCCTGGCCATGCAGTCGTGGGTGAACAGGGAGTACAGGAGGGGACTGAGCACGCACCCCTATGGAGCTACAGTGTTGAGGATCAGCGTGGCAGATGTGTTGCTACCTACCCTGTGTTGCTACCTACTTCCTGACGGGGCGGCCCGTCAGGAAGTCCAGGATCCAGTTGCAGAGGGAGGTGTTTAGTCCCAGGATCCTTAGCTTAGTGATGAGCTTTGAGGGTACTATGGTGTTGAACGCTGAGCTGTAGTCAATGAATAGCATTCTCACATAAGTGTTCCTTTTGTCCAGGTGGGAAAGGGCAGTGTGGAGTGCAATAGGATTGCTTCATCTGTGGATCATTTCTATCTGCATTTTAAAAATCCTGATTGAAATTGTAAGGCCCATCACATTCCACTATACATCTAAACACACACTAACAAGTGTATCTTGCAAACAATTAAAATATACAAACCTGTCTGAACAAAGGGGCTTTGACAACCAGGAGTATAGCTAGCTACTGTATCTGACAACACTTACAAGGAAACTAAAATACATACAGTAACTGACAAATCAGTCCTCTTATCCCCCTCCAATTTTTACAACAAACTTCCCATTCTTTAATCATGTTCTACATCTCTGTTCTTTTATTATTATTTTTAACAAGCGCTAATTAACGGATGACACATCGAATCACGTTTAATAATGCACGGGTGTGTTTTGTCCGGAACATATGGCTCACATTATTAATATTCAACATCAATTGTCATTTCCTGCCTGACGGGCTCTTCCAAAAAACAAAAAAAAAGGAGGCCATCTTGATGTGTTGGCGAGATATGAGGAAACAGTTGGGCCTTGTTGAAGTGGTTTGTTTTCAGATTTGTCTGTGTTTAGCAGACTCGTTTGCAAGCTGCCAGGAAGGAGAAGAAGTTGTTCACAACTTCATTTCGATGGCAGCAGCTTAGCGGTATGGTAGCAGACTGACAGGCAAGTGAGGGTTCCTGACAGCGGCATGGGGGGGTTAAGGTGGGAGGGATGGAGTGGTGAAGGAGAGAAATGGGGTGGCAGGCAAACCATGTTAAGTGTTTCTTGTTGGTGTGCTTAACAGCTTGCTTGACATGGACAAGCTGCGCAGGTGGTGGTGGTGGGGGGTATTTTTCTTCTCTCCTGACTTCTAGGTCAAACGGCCTGGGAATACCGACCGTGGAGTGCACGTGTCGGCACATCAATCAAAGCACTCTTTTCCTTTTCGACCCTCGCGGCTGTCAATCAAAGGAGTGTGAAACCGCTAGAAAGGCAACTGGTTCAGTTTAGACGTTGATGATGACAAATAATTAAAGTCTATTAAGAAGTGCGAAATGTGTTGCATCAAAATGCAAACAATGAACGTTCTTGACAAGATGGGAAAGATAGACAGATGGCAAGGGTAATAGAGAGAGAAGGAAAAGAGAGAGTGGTAGTTAAGAAACCTTTACTGAATTAAAGATGACTGAGGTGTGAGAAAATGCATCCATCACATTGCAAGTACTGGAAGTGTGACCGGCTGAGTTTGAGCTCGGGTCGTGTGCACGCCATAAGACTGTGTTAGCCTGCTGAGCTTAAGCCTAGGCATTCGGTTGGGTAGCTAGGGGAAATGTTAAGGTCTCGGGCAAGGTTACTCATCACGTAAGCTTTGTTCACAACACCACCTCTGTTAAATAGGATATTGACAAGAAGGGAGAGGGGGGGATGGAGAGGTTGACGGAGAAACAGAAGGGAGAGTGGTAGGTAAAATACTCAGAATGAAACAATGTGAGATGTGAGAAAACGTATCCATCACAGTGCATGCAACATAAGTGTAGTGGAAAAATGAAATAATAAAGAATATTAAGAATATCTACATCCAAAGTGTTTTTTTGTCTAGGTATAGGCTTAGTTCGTGTCCAGGAATCCAGACCCATTTGTGTGACATTTGCCTAAAACGTCTCTTTCTTTCTTTTCTTTCTTTTAAATACAGTGATTGGGGAAGGGACTGGAGAGGCATATTCCCACTGGGCAGACATTGGTTGAATCAATGTTATTTCCACATCATTTCAATGAAATGATGTTGAACTAATGTGGAATAGACGTTGAATTGACGTCTGTGCCCAGTGTGTTGTTTTTATCAGGTCTTGTTAGACAAGTAGTCATGCAAAGACAAGTGAAGCAAGCTTTCTAAGCCTATTGGAATTCTGGCAAGATTGTACTTTTGGTGTTGATGGCATAATAACAAAGATGGAAGATAAATGAAGACAGTTCACTCAGGATGTTTACCATTGAGAAAAATGGTCACTTCCGGTCTACTTAACTAGGTGTGTCTCCCATAGACACCAATGCAATAGCAGCTGGTTCTCGTCTTTTAGTTCATTGACTTTCATTGAACCAGAAAAAAAGATAACAGAAAAAAAACAGTGAGTGGGGTGTCTCGTTTCCTCTTGCATCTTTGCCAATTCCCTACCATTAGCAATGAGTATCTGTGGCTGTGACCGCCGTCAACGGTTCTGACAGATACTCATTGCTAAAGGTTCCATGCGATTTTTCAGAAAACATTATCATCCTCATAACTTTCTTGGCATATGATTGATGATGGTGATTATTTTGTCACTTGTGTTTCCCTGAAGTCAAGCCTATCGGTGACATGAATAGACCTCAAGTAATGTCCTTATGTAAACAGCTTCATTATGAACAAGACATCTATTTTTACCAAGATGCACTAGGGGGCACTGGGATCTGGAAACAAGTCTAACTCCAGTCTTTCTCGACAATGACAGCTACATTTCAGACTCCCGTTTTCCTCCCAGTCTTCAAATTAAACTTCCACCGACTACTTGGATAAAAGCACAGAGTGAATGTTTACATCCCTACGGACAAAATAAATAAATAAATCAAGAAGAAAAAAACACGGAACAGAAACAAAACAACCTACAACAAATCTGACATATTTACCATAACAGCCGTTACTAACTTTTTCCAAACGAAACGCGTCCGTAAAATAAATGTTTGTTCTGTAGCCGCCCTTTGAAGTGGATTTGTTTTTTTTCTTTAATGATTCCGTTCGTCTGATGGTGATGGAAGCCATGCTGACACCTTCTTTTGGTTCATCAAGTTCCCCGGCACAATTACATGAATTTACTTTCAATAAATTACCATCTTTGCATACATCAGTCAAATCACTGAGCTGAGGCGTTCGCAAACAATATGCATTATTAATTGCATTGTCACAATTTATTTGGTTAACTCATAACCGACATGGACAGCCCCTGCCTTGATGGTGTATTTAAAAGCATCAGCATCAGCATCAGTTTTTAAAAGGAGACCACTGGGGTGACACGCACAGCTATACACAACGACGCTATACACCACTGTGGTTTTAACATGGGGATAAAGTGAAAGTCACAGTCAAAGACCAATCAGAAACCGCGCTCAACCAAAATGGGAGAGATCTCTGGCTCACGGGGATTGTAAAAGGGAGAGAAAGTGCTTATCTCTTGTATCCTCCTGCATTAATAATGAAAGGTTGCTTAGAGCCAACGGTCGATCACCTAAAATATGTACGATTTTCATTTCATTTTTCACACTGATTGTCGGCAGAAATGGATGGCCTTGAGTACAGGTATTCCGTGTTAGGCTTTAGGGAACTGTCCAATGTTTACAATGAAATATCTTCAGGGTTTCCGGTTGGTTTAGAGTGAGATGTAGGCCTTGTTCGTATACTTTGTAAATGGTATTATGCCATGGAAGGAAGGAAATGGTGTTACTCCAAGGAAGGAAGGAAGGAAGGAAATGGTGTTACTCCAAGGAAGGAAGGAAGGAAGGAAGGAAGGAAGGAAGGAAGGAAGGAAGGAAGGAAAGAAAGAAATGGTGTTACTCCATGGAAGGAAGGAAGGAAGGAAGGAAGGAAGGAAGGAAGGAAGGAAGGAAGGAAGGAAGGAAGGAAGGAAATGGTGTTACTCCATGGAAGGAAGGAAGGAAGGACGCTTTTTTAACATGTTTGAATGTGGCTATAGAGTCCTCCACTCCACAGAGGAGTAAGACAACAGACAGTTATTCACACAGCCATCAGTGAAGAGTTCCATTCCACTAAGGGTATATTGAGGAGATAAAGAAAGCCTCTCAATCCCACTTGTGTCAGCCTCAAACCATGTAATGTAGTGTGAATGAGGATGCATTCCTCTCCTTGTTTCCTTGAAGGGATCACTGATCTAAACAGACTGGGGGGAAAGCAGTATGGTGGAAATAATAATTTATCACACAATGCTAGTAAAAGAAACAAAACATAGGAAGAAAGGAAGCTATTGGTCAATATTGGTACACAGTCGAAGTCAGGGCTGACTCTAGCTTTTTGGGGGCCCTAAGTGATATTTTGTTGGGGGGCCCACCACCTAATGGCAAAAAAAATTAGTGGCCCTCCTATTAACGGTGAAAATAATTGTTTCGGTTTTAAATGTCATTTTCTGCAATTCTACACTTTTTGCCATGGGGGGAGGTAATTGTTTTGCAGTTTTACAGCTAATTCCCTGCAATTCTAGTTTCAAGGTTTATTAGTCGTATGTACGGGATACACATGGTATACATACACCGTCCAATGAAATGCTTTACTTGAAGGTTACTTCTCGACAACGCAACAACAAAACAATAATAAAACACAAAAATACAAACATAAAGGAAATGGCTCAGTAGAATAAAATAAACATTTTGGCATAAGTATAGTAGCGGAAGGTACAATTTATAGTCCAATATTTACACGCGTTTTGGGGGAAGGGGGATTGTGGGAGCAAGTGTTCTACCCATTTTGCCATGGGGTTGAGAGATATTTCTGCAGTTTTAAAGCTATTTTCCTGCAATTCTACACATTTTGTAATGACTTATGCCACGTTAATATGATATCTGAGTAAGAATGACTAACAAAATAAATGGTTGCCCGGTAGGAATTTGTCTATGATTACTACCAGTTTAGATAGCTAGCCAGACTAACTACCATCTACAAATTGTTAGCTGACATGGCTAATTGAGTGACTTTCAGAAAGTTTTCCACTAATCTCCAAACCCTCTCTTTGCTCTGGAAGCCAAAAGAGAGTGAAGCTATGGCATCTTGTAAATATTTCTGTTAATTATGTATTACAGCTGTCCTTCCTAAAGGTAATTACGAAGTAGCCGAGAGGCAAAGCGACCCCATTTGCATACGCACGCGAGGTAAAAAAGAGACGTGGCGTATGCAAAACCTGGGATTTTAATTTGCATTCTTTGATTGGGTGCCTTGCAAATCAAAGTGGCGGCTTGTGAGATGCTCTTTGCTTGGGCTCACAATGCGTACAGACGTGGCGTGGAGTGGCGGCAGTGCCCAATGAAAGGTGGGTGAAGGCGTAAAGCCCTTGGTACCAGAGAGGTAGCGTCACGCATTCATTTCAACAAGCCTGCCCGTTCTCCCCACCCTTCTTCATTTGTTGGCCACGGATAACTGTCAGTGACACCATTATTTTTTTTCACTGCCTTGAGGGAGGCGGAACAGCATCATTTGGTGGCTCTTTAATGACTGTGTCTTGATTATTATTATGAAGGGATATTACAGTCGGTCATTACCTCGATCCTTTATTTTATAAGTGAATTGAACTAATAAGACTTTTAGTCAGACAGCCTGAGGGGGACTGAGGGGTTGGTAATATCATAGACACAAATGAGCGTTTCAAATCTCACATAAACTTCTCTGACTTATTGACGTGCAACACCGTTTTAGCTCTGACAGACATAGTGCCAGTCCATAAATGATATGGCCATAGAAACAGTCCAATACCAATAGAAAGAATTCCTCTGTCATATGCAAACAACTGTCAACGATTTTAAAACAAGGGCAGAGTAATTCTTAATTCCCCTACAACCAGTGCATGTATTATTACATGATTTAATATCTGAACATTGACTTGCATGACATGCTGCCCTGGGTAAGGGGATGGGTCTTGAAAAATGGCCACCAGTGAAGTAAAAGTAGGTGATATGATACAGTTCTCTTTTGTG
Organism: Oncorhynchus clarkii lewisi; assembly: GCF_045791955.1. Taxonomy (NCBI): domain Eukaryota; kingdom Metazoa; phylum Chordata; class Actinopteri; order Salmoniformes; family Salmonidae; genus Oncorhynchus; species Oncorhynchus clarkii. Next base: position 41,981,075 of record NC_092164.1, read on the forward strand.
AAAGAGATTTTATTTCAATGAGGTTAACTTGTATAAGTCAAGGTGTGATGTGCAGAACCAACTCTCCTACCAAATTGCTTCAGGGTGGGGTTCAGGGTTCAACGATTCACCTCTCCCCTGGTGTCAGCACTGCAGCCATGCAGAACCAGGACTGAGAGGGCAGACATTTGCACGCTAGAGTGACTGAGCGAGGTGCTGCTGGGAGAGGGGCATTTGAAGGGGTAGATCTCAGGGTCTCCTGCCTCATCTGCCAGGTCTAATGATGGCGTCCACCTGCTGTTTTATGGCCACAGCTGGAGTGGTCTACTCCCATTTGTCCCAGCAGCCCAGAGCGCTCACTATCTTTGTCTCCATGTCCCTCTCCCTCTCCCTCCATCTCCAGTGCTCTGACTTTCTCGCTCTCCCCAGCACTCTCGCCCCACTCTCTCAGAGAACCCACTCTCTTTCTCTCCCTCTTATCCATCTTTCTGTCTCTCCAAAACCTATCTTTCTTTCTCTAACCCTTGTCCTCTAACATTCCATCTCTCCCAATCGCTCTCACCCCCATATCTCCCCCTTCTCTTCCTCACCATCCATCTCTCCCACCTTCCCCCCATCTCGCTCTCTCCAAGGCTCATTGCCTTGATGCTTTTTTTATGGTCAGCACCCATGAGCACCTCATCTAAAACAGTGTAGCCTCGTACGTCTCTGAGGAGGGGGGTAGGCTGAATGGGGTGAGAAGAGTGGGGGAGCCGTGAGGGTCTAGGAGTGGGTGAGGAGGGTCGAGAGAGGGAAACATCAGCTTCTCAGCTGAGAAATACGTCTCACAGCTGGGCGACAATCTCGACCCTTCCACCTCGCAGCATGCCTTTCCACAATCTGTAACTGTCATTTCTAGTCAAAAGTGCTGCCCCTGAATTTGTTTGTCCTGGCAAATAATTGCCACAGAGTTATTCGAATTTTGTTGTAACTGTCCCCAAATTACTGTTTGGGCACAGTTAGGCATATGTCCAGCCCTCAATAATCAGATCTTAAACTAAGGAGAGGTTCACTCAACCAAAGTGGTCATGCCTTGCCTCTACTCTGTGATGTACCTATGACGTCACTATGATTATGTGATATGGCTCAGGGCCTAATCAAGCGATCCTAAGTTGTCCATACTTGCAATTTGGTGTCTCAGCGGACCTTCAGAGCAGGTGTTTCTAGACAACTTCCAATTTGACAGAGGAAGATTTGAGTGTGGACTAAAAATAGGGGCAACCCATCATTTCAGGAGACAAGCTGGAATTACCCGACGGAGGGAGAATCATGATCGCTCCTCAAGCCCGTCAAAAACCCAAGAAGCCTTTTGGGAGAGGCGCCGACTTGACAACATGTCAATATCACTACGAGCACTCCTGCGCGCCAAGCTCTTAGGGAAATATCACTTACTCCAACAGCTTTTCCGATGAAAACCAGACAGGCTCAAGATTTGATTTGAGCGCTAAGAAATCCTAGACAGTTGATCTCTGAGACCGCGGGAAGACAATAATAAAACATGTAAAAAAAAAGGTAAGACAACACTTCTTTGTTGATCACTGTCAACGCTGATACCGGACCAGGCGGCGCGTCTAACTTTCCTCAGCACCCGTCTGTCTCAGATCTGACGCGGGGAGGGAGAAGAGAAATCGCTTTCACCCAGTTTACCCCCTGGTTCAGCAGCCTCTTAAATCTGTCACTCAGGCTCTTTTCAGAAGCTGACAGGATGATTGAATACAAACTCGTATTAACAGTGACAACTTCAGCCGCAGCTTAGCAGACCTGAACAAACAGAACACTCAAGTAGGCCGTCGGTAAAAACAGAGTTCTACACACAGTACTGCTGCATATGTACACTTACCAGGGAACAGAGGAAGTTGAAAAAAATCGTAAAATAAATATGTTTTGTTTGTATTAGTGATTCCTACTGTAAACTGTAGTATTTGCAGATGATTCATGCTGAAAGCCTATTGTCTTGTCATTATTTGTGCGTGTGCGTTGTGTATTGTGTGGTGTGTATGTGTGTGTGTGCGTGCGTGCGTGCGTGTGTAAGATGCCCATGTGAGTATTTTAAGATTTCCATATTTAGCTGCACTCCCCGAGGTGGAGCCATCAGTCTGGTCTCTAGGGGCGACAGCGGTTCTTGATTGTGATTTGTTCCCTGGGCTATTACGCATGCTGAATAAACACTGTGCTGGCTGTTCAAGCCACACCTCCTCATCACAGCTGGTGAACTGAAGGAGGCTTGTTAAGGTCAGAGTTCACACTTACGCTGTCCATAATAACAACATGAGAATGTGCTTCCAAGCAGTTATTCCTTGCCACTATGCTACCGCTTGAAGTAAAGCACTCTCTGACAAATGTTGCTTTAAAAAGGGCTACTAGGTAAATATATTTGATGAATTGATTGACACTTTACATTTCTCAAAAGCACAGTTGGCCCAGTTCGATTACACTGATAAAAAAGAGGTATTCAGCATTCCACTATGCTGCTGTTGAAGTAAAACACTTTGTGATAAGTGTTGCTGTATAAAGGGCCACAATCATTTGGTTGAAACATTGACACTTTACATTTTTTAAAAGCACCATGGACCCAATTGGATCATACTGAAACAAGTGGTATTTGGAATATCCGGGGAGGGAATAGCAATGTCAACGAGGATGGATCTCCACACTTTCTTACTTTGTAAGAGTGCAGTTACATTAAGACACAGTGTATTCTCTGTAGGAAGTAGGAAACCAAAGCTTCAATAAACTGCAAAGAGTAATTGGCTACTTTATTGTTGTTTCAAGTGTTCCTCGAAAGCCCTTAAGGAACCACTTTAATCTTTATCTTTGAGCTTGCCTGTCAAGAGGCATATCCAAAATGTCCTATAGAACTTAATATTCCAATATACCGGAAGAAAATCTTTTGTTCTAAAAATCTAAGAAAGACCATCCTTTGCATCTTCGGGGTACTAAATGGTACTAAAGAAGAGGCACTGGTAAATTGCGATTAAGAGAGTGATACTGAACATGGCACATATCACGACACGAGCCCTATCTAAAACGACACACATTGATTTGGGGTTTCATCAAACGGTGACACTCTAAAGTCTCATTAACAACAAATATGTCTTTATTGTGATATTAAATCGTTCGGAGCCTGACTCTTTTCCTCCTTCGCCAATTAAGGGATAAGACAAGAATTTGTCTTTTGACTTTCTCTCACTGTATGGGCTTCTTCTTCCCTACTAAATCATTCAACAGCGCTGTGCTACTCATTAGCCCGCTTAGCAAAACTTCCTCTGAAATCAAATAAATCAGAGCCTGGGGATAAAAATTAAAGCCCTAGCTCGCTAGCTCCTGGGATTGGCTTTTTCTGTGAAAAGGCCTGCAGTTAAGATTTAAAGCACTGCAGTACTAAATGTTGACTTAACTTCACCCAAAGGGCTCTCATATGGTGAAGAATAGCCTAAAGTTTCAAGTTAACGTAGCATCAACAAAAAAAAGTTTGCTTCAATGTGTTGTGAAAGGGACTGGTCATTCATTGGCAACATAGATAGGAATAAGACCCCCTCGAGACAAGGAAAGCGGAAGAGCTAAATAAACGGTTGTTTTCAACTAATCATCAACCCCTTGACAAGTTGAATAAATTGTGTTTGTCTGGGGCTTCAAAAAGGACCAGAGTTGGGAACCACTGCTTAAGATTAAGCAAATCAAAGCCCCACCTACAGTTGATCGTTTTAGAAGCCAGATACCCCGGGATCCCAGAGTTCTAACACTAACACTCCAGGGATTTTAGTGTGAGTGAAAATAATGCTGCTCTCCAAGATATGGTAGAAACAGTAAACATCCTAAATAAAAAATATATATTTCCCCCCCAAAAAAATGCATGGATCCATGGGCGGCCTCATCTCCGAGGCCCCATGCGGTGGTCTTTTTTTGAACGCAAACCTGAGCGGATGGGCCAACAACGCCTGTTTCATCTAGTCATCCAGGGCCTGACGAGATTTGACTGGCCCGGTCCCGAGTGAGATCTCAGAGTCCCGGCTCGGCACGGCAACCCATTGGCCTCCATAAACAAACAGAGCCAAACGTCGTCAGATGTTGGCTTGCATTTAACCGGTGGTCACTCAGAAAAATTATAATAGCTCACATAAAAGTCCAGACTTTTATCAGAAGCACTTTTTTTGTGTGTTGCTTGTTCTGAGCAGTGATAGGTGTGGTGGTGTATTCAGCTTTGTTTTTAGTGGACTTGGATGAAAGGGTTAATATGTGAAGTGGAGACCGATAGAGGTTGAAGTTACATCTGGATTTTGGTTGCTCGACGTCAGTGTAGCCATATAGGTCAACATCTACTGTAAATGTCCTTTGAAACACCAGTGTTGTATTTTGTTGATGAGCCACCGCAATTTCTCTATTTGAATGTTTGAAAGACTGGTTATTGGTAGAGTCTGTCTGTCCGTGTCGGAAATATTATGTTGCACCTACTTTTTGGAGACACCCCCTGAGAAGGATGGGTACAGTAATGATCAAACCTCATCCTTCAAAATGTAAGGTCTAATTCGTGACCATTATTTAACCAACCTCTCACTAACACCCCATTCTCCACATGGAAGATCCTCCACGACATCCCGACTACAGACAGATGCATCCGGAACCTTTTGAAACCACAATCCCTCTGTTTGTCTACTGAAAGGAAACGGACCCATTCAAATTGCAGAGTGCTTGCCAAAAGTCTCCTCGGAGACAAATCTGCAATATAAAATAACTATTCGCCTATTATAGAAAGTAAATAAATATGTAAATAAATAAAGGAAGATGGCTTGGTATGCAAATGAGGGTGACGACAGAGTACTTTGAGGCAACTTTGTGATGCGGCAGCGATTCATCACCACGGCTGGAAATGCACTCCTCGCCGTCCTTAGCATATTCTAATGAAGCCCCGCTATGCAAATGAGGCTGCCCTTTTCCCTGGCTTCCTCCGTTAAGTTCATCTTCCAAACGGGAGGAATGGGTGCATTTGAAAGGTTTGTGTGAACACAAACACAAACATGTACACACACACTAAAAACACACTAAAAAGTGTAGACCTACACAAGGGATGATGCATGTGTTGTATCAATGTGTGCCTATGGTACACACACAAACAAATACACACACACACACTCACACACACGCACACACAAAAACACACACACACCACAAGTCAAATGGCAAGCATGCAAAAAAAATACACCCCTTTGCATACATTAATAAAACAAATACTGTGAGTCACCGTCCAATGATTAAAATAGAAAAAGCAGAAAGCTCATTTTATTTAGACTACATAGTGGAATTAGCATCCCTTCCTTGTTAAAGTTTCAGATATCTAAAACTACATGCGTTAGCTTCCTAACCAAGTATGATATTCTATGTTCAAGAAGAACTGTCTTTCAACAACATTTATACTACCCGAGGTTGAGGAAAGAAAATAATTCAAAATAAATAAATATAAAATCAAACCAGGCTTCAAAATCAAAAATCAAATCAGAATGTTATTGGTCACATACACATATTTAGCAGATGTTATTGCGGGTGTAGCGAAATGCTTGTGTCCCTAGCTCCAATAGTACAGTAGTATCTAGCTTGGTATGAGAAGCAGGGAAAGTAATGGTCAGAGAGCCAAACAGCCAAGTTGCACATACCCTTACAATAACTTTGAACCTCTGGGGGCTTGTAAAATTGAGACATAAATATTGAAATATTGAAATGAAAGATGCTGCCTGCCACACAGCGGTGCATGGAGGGAGATTGGCATGAGAGCTGAGCCAGGTGCCAAGGCCTCAATCACGTATACCACGAACATGTAGACAAACACACAAGCACACACACACTCTCTCTCTCACTTATGTAAAAACGCGTGCCCACACACACACACACATTTGTATCCACTCATGTTAACCCACTTCCTCACAAATATACACGGACCACCAATAACTCACATACAGACACACCCAAACCAACTCTCTCTCCCTTTCCCTCACTTTACTGACTCCAACACTCTGCCCCCCCCCGCCTCACCCACACACACACACACACACATACACACCAGACAGTTATGGATAGGAAACATTACTAGGCAGTGGTAATTAAAACAAATACTAAAACTGGTCTTATGGATGCAGGAGTCTTCTAGCCAGACATTATTAATCAATGCCGGTGTCGCCAGGCGTCAGATGAGCCTCTTTACACCTACTGGTATTTAAAAATACACTGTCTGTGGATAATGGTAATATATACTATTTGTTAGGTGCCCTTTCATGCTCACTTAAAATCACTTTACATTAAAAAGTAGAATCAATGAAAAGTGAAACATTTCCTTGACATTTAGTCTATGGGTTCTTCACATATTAATGCCATCTGCTAGGGATAGTTTAGTTGTGTGCATTGCTATTTTCTAACCATCCATGAGTATTTAATTTGGATGATTCAAATGCTTTGCCAGACATTCACACACACAAACACACAAATACAAGACGCACATAACCACAAACAAATTCACACACGCAAACACACACACACACACCTCAGATAGCATATAACGTTTTTGTGCCTGTGTGTGTGTGTGTGTGTGTGTGTGTGTGCGTGTCAGTGTGTAAGAGAAAAGGGCATTTGAGTACCAGGGTTCAGTTCGTGAGAAGACAGTGCCACTCACCAAGGGTCTCACTCTGCCAACACTGAGTCACCTTCAGCTGAAACACACACACACCACACACACCAGCCAGTCGGTCATACACTGACACCCACTGGGACACGGCTCCATTCTTTCACATCAGAGAAGGACAGACAGAGGGTGTGGTGTATGAATGAGGGAAAGAAAAGAAAACAGAAAGAAACACACAGGAAGCGAGAGTTGGAGGACTTGAAAAGGGGAGGATCATACCGGAGAGAATGAGTCGAATAAAAACGAAGAGTGAAAAGCCGGAGTTGGAGATGTAAAATGTAGTAAAAGCAGTGAGAGAAGCAAAAAATGGCCTCACACAATGTTAACTATTTCCTATTTCCCTATTCCCTATTTCCCACAGTTTTTTCCACCATTGTAATTCACTTTTTCTGACTGCCTCAACAAAACAGCCGCTATTTAAAAAAATGCACACAGATTATAAGTCGCTCTGTACCAGAGCTTAATACAATAAAAGTTTAAATAAAACACACAAAAAGGAGAGAAAACACAAAGTGAAACACCCACCAGCCACCAGCAAAAGCACCCCCCCCCCCCCTCAAAAAAAAGATAGAACAATGAGAGGGAGAGAGACAAGCGAGAGAGAGCCTGAGCAGAGTGAAAGAGAGAGAGAGAGACCGGTGAGAGAGACTGATCGCCACTGATCTCCGACAATAAGCGGGCCTGACAAGAGGCGAGCACGGTGCTGCTCCAACACTAATTGGCTGTGAAAGGTGACCCGCGACTAGGCGGCCCTCGCTCAGTTCCTAGCGGCCTCGCTATGCCGCCGTCGACCTGATTGCGCATGACGCCAGACAACCAGCCGTCAACCCTAGCCCAGCCACCAGCCAACAGCCGGGTGCTATCGAGAGAGGATGGGGGGGGGGGGGGGGGGGGGGGAGATAAACAAATAGGGACAGAGAGGAAGGAGTCAAAGAGAGAAGAGAGAGAAAGAAAGAGTGAAGGAGTAGAAAGGCAACGTGAGAGAAAAACAGGTGCTAGAAAGAGTGAGAGATAGTGAGGGAGACAGTAAACGTGTGAGATGGAGAGAGATATAAAATACTGAGAAAAAGACAGAGTGGGTGGGGGTGGCTATCAGTGGAGGTAGGTGCTGTTTAAGATCAGGGAGGACACATCATTTTTTTTATGAGCATGGCCTTATTTCTATTACGGCATATTGGATGACTGTCATTCATATTCCATTCACCCAGCTCAATGTAACAGTGATTGGTTAAGGCTACTACATGATACTAATTTTCCCGAAACCCATCATAAGGTTGCTACAACCTAGCCCATGATTGAAAGTTTACAACGTAGGTGCACAGGTCAAGATCATTGTTTTGTAATCAAGATAACAGACAGGTGAGTAGGCTAAACTAGCTAGCTGCATTCCCTATCTAGGTAAGCGAAAGTGAGAGAAAAAAAAACAATGAAATATAGCATATTTATTTTATTTATTTAAATGTTTTTTACCTCTTTTTCTCCCCAATTTCATGATATCCATTTAGTAGTTACAGTCTTGTCCCATCGCCCAACTCCCGAACGGACTCGGGATCGGCGAAGGTCGAGAGCCATGTGTCCTTCCGAAACACGACCCCGCCAAGCCTCACTGCTTCTTGACACACTGCTCGCTTAACCCGGAAGCCAGCCGCACCAATGTGTCCGAGGAAACACCGTACAGCTAGCCACCGAAGTCAGCGTGCATGCGCCGGGGCCCGCCACAGGGAGTCGCTAGAACCCGATGGGGCAAGGACATCCCAGCCGGCCAAACCCTCCCCTAACAAGGATGACGTTGAGCCAATTGTGCGCCGCCTCATGGGTCTCCCGGTCGCGGTTGGCTGCAACACAGCCTGGGATCGAAACAGGATCTGTAGCGACATCTCTAGCACTACGATACAGACCACTGCACTACTCGGGAGGCCCTCTCCTTCAAAACTGTTCAACTATTGTCTTTCTTTCTCTTCGAGTCAACTACTCACCACATTTTATGCGCTACAGTACTATCAAGCTGTAGCTTATGCTTTCAGTACTAGATTCATTCTCTGATCCTTTGATTGGGTGGACAACATGTCAGTTCATGCTGCAAGAGCTCTCATAGGTTGGAGGACGTCCTATGGAATTTCTCATAATTACTGTGTAAGTCTATGGAAGGGGGTGAGAACCATGAGCCTCCTACCTTTTGTATTGAAGTCAATGTACCCAGAGGAGGACGGAAACTAGCTGTCCTCTGGCTACACCATGGTGCTAACCCAGAGAGTATTGTTGAGGCTAAACAATAAAGTGTGTTTGTGTGTGTGTGTGTGTGTGTGTGTGTGTGTCTGTGTGTCTGTGTGCCTAGGGGTGGCCAGAAAGAGGCTTTCTCACATGAGGGGTAGAGAGAGACAGAGATAGAGAGAGAAAACATATTGTTTATACCGAAGGAGGGGTAGAGGGGTTAAAATCATAACATTCTCCTGATTTCAGGATCATCTGAGAGGAAGACACACAGCCATGGTGGGGACAGGGGTCTGGCCTGTCATGGGAGAATAGCAAGCCTGAAAACCAAAATAATGGTTAGCCTCAGTTATAGATAATCAATGGAGGTAAGGGAGGAGGAGTAGGGGGAAGGAAGAGAGCAGGGAGGGGAAGAGAGGGGGCTTGTACAGCATTACAAGGAAAATAAAATGGCTGGCTAGAGTTCCACAGCAGATGACAGGTCTCCAATAAGAAGCAGCTGGAGGCAGGACTGTAGCCCTTCCTTGCAATCAACGGATCACTTCTGCACATGTAGAAGGAGACTCCCACACATATGCATAAACAAACCCGTGTTTTGCATCTCCCTGGCACCACTGACTCAGTGTTTGTACTTGTACTGCGTTGCACCCATCTCATATTAAAAGCCACGCTACACAAACGTACATTACCGCCCACATTCCTTCAGGGCAATTTGTAACCTCCTGGAAAGATGAACAAGTTGTGTGTGTATGTGTGTGTGTTTCTTGAACTCCCATTGTACTTCTCGTGTGTTTTTTCTTTTAATTATAATATTTTCTATTATTATTTACATTATTATTATTATCACTGCATTGTTGGGAAAGAGCTCTCAAGGTAAGAATTTCACTGTACTGTTTTACACCCTGTGACGTGGCAAATAAACTTTGAAACTTGAAACTCTCACACAATGACTATTCTGCTGAGTGTGTTTGCATGAAAGTCAGGCTATGTCCTTAGCTTAGTTACAAGACAACTAGCTTTCTTCTGTTTCTGCTACCTTCCCTGTTATGTCCCTTCTACCCAGTGAGTCCAGTTCACCCAGGAGGCCTCTTCCCCAATCACCACCACCCTCAAGATCCCTCCGTGATGCCTGGAGCCAAACCTGAACCGCCATCAATCGCACCCTCTAATAACAGCACATTACAAGGGCTGGAAACTTCTTCCAGAAATATGTCCCTATCGATTTTAGCTGTGGGAGTAAAGAGATGAGGCTGGATCTTTTTACACACAGGAGCCAGACTGTCGGAGGGGTGGGGGCGACCATACCGCGGCTACATTAATAACAACTTGGGTTGTCATCTGCACAGTCATGGGCCCGACCAGTTAATAGGAGTATGGTTGTTGGTTGAATGTGTAAGGATATGGACCAGCAAAAGATGTGGATGGCACCCCTCTTTGGTTGTGGGTGGTATGGGGGATTAATATACATTGAACAAAAATTTCAACTTAGCATGAAACAATTTCAAAGATTTTACTGAGTTACGGTTCATATAAGGAAATCAGTCAATTGAAATAAATTCATTAGGGAAAACAGATATGCATCTGTTGGTCACAGATACCTTAGAAAACCTGTCAGTAACTGGTGTGCAGTGAGACACACCTTTGCATAGACTTGATCAGGTCCCACTCCTCTTCAATGGCTGTGTGAAGTTGCTGGATATTGGTGGGAACTGGAACACGCTGTCGTACATGTCAATCCAGAGCATCCCAAATATGCTAAGTGGGTGTCTTGTCTGCTGTTTATGCCGGCCATGGAAGAACTGGGACATTTTCAGCTTCCAGGAATTGTGTACAGATTGTGTACAGATCCTTGCGACATGGGGCAAAGAATTATCATGCTGAAACATGAGGTGAAGGCGGCGGATTAACGGCACGACAATGGGCCTCAGGAACTCGTCACGGTATTTCTGTGCATTCAAATTGTTATAGATAAAAAGCAATTGCGTTCATTGTCCATAGCTTATGTATGCCCTTACCGTAACCCCACGCCACCTTGTGGCACTCTGTTCACAAAGTTGACATCAACAAACGGCTCTCCCACATGACGCCATACATGTTGTCTGCCATCTGACCGGTACAGTTGAAACCGGGATTCATGCGTAAGGAACACAGTTCTCCAGCGTGCCAGTGGCCATCGAAGGTGAGCATTTGCCCACTGAAGTCGGTTACGATGCTGATCTGCGGTCAGGTCAAGACCTTGTTGAGGACGACAAGCACACAGATAAGCATCTCTGAGACAGTGTCTGACCATTTGTACAAACCCACAGCTTCATCAGCTTTCCGGATGGCTGGTCTCAGACAATCCCACAGGTGAAGAAGCCGGGTGTGGAAGTCCTGGGCTGGCATGATTACATGTGGTCTGCGGTTGTGAGGCCGGTCGGACGTACTGCCAAATTCTCTAAAACAATGGACATTCCTGCAGTCAGCATGCCAATTGCACACTCCCTCAAATCTGGCATTGTGTTATGTGGCAAAACTGCACAATCTAGAGTGGCTTTTTATTGTGCCCAGCACAAGGTGCACCTGTGTAATGGTCATGCTGTTTTATCCGTTTTTTGATATGCCACACCTGTCAGGTGGATGAATTATCTTGGCAAAGTAGAAATGCTCACTAACAGGGATGTAAACAAATTTGTGCACAAAATCTGAGAGAACTAAGCGTTTTGTGCATATGGAACATTTCTGGGATCTTTTATTTCAGCTCATGAAACATGGGACCAACATTTTTCATGATAGGGTTATATTTTTGTTCAATATAAATTAATTTATGATATTATTCATATACATAATGTAAAGGATGATTCATATTCCTATTTGCATGCTGTTGAGACTGAAATAAAGTATATTATAAATACATATTATAAAGACATTAGAAAACTTAAAAAATTTAGAGAGAAAAATACATATCCCAGAGAGGTGAAGAGACAAGAACATTTTTATCTGAGAAATTAGTTTCACAGAATTAATTTGGCTGAATTCTAATATTATAGGTCGAACGAGAGAAGTCTGAACTTCTCATGTCAAATTTTAGTTTCACATGAAAATGTCCACTTATCTTTTTACGAAGAGGAACGGCCTATTAAAAGCAGATAAATACATGTATTTTAACTCATCAATATCTCAACATCTCAACATTTCAAGGAATCAATACCTTGATTATAATGTGATGATTTGACTACTAACCAAATTGAATTCACAAACCTAACAAAAATAAACTGAGAAACACCAAAAAGTCTATCTTGAGCATAATGTGCTGGAAGACACATTAACCTAATAAACATTTTTTAAATTTCATTTAATTAATCTTTTCTCCACATTTCTCACCAAAACGCCGGAAAAAGTGTGATGAAGTGCAAAATCACAGTGTCAAAAGTCACGGTAATTAAAAATGTAAAAAGACTTCTGCCCTCTCCTCAGTCGAGCATTACAGCGAGACATTAATTGAACAAAGTACAGGGGAGCCAAATAACAGCTGTGGGGAAGAAAAATGACAGATATCTGCTCAAGTCCCTAAATGTGCCTTTTGTATAACAGTAATAATCATATTTCATGCTGTCATTTTCTATTTAATTGCTCACCCCGATGGTTGGCTTCCCAGCAATCGTCAGTACCCCTACTGAGCTCAGTGCGAGGGTAGAGAGACATATACACAGATTCGACGGAAGGGAGTTCTCATTTTAGGTTGCGGCGCCAGAAGCTCGACAAGTACATTTTTCCTTCAATTATGCTATTTTGTGATTGTATGCAAATGCTTGACTATTTTTCATTGTATGCAAAGGAGGTGTATGGTCAATTATACTAATGGGAAATGTACAGCAAACAAGGCATGGGGTTCATTTGCTTGTTATTCAGACAAAACGCAACAATCTATTTCACATGTTCACAACTTCGACTATGAATCCCTTGTAAATAATTGTGCAGTCATTGTATGTTCTCTAGTATGTTGAAGCCTTGATTGCAGTCGGAAGCAATGTCATACATTCTGAACATTCAGCTAATCAAGTTAGTTGTCAAGACTGAGAAATTCACAGAAAATATCCTGATTGAACACAAAGCCTTTTCACAGCTCTTTGATCAAATCTTTTCCACCTTTTCTCTCTTTCTCTTCTCCCGTGGTCAAAGTCGACCCATAGTCTACCCTCTAACACAAGGGTGCCGTTTTCCGTTCAAACCCACATGCGCCGTAATATTTTGAATTAACTGGAGATCTGATACCGTAGCTCGAAATGGCATTGTGTGTACTGTGTGTATTCGTATGTATACTTAAACTCTGGTTAAACAACATTTTTAATAGATAGGATCCCTTAGTCCACTGAGGGCAACTTGTATTCTAAGCTTGTTCAAGGGGGGAGATACCAACCCACTGATACAGGGTCAGATCTTTTTTTATCCAACTAATGGTCAAGATGATGCAGTTAAGGTAATCTGATCTAAGATCTGGTTATAAGTACCAGAGTCTATTGGAGCAAGTGGAGCACTAACACAGCTTAGAATGATGACATTTCACCGTTAACACATTCACCTGAGCTGTTCTAGAATCAGTTTAGACACTACTTCCCCCTACGGACATATACAATTTAAGTTGCCTCCACTTTCCTTTTCCACCATTCCTTTGCTGTCCTACAATCAGTTCTTAGGAATCAAATACCTTTTCTCCAAGGAGGCTCCCCTGCACTAAGTGCATCTCCCAGAGCCCAGTTCGAAAGCAACAGGCACCAACACGACTAACGCTTCTCTTAAAATGCTAACGCTTCTCCCATTAACATGTGGGCCAGCGTCAGCGGCCTCTCATAGGCGCCCGCGGATTCTCTCTCCCTCAGAAATGCTCTTTTAGCGTTTTGCTGACAGGCGACGCTTGGCTCTGTGCTTAATTAAAGGGAAAAACATGGCCTCCAACTGGCGTTGGTCGCACCCAGCCTGCATAATGGGAGATAATTAACTTCCTCCATCATCGCCTCACTTCAAAGGACAGGTTTGAGGGAGCCCTCCATATTCACACACACACACCTACACACACACGCGCACGCACACACCTACACACAAAAGTTACATCTTTGGATCCCATGAAAATATTGCTTATTTTCTGTGAGTTTGGAGTGGGTTAGAAGTGTGTTGAACACACAGTTGCACACAGGCACTTGCTCACGCACAACATTTAAAACATGCTAATTTAGGGAACATTGACTTCTATAGTTTTCTGGGGAAGAGTGGCTTTCATTTTCCCAACGTTCTCTCTCAAACCCCAGTGCCAGAAAACTATTTTTAAGGTGCGATCTGGGATTGGTACGTCCATTTTTTTCAACTTTTGAATGAATGATAATAGCGTGTAAGAGAAGCTAAACGGCGTCGCTAAAAAGAGAGCCCCATCACCTGCCCAGCCCGGACGAGATATCAAAGGAAGACTTCGGCGAGAGACGAAGCCTTGAGAACACATAATTGCCAAAGGAATAACACAGGGTGAAATGTTATTACAAGCCTAGTGTTGATTTAAGACTGGGCTGTTATAGGAGAGAACCTGTGTGGGGGTCTGCTAGACAGCTTTTCTCGCATATACTCACACACACACACACACACACACAGTTATGCTGGACAAACATATGTACACAGGCACACACACACACAGTAGAAGGAGAAGGAAGGGGGTATTAAAGGGTCTACGCTAGCAGGAAGGGTGTGAGGTTGTCATGAAGTGCTGTAAATCGTGGCGTGTGGCCTGACACAGTGGGATCCGTCACGCCGGTGTGCATTACTATCCGCAAGGCCAATGTGTGTGCGTGCGTTCATGTATGTGTTTATCTGGGACGCCCTTTAGTGCGATGTTGCAAGCAGCCAATCATTTCTTCCACTCAAATTAGCACACGTGTAAATCTAGGGGGCGTCCATCCAGGGGCCCAACCCTGGTCACTTTTCACCACGCGGGAGGGGTTTGTGCGTGTGTGTCCTGGCGCGAGGGGATGATGTTTGTCCAAACATTGTCAGCTATGAGATGAGTCAGACTCTTCATTGGACAGGACCCTCCAAACCCAACCCAACCCACCCCCAATAACCCCTTTAACCCCAACCCAACCCCCACTTTACCGTCAGTTGCCTTAACCCCCCCCACTCCCTGCCACCAGCCCCACAATTCACCTTCCATCATGGCCGCCACACCAGACAAAGGTCAATATTCCGAAAGCCCATTGACCGAGAGGCAGGGAACCGGGATTAATTTCCTATTCGGATTGGAGGGGATGGGGGAAGGAGAGGGGGCGTGATACACCTGATGTGACAGGCCGTTGCCTCTCCTTTTGGCACTTCTGGGTAAAGGACGATGAAGGGAGGGAGGGAAGGAGGAAAGGGGGGGGGGGGGGGCGGGGGGTGGACAGACAGGAAAAATAAACAGATGAATAAATAACAGGGAAAGGCAAACAGAGCCCAGCCATCATTCTGATTTAGCCGGGCCTCGTTGCTCGCCGCCCGCTCACAGCTGGGAGGTTCATGGTAACTTGAAGAAACGCTGTCCCCCCGGATATTTCCCGCACCTTGGCGGAGCGAGCCGAGCTCATGTGGCAGATGTCAACTTTCAGGAAGCTTTAGTCATGTCTGGAGCGAGCGGCGAGGAGGGGCAGGAACGAGAAACAACTGACTTAAAGAATCTGTCACGAACATAAGCTTGACTTTAGACAAAAGATATTGAAGAATGTACCAATTTCATTGAAGAATGTATTAATTTCAATGAACAAAGCTAGTAAGTCGTACTGAGAATTTGAAACGAAAAGCGGTTAAACCAAAACAGGAAACAATTGATGTTGTTGATCATTTATATTTTGTAAAAGGAGGAGAATGTGTGTGGCACAGCACCACCAGCAGACCCCCCCCCCCCCCCGCTGGAGCTCAATAAAAAACCAGCAGACACATTGGGACTTGATGTAGAGGGACAAGTAGGGGGAAATGGCAGAGGAAACAACCCCCAGCACAATGTCAAATCTCCCCTGCTTTCTCTGTCTCATATGGACAAACAGGAACATTTCTCTCTCTCCCTCTACCTCCATCTGTCAGCCTGTGTGTATCGTTCACTTGTTTTTCGTACGTGCACTTACAAGGACACAGGGAGGAGGTAAAGTGAACAGTGAAGTATTGAAATTTCATGAGCCTTAGGGAGAATAACGTATGTTTCTCTCTAACCTCTACACAGCAAATTTGAGATCAGAATTTTAACACACACGGTGTTAAATTTAACACTTTCTTAGTAATTACAGTACTAGTCAAAAGTTTGGACACACCTACTCAGGGGTTTTTCTTCTCAGGGTTTTTCTTTATTTTACTGTTTTGTACATTGTAAAATAATAGTGAAGACATAAAAACTACAAAATAACGCATATGGAATCATGTAGAATCTAAAAAAGTGTTAAACAAATCAAAATATATTTTAGATTCTTCAAAGTATCCACTCTTTGCCTTGATGAAAGCTTTGCACACTCTTGGCATTCTCTCAACTAGCTTCACCTGTAATGCTTTTCCAACAGCCTTGAAGGAGTTCCCACATATGCTGAGCACTTGTTGGCTTTTTTTCATTCACAATGTGGTCCAACTCATCCCAACCATCTCAATTGGGTTGAGGTTAGGTGATTGTGGAAGCCAGGTCATCTGATGCAGCACTCCATCATTCTCCTTCTTGGTCAAATAGCCCTTACACAGCCTGGAGGTGTGTTGGGTCATTGTCCTGTTGAAAAACAAATGATAGTCCCACTAAGTGCAAACCAGATGGGATGACGTATCGCTGCAGAATGCTGTGGTAGCCATGCTGATTAAGTGTGCCTTGAATTTGAAATAAATCACACAGTGTCACGAGCAAAGCACCCCCACACCATCACAACTCCTCCTCCACTTTTACGGTGGGAACCACACATGTGGAGAACATTTGTTCACCTACTCTGCATCTCACAAAAACACGAAACCAAACATCTCAAATTTGGACTCATCAGACCAAAGGACAGATTTCCACTCGCCTAATGTTCATTGCTCGTGTTTCTTGACCCAAACAAGTCTCTTCTTATTATTGTTTTCCTTTAGTAGTTGTTTCTTTGCAGTAATTCAACCACGAAGGCCTGATTCACGCAGTCTCCTCTGAACAGTTGATGATGAGATCTTTTACTTGAACTCGTTGAAGCATTTATTTGGGCATCAATTTCTGAGGCTGGTAACTCTAACGAATTGATCCTCTGCAGCAGAGGTAACTCTGGGCCTTCCTTTCCTGTGGTGGTCCTCATAAGAGCCAGTTCCATCATAGCACTTGATGGTTTTTGTGGCTGCACTTGAAGAAACTTTCAAAGTTCTTGAAATGTTCCAGATTGTCTGACCTTCATGTCTTAAAGTAATGATGGACTGTCATTTATCTTTGCTTATTTGAGCTGTTCTTGATATAATATGGACTTGGTCTTTTCCCAAATAGGGCGATCGTCTGTATACCTTGTCACAACACAACTGATTGGCTCAAACACAATAAGAAGGAAAGAGAATCCACAAATGAACTTTTAACAAGGCACACCAACCTCTTAAGTCTACCCCCTCCTTTTTCGAACATTCTGTTAAAAATCGCGCAACTTTTCAGCGTCCTGCTACTCATGCCAGGAATATAGTATATGCATATGATTAGTATGTGTGGATAGAAAACACTCTGAAGTTTCTAAAACTGGTTAAATCACGGCTGTGACTATAACAGATCGTGTGTTTCATCGAAAATTCCTACAGATTCCACACGATGTCGCCATTGTCGTCATTTTCCAGGGACTTTTTTGTTGGTAAATCCAACTAACTGGATTAAATTTCTTCCGGTCTCCGCCAGGATGTTGTGAGGTGCACATTTTCAGCCATTGATTTGAAGACGAGGAGCTATTGAATATACATCGCCCTGTAATCATTTTGATAGATTATAAACGTTTACTAATACCTAAAGTTGGATTACAAAAGTATTTCGAAGTGTTTTGTGAAAGTTTATCGTCAACTTTTTTAATTTTAAAAAATGACGCTGCGTTTTAAAACAAATGTTTTTTTCTGAATTACACAGCTTCCATAGAAAGCTATTTTGGGTATATATGGACCGATTTAAACGAAAAAAAGACCCAATAGTGATGTTTATGGGGCATATAGGAGTGCCAAGAAAGAAGCTCGTCAAAGGTAATGAATGTTTTATATTTTATTTCTGCGTTTTGTGTAGTGCCGGCTACGCTAAATCTTTGTTTACGTCGCATTCAGGCATTTTGGGGTGTTGCATGCTATCAGATAATAGCTTCTCATGCTTTTGCCGAAAAGCATTTTAGAAATCTGACTTGTTGGCTAGGTTCACAACGAGTGTAGCTTTAATTCAATACCCTGCATGTGCATTTTGATGAACGTTTGAGTTTTAACGAGTACAATTAGCATTTAGCATAGCGCATTTGCATTTCCAGGTGTCTACTTGAGACATCTGCGTCTCAAGTAGGAGCAAGAAGTTAATTAAAAAGCATTCCAGGTGACTACATCATGAAGTTAGTTCAGAGAATGCCAAGAGTGTGCAAAGCTGTCATCAAGGCAGAGGGTGACTACCTTGAATTTCAAATATTAAATATATTTGTTGACACTTTTTTGGTTACTACATGATTCCATAGTTTTGATGTCTTCAGTATTATGTAGAAAATAGTAAAACATTTAGAAAGAATTGGTAGGCGTCTCCAAACTTTTGACAGTACTGTGTATATGACACACCGAGATAATGTTAACCAAAAACTTTTTGTGAACAAATGTTCAAACTAACACCTCTAGTGTTGGAATGGGGTATTGCAAATAAATTAACACTTTCTTAGAATTTATGCTCTTACACGTTTTTTTGTGTGTGTTTTCACTGCATGTGGGGTCAATTTCAATACCAGTGGTGTTAACCCCACAATAATCTACACTTAGATATAACACTCACAACACGTTTAATTTTTTTATTTAACCAGGCAAGTCAGTTAAGAACAAATTCTTATTTACAATGACGGCCTAGGAACAGTGGGTTAAGTGCCTTGTTCAGGTGCAGAACGACAGATTTGTACCTTGTCAGCTCGGGGATTCGATCTAGCAACCTTTCAGTTACTGGCCACTAGGCTACCTGCCGCCCACACCGATATTTTAACACGTAGGCAGGCCCAACCAAATCTCGGAAAGGCTTGCCCCAGCTCTGTGTCTAGCTATCTTTTTGTTGTTGTTTTGTTTAGTTTATTAATTTGACCATTTGGAAAAAAAAACAAGAACACCTAAAAAACTTGAAAAAGCCATAAACAAAAACAAAGAAGAAGAACATCTATCTCATCATTGCGGTTACATCGTAGGGGACATTCATGTGGGCACAGAAGATAAACCGTTTTTTACTTTATTTTTTAAAGCTGCCCAGAGTGGACGTTGTTTTTATGGGCAGAAGCAACTCATTCCACTCTGAGGCTCCAGGATACAAGAAAGTACCTTTGCCAGCATTACTCCTTAACCTGCATGAGCACACATTAGGAACAACTGATCTGGTGCTTTGATTGTGTGCATCCCTAACTTAGGGAAAGTACTCCGTTAGATATCTGGGCACAGAATCATAAATACTTCTGTACACCAAATCCAACCTAATCTGGGATACCCTAGCCTCGACAGGCAGCCAGTTGAGTTCCTGAAAGCAGCTCCTGCCTATGTGAGCATGTGGACTCACCTTCAATACTACCCTGATCAGCTTATTCTGGGCTATTTGGAGCTTCCCCGTCATAAACTTAGAACGTAGTAGCATAGTCAAAATGGCATTGAATGAGGGTAGTGGCTAGCACTTTCAAGGAGTCCTTGTCAAGCAGCTTGGACTTTCTAGACAACAACTTAGTCCTGGCAATAGCCTTCCCTAGCACTTTAGCGGCCATGCTCACACCTCCCAAGCTTTCATCAAGGATGCATCCCAGGTAGCTAACATAGATTTAAGTAGTCAGCACCTCACCCCCTAACTCCACTCTGATTTCAGAGGACCTACTCAATTGCCTCAGTTTTACCTAAGTACAGAGATTATTATTTCCAAGCCATTTGCTAATGTTAGTAAGCTCTGTACTAAGTATGCTCTCCAACATAGTTTACTTTTGTGAGACACTAGAAGTGTCAAGTAATCCGTATAAAGGAAAGACGACAAGAACAAACATCTTTCATATCGTTAATATACAGTAAAAACAGTAGTGGCCCAAACACACTCCTCTGCGGTACGCCACAACTCATTGGTTTTGCCTGAGAAAGTGAACCATTAAGCTCTACTACTTACTCCCTACCTGATAAATACCCATCCTAGAGGGATACTGCTTAACCCCAGTGCCTCCAGTTTGGAGACAAGGAGACAGTGGTTAACTGTATCAAAGGCCTTCTGTAGGTCAAGCAGTATCATTCAACAGATACAGTTGAAGTCGGAAGTTTACAAAGCATAGTTGGTTTAGCCACGGAAAAAGACAGGAGCCTTCCCGATTGCCATGGTTGGCTGAGATAATGAATAGGATAAACATGCAAAGATATGAATTCTGATTGGTCTGCCATGTAGCATGCTTATGTCTATAACATGAGCTGCTCAGTATGTGAAGATAATCATTTCTACCATTTTTTAAATACAGTTGAAGCCAGAAGTCATTAATACTCATTTTTCAACCACTCCATACATTTCTTGTTTACAAACTACAGTTTTGGCATGTCGATTGGGACATCTACATTGTGCATGATACAAGTAATTTTTCCAACAATTGGTTACAGACAGACAGGCTAATTGATATAATTTGAGTCAATTGGAGGTGTACCTGTGGATTTATTTCAACACCTACCTTCAAACTCAGTGCCCCTTTGCTTGACATCATGGGAAAATCTAAATAAATCAGCCAAGACCTCAGAGAAAAAATTGTAGACCTCCACAAGTCTGGTTCATCCTCAGGAGCAATTTCCAAACGCCTGAAGGTACCACATTCATCTGTACAAACAATAGTACGCAAGTATAAACACCATGGGACCACGCAACCGACATACCGCTCAGGAAGGAGACATGTTCTGTCTTCTAGAGATGAACGTACTTTGGTGCGAAAAGTGCAAATCAATCCCAGAACAGCAGCAAAGGACCTTGTGAAGATGCTGAAGGAAACAGGTACAAAAATATCTACAGTGGGGCAAAAAAGTATTTAGTCAGCCACCAATTGTGCAAGTTCTCCCACTTAAAAAGATGAGAGAGGCCTGTAATTTTCATCATAGGTATACTTCAACTATGACAGACAAAATGAGAAAAAACAATCCCGAAAATAACATTGTAGGATTTTTAATGAATTTATTTGCAAATTATGGTGGAAAATAAGTATTTGGTCACCTACAAACAAGCAAGATTTCTGGCTCTCATAGACCTGTAACTTCTTCTTTAAGAGGCTCCTCTGTCCTCCACTCGTTACCTGTATTAATGGCACCTGTTTGAACTTGTTATCAGTATAAAAGACACCTGTCCACAACCTCAAACAGTCACACTCCAAACTCCACTATGGCCAAGACCAAAGAGCTGTCAAAGGACACCAGAAACAAAATTGTAGACCTGCACCAGGCTGGGAAGACTGAATCTGCAATAGGTAAGCAGCTTGGTTTGAACACTGATCCTCAACACTGGAGCTCCCCAGGGGTGCGTGCTCAGTCCCCTCCTGTACTCCCTGTTCACCCACGACTGCATGGCCAGGCACGACTCCAACACCATCATTAAGTTTGCCGACGACACAACAGTGGGAGGCCTGATCACAGACAACGGCGAGACAGCCTATAGGGAGGTCAGAGACCTGGCCGGGTGGTGCCAGAATAACAACCTATCCCTCAATGTAACCAAGACTAAGGACATGACTACAGGAAAAGGAGCACCGAGCACGTCCCCATTCTTATCGACGGGGCTGTAGTGGAGCAGGTTGAGAGCTTCAAATTCCTTGGTGTCCACATCAACAACAAACTAGATTGGTCCAAACACACCAAGACAGTCGTGAAGAGGGCACGACAAAGCCTATTCCCCCTCAGGAAACGAAAAAGATTTGGCATGGGTCCTGAGATCCTCAAAAGGTTCTACAGCTGCACCATTGAGAGCATCCTGACCGGTTGCATCACTGCCTGGTACGGCAATTGCTCGGCCTCCGACCGCAAGGCACTTCAGAGGGTAGTGCGTACGGTCCAGTACATCCCTGGGGCAAAGCTGCCTGCCATCCAGGACCTCTACACCAGGCGGTGTCAGAGGAAGGCGCTACAAATTGTCAAAGACCCCAGCCACCCCAGTCATAGACTGTTCTCTCTACTACCGC
This sequence comes from Oncorhynchus clarkii lewisi, assembly GCF_045791955.1. Lineage (NCBI taxonomy): Eukaryota > Metazoa > Chordata > Actinopteri > Salmoniformes > Salmonidae > Oncorhynchus > Oncorhynchus clarkii. The sequence continues at coordinate 42,003,317 of NC_092164.1, forward strand.
ATGGCAAGCGGTACCGGAGTGCCAAGTCTAGGACAAAAAGGCTTCTCAACAGTTTTTACTCCCAAGCCATAAGACTCCTGAACAGGTAATCAAATGGTTACCCAGACTATTTGCATTGTGTGCCCCCAACCAACCCCTCTTTTACGCTGCTGCTACTCTCTGTTTATCTTATATGCTTAGTCACTTTAACTATACAATCATGTACATACCACCTAAATTGGCCCGACCAACCAGTGCTCCCGCACATTGGCTAACCGGGCTATCTGCATTGTGTCCCACCACCCGCCAAACCCTCTTTATACGCTTCTGCTGCTACTCTGTTCATCATATATGCACAGTCAATTTAACAATACCTACATGTACATACTACCTCAATAAGCCTGACTAACAGGTGTCTGTATATAGCCTTGCTACTCTTTTTTCAAATGTCTTTCTACTGTTGTTTTATTTTTTTAATTACCCACACACACACACACACACACACACACACACACACACACACACACACACACACACACACACACACACACACACACACACACACACACACACACACACACACACTTTTTTTTGGCCACCATTGGTTAGAGTCTGTAAGTAAGCATTTCACTGTAAGGTTTACACCTGTTGTATTCGGCGCACGTGACAAATATACTTCGATTTGATTTGACATTCACATAGAAATAAGGAAACTAGAATGCCCACCCTAGTCACACCCTGACCTAACCAAAATAGAGTATAAAAAACTCTCTATGGCCCGGGCGTGACAAGCTGAAATAAATCATTCTCTATTATTATTCTGACATTTCACATTCTTAAAATAAAGTGGTGATTCTAACTGACCTAAGACAGGGACTGTTTACTAGGATTAAATGTCAGAAATTGTGAAAAACTGAGTTTAAATTTATTTGGCTAAGGTGTATGTAAACTTCTGACTTCAACTGTATTTCCCGCATCAGTCTCTTTCCTGATGAAGTCAGTCAAGTAAAGTAGACATGAATCAGTGGAGTATGTTGTTCTCAAACCCGGCTGAAAATCATACATCAGACTTAGTTTGTTGACATATTAATATATTTGCTTATGTACAACTCTCTCCAGTATCTTTGATGTTATACTGAGGATGGATACAGGCCTATAATTCCCAGGGTCAGACTTTATCCCCATTTTATACAGAGGTATAACTTTAGCATGTTTCATGTCCTTGGGAAAGATGCCTTGTTCAAGAGAGATTAATGATATGCGTAATACAAGGGGCAATTTGCTTAGCAGAATCTTTAAGAAACCTTGCAGGAATATTATCCAGGCCTGTGGCTTCGGCGCATTTAAGCTCTGCTAGCATACTGGCTATTTTGGCTGTTGCTACCTTCACAAAATAAAGAGTTTGGCTGAACCCCTAACTAATAGTTATTGACTTGGTTGTTTCCATACAAAACAGAACTGGAGGGCAGCTTGCTAACCAGCTTGCTGGCAACAAAAGTTAAAAAAAGAGTTGAATTCATTGGCAACCTCTGATTTTTTATATACGATCTCCCCCCTGATGTTCAGACCAATACTGTTTAATTGGTTTTTGGTAATACTATTACAGACTACTTCCTTAAATTATTTCCAAAGCTTTTTAGGGTCATTTTTGTTCTCAATCATTTTTTCAGCAAGGTAACCCCTGTTAGCTCATCCATCCTACTCTGTGCTTAATTTCTGTGACGTTTATATAGGACAAAATCAGGCTGCTCATTTCTTAAAGGCCTTATGCCTTGCTTGGATAGATTCTAGAATCTCATGATTAAACCAAGGGCTAGATCTCTGTTTTACTCTGACCCATCTAATGGGAGCCATCACATTCACCACATCAAGGAATCTACATTTAAAGGCTTCCCAGGCACTGTCTACCCCTACACTATCCAGCACAGGTGACCAGTCAATTTTACCCACTCTCTACCTAAATATAAATATATATTTGAAAACCCTCCTTGTGTAAAATGTAATAAAATGGTCACTGATTCCAAATACTATTACTCCACTCTGCGATATTTTGGATTCATCAGACACCAATATTAAGTCAATCGTACTTTTCGCATACCCTGGTGGGATCTTTTATCATTTGGGTCAAGGCAGGTGATCTACAGAAGTGCATCAATATATTGTGGGTTGGGCTGTCGTTTTTGCAGACATCAGTATTGAAATCCCCTAACAAAATGATTTCCTTCACCAGGGAATCATTCAAGTTTGACAACACCATTTCGAGACTTTCATAGAATGCATTCTGATTGGGCGGCCTGTAACTCACCCCCAACAAAATCGGCTTGGTTTTGGGAAGGCAGATATCCAGCCAGACAATCTCCAGATCAACGCATAAATCCGATCTGACTTTATAAGCAATGTCCGATCTTACAAAAGGCACATATCCCCCCCACTGTTCCGTTTTCGATCCATCCTGACAGAGTAATTGCCTATCTCAATTCCTGAGTCACAAACAGATGAATTCAACCATGTCTCTGTAAAACAGAAGACATCCACCTCTGATTTGCGATCCACGAGGCGTATATCATCAATCTTCGGTAGTAGGCTTTGGACTTATAAGTGCACAAAAATGTAAACCCGATTCACTTGTAACTCTTGCCTCCCTCTGCACTACCATCCTCCTGATGCGCTGGCTCCGGTGGCCTCTCTGCCCCCCCCCCCCCCCCCCCCCCCCTCCCCCCCAGTGCCCTCTCCGTCCCAGGTAAGTCCTCTGGTCCCACTCCACCTTCAATGCTCACATACCCAGCTGGTACAGCACACAGACAGGAAAGATACATTTTATTGACCCCTTGCCCAAAGCTAGGTTCACTGCATTTTAGATTAATCCACTGCACGCATTCCAAACATACCAGACCTTTGCTTTAACTCTTAATCTAATGTTCGCAGGAGGAACATGGCTGCATAGGCCATTTGATGGTGTTGGTGATAAACTGAGGTCCAGGGCATTGATGGATATCACCCGATAAGAGAAGGCATAGAGTTATTATAAGGTCTCCACCATTCATTTGAGATTTCAGACTGACTTTCGATGGTATTTTTGGTTTGTGCCAAGGTGTTATGAAAGATTGGTATATAACATTCCTTCCAAACCCAAAGTGTTGGATACCATCAAAAGTGTTGGCATAGATTGCAGATGCGATTATTTCCAGTGATATTTAAAACAAAGTAAAAGTGCTGCCACCATGCTGAACTTGCCGGATTGCCATCTTGTCCTTTAACTCTATTTCAGTTAAGTACTATAACAGGGGAATAACTGAACTAATGATTTGCTACCTTCACTTTGTGAGTCATAGATAAAGACCAGGATTGTGTTCAGTTGGCACTTGCACTAGGCCAAACATCTTAACGCTCCCTGCAGAACCAAGTCCAGTAGTGTTCACACAAGGTTAGGGTCTGGGTTGCCAAGATGATTTGGCACGAAACAGTAAAAAACAAGCATTCTTATTGGACACGGTCTGGTATTACTTCCTGTGTTTCAAATGATTTTCCTATGCCTACTGATTGAGGCCCTATAAAAGATCTCCCACAGTTTCTGGTTGAGTAAGTGTGTGTTTGTGTGTGTGTGTGTGTGTGTGTGTGTGTGTTTGTGTGTGTGTGTGTGTCTGCGTGTCAGCCTTTGAACTTGATCTTTTGACATGTGTACTACTAGCCACACTTTAATGCATTTAATCCCCATGCAACCACTGTACATACACCTCTAGTGTGCTGTTCAGGGCCGCTAAAACACTGTAAATATTTGACCAGATCAGTTCTAATAGGCATCAGTTCCTGTTTGGATGGACTGGTGGAACATCAGTAAACATTTATTTTGTGCACATTCTCACACACACAGATGCACACATACACACGTCTCTACAGAGTCATCCTGGGGTAGTTGAAGGAAGGATAGATTTGTTTAGCAAATTGCTGCTCTGTGTGAGATGACAAGAGTAGCCTGCATCTGCAGTGAATAATCTTCTATGATATTTTTGACACACTCACCATCCCACCCCCACACGCACACCAGCACACACATGCACACACGCAAACACACACACACACACAAAGCTTGTTACAGCGGGGCAATTCAGTTCTCTATCGGATTTGAAATTGTCGTCTAAACACAACATGCCGTCTGCAATCCACAGCCTGACTGATAATAGCGCATGGCCTCTTCCCCCCTTCTCTTTAGTGAGGGATATAATAGCATACAAGTACTGAGAACAAAGGGAGAGGAGTCAAACTTGAAAGAAAACATTACAGCATAATCATAGTACTTCTGGTATTTCTCTTTCAAATATATCAAAGCAATAAGAGGGAGAGAGAAGAAGAGAGAGAAAAAAAACTGTCAAGCTTCTAGAACAATCTGTTTCAAATGGAACAGAAAATTGTTTCCAATTTTTCCTCGTCCACCAATGATTTGGAGCTATCTAGAAGAACCCCTCTGGAAAAAAAAGAACTCATCAAATTTAGAACATATCTGAAGCCCTAATTACAAGTAATTACGTATTTATCGCTCTCAACATGGTGAAATGATTTGGTTCGTTCTTATGAAGGGGTCTGGTTTGACTCAACAGAGACAACTGCTTCTGCTCTGAGTTAGTCCATTGAAGGGGTTGTGAGGATCTTTTGGAGAAAAAAAGAAGGAAGTGGAGAGGGAAGGAGAGAAAGATGGAGGGAGAAGAGGACGTGTTGGCCATAAATTATGAAGGTGGTATTGAGACGAGACGACGGTGCGTGCCTCGGCGGCCGTTTGACGTGAACTTCATTTGGGCGATAAAATAAATAAGGGTTTGAGAGGTGTTTGTCTGTCTGTGTGTGTGTGTGTGTGTGTGTGTGTGTGTGTGGCTGGAACCATCAACCAACCAAGCACTTTCACTGCATACCAGTTCAGCCTGAAAACACAGAAATTAGAATCTGTCCCTAATTGATCAAACGTGTGGGCCCCATAGTTAAGCGAAAACACCTTTTATGTGAAGATTTGCTCTTATTTGCTTCTTGGATACTTCCATTCCATTCTCTCATCCTACTTATTGTATTTTCCAGTCTTATTTCCAATCAGTGAAATCAGATGGAGAAAATTAACTGCCCTTTTATGATGTTTGTATAACCCAACCTCCCCCAAAAAACTTGACACTGACCTTAAAAGCCAAGCCTCTACACCCTTTTCTCCAAACAAAAAACAAGTATAGTATGACAAGGGCAACCACTTCAAAAGATCCTTTGTGAGTTAAGAGCAGGGGATTTCCAACCTTTTTAAATCCAGGGACAACTATTTCACACCTGAGAAGTAAGTAAGGCCTCACCCTCAAAGCAGAGGGACAGCCCTCGAACATCCAAGTAGATCGGCAAAGTGTAAGATAGATAGTGTGTAAGGCACCGCATAAAAACTCACAACGCGGAAGAGAAGTGTTTGAGTAAAGTTGACATTTGCAAACCCAGTGCGCTGGGTAACACTAGGAATGTCTGGTCATATAAATAGCATAATGCTAATACAGGAACTCAGTCAGAATCAAGCGAAGCTCCCACTGATATGTAGGCACAGTACAGTGCATATACAGTGCCTTGCGAAAGTATTCGGCCCCCTTGAACTTTGCGACCTTTTGCCACATTTCAGGCTTCAAACATAAAGATATAAAACTGTCTTTTTTGTGAAGAATCAACAACAAGTGGGACACAATCATGAAGTAGAACGACATTTATTGGATATTTAAAACTTTTTTAACAAATCAAAAACTGAAAAATTGGGCGTGCAAAATTATTCAGCCCCCTTAAGTTAATACTTTGTAGCGCCACCTTTTGCTGCGATTACAGCTGTAAGTCGCTTGGGGTATGTCTCTATCAGTTTTGCACATCGAGAGACTGAAATGTTTTCCCATTCCTCCTTGCAAAACAGCTCGAGCTCAGTGAGGTTGGATGGAGAGCATTTGTGAACAGCAGTTTTCAGTTCCTTCCACAGATTCTCGATTGGATTCAGGTCTGGACTTTGACTTGGCCATTCTAACACCTGGATATGTTTATTTTTGAACCATTCCATTGTAGATTTTGCTTTATGTTTTGGATCATTGTCTTGTTGGAAGACAAATCTCCGTCCCAGTCTCAGGTCTTTTGCAGACTCCATCAGGTTTTCTTCCAGAATGGTCCTGTATTTGGCTCCATCCATCTTCCCATTTTAACCATCTTCCCTGTCCCTGCTGAAGAAAAGCAGGCCCAAACCATGATGCTGCCACCACCATGTTTGACAGTGGGGATGGTGTGTTCAGGGTGAGGAGCTGTGTTGCTTTTACGCCAAACATAACGTTTTGCATTGTTGCCAAAAAGTTCAATTTTGGTTTCATCTGACCAGAGCACCTTCTTCCACATGTTTGGTGTGTCTCCCAGGTGGCTTGTGGCAAACTTTAACCGACACTTTTTATGGATATCTTTAAGAAATGGCTTTCTTGCCACTCTTCCATAAAGGCCAGATTTGTGCAATATACGACTGATTGTTGTCCTATGGACAGAGTCTCCCACCTCAGCTGTAGATCTCTGCAGTTCATCCAGTTCATCCATTTTCAGTTTTTGATTTGTTAAAAAAAAGTTTGAAATATCCAATAAATGTCGATCCACTTCATGATTGTGTCCCACTTGTTGTTGATTCTTCACAAAAAAAGACAGTTTTATATCTTTATGTTTGAAGCCTGAAATGTGGCAAAAGGTCGCAAAGTTCAAGGGGGCCGAATACTTTCGCAAGGCACTGTACATCACGACATACACACACACAAGCTGTGAGCGTTCGTGTTTCAATCATTTGCCAACAAATGCCTATTTTCAACGCTTGGCCTTTTCAACAACAGCGAACACGCTGCTGGCTGTGCTAAAGAGAAGAGGATGGAGAGGGAAAAAAACGGAACAGAAGAAATCAAAGACGTTCCGTCACCTGGGAAAGAGCCATGGGATAAAAGCAACATTGTTTTGGAGGTCACGTGACCCCTGTCACACTCACATCAACAAAAGCCCTGGCGTTTGGAGAGCATCGATCTATCACACACACACACACACACACACGCATACTTACAAGCATACATACGCACGCTCACACACACAAACCTCCTCCCACTCACCATCGCTTCTGATCTGCAACACTACACAAATACAGTTCCAATCCACCTGATCTTGTTTGATGGCCTGCACTCACACATGACAACACATTGATTTTTTTTTTACCCCTCTACCACTCTCAGTAAGAAAAAAACCATTAGGCCGACACTTCTCGTTTCCATTGACTGACAGGTCTGACGGGCTGAGGCTCTTCGGCCTGTCCCTTAACTGGCAGCTCGACACTTAAACAAGCTCTCCAGTTGCTATAATAGTTTAAAACACTTTCAATTACCCGAGTCAAACAAATCCAGCAGACGAATGCTCAGGTTGTTCTCTCTGAAGCAGTCCCACCAGCCACCACACCCCCATTGTACTGTGTACTATCAGCCCATTGTACTGTGTACTATCAGCCCATTGTACTGTGTACTATCAGCCCATTGTACTGTGTACTATCAGCCCATTGTACTGTGTACTATCAGCCCATTGTACTGTGTACTATCAGCCCATTGTACTGTGTACTATCAGCCCATTGTACTGTGTACTATCAGCCCATTGTACTGTGTACTATCAGCCCATTGTACTGTGTACTATCAGCCCATTGTACTGTGTACTATCAGCCCATTGTACTGTGTACTATCAGCCCATTGTACTGTATACTATCAGCCCATTGTACACTATCAGTTCGAGTGATCCAGTCACTATTAATTTCACCACCCAGGATCAATCCCGAGCCAACTTCGCTTCCTGAATAACTGTCATTTTGTCGACAATATGGAAAAGGGAAGCCATGGTTCTCAAACAAGATTTTAAGAGTCAGAAATAGGATTTAATAATAACAATATCAGTGATAGTAGGCTGGCAAAGTCACAGCCCTTGATGCAGTTTGCAGTTTCCCTTAGTTTGACTGAATTTTTCTTTAATTTATATTTGAGAGATCAGTGTAGCAAACGGTTCCTGACAGAAATGTGTGCCTTTTCCAGGCTTTAGCTATGCTTTTAAGTAGTTGCTCTCTCAACTGAAAATGTTTCAACATTATGTTGAAAGTATACCCATTTAGCTGCTGATTATGTCCTCCCTCCCTCCCTCCCTCCCTCACACAGCTCATTTTGCAAGCTCGCCAACAACCTAATGAACAATCCCCATATATAGTCTTTTAGAGATTTCACTAATAAACAACATTGTAAAACATTCATAATGGTGTAATGGTTTCCCCCCCAAAATACCCCAAAGAACTGCTATTAAATCTGTTAGACATTGGGCATGTGTTGGAGTTAGGCATTTTATTATTGCCAGATAATTTTTCGGATAACATTGTGTCTTGTCTTGTACAATTTGTCAACCACTAGCACGTTCATGATGCCCTGTGACAAAATGTATTAAAAGGGAGAACTTGATTTGCAGAATGCAGTAGTCTACGTTTTTTTTTTTTTACATTTGGAAATGAACGCCTTAATATGGTTTTATATGATTCATGTGATGCAACCTCTTGCTTGCATCACAGAGATCATATTCACATTGCACCGTTGTGTCTTTTAAATGTGCCATTGACTAATGAAGAGCTCACAAAAAAAATGCAGATGAAGGAAAATAATAGAACATTGACTTCCTTTATGAGTTTCCTTCAACTCAGTCAAGGAAATCTTTAGAAAAAATCTATTTTGCCCAGGTGCAATATATCTCTGCGCGTTATTGTCAACGGCACAGCATAAGGCAATTAGCAATTCCAAAAGACTGCAAAAAGGTCACTGTATACATTCACTGGTTTGACTATATGTCAGATCTAAGGTTACAGAGCAAGAAGGGTCCAAGATCCTGAGCACAAACGGTCCGTATCCGAATACCCATACTTGCATCCTAAATAGTAGGCCGCTTGAGTATGCAAACAAAATAAGGTTTAATAGTATGCAACATTTCAAAAATCAAGTATACTTGAAATGCCCGGATGTCTTACTCTTTTCGGCTTTGATCAGTTAGATACTGGGATGCGCTACCGAAATGAAATCATGTGAAAATAGAGTGTGTGAATTTTCAAAAATGTAGGCTAAGTAGTTTTTGTTCTCCTTAAAATGATCCGAATATTGCAGCGTAGACTATATCTTTGAAAACATAAGTATTTTTTTAAATGTATTTTTTTTAACCCAAAATGGATTTCTGTTTTCTCAATGAAGTGTTTAATTGTTCTCTTGGCCTTCATCAGAGCTTTGAAACGAAATACTAAAAAACATCTTTTGATTTCTTAATGTGTTGGGATGTGGCTGCGGTATTGATGTTATGTTAATCAGGCCTTTTGATTTCAACACATGGATTGTTTTAGTTTTGTAGGCTAGGCTACCTATTTCATTATTTAATTAATGGATCGAGCCTTAGCAGAAATTCTGATCTAATTCCCAGTTATCAGTGCTTTAGTTTATTATGTTGCTGTCCAGCGGTTCTGAATTTGCATTATACACCCGACTGTCCATGTTTTTCTGTGCAATAGCCTTTAGATTTAAACATTTCAAATGTTTTGGTGTGTGTATTAGGCTATTGATTTAATGTATATATGTTACAGTAGTTTGATTTCACTAATAAATACTCTATGTTGAAATGGTATCAAATGATCAGTATCTGTCTTCAGTCATTTTTGAATAGGATAGATGGGCTATGGTATAAGTCGAATGTGATTGTCTGCCTATAACCAGCCTGAGTAGGCCTATAACTCATTCTTATTCTATTTTAGAGAAATTAATCTAATTGGTAATTAGCTATTATCAGGCTGGTTCTTATCAGGCTGGTTATTATCAGGCTGGTTAATGCGATGCATGTCTGTTGAATTTGGAAAAATCCACCCGCACTCAGCCCCGCCCCACCTACTCAGCCAGTCAGGAGCCACTACTTTGTTGCGGCAGTGGCATGCTGCATACTTTTTACTACACGGTACGTGCTAAATAGTATGCAACTATGAGTACATGGTATGCAGTTTAAGTATGTAGTACGCTAGTCTGTGTATTCGGACACAACCAATGTATTTTAAATAGACTGCAACTTAGTGTACATTCATTCCACTGGCTTTTGTATGTAACCCAATTTATAACTATAGTGAATTAAATGTTTGATATACTTTTAAGTATTTTGAAGACATACAAAATGGATCAGCTCATATATTGCATATTCCTTGTATTTCTAAATTAAGATTAAATATAGGAGACAATGGGGAGATGTTTATACTTTTAACAAAAATAATCATATTAATTCAAATGATCCATTTTAAAATGCATAAAAGCCTAAATTTGTGTGGTAAAATAATCTGGACAGAAAAAAATGACATAAATCCAAGCACCAACAGTATGGGTGCAATATGAGTGAGTCATGAGTCAACACAGATAAGACTGTGATACATAACCAATATATACTGCATTTGGAAAGTATTTAGACCCCTTCACTTTTTCCACATTACAGCCATATTCTAAATTATTTTTGTTTCCATCATCAATCTACACACAATACCCCATAATGTCAAAGCGAAAACAGGTTTTTAGAAATATTTGCAAATGTATTACAAATTAGTAACAGAAATACCTTATTTAAATAACTATTCAGACCCTTTGCAATGAGACTCGAAATTGAGCTCAGGTCGAAATTGAGCTCAGGTGCATCCTGTTTCCATTGATCATGCTTGAGATTGGACATGGACATGATTTGGAAAGGCACACAACCTGTCTATATAAGGTCCCACAGTTGACAGTGCATGTCAGAGCAAAAACCAAGCCAGAAGGTCAAAGGAATTATCTGTAGAGCTCCGAGACAGGATTGTGTCATGGCACAGATCTGGGGAAGGGTACCAAAACAATTCTGAGCAATGAAGGTCCCCAAGAACACAGTGGGCTCAGTCATTCTTAAATGGAAGAGGTTTGAAACTAATGGCTGTGCAGAGACGCTCCCCATCCAACCTGACAGATCTTGAGAGGATCTGCAGAGAAGAATGGGAGAAAGTCCCCAAATACAGGTGTGCCAAGCGTGTAGCATCATAGTAAAGGGAAATAATACTTTCGTAAGTGTAATGTTTCATTTGATACATTTTCACCCCCAAAAAATGTTTCAAATATTTCTTTGTCGTTATGCGGTATTGTGTGTAGATTGATGAGGGAAACAAAACAGTGTAATCCATTTTAGAATAACGTAACCTAACAAAATGTGGAAAAAGTCTAGGGGTCTAAATCATTTCAGAACGCACTGTATATGACCATATCAAGTACCGTCATGGATCTAGTGAAATAAGACTATCATAACAATAATAAATACCCACATGAAGTGTATCCCAGAGTGTATACATACAGTATAAAACGTCACATGCAGGATGAGAAATAAAAGTGATTGACTCACAATCCAAAGTCCACTCATACAGACTTCTCTTGTGTGAAATTCCTAGGTGAAGGAAAACACAAAGTAAATGATGCGGCTAGTGAGTGAAACTGCCTCTGATGGTTTCCACAAAATGGCAGCCATCATCTTCATCATCTCCTGGGGTGATTGCCAGACACCATGATGGTGCTCCTGTCCAGATTCAACCCTCAGTGGGATACAATCATCCCCCACCACTCACAAAACTTCACTCACACACACAAACTTTGTATCGGCCAAAAGCGGATAATTATATGTAATTATATATGTCTTCAGAAAGAATTCATAACCCTTGACTTATTCCACATTTTGTTGTTTTACAGCCTGAATTCAAAAATGTTCAACCACCTACCCCATAATGACAAAGTGAAAACGTGTTTTTAGACATTTTTTCAAATGTATTGAAAATGAAATGCAGAGCAAATAAAAAAAATTGAAACTACCCAGACTGCCTAGAGCTGGCCATGCGACCAAACCGAGCAACCGCACAAGAAGGTCCTTGGACAGGGAGGTGACCAAGAACCCAATGATCACTCTGACACAACTACTGAGATCCTTGGATGAGATGGGAGGACAACAGTCTACACAGTACTTCACCAATCTGGGCTTAATGGTTATGACTGGCCAGACTGAAGCCACAACTGAGGAAAAGGTACATGACAGCACGCCTGGGGTTTGCACCAAGGCACATGCAAGACTCAGAGCAGAAGGCAAAATATTCTGTGGTCTGATGAGACAACAATTGAACTCTTTGGCCTGAATGTAAAGCTCTATGTCTGGAGAAATCCAGGCACAGCTCCGCGAAGCATGGTGGTGGCAGCATCATGCTATGGGAATGATTTTCAGAGGTAGGGACTGGGAGACTGGTAAGGATTTTTGCACGCCCAATTTTTCAGTTTTTGATTTGTTAAAAAAGTTTGAAATATCCAATAAAGGTCGTTCCACTTCATGATTGTGTCCCACTTGTTGTTGATTCTTCACAAAAAAATACAGTTTTATATCTTTATGTTTGAAGCCTGAAATGTGGCAAAAGGTCGCAAAGTTCAAGGGGGCCGAATACTTTCGCAAGGCACTGTATATATATATATATATATATATATATATATATATATATATATATATATATATATATATATATATATATATATATATATATATATATATATATATATATATATATATATATATATACACACACACATACATACATACATGCATACATATATATATATATATACATATATATATACATATATATATATACATATATATACATATATATACACATATATATACACATATATATATATATATATATATATATATACATATATATATACATATATATACACATATATATACACATATATATATATATATACACATATATATATATATATATGCATACATACACACACACACTAACACTTTCCTGTCATTGCAAACGTAAAACACTGTAGAATGCACAGGAAAATATCACACACATGTTTTACAGCACTAATGCTGTACATTGCACTGCATTATGGGTAAAATGCTTTAAAATACTGTCATTAACTGTAATTGGAAGCCTCCTGTAAAAATAACTAACATACTGTATTTCTTTACAGTAATAGATTATGCCTACTGTAGATTAAAATGATCAGTTTCAGGCGCCAACGTCGTGCTGTCGGGTGAGACACATAAAGCTCAGGCTATTTTAGTAAATATCTTCTGTGATAGGCTATAGCTGTGGCTCGCAGGTACAGGACACAATGTTCTGGTATGTGTAACATGTGTCCGTCAACCCCCCCCCCCCCCCCCCCCCCCGCCCCAAAAGATCATTCTTCCAGTAATATATGGGTCATATCTTTTTAACTACTGAAAACATGCCATTTCTCTCTAGTAATAGTGAAAACATACCTGTCAATTATTATCTGGGTGATGTTTTTCTAGGTTGCACAACAAGATACTGTATTTACGAGCAAATGTTGTGTCAACTTGAGCTAGCTAGGTTAGCAAAGAAAACATGCAGTAATTTAACATTGGCTAACAATAAATATACTTATAAACAAGTAGCAGGGATGCTGTAATATATATTTAAGGTAAGAAAATAATACTGTAAAATATATTGCAGCATCTCATCTCTGCTGTAAAACAAAATGACAGTATTACGCTGGCAACTCAGAACAGCCTCAACAGTATACTCAAACCTCTACAGTACACTGAAATCAGTGCGGTTAGCACCTACTGCCATACCCTGTTCAAATGTCCTTAAATATTTTGTCTTGCCCATTCACACTCTGAATGGCACACATACACAATCCATGTCTCAATTGTCTCAAGGCTTAAAATTCCTCTTTTAACCTGTTTCCTTCCCTTCATCTACACTGATTGAAGTGGAATTAACAACTAACATCAATAAGGGAATATAGATTTCACCTGGATTTCCCTGGTCAGTCTATGTCATGGAACGAGAAGGTGTTCTTAATGTTTTGTATACTTAGATTGGGTTGGAGTGAAAGCATTTGCCTCAAAATAAAAATATTGAGCCACATTTAGCTTTTTTATATATTACTTTGCATCTACAAACAATGCAGTTTTGAAACGTCCTCTTTTGAGGCAAAGCCTACTACCCAAATGCAGGCAAAGACACTACTAAGTAAGTGTACACTCAAGTTGTTGGGGACTAATCGGCGGACATGAGCGCTCGGCCATGTTCTATCGCTTCGACTTCATTGTTAGGTTAAACACCAGACAGATCCGAATCAGGAAAAATCAATTGGTGTTGTTCCAGTGAGACAGGTGTGTAGTAGGGGGTGCATCGGTCTCATAGGGAGTCACTTTATTTGGCAGGTCCTTAGCTTTTTTGTGCCGTGGCGCCTGCGACTACTGACCTGGATAGAGACGAGCTCCAGGGAGAGAGCAGAGGGAATCTGTCACCTAGCTCTTTGACTGCCGAGCAGGAGGCCCTCAGAGATGTTCCATTCTAATTCCATTCTCCTCTCTTCTTTTTTACAGTGTAATTGGAATATGAAAAAAAAAACATGACTTGACAATATTTTATGAAGAAAACACTGAGACACATTTATTTTGCCGTCACACTCTATTTTACACCTAACAGCAGACCCGGCTTGTTTCAATGCCTACTCTGTAAACGTATTACCTAACACCCTCAATCACATTACATTTTAGACATGACCGCATATCTCAGCCATAGTAAGTAGCCTAGTGGTTAGCGCGTAGAGCCAGTAACCGGAAGGTTGCTAAATCGAATCCTGAGCTGATAAGGTAAAAATCTGTGGCTCTGCCCCTGAACAAGGCAGTTAACCCACTGTTCCTAGGCCGTCATTGTAAATAAGAATTTGTTTATAACTGACTTGCCTGGTGAAATTAAAAAATGACATTTTTCCTCAATCAAGTAACACCCCACACCACTTCTAATTTACTTTACCACACCACATACAGCACATTCACATCCCTTGACTTTTCCTACATTTTGTTACGTGACAGCCTTATTCTGAAATATATTCAATAGTTTTTTCCCCTCATCAATCCTCACAATACCCCATAATGACAAAGCAAAGACAGGTTTTTAGACATTTTTGCACATGTATTAAAAATAAAACACTGAAATATTGCATTTACAAGTTTTAGAACACCTGCTCATTTAAGTGTTTTTCTTTATTTAGACTATTTTCTGCATTGTAGAATAATAGTGAAGACATCAAAACTATGAAATAACACATGAAATCATGTAGTAACCAAAAAGTGTTATACAATTATATTTGAGATTCTTCAAATAGCCACCCATTGACTTGATGACAGATATGCACACTCTTGGCATTCTCTCAACCATCTTCACCTGGTATACTTTTCCAACAGTCTTGAAGGAGTTCCCACGCATGCTGAGCATTTGTTGGCTGCTTTTCCTTCACTCTGCTGTCCGACTCATCTCTTGTTGGTTGAGGTCGGGGAATTGTGGAGGCCAGGTCATCTGATGCAGCACTCCATCACTCCATAGGTAATCGTCTTGTTGAAAAACAAATGATAGTCACACTAAGCCCAAACCAGATGGGATGGCGTATCATTGCAGAATGCTGTGGTAAGCATGCTGGTTAAGTGGGTCTTGAATTCTAAATAAGTCACAGACAGTGTCACCAGCAAAGCACCCCCACACCATAACACTTCCTCCTCCATGCTTTACGGTGGGAAATACACATGCGGAGATCATCCATTCAGTCACACCGCATCTAACAAAGACACAGCGGTTGGAACCACAAATTTCCACTGGTCTAATGTCCATTGCTCATGTTTCTTGGCCCAAGCAAGTCTCTTCTTATTATTGGTGTCCTTTAGTAGTGGTTTCTTCCCAGCAATTCGACCACGAAGGCCTGATTCACACAGTCCCCTCTGAACAGTTGATGTTGAGATGTGTCTGTTACTTGAAATGTGATGCATTTATTTGGGCTGCAATTTCTGAGGCTGGTAACTCTCATGAACGTATCCTCTGCAGCAGGGGTAACTCTGGTCTTCCTTTCCTATGGAGGTCCTCATGAGAGCCAGTTTCATCATAGCACTTGATGGTTATTGTGACTGCACTTGAAGAAACTTTCAAAGTTCTTGAAATTTTCCGGATTGACTGACCTTCAAGTCTTAAAGTGATGATGGACTGTCATTTCTCTTTGCTTATTTGAGCTGTTTTTGCCATAATATGGACTTGGTATTTTATCAAATAGGGCTATCTTCTGTATACCATGTCACAACACAACTGATTGGCTCAAACGCATTAACGCATTAATTCCACAAATGTACTTTTAACAAGGCACACCTGTTTATTGAAATGCATTCCAGGTGACTACCTCATGAAGCTGGTTTATTGAATTCCAAGAGCATGCAAAGTTGTGATCAAACAAAGGATGCCTATTTGAAGAATCTCAAATATAAAACACTTTTTTGGTTACTACATTATTCCATTTGCGTTATTTCATAGTGTTGATGTCTTCACTATTATTATACAACGTAGAATATAAGGAAAAATAAAGAAAAACCCTTGAATGAGTAGGTGTTCTAAAACAT
This sequence comes from Oncorhynchus clarkii lewisi, assembly GCF_045791955.1. Taxonomy (NCBI): domain Eukaryota; kingdom Metazoa; phylum Chordata; class Actinopteri; order Salmoniformes; family Salmonidae; genus Oncorhynchus; species Oncorhynchus clarkii. Next base: position 42,019,829 of record NC_092164.1, read on the forward strand.
TTGACCGGTAGTGTAAGAATTCACACCCTTTACTTTTTAAATAACATTTAAAAAAAATATTTAACCTTTATTTAAGTACTTTACTCAGTACTTTGCTGAATCACTTTTTCCACGGCATTCCTTTTCTTGGGTATGACGCTACAAGCTTGGCACATCATTATTTGGAGAGTTTCTCCCATTCTCCTTTGCAGATCCCGTGAAGCTCTGTCAGGTTGGATGAGGAGCTTCACTGCACAGCTACTTTCAGGTCTCTCCAGAGATGTTCGATTGGGTTCAAGTCTGGGCTCTGGCTGGGCCACTCAAGGACATTCAGAAACTTGTCCCGAAGGCACTTCTGCGTTGTCTTGGCTGTGTGCTTAGGGGCGTTGTCCTGTTTGAACGTGAACCCTCAACTCAGTCTGAGATCCTAAGTACTCTGGAGCAGGTTTTCATCAAGGATCTCTCTGCACTTTGCTCCGTTCATCTTGCCCTGGATACTGACTAGTCTTCCAGTCCCTGCCGCTGCCACCACCACGCATCACCGTAGGAATGATGCCAGGTTTCCTCCAGACGAGATGCTTGGCTTTCTGGCCGAAGAGTTCAATCTTGGTTTCATCATACCAGAGAATCTTGTTTCTCATGGTCTGAGAGTCTTTACGAGTCTTTACGGCACCTCCAAGTGGGCTGTGATGTGCTTTTTATTGAGGAGTGGCTTCCATCTGGCCACTCTACCATAAAGGCCTGATTGGTGGAGTGCTGCAGAGATGGTTGTCCTTCTGGTATGTTCTCCCATCTCCACAGAGGAACACTGTAGGTCTGTCAGAGTAACCATCGGGTTCTTGGTCACCTCCCTTCTCCCACGATTGCGAAGTTTGGCAGGGTGACCAGCTCTAGGAAGAGTCTTGGTTGTTCTAAACTTCTTCCATTTAAGAATGATGGACGGCAATCTATTCTTGCGGACCTTCAATGCTGCAGACAATTTTTGGTACCCTTCCCCAGATCTGTGCCTCGACACAATCATGTCTTGGAGCTCTACGGGCAATTCCTTCCACCTCATGGCTTGGTTTTGCTCTGACATGCATGATCAACTGTGGGAGCGTATATAGACAGGTGTGTGCCTTTCCAAATCATGTCTAATCAATTAAATGTACCACAGGTGGACTCCAATCAAGTTGTAGAAACACTCTGAAGCATGATCAATGAAAACATGATGCACCTGAGCTCAATTTCAAGTATCATAGCAAATGGTCTGAATACTTATGTAAATATGGTATTTCAGTTTTTTATTTTAAAGAAATTTGTTACAATTTCTAAAATCCTGTATTGGCTTTGTCATTATGAGGTATTAAGTAGATTGATTAAAAAAAATACATATTTAATACATTTTATAATAAGGCTGTAACGTAACAAAATGTGGAAAAAGTCAAGGGATCTGAATACTTTCCAAATTAACTGTATATTGGACTTCAGAGGTAAATTCACACACAGTAAATGGTAAAAACCTATAGATGGGACTCATCATTTCCTCTCTTTGGATTTTTACTCAACCAGGATGTCATAATGTTGCTCTGCTTTTATCCTGTGTGCGTACACATATGACTATACTTGTGAGTACCAGAATTCCTCGCAAGAATAGAAAACATTCAGAGAAATTAGGACATTTTGCCGGTCCTCAGGTTTATGGTTATGGTTAAAATTAGGGTTAGGGGTTAAGGTTAAAGTTAGGGGTTAAGGATAGGGTTAAGGTTAGAGAAAATGGGATTTTAAATGGGAATGTGTGTGGATGTGTGTTATTTATTTTTTATTGTTGGACATAAAAGACTATAAAAACACCAGCATATCAGCTTCAAGCGATTTTCATTTTGAAATCCATTCCTAAGTATACCCATGCATAGTAGAGAGATGTGGTCATATACAAATGTAAGCAAGGTTTGAAATTGTGATGTTTTAGTCAAATATTATATCCATTTGGGCTTCTTGAGGTCTTCAAATGATTTGGCCCCCTAACCTGCTCACGAAAAAAATTGGCCCGCGGCTGAATCTATCTACGATCCCTGTTGTAGGGTATGAGATTCTTTGTGACCCCCACTTTTCCAACCCCGACCCCTCTGCCCCAACCAACTCTCTTCATCACTACACCTCCCTCATCTCTTCACTGTTTTGCTAGTGTGTGTCTCCTGTTTCTTGTGGAAAATGGGAGGGATTACTGTTGTAGCAGAGGCCCAAGGTGCTGCTGGTGATGCTAGATAATCGCACGTAAACAAACGGAGCCTCAGGATAAGTCCCGTCAACGCCGGGCTCGTTCTAACTCTCAAACAGCAAGACTGTGGAACGATAAAGCCCATGAGGACTAAAAACAGAAAACATTGGGTAATGTATGGCAAGCAAACCCCCCCCCCCCCCCCCCCCCCCAAAAAAAAATGTTGTAGCAGAAATCTGACCCATAATCCTTTTTTTGTGCTGACATGGCAACACTAAATAAATGGCTGCATTATCCATTTTTGACACGGCCACACAAAATAAATGGTCAAATATATATACTGCATATAAACAGTCAGATCCAGAATTATTGTCACCCTTGATAAAGATGAACAAATAAAACTGTAGAAAATAAAAAAATACGAACAGGATATTATGTTGTTTTATACTAATACAATTGTTCAGAGAAAGAGTTTTTGTTGAACAAATAAAAACCTTTGTATTTTATAGAGCTCTTTGACCAGACACACCAGCGGTGGGTTTGGTGTCAACATAAGGATGCATAAGCACAAAAGAACCCCATACTTACTGTAAAATATGGTGGTGGATCTTTGATGTTGTGGGGCTATTTTGTTTCCACTGGTCCTGGGTCTCTTGTTAAGGTCAACTGCATCATGCACTTTACCAAGTATCAGGACATTTAAGCCAAAAATCTGGTTGCCTCTGCTAGGAGGCTGAAACTTGGCCGCAAGTGGATCTTCCAGCAAGAACAATAACCCCAAGCACACATCAAAATCCACAAATAAATGGTTAATTGGCCACAAAATCAACATTTTGCAATGGCCAGCTCAGTCTCCGGACTTGAAACCCATTGAAAAGCTGTGGTTTGAATTAAACAGGGCAGTCGATAAGCGCAAACGAAGGATATCAAGGATCTGGAAAGATCCTGTATGGAGGAATGGTCTAAGATCCCTCCCAATGTGTTCTCCAATCTCATAAAATGTTTTATAAAATTATTCTCGCAAGCTGAGGGATTCAAAGGTATTCAAAACAGGGTTGGCAATCATTCTGACCCTATCTTTTGAGAGAAAAAAAATGTATTCCAATGAAATAATATAATTTCCCAATTTGTTTTAGCATATAATATAGCTCAGTATTTGCATTATTTATTTTAATACAGTCATTATGGGTAATCTTTATCAAGGGTGTCAATCATTTCGGACCCCAATTGTATATATACATACACAGTGAGTAACAGAACACCTTCCTAATATTGAGAACAGCCTCAATTCGTCAGGGCATGGGCTTTACAAGGTGTCGAAAGCTTTCCACGGGGATGCTGTCCCATGTTGACGCTGATGCTTCCCACAGTTGTGTCAAGTTGGCTGGATGTCCTTTGGGTAGTGGACCATTCTAGATACACATTTGAAACTGTTTAGCATGAAAAACCCGGCACCTTTGCAGTTCAAAGGCACTTACACAATCTATTTCTCAATTGTCTCAAGGTTTAAAAATCCTCCTTTAACACAGATTCAAGTGGATTTAACAAGTGACATCAATCAGGGATCATTGCTTTCAACTGGTAAGTCTATATCATGGAAAGAGCAGGTGTTCTTAATGTTTTGTAGACTCAGTGTAATATGCATGCATTAATAACACATTTCAAAAGGAGAAGCTGTTTTGTTCAAAGCAAAAAGCATATGCCTTTTAATATAAAATCAATAACCTCAATTAAGGTTTGTTTCATAAGCTGTAATCACCATGCGGTCATAGCGCATTATTCAAAGTCACTTCAATTTATCCCATTGTAAAAAGACAGGACAGATGGAGGAAGCTGGATAATAAACATAGACTTGTTTGCAACACCCTAAGATACTTTCTGTATTTCTTACTAAGTACGTCATGTGCAGCAACCCCTTGAGTAGACTACTGTTTACAGTAATTGTGACTGGACCGGTGTCGGTTTGATAAAATCACGAGTGGGTGTCTGTCTAATCACAATCCCTTCTTTGTCTACCCATAAAGGCTCTTTCGGCAAGGACATTGCTTTTAAATACTGCCATATGCAAATCCTTGCATGCAATTAGCATTTGTAAGTATTCCAACCCCTCATATTTATTGGATTTTCAGGGCATGCTGATCATTGATTTATGCGCTCCTGGCAATCATATTTCCATATTTGTACGATTTTAACGACGGTAATAATTCAAGGATCTGCGGGCATATTCTTTGAACGAAATGCCTAATTACATCCTCAAAGCATCATCATTTTACCAGGGTGTCCAGACAAAAAATAGTGTGAAGAAGGTGTGCGTGTGTGTGTGTTTTTCTCTTCAATGCCTGAGTCTAAAGGGGGACTACTTTTTTCCCCCACTCTCTCCGCAATACCTTTCACTCCTGCTCTATTTAAATAAAGAGGACTTAGAACTGTAGCCCAACACTTTAGTCGTAGTGACACTCCTGCATGACAACGTCAATCATAGGGGTTGAGGAGATTCTATTCTGTGATGCAAAAACTGTCCCCCACCTTCCCACACTCACATCCAATGTTACCTCCCTCCTCTTCCCCAACCTAACAGTGAACATTTCCCCGTTTGCCACATTGCTTCATTTGAGTTGACACGATGTATGTGCTCTCCAATGACAAAAATACATGCAAATCTCAAAATATCATAATAAAGAGAGGCTGACATCTACCAGTGTTTTTGGTCAACGACATCGGGGAAATGTGTCCTCCGTCTGTAGACACGGCCTTAGAGGCCATTTCACCAATTCCTTTTGTTGTGTAAACGTTAATAAAAAAAAGAAAGAAAAATAAACCGTCATGAAATAATCTTTCACTGGGTAAGAAATGCAAGTCAATTCTACGACATATATATACATCGGATCATAGTAATCAAAAGTTATCATATATATAGTACAAATTGTTATGATGTGTATGTCGTTTATTTGAGTGCTTATACAGTATTTCATGAAATATCGTCCTACCATCAAATAAAGAAAACACCAATTAATAGCTCTCATTGGCCACATACTGTACCAGAGCAGTTTAGGGAAGACAACTACACAATGAGGGCAATTAATAATCCCTTCTCCCCCCTCTCAATATTCTAATGATAAAAAGATGATCAGGCGAGGTTAATATCTACGGAATATGCATAATTTATATGGCCTGGTACAAAATACTCTTCTGTCGCGGTGCGGCTGCTCATTCACTCGGCTAATTCATTGGAATAAAGTGTCCCAAAGGGTGTGCATGTAATCACCCTTAATCCCACATTGATCTGAGAGAGAAGGAGTGAAAGAGAGTAAGAGGGGGGAAAACTTTCTGTCATACTGGGATGAGCCCTTGCTGAGGTAGGTTTATGCGATTGCAAGGAATAATTTATGAGTGTGATTCCTTCGGAGGTTTTAATATCTGTGATTAAAGAAATTAGGCAAACGCGAGTCTGATTTTCAAATGTGTAAAGCTTTGAAATGTTGCTGCTACTACCAGTATTAAAATGTGTTTTTTTACTCAAGATAATAACAATAATAGTAACAATAATGTTAACAACTAATAATTCATTTCAGACAAATGTGCTATAAATACCCTCTTATGACTTTACAGCAAATATATATATTTAAAAAAATGTTATTCAATTCGTTTTTTAATATCACGAATATGGTTTAAAAAATTGAAATAGTACTGAGGCTTCTGTTTTTCTATCTTTAAAATATAATCACTAAATAAATCATTTGTTCATCTTATTTGCATGTTGCTAAAATAAGTCCCTGATATTCTGCTAGGCCAGCTTTTTGTGTTTGTTTGTCTGCAGGGTTATCAGTGTTAACATGTCTATCTGATACTATTCATCCACTACACACTGATTTGAATAGGTTCTCGTAGTGTGTGTGTGTGTGTGTGTGTGTGTGTGTGTGTGTGTGTGTGTGTGTGTGTGTGTGTGCACGTTATCTGATCTGGCCAGTGTCTCCAAGGCTTCATCTCAGCCACAGAGCGAGAGAGAAAGCGAGAGTGAGCGAGAGAGCGGCCGGAGTTCCTGGATCCGTTGGGAGATAACTGGAACACTGTGGAAATCCAGCCAGGAATCGTTCTCAACTGATCGAGACAGACAGACAGACAGAAAGACATTCATAGAAACATTTATCCACGCCACACATATTGTGTTGGCCTTTTAAGAGTTTGTGCTGCTTTCAAGTGATGCATGTGAACATTGGAGTGTTTAAAATCATTGTTCCTTCTCTTTACCAATATAGTGTGAATAGACCTTTTGAAATAAGACCCTAATTCCCAAGCACATTTAACTAAACATTTGTTTAATACACAAATAGGAATATTTCTGTTCAGATTCTATGCTTGTATATAATGTTCAGTATTGTGAATAAAGAATATCCATATATAAAGAATATCCTTATACTCACATTATCAATGTCTGTATCCAACCATTTGTGAAGACCGTGGGTAACAAAAATCTGCAAATAAAACAAGCATAAACATTACATATATAAAAAAAAATAATCAGAACCGCAAGGTTTCTGCCAAATCTATTAGATAAATCACATTATCTGTATTTTAGAATACATTGACGTCTACATATCAAATTGTGAGAAGCAGTATCTCTCTATGTTGGCGTCATCCTGTGAAATGCATACGGTAAAATGGATTTCCGTAAAACCCCATGGTCGTGTGTTTCATTGATTTATTTCATTGACTGAATGGTGGATTCATTTGAAGGGGGAACGTACACAGCCATCGGCACTTTAACTCCAGTCCAGACCTCTCAAGCCTGTAAGGTAGGGTCTAGGAAACCATACAACACACGTCATTATCAGCCCTGCTAATATTACCCCCCTACTCCTCTTTATTAAACTAGCATTGGGGACTCATTATGCTGTGGTCTTTGTCCTTATTGTAATTGCCCTCTCGGCATGGCTGTCCTCCTCTCTCCTACTCTGTGACGGCTAGTGGGCAGTAGGCTACATCAGCACTGTACTACACCAGCGGAGGTGTCTAAGGGAAAGCAAGTGCGTGACCACCTCCACCACCCCTCCAGGGACCCCGCAGCAGCCCAGTCAAAGTAGTGTCGGGAGGGACTCGAGACTCCATTGCTTCCCCGCTCCCGGTTCAAGAAGCAAGAAGGAGATGGACTCTGGTGCAATGGTGTTCATCAGGGTGGAGCTCAGTTTTTATTGATTTAAATGGATGAACTGAGAGAGAACAAATAAACTTTGTTTTCTATGCATACAATTCTATTAAAATCATTCAAACGACATGAATTGGAACAGGAATGACAGCAATTATCTCAAAATTCTAATTACACATCTCTTAATTCATGTTTTCTTTGCCGTTTACAATTTCCACTGAATTATGTTTTTCCTTCTTCAGCATAGTGAAATTAACACCTTTACTATATTTTCGAATTATATAACTCAAGGTTCTTTCTGCTTTTACCACTCTTAAATATGTTTATAAATGTGTGACGTGCGATAACTGTATACAACTACAGTGAAAATAACATTTGAGGACAGAAACATAAAATTGTACAATAAACATTAATAATACCTGATGTATGCTGTTTATTGTTGTATGTTTATTCCAAGTATCCAGTATGTTCTATGAGACCTGTATTATCAAATCAGAAATCCCTCTAAGGGACAGACATAAATATTTTGGAAAGTTGTACAGTACATACACTACTTGGCCAAAGGTATATGGACACCCCTTCAAATGAGTGGACTGACAGGTGTATAAAATCGAGCACACAGCCATGCAATCTGGATAGACAAACATTGTAGTAGAATGGCCCTTACTGAAGAGCTCAGTGACTTTCAATGTGGCAAAATCATAGGATGCTACCTTCCAACAAGTCAGTTCAACAAATTTCGGGCCTGCTAGAGCTGCCCCGGTCAACTGTAAGTGCTGTTATTGTGAATTGGAAACGTCAGCCACAAAGTGGTAGGCCACACAAGCGCACAGAACGGTGCTGCCGAGTGCTGAAGCGAGTAGTGCATATAAATTGTCTGTCCTTGTCTGTCCTCGGTTGCAATACTCACTACAGAGTTCCAAACTGCCTCTAGAAGCAATGTCAACACAAAAACTGTTCGTCGGGAGTATCATGAAATGGGTTTCCATGGCCAAGCAGCCGCACACAAGCCTAAGATCACCATGCTCAATGCCAAGCGTCAGCTGGAGGGGTGTATAGCTTGCCGCCATTGGACTCGGGAGCAGTGAAAACGCGTTCTCTGGAGTGATAAATCACGCTTTACCATCTGCCAGTCCGACGGACTAATCTGGGTTTGGCAGATGCCAGGAGAACGCTACCTGCCCGAATGCATAGTGCCAACTGTAAAGCTTGGTGGAGGAGGAATAATGGTCTGGGGCTATATTTCATGGTTCGGGCTAGGCCCCTTAGTTCCAGTGAAGGGATATCTTAACGCTACAGCATACAATTCTGTGATTCCAACACAGAATTGCTTCCAACTTTGTGGTAACAGTTTGGGGAAGGCCTTTTCCTGTTTCCGCATGACAATGCCCCCGTGCACAAAGCGAGGTCCATACAGAAATGGTTTGTCAAGATCGTTGAGGAAGAACTTGACTGGCATGCACAGTCAAGTTCTTCCGCATCAAACTTGACCGACCCCAACCCCATCGAACACCTTTGGGATGAATTGGAATGCCGACTGCGAGCCAGGACGAATAGACCAACATCAGTGCCCGACCTCACTAATGCCTGTGGCTGAATGGAAGAAATTCCCTGCATGTTACAACATCTAGTGGAAAGCCTTCCCAGAAGAATAGAGGCTGTTATAACAGCAAAGGGGGGACCAACTCCATATTAATGCCGATGATTTTGTAATGAGATGTAGTGTATGTGGCGCCATGTAGTGTACTGGCGCCATCTACTGAGCACATTCGTCCAAATACAATCCAACATCATCAAGTCCACCACAACTTTCCTTAATTGGGAAATAATTGCATGTCTTTCAAAGGAGATCTCATTCCTTTCCCCTTATCATTTATTTAACTTTTCCTTTTTTTCTAAGAGAAAAAAAAAGGGAGAAGAAACTTAAATATGTTATTTTGCCTTACTATTTGAGGCAAAAGAACATACAATTTGTGCAAATACTGTGCCTCAATTAAGGGGAGGGAAGACAAGGCTTGACCAATTATCCCATGGAAGAGTGGGAGTCTCTTGGGTTTGGGGGGAGCAGTACATCTCCACGTTCCACTGAAGTGTTATGGCGTGTTAGCACCTCAGCTACTGAACATATTGTAGACTTATGAGAGTAGCAAGGGCCAATGGAGGTGTGAAAGAAGAAGGCATAATTGAGATGTGCTGGCTAGTATAGAAGCCACAAATAAAACTGTGAAACTGTGTGCTAGCAAGTTAGTATTTCTGCTTTTCATTGCAAGTTTGAAGTTTGAGAGCTTCTTCTGTTACCAAATTGCTTAGAAACATAAACTAGTCAGTCCAGAACTTACATTAAAGAATATCTATTAGACAGAAAGCAACATATCTTTAATTTTTTTGTAATGTTTCCCCCCCAATATTATTTATTTTAGATTACCTCATACAATTAGAATGATTTTGGAGAACTACACAATTACAGCAGTATGCTATTTTTAATGCACAAGGTCCAATTTGTACCGAGGCTTGATGACTGAGTCTGGTCAGTCCATTGTAGCTTTCATACAGTCCTCTACACTTGTATCTGCAGGAGGATTAAGGGTTGGGGTCCATGTTCTTAGTCATAACTACACATCCCAAGAAAGGACTATGACCTAGCCTACATTTTCAACAGGGTTTTAATCCATGTGAGTCAATTTTGACCTCGCCATGCTTACAACTAAAACACACGCAATCGGGCAACATAACTTAAACATCTATCCCTATCATTTGGCTTTTAAAATAGATAAGGAATCAACACACAACCAGACACTACAGTTTATCTTCCTTCACTCCAAGCGTAATTTTCGTCTGTTGTACTCCTAAACTGTTCAAGAGTCAGTGGGTGATCACCAAGGAGGCAGTTTATCAGGGTTAGAGAGGTGTCCCTTCTCCGGTCTGGCTAGCATAACACAAAGTAATCTTTTTAGGGTTGTATCTGAGCTTTATCATAGTCTCCTCGCATCTATGGCCCCAGGGGCTTGTTTGTCCTTCGCCCATACCCTTTGCCTCTGTCACATTCAGCTTCCCCATTTTCTCTGCACACTCTGATTCAAGAGGACGGCATTCGTTCTGTTGTATGTGGTCTTGGGCTACAACAAAAGCCTGCACAACCAGTAGTACTCCAGGAGACAGGTGGTCCACCCTGATCAAGGCATGTTGTATCAGAGCTCAACTTCACATGCTTTGTAAACAACAGGTGTAAACTAACAGTGAAATGCTTACTTATAGAAACACAAGGAATTAATACACCATACATGGTGTATTAATTCCTTGTGTAGCAATTTTTTTCTATTATTATTATTTCATTTTTGATTGGCTATATACACAGGGTACCAGTACCGAATCGATTGTGCAGGGGCACAAGGAAATTGAGGTAGATATGTACATGAAGGTAGGTGTAAAGTGACTAGACAACAGGATAGATAATAGACAGTAGCAGCCGCATATGTGATGAGTGTGTAAGTGTGTGTGTGTGTGTGTGTGTGTGTGTGTGTGTGGCGAATGTGTGCCTGTGTGTATGTGTAATGTGTAAGTGTGTGTGTGTGTGTGTGTGTGTGTGGGTAGAGTCCAGCGTGTGCATAGTGTGCATGCATAAGGCACTAACACCACTGAAGTATATCAAGACGAAGAGGGATGGCGAAAGGGCTAGTATTATCAACTGAGGAGGAGTAAGGTCCATGGCCAAAGAGCTCTATTTTCATGTTGTAACGTCTGCTTCCGACTCACACTCTCAAACACATAGATCCCCTGAATGCAGCTCACACTCCAGATCCCAATCAACTGAATTCTGATCACCTGTTCACACACCTGTACGTCATTTACTCACACTATTTAGTTCAGTTCTTTACACCCCATCATTGTGAGGTATTGTTTGTTTTTGTACACATTCTATTCAGAGTGCTGTTCATTTCTGTATTAGTCCTCCGGTGTATCATAGTTTTTGGCCATCCTCGCTACCAACTTTTTTTTGCCTATTCCCTGCCTGTTCTTTTGCCATCAGATTTCGTGTCATCAACCACTTGCCTGATCTCCCGGACTACGTTATTTTTCCCAGCCTGTACTGTTACCTTTTTGGATTCCCTGTGTATGACCTTCTGCCTGTCCCTGGACCCTGCCACCTGCCTCCTCCCGTGGTCCTTTACTAAATAAACACCTGCTGCGCCCTGCGCTTGAAACCAGCACTCTGTCTCCCATCATAATCATTATACATGTCATCTGACCAAAACACCAGTTCCAATCCATGTGCCAGGGCCGGTTAGTAAAATCCAGGCATTTACATTTGTTGGATAACATGAAAATAGATATCTTTGGCCAAGCATACCAGTGGTCCTCAGATCCTCAAAAGGTTCTACAGCTGCACCATCGAGAGCATCCTGATGGGTTGCATCACTTCCTGGTACGGCAACTGCTCGGCCTCCGACCGCAAGGCACTACAGAGGGTAGTGCGTACGGCCCAGTGCATCACTGGGGCCAAGCTTCCTGCCATCCAGGACCTCTATACCAGGCGGTGTCAGAGGAAGGCACTAAAAATGGTCAAAGACTCCAGCCACCCTAGTCATAGACTGTTCTCTCTGCTACCGCACGGCAAGCGGTACCAAGAGACTTCTACACATAAGACTCCTGAGCATCTAATCAAATGACTACCCAGACTCTTTGCATTGCTCCCCTCCCTCTTTTTACACTGATGCTGCTACTCTCTGTTATTATCTATGCATAGTCACTTTAATAACTCTACCTACATGTGCATATAACCTCAATTTCCTTTACTAACCAGTGCTCCCGCACATTGGACTCAGTACACCCTGTATATATCCGGTAAAACCCTGTATATATCCTCGCTATTGTTATTTTACTGCTGCTCTTTAATTATTTGTTACTTTTATTTCTGTACTTTTGTTTTTGTTGGTTAAGGGCTTGTAAGTAAGCATTTCACTGTAATACCTGTTGTATTCGGTGCATGTGACAAATAAAATGTGATTTGATTTGATGGGTTTGGCGTCAAAATGAAAATGCAAAAGCAGAAAATATCCCCATTCGTACTGTAAAATATGATGGTAGATATTTTATGCTATGGGGCTATTTTGCTTCCACTGGTCCTGGGGCCCTTGTTAAGGTCAACGGCATCATTAACTTTACCAAGTACCAGGACAATCAAGCCAAAAATCTGGTTGCCTCTGCCAGGAGGCTGAAACTTGGCCGCAAGTGGATCTTCCAACAAGAACAATAACCCCAAGCACACATCAAAATCCACAAAGAAATGGTTCATTGACCACAAAATCTAAATTTTGCAATGGACAGTTCAGTCTCCGGGCTTGAAACCCATTGAAAACCTGTGGTTTAAATTAAACAGGGCAGTCGAAGGATATCAAGGAGGATATCAAGGATCTGGAAGGATTCCGTATGGAGGAATGGTCTAAGATCCCTCCCAATGTTTTCTGTAACTCATAAAACATTTTTGAAAGAGACTCAGTGCCGATATCCCCGCAAGGCGAGCTATTGAATGGTATTGAAAACAGGGCTGTCAAATTTTGACCAATTCCTTTTCCTTGATTCCTCTTCTCTTTGTCTGAGCAATTGTATTGTTATTAGTATAAAATAATCATTTAAAAAAATGTAGCATTCAATATAGCTCAGTATTTGAATGATTTATTTTATCTTTATAAAGGGTGCCAATAATTGCGGACCCCACTGTATATGAATTATATTCTATTATAAACTGAGTGGTTCGAGCCCTGAATGCTGATTGGCTGACAGCCGTGGTATATCAGACCGTATACCACGGGTATGACAAAACATGTATTTTTACTGCTCTAATTACGGTAACCAGTTTATAATAGCAATAAGGCACCTCGGGGGTTTGCAATATATGACAAATATACCACGGCTAAGGGCTCATCTAATGCACAACGCAACACCTCCTCGGATCTTATTGCTTAATTACATTATATATATTATTTTGAGTACAGCGGTGACACTTGCCCTCACAAACATATTTAGTTTATGTCGCAGTGGCAAACAATGACAGGATTGGCCATGTTGTCAACTAGCCTATCTGACCCCCCCTCTCCCCACACAACGACCTTAAGCGCTCGGAAGGTCAACCACCGCATCACTGTCCCCAGGCTATAGACCCACTGCTCTGGGTGTGTACAGCAAAAACATGCATATATTTGTTTTTCATCAAATGCAGATGCAACCCAAAAGGGGTTATCGCCGACAGCAAATGATATGACAGTGCAATCGCTCATGCAACACTTGTGAAAGAAAAAAGAAGGGGATGAGAGAGAGAGAAGGATGCAATTGCTGAATTTATTTGGACACATTTTTGGTTTGATTCGAGGCGAATGGAGCTGAATTTTGAGATATTTTTGTGATAACAAAAAAAAAGGGGGGTTATATACGTGTCCAAAAAACTAAAATATTTCTTATATATTAACTTTCTTATATCTCCTAGATACAGGACAGACACATTTAAATCCATCAGTTTTTCTTCTTCTAATGGGCTGTAGTAGTGAAGGCCAAATTCAGGATTATACCCCCCCCCCCCAAAAGACACATTTTATTGTTTTCATGAAAAGTAATTATGTAGAGGATACAATTGCAGGAATAAAACACCACTTTAACTCTTTTTTAATACTGCTTCTCTCTACAATCCAATCATAAAATGACACCGTCACCTCGGGACATCTTTCAATTTACGCCTTTCTGATGCTCAATCTTGCTGCAATAAAGCATAAATACTGCTAATCACTTAGAATATAATAGAATACAACTTTGTCCATCCACCTTACCTTAAAACTTCTCCTTAACACTCAATACTGCACCTATAAACTACATTCATGTCAGAACGTGTCACCTTCACACATTTGAACAGTAAACCTCATGGATTATTCCATTATTCCACTACAAGCTCACAGAAACCCACCCACTTTCCTCCATGGTATCCCATGATCCTCCCCTGCAAAGCCACAAGGAAATCCTGTCAAGCAGCAGGAAGTCTATTAAAAACTGCCAGCAGATACTAGGCCACCGTTGGCAGATCCTTCGCCTGTATGTCTGCATCTCTGCGTGCTGGCTGCTTGCTTGGCCTCTGTGTGGTGAGCCTTCTTAAATGGCCTCTGTGAATTCTAAAGAGGCCCTCACCACTTGCTGTGTGCTGGTATAAAGATTGCTAAACGTTGAAACCCTCCCCCTTCTGTAAAATGTATGGTTGCCTGCGTTAAAAGACAGCATGGTATTCGATTGGGTGTATGTCACCTGAAAGACACGTTATAACCTCTCTCCCCGCCGTTGTCTTTTGTTTTTATTTAACTCGGACTCTCTTGAGATCTCATGTCCCTTGCTGGCACTGTGGAAGTCTCTCTCAAGTGGAGAGTTGAATGCACAAATTAAGTCCCTCCACCTTTCCATCCCACTAAATCTTTCGCTCTTTCCACTTTGCTGAGCTTGAATAGTGTATTCCTCCTTAAAATATGCATCCTATTAATTAAGTAAAATGATTCCCTGACTGCCAAATATCCTGTGCCAAAGACTGTCAACACAAAAAGCATGCCTGTGAACTTCTAACGAAGGGTGCATCTCTTAAAATGTTGAGTTACAGCCTTCAAGAGCTCCGTGTCTACGCGCGAGCGTTCACCCACACTCCCATCACTCCCACTCGATCCTCTCAGCCAAGCCCTGGAAGTAAGTGGCGGTTTCTTTTTCCTGTGTTTTTTTAACAAGGCTGCACAATGGGCTGACATACGCACTTGACAGGCGAGCGGTGAAATTTTAATTACATACCTTCCCCTCATCTTATAATTGCTGTTGTTAATCAGTCATTAACTTCATCCACCCCCCTCGGGGTTCACTTCCTAAATCTCCCCACAACACATTTCAGCTCAATAAATTCCGTCGCTCTTTCCTGGCCCCACTGTGTAATTTCATATATTTTTCAAGCTGTCATCTTTTCCTTTTTTCACCGCAAAAACAGGGGGTATTTGTTATTTGTTCTCTGAGGGGTTGACAGTAACAGGCTTTTAATCATAACTTGCATTTAAACGATGCATCTCAGGTCGATCAAGATGGTAAAGTAATTCAAGAAGGCGCAGATAAGGGTGCACGATAGGAGTCATTGTGCCCGGGTGCTAGGCGAACATCAGCTCTGAATGATTCCGCACAATGGCGATTGAGCTACAAGGGCCTTCGTCTTTCCCCAACCCTCCCACTCTTCCCTCCATAATTTCAACCTGTCCCACGAGCAAAGGAAAGTTGATATGAGCAAGGATGTACGCGCGCGACAGACAGTTTATTTGTCTCTCGACAAATCCCCCTCCCCCATTGAAAAGAAACAGATGTTTTTTTTTGGGAACTGTCTCCAAGCAAGTCAAACCACTACTTATATTATTCAGAGGGGTGGGGATTCCTCACACTGTATGACCGATGCGGCTGTAGCGATTTATCGCTAGCGCGTATGTGAGTGTTCAACTGCCTCTTCTCTTCTACTGGCTGAGCCCTGTTCTTTTTCGGGCACAGCTACTTCTCGCTCCAGGAAGTGCTAGAGAAAAAAAGGTACCGCTAGGTACACTTTGACACTGTTAGCACTTGTAACAAGCGTTTAACACATTTTACACAGATAACACTAAATTAACGAGTTAATGCAGACATGAGTAAAAACTCAAAAGTACACTGACTGTACAAAACATTAGGAACACCCGGTCTTTCAATGACAAACAGTACCAGTCACATTTACTCATTGGACACATTTACTCATTCCAGATTGCAGCCCAAATAAGTTCAAGTAACAGACACATCGTAACATCAACTTTTCAGAGGAGACTGCGTGAGTCAGACCTTCATGGTCAAATTGCTGCAAAGAAACCACTACTAAAGGACACCCATAAGAAGAAGAGACTTGCTTGGGCCAAGAAACACGAGCAATGGACTTTAGACCCGTGGAAATCGGTCCTTTGGTCTGATGAGTCAAAATTTGAGATTTTTGGCTCCAACCGCCATGTCTTTGGGAGACGCAGACTAGGCGAATGGATGATCCCCGCATTTGTGGTTCCCACCATGAAGCATGGAAGAGGAGGTGTGATGGTATGGGCTGCTTTACAGGTGATTGTACTGGTACTGTACACTGACCAGTTGAACGTTAGGATCCCTTCTTGCTATTAGTTGTTAATTCCACTTCAAGTTGGTGTAGATGAAGCGGAGGAGAGGAGAGATGATTTTCAAGCCTTGAGAGAATTGAGACATGGACTGTGTATTTGTGCCATTCAGAGGGTGAACGGCTAAGACAAAAGATTTAAGTGCCTTTGAACGGCGTATGGTGGTAGGTGCCAGGTGCACTGGTTTGAGTGTGTTGAGAACTGCAACGCAGCTGGGTTTTTTCACACAGTTTTCCATGTGTATCAAGAATGTTCCACCTCCCAAACCACATTCAGCCAACTTGACACATCTGTGAGAAGCATTGGAGTCAACATGGGCCAGCATCCCTGTGACACCTTGCATGGTCCATGCCCCGATGAATTGAGGCTGGCAAAAAGGGGTGCAACTTATTATTAGGAAGGTGTTCCTAAAATTTGTACACTCAATGTATATATACACTGAAGAAAAATATAAACACAATATGCATCCATTTCAAAGATTTTAGTGAGTTACAGTTCATATAAGGAAATTAGTCAATTGAAATGAATTTATTAGGGCCTAATCTATGGACTTAACCTGACTGGGCAGGAGCGCGGGCATGGGTGGGCGTGGGAGGGCATAGGCCGGTTGGACACACTGCCAAATTCTCTAAAATGACGTTGGTGGCATCTTATGGTATAGAAATGATTATACAATTCTCTGGTAACAGCTCTGATGGACATTCCTGCATTCAGTATGCAAATTGAATGCGCCCCTCAAAACTTGAGACATCTGTGGCATTGTGTTCTGTGACAAAACTGCGCATTTTACAGTGGCCTTTTATTGTTCCCAGCACAAGGTGAACCTGTGTAATGATCAAGCTGTTTAATCAGAGTCTTGATGAGTCACACCTGTCAGGTGGATGGATTATCTTGGCAAAGGAAAAATTTTCACTAACAGGGATTTTGCTCAAATTTGAGGACAACATTTGAGAGAAAGAAGCTTTTTGTGCTTATGGAACATTTCTGGGATATTCCAGAACTAATAGTAAGCAACACATACTTAAAGAGAGGAAAAGAGCCATGGAGTAGTGGTGGTGCTACAGATGGAGAGAGGAAACTTGAACTTCAAAGTCCAGAGTTGGGAAACTGAAGAATTTGTTAAAAACACGGCCAATAAACCAAAATGTTGTTTTCACTGCGTTTAAAGTAAGAGTCATTTGGTGTGCGTATTAGTCGCCTCCATGATCCAAAAGTTACCGGAATATAAATCAATTAAAATATCAACTTCCTTCTTGCCTTGCTTTCACATTCTTTGAAACGCAGGAACTCCGTTAAAGGATACAGATTCAAATACTACAAAACACACAAAGATATTTAGACTGCAAATTAACCCTGCGGCCCAATCCCAAACCGAAAAGTTTATCTAGGAACACTAAGAGACGGAAAATAAAGTGACATTCTATTCTGTGTTACAGCGAACAACGGAAATGTGTCTTCTGACCAAGGGATTGTGTCCCCCCCATAAATAACTCCAGAAGAAGAAACGTTGAGAGGAACCAGGCTCAGAGGGAAGACTGGCTGTACCAGGTAGTTAAGTTAAGTGTAACTTAGAAGGGGACATCCAGGTCACCAGGCAGTTGAACCATTAGTTTTGACAGAGAGGGAACAATCACACTGGAGTCACCGGTGTGTTAAGAGCGAAGTCATTCAGACGTCACAAAGAGTGGCACACCCCATTACGTTAAATACATTATGCATATTGTAAATGGCACACGTAAAACACGGCATTGTCACAGTGCCCCATCATTCAGAACAGATACTGTAGTGTTACAGAGAGACATTTGAAGCAATGTGATATAAAGTGAAGAGGCAACGTGCTTAACGTAGAAAGCTGCATGACCTATACCAGGGGTTCCCAAAGTGGCGTCCGCGGAGGTACTGCAAGGTGTCCACACAATTGATTTATTAAAAACATTTTTTTTACTTTTAATTGTTTATTGCTAGCATCACATTTTTGACCAGGGATCCGTGGAAAAAAGTTAAGGGGGTTCAATACAATACAATGTAATATTATTAATCATCATTTATGTTCCCTTAGATGCACATGGGCCTGGGAGGCTCAAAGGGATATTGGTATCTTCAGTACTCCATCAATTCTACTTTTTTAACCCCCAACTAAACTCTTCTTGTATTCCACCTAACTTTGTTGTTTTGAACATAAATCCACTGTACTGTAATTTAAGCTATAAAACTGTACAACAACAAAAAATCCCTTCCCCTTGGCAAAATGTGTAGAATTGCAAAAACAATTGCTTTAAAACTGCAAAATGTTCTCTCTGCCCCAAGGCAAAATGTATAGAATTGCAGGACATTAGCTTTAAAATGGCAAAATGTTCCTTCTGATGCCAGGACGGGGGCTTGTGTATAGTGCTATTTTTATTACACTATACAGTAGGAGTTGTGTTCTGATATTATGAGAGGGTCCCTGGTAAATGTTCTATAACAAAAGGGGTCTCGACACAAAAAAAAAGTTTGGGAACCACTGACCTATTCCTTATACCAGGGAACATAGCAATTAAGCACAACAGTCCACATTTAAAAAATGAAATGGTTTTCATGGGTTTGCATAATTGAGACATAATTATGGCCGTACTATGGACTAAATACCCATACAAGCTAAAGTCAAACAAGTACAGAAACATATTATTGACTTTATCATTACTGATTACAATTAACAGATTTAGACTGTAATT
The DNA here is from genome assembly GCF_045791955.1 of Oncorhynchus clarkii lewisi. Lineage (NCBI taxonomy): Eukaryota > Metazoa > Chordata > Actinopteri > Salmoniformes > Salmonidae > Oncorhynchus > Oncorhynchus clarkii. The sequence goes on from NC_092164.1 coordinate 42,039,041, forward strand.
ACAGACGGTGTACCACACTTTCAGGGGTTATTAACGTTTGGCTAGAGTTCTCTTTCCATCATGGCATGGCTTTTTAAAAACCTTTAAATAAATCATCATCATCCTGAACTGCCCTTTGTCATCACATGCAAATCACGCCCTACAGCTAACATGCAATTACAATCAGTGAGCTTAGCTGATTCTCCGAGACAACAGTAGTTAGCCTGTGCCTAGTACAGTACGTGTCCCGTGTGAGAGGTGCTTTTGTGGCTAATGAAGTGTCTGGAAGATGGTGATTGGCGGCTGAGTACCTGTAGAGGCAGCAGAGGAGAAACAAAAGGTGTGCCAATTCTGAAGGAAAGTCTTCTAGGGTGTCCATGCAGGCTTTTAGGAAGGAAAATAGAGTAGGTTTGTAAAATGTCCCCGGTTCAGTTCAGAGTTAGATGAACGTTTGGTAACAAGAGTTTGACGAAAGTTTGGAAACACTTGCTATGAATACTCTCTTCTGAATATGGGTATGAGAGAAACAGTTAATTCCCTCAAAACTAAATCTGCATTCCATTCCAAGCTTGCAACATTTGGCCCTGGAAGAATCGTACAGTGAGATGGTCTTTAACAGACAATGTTTCATTGTAACAGCAACTGTTTTATCAGCGTGTAAGGTAACCTATTTTACTCGCATCATAGGGGGGACGAAGATAAGAACACCAGGAGCCGTGACTTATTGGGGTGTCAAGCAGTTGAATATCATGGATGCACGCAAGAAAACTCATATGTTGGAGCAGTTACGAGAGCATGAATTAATACAAAGTCCACTTTACTTCCATTCTCCCAAGAATTACGATGAATACCTCAACTACATCAAATTGTCCAAGTGAAATAAGAGCTCAATGTACTGCTCCAGGGCATAAAGATACAGTTAACCTTTTCCTCTACCTAATTTAAGTGACAGTGTGTTCATTTTAATGATAAACTGGGTGGTTCGAGCCCTGAATGCTGATTGGCTGACAGCCGAGGTATATCAGGCCATATGTCATGGGTATGACAAAACATTTATTTTTACTGCTCTAGTTAAGTTGATGACCAGTTGATAATCGCAATAAGGCATCTCGGGGATGTGTGATTTATGGCCAATATACCACGGCTAAGGGCTGTGTCCAGGCACTCCACATTGCGTTGTGCATAAGCACAGCCCTTAGCCGTGGTATATTGGCCATATACCACACCCCCTCGTGTCTTATTGCTTAAGTAAAGAATAACAAATCTAATAGCTCAATCACATTTGCTCCAATTGAATAATAAGAAGCTGAATTAGACACATTGAAGGACCTATTTGTATTGCAGCGAGGTGGGCTCTTTTGAAAACAGACCTGTCTTAGACAGTGCATGCCACAAAGCTTATCATAATCATTTATGTGATCTTCTGTCAAATGAGTGTATGACAAGGCATTCAAAATAGTATTTTGTTTTTTATCATATGTTTCTCAAACATTCATACACTTGCTCAAGTGTCTTATCAACTCCTCACAAAAGCGGTTACAAAATGACATATGATACAATATCACAAACTGACAAAATATTTACGCTATCCTGAAATAACACCGTATTTTGTGAATGCGGGACACTTTTTCATTATCAATCGTATCTCCTCTCGGTTTTTAAACGATGAGCAAGTGGCATCTGTTTTGGTCCCAATGAGCAGAAATGAAACGATCCCTTCCAAAGCCAAAAGTTAAAGTCTGATTTAAAACAGATTAGTAGTTTTACTAGTGAGAATGTACCCTCGTTTATATGGATACATTTATTATGCAAAAAAGGGTCTCATCTCCTTGTTGGTTAAAACTATTTAATATTCGCCTTCTCTCCAATTTTAAGTATTTCCCAAGCAAAGGAAAATTAGCAATTTTTCACAATTTGGTTTATTTGCTTGATAGATTTAGGATGATGCAGGCTTTTAATTATTCCGTGTTTGACGAAAACTTTACTTGTTGAACAGTAACCCGCAAATAAATGGCCATCACAATAAGAGGTTTTAATAATGCAGTCAGTTTCATGTTCATCTTTAAGCAGGATTCCAATGATACCTCTAATGCACATGATGATTAAGTGTAATTCCAATACCGACTGTGTTGTTCAAAGTCTGACAGGCAATAATTTGTTCTATTATATTCTGCCATTTAATTGCCTACTACCGACATCCTTTGACGCATCACAAGGCCATGATTTACAATTAAAATGGGCGCAGAGGATCATGGGAGTGACATTATAATCGTCTAACACGGAGATTCCCTCTCATCTGCGACGGGTAGTGCCGAAAGTAAAAAAAATTCATTTTAACTAGATTCCATTTGAGGATTATAAAATGGTAAAGTAGAAGAGGATCGGCCAAACAAAATAGGTCTAGTTAAGTGGCGACTGCTCTGGGAGAAGAAGCTAGTGAGCTGTAGCCCTTTGCTGTCAGGACTAGGCTTCTCACACAGACACACACACACATTACAGACAATGCAGAACGGATGGTTTAATCTGAACAGGGCAAAGAATGGAGGTACCAAATGCAGGCTTGAGTTGAGACATACATCCTTTGGGCTTTTAAGATGTAGGGATATCACAATACATTTGAGATTAAGAGAGAGAAAAAAGACTATACATTCACAGGTTTAGAGTTCACAATAAAGTTTAAGAGTTGCATGATGTCGTCAGGGCTTCCACTACACCCAACATCTATGTTGGAAAGAGAGAGTAGAAGAAAAAGCTCAACACAAACTAGCAATTCAATGACTCTACGAGGCTGTTTACGTGTGGTGTGTCCGTATTAAACCAATGTTTCATTGAATCTTAAGACCTGATAAATAATTTAAGGAGTGCAGAGAAACACAGCGAGTGGGGAGGATAATTTGGGCTGTTGAGTGCATGTCCTCTTTCCCACGTGATGCAGGAGAAAAGGAACGCTCTCATTAAAACCTGTTTGGGCTAGGGGGCAGCATTTTCACTTTTGGATGAATAGCGTGCCCAGAGTAAACTACCTCCTACTCAGTCCCAGATGCTAATATATGCATATTTTTAGTATTGGATAGAAATCATTCTGAAGTTTTTAAAACTGTTTGAATGATGTCTGTGATTATAACAGAACTCATATGGCAGGCAAAAACCAGAGAAAAAATCCAAACAGGAAGTGGGAAATCTGAGGCTTGTAGTTTTTCAACTCATCCCCTATTGGAGATACAGTGGAATATTGGTAATCTTGCACTTCCTAAGGCTTCCACTAGATGTCAACAGTCTTTAGAACGTTGTTTGATGCTTCTACTATGAAGGGGGGCTGAATGAGAGGGGAATGAGTCAGAGGTCTGGCAGAGAGCCACAGGCTCGTGACGCGCGGTCATGAGAAAGTTACCTCTCGTTCCATTGCTTTTCTACAAGACAATGGAATTCTCCAGTTGGGACATTATTGAACATTTATGATAAAAACATCCTAAAGATTGATTCTATACATCGTTTGATATGTTTCTACGACCAGTAATATAACTTTTCAGAATTTTCGTCCGACATTGCCTGCTGGAATTGCCCGCGCCTCGTGAGTTTCAATTTGTTTACTAAACGCGCAAACAAAAGGAGGTGTTTGGACATAAATTATGAACTTTATCGAACAAATCAAACATTTATTGTGGAACTGGGATTCCTGGGAGTGCATTCTGATGAAGAAAGGTAAGTAAATATTTATAATGCTATTTCTGACTAATGTTGACTCCAACATGGCGGATATCTGTTTGGCTTGATTTGTCATCTGAGCGCCGTACTCAGATTATGCTTTTTCCGTAAAAATTTTTAAAAATCTGACACAGCGGTTGCATTAAGGAGAAGTTTATCTAAAGTTCTATGTATAATAGTTGTATCTATTATCAATGTTTATTATGAGTATTTCTGTGAATTGATGTGGCTCTCTGCAAAATCACCACATGTTTTGGAACTACTGAACATAACACGCCAATGTAAAATTAGATTTTTCGATATAAATATTCACTTTATCGAACAAAACATGCATGTATTGTGTAACATGAAGTCCTATGAGTGTCATCTGATGAAGAACATCAAAGGTTAGTGATTAATTTTTTCTATATTTCTGCTTTTTGTGACAACTCTCTTTGGCTGGAAAAATCGCTGTGTTTTTCTGTGACTTGGTGGTGACCTAACATAATCGTTTGTGGAGCTTTCGCTGTAAAGCCTTTTTGAAATCAGACACTGTGGCTGGATTAACGAGAATTGTATCTTTAAAATGGTGCTTAATACTTGTATGTTTGATACATTTGATTTATGAGATTTCTGTTAATTGAATTTTGCGCCCTGCAATTTCATTGACTGTTGGCGAGGTGTTCCGCATTCCCAGACAGGATATTTGGCTTTTGTCCAGTGTGAGTGGCTGTGCACTGTCGGAAGAGCAGAGTAGAAATCACCTTGCAGCCTTGTGTTTCCTCCATTACAGATGAAGGATTGGGGTAATATTTGCCTGCAGGCTGTTTGCTGTGGGTCGTCCCGGCAACTGTTTCTGCTACTTTTGCAGATCATGTTGTTTTGAGCAACTTTATGGGTCTTTGATCAGACTCATGTTTTGGAGAGAGCAAACAAACCAAGAGATTTCAGGAGAAGGGGAGTCATTCAATTCAGTGACGCAGAATTCACTGGAGGCGTGAGACGACTTAAACCACACTACAATTGGCACTTTATATTATATTGGTATTGTAGCAACCACAGCTAACACTGTTACAGTGTCCTGACATAACAGAAGTGTGCTGTGCTTTGACATGTGCTGGTTTAAGTCAAGCTACCCCCATATTTGCTACACTGGTGTCAGAAGTGGAATATATATAACCTAATTCTTACATTATTATTAGAATTGGAATTCTACAGATTTTGCTATGTTGGTGTCAGAAGCGGGATACTAAACACTGATACACTGGTGTCAGAAGTGGGATACTAACTACTTTTCTACATTGGTAATAGAAGTGGGATATTAACCTGGGATCAGAACCTGACAGAATAGCGCTGGAGGAGATGGCTGCCGTTTTACAGGCTCCTAACTTATTGTGCTATTTTGTGTGTCTTATTTCGAACAGAATGTTTCTGCCGCCGTCTCTTTTGACCGAATCGAGCTTCTGGATATCGGGACAGCGATTACTCACCTCGTACTGGACAAAGATTTTTTCTTAAATGAGTAATATGCGAAAGATTTACTTCAGGCACCAGACAAGGCCAAAATCCCAATCCCAAAATCCCAATCAACAGCATGAAGAAAATCCGACATGGATCCGATGGCGAGTGTGTAGTCCGCCTCCACCATCAGTCCTATTAGCCAACGTGCACTCATTGGATAATAAACTGGATGAGCTCCGATCAAGACTATCCTACCAACGGGACTTAAAAACTGTAATATCTTATGTTTCACAGAGTCGTGACTGAACGACGTCACAAATAACATACAGCTGGCTGGATTTTCCGCAAGACAGAACAGCTGCCTATGGTAAGGCAAGGGTCTGTGTCTATTTGTGCAGCTGGTGCATAAAATCTAATATTAAGGAAGTATCAATGTTTTAAGATTGAATCGTACATTGAATCGCACCATTATCCCAGAAACCCTAGACCCACTTCAATTTGAATACAGCCCCAACAATTCCACAGATGACGCAATCTCTATTGCACTCCAACCTGCCCTTTCCCACCTGGACAAAATGAACACCTACGTGAGAATGTTGTTCATTGACTACAGCTCAGCGTTAAACACCATAGTGCCTTTAGCTCATCACTAAGCTAAGGACCCTGGGACTAAACACCTCCCTCTGCAACCAGATCCTAGACTTCCTGACAGGCCTCCCCCAGATGGTAAGAGTAGGTAACAACACATCTGCCACACAGATCCTCAACATGGGGGCCCTTCAAAGGTGTATGCTCAGTCCCCTCCTGTACTCCCTGTTCACCCATGACTGAATGGCAAAGCAAGATTCCAACACCATCATTATGTTTGCCAACGACGACACAGTGGTAGGCCTGATCACCTACAATGATGAGACAGCCTATAGGGAGGTAAGAGACCTGACAGTTTTGTGCCAGGATAACAACCTCTCCCTCAATGTGATCAAGACAAAGAAGATGATCGTGGACTACAGGAAAAAGAAGGCCAAGCACACCCCCATTCTCATTGACGGGGCTGTAGTGGAACAGGTTGAGAGCTTCAAGTTCCTTGATGACCACATCACCAGCGAACTATCATGGTCCAAACACACCAAGACAGTTGTGAAAAGGGCACGACAACGCCTATTCCCCCTCAGGAGACTGAAAAGATTTGGCATGGGTTCTCAGATCCTCAAACAGTTATTCAGCTGCACCTTCAAGAGGATCCTGACTGGTAGCATAACTGCTCGGCCTCTGACTGCCAGGCAATACAGAGGGTAGTGTGTATGGCCCAGTACATCACTGGGGACAAGCTTCCTGTCATCCAGGACCTCTATGCCAGGCAGTGTAAGAGGAAGGCTCTAAAAATTGTAAAAAACTCCAGTCACCTTAGTCATAGACGGTTCTCTCTGCTACCGCACGGCAAGCGGTACTGGTGCACAAAGTCTAGCTCCAAAAGGCTTCTTAACAACTTCTACCCCCAAGCCATAAGACTCTTGAACAGCTAATCAAATGGCTACCCAGACTATTTGCATTGACCCCCCCCAGTAATTTTTACACTGTTGCTACACTCTGTTTATGATCAATGCATAGTCCCTTTACCTCTACCTACAGTGGGGCAAAAAAGTATTTAGTCAGCCACCAATTGTGCAAGTTCTCCCACTTAAAAAGATGAGAGAGGCCTGTAAATGTTCATCATAGGTACACTTCAACTATGACAGACAAAATAAGAAAACAAATCCAGAAATTCACATTGTAAGATTTGTTATGAATTTATTTGCAAATTATGGTGGAAAATAAGTATTTGGTCACCTACAAACAAGCAAGATTTCTGGCTCTCACAGACCTGTAACTTCGTCTTTAAGAGGCTCCTCTGTCCTCCACTCGTTACCTGTATTAATGGCACCTGTTTGAACTTGTTATCAGTATAAACCTCAAACAGTCACACTCCAAACTCCACTATGGCCAAGACCAAAGAGCTGTCAAAGGACACCAGAAACAAAATTGTAGACCTGCACCAGGCTGGGAAGACTGAATCTGCAATAGGTAAGCAGCTTGGTTTGAAGAAATCAACTGTGGGAGCAATTATTAGGAAATGGAAGATATACAAGACCACTGATAATCTCCCTCGATCTGGGGCTCCACGCAAGATCACACCCCGTGGGGTCAAAATGATCACAAGAACCACATGGGGGGACCTAGTGAATAACCTGCAGAGAGCTGGGACCAAAGTAACAAAGCCTACCATCAGTAACACACTACGCCGCCAGGGACTCAAATGCTGCAGTGCCAGACGTGTCCCCCTGCCAGTGTCCAGGCCCGTCTGAAGTTTGCTAGAGAGCATTTGGATGATCCAGAAGAAGATTGTGAGAATGTCATATGGTCAGATGAAACCAAAATATAACTTGTTGGTAAAAACTCAACTCGTCGTGTTTGGAGGACAAAGAATGCTGAGTTGCATCCAAAGAACACCATACCTACTGTGAAGCATGGGGGTGGAAACATCATGCTTTGGGGCTGTTTTTCTGCAAAGGGACCAGGACGACTGATCTGTGTAAAGGAAAGATTGAATGGGGCCATGTATCGTGAGATTTTGAGTGAAAACCTCCTTCCATCAGCAAGGGCATTGAAGATTAAACGTGGCTGGGTCTTTCAGCATGACAATGATCCCAAACACACTGCCCGGGCAACGAAGGAGTGGCTTCGTAAGAAGCATTTCAAGGTCCTGGAGTGGCCTAGCCAGTCTCCAGATCTCAACCCCATAGAAAATATTTGGAGGGAGTTGAAAGTCCGTGTTGCCCAGCAACACCCCAAAACATCACTGCTCTAGAGGAGATCTGCATGGAGGAATGGGCCAAAATACCAGCAACAGTGTGTGAAAACCTTGTGAAGACTTACAGAAAACGTTTGACCTCTGTCATTGTCAACAAAGAGTATATAATAAAGTATTGAGCTAAACTTTTGTTATTGACCAAATACTTATTTTCCACCATAATTTGCAAATAAATTCATTAAAAATCCTACACTGTGATTTTCTCGATTTTCTTTCTCATTTTGTCTGTCATAGTTGAAGTGTACCTATGATGAAAATTACAGGCCTCTCTCATCTTTTTAAGTGGGAGAACTTGCACAATTGGTGGCTGACTAAATACTTTTTTGCCCCACTGTATATGTACATATCACCTCAATTACATCGACTAACCTGTGCCCCCACACATTGACTCTGTACCGGTATCCCCTGCATATAGCATCATTACTGTTATTTTATTGTTGCTCTTTAATTATTTGTTATTTTTCTATTTTCTTCTTTCATTTTTTGTATAAGTTTTTTTTTTGCTTCAGTTTATTTTAGTAAATACTTTCTTAACACGTACTTTTCTTAAAACGGCATTGTTGGTTAAGGGCTTGTAAGTAAGCATTTCACTGTAAGGTGAAATGTTGTATTCGGCGCATGTGGCAAATAAAATTTGATTTGATAAAAAAAAAAAAATCTACCCATTTAAATGATGCTCTCTGCCATCATGCGACACCCATATCAAAGACCTTTTGAGTTGCCACACCACCACATGGGGAAAGGTTGCATGTTAGTCTACTCCTGATTTTCAGACACAGAAAACAATAACCCCAGATGTGGAGAGACAGTCAAAGAACATGATTTAGTCATATTTGAGTGGATATTAAATAAGTCATAACCAAGGGTAAAACCTCATGTTTGTGTGAAATACATCAGTTTCATTCGAGCAAAAGCTTATCATGACAAGACAAGTACTTGTCTACATTGACCTAATTTTACACTAGCACAACATTACTGTATCCGTATTTCAGCTTCTAAACTATGACAAATCTGTCACTCTTCATAAACCACACCAGTTCCATTTCTGGCTAATGTCAAATCCAACAACCATAGATAGTGTTGTGATTAGTGAACAGCTTCATCCCACAGATGGAGTACACTGATAAAGTCAATGCTAGTCTGATCTGAAGCACATCAGCACCATAAGATGGCCGCCCATAGTCCTCTTCACTTTGATCTCCATTTCCTGTAGGTCATTAGCTGTCAGCTTCTCCAACTCAAGCCTGACCCAAATAAAGATTCTGCCATTTTTTTTCATTCATTGCAGTCAGTCAGCCTACTGGATGATTCTTTTTTTTATTATCAGAAAGGAGTGCATGTGCCCAGTTAATGCACAAGTGATTTGGTTCGACCAAGCTTCTGTTTTATTGGAGCTCGTGGCATTGCTTGTCTTTTCTAACTTGTGAACATTGTGATTGACTTGCGTAATTTAACCGTGTCTCGGTTTAATGTTTGGCTCTTCACCCATTGACACTCCAAGCACTGTATCTCAACTTCAGTACTTGTTCAACTCCTCCTCAATTCGATTCATAATTCTTTGAGTTGGGAGATCTGTCAGCTACTTAAAGGGGCAATCTGCACCTCAAATGATAACAAAGCCTCACCCCGCCACTGATTTGGTAAATAGCTGAAGGATGGGACTAGAGAAATGTAGCCACTCTCAAATTCGGAAACAGAGCTATGGATGCAAGGACTGACCATCTATGAGATCCAAATGAAAGTTTTAACCATGTTTTGAGGCTATACCGTGTGTGTTTACAATGATATTGTTTGCAAATCAAAGAAATAAAACAATCTTCTATTTTTGGTTCTGATGGGGTAACATGGTTGAACTAAGCTCATGAGGCATGTATAAGTTATATTCTTCAAGAATCACTGGATTTATATCATGAATTTAAAAGTCCAAAAATGTATGTAGCAATCACAGTTTGCCCCTTTAATTAAAAAAGAAGGTTCAGTTAAAAATGGAAACCTAAATGTGTCAAACTACATTGTACAGTACTAATGAAGAAAAATAAAGTATCACAAAAATCCCACAGAATTGAGTGATGTGGTTGGAAGGGACGTACAATAACCTCTCAGTTTACAACTGAAGGCATTGACAAGGAATACACCTTACTTGTAAGCAGACGTCTTCAGTGCTCTCCTCCTCTTCCTCTCCTCCTCCTCCTCCTCTCTATCTCTACAAAGGCAGAATGCAAAAGGTCAAGGCGGTGAGCATTAATCAGGTTCCCCACACCACTCCCCACCATCATTAAAGGCACTAATCACTCTGGTTTGGTTGTAGAGAGGTTTACGCCTAATTATTGTCATTAATAAATCAGCCAGCCGGGGCCTGTCAGGATGAGAGGGAGCGCGTCCGAGCATGCCATCCATCACCAGGGGCGCAGAGAGTCATTATCAGGCCACTGTCAGCAACCTGCTACTGGGTTAGCATGGCTAAGGATGAACCACAGGACTAAGAGTGTCATGGTTGCTAAGTAGCCTAGCTACTTGCTGTTGGGGTAGTATGTTTGAAGATGAACCACAGGACTGAGGGTGTCATTGCTGCCAACTAACTTAGCCTGACTGGGATAACCCCCAGACTGGGATAACCCCCACTGACCAGCACAGTGTAACATGGGGGACTTAATTCCTGGGACTGTACTAGCTTGGCCAGACTGGCTTCAGCTCGTCACTACCATGCCTTTCTAAGGTCTTCGAAAGCCAAGTCAACAAACAGATTGGTTTCTCAAATGATTGCCTCGCCTGGTTCACCAACTACTTCTCTGATAGAGTTCAGTGTGTCAAATCAGAGGGTCTGCTGTCCGGACCTCTGGCAGTCTATGGGTGTGCCACAGGGTTAAATTCTTGGACCGACTCTCTTCTCTGTATACATCAATGAGGTCGCTCTTGCTGCTGGTGAGTCTCTGATCCACCTCTATGCAGACGACACCATTCTGTATACTTCTGGCCCTTCTTTGGACACTGTGTTAACAACCCTCCAGGCAAGCTTCAATGCCATACAACTCTCCTTCCGTGGCCTCCAATTGCTCTTAAATACAAGTAAAACTAAATGCATGCTCTTCAACCGATCGCTACCTGCACCTGCCCGCCTGTCCAACATCACTACTCTGGACGGCTCTGACTTAGAATATGTGGACAACTACAAATACTTAGGTGTCTGGTTAGACTGTAAACTCTCCTTCCAGACCCATATCAAAAATCTCCAATCCAAAGTTAAATCTAGAATTGGCTTCCTATTTCGAAACAAAGCATCCTTCACTCATGCTGCCAAACATACCCTTGTAAAACTGACCATCCTACCAATCCTCGACTTTGGCGATGTCATTTACAAAATAGCCTCCAATACCCTACTCAACAAATTGGATGCAGTCTATCACAGTGCAATCCGTTTTGTCACCAAAGCCCCATATACTACCCACCATTGCGACCTGTACGCTCTTGTTGGCTGGCCCTCGCTTCATACTCGTCGCCAAACCCACTGGCTCCATGTCATCTACAAGACCCTGCTAGGTAAAGTCCCCCCTTATCTCAGCTCGCTGGTCACCATAGCATCTCCCACCTGTAGCACACGCTCCAGCAGGTATATCTCTCTAGTCACCCCCAAAACCAATTATTTCTTTGGCCGCCTCTCCTTCCAGTTCTCTGCTGCCAATGATTGGAACGAACTACAAAAATCTCTGAAACTGGAAACACTTATCTCCCTCACTAGCTTTAAGCACCAACTGTCAGAGCAGCTCACAGATTACTGCACATGTACATAGCCCACCTATAATTTAGCCCAAACAACTACCTCTTTCCCTACTGTAATTAATTAATTTATTTTGCTCCTTTGCACCCCATTATTTTTATTTCTACTTTGCACTTTCTTCCATTGCAAATATACCATTCCAGTGTTTTACTTGCTGTATTGTATTTACTTTGCCACCATGGCCTTTTTTGCCTCCCTTATCTCACCTCATTTGCTCACATCGTATATAGACTTGTTTATACTGTATTATTGACTGTATGTTTGTTTTACTCCATGTCTAACTCTGTGTCGTTGTATGTGTCGAACTGGTTTGCTTTATCTTGGCCAGGTCGCAATTGTAAATGAGAACTTGTTCTCAACTTGCCTACCTGGTTAAATAAAGGTGAAATAAATAAAAAAAAGTAAAAAAATTAGACTAGCAAAACCTAATAGGAATAGGCAGAACTGACAATGGTAGCTAAGCCAGACCAGGCACGCATTAGTGGGCTATATAGCAAAGCATGATTGGGCCTGCATAATAACAATTGATTTGAGGTGCTACATGACAAGTAAAAAGGTTTTAACAACTACTTAGTCAATGCTGGGAGACATGCTGAGGAGAGCTGCCGGCACACAGAGGACTGCTAATACATTCATGTACGCTTCACTCACTACAAGTATGGAATGTGACAAATCAGATCCTGGTGGTCTAACCCGTGTTTGAATGGCAACTGTTGCCAGGAAGGTCTAGAAAAATGGGTGTGTGTTTCACAGTATCTTCATTTTCAGACACTCTCACACACACACACACACACACACAGCGGGTCTAGCCCCCAGCGGACATCCCATTTTGGGACGCCTGCTCGCATTAAACATGCCAAAGGGAGAGAGGAAAAGAGAGAGTAGAAAGAGAGACAGTACAGCTCTCAGCCATCACATCTCATCAAATTAAGGGACTCCAATCCATTTAAATGAGTTCTGTGAAACTGAAATCGACCATTAATGCAGTGTCATGTTAAATTAATACTGTCATCTAAATTGGTGGTATGAATCTTTCATGTTTGAAATGAGACCAAGAATGACTTATTCATCGCCTCGAATCTCCTCTGATGTCATCTCCATTAACTATAAGTCTCTGCATGGCATCTCGCCTACATAGATTGATACTAAGTGTTACGAAGCAAACAATTGAAGATAGGGTGTGGATGTCTGGTGGTTACACGCTGAAAGCCAAAATAGTAGATTATCTGAAACAACCCCCTAAAAGAAAATACAAATAAATGGGGCCTCCAACTCAAACTGAGACACAAGTTGAAAGTTCTGACCACTAGGAATTTGAAAACTCTAGCCTTCAATGATATTACCCATTAAATGTAGTGTTACGCAGATATACCTACTCTCTGGTTAACAACTTGTAGTTATTGTCTGCAAATTAAGCCTACAGAGAGGGGTACACCTCCCCATGCCCTTAAGCAACAGTTTACAGTACAGGTACATTGGGTGGGGTCCTACTAATCACCCCAAACAACCACAAACAGGTTCTCCTAACAGGTACCCACAACAACCCCAAACAACCACAAACAGGATCTCCTAAAGGTACCCACAACAACCCCAAACAGGTTCTCCTAACAGGTACCCACAACAACCCCAAACAACCACAAACAGGTTCTCCTAAAGGTACCCACAACAACCCCAAACAACCCCAAACAGGTTCTCCTAACAGGTACCCACAACAACCCCAAACAGGTTATTTTAACAGGTACCCACAACAACCCAAAACAACCACAAACAGGGAAAACCCAAACAACCACAAACAGGTACACAATATAACTCAAAAGTAACCCCCCCAAAATAAAACAGGTATGCAAAAGTACCCCAAACAACAAGAAGCATCCAGCTGCAGATTATGTGCGCTGAGGCCACCTAGTCTGCAAACCTTAAAGTGCATGCGCTTGCATCTCAGATTGTATTTTTGTGTCTCAGTGGTGTGTAGTGCTCTAACTCCCTGGACCAGGGCTATAATCTGTCACTAGCTCTGGTCCAGGGCGTAGCTACTAGCTAGCCAGTTCTGGTCTGCACTCATTTAGCTACACCCTGGACCAGGGCTACTAGCTATGCCCTGGACCAGAGCTAGAATGGACCAGAGCTGCCTAGCTACTACCTAAGCCCTGGACCAGAGCTAGTGACAGATTAGTCTAGGGCGTTAGAGCACTGCATGTGCACATACTGTACCAACTGAGACAAAAAAATACAGTCTGAGACGCAATGTTTTGAGGTGGCCTCAGCGTGCATAATCTGCAGCTGGATGCTAATCATTGTTTGGGGTTGTTTGGGAACCTGTTTGTGGTTGATTAGGGTACCAGTTTGTAGTTGGTTGGGGTTGTATGGGGAGGTTTGGTGTTGTTTGGGAATATTTTTGCGATTGTTTGTGGATATTTGTGCATGTTTGTGGTTGTTTGTAGTACTTATTTGTAGTCCTTTGAGGTACCCATTTGTACTTGGTTGGGATTGTATGGGGTTGTTTGGGGTTGTGGGGCACCCGTTTTGGGTATCCATTTGTGGTTGTATGGGGTCGTTGGTGGTTGATTGGGGTCGTTTGGAGTTGTTTGTGGTACCCTGTTTGTGTTTGGTTGTTTGGGGTACCCATTTAGGGTTGTTTGGGGTACCTTTTCGTAGTTATTTGTGGTTGTTTGTGATAATTATTAGGACCCGTAACACTGAAAAATGTTTGTTAGCCTAAAACTAAGCATTATGTGGTTTCATGTGGTAAGTAATTGAACATTTTGATACATGTACTATACAGTTAATCCTCCAGTGAGCCAAAAATGCAGGTGAATAATTCTCCACTAAAATGTCATAGCTTTCCTTAACAATTTTTTTTTTATTTTGCCGAGAGACTGTCAGCTAGCCAATGATCCCTCTCAAAGTAGGCTTAAGAGGTAAGCTTTCCTATATCACCGAGGAAGAATAATGGTGTATGTTGAACACTTAACCTGTCCAAGTGTCTTGAATATCATCTCTAATTGGCACAGACCGATTTTGTTTTAGATCTAACTGAATATATTATTATGGAAAGCGAACACACAGACAAATTAACTACTCAGCTATCTGCATTGATTATTTTTGAATTATTAGCCTCTCTTTTGGGGATTTGGTTTGCTTTTAGTGAGCTTTAACCCATTTACATCACTTATTGACTATAATTACATGGAATTCTTCACGTAATGGACACATCAATTACACTTTGAACATCTTGACTAGACATTCCTTAGGGAATCCTAAATCCCTGACCATTAGATTGGAAGCCTTAAATGTAGTTCATTTCCTTTCTTTAACCTTCATAAGAAAACACTTCTACTTGTAAAAATATTGAAAGATGGTCTGAATAACTCAATTCTCACCAACAAAGGATATTTGAAGCATATCAAGTAAGAATTTCATTTGTAATGAACCTGCTGTTGATCAAACTGATTACA
The DNA here is from genome assembly GCF_045791955.1 of Oncorhynchus clarkii lewisi. Taxonomy (NCBI): domain Eukaryota; kingdom Metazoa; phylum Chordata; class Actinopteri; order Salmoniformes; family Salmonidae; genus Oncorhynchus; species Oncorhynchus clarkii. The sequence continues at coordinate 42,054,243 of NC_092164.1, forward strand.
TCCACTGCCTTTGTTAAAAGGTAACCAGTAACCATTGCTATGAAAAGGGGTTGAGGATGTTACTATGTGGGGTTTATAAACAGTTTTGAGGAGTTCGTACATTTTCATGGGGATGGGGAGGCTAACTGTAAATATTGTCTACAGAGTAGTTAAATGTTAAAACAAATGTAAGCAACTCACATCACAGGACTATGACTAGAAGAGAAACCTTCACAAACAGCTGGCTGATTTATGGGAAGTAATTTGACACCTTTAGCCATCCTGCATGACTGAATTGATTTATGTTACAAATCCCTTTAAAGGACAAATTAAATAGCATTGATCTAGATAATCTAGACTAGATTGCCTAGATTCTGGCCAACTAGGCCAATTGTTTTGAACACCAATTGGTATAGCAAGTGTATTGATTAAAGTGTCATGTGCTCGTAAGCCTTCAATACTCTGGTACCAGTGGCCTACTCGAAATATTCCTGGAGGTTTTAGTTCAGCTTCTGACTGGTGAACTCAAGAAAAATACATGGTTTTGTGTCGCCCTCTAGTGCCCACAATGCCACAATGTTATCATTCCACAGGGTGAGGAGATAGGTTGTTTTTGCTGCCTGACATCTTCCAAAGGCATATCCAAGGTAGTATCATAATTAGCCTACATGGGTCAATTGCAACCAGCATTGGCCAGTATACTATCACGAGGTAATCTCTCGTTAAAACATAAATTGCAACCATTATTGATCAATATATTTTCGCCCTCTGGTGGTTATCATCGGTGTAAATTAAATATTTTTTAGCAGACCAAGGGGTTGTTTTAGCAACGCATCCCTTTGAAAGCAGCATATGAGTCAAACAATTATTCTAGTGGCAAAATTCACTACAACGTTAAATAGGATACTTTTTGTCATAAAGTCTGTCTCGTTTAAACGGAGTTTGGAACATCTGTGCGTCAAACCGGGTAAATTAAGGTTGGGTTGTTTTTTGACGATGTACATTTGCCCACTAACATGGGGTGAACAGCTGCAGTGATTGCTCTCTATCAAAAAAGCATAGACAGTGAGGTTGACCTGCCCAGCAGCTCCGACTATTTACGTAAGACAACACGTTTTTTTTAACTGCACCAAACACCTTAGTTAGATGTAAAATTTCCCAACTAAAACATCCTCGGCCAAAACGTAAAAATTACAGATTTGAGTTATCTTCATTCTGGGGGTTTTAAGGAAGCGAAATCGGCTTCTGCGTCTACAGTGGTACAATGGATCGTGCTCACTAGGGCATACACTTGCAAAATGTTTGGAGAATTAAAACAAACGGTTGTTATTGAAAAAGTGCAGGCTGTACCTTCGCATTTCAGTTGATGTTCTTCCATTTGGTGCCTAATGAACACAACCCTGGTGTCAGGTTGGATCTGGAGACGGGCTAGCACTTGACAATACCAACATGAAACAGAATGCCCATTCTGATCTCCCCAACTCCTCTGGCAGTACGATTTCTGCACCTCTGGGCTGTGGAAGATCCCACTAGTGGCGGTTCTAGAACATTTCAACTGGGGGGGGGGGGGGGGGGGGGGCAAGCTGGGCCAGTTGTACTGTTAGAGGGGCCAGCTACATTAGACGTTGTCATATCGTTTTCTTCACTGCATTGCAGGCAAAATACCATGTTCATTAATCATCATCGTTGCCACTGTCTTATAATGGATGTAAAAAAAGAATAACTAATTTTTGCTCTGTAAAAATTTCAAACTCCACACTTAGGGTGGGAGCACAAAATTGTTGTCACAGGAGCACTGCCCCCCCCCCCAGAACCACTAGTGGATCCCACTGTGCAAAAACTGGTTGAATCAATGTTGTTTCCACAACTATGTGATGACATTGAATCAACGTGTGGAAATTATTGGATTTGCAAAAAGTTAATTAAGATACGGGAATTTCATTTATTTTTAACATAAATCCAATGACAGTGATTTTTTTTGTTGATTGCACATTAGTTGAAAACTCAACCAAATGTCAATCAAAACAAGACTGCCTAGCAGGATGAGTCTGACCACCTGTCTGCAACAGGACAACCCCACTGGTTACATCATTCCACCTGTCAAAACACACACACAAATCAACATTTGAAATCAACCAAGGGCACATCCTGTAGCTTGGATAGGAACATCAACCCCATTCAGTCACTCCTGGGTTCTATCATTAACCATCCCTCCACACTGTCCTTAGGCCCGTTGACTCCCCTTCATGAACTGTCAAATGAAAAGCCCAGGGAGAAGGAGGGATCAGTTTGGGATTGAGCCTCAACTCACTGGGCACATATCAAGTCAACGCTAATTCCACGTAATTTAATTGAAACAACGTTGATTCAACCAGTGCGCCCAGTGGGAAGGGTCAGTCACATTACATTTGTATGACTGTGGAAATTAAAGAAGCCAAAATCACATTTGAAATGTGTGGATTCTGTTTTCTTTGGATTGATGGCATGACATGGGAAGTTTTCAGGATATTGGAAGCATGATAAAAAAAGACAAGACTGATGTTATGATTTATTGAATATATTGGCATGTGACTGTTGTTGTTTCACAGTGACAAGGGAGAAAGTAGATGCATTACACAGGTCAAGTCATGCTCCAGTTTGAAAGAGAACCTTGAATGGCTCAATCAAGATGCCATTTTGTATACTGTACTATTTAATGTAATGCAAAAGTATGGAGATATTTTCATCACTTAGAATACTTCTGAATATATGCCTCCAATATCTGCGGATGTCTATGGCTATGTCCTGTGTGTTCATTTCTCTGGTCTACTCATGTTGTAAGACTGCAATATACATTTCAATACATACTGCAATGTTCTGCTTCCTGAGTGAACTTCTTCATAAATGATTACACATAGTATTTAACAGGAATAAATTAGTTGAAATGGGTGTGCTGGTTTCTTTTCTTTTTTTACATTACAGTTGTAGGTTTCCCAACCAAGCTAACATCGTAAGATAAAAAATGATCAGGTATAAAATCATCTCCAAGCCCTCCAAATGGAGGAAATGAGTGCATGTCAGTGTGCTGTTGTCTATTAGCAGTAACATAAATACACCACAACAAAGCTGTGACATCATGGACGTGTAATAGGGTATATACTGTCCACGTTTCCTTGTCGAGTTTGGTTTAGTTCATCTATAACACTCTGATGAAGTAGATGAAGATATACAAGATGGCACTTCTACAATACAATAATCAATACTTCTATATTATTTTCCTCTACTTATCACCTTGTTGGGAGATATTACAAATTACTAAAGGAACATCTTCAAGGATCTGCTTTGCTGTACAGCAGCAGCAGTTCATGGAAAACATTATGAAACTTGCATTGGATAGAAAATTAAAACAGTTGGGTCCACAAGCTCAGGAGGCAGAGGGATACATCTCACTCAGGTCTGGCTAGTTCATTTACTCCAACTGGGAGACCTCGTGGAAGTATGCGCCAAGCATCTTGATGCCCTGGATGTAGTTTGTCCTGAAAGTAAACCATAGACATATATTCATATACATTTACATACAGTGCATTCGGAAAGTATTCAGACCCTTCCCTTTTTCGACATTGTTCAATTACAGCCTTATTTTAAAATTGATTAAATACATTTTTTCCATTAATCTACACAAAATAATGACAAAGCAAAAACAGGTTTTGAAATTCATGCAAATGTATTAAAAATAAAACACAGAAATGCCTTATTTACATAAGTATTCAGACCCTTTGCTATGAGACTTGAAATTGTGCTCAGGTGCATCCTGTTTCCATTGAACATATTTGAGATGTTTCTACAATTTAATTGGAGTCCACCTGTGGTAAATTCAATTGATTGGACATGATTTGGAAAGGCACACATCTGTCTATATAAGGTCCTACAGTTGACAGGGCATGTCAGAGCAAAAACCAAGCCAAGACCACGCATGACTAGCTTCGGGACAAGTTTCTGAATGTCCTTGTGGCCCAGCAAAAGCCAGGACTTGAACCCGATCAAACATATCTGGAGAGACCTGAAAGTAGCTGTGCAGCGACGCTCCCCATCCAACCTGTCAGAGCTCGAGAGGATCTGCAGAGAAGAATGGGTGAAACTCCCCAAATACAGGTGTGCCAAGTTTGTAGCGTAGAAGAAGACTTGAGTTTGTGGTCGTTGCCAAAGGTGATTCAACAAAGTACTGAGTAAAGGGTCTGAATACTTGTGATTTCAGTTTTTTATTTTTAATACTTTAAATGTCAACTTGTTTTTGCTTCCTCATTATGGGGTATTGTGTGTAGATTGCGGATTTAAAAAAATCCATTTTGGAATAAGACTAACATAAAACGTGGAAAAAGTCAAGGGGTGTGAATACTTTCCGAATGCACTGTAGACGTGTAACATCATTGAATTAAACAACAAGATGTACATTAAGACTCCATCGAGAAGCTAATAATAATGTGGGTGCTTATATTTGTCATATTTCACATGTGCAAGTGTGTATTCAATGCATGTGTGAAATGGAAATGTGTTTTTTTGCATATCTCAAGTCCCCGAGACACGCCATTATCGCAGTCCCATGCATCCAGACAGCGTATAGATAAAAAGACAACCGTGGCAGCCTACCTGTTGAGTTTCTCATTCTGTGAATGTGCTCCGTCGTCAGACGAGCCCATGGGCAGCAGCATGACGTTACGGCCGGTGGCTTCCTGGAAGGTCAGCGTGACGGGGATGCTGCCGCCTTCCCGTGTCAGGTCAGGCTCCACACCAAACACTATGTGGAAAAAAGGAGAGAACAAGACATTATTGCTCAAAAATGTTATAAATATTTAAGGTAGACCAGTGTTGTGTGTGCATGCATGTCTGTGTGCGTGTGTCTGAGTGAGAGGGTTTGCCTGTGTATCCACACACCTGTCTTCATGGCCTTTCTACCAGCCATGTAATGGGGATGGTTGAAGTCAGACACCCAGGCCTTGGCCCCATGGCCCATGTACACCTTGAGCTTGTTGGGACTCTCCAGCTCAGCAAACTTCTTCTCCAGGTGGCCAATAACCTTGATAGGATTATACATACATTTCTAAATATATGTTTCCACATTCATATTAAAGTCTCATTGAGATCAAAAATATGATATGAACAGTAATGAAAAGGACAGACAGTCAGAATGCTATCAGGGCTGTCTGTGTATGGCATTTACTGTATTACAGGCTAATAGAGCAGTGGTTCCCAACCAGGGGTACTAGGAACCTTGGGGGTACTTAGCCTATGCACAGAGGGTACTTCAGAAGATTCCTGAGACCATTGGCCTTCTGGTAAAATGCACATTATGGGGTACTTCAGGGGTACTCCGGACGGAACAAAATTCAGGTGGTGGTACAGTAACCTAAAAAAAGGTTGGGAACCACTAATAGATGGACCTAATGTTTGAGAGTGAATTTAAATGTAAGGAATGGACCAGTGGTGGGGGATGCTTGTCCACTACTATTTCATCCAAAAGTCTAGAACATGCAATGTGCTTATTCGATAACACCTTTAATTAAGTTATCTAAATACCTGATCCTAGTCCTGTATTTAAAGAACTGAATTCAACTTATTACTGAGCCGACCTTTAACACTCTTCATATGTCAGCCTAACATGTTGAGGTGTTAGGATTTGAGGTAGGGGAATGGATCCCAGACCTGCACTTAAAAGAGTAAGGCCGGAAATGATCTAAAAACCTGAGTTGAGTTCTATCTAAATTATAGAGGTTTCTACCTGTTTCTCCACCACTTTGGGGTCCATGTCCGGGACCAGGCGGATGGAGAACTTGCCGATGACCTTGCGGGGAATGACGGTCTTAGCACCTCCGTCGGAGAAGGCCCCCTCTATGCCGTGCAGGGAGAGGGAGGGGTACCTCCAGCGGTGCATCAGGATAGCCTCCTGCAGACGAGGGTCAGAGGAGAGAGCAAAGGACAATATGAACCAGAGAACATTTAGCCTCCTGCAGACGAGGGTCAGAGGAGAGAGCAAAGGACAATATGAACCAGAGAACATTGGGAATTAATCACTTAAATTGACTGAGAATCAACCAGTATTACTTTTAAAACTAGTTGGTAATTTCAGACATTGGCCCTGTTTGAACAGTTCAGAAATGCATACGTAAGCAGTGAGATCAAGGTTACCACCCTATTACTTTAACCAATGCAACCAATTAAGATCAGTGATTGATTAAAGGGAGGTAGGAAAGAACGAAGGTCTTCATTTTTGAAGTATTTGGACATAACCATCCATACCTTGGTGTCGTGTAGGAGCTTCCCAGCTCCAACGTCCTTGGCATACTCCACCATGTCAAAGTCGATCTTCTGGTACAGTTTCTTTTCCTCGTCTGTGACCTTAGCCACATCTTCGTACATCCCCGGGACCAGGATCTTCCCCTTCTTGTCCACCAGGGAGCCTGAAGGAGGAGACACCAGGGTCAGGTTCACGATTGCACGCAAAATAATACATTTCACAATGAAAAACTAAAATGAGTCGCGCCGAGTTTCAGTCCTTTTGTTTGGTGCATTATGAACACGATGACGCAGAGATATCATATGCCCTGTCCAGAAACAACCCCCCCAAGCCCCTACAAAACCCCCTAGGCACTTGTATAGATTTCATTCTAGGATTTTGTTTGATTCTATTGAAGGGCTACAATGCTGTTGCATATACCCATCCAATTATTTCATACCTATATCCTTATATAGCTCTATGATAATACTATTCCAGCACATCAGCACACCTGATTCAACTTACCCATCAGTGCGATGAGGTCGGTCATGGCTTCATGGACAGAGCCCCCAAACACCCCAGAATGGAGGTCCTTGTCACAGCACGCCATCTGACAAAACAAGAAGGTTTAAAGCAGGGCTATGATCCATGCACAGTTTGTGGTAAATGCACCCTCTAGATTTGTCTGACTCTGGGTTTCCAAAACTCCGTCCTCAGGACCCCAAGTGGAGCATGTTTGGTTTTTGCCCTAGCACTACTCTGTAGATTCAAATAATCAACTAATCATCAAGCTTCGATAATTTGAATCAGCTGTGTAGTTAGGGCAAAAAACAAAACGTGCATAGAGTTTGTGAAACGATGGTCTAACTCTATGGCTTCACCACAATGACAATCACAGTTTTTTTTAGTGGGAAGAGAGCCCTCTAGCTAACTCTATGGCCTCACCTCAATGAAGAAGTAGCAGATCCCCCTCAGTCCATAGGTGATGCAGGGCTTGGTTTTGCCCAGCCAATAGTTGTCTGAGATGCACACGTAATCCACGTCCTTCAAGAAGGTGTCTTTGCGGGCGAACACCAGATCGTCCAGGCCCTCTGAGCCGGATTCCTCCATGCCCTCGAAGCAGAACTTGATGTTGATGGGAAGCTCCTGTTTCCATGAGAGAGGTATGAATGAGAATCTCAGCAGGCAAAATATGGCACATAATCTTAATGACGCTATTTTCTGGCTGTAAATGTTGTTGAGAAGACGTCACATAACCAGATTACAACCAACTGGTCTCTGCTGAAGTGCTTTGAAAGGCTAGTCATGGCTCACATCAAAAGCATCCTCCCGGATACCCTAGACCCACTCCAATTTGCATACCGCCCAAACAGAGCCACAGATGACGCAATCTCAATCACACTCCACACGGCCCTTTCCCACCTGGACAAAAGGAACATGTATGCGAGAATTTCAATGACTACAGATCAGCGTAGTGCTCACAAAGCTAAGGACCGTGGGACTAAATGGGCCACCCCCCAGGTGGTAGGGGTAGGGAACAACACGTCTGCCACGCTGATCCTCAACACTGGGGCCGCTCAGGGGTGTGTACTTAGTCCCCTCCTGTACTCCATGTTCATCCACGACTGCGTGGCCAAACACGACACCAACGCCATCATTAAGTTTGCTGACGACACAACAGCCTGATCACTAACAACGATGAGACAGCCTATAGGGAGGTCAGAGAACTGGCAGTGTGGTGCCAGGACAACAACCTCTCTCTCAATGGGCTGTAGTGGAGCGGGTTGAGTTTAAAGGACCACAACCTATCATGTTCCAAACACACCAGTCGTGAAGAGGGCATGACAAAGCCTATTACCCCTCAGGAGGCTGAAAAGATTTGGCATGGGTCCCCAGATCCTCAAAAAGTTCTACAGCTGCACCATTGAGAGCATCCTGGTCAGTTGCATCATCGCCTGGTATGGAAACTGCTTGGCATCTAACCGTAAGGCGCAACAGAGGGTAGTACGTATGGCCCAGTACATCACTGGGGCCAAGCTTCCTGCCATCAGGACCTATATAATAGGCAGTGTCAGAGGAAACCCCATAAAATTGTCAGAGACTCACCCAAGTCATAGACTATTCTCTCTGCTACCGCACAGCAAGCAGTATTGGAGCATCAAGTCTAGGATCAAAAAGCTCCTTAACTTCTTGACTCTACTTGAGACGCATATGTCTCAAGTAGGCACCTGGAAATGCAAATGCGCTACGCTAAATGCTAAATGTACTCGTTAAAACTCAAACCTTGATCAAAATTCACAAGCAGGGTATTGAATTAAAGCTACACTCGTTGTGAACCTAGCCAACAAGTCAGATTTTTAAAATGCTTTTCGGCGAAAGCATGAGAAGGTATTATCTGATAGCATGCACCACCTGAAAATGCCCGAATGCGACGTAAACAAAGACTCTGCTTATCCGACGCAGCACAAAACGCAGAAATAAAATATAAAACATTCATTACCTTTGACGAGCTTCTTTCTTGGCACTCCTATATGCCCCATAAACATCACTATTGGGTCTTTTTTTCGTTTAAATCGGTCCATATATACCCAAAATAGCTTTCTATGGAAGCTGTGTCATTCAGAAAAAAACATCGTTTTTAAACGCTGCGTAATTTTTTTAAATTAAAAAAGTTGACGATAAACTTTCACAAAACACTTCGAAATCCTTTTGTAATCCAACTTTAGGTATTAGTAAACGTTTATAATCTATCAAAATGATTACAGGGCGATGTATATTCAATAGCTCCTCGTTTGCAAATCAATGGCTGCCAATGTCCACATTAACAACATCCGGGTGGAGACTGGAAGAAACAGAAGCCAGATAGATGGATTTTCCAACAATAAATTCAATTGAAAATGACGACAATGGCGACATCGTGTGGAATTTGTATGAATTGCATGCAGGTCGATATTAAATGTTGTCCTCTTTTAACAACCCATGGAAGTGACTTATGGAAATTATTTTTAGCTTTCAGAGAGCAGTTTTTCTTGCGTTTTTCAATGAAACACACGATCTGTTATAGTCACAGCCGTGATTTAACCAGTTTTAGAAACTTCAGAGTGTTTTCTATCCACACATACTAATCATATGCATATACTATATTCCTGGCATGAGTAGCAGGACGCTGAAAAGTTGCGCGATTTTTAACAGAATGTTCAAAAAAGGAGGGGGTAGAAGTAAGAGGTTCAACTTCTACCCCCAAGCCATAATACAGCTGAACAATTAATTAAATGGCCACTGGACTATTACATTGACGACCCCCCCCATTTGTTTGTACAGTGCTGCTACTCGCGGTTTATTATCTACGCATTGTCATGTCACTCCTACCTACATGTATTTTTTACCTTTGTTTATTTGGTAAATATTTTCTCAACTCTTCTTGAACTGCAATGTTGGTTAAGGGCTTGTAAGTAAGCATTTCACGGTAAGGTCTACACTTGTTGTATTCGGTGCATGTGACAAAGTTTGATTTGATACATACAGGTAGATCTATTCACCACATATTCAAGACACTAAATTAATGTACCTGGCAGGCTGACAAAAGACTACTTCAACTTCTAAAGCACCGTCAGTCCTGTGTTTAACTTTGACAAATGGAGATCAATCATTCAATTAAATTACATTTATATAGCTCCAGCTTTCAAGCATCAGTGTCAAAGTGCTTCCAGTAACCCAGCCCACACCCCCCAAAAAAACTATCTAGAGGAGGAATAAAGAGGGGATGCCCATCCTCCTCTGGCTGTACCTCCATGATTACGATGTCAGTGAGCTAGTATAAGACATAGGTCAGCTCAATCATTAAACGCTGATGATAGGAGATAAAGATTACTTGAGGACCTTTGGACGGCCATGCTGCTGACAACACTGATGTGATCGACTGTAATCAAGATGAAAAGTCTTAAAGCGAAGAGGCTTTTTACCCTGTAGCTGACATCTCAACACCAAGTCCTTTAAACCTTGCCTGTTATTAGTTGCCTAACCAAGAAAAGGGCACCTGTACTAAAACTGTTTTGAAAACACAATACCATGGGGTTCTCTCTGTCATGGGCTAGCTTCAGTGAGTGCTACTTATCAAGTTGTGGTGCTGTGTCTTACCTGTTGGATCTTCTGGTAGCCCTCGATACAGTTGAACCAGGCCAACACTGGACCTTTGTCGTCTGTTGAGCCTCGGCCATAGAGCTTCCCTGCAGGGGATTAAGTTGCTGATTATGTTTTTATGATGAGGATCATGATGATGATGATGATGATGGACTACATAATCTGCAAGCCATAGGTGTCTTAGTAAAAATAAAAATAAATCTAAAGCGTGAATTACTAAAACCATAAGAAAATTTTGAAATTATAATGATCTACTATATCATCTTGGAAAACTCTTGCAGGCTTTAGTCATTGAAACGAGATATCATTATAGACTAGGGCGGTATAAAGATTTTTCTCATTGTCATACCATCCTACTCTCATCCTGGGATTTATCGTATTACCGGTTTAACATACAAGGGGCGCTAAAAACGCAAGAAAAGCCCATTGGCCTCTATTCCCAGAATGCTACCAAATTAGCACAAATGTAGGAGAGTTCAAATGGTTATTCCATCAAACTTCCAATTATTAGAATAGTACACAAACGCAGAACATCCAGGTTTAGGGTCAGTGTCCCAAGCCCGCGAACAGGAATGTTCCAAGTTCAGACAGAAGGGGGAATCAGATCGCTATGATCGCCAGGAACTTTAGTTTTGGTTTATATTTTCATTTGTTGCGCTACTAGTACTGCCTGATGATGTTAAGGAGGCAGCTACAGTAGTTGGATGATATTAACATCTTCAGTTTTTATTTCATTAAATGTATTTTAATTAATCTGGGTGCTTACGTCACCTACTAACACCCTGGTACTACTGATAGCTCCCGTTCTCCTTACTCCTGTGTAGAAGTCCATAATGTTAAATAAATAAAGCATCCCAAGGTTAACGCTATAGGTATTGTTATAAGGGAGTGTGAAACTATCGAAACATGTAACAGTTTTATCGTTGTTATTTATATAGTTTTACAGAGTGATAAAAACTATTGCTGTTGCTAGCTAGCATGTCTTTCTGTGATGCCGATGGTTAGCTGAGCTGCCAACGTATGCTAGTGTTGCATTATGGGAGATGTAGTTTTAGCTCTAAGGTCTGATTGGGATGAATGCAATTTTCAGTTGTAGCTTGTTTGCATTACAGTGTTTTTGTACATGAGTTGTATTTTAATACTGTCAACACTGAAAGCACCAAGCAATGTATTGGAGATGTGAGACAGGATATGTGTTTTACTTTTCTTCATGCTCCTCTAGAGAACAACTTGTCAGATGGTGCATTGAAGACTGATGTATTCCTGCCCTTTCGTAATACCATTGCAGATCTACATAGAAGGCCAAAAAGACAGCCTTGGTGTCGCTCTTCATTTCTTGGTTCTTCTGTGGTACATATAAAGACCGCTTTTCAAACTAATAGCGAAATCACAGACACTGTTGTCTAAATGTTAACGAGCAAAAAACAAACATAACTAATTGCAAAGACCAGCAAAACCAGCTATAAGTTACACATGCATGGCTAGTAGATACCGAATTGGTGAGAGTGGACATTTACAAGCAAAAGTGAACGAGAGACATTGTAAAAATTAACAAAGTTGTGATGCATCCTTTTCTGAAGGAACAGCAGCATGTGTACATGGAACAGAGGGGAGAAGAAAGGTGGGGGGGGGGGAAATAGTAGGAAGCACTTCCTACTAATTGCAACTGTACAGATAACTCATCCAGAGCTCTTTGACTTCTGAAGAAAGCCATAAGATATGATGGCAAACATTTAGTAGTGAAATGCATACAAGTGTAACGTCATCACTTCATGTGCGCTGCACAACAGAGACTCACTGATCGATATACAACACGATGGACTCACCAGCTCTTGCCTTCTCCTTCTGAAAATAGCAAACAAACACATGACTGGCTCAACTGTTCTGTGGAACTAAGGTAAGCGTCATAATGTAAGAGGTGAAGTGAACACTATCGGTTTTATCTCCTAATATATTGCAAGTTGACTGCAGGTATTAAGTAGCTACAAATATTAAAATGTATGGCTTTTTCCAAATGCCCCGGTATACACGGAATAACACCCAAGCCTATTATAGACCAATAAAAGACATTGAAAAAAATGCTACTTAAAAAGGAAAAAAATAAAATCAGTACTAGCTTCCCTGTGAAACATATCAAGAGTCAAAAGAAGGAAATTAGGTAATCAAAGGGGGAGACGGTTTGATTTATGAGTGGTGAAGAGAATATAGCAACAGTCAGGTGACTGTCACAAGTTAACAAGTAATGACCTGTCAGCATGAAAGGAAAATGCTGCTGACACATCTCTGCATGACACACTGAAACCAGACTAGAGACGAGACTAAAACCAGACTAGACTAAATATACAGTGCCTTCAGAAAGAATTCATACCCCTTGACTTATTCCAAATTGATTAAATTGTTGTTTTTTTCACACCCATAATACCCCATCAATGAAAACACATTTATAGAAATGTTTGCACATTTATTGAAAATGTAATCTCATTTACATAGGTATTTACAACCCAAGTCAATGATTTATAGAAGCACCTTTGGCAGTGATTACAGCTTTGAGTTGTCTTGGGTATGTCTATCAGCTTTGCACATCTGGATTTGGTGATTATCTCCCATTCTTCGTTACATATTTTTTCAAGCTCTTAAATTAAATGAGCGGCAGTGAACAGCAATCTTCTTTCTACAAGTCTTTCTTCAGCTTTTCAATGGGATTTAAGTCTGGACTTTGGCTGGGCCACTCAAGGACTTTCACATTCTTGTTCTATAGCCATTCCAGAATTGCTTTAGCTGTATGGTTGTGGTCACCTTCCTGTTGGAACTTTCTCCCCCAATGTAAGGTCGTTTGCACTCTGAAGCAGGTTCTCATCAAGGCTTTGCATGTATTTTGCTCCATTCATTGTTCCCTCCATTTATACCATTCTCCCAGTCCCTCCCTAGTCCTTGCCGGTGACAAGCATCCTCAGAATGATCCTGCCACCACCATGCTTCACGGTAGGGATGTTGTTAGACGGGTGATGAGCCGTGTCTGTTTTTTTCCCAGACATAACGGTTTACATTCAGGCCAAAGTTTCATTTTTGTCTTGGCAGACCACAAACTTCTGCTTTATGATCTCAGTCCTTCACGTGCCTTTTTGAAAACTACAGGCATGCTGTCATGTGCCCTTTTCTCAGGAGTGGCTTCTGTCTGGCCACTCTCCCATAAAGCTCAGATTAGTGAAGTGCTGGATAGACTGTTGTCCTTCTGGCAAGTTCTCCCATCTCAGCCAAGACACTCTGTAGTTCTGTCAGAGTGGTCATCGGGTTCTTTGTCACCTCCCTGGCCAAGGTCCTTCTTGACCAGTTGCTCAGTTTGGTCGGACGGCCAGTTCCAGGCAGCGTCTGGGTAGTTCCATTTTTTTGTTTTTGTTTTCATTTCCAATGAAGGGGACCACTGTGCTCTTGGAAACTTCCACCACTCTAGAAATGGTTTTACACCTCATAAATGCCTCATCAAAACGCTCTCTCTGAGATTGACAGAGTTCGTTGGACTTCATGGTATAGTTTCTGCTCTGACATGTAGTGTCAACTGTGGGACCTTTTACAAACAGGTGTGTTTCTTTCTAAATCATCTCCAAACAATTTTATTGGCCACAGGTGGACTCCAATCAATCGTAGCGACATCAAGAAAAAACAAACCCCAAAAAACAGGTGGGGACATTGATGAGCAAGACTTGATGGTAACGAGACTGTTTCTAGTAAGGGATATATTTTAGAGACAGGTGATTGCTGGACCATTGAGAAAAGTTCCTTATCAAACACTCATTTGATCCAATCATTATAAACCCATTTTAATGCAAGTGACCCTGAAAACAGCCTAGACTACCACACATGTAATCTGTAGTTTGGAGTTTAGGTTCATTAGTGCAGACATTGAAAAACTTGCAACTAACCAAGCATTCGGAAAGTATTCAGACCCATTGACTTTGTCCACATTTTGTTACATTACAGCCTTATTCTAAAATTTATCAAATTAATATTTTTCCTTCAATCTACACAGAATACCCCACAATGACAAAGCAAAAAGAAGTTTAGACATTTTTGCTAATTTATTAAGAATAAAAAGTACTCAGAACCTTTGCTATGAGACTTGGAATTGAGCTCAGGTGCTGCCTGTTTCTATTGATCACCCTTGAATGAAGTTGTACAAACATCTCATGTCCACCTGTGGTAAATTCTATTGATTAGAAAGGGACACACCTGTCTATAGGTCCGACAGCTGAAACTGCATATCAGAGCAAAAACCAAGCCATGAGGTCGAAGGAATTGTCCGTAGAGCTCCGAGATAGGATTGTGTTGAGGCACAGAGCTAGGTAAGGGTACCAAATCATTTCTTCAGAATTGAAGAGCCACGAGAACACAGTGGTCTCCATCATTCTTAAAAATGGAAGAAGTTTGGAACCACCAAGACTCGTCCTATAGCTGTCCGCCCGGCCAAACTGAGAAATCGGGGGGGGGGGGCTTGGTCAGGTATGTGACCAAGAACCCAATGGTCACTCAGAGAGCTCTAGAGTTCCTCTGTGGAGATAGGAGAACCTTCCTGAAGGACAACCATCTATGCAGCACTCCACCAATCAGGCCTTTATGTAGAGTGGCCAGACAGAAGCCACTCCTCAGTAAAAAGGCACCTAAAGGACTCTGACCATGAGAAGCAAGATTCTCTGGTCTGATAAAACCAAGATTGAACTCGTTGTCTTGAATGCCAAGCTTCACGTCTGGAGGAAACCTAGCACCATCCCTACGGTGGGATGTTTTTCAGCGGCAGGGACTGGGAGACTAGTCAGGATCGAGGGAAAGAGGAATGGAGTACAGAGAGATCCTTGGTGAAAACCTGCTTCAGAGTGCTCAGGACCCCCGACTGGGGCGAAGGTTCATATATTTTTTTAACAATTTTTGCTTTGTCATTATTGGGTATTGTGTGTTGAATGATGAGGATTTTTTTAAATTCCATTTTAGAATAACGTAACGTTCTTGGTAACGTAACAAAATGTGTAAAAAGTCAATGGGTCTGAATACTTTCCAAATGCACTGTATGGCCTGGACTATTGGCTATGTCTAAAGGGCTTATGACCAAGATACCACAATCATTTATGGGCATGCCACACCTTTATAGCTCTTTACACCTTGAATACAGTGTTCTGTAGCTTTCGTAGACTAGCAGCGAAATGGTTAAAGGAGTGCCACATACAACTGCAGTCTGCTAGCAGATTAGATTTTTTATTCAGTAGTCATGGAGCATGATGCCATGTAGAAATGGTTTTAGATAAAAAGGAATAAAAGACAAAAACAATGGATAAGAACCAACAGAAATTAAAACAAGAACCAACAGAAATCGTGAAACCTATAAGCAATGTTCCCTATATTTTTTTCGGGACTGAGTAAGTTTCAAGTCTGCAGAGTTTGCAACTTGAATGGCGTGAAAATTCTGTGCAACTTCCAGCACATTTACTGTGAACACTGAGGCTGTAACTGCTTAAAGTTACAGTTATAACAGTGGCCAAGTAGGCTACTGTGGTTATTTGATCATGTTGGCCTACCATAAAAAAATAATTTGGAGAACATGCAGCCCATAACATTTTAACATGGAAATGTGTGGTGTTCAATGTTTATTATTTTTATTTTACTTTTATTTAACTTAGCAAGTCAGTTAAGAACAAATTCTTATTTTCAATGACAGCCTAGGAACAATGGGTTAACTGCCTTGTTCAGGGGCAGAACGACGAATTGGTTCCTTGTCAGCTCGGGATTTCAAACTTGCAACCTTTCGGTTACTAGCCCAACACTAACCACTAGGCTACCCTGCCGCCCCGGGGTAGGCCTACATTCCATGAGACTTAAAAAACATGTAGGGATTGACAACCTGTTTATCCACTCAGGCAAGGTAACTGAAAATGTTGTGTTGTTTGAAGCAAGAAACCACTTTACAAAATAAAATTCCTGAATTATTCCTATACCATTATTACATAGAATCAGAAAAATTATGCTACCCTCTGCCTATTGGCTACTTAGCTTAATCAAGCCTGTAGGAAGTAACCACTCCACTATTGCTGACTAGAAATTAGCTATAACTGGGCTAATAACGCTACATGCAGTTCTTGCTTTGACCTCAAAACAAGCGCATCTACTCATGACCACTCATGCTATAAAAACAGTCCAGTTCAAAGTGAATGGCACAAATCCATATATGGCAAAGGTCTATTTGCATATAGGGATACTGCAGCTCTGATTGGTTATGGCACACTGGTCTGTGTAGAGCAGGGGTGTCAAACTCAAATACCCAGTGGGCCAAAATGTAAAACCTGAACAAAGTCACGGGCCAACATTGAACAAATTAACCTTTTAATATGGACCCAAACAAGTTTTGCTTTAACATTGAATATGGAACAAGCATCGCTTATTACCATACAATATATAATTTAATAGTGGAGACATGCAAAATCGAATTTCAAATGAAAAAACACATCAATGGCATTCATTTATTAAATAAATAAAATGTAAATAAAAATTGTATGCCTCTTTTCTATTTGCCTTCTGATTTAAATACCAAAATAAACTTTTTCCACTGGCTAATAATTTTACAAATAAAATGATAATAAATCAATCAACCATTCAAGCCCATGCCTTGTAGCAAGAAAAAGTGCATAAAGAAAACATTAATTATTGCACACTGGTCTAATCTGATGTGCCCAAGCCAGATACCTGGCATCTCTTCTTGGATGCTAGTTCATCAATGTCTGGGCTCAAGCTCTGAGCTGAAGAAATCCTCAGTATCGAGCGAAGATGTTCATCAGTCAGACGTCTCCTGTGAGTTGTTTTGGTCATCTTCATCGAGGAGAAAAGTTGCTCGCATAGATAAGTGCTGCCGAACATGGAGAGCATCTGAGCAGCTTGGGTGCAGAGCTGAGGCATTGTGTCAGGGATGAACCGTGGAAACTGTGCGGCGCCCACAGCATCATACTTTGACTTCAGCGTGTCGTTGCACTGGAGTTCAATCAGCTCCATTTGGATGTTGGTTGGTGCATTTTCCACATCAACTGCGAAGGGATTACTAAGCAGTTCAAACTTGCATTTCTGGGCATCGAAGTCGGCAAATCGCCGGCTAAACTCAGCGGCGAGAACACTGAGTTTTTCAGCAAACTGTGCGCATGGGAACACGGCGGTAGAGATCTGCGCTTTTATGGATTGGCAGCAGGGAAAATGGCAAGGGTTTCCTTGCAGCATCTGATTCTCCCACAGGCACAGTTTAGTTTTGAAGGCCCTCACTGCAGCGTACATGTCTGTGATGATGCGCCCCCGCCCCTGAAGCTGCAGGTTCAGCGCATCGAGATGGCTCGAGATGTCACAGAGAAAGGCCAGCTCACACAGGAACTTTTGCTCCCGGAGCTCTGCTGTATCCTTCCCTTTGGTTTCCAGGAATTGACATATTTCCTCACGCAGCTCGAAACATCTGTTCAGTACTTTTCCTCTGCTTAGCCATCTCACCTCTGTGTGATACGGCACGTCTGCGTATTCCGAACCACACTCCTCCAGAAAATATTTAAACTGGCGGTGATTTAGACCTTTGGCTCTTATAAAGTTAACTACCTGTGTTACTGTGGTCATAACATGTTCCATCTTTAGGGCTTTGGCACACAGTGCTTCCTGATGTATGATGCAGTGGTAAACAGTTAGCTCACCTGCACAGTTCTCTTCCCGCATCTTCTCCCGAACCATGCCCACCAGTCCACTCTTTTTACCGCACATCGCTGGCGCACCATCTGTCGTTAATCCAACGAGTTTATCCCACGGCAGCTTTATTTCAGTTACACATTTGGAAACCTCCTCAAAGATTTCCTTTCCTGTGGTTGTGCCATGCATTGATTTGAATCCTAATAGCTCCTCCGTAACACACAGATTTGAGTCCACTCCACGGATGAAGACTGACAGCTGAGCAGTATCAGATGCGTCGCAGCTCTCATCCACAGCGAGGGAGAACGCAACAAAATCTTTTCCCTTTTCCATCAGCTGGTCATACAGATTGGTGGCAAGATCACATGTGCGATCAGCTACTGTGTTCCTGCTCAGGCTCACGTTTGAAAATGCTTGTTTTTTCTCTGGGCATACGAGGTCACAAACCTTCATCATGCACTTTTTCATGAACTCTCCCTCATTAAAGGGCCGGGCTGATTTTGCGATCTCTGCTGCCACTATATAACTAGCCTTTACAGCAGCCTCGCTTTGTGATGTTGCTTTTTTAAACATATTCTGTTGTGAAACCAAACTTCTTTTCATCTCCTCTACTTTCTGGCTCCTTTGAGTCATGTCCAGGTCCTTGTATTTGTCATGGTGTTTCGTTTCATAGTGTCGTCTAATGTTGTACTCCTTACTTACAGCCACGTTGACTCCACAAACAAGACAAACAGGTTTGTCTTTTACATATGTAAACAGATATTCTGCCTCCCACTTGTCCAGAAAGCTCCTGTTTTCTGCCTTTCTTTTCGCCATTTTTGGGAAGGGTTAGCTCGCTGACAGTTGTAGCGTCTATGTTGCTATGACTACTGTCACAGAGGAGAGAGCGTTTTTGGGTCCTGTCCTGATTGGCGCGCAAAAACAGCAGAGCATTATAGGATTCGTAGTATTAGTGGTGAATGCGCTGTATAATACCGGCGGGCCAGCTCTAGTAGTAATTTGGTATTGTCTCGCGGGCCAAATATAATTACCCCGCGGGCCAAATTTGGCCCACGGGCCAGAGTTTGGCACCCATGGTGTAGAGTATGGGCCTGAGTCGTGCCTGTCAAAGCAATAGAATCCTACTCCAATGCTCTCTGCCTACAAGAAAATATCTTACCTAATTCAGTGTTTGGGTATGTTTCATTGAAAGTGGCTAATGTTGCGTTGATTAGATCACAATTCGCACAGTAGAGGGAATTGTTGATAGTGTTAACTAAAGGCGAAAACTTTAGATGTTCAATCTCATGCTTCCCTGCAAGGGCTGACATTTCTACTGCACAGCAGTCCCAGGGGAGCTGCACGCGTGAACATTGCCTAGAAGGTAGTAAGTTATACTGTTGATACAAAGAGTAAGAAGTAACCTAAATTGCACAAGCCAATGCAAATCATACTTCCCCAAAAGGAGAACAACGCTGAAACATCAAAGTCCAAATCTCAACACTGGCATAGATTTTGATGTTTCAGCATTGTTCTGTTTTTTTGTGCTTTGGAATAGCTACTCTCACCATCTTTCTCCACCAGAGTGAAGGGCTCCGTGTCCCAGCCGTCATCGATGGCAGCTGGCTGGACATCCAGGTGGCCGTAGATGCACACAGTCTTCTTACCCGGGTCGGAGCCCAAGGAACCCAGGATGATGGGTGGCAAGGGGATCTCCTCTCCGGAGGGAAGCTGAAGGGGCAAAAATTAAAAGGTCTCACTCAATGGTCTAAAAATCCATCTTTTCCTCTTCTCGCCATTGCACTGACATGAAAGAAATTACCAGGTGAAAAATGAAGAGGAGGAGACAGACTTTCAAGCAACAGATACAGCAAACCAGTTGAAGGAGATCAAGGGGGTCTGAGCCGGCCAGAGGATCGACAGCAGTGTTCTTTCCTGGAAGCCTTTCATGCTCCACAAGGAAGAAGAGGACTAAGTGAGGAAAGACTAGGGTATATTATATACAATGAAAGTAAAGGGAGCAGATGCATTTCAACTCAAAATGTTATGTACAGTTTGACTGCTGAATAGGCTGGTGTTGACACAATCTATGCAGACAATGTAGCTGGGCAACAAGTACCGATTGATAAAACGTTATCACCACACATTTAAAATACAAGGAAGACCAGGTAGCCCTGAAGTGCAGGACTAATGCATGATAAATATGCTACATGGCCAAAAGTATGTGGATACCTGCTCGTCAAACATCTAATTCCAAAATTATGGCCATTAATATGGAGTTAGTCCCCCCTTTGCTGCTATAACAGCCTTCACTTTTCTGGGAAGGCTTTTCCCTAGATGTTGGAACATTGCCACAAGGGCATTAGTGAGGTCGGGCATTGATGTTGGGCGACTAGGCCTGGGTCGCTGTCGGCATTCCAATTCATCCCAAAGGTGTTTGATGGGGTTGAGGTCAGTAGTCTGTGCAGGCCAGTCAAGTTCTTCCACACCAATCTCAACAAACCATTTCGGTATGGACCTCACTTTGTGCAAGGGGGCATTGTCATGCTGAAACAGGAAAGGATCTTCCCAAAACTGTTGCCACAAAGTTGGAAGCACAGAATCATCTAGAATGTCATATGCTGTAGCGTTAAGATTTTCCTTCACTCTCAACCGCACCTGCTCTCTCCAATTCTGAAAGCTCGCCTATGAAAAGCCAACTGACATTTACTGCTGAGGTGCTGAGCTGTTGCACCCTCTACAACCACTGTGATTATTATTATTTGACCCTGCTGGTCATCTATGAACATTTGAACATATTGGCCATGTACTGTTATAATCTCCACCCGGCACAGCCAGAAGAGGACTGGCCACCCCTCAGAGCCTGGTTCCTCTCAGGTTTCTTCATAGGGAGTTTTCCTAGCCACCGTGCTTCTACATCTGCATTTCTTGCTGTTTGGTGTTTTAGGCTTAGTTTCTGTATAGCACTGTGACATCGGCTGATGTAAAAAGCACTTTATAAATACATTTGATTAATTGAGTGATTGGAACCAAGGGGCCTAGCCCGAACCATAAAAAATTGCCCCAGGAAAAGTATTTCTCCTCCACCAAACTTTAGAGTTGGCACCAATGTTCCCTCTAAGCTGCGCTCCCGAGGAATGCCAAGCAGAGCGCATAAGAAATATCTGCCCACAGAGAGAAGCACAAGCTTGAACTTCACTCAACTTTCTAGAGTTTTCCCTGTTAGTTAACATTATCAATGTTTCCGAGTCAATCCAATATTAGCCACTTTCAATGCAACATAATGAAACAAAGCAAACTATTCAAGAGATTATGTTGTAGGCAGAGCACATAGGAGTAGGATTCTATTGCACGTGACTGAGCCCGTAGTCTACACAGACCGGTGTGACATAGCCAATCAGAGATGCAGTTGGCCTATGCAAATAGACTATTGCCATATACAGTGCCTTCGGAAAGTATTCAGACCCCTTGAGTTTTCCACATTTTGATAGGTTACAGCCTTATTCTAAAATGGATTAAATAAAAAAAGAAAGCCTCAGCAATCTACACACAATACCCCATAATGACAAAGCGAAAAGGTTTAGACAATTTTGTAAATTTATAAAATAAAAAAACAAGTACATTTACATAAGTATTCAGACCCTTTGCCATAAGACTATAAGAATTGAGCTCTGGAGAAACCAGTTTCCATTCATCATTCTTGACATGTTTCTACAATTTATTTGAAGTGCACCTGTGGCAAACTCAATTGATTGGACATGATTTGAAAAGGCACACACCTGTCTATATAAGGTCCCACAGTTGACAGTGCATGTCAGAGCAAAAACCAAGCCATGAGGTCGAAGGAATTGTTCGTAGAGCTCTGAGATAGGATTGTGTCGAGGCACAGATCTGGGGAAGGGTAGCAAAACATTTCTGCAGCATTGAAGGTTCCCAAGAACACAGTGGCCTCCATCTTAAATGGAAGAAGATTGGAACTAGAGCTGGCTGCCCGGTCAAACTGAGCAATCAGGGGGAGAAGGGCCTTGGTCAGGGAGGTGACCAAGAACCTGATGGTCACTCTGACAGAGCTCTAGAGTTCCTATATGGAGATGGGAGAACCTTCAAGAAGGACAACCATCTATGCAGCACTCCACCAATTAGGCCTTTATGGTAGAGTGGCCAGACGGAAGCCATTACTCAGTAAAAAAAGGTACATGACAGACCAGCTGGAGTTTACCAAAAGGCACCTAAAGGACTCTCAGACCATGAGAAACAAGATTCTCTGGTCTGATAAAACCAAGATTCAACTCTTTGGCCTGAATGCTAAGCGTCACGTCTGGAGGAAACCTGCTACCATCCCTACGGTGAAGCATGGTGGTGGCAGCATCATCCTGTGGAGGTGTTTTTCAGCGGCAGAGACTGGAAGACTAGTCAGGATCGAGGCAAAGGTGAATGGAGTAAAGTACAGAGATCCTTGATGAAAACCTGCTCCAGAGCACTCAGGACCTCCGACTGGGGCGAAGGTTCACCTTTCAACAGGACAACAAAGCACATAGCCAAGACAACGCAGGAGTCGCATCGGGACAAGTCTCTGAATGTCTGAGTGGCCCAGCCAGAGCCCGATCTGACATCTCTGGATGCTATTTAGTGAGTTATTAGCCCAGTTATAGATCATTTGTAGTCAGCAATAGGGGAGTGATTACTTCCCACAAGAGCACAAAACATGTACATTTATCTTTGAAAAGTGAGTCAGGTAAATAACTGTCAAAGTGGCAGTGTTGTATTTTGAGCATGGCTTGAATAAGCTAAGTAGCCAATAGGGAGAGAGTAGCATAATGTGTCTGATTCCCTGTAATAATGGTATGGGAATAATAAAGCATTTTATTTGTAGTGGTTTCTCGCATCAAACAACATTTTCAGTCATAAACAGGTTAATGTCCTACATTGAACACCACACATTGGCTGCTACTGTAGGCTGAATGATGGAAATAGTTATTCTATGTTAAAATGTTATGGAATGCATTTTTCGCCATTGTTTTTCATTGTAGGCCACTATTGTAGGCATACATTATGATCAAATAGCTACTTGGCCACTGTTATAGCTGTAACTTTAAGCAGGTACAGCCTCAGTGTTCACAGTAAATGCACTGGAAGTTGTACAGAATGTTTGCAGACAGCAGATCTGAAATTTGATCAGTGGCAAAAATGTAGGGAATATTGGTTGGCACTATGCAGTTGGGCAGATAGCGTTCTCCTGGCATCCGCCAAACCCAGATTTGTCTGTCGGACTGCCAGATGGTGAACCATGATTCATCGCTGCAGAGAACACGTTTCCACTGCTACGGAGTCCAATGGAGGCAAGGTTTACACCTTTCCAGCCGACGCTTGGCATTGCGCATGGTGATCTCAGGCTTGTGTGCGGCTGCTCTGCCATGGAAATCCATTTCATGAAGCTCCCAACAAATAGTTATTGTGCTGATGTTGCTTCCAGAGGCAGTTTGGAACTCGGTAGTGAGTGTTGCAATCAAGAACAGACGTTTTTTTACACGCTACTTGCTTTAGCATTCGGCGGTCCCATTCTGTGAGCTTGTGTGGCCAATGACTTCACGGCTGAACCGCTGTTGCTCCTAGATGTTTTTACTTCACAATAACGGCACTTACAGTTGACCGGGGCAGCTCTAGCAGGGCAGAAATTTGACAAACTGACTTGTTAGAAAGGTGGCATCCTACAACAGTGCCAGTTAAAAGTCACTGAGCTCTTCAGTAAGACCATTATACTGCCAATGTTTGAGGCAATGGTGATTTTAAAACAGATTTTAATGGCTGTGATATGAGAGAACTGAGGATGGATCAACAACATTGTAGTTACTCCAGAAAACTAACCTAAATGACAGAGTGAAAAAAAGGAAGAAAGTACAGAATAAAAATATTCTGAAACATGCATCCTGTTTGCAATAAGGCACTTAAGAGAAAATGCTACAAATGTTACAAAGACAGTTACTTTTTGTCCTGAAAACAAAGCCTTAGGTTTGGGGCAAATCCAACACAACACCCCTCTTCATATTTTCAAGCATGGTGGTGGCTACATCATGTTATGGGTATGCTTGTCATCGGCATGGACTAGGGAATTTGTGTGATAAAAACTAACAGAAGAGAGCTAAGAAAACCTGTTTGTCTGTTTTCTGACAGACACTGGAAGACAAAATTAACCTTTCAGCCGGACAATTACCTAAAACACAAGGCCGAATATATGGGCTCCCGAGTGGTGCAGTGGTCTAAGGCACTGCATCTCAGTGCTTGAGGCATCACTACAAACACCCTGGTTTGAATCTACAACTGTCCGTGATTGGGAGTCCCATAGGGAGGCGCACAATTGGCCCAGCGTTGTCCGTGTTTGGCCGGTGTAGGCCATCATTATAGATAAGAATTTGTTCTTAACTGACTTGCCTAGTTAAATAAAGGTTACATTTAAAAATATATATATTTACACTGGAGTTGCTTATCAAGACGACATTGAATGTTTCTGAGTGGCCTAGTTACAGTTATGAAGTAAATCGGCTTGAAAATATATGGCAAGACTGTCAAGCAATGATCAACAACCAACTTGACAGAGCTTGAAGAATTAAAAAAATAACAAATGTGCAAATACTGTACAATCCAGGTGTGCAAAGCGCTTAAGAGACTTACCCAGAAAGACTCAAAGCTGTAATCGGTGCCAAAGTATGTATTGACTCATGGGTGTGAGATATTTCTGTATTTCATTTTCAATACATTCTTTAACATTTCTAAATACACTTTCACTTTGTCATTATGGTGTAAGTGAATGTCGATGGGTGAAATTATATATATTTAAGTAATTTTGAATTCAGACTTTAACACAACATGTGGAATAAGTCATGGGTATGAATAGTTTATTGTGGCACACAGTGCAAAGTCCTACCTTCTGTTTTCCAATGTCCACCATCTCCACTGTGCCCCCCAGCTTCTCAATGTCCTTGGCTGCCATCTCCATCATCTTCTTGATCTCCCCGCGCTTCTCTGGCCAGGCAGACACACTCTGCACTGCCACCCATTGGGCAAGACGCTAGAGGCAGAGTAGAGCGAGAAAATAGTGTTTTTTAAATGTAGGATATTTATTTTGAATTGTTCAACATTGTTTCTTTGGCAACAAGTATTTGTCATGCCAAAAAAAAAAAATGCCTTTTCAATTGAGAGGCTTTGAAGCCAATTTCATACTCACTCAGTTCATGTTCAATAATCAAGTTTCATAGTTCTCGGTCGTCTTTTTAAATAAGGAGTCAATTTGTTTTCAGCACTTTTATTTCTATGACTTAGCAAATAATCTTGTTGCAATACACATCATATCGATTCCTAAGTATAGTGATAATATTGTATTGTGAGGTTCCTAGCAATTCCCAGCCCTATACTTGTTCTTCAAGTTTATGAATAGGAAAACCCACAAACACATTACTTGGTTCTTGTGGCAAGGAAGTGAAGTCTGAGGCACTAAACCTAATACCCTACAGTGGTGTGGTGTCCTATCTTATGTTCTGGTGTTGTTTTTGCTACCATGTCAGTTCTTGCTACTCGTGATCTAAAGGGGTTGAAGAAGTGAAAGCAATAGCATGCCATTACCAGGCTAAGATTTGACTCTGTTCTTATCAAGTCCTTCTAAATCTGAAGTTTAAGAAATTAAATAATTTAATATCATTTGAGATTCACATGCAAAGTAATGTTCGTCAAAACATTAGTATGGCTAGTCCCAAATGCATGAATCAACTCAGTCAAGTCGCAGATAGTAAAACATGACTAAATGCATTATCATAATTCAAGTAATGAGAAAAGGCTACCTCAATGTACAGCTCCTGGTGTTCGTCCACATATTTAAAAAGTGCTGGAAGATGAGCCATGATGAGCTAAAGAGTTTACTGGAGTCTAAGAGCTGTTGAGACAGACAGACTAACGTTACTTTGGACTACGAACTGACAGGGAGAAATGCACATGCCTCAACAATCTACTGTAACATGTTATCGACCATTAGCTCCTCCCAAACTGCTGACTGTGACACCAGAAGTACGTTAGTTGTGACCGCATGATATTATCTCTGAAACCCTGAACATTACAAACAACAAAGTAACAGTCAACTTCTAGCCAATAGTTTTTTTATTTTTTATGGCAACATAGTTTAAACCTTTTTGGAACAGATTCTAAACTTGTTGCTGGGAATGTGATGGTCAGCAAACAGAGGCAAGTCACCCTCAGCTAGCTACTGTACTTAGCTAACGTTAGTTATCTACAGTAGCTAAATTAATAACGTTAGTGTATCTAACGTTAGCACGATGCTTTCAGGGTAAGACAAAGTAATGCACCAATAAAGCTAGCTACAAAACACAATAACAAGCCAATTTAGCTAGCTACATTGGTTAGCCAGCTAGCTAGCAAACACTGGCAAGTTTAGCTTACTATTTAACAAGTCAGTAGAGCACGCTAAATGAGCTCCGAAATATATTGTGAAATATGACTACAACTGTGTTGCAAAGACATTTCAGAAAATGACAGTCATCACCATCGGGCACTTTTGCTTACTCACTGTAGAAAAAGATTGTGCTGCGCTTCTTCCTCTCAGGGGTGTATTAAATGAGGGGATTCGATTAATCTGTCCCGGGCGCCCATGTAGGCGTGCTTTGCACCGGGTGAAAGTTGATTGGGATTCGCTTTGGAACCGGGCTGCCTCGCGGGCGTGAGCTCGGGGTGCTCTGTTCAAAGCCCACGGCTCCAAATAAAAATGACGTAATTAACCACGATGAGTAATGAGTATGATTATGTTATAAAAACGCTTTATCTGCATTCACAATGAAAATTAAGACAGATTTTTTTGGGAAAATATATATTTCTGGGCGAAGCACCAAACTGCCTTGTAGACAACATGACCTGGGCGAAGCACCAAACTAGCTTGTAGACATGACCTGCGCAAATTACTGTTCAATTTGAGAAGAGCACTCCTCCCTCACCGCTTTTGCCCGTTCACGTCACGGGCCATAAACCGGTACCCAGCGGCTCCGCAAAATCCAATTTGCTTAGTGTCTTGTTTGGCACACTTTGTATAAAATAATAAAATGCAGTAACTACAGGATATTTCTTAACGTAGGTCTTTTTTTAGCTAGCTATAACTGGAATGTTCACGTATCGCCAACCAGGATCAAACTGCCCATAACCTAACCATTTGGGTGGTCTTAACCAATCATCGCACAGTATGATATGGTGGTAGAATGCATCCAATTACAATTCAGTATGTTTACACATATGAATATTACACTTAGTAGTTGAAACAGTTGCAAACTAAAACTAATATTTCTGTTGGACAAATTCAGGGAGGTCCCTCCCCGTTTCGTTCCGTTTGCTTTCTTTTAAGAATCGTTTTGCAACAGAATCGGCATAATGAATATGTCCCTGGCCAATGTCTTCTAGATTTCCACAACGTGAGATTGGCCGTGTTCGATAGCATCAAACCCATGATTTATCTTGGGTAAATTGTGACTGATTGACTGATTTACAAATAAGAATTAATCATTATTTATGATACAAGGTGCTTTGTAGAAGAGTTTGTTGGCGGTTGGTTCCCGTGTGGTGCAGCGATCTAAGGCACTGCATCTCAGTGCTAGAGTGTCACTACAGACCCTGGTTTAATTCTGGGCTGTATTACAACTGGCCATGATTGGGAGTTCCATGGGTAGTGCACAATTGGCCCAATGTCGCCCGGGTTAGCGTTTGGCCGGGATAAGCCGTCATTGTAAATAAGAATGTGTTCTTGACTGACTTGCCTAGTTAAATAAAGGTTAAATACAAATGTTTAATAAAAAGGCGGCTGCAATGTCGAACAAGCCCATTCTCTTTCGGTCGGAACAAGACCCAGTCATCTGGGAATTTTTTTCCAGAAATAAAATAAATATACCTTATTTACATAAGTATTCAGACCCTTTGCTATGAGACTCAAAATTGAGCTCAGGTGAATCCTGTTTCCATTGTTCATCCTTAAGATTGGATTAGAGTCCACCTGTGGTAAATTCGATTGAATCGACATGATTTGGAAAGGCACACACCTGTTTATATAAGGAACCACAGTTGACAGTGCATGACAGAGAAAAAACCAAGCCATGCGGTCGAAGGAATTGTCCGTAGTGCTCCGAGACAGGATTGTGTCGAGGCACAGATCTGGGGGAAGGGTACCAAAACATTTTTGCCGCATTGAAAATCTCCAAGAACACCGTGGCTTCCATCATCCTTAAATGGAATAAGTTTGGAACCACCAAGACTCTTCCTAGAGCTGACTGCCTGGCCAAACTGAGCAATCAGGTGGAGAAGGGCCTTGGTCAGGGAGGTGACCAAGAACCCGATGATCACTGACAGAGCTCCAGAGTTCTTCTGTGGAGATGGGAGAACCTTCCAGAAGGACAACCATCTCTGCAGCACTCCACCAATCAGGTCTTTATGGTAGAGGGGCCAGATGGAAGCCACTCCTCAGTAAAAGGCACATGACAGCCCGCTTGGAGTTTGCAAAAAGGCACCTAAAGGACTCTCAGACCATGAGAAACAAGATTCTCTGGTCTGATGAAACCAAGATTAAACTCCAAGACATAATGTCTGAAGGAAACCTGGCACCATCCATACGGTGAAGCCGGTGAAGCCGTGAGAGGATTTGCAGAGAATAATGGGAGAAACTCCACAAATACAGATGTGCCAAGCTTGTAGCGTCATACCCAAGAAGACTCGAGGCTGTCATTTCTCCCGAAGGTGCTTCAACAAAGTACTGAGTAAAGGATCTGAATACAGTCGTGGCCAAAAGTTGAGAATTACACAAATATTAATTTTCACAAAGTGTGCTGCCTCAGTTTGTATGATGGCAATTTGCATATACTCCAGAATGTTATGAAGACTGATCAGATGAATTGCAATTAATTGCAAAGACCCTCTTTGCCATGCAATGGAACTGAATCCCCAAAAAACATGTAAACTGCATTTCAGCCCTTCCACAAAAGGACCAGCTGACATCATGTCAGTGATTCTCTCATTAACACAGGTGTGAGTGTTGAGGAGGACAAGGCTGGAGATGACTCTGTCATGCTGATTGAGTTCGAATAACAGACTGGAAGCTTCAAAAGGAGGGTGGTGTTTGGAATCATTGTTCTTCCTCTGTCAACCATGGTTACCTGCAAGGGAACATGTGCCGTCATCATTGCTGTGCACAAAAAGTGCTTCACAGGCAAGGATATTGCTGCCAGTAAGATTGCACCTAAACCAACCATTTATCAGATCATCAAGAACTTCAAGGAGAGTGGTTTAATTGTTGTGAAGAAGGGTCGCCCAAGAAAGTCCAGCAAGCATCAGAACCGTCTCCTAAAGTTGTTTCAGCTCCAGGATCGGTGCACCACCAGTACAGAGCTTTCACAGGAATGGCAGCAGGCAGGTGTGAGTGCATTTGCACGCACAGTGAGGCAAAGACTTTTGGAGGATGGCCTGGTGTCAAGAAGGGCAGCAAAGAAGCCACTTCTCTCCAGGAAAAACAGGGACAGACTGATATTCTGCAAAAGGTACAGGGATTGGACTGCTGAGGACTGGGGTAAAGTCATTTTCTCTGATGAATCCCCTTCCCGATTGCTTGGCGAATCCGGAAAATAGCTTGTCCGGAGAAGACAAGGTGAGTGCTACCATCAGTCCTGTGTCATGCCAACAGTAAAGCATCCTGAGACCATTCATGTGTGAGGTTGCTTCTCAGCCAAGGAAGTGGGCTCACTCACAATTTTGCCTAAGAACACAGCCATGAATAAAGAATGTCACCAACACATTCTCTGAGAGCAACTTATCCCAACCGTCCAGGAACAGTTTGGTGACAAACAATGCCTTTTCCAGCATGATAGAGCACCTTGCCATAAGGCAATGCACCTGAAAGTTCACGTGTTCCAGATGAAAATAAATATATTTTTTATAAAAAATACATGTTTACGTTCAAATGCCTCTCCTGTGAAACTGATGTGTGACATACACCTAGTTTCCTGAAACAGGTCAAATGTACATACACAGTCATTTAAAAAAAAACTTTATGCATGTGAGGACACAAAAAACATTGATAATCTATATTTTGAAGTCTGCAGATAAATGCCCATATTTGTCTTGCATTGTTTGACATGCCATGGTTCACTGCCCTTTCTGGTGAATGTGTTAGCAAAACTCTGTATGAGTCAGTCGATATCCTTTGTGGTGTGTTGTCAGGACATGCAATCCTGACTGTTAGTATGAATCACTTGAAAATCCAGAGCATTCACTCATTGCCAAACATCTTAAAGCTGTACATCCGTAATTCAAAGAACAGCAAACAGACAGCCCTGCCACTTGTTTTGCTACAAAGCTGTGGGATGAGGCTGGAACAATAAAGCCACTCAATTTATAAACAGAGCCATTGATGCAGGGACTGACCAATGAGATCAACGTGAGAGTTTTAACCATATTAAAACTCTAGTATACATTGTTTGGACTGATGAGTCCAACTTTGATATAGCTCTAGTCTATATTGTTTGTCAAGCAATAGCAACATTTTCTTAATAAATACCCATGTTGAATAGCCATGGGTCTACTCTATCCTTACCTATATATACTCTTTTTAAGGCCAGGATTCAATCAGATCGCAGGTTATAGGCATTGCAGCTTTGAAAGGGAATTTCCGATTGAGCCGTCGTATGCAGTGTTTACCGGGAATGTGCCTTTAACATTTCTATTGGTTTTCCTGTATCTGTGCATGTGCCCTCTTAAGGATCCGCTCCTTTTTTTCAATTTTCGTCTTGAATGACATACCCAAATCTAACTGCCTGTAACTCAGGCGCTAAAGCAATGATATGCATATTCTTGGTACCATTTGAAAGGAAACACTTTGAAGTTTGTGGAAATGTGAAAGGAATGTAAGAGAGTGTTAAATAAGTCAAAATATATTTTAGATTTTAGATTCTTCAAAGTTGCCAACCTTTGCCTTGATGACAGCTTTGCACACTCTTGGCATTCTCTCAACCAGTTTCATGAGGTAGTCACCTGGAATGCATTTCAATTAACAGGTGTGCATTGTTAAAAGTGAATTTGTGGAATTTCTTTCCTTCTTAATGTGTTTGAGCCAATCAGTTATGTTGTGACAAGGTAGGGGTGGTATACAGAAGATAGACCTATTTGGTAAAAGACCAAGTCCATATTATTGCAAGAACAGCTCAAAAAGGCAAAGAGAAATGACATTCCATCATTACTTTAAGACATGAAGGTCAGTCAATCCGGAACATTTAAAAAACTTTGAAAGTTTCTTCAAGTGCAGTCACAAAAACTATGAAACTCTATGATGGAACTGGCTCTCATGAGGACCGCCACAGGAAAGGAAGACCCAGAGTTACCTCTGCTATGTTCATTAGAGTTAATTGCACCTCAGATTGCAGCCCAAATAAATGATTCACAGAGTTCAAGTAACAGACACATCTCAACATCAACTGTTCAGAGGAGGCTGCGTGAATCAGGCCTTCATGGTCAAATTGCTGCAAAGAAACCACTACTAAAGGACACCAATAAGAATAAGAGACTTGCTTGGGCCAAGAAACATGAGCAATGGACATTAGACTGGTGGAAATCTGTCCTTTGGTCTGATGAGTCCAAATGTAAGATTTTTTTTGTTCCCACCACTGTGTCTTTGTGAGACGCAGAGTAGGTGAACGGATGATCTCTGCATGTGTGGTTCCCACCGTGAAGCATGGAGGAGTAGTTGTGAGGGTGTGGGGGAGCTTTGCTGGTGACACGGTCTATTATTTATTTTGAATTCAAGGCACACTTAACCAGCATGGCTACCACTGCATTCTGCAGCGATATGCAATCCCATCTGGTTTGCGCTTAGTGGGACTTAGTGGGACTATCATTTATTTTTCAACAGGACAACACACCTCCAGGCTGTGTAAGGGCTATTTGACCAAGGAGAGTGATGGAGTGCTGCATCAGATGACATGTCCTCCACAATCACCCGACCTCAATTGAGATGTTTTGGGATGATTTGGACCGCAGAGTGAAGGAAAAGCAGCCAGCAAGGTCTCAGCATATGTGGAAAAAGACTGTTGGAAAAGCAGTCCAGGTGATGTAATTTTTTTTATATCAAGACATATTGATGCCATCAGTCAATTGTGCTACCTGTCAATGATTTTAGAGGATGGTATAGTGATGATTTAAATGGTTTCACTGTCCAGATCCATCTACACTTTTGAGATATCCAGGCACAATGTGTGCCTGATATATCTCCAGAGGTGGTAAGAAAGAGCTAATCACAATCAGATAACTATGTATTTTTTCCCTGCCTCTCCAGGGAGTCCTGTAAACTTTCCCCCCGGTTGATCGGCCCGTTCCCCATCTAGAGTTATTAGCCCCACTGCTGTTCATCTTTTGTTACCACGTACCCTCCGTATTCACCCCACTTTCCATGTATCTAGGATTAAGCCCATGTCTCACAGCCCTTTGTCTTCTGTTTCCAAGCCCTCTTCCCCGTGTCATTGATGGTCATCCGGCATACACAGTGAGACACCTCCCTGAGTGTTCGACCACGGGGCAGGGGTTTCCAGTACCTGGTGGACTGGGAGGGTTACGGCCTGGAAGAGAGGTGCTGGGTCCCCGCTAGAGACGTCCTGGACCCAGCCCTCATTGCCGATCAACCGGTTATGTGCCCAGGTGCCCAGGTACTGTCACACCCTGATCTGTTTTACCTGTTTTACCTGTCTTTGATTGTTTCCACCCCCCTCCAAGTGTCGCCCATTATCCCCTGTGTATTTATATCTGTGATTTCTGTCTGTGCCAGTTCGTCTTTCAAGCCTACCAGCGCTTTGTCTCAGCTCCTGCTTTTCCCCAGTCTCTTTTTCTCGCCCTCTTGGTTTTGGCCCTTGCCTGTCCTGTCTCTGAGCCCGCCTGCCTGACCACTCTGCCTTAGCCTGCCTGCCGTCCTGTACTTTTGCCCAACCACTAGATTACCGGCCTCTGCCTGACCTAAGCCTGCCTGCCGTCCTGTAACTTTCCCTCTCTTCTCTGGACTATTTACCCCTGCCTTGACCTGTCTATTTGTCTGCCCGTTTTGGTTTATTCAACTATTGGTTATCTGACGTGGTCTGCATCTGGGTCTTAACTTCATATCTGATAAGGGCAACTTTAGAGATCCCTGTTTTTTTTACAGTCAAAAGACTAGTGTCAAAATTGACTGCCAAGTCTAATTAGGATCATTTTTGTCTAATGCTGCGTTCGTAACTGGAAATCGGTATTGTGTATGTATATATAAATAATTACACAGTACCAGCCAAGTTTGGACACACCTACACATTCAAGGGTTTTTCTTTCTTTTTAAAACTATTTTCTACATTGTAGAATAGTAGTGAAGACATCAAAACTATCGAATTATATAGTAACCAAAAAATGAAGAATCAAAAATCTATTTTGATTTGTTAAAAGTAGCCACCCTTTGCATTGATCACAGCTTTGCACACTTAGATGAATTATACTTGTGAGCAAACATTTCATAAATTTAGGTTGCATAAAGGGACATATGAAGAAATCTCTATCATTCTCTGTTTACCACATACGATTGGGAAAAATACATTTGAAAGGCCCTCCAACTGGTAATTACGAGTGGGAAACATCCTCTAATACTTCTGACTTCTATACTTTTGCCCAACCTCTGGATTACCGGCCTACTATGTCACCTACTAAGGAAATTACCCTGACAACAGCATTTTCGGCAGTTAAATGCAACTATTAAAATGCTAATATGGTTTTGAACGCTATAGGGTTTTTGTATTTTTTATTTTACCTTTATTTAACTAGGCAAGTCAGTTAAGAACACATTTTTATTTTCAATGACGGCCTAGGAACAGTGGGTTAACTGCCTGTTCAGGGGCAGAACGGCAGTTTTGTACCTTGTCAGCTCGGGGATTTGAACTTGCAACCTTCCGGTTACTAGTCCAACGCTCTAACCACTAGGCTACCCTGCCGCTACAAGCCTGATAGCTGTACTTTTATGGTTGACACAGCTTGTTGGCCCTTATCCAATCGGGTGTTTCTCAACGAGTTCAGGTGAACGCATCCAACAGGTATTTACAACTTCACAATTAGTTTCCACCTCCAACTTGGAGTTCAAGGAAGATAGACGAGTTTCCCACTAGTAATTACCAGTTAGAGGGCCATTCAAATAGATATTTGTTACCCAGAAATGATTTGATATTGAGAATGTCTGCACTGGGCCTTTTTAATGAAATAAAGTACTTCTTAATGGCAAGACAAGGTCTCAATTTCACTGTCATGTATGTTTGTAAACAGTCTTTCAACATCACTTGCAATTGCTGAATTGTATTTGGTTCCCTGTAAGCTGTCTATGGACAAGGAGACCGTTATACATGCATTGGGTTTGTTTACCTGGCCATCATCATCAACTGCTAATTCAGCATTTTTGATAACCTGAACTCTGCTTTGACTTGTGTCGCTTCCACCTTATTTTTTTCTATTTTTCTATGGTGTAATTCTTCAAAATCTCTGAAGATATCTTAATTGCCGCTAAATTGTTGGTCAACAATTTACTATAGGAGCGTATACAGATAAGGCCTTCATAACACCTTTATGAAGCCAATCATGAGACCTTTGTGAATTTTGAAGGATTATTCATAACAACCGTAATCCATTTATTCAACATCATTCATGAGGCGATTTCAAATTAAAACTCTTAAAGGTGTTATGAATACCTTACCCCGTAGAGCAAAGTGTTAACAATTGTTGCATTATAGCATGTTTAAATAATTCTAAGAGGATTTCTGCAGACATTATTTCTCCAGTTAATGTTGATTTGAAAGGCTTTTATTACATGTGTTAAATTGTATGATAAAGAAACAAGTGCTGTATTGCAGACTTTCAAATATAGTGAGTTAATAGCTTAAATCAGCAGGGGAAATGACAAAAATCAAAAATAATATTTATGTGTATATAAATGATTAAATTACATAAATGCATAATATACCAGCTCAGCTGTAGCTTTGACTAAAATGAGAAATACTGTATAATATTAAAAAGTAGTACATTATGGAAACACGTGACCTATTAACCCTATCAAGAACAATGCAATTTTGTTATAAAAATATAAGCAAGTCCGTGTTTGATCTTCTCAAAAGTAATGGTGTATGGATTACATGAAAAATATATTATTTGTTGTGATGATGAGCAGACATAGATGATTGGCTGTTATTTTGATAGTCTTGTCACCTCAGAAGATGGCGTTTCTTGTGGTGTACTGTACGTTGTAAGCTCTGTGTTGTTGCCAGCGTCTCCTTAAAGCTGCACAGCCGCCACATAGCATGCACTGCAAAACAAGGATGGAGAAGTATGATTCACATGTAAAATCAAATCATTGCAGAGATTTAGCATATTTTTTTATTAAATACTCTGTAAAATATGTAAATAGTATACACAGTACACAAGTGAACACAGGCCTATACGTACACATAGCAGGATCCACAGGGGTACCAGAATGATAGCGATGCCACAGGGGATGATAATAGCCAGAGCCCAGCCAGGAAAACCTCTGTCACTTGTACTGAAAGGAGTGGTCAGCAAAATGGTAGTAGGTGGTGAGGTAGTTGTTGTTGGTGCAACAGTGGTTGTTAGGAGACCTAGAATACAAAGTGAACAATATTTAGAGGGTATTATAAACTTGTGATATATGAAATTGTTTTCACATTTGAGTGTTACACACAAGTTGTTACATGCAGTTTGATGACTCACTGGCATCAAAAAAGCATAGCAATCATGACCAATGACAACAAAATCAGCGTACCTGAGACTTTTAAAACATCCCCTAGAAAGGCACTAGGGAGGTTGACGTCTTTCTCTTTGTATACATACGTCACGTTTGCCCTGATTTGATTGCCAACAACACTGTAAAGATAAAAATGGTTTCCTGTGAGAGTTGAACTGTGGAATGTGTGAACAAGACCTATTCATGGAAATAATCCTAATATCAGATCATATAAATCATATGTAGTACTGATCCACAACTGGAACATATACAACACATGCTACCTCCATCCTGTTTAGCCGTACAGACAGCAGCTGTATGAAATCAGCAGACATTCTAAAGAGTGCAGTTAAGAAAACTGGGTTGTTTTGGGAGGGCTTGAAGTTGTACTCACCTAAATTTGGCTTTGGGAAAGTCAAATTGTTTGCCGTTTGGTTCACTGAGAATATCATGCAGCTAAAAGGAGACATAAAATTAAGTTCTGAATTATTAAGATGATCTGACAGGACCATGGATGGTTATGGATTTCATGTCCAGGTTTTTAGATGTATTATGGCCAATATGGCCCTTAAACATTCCTGTTGAATTCTGTTGATCAACTTTACAGTACAATATCCTAGATTGAGTAATCTAGTACGAAAAAGTATCTTACTAGGCTGTTAATTGAATCCTGTATCTGGCTGTAGGTATCATCGGTGAAAGTGACTCTAGCACTTTGAAGCAGTCTCTCCTCCATGGATACATTGGTTATTTTGAAACCAAGATCAACAGCAAATGAAGTATCTGAAAGTTCTGTGAGCACAAAAAAAACATCACTATATTTATTTTATTTAACCTTTAGTTAACTAGGCAAATCAATTAAGAACACATTCTCATTTACAATTTACTATAGCAGCAGACAAAATGACCTGTTAGAATTTATGAGTTTCAACAAAGCTGATTCTGTGTGGAAAAGTCACATTTAAGAAGTATTTAGAAAATGGTAGCAGTTAATTGTTTACTTATTAATAAACAATTATTCTAAGCAGACTTAATTATCTTGAATTTTAGGAGGAAATCTGTTTTTCAAAGTTTTTAAAATCATACTTCATGATATAAGCCGAATTTGTTCAACTCACTGATATAAGTTGCATTCTGGAGGGTGGCTTGAGTGTTTCTTTGAATTTTGAAGGT
This sequence comes from Oncorhynchus clarkii lewisi, assembly GCF_045791955.1. Classification (NCBI taxonomy): domain Eukaryota; kingdom Metazoa; phylum Chordata; class Actinopteri; order Salmoniformes; family Salmonidae; genus Oncorhynchus; species Oncorhynchus clarkii. The sequence continues at coordinate 42,091,271 of NC_092164.1, forward strand.
CCTGAATTGTGTAGACAGTTTCTTGTCGACGGCACCAAGGACGACATCCTTACTGGGGACTGCTGCGTTGAGCTGGAACTCTAGTCTTACAAAAACCACCACTGTGCCAAATCTGAGAGAAATTGATAATACATTTGGACATTTTGTATGCTTTTATGAAAGCATTTGTGGTTAATGGCAGAGATACATTTGTCTTTGTTGCAAGGCTTCCTTGATTGACAATAAATATATATTAAATGATTTTGCTTACCTAGTTGATGCCACTGAAGCCGTAGAAGTTGAAGTAAATGTTGCAGTTGTGGTTGTCGAGGTAGGAAGTGCAATTGTGGTTGTACTTGTAGGAGCTGCTGTTCTAGTTGTAATAGGCGCTGCAGTTGTGGAGGTTGAAGGACCTGCATTTGTAGTTGTAGTAGAAGTTGCAGTGGCGGTCGTCATTGATATGGTTTTAGGACCCGCAGTTGTGATTGGTGTTGTAGGAGCTACAGTTGTGATTTCTGTATTAGCTTCAGTTGTGGTTGTCGTAGGAGGTAAAATGGTAGTAGGACCTGCAGTTGAAATTGACATTGTTGGAGCTACAGTTGTTGAAGTGGATGTTGTTGTGGTTGTCGTAGGCGATACAGTTGTGGTTGTCGAAGGAGGTAAAATGTTAGTAGGACCTGCAGTTGTGATTGACGTAGTAGGTGCTGCTGTTTTGTTTGTGGAAGCAGCTACAATTGTTGTTATAGGAGCTGCTGCAGTTGTGGTCGTGGGACCAACAGTTGTTGAAGTAGAAGCTGCAATTGTGGGGGTCATTGTGGGGGTCATAAGAGCTGCAGTTGTGATTTCTGTAGGAGCTTCAGTTGTGATTGTCTTAGTAGTCAAAATGGTAGTAGGACCTGCAGTTGTGATTGATGTAGTAGGTGCTGCACCTATGATTGTGGAAGCGTCTGCAGTTGTTGTTGTAGGTGATGCTACAGTTGTAGTTGAAGTTGCAATTGTGGGGGGCATAGGAGCTACAGTTGTGATGTCTGTTGGAGCTTCAGTTGAGGTTGTCGTTGGAATTAAATTGGTAGTAGGAGCTGCAGTTGAGATTGACATTGTAGGAGCTACAGTTGTTGTAGTGGATGTTGTTGTGGTTGTTGAAGGAGGTAAAATGGTAGTAGGACCTGCAGTTGTGAATAAAGTAGTTGGTGCTGAAGTTGTAGAGGTCGTAGGAGCAAGAGTTGTTGTTGTAGGAGCTGCATTTGGGATTGGCTTTGAAGGAGCTAATGTTGAGGTATTAGCTGCAGTTGTCGTAGGGACTGTTGTTGCTGATGTCGTTGGTGCTGCAGTTTTTGTAGAGAGAGCTTCAGTTGTGGTTGCAGTAGGGGATGCATTAGTGGTTGTGGAAGCAGCTACAGTTGTTGTTTTAGGTGCTTCTGCAGTTGTAGTGGTCGTGGTAGCTACAGTTGTTGAAGTAGAAACTGCAATTGTGGGGGTCATAAGAGCTACAGTTGTGATTGACGTAGTAGGTGCTGCTGTTGTGTTTATGGAAGCAGCTACAGTTGTTGTTATAGGAGCTGATGCAGTTGTAGTGGTCGTGGGAGCTACAGTTGTTGAAGTAGAAGTTGCAATTGTGGGGGTCATAAGAGCTACAGTTGGGATTTCTGTAGGAGCTTCAGTTGTGATTGTCTCCGGGGTCAAAGTGGTAGTAGGACCTGCAGTTGTGATTGATGTAGTAGGTGCTGCACCTGTGGTTGTGAAAGCATCTGCAGTTGTTGTTGTAGGTGATGCTACAGTTGTAGTTGAAGTTGCAATTGTGGGGGGCATAGGAGCTACAGTTGTGATGTCTGTTGGAGCTTCAGTTGAGGTTGTCGTTGGAGTTAAATTGGTAGTAGGACCTGCAGTTGAGATTGAGGTAGTAGATGCTGCACTTGTGGTTGTAGGTGATGCTACAGTTGTAGTTGAAGTTGCAATTGTGGGGTGCATAGGAGCTACAGTTGTGATGTCTTCAGGAGCTTCAGTTGTGGTTGTCATTGGAGTTAAATTGGTAGTAGGACCTGCAGTTGAGATTGACATTGTAGGAGCTACAGTTGTTCTAGTGGATGTTGCTGTGGTTGTCGAAGGAGGTAAAATGGTAGTAGGACCTGCAGTTGTGAATGAAGTAGTGGGTGCTGAAGTTGTAGAGGTTGTAGGAGCAAGAGTTGTTGTTGTAGGAGCTGCAGTTGGGATTGGCATTGAAGGAGCTACAGTTGAGGAATTAGCTGCAGTTGTCGTTGGGACTGTTGTTCCTAAAGTCATTGGTGCTACAGTTGTTGTAGAAGGAGCTTCTGTTGTGGTTGCAGTAGGGGATGCAGTAGTAATTGTAGAAGCAGCTACAGTTGTTGTTGTAGGAGCTTCTGCAGTTGTAGTGATCGTGGGAGCTACAGTTGTTGAAGAGATTGATGTTGTAGGTGCTGCACCTGTGGTTGTGGAAGCATCTGCAGTTGTTGTTGTAGGTGATGCTACAGTTGTAGTTGAAGTTGCAATTGTGGGGTGCATAGGAGCTACAGTTGTAATGTCTGTAGGAGCTTCAGTTGTGGTTGTCATTGGAGTTAAATTGGTAGTAGGACCTGCAGTTGAGATTGACATTGTAGGAGCTACAGTTGTTCTAGTGGATGTTGCTGTGGTTGTCGTAGGTGATACAGTTGTGGTTGTTGAAGGGGGTAAAATGGTAGTAGGACCTGCAGTTGTGAATGACGTAGTGGGTTCTGAAGTTGTAGAGGTTATAGCAGCAAGAGTTGTTGTTGTAGGAGCTGCAGTTGTGATTGGCATTGAAGGAGCTACAGTTGAGGTATTAGCTGCAGTTGTCGTAGGGACTGTTGTTGCTGATGTCGTTGGTGCTACAGTTTTTGTAGAGAGAGCTTCAGTTGTGGTTGCAGTAGGGGATGCATTAGTGATTGTGGAAGCAGCTACAGTTGTTGTTGTAGGGGTTTCTGCCGTTGTAGTGGTCATGGTAGCTACAGTTGCTGAAGTAGAAACTGCAATTGTGGGGGTCATAAGAGCTACAGTTGTGATTTCTGTAGGACCTGCAGTTGTGATTGGCATTGAAGGAGCTACAGTTGAGGAATTAGCTGCAGTTGTCGTTGGGACTGTTGTTCCTAAAGTCATTGGAGCTACAGTTGTTGTAGAAGGAGCTTCTGTTGTGGTTGCAGTAGGGGATGCAGTAGTAATTGTAGAAGCAGCTACAGTTGTTGTTGTAGGAGCTTCTGCAGTTGTAGTGATCGTTGGAGCTACAGTTGTTGAAGAAGAAGTTGCAATTGTGGGGTTCAAAGGAGCTACAGTAGTGATGTCTATAGGAGCCTCAGTTGTGATTGTCGTTGGAGTTAAAATGGTAGTAGGACCTGCAGTTGTGATTGATGTAGTAGGTGCTGCACCTGTGTTTGTGGAAGCATCTGCAGTTGTTGTTGTAGGTGATGCTACAGTTGTTGTTGAAGTTGCAATTGTGGGGGGCATAAGAGCTACAGTTGTGATTTCTGTAGGAGCTTCAGTTGTGATTGTCTTAGGAGTCAAAATGGTAGTAGGACCTGCAGTTGTGATTGATGTAGTAAGTGCTGCACCTGTGGTTGTGGAAGCATCTGCAGTTGTTGTTATAGGTGAAGCTGCAGTTGAAGTTGCAATTGTGGAGGGCATAGGAGCTACAGTTGTGATGTCTGTAAGAGCTTCAGTTGTGGTTGTCGTTGGAGTTAAATTGGTAGTAGGACCTGCAGTTGAGATTGACATTGAAGGAGCTACAGCTGTTGTAGTGGATGTTGTTGTGGTTGTCGAAGGAGGTAAAATGGTAGTAGGACCTGCAGTTGTGAATGACGTAGTGGGTTCTGAAGTTGTAGAGGTTATAGCAGCAAGAGTTGTTGTTGTAGGAGCTGCAGTTGTGATTGGCATTGAAGGAGCTACAGTTGAGGTATTAGCTGCAGTTGTCGTAGGGACTGTTGTTGCTGATGTCGTTGGTGCTACAGTTTTTGTAGAGAGAGCTTCAGTTGTGGTTGCAGTAGGGGATGCATTAGTGGTTGTGGAAGCGGCTACAGTTGTTGTTGTAGGGGTTTCTGCCGTTGTAGTGGTCGTGGTAGCTACAGTTGCTGAAGTAGAAACTGCAATTGTGGGGGTCATAAGAGCTACAGTTGTGATTTCTGTAGGACCTGCAGTTGTGATTGGCATTGAAGGAGCTACAGTTGAGGAATTAGCTGCAGTTGTCATTGGGACTGTTGTTCCTAAAGTCATTGGAGCTATAGTTGTTGTAGAAGGAGCTTCTGTTGTGGTTGCAGTAGGAGATGCAGTAGTAATTGTAGAAGCAGCTACAGTTGTTGTTGTAGGAGCTTCTGCAGTTGTAGTGATCGTTGGAGCTACAGTTGTTGAAGAAGAAGTTGCAATTGTGGGGTTCAAAGGAGCTACAGTAGTGATGTCTATAGGAGCCTCAGTTGTGATTGTCGTTGGAGTTAAAATGGTAGTAGGACCTGCAGTTGTGATTGATGTAGTAGGTGCTGCACCTGTGTTTGTGGAAGCATCTGCAGTTGTTGTTGTAGGTGATGCTACAGATGTTGTTGAAGTTGCAATTGTGGGGGGCATAAGAGCTACAGTTGTGATTTCTGTAGGAGCTTCAGTTGTGATTGTCTTAGGAGTCAAAATGGTAGTAGGACCTGCAGTTGTGATTGATGTAGTAAGTGCTGCACCTGTGGTTGTGGAAGCATCTGCAGTTGTTGTTATAGGTGAAGCTGCAGTTGAAGTTGCAATTGTGGGGGGCATAGGAGCTACAGTTGTGATGTCTGTAAGAGCTTCAGTTGTGGTTGTCGTTGGAGTTAAATTGGTAGTAGGACCTGCAGTTGAGATTGACATTGAAGGAGCTACAGCTTTTGTAGTGGATGTTGTTGTGGTTGTCGAAGGAGGTAAAATGGTAGTAGGACCTGCAGTTGTGAATGACGTAGTGGGTTCTGAAGTTGTAGAGGTTATAGCAGCAAGAGTTGTTGTTGTAGGAGCTGCAGTTGTGATTGGCATTGAAGGAGCTACAGTTGAGGTATTAGCTGCAGTTGTCGTAGGGACTGTTGTTGCTGATGTCGTTGGTGCTACAGTTTTTGTAGAGAGAGCTTCAGTTGTGGTTGCAGTAGGGGATGCATTAGTGGTTGTGGAAGCAGCTACAGTTGTTGTTGTAGGGGTTTCTGCCGTTGTAGTGGTCGTGGTAGCTACAGTTGCTGAAGTAGAAACTGCAATTGTGGGGGTCATAAGAGCTACAGTTGTGATTTCTGTAGGACCTGCAGTTGTGATTGGCATTGAAGGAGCTACAGTTGAGGTATTAGCTGCAGTTGTCGTATGGACTGTTGTTGCTGATGTCGTTGGTGCTACAGTTTTTGTAGAGAGAGCTTCTGTTGTGGTTGCAGTAGGGGATGCATTAGTGGTTGTGGAAGCAGCTACAGTTGTTGTTGTAGGGGTTTCTGCCGTTGTAGTGGTCGTGGTAGCTACAGTTGCTGAAGTAGAAACTGCAATTGTGGGGGTCATAAGAGCTACAGTTGTGATTTCTGTAGGACCTGCAGTTGTGATTGGCATTGAAGGAGCTACAGTTGAGGAATTAGCTGCAGTTGTCGTTGGGACTGTTGTTCCTAAAGTCATTGGAGCTACAGTTGTTGTCGAAGGAGCTTCTGTTGTGGTTGCAGTAGGGGATGCAGTAGTAATTGTAGAAGCAGCTACAGTTGTTGTTGTAGGAGCTTCTGCAGTTGTAGTGATCGTTGGAGCTACAGTTGTTGAAGAAGAAGTTGCAATTGTGGGGTTCAAAGGAGCTACAGTAGTGATGTCTATAGGAGCCTCAGTTGTGATTGTCGTTGGAGTTAAAATGGTAGTAGGACCTGCAGTTGTGATTGATGTAGTAGGTGCTGCACCTGTGTTTGTGGAAGCATCTGCAGTTGTTGTTGTAGGTGATGCTACAGTTGTTGTTGAAGTTGCAATTGTGGGGGGCATAAGAGCTACAGTTGTGATTTCTGTAGGAGCTTCAGTTGTGATTGTCTTAGGAGTCAAAATGGTAGTAGGACCTGCAGTTGTGATTGATGTAGTAAGTGCTGCACCTGTGGTTGTGGAAGCATCTGCAGTTGTTGTTATAGGTGAAGCTGCAGTTGAAGTTGCAATTGTGGAGGGCATAGGAGCTACAGTTGTGATGTCTGTAAGAGCTTCAGTTGTGGTTGTCGTTGGAGTTAAATTGGTAGTAGGACCTGCAGTTGAGATTGACATTGAAGGAGCTACAGCTGTTGTAGTGGATGTTGTTGTGGTTGTCGAAGGAGGTAAAATGGTAGTAGGACCTGCAGTTGTGAATGACGTAGTGGGTTCTGAAGTTGTAGAGGTTATAGCAGCAAGAGTTGTTGTTGTAGGAGCTGCAGTTGTGATTGGCATTGAAGGAGCTACAGTTGAGGTATTAGCTGCAGTTGTCGTAGGGACTGTTGTTGCTGATGTCGTTGGTGCTACAGTTTTTGTAGAGAGAGCTTCAGTTGTGGTTGCAGTAGGGGATGCATTAGTGGTTGTGGAAGCGGCTACAGTTGTTGTTGTAGGGGTTTCTGCCGTTGTAGTGGTCGTGGTAGCTACAGTTGCTGAAGTAGAAACTGCAATTGTGGGGGTCATAAGAGCTACAGTTGTGATTTCTGTAGGACCTGCAGTTGTGATTGGCATTGAAGGAGCTACAGTTGAGGAATTAGCTGCAGTTGTCATTGGGACTGTTGTTCCTAAAGTCATTGGAGCTATAGTTGTTGTAGAAGGAGCTTCTGTTGTGGTTGCAGTAGGAGATGCAGTAGTAATTGTAGAAGCAGCTACAGTTGTTGTTGTAGGAGCTTCTGCAGTTGTCGTGATCGTTGGAGCTACAGTTGTTGAAGAAGAAGTTGCAATTGTGGGGTTCAAAGGAGCTACAGTAGTGATGTCTATAGGAGCCTCAGTTGTGATTGTCGTTGGAGTTAAAATGGTAGTAGGACCTGCAGTTGTGATTGATGTAGTAGGTGCTGCACCTGTGTTTGTGGAAGCATCTGCAGTTGTTGTTGTAGGTGATGCTACAGATGTTGTTGAAGTTGCAATTGTGGGGGGCATAAGAGCTACAGTTGTGATTTCTGTAGGAGCTTCAGTTGTGATTGTCTTAGGAGTCAAAATGGTAGTAGGACCTGCAGTTGTGATTGATGTAGTAAGTGCTGCACCTGTGGTTGTGGAAGCATCTGCAGTTGTTGTTATAGGTGAAGCTGCAGTTGAAGTTGCAATTGTGGGGGGCATAGGAGCTACAGTTGTGATGTCTGTAAGAGCTTCAGTTGTGGTTGTCGTTGGAGTTAAATTGGTAGTAGGACCTGCAGTTGAGATTGACATTGAAGGAGCTACAGCTTTTGTAGTGGATGTTGTTGTGGTTGTCGAAGGAGGTAAAATGGTAGTAGGACCTGCAGTTGTGAATGACGTAGTGGGTTCTGAAGTTGTAGAGGTTATAGCAGCAAGAGTTGTTGTTGTAGGAGCTGCAGTTGTGATTGGCATTGAAGGAGCTACAGTTGAGGTATTAGCTGCAGTTGTCGTAGGGACTGTTGTTGCTGATGTCGTTGGTGCTACAGTTTTTGTAGAGAGAGCTTCAGTTGTGGTTGCAGTAGGGGATGCATTAGTGGTTGTGGAAGCAGCTACAGTTGTTGTTGTAGGGGTTTCTGCCGTTGTAGTGGTCGTGGTAGCTACAGTTGCTGAAGTAGAAACTGCAATTGTGGGGGTCATAAGAGCTACAGTTGTGATTTCTGTAGGACCTGCAGTTGTGATTGGCATTGAAGGAGCTACAGTTGAGGTATTAGCTGCAGTTGTCGTATGGACTGTTGTTGCTGATGTCGTTGGTGCTACAGTTTTTGTAGAGAGAGCTTCTGTTGTGGTTGCAGTAGGGGATGCATTAGTGGTTGTGGAAGCAGCTACAGTTGTTGTTGTAGGGGTTTCTGCCGTTGTAGTGGTCGTGGTAGCTACAGTTGCTGAAGTAGAAACTGCAATTGTGGGGGTCATAAGAGCTACAGTTGTGATTTCTGTAGGACCTGCAGTTGTGATTGGCATTGAAGGAGCTACAGTTGAGGAATTAGCTGCAGTTGTCGTTGGGACTGTTGTTCCTAAAGTCATTGGAGCTACAGTTGTTGTCGAAGGAGCTTCTGTTGTGGTTGCAGTAGGGGATGCAGTAGTAATTGTAGAAGCAGCTACAGTTGTTGTTGTAGGAGCTTCTGCAGTTGTAGTGATCGTTGGAGCTGCAGTTGTTGAAGAAGAAGTTGCAATTGTGGGGTTCAAAGGAGCTACAGTAGTGATGTCTATAGGAGCCTCAGTTGTGATTGTCGTTGGAGTTAAAATGGTAGTAGGACCTGCAGTTGTGATTGATGTAGTAGGTGCTGCACCTGTGTTTGTGGAAGCATCTGCAGTTGTTGTTGTAGGTGATGCTACAGTTGTTGTTGAAGTTGCAATTGTGGGGGGCATAAGAGCTACAGTTGTGATTTCTGTAGGAGCTTCAGTTGTGATTGTCTTAGGAGTCAAAATGGTAGTAGGACCTGCAGTTGTGATTGATGTAGTAAGTGCTGCACCTGTGGTTGTGGAAGCATCTGCAGTTGTTGTTATAGGTGAAGCTGCAGTTGAAGTTGCAATTGTGGGGGGCATAAGAGCTACAGTTGTGATGTCTGTAAGAGCTTCAGTTGTGGTTGTCGTTGGAGTTAAATTGGTAGTAGGACCTGCAGTTGAGATTGACATTGAAGGAGCTACAGCTGTTGTAGTGGATGTTGTTGTGGTTGTCGAAGGAGGTAAAATGGTAGTAGGACCTGCAGTTGTGAATGACGTAGTGGGTTCTGAAGTTGTAGAGGTTATAGCAGCAAGAGTTGTTGTTGTAGGAGCTGCAGTTGTGATTGGCATTGAAGGAGCTACAGTTGAGGTATTAGCTGCAGTTGTCGTAGGGACTGTTGTTGCTGATGTCGTTGGTGCTACAGTTTTTGTAGAGAGAGCTTCAGTTGTGGTTGCAGTAGGGGATGCATTAGTGGTTGTGGAAGCAGCTACAGTTGTTGTTGTAGGGGTTTCTGCCGTTGTAGTGGTCGTGGTAGCTACAGTTGCTGAAGTAGAAACTGCAATTGTGGGGATCATAAGAGCTACAGTTGTGATTTCTGTAGGACCTGCAGTTGTGATTGGCATTGAAGGAGCTACAGTTGAGGAATTAGCTGCAGTTGTCGTTGGGACTGTTGTTCCTAAAGTCATTGGAGCTACAGTTGTTGTCGAATGAGCTTCTGTTGTGGTTGCAGTAGGGGATGCAGTAGTAATTGTAGAAGCAGCTACAGTTGTTGTTGTAGGAGCTTCTGCAGTTGTAGTGATCATTGGAGCTACAGTTGTTGAAGAAGAAGTTGCAATTGTGGTGTTCAAAGGAGCTACAGTAGTGATGTCTATAGGAGCCTCAGTTGTGATTGTCGTTGGAGTTAAAATGGTAGTAGGACCTGCAGTTGTGATTGATGTAGTAGGTGCTGCACCTGTGTTTGTGGAAGCATCTGCAGTTGTTGTTGTAGGTGATGCTACAGTTGTTGTTGAAGTTGCAATTGTGGGGGGCATAAGAGCTACAGTTGTGATTTCTGTAGGAGCTTCAGTTGTGATTGTCTTAGGAGTCAAAATGGTAGTAGGACCTGCAGTTGTGATTGATGTAGTAAGTGCTGCACCTGTGGTTGTGGAAGCATCTGCAGTTGTTGTTATAGGTGAAGCTGCAGTTGAAGTTGCAATTGTGGGGGGAATAGGAGCTACAGTTGTGATGTCTGTAAGAGCTTCAGTTGTGGTTGTCGTTGGAGTTAAATTGGTAGTAGGACCTGCAGTTGAGATTGACATTGAAGGAGCTACAGCTGTTGTAGTGGATGTTGTTGTGGTTGTCGAAGGAGGTAAAATGGTAGTAGGACCTGCAGTTGTGAATGACGTAGTGGGTTCTGAAGTTGTAGAGGTTATAGCAGCAAGAGTTGTTGTTGTAGGAGCTGCAGTTGTGATTGGCATTGAAGGAGCTACAGTTGAGGTATTAGCTGCAGTTGTCGTAGGGACTGTTGTTGCTGATGTCGTTGGTGCTACAGTTTTTGTAGAGAGAGCTTCAGTTGTGGTTGCAGTAGGGGATGCATTAGTGGTTGTGGAAGCAGCTACAGTTGTTGTTGTAGGGGTTTCTGCCGTTGTAGTGGTCGTGGTAGCTACAGTTGCTGAAGTAGAAACTGCAATTGTGGGGGTCATAAGAGCTACAGTTGTGATTTCTGTAGGACCTGCAGTTGTGATTGGCATTGAAGGAGCTACAGTTGAGGAATTAGCTGCAGTTGTCATTGGGACTGTTGTTCCTAAAGTCATTGGAGCTACAGTTGTTGTAGAAGGAGCTTCTGTTGTGGTTGCAGTAGGGGATGCAGTAGTAATTGTAGAAGCAGCTACAGTTGTTGTTGTAGGAGCTTCTGCAGTTGTAGTGATCGTTGGAGCTACAGTTGTTGAAGAAGAAGTTGCAATTGTGGGGTTCAAAGGAGCTACAGTAGTCATGTCTATAGGAGCCTCAGTTGTGATTGTCGTTGGAGTTAAAATGGTAGTAGGACCTGCAGTTGTGATTGATGTAGTAGGTGCTGCACCTGTGTTTGTGGAAGCATCTGCAGTTGTTGTTGTAGGTGATGCTACAGATGTTGTTGAAGTTGCAATTGTGGGGGGCATAAGAGCTACAGTTGTGATTTCTGTAGGAGCTTCAGTTGTGATTGTCTTAGGAGTCAAAATGGTAGTAGGACCTGCAGTTGTGATTGATGTAGTAAGTGCTGCACCTGTGGTTGTGGAAGCATCTGCAGTTGTTGTTATAGGTGAAGCTGCAGTTGAAGTTGCAATTGTGGGGGGCATAAGAGCTACAGTTGTGATGTCTGTAAGAGCTTCAGTTGTGGTTGTCGTTGGAGTTAAATTGGTAGTAGGACCTGCAGTTGAGATTGACATTGAAGGAGCTACAGCTGTTGTAGTGGATGTTGTTGTGGTTGTCGAAGGAGGTAAAATGGTAGTAGGACCTGCAGTTGTGAATGACGTAGTGGGTTCTGAAGTTGTAGAGGTTATAGCAGCAAGAGTTGTTGTTGTAGGAGCTGCAGTTGTGATTGGCATTGAAGGAGCTACAGTTGAGGTATTAGCTGCAGTTGTCGTAGGGACTGTTGTTGCTGATGTCGTTGGTGCTACAGTTTTTGTAGAGAGAGCTTCAGTTGTGGTTGCAGTAGGGGATGCATTAGTGGTTGTGGAAGCAGCTACAGTTGTTGTTGTAGGGGTTTCTGCCGTTGTAGTGGTCGTGGTAGCTACAGTTGCTGAAGTAGAAACTACAATTGTGGGGATCATAAGAGCTACAGTTGTGATTTCTGTAGGACCTGCAGTTGTGATTGGCATTGAAGGAGCTACAGTTGAGGAATTAGCTGCAGTTGTCGTTGGGACTGTTGTTCCTAAAGTCATTGGAGCTACAGTTGTTGTCGAATGAGCTTCTGTTGTGGTTGCAGTAGGGGATGCAGTAGTAATTGTAGAAGCAGCTACAGTTGTTGTTGTAGGAGCTTCTGCAGTTGTAGTGATCATTGGAGCTACAGTTGTTGAAGAAGAAGTTGCAATTGTGGTGTTCAAAGGAGCTACAGTAGTGATGTCTATAGGAGCCTCAGTTGTGATTGTCGTTGGAGTTAAAATGGTAGTAGGACCTGCAGTTGTGATTGATGTAGTAGGTGCTGCACCTGTGTTTGTGGAAGCATCTGCAGTTGTTGTTGTAGGTGATGCTACAGTTGTTGTTGAAGTTGCAATTGTGGGGGGCATAAGAGCTACAGTTGTGATTTCTGTAGGAGCTTCAGTTGTGATTGTCTTAGGAGTCAAAATGGTAGTAGGACCTGCAGTTGTGATTGATGTAGTAAGTGCTGCACCTGTGGTTGTGGAAGCATCTGCAGTTGTTGTTATAGGTGAAGCTGCAGTTGAAGTTGCAATTGTGGGGGGAATAGGAGCTACAGTTGTGATGTCTGTAAGAGCTTCAGTTGTGGTTGTCGTTGGAGTTAAATTGGTAGTAGGACCTGCAGTTGAGATTGACATTGAAGGAGCTACAGCTGTTGTAGTGGATGTTGTTGTGGTTGTCGAAGGAGGTAAAATGGTAGTAGGACCTGCAGTTGTGAATGACGTAGTGGGTTCTGAAGTTGTAGAGGTTATAGCAGCAAGAGTTGTTGTTGTAGGAGCTGCAGTTGTGATTGGCATTGAAGGAGCTACAGTTGAGGTATTAGCTGCAGTTGTCGTAGGGACTGTTGTTGCTGATGTCGTTGGTGCTACAGTTTTTGTAGAGAGAGCTTCAGTTGTGGTTGCAGTAGGGGATGCATTAGTGGTTGTGGAAGCAGCTACAGTTGTTGTTGTAGGGGTTTCTGCCGTTGTAGTGGTCGTGGTAGCTACAGTTGCTGAAGTAGAAACTGCAATTGTGGGGGTCATAAGAGCTACAGTTGTGATTTCTGTAGGACCTGCAGTTGTGATTGGCATTGAAGGAGCTACAGTTGAGGAATTAGCTGCAGTTGTCATTGGGACTGTTGTTCCTAAAGTCATTGGAGCTACAGTTGTTGTAGAAGGAGCTTCTGTTGTGGTTGCAGTAGGGGATGCAGTAGTAATTGTAGAAGCAGCTACAGTTGTTGTTGTAGGAGCTTCTGCAGTTGTAGTGATCGTTGGAGCTACAGTTGTTGAAGAAGAAGTTGCAATTGTGGGGTTCAAAGGAGCTACAGTAGTCATGTCTATAGGAGCCTCAGTTGTGATTGTCGTTGGAGTTAAAATGGTAGTAGGACCTGCAGTTGTGATTGATGTAGTAGGTGCTGCACCTGTGTTTGTGGAAGCATCTGCAGTTGTTGTTGTAGGTGATGCTACAGTTGTTGTTGAAGTTGCAATTGTGGGGGGCATAAGAGCTACAGTTGTGATTTCTGTAGGAGCTTCAGTTGTGATTGTCTTAGGAGTCAAAATGGTAGTAGGACCTGCAGTTGTGATTGATGTAGTAAGTGCTGCACCTGTGGTTGTGGAAGCATCTGCAGTTGTTGTTATAGGTGAAGCTGCAGTTGAAGTTGCAATTGTGGGGGGCATAGGAGCTACAGTTGTGATGTCTGTAAGAGCTTCAGTTGTGGTTGTCGTTGGAGTTAAATTGGTAGTAGGACCTGCAGTTGAGATTGACATTGAAGGAGCTACAGCTGTTGTAGTGGATGTTGTTGTGGTTGTCGAAGGAGGTAAAATGGTAGTAGGACCTGCAGTTGTGAATGACGTAGTGGGTTCTGAAGTTGTAGAGGTTATAGCAGCAAGAGTTGTTGTTGTAGGAGCTGCAGTTGTGATTGGCATTGAAGGAGCTACAGTTGAGGTATTAGCTGCAGTTGTCGTAGGGACTGTTGTTGCTGATGTCGTTGGTGCTACAGTTTTTGTAGAGAGAGCTTCAGTTGTGGTTGCAGTAGGGGATGCATTAGTGGTTGTGGAAGCAGCTACAGTTGTTGTTGTAGGGGTTTCTGCTGTTGTAGTGGTCGTGGTAGCTACAGTTGCTGAAGTAGAAACTGCAATTGTGGGGGTCATAAGAGCTACAGTTGTGATTTCTGTAGGACCTGCAGTTGTGATTGGCATTGAAGGAGCTACAGTTGAGGAATTAGCTGCAGTTGTCGTTGTGACTGTTGTTCCTAAAGTCATTGGAGCTACAGTTGTTGTCGAAGGAGCTTCTGTTGTGGTTGCAGTAGGGGATGCAGTAGTAATTGTAGAAGCAGCTGCAGTTGTTGTTGTAGGAGCTTCTGCAGTTGTAGTGATCGTTGGAGCTACAGTTGTTGAAGAAGAAGTTGCAATTGTGGGGTTCAAAGGAGCTACAGTAGTGATGTCTATAGGAGCCTCAGTTGTGATTGTCGTTGGAGTTAAAATGGTAGTAGGACCTGCAGTTGTGATTGATGTAGTGGGTGCTGAAGTTGTAGAGGTCGTAGGAGCAAGAGTTGTTGTTGTAGGAGCTGCAGTTGGGATTGGCATTGAAGGAGCTACAGTTGAGGAATTAGCTGCAGTTGTCGTTGGGACTGTTGTTCCTAAAGTCATTGGTGCTACAATTGTTGTAGAAGGAGCTTCTGTTGTGGTTGCAGTAGGGGATGAAATAGTAAATGTAGAAGCAGCTACAGTTGTTGTTGTAGGAGCTGCTGCAGTTGTGGTCGTGGGAGCAACAGTTGTTGAAGTAGAAGCTGCAATTGTGGGGGTCATAAGAGCTTCAGTTGTGATTTCTGTAGGAGATTCAGTTGTGATTGTCTTAGTAGTCAAAATGGTAGTAGGACCTGCAGTTGGGATTGATGTAGTAAGTGCTGCACTTGTGGTGGTGGAAGCATCTGCAGTTGTTGTTGTAGGTGATGCTACAGTTGTTGTTGAAGTTGCAATTGTGGGGGGTATAAGAGCTACAGTTGTGATTTCTGTGGGAGCTTCAGTTGTGATTGTCTTAGGAGTCAAAATGGTAGTAGGACCTGCAGTTGAGATTGATGTAGTAAGTGCTGCACCTGTGGTTGTGGAAGCATCTGCAGTTGTTGTTGTAGGTGATGCTGCAGTTGAAGTTGCAATTGTGGGGGGCATAGGAGCTACAGTTGTGATGTCTGTAAGAGCTTCAGTTGTGGTTGTCGTTGGAGTTAAATTGGTAGTAGGACCTGCAGTTGAGATTGACATTGAAGGAGCTACAGCTGTTGTAGTGGATGTTGTTGTGGTTGTCGAAGGAGGTAAAATGGTAGTAGGACCTGCAGTTGTGAATAAAGTAGTGGGTGCTGAAGTTGTAGAGGTCGTAGGAGCAAGAGTTGTTGTTGTAGGAGCTGCAGTTGGGATTGGCATTGAAGGAGCTACAGTTGAGGAATTAACTGCAGTTGTCGTTGGGACTGTTGTTCCTAAAGTCATTGGTGCTACAGTTGTTGTAGAAGGAGCTTCTGTTGTGGTTGCAGTAGGGGATGCAGTAGTAAATGTAGAAGCAGCTACAGTTGTTGTTGTAGGAGCTTCTGCAGTTGTAGTGATCGTTGGAGCTACAGTTGTTGAAGAAGAAGTTGCAATTGTGGGGTTCAAAGGAGCTACAGTAGTGATGTATATAGGAGCCTCAGTTGTGCTTGTCGTTGGAGTTAAAATGTTAGTAGGACCTGCAGTTGTGAATGACGTAGTAGGTGCTGCTGTTGCATTTATGGAAGCAGCTACAGTTGTTGTTATAGGAGCTGCTGCAGTTGTTGTCGTGGGAGCAACAGTTGTTGAAGTAGAAGCTGCAATTGTGGGGGTCATAAGAGCTTCAGTTGTGATTTCTGTAGGAGATTCAGTTGTGATTGTCTTAGTAGTCAAAATGGTAGTAGGACCTGCAGTTGGGATTGATGTAGTAGGTGCTGCACTTGTGGTGGTGGAAGCATCTGCAGTTGTTGTTGTAGGTGATGCTACAGTTGTAGTTGAAGTTGCAATTGTGGGGGGTATAAGAGCTACAGTTGTGATTTCTGTAGGAGCTTCAGTTGTGATTGTCTTAGGAGTCAAAATGGTAGTAGGACCTGCAGTTGTGATTGATGTAGTAGGTGCTGCACCTTTGGTTGTGGAAGCATCTGCAGTTGTTGTTGTAGGTGATGCTGCAGTTGAAGTTGCAATTGTGGGGGGCATAGGAGCTACAGTTGTGATGTCTGTAAGAGCTTCAGTTGTGGTTGTCGTTGGAGTTAAATTGGTAGTAGGACCTGCAGTTGAGATTGACATTGAAGGAGCAACAGTTGTTGTAGTGGATGTTGTTGTGGTTGTCGAAGGAGGTAAAATGGTAGTAGGACCTGCAGTTGTGAATAAAGTAGTGTGTGCTGAAGTTGTAGAGGTCGTAGGAGCAAGAGTTGTTGTTGTAGGAGCTGCAGTTGGGATTGGCATTGAAGGAGCTACAGTTGAGGAATTAGCTGCAGTTGTCGTTGGGACTGTTGTTCCTAAAGTCATTGGTGCTACAGTTGTTGTAGAAGGAGCTTCTGTTGTGGTTGCAGTAGGGGATGAAATAGTAAATGTAGAAGCAGCTACAGTTGTTGTTGTAGGAGCTGCTGCAGTTGTGGTCGTGGGAGCAACAGTTGTTGAAGTAGAAGCTGCAATTGTGGGGGTCATAAGAGCTTCAGTTGTGATTTCTGTAGGAGATTCAGTTGTGATTGTCTTAGGAGTCAAAATGGTAGTAGGACCTGCAGTTGTGATTGATGTAGTAGGTGCTGCACCTGTGGTTGTGGAAGCATCTGCAGTTGTTGTTATAGGTGAAGCTGCAGTTGAAGTTGCAATTGTGGGGGGCATAGGAGCTACAGTTGTGATGTCTGTAAGAGCTTCAGTTGTGGTTGTCGTTGGAGTTAAATTGGAATTAGGACCTGCAGTTGAGATTGACATTGAAGGAGCTACAGCTGTTGTAGTGGATGTTGTTGTGGTTGTCGAAGGAGGTAAAATGGTAGTAGGACCTGCAGTTGTGAATGACGTAGTGGGTTCTGAAGTTGTAGAGGTTATAGCAGCAAGAGTTGTTGTTGTAGGACCTGCAGTTGTGATTGGCATTGAAGGAGCTACTGTTGAGGAATTAGCTGCAGTTGTCGTTGGGACTGTTGTTCCTAAAGTCATTGGAGCTACAGTTGTTGTCGAAGGAGCTTCTGTTGTGGTTGCAGTAGGGGATGCAGTAGTAATTGTAGAAGCAGCTACAGTTGTTGTTGTAGGAGCTTCTACAGTTGTAGTGATCGTTGGAGCTACAGTTGTTGAAGAAGAAGTTGCAATTGTGGGGTTCAAAGGAGCTACAGTAGTGATGTCTATAGGAGCCTCAGTTGTGATTGTCGTTGGAGTTAAAATGGTAGTAGGACCTGCAGTTGTGATTGATGTAGTAGGTGCTGCACCTGTGTTTGTGGAAGCATCTGCAGTTGTTGTTGTAGGTGATGCTACAGTTGTTGTTGAAGTTGCAATTGTGGGGGGCATAAGAGCTACAGTTGTGATTTCTGTAGGAGCTTCAGTTGTGATTGTCTTAGGAGTCAAAATGGTAGTAGGACCTGCAGTTGTGATTGATGTAGTAAGTGCTGCACCTGTGGTTGTGGAAGCATCTGCAGTTGTTGTTATAGGTGAAGCTGCAGTTGAAGTTGCAATTGTGGGGGGCATAGGAGCTACAGTTGTGATGTCTGTAAGAGCTTCAGTTGTGGTTGTCGTTGGAGTTAAATTGGTAGTAGGACCTGCAGTTGAGATTGGCATTGAAGGAGCTACAGCTGTTGTAGTGGATGTTGTTGTGGTTGTCGAAGGAGGTAAAATGGTAGTAGGACCTGCAGTTGTGAATAAAGTAGTGGGTGCTGAAGTTGTAGAGGTCGTAGGAGCAAGAGTTGTTGTTGTAGGAGCTGCAGTTGGGATTGGCATTGAAGGAGCTACAGTTGAGGAATTAGCTGCAGTTGTCGTTGGGACTGTTGTTCCTAAAGTCATTGGTGCTACAATTGTTGTAGAAGGAGCTTCTGTTGTGGTTGCAGTAGGGGATGAAATAGTAAATGTAGAAGCAGCTACAGTTGTTGTTGTAGGAGCTGCTGCAGTTGTGGTTGTGGGAGCAACAGTTGTTGAAGTAGAAGCTGCAATTGTGGGGGTCATAAGAGCTTCAGTTGTGATTTCTGTAGGAGATTCAGTTGTGATTGTCTTAGTAGTCAAAATGGTAGTAGGACCTGCAGTTGGGATTGATGTAGTAAGTGCTGCACTTGTGGTGGTGGAAGCATCTGCAGTTGTTGTTGTATGTGATGCTACAGTTGTTGTTGAAGTTGCAATTGTGGGGGGTATAAGAGCTACAGTTGTGATTTCTGTGGGAGCTTCAGTTGTGATTGTCTTAGGAGTCAAAATGGTAGTAGGACCTGCAGTTGAGATTGATATAGTAAGTGCTGCACCTGTGGTTGTGGAAGCATCTGCAGTTGAAGTTGCAATTGTGGGGGGCATAGGAGCTACAGTTGTGATGTCTGTAAGAGCTTCAGTTGTGGTTGTCGTTGGAGTTAAATTGGTAGTAGGACCTGCAGTTGAGATTGACATTGAAGGAGCTACAGTTGTTGAATTAGCTGCAGTTGTCGTTGGGACTGTTGTTCCTAAAGTCATTGGTGCTACAGTTGTTGTAGAAGGAGCTTCTGTTGTGGTTGCAGTAGGGGATGCAGTAGTAAATGTAGAAGCAGCTACAGTTGTTGTTGTAGGAGCTTCTGCAGTTGTAGTGATCGTTGGAGCTACAGTTGTTGAAGAAGAAGTTGCAATTGTGGGGTTCAAAGGAGCTACAGTAGTGATGTCTATAGGAGGCTCAGTTGTGATTGTCGTTGGAGTTAAAATGGTAGTAGGACCTGCAGTTGTGATTGATGTAGTAGGTGCTGCACCTGTGTTTGTGGAAGCATCTGCAGTTGTTGTTGTAGGTGATGCTACAGTTGTTGTTGAAGTTGCAATTGTGGGGGGCATAAGAGCTACAGTTGTGATTTCTGTAGGAGCTTCAGTTGTGATTGTCTTAGGAGTCAAAATGGTAGTAGGACCTGCAGTTGTGATTGATGTAGTAAGTGCTGCACCTGTGGTTGTGGAAGCATCTGCAGTTGTTGTTGTAGGTGAAGCTGCAGTTGAAGTTGCAATTGTGGGGGGCATAGGAGCTACAGTTGTGATGTCTGTAAGAGCTTCAGTTGTGGTTGTCGTTGGAGTTAAATTGGTAGTAGGACCAGCAGTTGAGATTGACATTGAAGGAGCTACAGCTGTTGTAGTGGATGTTGTTGTGGTTGTCGAAGGAGGTAAAATGGTAGTAGGACCTGCAGTTGTGAATAAAGTAGTGGGTGCTGAAGTTGTAGAGGTCGTAGGAGCAAGAGTTGTTGTTGTAGGAGCTGCAGTTGGGATTGGCATTGAAGGAGCTACAGTTGAGGAATTAACTGCAGTTGTCGTTGGGACTGTTGTTCCTAAAGTCATTGGTGCTACAGTTGTTGTAGAAGGAGCTTCTGTTGTGGTTGCAGTAGGGGATGCAGTAGTAAATGTAGAAGCAGCTACAGTTGTTGTTGTAGGAGCTTCTGCAGTTGTAGTGATCGTTGGAGCTACAGTTGTTGAAGAAGAAGTTGCAATTGTGGGGTTCAAAGGAGCTACAGTAGTGATGTATATAGGAGCCTCAGTTGTGCTTGTCGTTGGAGTTAAAATGTTAGTAGGACCTGCAGTTGTGAATGACGTAGTAGGTGCTGCTGTTGCATTTATGGAAGCAGCTACAGTTGTTGTTATAGGAGCTGCTGCAGTTGTTGTCGTGGGAGCAACAGTTGTTGAAGTAGAAGCTGCAATTGTGGGGGTCATAAGAGCTTCAGTTGTGATTTCTGTAGGAGATTCAGTTGGGATTGATGTAGTAAGTGCTGCACTTGTGGTGGTGGAACTATCTGCAGTTGTTGTTGTAGGTGATGCTACAGTTGTTGTTGAAGTTGCAATTGTGGGGGGTATAAGAGCTACAGTTGTGATTTCTGTGGGAGCTTCAGTTGTGATTGTCTTATGAGTCAAAATGGTAGTAGGACCTGCAGTTGAGATTGATGTAGTAAGTGCTGCACCTGTGGTTGTGGAAGCATCTGCAGTTGTTGTTGTAGGTGATGCTGCAGTTGAAGTTGCAATTGTGGGGGGCATAGGAGCTACAGTTGTGATGTCTGTAAGAGCTTCAGTTGTGGTTGTCGTTGGAGTTAAATTGGTAGTAGGACCTGCAGTTGAGATTGACATTGAAGGAGCTACAGTTGTTGAATTAGCTGCAGTTGTCGTTGGGACTGTTGTTCCTAAAGTCATTGGTGCTACAGTTGTTGTAGAAGGAGCTTCTGTTGTGGTTGCAGTAGGGGATGCACTAGTAAATGTAGAAGCAGCTACAGTTGTTGTTATAGGAGCTGCTGCAGTTGTTGTCGTTGGAGCTACAGTTGTTGAAGAAGAAGTTGCAATTGTGGGGTTCAAAGGAGCTACAGTAGTGATGTATATAGGAGCCTCAGTTGTGCTTGTCGTTGGAGTTAAAATGTTAGTAGGACCTGCAGTTGTGATTGATGTAGTAGGTGCTGCACCTGTGTTTGTGGAAGCATCTGCAGTTGTTGTTGTAGGTGATGCTACAGTTGTTGTTGAAGCTGCAATTGTGGGGGTCATAAGAGCTTCAGTTGTGATTTCTGTAGGAGATTCAGTTGTGATTGTCTTAGTAGTCAAAATGGTAGTAGGACCTGCAGTTGGGATTGATGTAGTAGGTGCTGCACTTGTGGTGGTGGAAGCATCTGCAGTTGTTGTTGTAGGTGATGCTACAGTTGTAGTTGAAGTTGCAATTGTGGGGAGTATAAGAGCTACAGTTGTGATTTCTGTAGGAGCTTCAGTTGTGATTGTCTTAGGAGTCAAAATGGTAGTAGGACCTGCAGTTGTGATTGATGTAGTAGGTGCTGCACCTTTGGTTGTGGAAGCATCTGCAGTTGTTGTTGTAGGTGATGCTGCAGTTGAAGTTGCAATTGTGGGGGGCATAGGAGCTACAGTTGTGATGTCTGTAAGAGCTTCAGTTGTGGTTGTCGTTGGAGTTAAATTGGTAGTAGGACCTGCAGTTGAGATTGACATTGAAGGAGCAACAGTTGTTGTAGTGGATGTTGTTGTGGTTGTCGAAGGAGGTAAAATGGTAGTAGGACCTGCAGTTGTGAATAAACTAGTGTGTGCTGAAGTTGTAGAGGTCGTAGGAGCAAGAGTTGTTGTTGTAGGAGCTGCAGTTGGGATTGGCATTGAAGGAGCTACAGTTGAGGAATTAGCTGCAGTTGTCGTTGGGACTGTTGTTCCTAAAGTCATTGGTGCTACAGTTGTTGTAGAAGGAGCTTCTGTTGTGGTTGCAGTAGGGGATGAAATAGTAAATGTAGAAGCAGCTACAGTTGTTGTTGTAGGAGCTGCTGCAGTTGTGGTCGTGGGAGCAACAGTTGTTGAAGTAGAAGCTGCAAGTGTGGGGGTCATAAGAGCTTCAGTTGTGATTTCTGTAGGAGATTCAGTTGTGATTGTCTTAGTAGTCAAAATGGTAGTAGGACCTGCAGTTGAGATTGATGTAGTAAGTGCTGCACCTGTGGTTGTGGAAGCATCTGCAGTTGTTGTTGTAGGTGATGCTGCAGTTGAAGTTGCAATTGTGGGGGGCATAGGAGCTACAGTTGTGATGTCTGTAAGAGCTTCAGTTGTGGTTGTCGTTGGAGTTAAATTGGTAGTAGGACCTGCAGTTGAGATTGACATTGAAGGAGCTACAGTTGTTGAATTAGCTGCAGTTGTCGTTGGGACTGTTGTTCCTAAATTCATTGGTGCTACAGTTGTTGTAGAAGGAGCTTCTGTTGTGGTTGCAGTAGGGGATGCACTAGTAAATGTAGAAGCAGCTACAGTTGTTGTTGTAGGAGCTTCTGCAGTTGTAGTGATCGTTGGAGCTACAGTTGTTGAAGAAGAAGTTGCAATTGTGGGGTTCAAAGGAGCTACAGTAGTGATGTTTGTAGGAGCCTCAGTTGTGATTGTCGTTGGAGTTAAAATGGTAGTAGGACCTGCAGTTGTGATTGATGTAGTAGGTGCTGCACCTGTGTTTGTGGAAGCATCTGCAGTTGTTGTTGTAGGTGATGCTACAGTTGTTGTTGAAGTTGCAATTGTGGGGGGCATAAGAGCTACAGTTGTGATTTCTGTAGGAGCTTCAGTTGTGATTGTCTTGGGAGTCAAAATGGTAGTAGGACCTGCAGTTGTGATTGACATTGAAGGAGCAACAGTTGTTGTAGTGGATGTTGTTGTGGTTGTCGAAGGAGGTAAAATGGTAGTAGGACCTGCAGTTGTGAATAAAGTAGTGTGTGCTGAAGTTGTAGAGGTCGTAGGAGCAAGAGTTGTTGTTGTAGGAGCTGCAGTTGGGATTGGCATTGAAGGAGCTACAGTTGAGGAATTAGCTGCAGTTGTCGTTGGGACTGTTGTGCCTAAAGTCATTGGTGCTACAGTTGTTGTAGAAGGAGCTTCTGTTGTGGTTGCAGTAGGGGATGCAGTAGTAAATGTAGAAGCAGCTACAGTTGTTGTTGTAGGAGCTTCTGCAGTTGTAGTGATCGTTGGAGCTACAGTTGTTGAAGAAGAAGTTGCAATTGTGGGGTTCAAAGGAGCTACAGTAGTGATGTATATAGGAGCCTCAGTTGTGCTTGTCGTTGGAGTTAAAATGTTAGTAGGACCTGCAGTTGTGAATGACGTAGTAGTTACTGCTGTTGCATTTATGGAAGCAGCTACAGTTGTTGTTATAGGAGCTGCTGCAGTTGTTGTCGTTGGAGCTACAGTTGTTGAAGAAGAAGTTGCAATTGTGGGGTTCAAAGGAGCTACAGTAGTGATGTATATAGGAGCCTCAGTTGTGCTTGTCGTTGGAGTTAAAATGTTAGTAGGACCTGCAGTTGTGATTGATGTAGTAGGTGCTGCACCTGTGTTTGTGGAAGCATCTGCAGTTGTTGTTGTAGGTGATGCTACAGTTGTTGTTGAAGCTGCAATTGTGGGGGTCATAAGAGCTTCAGTTGTGATTTCTGTAGGAGATTCAGTTGTGATTGTCTTAGGAGTCAAAATGGTAGTAGGACCTGCAGTTGTGATTGATGTAGTAGGTGCTGCACCTTTGGTTGTGGAAGCATCTGCAGTTGTTGTTGTAGGTGATGCTGCAGTTGAAGTTGCAATTGTGGGGGGCATAGGAGCTACAGTTGTGATGTCTGTAAGAGCTTCAGTTGTGGTTGTCGTTGGAGTTAAATTGGTAGTAGGACCTGCAGTTGAGATTGACATTGAAGGAGCAACAGTTGTTGTAGTGGATGTTGTTGTGGTTGTCGAAGGAGGTAAAATGGTAGTAGGACCTGCAGTTGTGAATAAAGTAGTGGGTGCTGAAGTAGTAGAGGTCGAATGAGCAAGAGTTGTTGTTGTAGGAGCTGCAGTTGGGATTGGCATTGAAGGAGCTACAGTTGAGGAATTAGCTGCAGTTGTCGTTGGGACTGTTGTTCCTAAAGTCATTGGTGCTACAGTTGTTGTAGAAGGAGCTTCTGTTGTGGTTGCAGTAGGGGATGAAATAGTAAATGTAGAAGCAGCTACAGTTGTTGTTGTAGGAGCTGCTGCAGTTGTGGTCGTGGGAGCAACAGTTGTTGAAGTAGAAGCTGCAAGTGTGGGGGTCATAAGAGCTTCAGTTGTGATTTCTGTAGGAGATTCAGTTGTGATTGTCTTAGTAGTCAAAATGGTAGTAGGACCTGCAGTTGAGATTGATGTAGTAAGTGCTGCACCTGTGGTTGTGGAAGCATCTGCAGTTGTTGTTGTAGGTGATGCTGCAGTTGAAGTTGCAATTGTGGGGGGCATAGGAGCTACAGTTGTGATGTCTGTAAGAGCTTCAGTTGTGGTTGTCGTTGGAGTTAAATTGGTAGTAGGACCTGCAGTTGAGATTGACATTGAAGGAGCTACAGTTGTTGAATTAGCTGCAGTTGTCGTTGGGACTGTTGTTCCTAAATTCATTGGTGCTACAGTTGTTGTAGAAGGAGCTTCTGTTGTGGTTGCAGTAGGGGATGCACTAGTAAATGTAGAAGCAGCTACAGTTGTTGTTGTAGGAGCTTCTGCAGTTGTAGTGATCGTTGGAGCTACAGTTGTTGAAGAAGAAGTTGCAATTGTGGGGTTCAAAGGAGCTACAGTAGTGATGTTTGTAGGAGCCTCAGTTGTGATTGTCGTTGGAGTTAAAATGGTAGTAGGACCTGCAGTTGTGATTGATGTAGTAGGTGCTGCACCTGTGTTTGTGGAAGCATCTGCAGTTGTTGTTGTAGGTGATGCTACAGTTGTTGTTGAAGTTGCAATTGTGGGGGGCATAAGAGCTACAGTTGTGATTTCTGTAGGAGCTTCAGTTGTGATTGTCTTGGGAGTCAAAATGGTAGTAGGACCTGCAGTTGTGATTGACATTGAAGGAGCAACAGTTGTTGTAGTGGATGTTGTTGTGGTTGTCGAAGGAGGTAAAATGGTAGTAGGACCTGCAGTTGTGAATAAAGTAGTGTGTGCTGAAGTTGTAGAGGTCGTAGGAGCAAGAGTTGTTGTTGTAGGAGCTGCAGTTGGGATTGGCATTGAAGGAGCTACAGTTGAGGAATTAGCTGCAGTTGTCGTTGGGACTGTTGTGCCTAAAGTCATTGGTGCTACAGTTGTTGTAGAAGGAGCTTCTGTTGTGGTTGCAGTAGGGGATGCAGTAGTAAATGTAGAAGCAGCTACAGTTGTTGTTGTAGGAGCTTCTGCAGTTGTAGTGATCGTTGGAGCTACAGTTGTTGAAGAAGAAGTTGCAATTGTGGGGTTCAAAGGAGCTACAGTAGTGATGTATATAGGAGCCTCAGTTGTGCTTGTCGTTGGAGTTAAAATGTTAGTAGGACCTGCAGTTGTGAATGACGTAGTAGTTACTGCTGTTGCATTTATGGAAGCAGCTACAGTTGTTGTTATAGGAGCTGCTGCAGTTGTTGTCGTTGGAGCTACAGTTGTTGAAGAAGAAGTTGCAATTGTGGGGTTCAAAGGAGCTACAGTAGTGATGTATATAGGAGCCTCAGTTGTGCTTGTCGTTGGAGTTAAAATGTTAGTAGGACCTGCAGTTGTGATTGATGTAGTAGGTGCTGCACCTGTGTTTGTGGAAGCATCTGCAGTTGTTGTTGTAGGTGATGCTACAGTTGTTGTTGAAGCTGCAATTGTGGGGGTCATAAGAGCTTCAGTTGTGATTTCTGTAGGAGATTCAGTTGTGATTGTCTTAGGAGTCAAAATGGTAGTAGGACCTGCAGTTGTGATTGATGTAGTAGGTGCTGCACCTTTGGTTGTGGAAGCATCTGCAGTTGTTGTTGTAGGTGATGCTGCAGTTGAAGTTGCAATTGTGGGGGGCATAGGAGCTACAGTTGTGATGTCTGTAAGAGCTTCAGTTGTGGTTGTCGTTGGAGTTAAATTGGTAGTAGGACCTGCAGTTGAGATTGACATTGAAGGAGCAACAGTTGTTGTAGTGGATGTTGTTGTGGTTGTCGAAGGAGGTAAAATGGTAGTAGGACCTGCAGTTGTGAATAAAGTAGTGGGTGCTGAAGTAGTAGAGGTCGAATGAGCAAGAGTTGTTGTTGTAGGAGCTGCAGTTGGGATTGGCATTGAAGGAGCTACAGTTGAGGAATTAGCTGCAGTTGTCGTTGGGACTGTTGTTCCTAAAGCCATTGGTGCTACAGTTGTTGTAGAAGGAGCTTCTGTTGTGGTTGCAGTAGGGGATGCAGTAGTAAATGTAGAAGCAGCTACAGTTGTTGTTGTAGGTGATGCTACAGTTGTAGTTGAAGTTGCAATTGTGTGGGGTATAAGAGCTACAGTTGTGATTTCTGTAGGAGCTTCAGTTGTGATTGTCTTAGGAGTCAAAATGGTAGTAGTACCTGCAGTTGAGATTGATGTAGTAAGTGCTGCACCTGTGGTTGTGGAAGCATCTGCAGTTGTTGTTGTAGGTGATGCTACAGTTGTTGTTGAAGTTGCAATTGTGGGGGGCATAAGAGCTACAGTTGTGATTTCTGTAGGAGCTTCAGTTGTGATTGTCTTAGGAGTCAAAATGGTAGTAGGACCTGCAGTTGTGATTGATGTAGTAAGTGCTGCACCTGTGGTTGTGGAAGCATCTGCAGTTGTTGTTGTAGGTGAAGCTGCAGTTGAAGTTGCAATTGTGGGGGGCATAGGAGCTACAGTTGTGATGTCTGTAAGAGCTTCAGTTGTGGTTGTCGTTGGAGTTAAATTGGTAGTAGGACCTGCAGTTGAGAATGCCTTTGAAGGAGCTACAGTTGTTGTAGTGGATGTTGTTGTGGTTGTCGAAGGAGGTAAAATGGTAGTAGGACCTGCAGTTGTGAATAAAGTAGTGGGTGCTGACGTTGTAGAGGTCGTAGGAGCAAGAGTTGTTGTTGTAGGAGCTGCAGTTGGGATTGGCATTGAAGGAGCTACAGTTGAGGAATTAGCTGCAGTTGTCGTTGGGACTGTTGTTCCTAAAGTCATTGGTGCTACAGTTGTTGTAGAAGGAGCTTCTGTTGTGGTTGCAGTAGGGGATGAAATAGTAAATGTAGAAGCAGCTACAGTTGTTGTTGTAGAAGCTTCTGCAGTTGTAGTGAT
This sequence comes from Oncorhynchus clarkii lewisi, assembly GCF_045791955.1. NCBI lineage: Eukaryota > Metazoa > Chordata > Actinopteri > Salmoniformes > Salmonidae > Oncorhynchus > Oncorhynchus clarkii. The sequence goes on from NC_092164.1 coordinate 42,117,260, forward strand.
CGTTGGAGCTACAGTTGTTGAAGAAGAAGTTGCAATTGTGGGGTTCAAAGGAGCTACAGTAGTGGTGTCTATAGGAGCCTCAGTTGTGCTTGTCGTTGGAGTTAAAATGTTAGTAGGACCTGCAGTTGTGATTGACGTAGTAGGTGCTGCTGTTGCGTTTATGGCAGCAGCTACAGTTGTTGTTATAGGAGCGGCTGCAGTTGTTGTCGTGGGAGCAACAGTTGTTGAAGTAGAAGCTGCAATTGTGGGGGTCATAAGAGCTTCAGTTGTTATTTCTGTAGGAGATTCAGTTGTGATTGTCTTAGTAGTCAAAATGGTAGTAGGACCTGCAGTTGGGATTGATGTAGTAGGTGCTGCACTTGTGGTGGTGGAAGCATCTGCAGTTGTTGTTGTAGGTGATGCTACAGTTGTAGTTGAAGTTGCAATTGTGGGGGGTATAATAGCTACAGTTGTGATTTCTGTAGGAGCTTCAGTTGTGATTGTCTTAGGAGTCAAAATGGTAGTAGGACCTGCAGTTGAGATTGATGTAGTAAGTGCTGCATCTGTGGTTGTGGAAGCATCTGCAGTTGTTGTTGTAGGTGATGCTGCAGTTGAAGTTGCAATTGTGGGGGGCATAGGAGCTACAGTTGTGATGTCTGTAAGAGCTTCAGTTGTGGTTGTCGTTGTAGTTAAATTGGTAGTATGACCTGCAGTTGAGATTGACATTGAAGGAGCTACAGTTGTTGTAGTGGATGTTGTTGTGGTTGTCGAAGGAGGTAAAATGGCAGTAGGACCTGCAGTTGTGAATAAAGTAGTGGGTGCTGAAGTTGTAGAGGTCGAATAAGCAAGAGTTGTTGTTGTAGGAGCTGCAGTTGGGATTGGCATTGAAGGAGCTACAGTTGAGGAATTAGCTGCAGTTGTCGTTGGGACTGTTGTTCCTAAAGTCATTGGTGCTACAGTTGTTGTAGAAGGAGCTTCTGTTGTGGTTGCAGTAGGGGATGCAGTAGTAAATGTAGAAGCAGCTACAGTTGTTGTTGTAGGAGCTTCTGCAGTTGTAGTGATCGTTGGAGCTACAGTTGTTGAAGAAGAAGTTGCAATTGTGGGGTTCAAAGGAGCTACAGTAGTGATGTCTATAGGAGCCTCAGTTGTGCTTGTCGTTGGAGTTAAAATGGTAGTAGGACCTGCAGTTGGAATTGATGTAGTAGGTGCTGCACTTGTGGTGGTGGAAGCATCTGCAGTTGTTGTTGTAGGTGATGCTACAGTTGTAGTTGAAGTTGCAATTGTGGGGGGTATAAGAGCTACAGTTGTGATTTCTGTAGGAGCTTCAGTTGTGATTGTCTTAGGAGTCAAAATGGTAGTAGGACCTGCAGTTGAGATTGATGTAGTAAGTGCTGCACCTGTGGTTGTGGAAGCATCTGCAGTTGTTGTTGTAGGTGATGCTGCAGTTGAAGTTGCAATTGTGGGGGGCATAGGAGCTACAGTTGTGATGTCTGTAAGAGCTTCAGTTGTGGTTGTCGTTGGAGTTAAATTGGTAGTAGGACCTGCAGTTGAGATTGACATTGAAGGAGCTACAGTTGTTGTAGTGGATGTTGTTGTGGTTGTCGAAGGAGGTAAAATGGTAGTAGGACCTGCAGTTGTGAATAAAGTAGTGGGTGCTGAAGTTGTAGAGGTCGAATGAGCAAGAGTTGTTGTTGTAGGAGCTGCAGTTGGGATTGGCATTGAAGGAGCTACAGTTGAGGAATTAGCTGCAGTTGTCGTTGGGACTGTTGTTCCTAAAGTCATTGGTGCTACAGTTGTTGTAGAAGGAGCTTCTGTTGTGGTTGCAGTAGGGGAGACACTAGTAAATGTAGAAGCAGCTACAGTTGTTGTTGTAGGAGCTTCTGCAGTTGTAGTGATCGTTGGAGCTACAGTTGTTGAAGAAGAAGTTGCAATTGTGGGGTTCAAAGGAGCTACAGTAGTGATGTCTATAGGAGCCTCAGTTGTGCTTGTCGTTGGAGTTAAAATGTTAGTAGGACCTGCAGTTGTGATTGACGTAGTAGGTGCTGCTGTTGCGTTTATGGAAGCAGCTACAGTTGTTGTTATAGGAGCTGCTGCAGTTGTTGTCATGGGAGCAACAGTTGTTGAAGTAGAAGCTGCAATTGTGGGGGTCATAAGAGCTTCAGTTGTGATTTCTGTAGGAGATTCAGTTGTGATTGTCTTAGTAATCAAAATGGTAGTAGGACCTGCAGTTGGGATTGATGTAGTAGGTGCTGCACTTGTGTTGGTGGAAGCATCTGCAGTTGTTGTTGTAGGTGATGCTACAGTTGTAGTTGAAGTTGCAATTGTGGGGGGTATAAGAGCTACAGTTGTGATTTCTGTAGGAGATTCAGTTGTGATTGTCTTAGGAGTCAAAATGGTAGTAGGACCTGCAGTTGAGATTGATGTAGTAAGTGCTGCACCTGTGGTTGTGGAAGCATCTGCAGTTGTTGTTGTAGGTGATGCTGCAGTTGAAGTTGCAATTGTGGGGGGCATAGGAGCTACAGTTGTGATGTCTGTAAGAGCTTCAGTTGTGGTTGTCGTTGGAGTTAAATTGGTAGTAGGACCTGCAGTTGAGATTGACATGGAAGGAGCTACAGTTGTTGTAGTGGATGTTGTTGTGGTTGTCGAAGGAGGTAAAATGGTAGTAGGACCTGCAGTTGTGAATAAAGTAGTGGGTGCTGAAGTTGTAGAGGTCGAATGAGCAAGAGTTGTTGTTGTAGGAGCTGCAGTTGGGATTGGCATTGAAGGAGCTACAGTTGAGGAATTAGCTGCAGTTGTCGTTGGGACTGTTGTTCCTAAAGTCATTGGTGCTACAGTTGTTGTAGAAGGAGCTTCTGTTGTGGTTGCAGTAGGGGATGCACTAGTAAATGTAGAAGCAGCTACAGTTGTTGTTGTAGGAGCTTCTGCAGTTGTAGTGATCGTTGGAGCTACAGTTGTTGAAGAAGAAGTTGCAATTGTGGGGTTCAAAGGAGCTACAGTAGTGATGTCTATAGGAGCCTCAGTTGTGCTTGTTGTTGGAGTTAAAATGTTAGTAGGACCTGCAGTTGTGATTGACGTAGTAGGTGCTGCTGTTGCGTTTATGGAAGCAGCTACAGTTGTTGTTATAGGAGCTGCTGCAGTTGTGGTCATGGGAGCAACAGTTGTTGAAGTAGAAGCTGCAATTGTGGGGGTCATAAGAGCTTCAGTTGTGATTTCTGTAGGATATTCAGTTGTGATTGTCTTAGTAGTCAAAATGTTAGTAGGACCTGCAGTTGGGATTGATGTAGTAGGTGCTGCACCTTTGGTTGTGGAAGGATCTGCAGTTGTTGTTGTAGGTGATGCTACAGTTTTAGTTGAAGTTGCAATTGTGGGGGGTATAAGAGCTACAGTTGTGATTTCTGTAGGAGCTTCAGTTGTGATTGTCTTAGGAGTCAAAATGGTAGTAGGACCTGCAGTTGTGATTGATGTAGTAGGTGCTGCACCTTTGGTTGTGGAAGCATCTGCAGTTGTTGTTGTAGGTGAAGCTGCAGTTGAAGTTGCAATTGTGGGGGACATAGGAGCTACAGTTGTGATGTCTGTAAGAGCTTCAGTTGTGGTTGTCGTTGGAGTTAAATTGGTAGTAGGACCTGCAGTTGAGATTGACATTGAAGGAGCTACAGTTGTTGTAGTGGATGTTGTTGTGGTTGTCGAAGGAGGTAAAATGGTAGTAGGACCTGCAGTTGTGAATAAAGTAGTGGGTGCTGAAGTTGTAGAGGTTGTGGGAGCAAGAGTTGTTGTTGTAGGAGCTGCAGTTGTGATTGGCATTGAAGGAGCTACAGTTGTTGTAGTATTCGCTGCAGTTGTTGTATGGAATGTTACTGATGTCGTAGATGCTACAGTTGTTGTAACAGGAGCTTCAATTGTTGTTGCAGGAGTGGATGCAGATGTAGTTGTGGAAGCAGATCCAGTTGTGGTTGTAGGGGCTGGCGCAGTTGTAGTGGCTGTGGGAGCTACAGGTGTTGTAGTGGAAGCTGCAATTGTGGGGGTCATAGGAGCAACAGTTGTGATTTCTGTAATAGCTTCATTTGTAGTTGTCGTATGAGTTATAATGGAAATAGGACCTGCAGTTGAGATTGACTTAGTAGGTGCTGCAGTTTCAGTGGTCATCGGAGCTACAGTTGTGATTTCTATAGGAGCTTCAGCTGTGGTTGTCTTAGCAGTTAAAGTGGTGGTAGGACCTGCAGTTGTGATTGACGTAGTAGGTGATGAGGTTGTAGAGATTGTAGGAACTACAGTTGTTGTAGGAGGAGCTGCAGTTTTGGTTGTCGTAGAAGTTAAAATGGTAGTATTACCTGCAGTTATGATTGACGTAGTAAGTGCTGTTGTGGTTGTAGGTGCTACAGCTGTAGTAGGAGCTGTTGTTGTGGTTGCAGTAGGGGCTGCAATAGTGTTTGTGGATTCAGCTACAGCTGTTGAGCTAGGACCTGCAGTTGTGATTGACGTAGTCGGTGCTGAGGTTGTAGAGGTTGTAGGAGCTAGAGTTGTTGTCGTAGGAGTTGCTGTTTTGGTTGTCGTAGGAGTTAAAATGGTAGTAGGAAGTGCATTTGTGAATGACGTTGCAGGTGCTACAATTGTTATAGTAGAAGCTGCAGTTGTCGAAGGGGATGTTTTCGTGGTTGTCGCAGTTGCTACAGTTGTTGTAGAAGAAGCTTCAGTTGTGGTTGCAGTAGGGAATGCAGTCGTGGTTGTGGAAGCAGCTACAGTTGTTGTTGTAGGAGCTGCAGTTGTCTTAGGGGATGTTGTTGTGGTTGTCATAGGTGTTATAGTTTTTGTAGAAGAAGCTTCAGTTGTGGCTCCAGTAGGGGCTACAGTAGTGCTTGTGGAAGAAGCTTCAATTGTTGTTGTAGGAACTGCTGCAGTTGTTGTGGTCGTAGGAGCTACAGTGGCTGTAGTAGGAGCTGCAGTTGTCATAGGGGATGTTGTTTTGATTATTGTAGAAGGATCTAAATTTCTGGCTACAGTAGGTGCTACAGTTGTTGTAGAAGAAGTGTCAGTTGTGGTTGGAGTAGGGAATGCAGTAGTGGTCGTGGAATCATCTATAGTTGTAGTAGGAGCTGCAGTTGTGTTTGTCGTAGGAGGTAAAATGGTAGTTGTGACTGGCGTTGTAGGAGTTGCAGTTGTTGTAGTAGGAGCTGCAGTTGTCAAAGGGGATGTTGTTGTAGATGCTGTAGTTGTTGTAGAAGAAGCTTCAGTTGTGGTTGCAGTAGGAGCGGCAGTAGTGCTTGTGAAAGCAGCTGCAGTTGTTGTTGTAGGTGCTGCTATAGTTGTAGTGGCCGTAGGAGCTACAGTTGTTGTAGTAGGAGCTGCAGTTGTCGTAGGGGATGTTGTGTTTATTGTAGAAGGATCTTCATTTCTGGTTGCAGTAGGGTCTGCAGTAGTTGTTGTGGAAGCAGCTTCAGTTGTGGTTGGAGTAGGGAATGCAGTAGTGATTGTGGAAGTAGCTACAGTTGTTGTAGTAGGAGCTGCAGTTGTCGAAGGGGATGTTGTCGTAGGTGCTATAGTTGTTGTAGAAGAAGCTTCAGTTGTGGTTGCGGTAGGGGCTGCAGTATTGCTTGTGGAAGCAGCTTCAGTTGTTGTTGTAGGAACTGCTACAGTTGTTGTGGCTGTATGAGTTAGTGTGGTTGGAGTAGGAGCATCATTTGTTGAAGGGGATGGTGTGGTTATTGTAGAAGGATCTTCATTTCTGGTTGCAGTAGGGGCTGCTTTAGTGGTTGAGGAAGCAGCTACAGTTGCTGTTGTCGGAGCTGCTGCAGTTTCAGTGGTTGTAGCGGCTACAGTTGTTGTACGAGCTGCTGTTGTGGTTGCTGTAGGAGTTAAAATGGTAGTAGGACCTTCGGTTGTGATTGGCGTTGTTGGAGCTACAGTTGTTGAAGGGGAGATTGTTGTGGTTGTCGTAGGTGCTATAGTTGTTTTAGAAGAAGCTTCAGTTGTGGTTCCAGTAAGGGCTGCAGTAGTGGTTGTGGAAGAAGCTTCAGTCGTGGTTGCAGTAGGTAATACAGTAGTGGTTGTGGAAGCAGCTTCAGTTGTTGTAGTAGGAGTTGCAGTTTTCGAAAGGGATGTTGTCGTAGTTTCTATAGTTGTTGTAGAAAAAGCGTCAGTTGTGGTTGCAGTAGGGGCTGCAGTAGTGCTTGTGGAAGCAGCTTCAGTTGTTGTTGTAAGAGCTGCTGCTGTTGTAGTGGCCGTAGGAGCTCCGGTGGTTGTAGTAGGAGCTGCAGTTGTGGTTGTCGTAGGAGTTAAAATGGTAGTAGGACCTTCGGTTGTGATTGGCGTTGTTGGAGCTACAGTTGTCGAAGTGGAGATTGTTGTGGTTGTCGTAGGTGCTATAGTTGTTTTAGAAGAAGCTTCAGTTGTGGTTCCAGTAAGGGCTGCAGTAGTTGTTGTAGAAGAAGCTTCAGCTGTGGTTGCAGTAGGGGCTGAAGTAGTGGTTGAGGAAGCAGCTTCAGTTGTTGTTGGAGCTGGTGCAGTTGTAGTGACTGTAAGAGCTAAGGTAGATGTAGTAGGAGCTGCAGTTCTCGTAGGGGACGAAGATGTTGTAGGTGCTATAGCTGTTGTAGAAGAAGCATCAGTTGTGATTTCAGTAGGGGATGCAGTAGTGCTTGTGGAAGCTGCTTCAGTTGTTGTTGTAGGAACTGGTGCAGTTGTTGTGGTTGTAGTGGCTACAGTTGCTGTTGGTGCTACAGTTGTGATTGTCGTAGGAGTTAAAATGGTAGTAGGACCTTCAGTTGTTGTTGAAGCTACATTTGTTGTACTAGCTGCTGTTGTGGTTGCTGTAGGAGCTACATTTGTGTTTGTCGTAGGAGTTAAAATGGTAGTAGGATCTTCAGTTGTGATTGTCGTTGTTGGAGCTACAGTTGTCGAAGGGGAGATTGTTGTGGTTGTCGTAGGTGCTATAGTTGTTATAGAAGAAGCTTCAGTTGTGGTTCCAGTAAGGGCTGCTGTAGTGGTTGTGGAAGAAGCTGCAGTCGTGGTTGCAATAGGTAATGCAGTAGTGGTTGTGGAAGCAGCTACAGTTGTTGTAGTAGGAGCTGCAGTTGTTGAAGGGGATGTTGTCGTAGGTGCTACAGTTGTTGTTGTCGTAGGAGTTAAAATGGTAGTAGGATCTTCAGTTGTTGTTGGAGCTACAGTTGTCGAAGGGGAGATTGTTGTGGTTGTCGTAGGTGCTATAGTTGTTTTAGAAGAAGCTTCAGTTGTGGTTCCAGTAAGGGCTGCAGTAGTTGTTTTAGAAGAAGCTTCAGCTGTGGTTGCAGTAGGGGCTGAAGTAGTGCTTGTGGAAGCAGCTTCAGTTGTTGTTGTAGGAGCCGCAGTTGTCAAAGGGGATGTTGTCATAGGTGCTATAGTTGTTTTAGAAGAAGCTTCAGTTGTGGCTCCAGTAGGGGCTGCAGTAGTGCTTGTGGAAGAAGCTTCAATTGTTGTTGTAGGAACTGCTGCAGTTGTTGTGGTCGTAGGAGCTACAGTGGCTGTAGTAGGAGCTGCAGTTGTCATAGGGGATGTTGTTTTGATTATTGTAGAAGGATCTAAATTTCTGGCTACAGTAGGTGCTACAGTTGTTGTAGAAGAAGTGTCAGTTGTGGTTGGAGTAGGGAATGCAGTAGTGGTCGTGGAATCATCTATAGTTGTAGTAGGAGCTGCAGTTGTGTTTGTCGTAGGAGGTAAAATGGTAGTTGTGACTGGCGTTGTAGGAGTTGCAGTTGTTGTAGTAGGAGCTGCAGTTGTGGTTGCAGTAGGAGCGACAGTAGTGCTTGTGAAAGCAGCTGCAGTTGTTGTTGTAGGTGCTGCTATAGTTGTAGTGGCCGTAGGAGCTACAGTTGTTGTAGTAGGAGCTGCCGTTGTCGTAGGGGATGTTGTGTTTATTGTAGAAGGATCTTCATTTCTGGTTGCAGTAGGGTCTGCAGTAGTTGTTGTGGAAGCAGCTTCAGTTGTGGTTGGAGTAGGGAATGCAGTAGTGATTGTGGAAGCAGCTACAGTTGTTGTAGTAGGAGCTGCAGTTGTCGAAGGGGATGTTGTCGTAGGTGCTATAGTTGTTGTAGAAGAAGCTTCAGCTGTGGTTGCGGTAGGGGCTGCAGTATTGCTTGTGGAAGCAGCTTCAGTTGTTGTTGTAGGAACTGCTACAGTTGTTGTGGCTGTATGAGCTAGTGTGGTTGGAGTAGGAGCATAATTTGTTGAAGGGGATGGTGTGGTTATTGTAGAAGGATCTTCATTTCTGGTTGCAGTAGGGGCTGCTTTAGTGGTTGAGGAAGCAGCTACAGTTGCTGTTGTCGGAGCTGTTGCAGTTGCAGTGGTTGTAGCGGCGACAGTTGTTGTTGTTGGAGCTGCTGCAGATGTAGTGGTTGTAGCGGCTAAAGTTGCTGTAGTAGCTGCCGTTGTGGATGCTGTAGGAGTTAAAATGGTAGTAGGACCTTCATTTGTGATTGGTGTTGTTGGAGCTACAGTTGTGGAAGGGGAGATTGTTGTGGTTGTCGTAGGTGCTATAGTTGTTGTAGAAGAAGCGTCCGTTGTGGTTGTAGGAACTGCTGCAGTTGTTGTGGCCGTAGGAGCTACAGTTGTCGTAGGGGATGTTGTCATGGTTATTGTAGAAGGATCTTCATTTCTGGTTACAGTAGGGGCTGCTGTAGTGGTTGAGGAAGCAGCTACAGTTGCTGTTGTCGGAGCTGCTGCAGTTTCAGTGGTTGTAGCGGCTACAGTTGTTGTACTAGCTGCTGTTGTGGTTGCTGTAGGAGTTAAAATGGTAGTATGACCTGCAGTTGTGATTGGCGTTGTTGGAGCTACAGTTGTTGTAGTAGGAGCTGCAGTTCTCGTAGGGGAGGTTGTTGTGGTTATTGTAGAATAATCTTCATTTCTGGTTGCAGTAGGGGCTGCTGTAGTGGTTGAGGAAGCAGCTTCAGTTGTTGTTGGAGCTGGTGCAGTTGTAGTGACTGTAGGAGCTAAGGTAGATGTAGTAGGAGCTGCAGTTCTCGTAGGGGACGAAGATGTTGTAGGTGCTATATCTGTTGTAGAATAAGCATCAGTTGTGATTTCAGTAGGGGATGCAGTAGTGCTTTTGGAAGCTGCTTCAGTTGTTGTTGTAGGAACTGGTGCAGTTGTTGTGGTTGTAGTGGCTACAGTTGCTGTTGGTGCTACAGTTGTGATTGTTGTAGGAGTTAAAATGGTAGTAGGACCTTCAGTTGTTGTTGAAGCTACATTTGTTGTACTAGCTGCTGTTGTGGTTGCTGTAGGAGCTACATTTGTGTTTGTCGTAGGAGTTAAAATGGTAGTAGGACCTTCAGTTGTGATTGCCGTTGTTGGAGCTACAGTTGTCGAAAGGGAGATTGTTGTGGTTGTCGTAGGTGCTATAGTTGTTATAGAAGAAGCTTCAGTTGTGGTTCCAGTAAGGGCTGCTGTAGTGGTTGTGGAAGAAGCTGCAGTCGTGGTTGAAATAGGTAATGCAGTAGTGGTTGTGGAAGCAGCTACAGTTGTTGTAGTAGGAGCTGCAGTTGTTGAAGGGGATGTTGTCGTAGGTGCTACAGTTGTTGTTGTCGTAGGAGTTAAAATGGTAGTAGGATCTTCAGTTGTTGTTGGAGCTACAGTTGTCGAATGGGAGATTGTTGTGGTTGTCGTAGGTGATATCGTTGTTGTAGAAGAAGCTTCAGTTGTGGTTCCAGTAAGGGCTGCAGTAGTTGTTGTAGAAGAAGTTTCAGCTGTGGTTGCAGTAAGGGCTGCAGTAGTGGTTGTGTAAGAAGCTGCAGTCGTGGTTGCAGTAGGTAATGCAGTAGTGGTTGTGGAAGCAGCTACAGTTGTAGTAGGAGCTGCAGTTGTCGAAGGGGATGTTGTCGTAGGTGCTATAGTTGTTGTCGAAGAAGCTTCAGTTGTGGTTGCAGTAGGGGCTGCAGTAGTGCTTGTGGAAGCAGCTTCAGTTGTTGTTGTAAGAGCTGCTGCTGTTGAAGTGGCCGTAGGAGCTCCGGTGGTTGTAGTAGGAGCTGCAGTTGTAGTAGGGGATGTTGTTGTGGTCGTCGTAGTTTCTACAGCTGTTGTAGAAGAAGCTTCTGTTGTGGTTGCAGTAGGGGTTGGAGTTGTAGGAGCTGTGGTTGTTGTAGTAGCTGCATCATTTGTGGTGGTCGCAGGATCTACAATTTTTGTCGTAGAAGAAGCTGTAGTTGTTGCCGTAGGGGTTACTGTTGCGCTTGTTGTAGATATTATAGAAGCTGCAGTGGTTGTCGTAGCAGCTGCTGTTGTGCTTGCTATTGTAGCTAGAGTTGTTGTTGCCATAGGGGCTGCAGTAGTGGTTGTGGATGCACCTACAGTTGGTGCTGCTGTAGTTGTAGTGATCGTTGGAGCAACATTTGTTGTACTAGCTGCTGTTGTGGTTGCTGTAGGAGCTACATTTGTGGTTGTCGTAGGAGTTAAAATGGTAGTAGGACCTTCGGTTGTGATTGGCGTTGTTGGAGCTACAGTTGTCGAAGGGGAGATTGTTGTCTTTGTCGTAGGTGCTATAGTTGTTTTAGAAGAAGCTTCAGTTGTGGTTCCAGTAAGGGCTGCAGTAGTGGTTGTGGAAGAAGCTTCAGTCGTGGTTGCAGTAGGTAATGCAGTAGTGGTTGTGGAAGCAGCTTCAGTTGTTGTAGTAGGAGTTGCAGTTGTCGAAAGGGATGTTGTCGTAGTTGCTATAGTTGTTGTAGAAGAAGCTTCAGTTGTGGTTGCAGTAGGGGCTGCAGTAGTGCTTGTGGAAGCAGCTTCAGTTGTTGTTGTAAGAGCTGCTGCTGTTGTAGTGGCCGTAGGAGCTCCGGTGGTTGTAGTAGGAGCTGCAGTTGTGGTTGTCGTAGGAGTTAAAATGGTAGTAGGACCTTCGGTTGTGATTGACGTTGTTGGAGCTACAGTTGTCGAAGGGGAGATTGTTGTGGTTGTCGTAGGTGCTATAGTTGTTTTAGAAGAAGCTTCCGTTGTGGTTCCAGTAAGGGCTGCAGTAGTTGCTGTAGAAGAAGCTTCAGCTGTGGTTGCAGTAGGGGCTGAAGTAGTGCTTGTGGAAGCAGCTTCAGTTGTTGTTGTAGGAGCTGCAGTTGTCAAAGGGGATGTTGTCGTAGGTGCTATAGTTGTTTTAGAAGAAGCTTCAGTTGTGGTTGCAGTAAGGGCCTCAGTAGTGGTTGTGGAAGAAGCTGCAGTCGTGGTTGCAATAGGTAATGCAGTAGTGGTTGTGGAAGCAGCTACAGTTGTTGTAGTAGGAGCTGCAGTTGTTGAAGGGGATGTTGTCGTAGGTGCTATAGTTGTTGTAGAAGAAGCTTCAGTTGTGGTTGCAGTAGGGGCTGCAGTAGTGCTTGTGGAAGAAGCTACAGTTGGAGTAGCTGTGGTTGTCGTAGTAGCTGCATCATTTGTGGTGGTCGCAGGATCTAAAAATTTTGTCGTAATAGAAGCTGTAGTTGTAGATGTTATAATAGCTGCAGTGGTTTTCGTAGCAGCTTCTGTTATGCTTGCTGTTGCAGCTTCAGTTGTTGTTGTATGAGCTAGAGTTGTTGTTGCCATAGGGGCTGCAATAGTTGTTGTGGATGCAGCTACAGTTGGTATTGTTTGAGCTGCTGCAGTTGTAGTGGTCGTTGGAGCTCCAGTTGTTGTACTAGTTGCTGTTGTGGTTGCTGTAGGAGCTACATTTGTGTTTGTCGTAGGACTTACAATGGTAGTAGGTCCTGCAGTTTCGAATGGGGTTGTAGGAGCTACAGTTGTTGGAGCTGCAGTTGTCGAAAATGATGTTGTTGTGGTTGTCGTAGGTGCTACAGTTGTTGTTGTCGTAGAAGTTAAAATGGTAGTAGGATCTTCAGTTGTTGTTGGAGCTACAGTTGTCGAAGGGGAGATTGTTGTGGTCGTAGGTGATATCGTTGTTGTAGAAGAAGCTTCAGTTGTGGTTCCAGTAAGGGCTGCAGTAGTTGTTGTAGAAGAAGCTTCAGCTGTGGTTGCAGTAAGGCCTGCAGTAGTGGTTGTGGAAGAAGCTGCAGTCGTGGTTGCAGTAGGTAATGCAGTAGTGGTTGTGGAAGCAGCTACATTTGTAGTAGGAGCTGCAGTTGTCGAAGGGGATGTTGTCGTAGGTGCTATAGTTGTTGTCGAAGAAGCTTCAGTTGTGGTTGCATTAGGGGCTGCACGAGTGCTTGTGGAAGCAGCTTCAGTTGTTGTTGTAAGAGCTGCTGCTGTTGAAGTGGCCGTAGGAGCTCCGGTGGTTGTAGTAGGAGCTCCAGTTGTCGTAGGGGATGTTGTCGTAGTTGCTATAGTTGTTGTAGAAGAAGCTTCAGTTGTGGTTGCAGTAGGGGCTGCAGTAGTGCTTGTGGAAGCAGCTTCAGTTGTTGTTGTAAGAGCTGCTGCTGTTGAAGTGGCCGTATGAGCTCCGGTGGTTGTAGTAGGAGCTGCAGTTGTCGTAGGGGATGTTGTTGTGGTCGTCGTAGTTTCTACAGCTGTTGTAGAAGAAGCTTCTGTTGTGGTTGCAGTAGGGGCTGCACTTGTCCTTGTGGAAGAAGCTACAGTTGGAGTTGTAGGAGCTGTGGTTGTTGTAGTAGCTGCATCATTTGTGGTGGTCGCAGGATCTACAATTTTTGTCGTAGAAGAAGCTGTAGTTGTTGCCGTAGGGGTTACTGTTGCGCTTGTTGTAGATGTTATAGAAGCTGCAGTGGTTGTCGTAACAGCTGCTGTTGTGCTTGCTATTGTAGCTAGAGTTGTTGTTGCCATAGGGGCTGCAGTAGTGGTTGTGGATGCACCTACAGTTGGTGCTGCTGTAGTTGTAGTGATCGTTGGAGCAACATTTGTTGTACTAGCTGCTGTTGTGGTTGCTGTAGGAGCTACATTTGTGTTTGTCGTAGGACTTACAATGGTAGTAGGTCCTGCAGTTTCGATTGGCGTTGTAGGAGCTACAGTTGTTGGAGCTGCAGTTGTCGAAAATGATGTTGTTGTGGTTGTCGTAGGTGCTACAGTTGTTGTTGTGGTTGCTGTAGGTGCTACACTTGTGGTTGTCGTAGGAGTTAAAATGGTAGTAGGACCTTCAGTTGTTGTTGGAGCTACAGTTGTTGAAGGGGAGATTGTTGTGGTTGTCGTAGGTGATATCGTTGTTGTAGAAGAAGCTTCAGTTGTGTTTCCAGTAAGGGCTGCAGTAGTTGTTGTAGAAGAAGCTTCAGCTGTGGTTGCAGTAAGGGCTGCAGTAGTGGTTGTGGAAGAAGCTGCAGTCGTGGTTGCAGTAGGTAATGCAGTAGTGGTTGTGGAAGCAGCTACAGTTGTAGTAGGAGCTGCAGTTGTCGAATGGGATGTTGTCGTAGGTGCTATAGTTGTTGTCGAAGAAGCTTCAGTTGTGGTTGCAGTAGGGGCTGCAGTAGTGCTTGTGGAAGCAGCTTCAGTTGTTGTTGTAAGAGCTGCTGCTGTTGTAGTGGCCGTAGGAGCTCTGGTGGTTGTAGTAGGAGCTGCAGTTGTGGTTGCCGTAGGAGTTAAAATGGTAGTAGGACCTTCGGTTGTGATTGGCGTTGTTGGAGCTACAGTTGTCGAAGGGGAGATTGTTGTCGTTGTCGTAGGTGCTATAGTTGTTTTAGAAGAAGCTTCAGTTGTGGTTCCAGTAAGGGCTGCAGTAGTTGTTGTAGAAGAAGCTTCAGCTGTGGTTGCAGTAGGGGCTGAAGTAGTGCTTGTGGAAGCAGCTTCAGTTGTTGTTGTAGGAGCCGCAGTTGTCAAAGGGGATGTTGTCGTAGGTGCTATAGTTGTTTTAGAAGAAGCTTCAGTTGTGGTTCCAGTAAGGGCTGCAGTAGTTGTTGTAGAAGAAGGTTCAGTTGTGGTTGCAGTAAGGGCCTCAGTAGTGGTTTTGGAAGAAGCTGCAGTCGTGGTTGCAATAGGTAATGCAGTAGTGGTTGTGGAAGCAGCTACAGTTGTTGTAGTAGGAGCTGCAGTTGTTGAAGGGGATGTTGTCGTAGGTGCTATAGTTGTTGTAGAAGAAGCTTCAGTTGTGGTTGCAGTAGGGGCTGCAGTAGTGCTTGTGGAAGCAGCTTCAGTTGTTGTTGTAAGAGCTGCTGCTGTTGAAGTGGCCATAGGTGCTCCGGTGGTTGTAGTAGGAGCTGCAGTTGTCGTAGGGGATGTTGTTGTGGTAGTTGTAGTTTCTACAGTTGTTGTAGAATAAGCTTCTGTTGTGGTTGCAGTAGGTGTTACACTTGTTCTTGTGGAAGAAGCTACAGTATGAGTTGTAGGAGCTGTAGTTGTTGTTGTAGGTGCATCATTTGTGGTTGTCGCAGGATCTACCATTTTTGTCGTAGTAGAAGCTGTAGTTGTAGATGTTATAATAGCTGCAGTGGTTTTCGTAGCAGCTTCTGTTGTGCTTGCTATTGCAGCTTCAGTTGTTGTTGTATGAGCTAGAGTTGTTGCTGCCATAGGGGCTGCAATAGTGGTTGTGGATGCAGCTACAGTTGGTGTTGTTTGAGCTGCTGCAGTTGTAGTGGTCGTTGGAGCTCCAGTTGTTGTACTAGTTGCTGTTGTGGTTGCTGTAGGAGCTACATTTGTGTTTGTCGTAGGACTTAGAATGGTAGTAGGTCCTGCAGTTTCGATTGGCGTTGTAGGAGCTACAGTTGTTGGAGCTGCAGTTGTCAAAAATGATGTTGTTGTGGTTGTCGTAGGTGCTACAGTTGTTGTTGTGGTTGCTGTAGGTGCTACAGTTGTTGTTGTCGTAGGAGTTAAAATGGTAGTAGGACCTTCAGTTGTTGTTGGAGCTACAGTTGTCGAAGGGGAGATTGTTGTGGTTGTCGTAGGTGATATCGTTGTTGTAGAAGAAGCTTCAGTTGTGGTTCCAGTAAGGGCTGCAGTAGTTGATGTAGAAGAAGCTTCAGCTGTGGTTGCAGTAAGGACTGCAGTAGTGGTTGTGGAAGAAGCTGCAGTCGTGGTTGCAGTAGGTAATGCAGTAGTGGTTGTGGAAGCAGCTACAGTTGTAGTAGGAGCTGCAGTTGTTGAAGGGGATGTTGTCGTAGGTGCTATAGTTGTTGTCGAAGAAGCTTCAGTTGTGGTTGCAGTAGGGGCTGCAGTAGTGCTTGTGGAAGCAGCTTCAGTTGTTGTTGTAAGAGCTGCTGCTGTTGAAGTGGCCGTAGGAGGGGTGGTTATAGTAAGAGCTGCAGTTGTCGCAGGGGATGTTGTTGTGGTCTTCGTAGTTTCTACAGCTGTTGTAGAAGAAGCTTCTGTTGTGGTTGCAGTAGGGGTTGCACTTGTCCTTGTGGAAGAAGCTACAGTTGGAGTTGTAGGAGCTGTGGTTGTGGTAGTAGCTGCATCATTTGTGGTGGTCGCAGGATCTACCATTTTTGTCGTAGAAGAAGCTGTAGTTGTTGCCGTAGGGGTTACTGTTGCTCTTGTTGTAGATGTTATAGAAGCTGCAGTGGTTGTCGTAGCAGCTGCTGTTGTGCTTGCTATTGTAGCTAGAGTTGTTGTTGCCATAGGGGCTGCAGTAGTGGTTGTGGATGCACCTACAGTTGGTGCTGCTGCAGTTGTAGTGGTCGTTGGAGCTACAGTTGTTGTACTAGCTGCTGTTGTGGTTGCTGTAGGGGCTGCGGTAGTGCTTGTGGAAGCAGCTTCAGTTGTTGTTGTAAGAGCTGCTGCTGTTGTAGTGGCCGTAGGAGCTCCAGTGGTTTTAGTAGGAGCTGCAGTTGTCGTAGGGGATGTTGTTGTGGTTAATGTAGAAGGATCTTCATTTCTAGTTGCAGTAGGGGCTGCTGTAGTGGTTGAGGAAGCAGCTACAGTTGTTGCTGGAGCTGCTGCAGTTGTTGTGGCCTTAGGAGCTACGGTGGTTTTAGTATGAGCTGCAGTTCTCGTAGGGGATGTTGTTGTGGTAGTCGTAGTTTCTACAGTTGTTGTAGAAGAAGCTGCATCATTTGTGGTGGTCGCAGGATCTACAATTTTTGTCGTAGTAGAAGCTGTAGTTGCTGCCGTAGGGGGTATTGTTGCGCTTGTTGTAGATGTTATAGAAGCTGCAGTGGTTGTCGTAGCCGCTACTGTTGTGCTTGCTATTGTAGCTAAAGTTGTTGTTGTATGAGCTAGAGTTGTTGTTGCCATAGGGGCTGCAGTAGTGGTTGTAGATGCAGCTACAGTTGGTGCTGCTGCAGTTGTAGTGATCTTTGGAGCAACATTTGTTGTACTAGCTGCTGTTGTGGTTGCTGTAGGAGCTACATTTGTGTTTCCCGTAGGACTTACAATGGTAGTAGGTCCTGCAGTTTTGATTGGCGTTGTAGGAGCTACAGTTGTTGGAGCTGCAGTTGTCGAAAAGGATGTTGTTGTGGTTGTCGTAGGTGCTACAATTGTTGTTGTGGTTGCTGTAGGTGCTTCAGTTGTGGTTGTCGTAGGAGTTAAAATGGTAGTAGGACCTTCGGTTGTGATTGGCGTTGTTGGAGTTGTCGAAGGGGAGATTGTTGTGGTTGTCGTAGGTGCTATAGTTGTTTTAGAAGAAGCTTCAGTTGTGGTTCCAGTAAGGGCTGCAGTAGTTGTTGTAGAAGAAGCTTCAGTTGTGGTTGCAGTAGTGGTTGTGGAAGAAGCTGCAGTAGTGGTTGTGGAAGCAGCTACAGTTGTTGTAGTAGGAGCTGCAGTTGTCAAAGGGGATGTTGTCGTAGGTGCTATAGTTGTTGTAGAAGAAGCTTCAGTTGTGGTTGCAGTAAGGGATGCAGTACTGGTTGTGGAAGAAGCTGCAGTCGTGGTTGCAGTAGGTAATGCAGTAGTGGTTGTGGAAGAAGCTACAGTTGTTGTAGTAGGAGCTGCAGTTGTCGAAGGGGATGTTGTCGTAGGTGATATAGTTGTTGTAGAAGAAGCTTCAATTGTGGTTGCAGTAGGGACTGCAGTAGTGCTTGTGGAAGCAGCTTCAGTTGTTGTTGTAAGAGCTGCTGCTGTTGTAGTGGCCGTAGGAGCTCCAGTGGTTTTAGTAGGAGCTGCAGTTGTCGTAGGGGATGTTGTTGTGGTTAATGTAGAAGGATCTTCATTTCTAGTTGCAGTAGGGGCTGCTGTAGTGGTTGAGGAAGCAGCTACAGTTGTTGCTGGAGCTGCTGCAGTTGTTGTGGCCTTAGGAGCTACGGTGGTTTTAGTATGAGCTGCAGTTCTCGTAGGGGATGTTGTTGTGGTAGTCGTAGTTTCTACAGTTGTTGTAGAAGAAGCTGCATCATTTGTGGTGGTCGCAGGATCTACAATTTTTGTCGTAGTAGAAGCTGTAGTTGCTGCCGTAGGGGGTATTGTTGCGCTTGTTGTAGATGTTATAGAAGCTGCAGTGGTTGTCGTAGCCGCTACTGTTGTGCTTGCTATTGTAGCTAAAGTTGTTGTTGTATGAGCTAGAGTTGTTGTTGCCATAGGGGCTGCAGTAGTGGTTGTAGATGCAGCTACAGTTGGTGCTGCTGCAGTTGTAGTGATCTTTGGAGCAACATTTGTTGTACTAGCTGCTGTTGTGGTTGCTGTAGGAGCTACATTTGTGTTTCCCGTAGGACTTACAATGGTAGTAGGTCCTGCAGTTTTGATTGGCGTTGTAGGAGCTACAGTTGTTGGAGCTGCAGTTGTCGAAAAGGATGTTGTTGTGGTTGTCGTAGGTGCTACAATTGTTGTTGTGGTTGCTGTAGGTGCTTCAGTTGTGGTTGTCGTAGGAGTTAAAATGGTAGTAGGACCTTCGGTTGTGATTGGCGTTGTTGGAGTTGTCGAAGGGGAGATTGTTGTGGTTGTCGTAGGTGCTATAGTTGTTTTAGAAGAAGCTTCAGTTGTGGTTCCAGTAAGGGCTGCAGTAGTTGTTGTAGAAGAAGCTTCAGTTGTGGTTGCAGTAGTGGTTGTGGAAGAAGCTGCAGTAGTGGTTGTGGAAGCAGCTACAGTTGTTGTAGTAGGAGCTGCAGTTGTCAAAGGGGATGTTGTCGTAGGTGCTATAGTTGTTGTAGAAGAAGCTTCAGTTGTGGTTGCAGTAAGGGATGCAGTACTGGTTGTGGAAGAAGCTGCAGTCGTGGTTGCAGTAGGTAATGCAGTAGTGGTTGTGGAAGAAGCTACAGTTGTTGTAGTAGGAGCTGCAGTTGTCGAAGGGGATGTTGTCGTAGGTGATATAGTTGTTGTAGAAGAAGCTTCAATTGTGGTTGCAGTAGGGACTGCAGTAGTGCTTGTGGAAGCAGCTTCAGTTGTTGTTGTAAGAGCTGCTGCTGTTGTAGTGGCCGTAGGAGCTCCAGTGGTTTTAGTAGGAGCTGCAGTTGTCGTAGGGGATGTTGTTGTGGTTAATGTAGAAGGATCTTCATTTCTAGTTGCAGTAGGGGCTGCTGTAGTGGTTGAGGAAGCAGCTACAGTTGTTGCTGGAGCTGCTGCAGTTGTTGTGGCCTTAGGAGCTACGGTGGTTTTAGTATGAGCTGCAGTTCTCGTAGGGGATGTTGTTGTGGTAGTCGTAGTTTCTACAGTTGTTGTAGAAGAAGCTGCATCATTTGTGGTGGTCGCAGGATCTACAATTTTTGTCGTAGTAGAAGCTGTAGTTGCTGCCGTAGGGGGTATTGTTGCGCTTGTTGTAGATGTTATAGAAGCTGCAGTGGTTGTCGTAGCCGCTACTGTTGTGCTTGCTATTGTAGCTAAAGTTGTTGTTGTATGAGCTAGAGTTGTTGTTGCCATAGGGGCTGCAGTAGTGGTTGTAGATGCAGCTACAGTTGGTGCTGCTGCAGTTGTAGTGATCTTTGGAGCAACATTTGTTGTACTAGCTGCTGTTGTGGTTGCTGTAGGAGCTACATTTGTGTTTCCCGTAGGACTTACAATGGTAGTAGGTCCTGCAGTTTTGATTGGCGTTGTAGGAGCTACAGTTGTTGGAGCTGCAGTTGTCGAAAAGGATGTTGTTGTGGTTGTCGTAGGTGCTACAATTGTTGTTGTGGTTGCTGTAGGTGCTTCAGTTGTGGTTGTCGTAGGAGTTAAAATGGTAGTAGGACCTTCGGTTGTGATTGGCGTTGTTGGAGTTGTCGAAGGGGAGATTGTTGTGGTTGTCGTAGGTGCTATAGTTGTTTTAGAAGAAGCTTCAGTTGTGGTTCCAGTAAGGGCTGCAGTAGTTGTTGTAGAAGAAGCTTCAGTTGTGGTTGCAGTAGTGGTTGTGGAAGAAGCTGCAGTAGTGGTTGTGGAAGCAGCTACAGTTGTTGTAGTAGGAGCTGCAGTTGTCAAAGGGGATGTTGTCGTAGGTGCTATAGTTGTTGTAGAAGAAGCTTCAGTTGTGGTTGCAGTAAGGGATGCAGTACTGGTTGTGGAAGAAGCTGCAGTCGTGGTTGCAGTAGGTAATGCAGTAGTGGTTGTGGAAGAAGCTACAGTTGTTGTAGTAGGAGCTGCAGTTGTCGAAGGGGATGTTGTCGTAGGTGATATAGTTGTTGTAGAAGAAGCTTCAATTGTGGTTGCAGTAGGGACTGCAGTAGTGCTTGTGGAAGCAGCTTCAGTTGTTGTTGTAAGAGCTGCTGCTGTTGTAGTGGCCGTAGGAGCTCCAGTGGTTTTAGTAGGAGCTGCAGTTGTCGTAGGGGATGTTGTTGTGGTTAATGTAGAAGGATCTTCATTTCTAGTTGCAGTAGGGGCTGCTGTAGTGGTTGAGGAAGCAGCTACAGTTGTTGCTGGAGCTGCTGCAGTTGTTGTGGCCTTAGGAGCTACGGTGGTTTTAGTATGAGCTGCAGTTCTCGTAGGGGATGTTGTTGTGGTAGTCGTAGTTTCTACAGTTGTTGTAGAAGAAGCTGCATCATTTGTGGTGGTCGCAGGATCTACAATTTTTGTCGTAGTAGAAGCTGTAGTTGCTGCCGTAGGGGGTATTGTTGCGCTTGTTGTAGATGTTATAGAAGCTGCAGTGGTTGTCGTAGCCGCTACTGTTGGGCTTGCTATTGCAGCTAAAGTTGTTGTTGTATGAGCTAGAGTTGTTGTTGCCATAGGGGCTGCAGTAGTGGTTGTAGATGCAGCTACAGTTGGTGCTGCTGCAGTTGTAGTGATCGTTGGAGCAACATTTGTTGTACTAGCTGCTGTTGTGGTTGCTGTAGGAGCTACATTTGTGTTTCCCGTAGGACTTACAATGGTAGTAGGTCCTGCAGTTTTGATTGGCGTTGTAGGAGCTACAGTTGTTGGAGCTGCAGTTGTCGAAAAGGATGTTGTTGTGGTTGTCGTAGGTGCTACAATTGTTGTTGTGGTTGCTGTAGGTGCTTCAGTTGTGGTTGTCGTAGGAGTTAAAATGGTAGTAGGACCTTCGGTTGTGATTGGCGTTGTTGGAGTTGTCGAAGGGGAGATTGTTGTGGTTGTCGTAGGTGCTATAGTTGTTTTAGAAGAAGCTTCAGTTGTGGTTCCAGTAAGGGCTGCAGTAGTTGTTGTAGAAGAAGCTTCAGTTGTGGTTGCAGTAGTGGTTGTGGAAGAAGCTGCAGTAGTGGTTGTGGAAGCAGCTACAGTTGTTGTAGTAGGAGCTGCAGTTGTCAAAGGGGATGTTGTCGTAGGTGCTATAGTTGTTGTAGAAGAAGCTTCAGTTGTGGTTGCAGTAAGGGATGCAGTACTGGTTGTGGAAGAAGCTGCAGTCGTGGTTGCAGTAGGTAATGCAGTAGTGGTTGTGGAAGAAGCTACAGTTGTTGTAGTAGGAGCTGCAGTTGTCGAAGGGGATGTTGTCGTAGGTGATATAGTTGTTGTAGAAGAAGCTTCAATTGTGGTTGCAGTAGGGACTGCAGTAGTGCTTGTGGAAGCAGCTTCAGTTGTTGTTGTAAGAGCTGCTGCTGTTGTAGTGGCCGTAGGAGCTCCAGTGGTTTTAGTAGGAGCTGCAGTTGTCGTAGGGGATGTTGTTGTGGTTAATGTAGAAGGATCTTCATTTCTAGTTGCAGTAGGGGCTGCTGTAGTGGTTGAGGAAGCAGCTACAGTTGTTGCTGGAGCTGCTGCAGTTGTTGTGGCCTTAGGAGCTACGGTGGTTTTAGTATGAGCTGCAGTTCTCGTAGGGGATGTTGTTGTGGTAGTCGTAGTTTCTACAGTTGTTGTAGAAGAAGCTGCATCATTTGTGGTGGTCGCAGGATCTACAATTTTTGTCGTAGTAGAAGCTGTAGTTGCTGCCGTAGGGGGTATTGTTGCGCTTGTTGTAGATGTTATAGAAGCTGCAGTGGTTGTCGTAGCCGCTACTGTTGGGCTTGCTATTGCAGCTAAAGTTGTTGTTGTATGAGCTAGAGTTGTTGTTGCCATAGGGGCTGCAGTAGTGGTTGTAGATGCAGCTACAGTTGGTGCTGCTGCAGTTGTAGTGATCGTTGGAGCAACATTTGTTGTACTAGCTGCTGTTGTGGTTGCTGTAGGAGCTACATTTGTGTTTCCCGTAGGACTTACAATGGTAGTAGGTCCTGCAGTTTTGATTGGCGTTGTAGGAGCTACAGTTGTTGGAGCTGCAGTTGTCGAAAAGGATGTTGTTGTGGTTGTCGTAGGTGCTACAATTGTTGTTGTGGTTGCTGTAGGTGCTTCAGTTGTGGTTGTCGTAGGAGTTAAAATGGTAGTAGGACCTTCGGTTGTGATTGGCGTTGTTGGAGTTGTCGAAGGGGAGATTGTTGTGGTTGTCGTAGGTGCTATAGTTGTTTTAGAAGAAGCTTCAGTTGTGGTTCCAGTAAGGGCTGCAGTAGTTGTTGTAGAAGAAGCTTCAGTTGTGGTTGCAGTAGTGGTTGTGGAAGAAGCTGCAGTAGTGGTTGTGGAAGCAGCTACAGTTGTTGTAGTAGGAGCTGCAGTTGTCAAAGGGGATGTTGTCGTAGGTGCTATAGTTGTTGTAGAAGAAGCTTCAGTTGTGGTTGCAGTAAGGGATGCAGTACTGGTTGTGGAAGAAGCTGCAGTCGTGGTTGCAGTAGGTAATGCAGTAGTGGTTGTGGAAGAAGCTACAGTTGTTGTAGTAGGAGCTGCAGTTGTCGAAGGGGATGTTGTCGTAGGTGATATAGTTGTTGTAGAAGAAGCTTCAATTGTGGTTGCAGTAGGGACTGCAGTAGTGCTTGTGGAAGCAGCTTCAGTTGTTGTTGTAAGAGCTGCTGCTGTTGTAGTGGCCGTAGGAGCTCCAGTGGTTTTAGTAGGAGCTGCAGTTGTCGTAGGGGATGTTGTTGTGGTTAATGTAGAAGGATCTTCATTTCTAGTTGCAGTAGGGGCTGCTGTAGTGGTTGAGGAAGCAGCTACAGTTGTTGCTGGAGCTGCTGCAGTTGTTGTGGCCTTAGGAGCTACGGTGGTTTTAGTATGAGCTGCAGTTCTCGTAGGGGATGTTGTTGTGGTAGTCGTAGTTTCTACAGTTGTTGTAGAAGAAGCTGCATCATTTGTGGTGGTCGCAGGATCTACAATTTTTGTCGTAGTAGAAGCTGTAGTTGCTGCCGTAGGGGGTATTGTTGCGCTTGTTGTAGATGTTATAGAAGCTGCAGTGGTTGTCGTAGCCGCTACTGTTGGGCTTGCTATTGCAGCTAAAGTTGTTGTTGTATGAGCTAGAGTTGTTGTTGCCATAGGGGCTGCAGTAGTGGTTGTAGATGCAGCTACAGTTGGTGCTGCTGCAGTTGTAGTGATCGTTGGAGCAACATTTGTTGTACTAGCTGCTGTTGTGGTTGCTGTAGGAGCTACATTTGTGTTTCCCGTAGGACTTACAATGGTAGTAGGTCCTGCAGTTTTGATTGGCGTTGTAGGAGCTACAGTTGTTGGAGCTGCAGTTGTCGAAAAGGATGTTGTTGTGGTTGTCGTAGGTGCTACAATTGTTGTTGTGGTTGCTGTAGGTGCTTCAGTTGTGGTTGTCGTAGGAGTTAAAATGGTAGTAGGACCTTCGGTTGTGATTGGCGTTGTTGGAGTTGTCGAAGGGGAGATTGTTGTGGTTGTCGTAGGTGCTATAGTTGTTTTAGAAGAAGCTTCAGTTGTGGTTCCAGTAAGGGCTGCAGTAGTTGTTGTAGAAGAAGCTTCAGTTGTGGTTGCAGTAGTGGTTGTGGAAGAAGCTGCAGTAGTGGTTGTGGAAGCAGCTACAGTTGTTGTAGTAGGAGCTGCAGTTGTCGAAGGGGATGTTGTCGTAGGTGATATAGTTGTTGTAGAAGAAGCTTCAATTGTGGTTGCAGTAGGGACTGCAGTAGTGCTTGTGGAAGCAGCTTCAGTTGTTGTTGTAAGAGCTGCTGCTGTTGTAGTGGCCGTAGGAGCTCCAGTGGTTTTAGTAGGAGCTGCAGTTGTCGTAGGGGATGTTGTTGTGGTTATTGTAGAAGGATCTTCATTTCTAGTTGCAGTAGGGGCTGTTGTAGTGGTTGAGGAAGCAGCTACAGTTGTTGTTGGAGCTGCTGCAGTTGTAGTGGTCGTAGGAGCTACTGTAGTTGTAGTAGGAGCTGCAGTTCTCGTAGGGGATGTTGTTGTGGTAGTCGTAGTTTCTACAGTTGTTGTAGAAGAAGCTTCTGTTGTGGTTGTAGTAGGGGCTGCACTTGTTCTTGTGGAAGAAGCTACAGGTGGATTTGTAGGAGCTGTGGTTGTCGTAGTAGCTGCAT
Source organism: Oncorhynchus clarkii lewisi (assembly GCF_045791955.1). Classification (NCBI taxonomy): domain Eukaryota; kingdom Metazoa; phylum Chordata; class Actinopteri; order Salmoniformes; family Salmonidae; genus Oncorhynchus; species Oncorhynchus clarkii. The sequence continues at coordinate 42,140,665 of NC_092164.1, forward strand.
CCTTTGTGGTGGTCGCAGGATCTACAATTTTTGTCGTAGTAGAAGCTGTAGTTGCTGCCGTAGGGGGTATTGTTGCGCTTGTTGTAGATGTTATAGAAGCTGCAGTGGTTGTCGTAGCCGCTACTGTTGTGCTTGCTATTGTAGCTAAAGTTGTTGTTGTATGAGCTAGAGTTGTTGTTGCCATAGGGGCTGCAGTAGTGGTTGTAGATGCAGCTACAGTTGGTGCTGCTGCAGTTGTAGTGATCTTTGGAGCAACATTTGTTGTACTAGCTGCTGTTGTGGTTGCTGTAGGAGCTACATTTGTGTTTCCCGTAGGACTTACAATGGTAGTAGGTCCTGCAGTTTTGATAGGCGTTGTAGGAGCTACAGTTGTTGGAGCTGCAGTTGTCGAAAAGGATGTTGTTGTGGTTGTCGTAGGTGCTACAATTGTTGTTGTGGTTGCTGTAGGTGCTTCAGTTGTGGTTGTCGTAGGAGTTAAAATGGTAGTAGGACCTTCGGTTGTGATTGGCGTTGTTGGAGTTGTCGAAGGGGAGATTGTTGTGGTTGTCGTAGGTGCTATAGTTGTTTTAGAAGAAGCTTCAGTTGTGGTTCCAGTAAGGGCTGCAGTAGTTGTTGTAGAAGAAGCTTCAGTTGTGGTTGCAGTAGTGGTTGTGGAAGAAGCTGCAGTAGTGGTTGTGGAAGCAGCTACAGTTGTTGTAGTAGTAGCTGCAGTTGTCGAAGGGGATGTTGTCGTAGGTGATATAGTTGTTGTAGAATAAGCTTCAATTGTGGTTGCAGTAGGGACTGCAGTAGTGCTTGTGGAAGCAGCTTCAGTTGTTGTTGTAAGAGCTGCTGCTGTTGTAGTGGCCGTAGGAGCTCCAGTGGTTTTAGTAGGAGCTGCAGTTGTCGTAGAGGATGTTGTTGTGGTTATTGTAGAAGGATCTTCATTTCTAGTCGCAGTAGGAGCTGTTGTAGTGGTTGAGGAAGCAGCTACAGTTGTTGTTGGAGCTGCTGCAGTTGTAGTGGTCGTTGGAGCTCCAGTTGTTGTACTAGCTGCTGTTGTGGTTGCTGTAGGAGCTACATTTGTGTTTGTCGTAGGACTGACAATGGTATTAGGTCCTGCAGTTTTGATTGGCGTTGTATGAGCTACAGTTGTTGGAGCTGCAGTTGTCGAAAAGGATGTTGTTGTGGTTGTCGTAGGTGCTACAGTTGTTGTTGTGGTTGCTGTAGGTGCTACAGTTGTGGTTGTCGTGGGAGTTAAAATGGTAGTAGGACCTTCAGTTGTGATTGGCGTTGTTGGAGCTACAGTTGTCGAAGGGGAGATTGTTGTGGTTGTCGTAGGTGCCATAGTTGTTTTAGAAGAAGCTTCAGTTGTGTTTCCAGCAAGGGCTGCAGTAGTTGTTGTAGAAGAAGCTTCAGTTGTGGTTGCAGTAAGGGATGCAGTAGTGGTTGTGGAAGAAGCTGCAGTCGTGGTTGCAGTAGGTAATGCAGTAGTGGTTGTGGAAGCAGCTACAGTAGTTGTAGTAGGAGCTGCAGTTGTTGAAGGGGATGTTGTCGTAGGTGATATAGTTGTTGTAGAAGAAGCTTCAGTTGTGGTTGCAGTAGGGGCTTCAGTGGTGCTTGTGGAAGCAGCTTCAGTTGTTGTTGTGGCCGTAGGAGCTGCTGCTGTAGTGGCCGTAGGAGCTACGGTAGTTGTAGTAGGAGCTGCAGTTCTCGTAGGGGATGTTGTTGTGGTAGTCGTAGTTTCCACAGTTGTTGTAGAAGAAACTTCTGTTGTGGTAGCAGTAGGGGCTGCACTTGTTCTTGTGGAAGAAGCTACAGTTGTAGTTGTAGGAGCTGTGGTTGTCGTAGTAGCTGCATCATTTGTGGTGGTCGCAGGATCTACAATTTTTGTTGTTGTAGAAGCTGTAGTTGTTGCCGTAGCGGGTATTGTTGCGCTTCTTGTAGATGTTATAGAAGCTGCAGTGGTTGTCGTAGCAGCTGCTGTTGTGCTTGCTATTGTAGCTAAAGTTGTTGTTGTTGTATGAGCTAGAGTTGTTGTTGCCATAGGGGCTGCTGTAGTGGTTGTGGATGCAGCTACAGTTGGTGCTGCTGCAGTTGAAATGATCGTGGGAGCTACATTTTTGGTACTAGCTGCTGTTGTGGTTGCTGTAGGAGCTACATTTGTGGTTGTCGTAGGACTTACTATGGTAGTAGGTCCTGCAGTTGTGATTGGCGCTGTAGGAGCTACAGGTGTTGTAGTTGTAGCTTTAGTTGTCGAAAACGATGTTGTTGTGGTTGTCGTAGGTGCTACAGTTGTTGTTGTGGTTGCTGTAGGTGCTACAGTTGTGGTTGTCCTCGGAGTTAAAATGGTAGTAGGAGCTTCAGTTGTGATTGGCGTTGTTGGAGCTACAGTTGTCGAAGGGGAGATTTTTGTGGTTGTTTTAGGTGCTATAGTTGTTGTAGAAGAAGCTGAAGTTATTGTTGTAGGAGCTACAGTTTTGGTTTTCGTAGTAGTTGCTGGAGTTGTGGTGGTTGGAACTTTAGTTGTTTTAGTTACTGCAGATCTCGTTGTCGTAGTAACTGCTTTAGTTGTGCTGGTCAAATGAGCTCCAGGTTTTTTACAATGAATTGTGGTTGTGGTATGGGCCGCTTTTGTGGTTTTAGAAGCAGCTAGGGTTGTCATAGGAGCTGCTTTTGTCGTTGTTGTAGGAGCTAAAGTGGTCCTAGAGGCTGCAGTTGTTATTGTCATTGTAGGTTTTGAAGTTGTAATGGTTGTAGGAGCTACAGTTGTTGTAGATGGAGCTGCACTTGTGGTTGTCGTTGGAGCTAAAGTGGTCCTAGAAGCTTCAGTTGTGGTTGTTAAAGCAGCTACAGTTTTTGTTGCAGGAGCTGCTGTTGTGGTTGTCATAGGAGCTAAAGTGGTACTATAAGCTGCACTTGTGATTGTCATTGTGGGTTTTGAAGTTGTAATGGTCGTAGGAGCTACAGTTGTTGTAGATGGAGCTGCACTTGTCGTTGTAGGTTTTGAAGTTGTAATGGTCGTAGGAGCTACAGTTGTTGTAGATAGAGCTGCATTTGTGGTTATAGTGGGAGCTGCAGTTGTGGTTGTCAATGGAGATACAGTTGTTGTAGAAGGATTTGCATATATATTGGTTGTAGGAGCTACAATTGCTGTCGTAAAAGCTACTGTTTTTGCCGTAGGAGCTACATTTGAGGTAGGAGCTGCATTTGTAATTGTCGTAAGAGCTTCAGTTCTGATGGTTGTTGTTGTAGGAACTAAAATTATTGTCCTAGGAGCTTCTGTTGTGCCTGTTGTAGGAGCTTCAGTTACTGTAGAAGGAGCTGCAGTTGTGGTTGTCAAAGGAGCTAAATTTTTTGTAGTTGTAGCTGTGGTTATCATAGTAGGTGCTGCAGATGTAGTGGTTGTAGGTACAGTTGTTATCATAACATCCACAGCAGGAGCTGCAGTTGTGGTAGTAGGAGCTACAGTTGTGAGTGTCGTAAGTAAAACATTTGTTGTAGCTGCAGTTGTAGTTGTCGTAGGAGTTGCAGTTGTTGTGATTGTAGTAGGATCTGCAGTGGTTGTCGAATGAGCCGTTGTTGTGCTTGTTGTTGTAGTAGGAGCCGCACTTGTTATTGCAGTAGGGGTTGCAGTAGTGGTTGTGGAAGCAGCTACAGTTGTTGTTGTAGGAGCTGCTGCAGTTGTAGTTATCGTAGGAGCTACAGTTGTTATAGTAGAAGCTGTAATTGCGGGGGTTGAATGAGCTACAGTTATGATTTCTGTAGGAGCTGAAGTTGTGGTTGTTGTCGGGGTTAAAATGGTAGTAGGACCTGCAGCTAGGATTGCTGTTGTAGTTGCTGCAGTTGTAGTGGTCATAGGAGCTACAGTTGTTGTACTAGCTGCTGTTGTGGTTGCTGTAGGAGCTACAGTTCTGTTTGTCATAGGAGTTAAACTGGTAGTAGAACCTGCAGATGGGATTGGCGTTGTAGGAGCTACTGTTGTTGTCATAGGAGCTGCAGTTGTCGAAGGGGATGTTGTTGTAGTTTTCGTAGGTGCTACAGTTGTTGTAGAAGAAGCTTCAGTTGTGGTTGCAGTAGGAGTTGCAGTAATGGTTGTGGAAGCAGCTACAGGTGTTGTTGTTGGAGCTGCTGTTGTGGTTTTCATAGTAGCTGCAGCAGTTGTAACAGGATCTACAGTTATTGTCATAGGAGCTGCTTTTGTTGTCGTAGGAGCAACATTTTTTGTATTAGTAGCTGTAGATGTAGTAGAAGCTGCATTGGTTGTCGTTGGAGCTGCTGTTGTGCTTGTTATACTAGCTAAAGTTGTTGTTGTCGGAGCTGCAGTTGTTGTTGCAGAAGTGGGTGCAGTAGTGGTTGTGGAAGCAGCTCCAGTTGTTATAGTAGAAGCTGCAGTTGTCTTAGGGGATGTTGTTGTAGTAGAACCTGCAGTTGTTGTTGCAGTAGTGGGTGCAGTAGTGGTTGTGGAAGCAGATTCAGTTGTTATAGTAGAAGCTGCAGTTGTCTTATTGGATGTTGTTGTAGTAGAACCTGCAGTTGTTGCTGTAGGGGGTATTGTGGGGCTTGTTGTAGATGTCATTGAAGCTGCAGTGATTGTCGTAGCAGCTGCTGTTGTGCTTGCGAAAGTACCTAAAGTTGTTGTTGAAGGAGCTGCAGTTGTTGTTGCAGTAGGGGCTGCAGTAGTGGTTCTGGAAGCAGATACAGCTTTTGTTGTAGGAGCTCCTGCAGTTGTAGTGGTCGTAGGAGCTCCAGTTGTTGTAGTAGAAGCTGTTGTTGTGGGAGTTGTAGGAGCTGCAGTTGTCGTAGGGGATGTTGTTGTGGTTATTGCAGAAGGATCTTCAGTTCTGGTTGCTGTAGGGACTGCTGTAGTGGTTGTGGAAGCAAGTCCTGCAGCTGCTTCAGTTGTGGTGGTCATAGGAGCTACAGTTGTGATTTCTTTAGGAGCTACAGTTGTGGTTGTTGTAGCAGTTAAACTGGTAGTAGGAACTGCAGTTATGATTGCTGTTGTAGTTGTTGTAGTGGTCATAGGAGTTACAGTTGTTGTACTAGCTGCTGTTGTGGTTGCTGTAGGAGCTACATTTGTGTTTGTCGTAGGAGTTAAAGTGGTAGTAGGACCTGCAGTTGTGATTGGCGTTGTAGGAGCTACAGTTGTCGAAGGGGATGTGGTTGTGGTTGTCGTAGGTGCTACAGTTGTTGTAGAAGAAGCTTCAGTTGTGGTTGCAGTAGGGGTTGAAGTAGTGGTTGTGGAAGCAGGTACAGGTGTTGTTGGAGCTGCTGTTGTGGTTTTCATAGTAGCTTCAGCAGTAGTAGTTGTATCAGGATCTACAGTTATTGTCGTAGGAGCAACATTTTTTGTATTAGTAGCTGCAGCAGTGGTTGTCGTTGGAGCTGCTGTTATGCTTGTTATACTAGCTAAAGTTGTTGTTGTAGGTGCTGCAGTTGTTGTTGCAGTATTGAGTGCAGTAGTGCTTGTGGAAGCAGCTACAGTTGTTGTTATAGGAGCTGCTGCAGTTGTAGTGGTTATAGGAGCTCCTGTTGTAGTAGAAGCTGCAGTTGTCGTAGGGGATGATGTTGTGGTTTTTGTAGAAGGATCTTCAGTTCTGGTTGCAGTAGGGGCTGTGGTACTGGTTGTGGAAGCAGCTACAGTTGGTGTTGTAGGAGCTGCTGTTGTGGTTGTTGTAGCAGCTTCAGCAGTTGTAGTGGTCACAGGATCTACAATTATTTTTGTAGTAGAAGCTGCACTTGTTGCTGTAGGGGGTTCTGTTGGGCTTGTTTTTGATGTTGTAAAAGCCGCAGTTGCAGCTGCTGTTGTGCTTGCTATAGTACCTAAAGTTGTTGTTGTAGAAGGTGCAGTACTTGTTGCATTAGTGGCTGCTGTAGTGGTTCTGGAAGCAGCTACTGGTTTGGTTGTAGGACCTCCTGCAGTTGTTGTGGTCGTAGGAGCTACAGTTGTCGTAGTAGAAGTTGCAATTGCGGGGTTTGTAGGAGCTGCAGTTGTGATTTCTGTAGGAGCTGAAGTTGTAGTTGTTGTCGGAGTTATAATGGTAGTAGGACCTGCTGTTATGATTGCTGTTGTAGTTGCTGCATTTGTCGTGGTAATAGGAGCTACAGTTGTTGCACTAGCTGCTGTTGTGGTTGCTGTAGGAGCTACATTTGTGCTTGTCGTAGGAGTTAAATTGGTAGTAGGACCTGCAGTTGTTATTGGCGTTGTAGGAGCTACTGTTGTTGTCGTAGGAGCTGTAGTTGTCAAAGGAGATTTTGTTGTGGTTGTCGTAGGTGCTACAGTTGTTGTAGAAGAAGCTTCAGTTGTGGTTGCAGTAGGGGTTGCAGTAGAGGTTGTGGAAGCAGCTTCAGTTGTGGTTGCAGTAGGGGTTGCAGTAGAGGTTGTGGAAGCAGCTTCAGTTGTGGTTGCAGTAGGGGTTGCAGTAGTGGTTGTGGAAGCAGCTTCAGTTGTGATTGTCGTAGGAGCTGCAGCAGTTCTAGTGGTAAAAGGATCTACATTTTTTGTATTAGTAGCTGCTGCTGCTGATGATGATGTCAAAGCTGCAGTGGTTGTTGTAGGAGCTGCCGTTATGCTGGTTATAGTAGATAAAGTTGTTGTTGTCGGAGCTGCAGTTGTTGTTGCAGAAGGGGTTGCAGTAGTGGTTGTGGATGCAGCTACAGTTGGTGTTGTTTGAGCTGCTGCAGTTGTAGTGGTCGTTGGAGCTCCAGTTGTTGTACTAGCTGCTGTTGTGGTTGCTGTAGGAGCTACATTTGTGTTTGTCGTAGGGCTTACAATGGTAGTAGGTCCTGCAGTTTTGATTGACGTTGTAGTAGCTACAGTGGTTGGAGCTGCAGTTGTCGAAAAGGATGTTGTTGTGGTTGTCGTAGGTGCTACAGTTGTTGTTGTGGTTCCTGTAGGTGCTACAGTTGTGGTTGTCGTAGGAGTTAAAATGGTAGTCGGACCTTCAGTTGTGATTGTCGTAGGAGCTGCAGCAGTTATAGTGGTAAAAGGATCTACATTTTTTGTATTAGTAGCTGCTGCTGATGATGATGTAAAAGCTGCAGTGGTTGTTGTAGGAGCTGCCGTTACGCTGGTTATAGTAGATAAAGTTGTTGTTGTCGGAGCTGCAGTTGTTGTTGCAGAAGGGGGTGCAGTAGTGGTTGTGGATGCAGCTACAGTTGTTGTTGCAGGAAGAGCTCCAGTTGTTGTAGTAGGAGCTGCAGTTGTTGTTGGGGATGTTGTTGTGGTTATTGTAGAATGATTTTCAGTTCTGGTTTCAGTAGGGGCTGCTGTAGTGCTTGAGGAAGCAGCTACCTTTGGTGTCGTAGGAGCTGATGTTGGGGTTGTCGTAGTACCTTCAGCAGTTGTAGTGGTTGCAGGATCTAAAATTGTTGTTTTTGTAGAAGCTGTAGTTGTTGCCATAGGGGGTATTGTTGTGCTTGTTGTAGATGTTATAGAAGCTGCAGTGATTGCTGTTGTGCTGGCTATAGTAGCTAAAGTTGTTGTTATCGTAGGTGCTGCAGTTGTTGTTGCAGTAGGGGCTGTGATAGTGGTTGTGGAAGCAGCTACAGTTGGTGTTGTAGGAACTGCAACAGTTGTAGTGGTCGTAGGAGCTGCAGTTGTCGTTGGGGATGTTGTTGTGGTTATTTTAGAAGGATCTTCAATTCTGGTTGCTGTTAGAGCTGCTGTTGTGGTTGTTGTAGTAGCTTCAGCAGTTGTAGTGGTTGCAGGATTGACAAATATTTTCGTAGTAGATGCTGCAGTTGTTACCGTATTGGGTATTGTTGGGTTTGTTTTTGTAGTTAAAGATGTTGTTGTAGGAGCTGCATTTGTTGCAGATCTCGTTGGCGTTGTAGTTGCTTTAGTTGTGCTGGTCAAATGAGCTACATGTTTTTTACAAGGAGCTGCAGTTGTGGTTGTGGTATGGGCTGCTTTTCTGGTTCTGGAAGCAGCTAGGGTTGGTGTCACAGGAGGTGCTTTTTTGGTTGTTGTTCGAGCTAATGTGGTCCTAGAAGCTGCAGTTGTGGTTGTTAAAGCAGCTCTTGTTGAAGGAGCTGCTCTTCTGGAGGCTGTGGTTATTGTCGAAACTCCATGGATATTCCAGAATACGAACACTGATTTATGAGATGAATGGTTAGTATATTTTATGAGTACAGTATCGATTTTTCTACTCTTACTCTTCATCAGATGCGTGCAGTATGTTATAAATTCCACTTATATTCGAGTAAACAAAATAATTATTATATGTAGCCACTCTCCTTATTGATTTTGAAGTACATTAGGTCAACCTTTACTATATGTGTCGTTATGTATGCTTTCAGAAATACTTCATAACATCTATATAACATGTCATTTGTCATAATCAGTCATAAGTATTCCCGCATTAAATTATGTTCATAATAACTTCAAAAGCACTACATAAATGTGTTAAGAAGCATCTATGACTGTATGTCATGCTTTATAAGGTTTTATAAATGTGGCATAACTCTGTGACATAATTACCCATGCCAAATGTGACGTAACCCACTACAGTGCATTTGGAAAGTTTTCAGACCCCTTGACTCTTTCAACATTTTGTTAGGTTACATCCTTATTCTAAACTGGATTAAATTGTTTTTTCCCCCCTCATCAATCTACACACAATACTCCGTAATGACAATGCAAAAACAGGTTTTTAGACATTTTTGCAAATGTATTACAAATATAAACTGAAATATCACATTTACAAAATTTTAAGTGATCACCTTTGGTCATTCATAACGTATTCTCTTAAAGACTATATCGCATGATGGTGTTATGTGTATAGTCTTTATGAATGTGTTATGAATGACTGAAGGTGTCTGACTTTGTGATGAAGCTGTACTTACTTTAAAGTCAGACTCCTTTGGTCATTCATAACACATACATAAATGCCTTATATCATATGATGCTGTACCTACTATGAAGTCAGACACCTTTAGTCATTCATAAGACATATAGTACCAGTCAAAGTTTGAACACACCTACTCATTCAAGGCTTTTTCTTTATTTTTACCATGTACAATGTAGAACAATAGTGAAGACATCAAAACTATGAAATAACAAATATGGAATCATGTATTAAGCAAAAAAGTGTTAAATAAATCAGAATATAGTTTTACTACGCAATACATTTTTTTTTTAAACGCCGAATTAGACAGGATTACCTAGACATACTGACCAGCTCAAATAGTCAGAAGCGTATTATATGGCAGACCAATCCAAACTCATCTCTCGGCATGTCCAGCCCACTCATTATCTCAGCCAATCTGTGGCTTTACCAACTAGCCTCGTAATTTAACAATTGTATTCATATTTATAGATGGCATACAAGTTTGTTATTAAGACTCAAGAAAGTTCACGTTTCAGAAGGCATTTCTGGCAGAATACGCATTTTGATTTTTTAAAAAAAGTTTACGTTCAAACGGCTCTCCTGTGAAGTAGTAACCCACTACATATGCATAGTTTCCTAAAATGGGTCACAAATGCCTTTTACATACAGTTTAAGTTGGAAGTTTACATACACTTAGGTTGGAGTCATTAAAACTCGTTTTTCAACCACTCCACAAATTTCTTGTTAACAAACTATAGTTTTGGCAAGTCCTTTAGGACATCTACTTTCTGCATGACACAAGTCATTTTCCCAACAATTATTTACAGACAGATCTTATAATTCACTGTATCACAATTCCAGTGGGTCAGAAGTTTACATACACTAAGTTGACTGTGCCTTGAAACAGCTTGGAAAATTCCAGAAAATTATGTCATGGCTTTAGAAGCTTCTGATAGACTAATTGACATCATTTGAGTCAATTGGTGGTGTACCTGTGGATGTATTTCAAGGCCGACCTTCAAACTCAGTACCTCTTTGCTTGACATCATAGGATAATCCAAATAAATCAGCCAAGACCTCAGAAAAATAATTGTAGACCCCCACAAGACTGGTTCATCATTGGGAGCAATTTCCAAACGCCTGAAGGTACTGCGTTCATCTGTACCAACAATAGTACGCAAGTATAAACACAGCCGTCATCCCGCTCAGGAAGGAGACGCATTCTGTCTCCTAGAGATGAACGTACTTGTGCGAAAAGTGCAAATCAATCCCAGAACAGCAACAAAGGACCTTGTGAAGATGATGGAGGAAAAGAAGTACAAAAGTATCTATATCCACAGTAAAACGAGTTCTATATCGACATAACCTGAAAGGCCGCTCACATGGAAGAAGCCACTACTCCAAAACCACCATAAAAAAGCCAGACTACGGTTTGCAACTGCACATGGAGTTGCTTTTTTCCCAAATTCCATTTTCTTGGTTTTGTTTTTCCAGGTTTCGGATTTCCCCTATTTGTTTCTGTTTTTTTCACACTTTTTTTTATTATAGAAAAACAACAACATTAGATCAAAATTCAGAACAATGCTTAAACCACATCAGGGTATGACTTTTGAGGTCTGGGAAAAATCTAAGAAACTTAGATTTTTGAGTGTAGTTGCCCTTTAATTCAGTGAGCATGTCCTGCACTGTTGTTTGGTTAGCGGGTTTTCAGTAAGCACACGTGATGTGATTCGTCGCAAATGGAATGGGTGGAGTATAAGGTCAGCAACACTCCGTATTTGATTTGATTTGATTTGAATTATTCAGAGCCCCATGAAATGACACCATATACTGTATACATTCTACGGACCATACTGAATATTTTCTACAATACTTTTACTGCGGCACCCAGAATAGTTCTTGCTCTAAGCCAATATGTACAGTATTCCTTATACAGGGATTCGCATTGGGAGCATTTATTTTATTTTGGAACAAAACCCAAATTTAAACAAATTTCACTTAAATGTCACTTAAAAATGAAACATTGTTAATGTGTAAACAATTATTTTTCATATGATTATTGACACTTTTCTACTACTACGTGGGGGACTTTTATTTAGAAAATTTCCGAAATTCCGTGATCTGGAAATACATTTTTAGTGTTGCTGACGGGACACTGATCATGTGATGAGTTTGCAAATCAAATGCACCACTGGACAGCGAAAACAAATAAGTTAACCTTTATTTGTTGTAATTATATTACTTTGTAGGAGTTACTAGAAGTTTGTAGAATTACTTCTTCACATACACTTAGGTGTAAGAAAGTGTGCAGGTCACATTCTTTATTGTAGGGCTATGACAGTTATATATTTAGATGTGCCGGCTCTAGACAAATTCAGCTATCGCTTTGCCATGTCTGTGCCCTAAGGCAGTCAAGCTGGGTAAGTGTTTTTGTAAGGACCACCTGTTTGAAGTAACATTGCAGTGAAGTGATATAAATCAATGTAATGATGCATCCAACCTCCAGAGGGAGGCAAAAATAAGTTTATTTGAAAGAGGACGTTTACGGGGTCCTAGGAAGGTATGGATGTTACTCAAGTAGTATTGTACTGGTTGTCTTCCACTTTAACTTGAATCATTTTCTATTTAGTATGACAATTGAGTACTTTTTCCACCACTGCCAAAATGTAGCTACCTAGCAGGCTCAGCTAAATACGAATCTCCTTAGATAAAGCCATGTACAAATAAAAGGAAATGTATGGTTTAAATAAATGTCTTTAATGATTATTTGTTTGAACTGTTGGTGATAATTCCCTAAGTGTTGATACATTTGTGTTTGCATCATTAAGCCTTTATGTATGTGTTATGAATGACCAAAGGTGTCTGACTTAATTTTAAGGACAGTGTCACATGATATAAGGCATTTATGTATGTGTTATGAATGACCAAATGTGTCTGACTTAATTTTAAGTACAGCGCCATATGATATATGGCATTTATGTATGTGTTATAAATGACCGAAGGTGTCTGACTTTAAATTAAGTACAGTGTCATGCAATACAGACTCTTTATGGATGTTTTATGAATGACCAAAGGTGTCTCACTTCAATCTAAGTATTACAGGATACTGAACAAAAGTGTAAATAAATTGGTGATTAACCCTGTGCTGATTAATGAAGGTTATCTCATGATCACAGGTTACTGTAGGGTGTGAGAGCTATTTAAATGGGTTGATAGACCTGCAAAACTTATGTTGTTGTGTGGGTGATTGTGTACTGAGGAACATGTATCTTGGTTCCAGAGGAAAGACACTATCAATTTCTTTAGTTTTGGGGCTTTCATCAAGGTAAGTGTGTCTTGGTAAAACGTTGTCCCTAGGCTATTAAACACACAGCACATATAAGCCTGGGATATCAACCATTCAAAGTTGGGCTTTGTAGGATTGACAATAGAATTCTATAGGAGTGACCTTACCGAGTAAAGTATTTGACATTGTCACTACTTAACACAGTCAGAAATGCATAATTATTGTTAAATCCTGCCCATTTCCACAATTTATCTTCTTAAAATTAGAATTTAGACCTAACTAATGAAGGACAAGTTTGATGTGTTGGTCCACCAGACCTTCCGTTCATTTGGGCGGAAGTGTCTGGGAATGAGATTAGGTGTAATGTGACTAACATATCACTTTAGAGCGCATGCCATCCTTTATGAAGCACATGTTTATATCATATTCAACATAGTGGGATATGTCACATTTGACATGAGTGATTGTCACACAGTTATGCCCCATTTAACCCTTTATAAAGCATGACATACGATTATAGATGTTTTGTAACACATTTATGTAGTGCTTATGAAGGTATTATGAAGGCTTTATGAAGCCTTTATAAGCTGAACATCATTGAAAGCGGGATACTTTTTGGGTTTATACCTGGACATGGTCCAGTTTGTGCAACTCAAAGAAGTTAATTGTCTCGTTGTCTAAATAAAACATTCTAAATACATCTGTGCTCCCTTTTTCCCATGTTTCTTTGATATCCTTTAAATGGTAATGTTTTGTGATTCTCAACTCATCTTGTGGTACAAGCACATTCATAGCTGCTTTATAACACCTGAAATTAATAACAAGGTGTCTGTCTGTGCACAATTTATAATGGCATATGGCATGGTTTTGAATGACACACATCATTCCATTCAATGTAATAATGTGACACAGAGGTTGGCAAGTGACATAACACCTTGTTATAACAGCTGGTATTTAGACTCATATACTGTAGCATGTAATAACATATGACATGTTTCATTGAGACAGTGTTTTAGCAGTTATTATTAACAGTTGACATTAGAGCATATGACAACAGGATGAACAGTCATCTATAACACACATTGTAACTACTTTTGCAACATCTTATTCCATTACACATAACTATTTAAAACTACGTATGTCAGGGTATGACTAATGTTATAATGTGTGTTTTTTAAACTGGGTGGTTTGAGCCCTCAATGCTGGTTGGCTGACAGCCGTGGTATATCAGACTGTATACTATGGGTATGACAAAACAGTCATTTTTACCACTCTAATTACATTGGTAACCAGTTTATAATAGAAATTAGGCACCTTGGGGGTTTGTGATATATGACGAATATACCACGGCTAAGGGATGTATCCAGGCACTCCGAGTTGCGTCGTGCGAAAACAAAGCCCTAAGCGTGGTATATTGGCCATATACCACACCACCTACAGTAAAGTGTTACTGAACATTACTTACACTTTATTAAGAATAGCGCACACATTTTTTGTTTGTTTGTTTACATGATGGCACATTTTTCCATACAGGAATGTAAGGAAATGACATTCAGCAGTGTGATAATATTTACCTCCTCCACTTTTTCCATTTAATATTTAAAGATTTTGGAAATGTATTTAATTGGGTTGTTACAGTAGACTAGGAAACACGCAAAACTGTCTCCATGAAATATTTAGCAATTAAATTATTTTATTTTAGTTTTTATTTGGATTTTGTATCTATGTTCTTGAACAATCATATGCTTTATCCAAAGGGATATGGACTATTTTATCACCTTCCTGCCTATTTAATTGTACATGTTGGGATTATTTAAATTAATCTGTGACAACACATCATGAATATCTATTCAGGTTTGAGTTGCAAAATGTGTTATGTAAAAATGAAAAGGGAGAAAATACAGTGTACTACATACCCATGGTGAAAAAAGTAGCTGTCAGTTTCTGAGTCTTCATTCTGAACTCAGTTCATGCAGTTGTTTTCTGAATAGAAAGAAACATATAAATTAGATTGACAGGTCGGTCATATTCCATTTTTTTTTTTTTACAAACAGATTTGTTGTTTATGTAAATGGAATGTTATAGAAGGGGCAAGATAGAGATTTCACATTTTTGAGAAAACTTAAACCAAACAGTAAATTACTTCCTCATCCTTGTGTAATATGGGGACCCCAAAAAACATAAACAAAGGCTCAAAAAACAACCAAATGCATACTTTTAAACTGCAAATCTCTCAGTATAGTGATGCAGGTTATTCTGAACTTTATCTGCAACGTTATATAACATTTTATTGCGACTGGAGCAATACTTCTCTTCCCATTCTACAGGTAACTGCCAAAATAAAGGAAACACATGAGAGATAGAAAGTATATTGAAAGCATGGTGTGCTTCTACACAGTAAGTTCCAGACACTGGTAGAATCTATGCCAAGCGCATTTAAGTTTTTCTGGCGGCTCGAGGTGGCCCACGCCCTTTTAAGACACTTTGTTATGGTGTTTTCTTAATTTTGGCAGTTATCTGTTGCAGCGGGCACAGAGAATGGAACAGCTGGATAGGGGAAATGGCACACGTTGCGCAAAAGGGAATATGACATTGCAGATCAAGTTCGGAATGACACAATTTCAAGTGTACAACATCTAAAGACCTACATCACTATTCTGAGAGCTGTCTCTAAAAGGACATATTTAGGTGTTTTTGGAGCCATTGTTCATGTTTTTTCAGGTCCCCATATTACGCAACCAGGATAAGGAAGTGATTTTCTGTTTGGGGTAAGTTTCTCAAAAACGTTAAATCACCAAAAAACAACCAAATAGAGTTTTGGTTGTAAATGTTTTTACTTAGCCACTACTGTGACAGACTGCATTCAAGTAAATGTGTAACTTGGTAAGGAAACATTTGCACTTGAACTAAATGCTAGATTAAATGCTAGAAAGGTGACTAAATGCTAGAAAGATGCTAGAAAGGTGACTAAATGCTAGAAAGGTGACTTTCAATTTAGCGTATGCAGAGTTTACCGTTAATGCATCCTGCAAACATGGGAACATTGTCTTTAAATTCCAATCGTGCTACAGCTCAGAACTTTAGCGGTAATACCTTTTTTTGCACTGTTGGTTAGAGCCTGTAAATAAGCATTTCACTGTAAGATCTACTACACCTGTTGTATTCGGCGCACGTGACAAATAAACTTTGATTTGATTTGAATAGAATCTAGACTTAAATATGGTATGACATATCAAGGGGTGTGAATGCAATCAAGACATCTCAGTTAAACATTTCCGATACTTCTTTGTAGAGTAGCTTTTGTAGAATAAAATGAAAACTTTGCTAGGGTGTGAATTATTTCACAACACCGACTATAACTGCTGTAAACATGAACAGGGCCTTTGGAAAGTATTCAGACCATTTGAACTTTTCATCATTTTGCTACAGCCTTATACTAAAATGTATTAAATTGTGTCTTTCCCCCTCATCAACCTCTGTTGTTTTTTGTTGTTGTTGCTGATTTATGATTTACAGAAATATTACATTTACATAAGTATTCAGACCCTTTACTCAGTACTTTGCAGAAGCAGCCCAGAAGTGATTACATAATTTAGTCTTCTTGGGTATGACGCTACAAGATTGGCACACCTGTATTTAGGGAGTTTCTCTCATTATTCTCTGCAGATCCTCTCAAGCTCTGTCAGCTTGGAAGAGAGCGTTGCTGCACAGCTATTTTCAGGTCTTTCCAGAGATGTTCTATCAGGTTACATTTTGGGCTCTAGCTGGGCCACTCATGGACATTGAGACTTTTCCCGAAGCTACTGCTGCATTGTCTTGGTTGTGTGCTTAGGGTCATTGTCCTGGTGGAAGGTGAACATTTGCCCCTGTCTGAAGTCCTGAGCACTCTGGAGCAAGTTTTCATCAAGGTTCTCTCTGTACTTTGCTCCGTTCATCTTTGCCTCGATCCTAACTTGTCTCCCAGTCCCTGTCGCTGAAAAACATCCCCACAGCATGATGCTGCCACCACCGTGCTTCACCGTAGGGATTGTGCCAAGTTTCCTCTATTGGTTTTATCAGATCAGAGAATCTTGTTTCTCATGTTCTGAGAATCTATAGGTGCCTTTTGGCAAACTCCAAGCGGGATGTCATGTGCCTTTTACCGAGGAGTGGCTTCTGTCTGGTAACTCTACCATAAAGGCCTTATTGGTGGAGTGCTGCAGAGATGGTTGTCCTTCTGGGAGGTTCTCCCATCTCCACATAGGAACTCTAGAGCTCTGTCAGTGTGACCATCGGGTTCTTGGGCACCTTCCTGACCAAGGCCCTTCTCCCCCAATTGCTTGGAGAGTCTTGGAGGTTCCAAATATCTTCCATTTAAGAGTGATGGAGGCCACTGTGTTCTTGGGGACCTTCAATACTGCAGACATTATAGAAACAGGATGCACCTGAGCTCAATTTCGAGTTTCATTGCAAAGGGGCTGAATACTTATGTAAATAAGGTATTTCCGTTTTAAATAAATAAAACAAATCTAAAAACCTGTTTTCGCTGTGTCGTTATGGGGTGTTGTTTGTAGATTGTGTTTGTAGAAAAAATACATATTAAATCCATTTTAGAATAAGGCTGTAACTTAACAAAATGTGTAAGAAGTCAACGGGTCTAAATATTTTCCCAGGGCACTTTACATCCTGGTGAAATTTCACAGTAAAAATGTTGTATGAGAAATCAGCCTAATTTTGCATCACTTCAATCGTGTTACTTTATAAAAGAGCTAAAGTAATTTTAATTGGTCTGCAAGTGCCCTGAAATTCACTCTGAATTCTATACTTGTTTTGTGACAGTAATAGGTGTAGTTCATCAAAAGTGAAGGGTTTTTAAAATATAGCACATAATACATAAAATAATATAGTCAAATCCACATTAGCGTTGTATTTTTTGCAAGGTGAAATTATAATTTGATATGCTTTTAAAAAACATGTAAGTAAACAAGTTCCATTTATATACTGTAAAAAAATTAAAAAATAAACTTTGAATTAAAAAATACTTACCTACAACAAACACCACTGCCAGCCTCCTTATTCCTTTAAATTCACCAAATATCAATTGAGGAAGGAATTTGCCTATGACGAAAACAATCACAATATGCCTCTATTCTAAAAGCTCATCATCTGTCTAGTTCTGCTCTAAATGTTTTTTTGGAAATCTAACTTTTCACAGTGCATACGGTCATGCCAATGTATCTGTAGTTACTAGTTAAATCACTTCAGAGCTGATCTGATTCCAAAGTTCTTGTCTTGCCTGTAACTAAAATATTTTGGGAAGCACAAGAGATAATATGAATTAAGGGAGGATCACAAAATGGGCAGGTAAATCTATGTGGGAGGTCTTTAGGTTAATACCATCTTTGTTTTTTCCTTTGATACTAATTTGGTAAGAAAACTGGTCAGGTGAAAACTAGTTAGGTGTTCTGACGCCACTAATTTTGTCATGCCTTGCAGGTGATGTACAAATCTTTTGGGAGGGACAATATGAGAAACGGGTGGGACAAAATATTGACAGTGAATATAATAACATTGTTGGTTTCCAGCCAATTGTTTGACACTTCAAAATGTTTTTCAAGATTTGATATAGCAAACATTTGCTTCACTGCACTTAAAGGACAAATCCACTCAAAAACTATATTTTGGTATTTGATTCATTAGTCCACACTTGATACAGTCCCAAAATGTTTTGCATGTCTGTGATCAACTTTGCAAGATAAACAACTTTCAAAATACAGAAAAATAGCTGGTATGATGCGCTTTGTATCATATGATGCATTTTGCGTCATACCGCCTGTATTTTCTGCCTGAGTGAACGACAAGAGCTCAGATACACATGAAAACATGAAATGAACCTGGGAATCGATATAACATGCATTGCTCAGAGATGACCAAACAATATGTAAAAAATCAAAATGGATTAATCTTTCCTTTAATTTACCTAACTTTTGAGCCATGTGGAATGAACTTGTAAATGTACTGTATATTGTATTGATTTATTTCAATATTATTATAATTATTACAATGTTTTAAGTAAAATAATGTTTGCTCTGTGGCCTGAAGTGAGTACCAAGTCTGTTTCACAGTCCTCAATCCCACTCACACACCTATCTCAAGAATGACTCAAGGAAGATTTTTCAGATGCTTAAATCACTTGACATTATATGACGGAAATTGACCACCATCGTGTGAGAGATACATTCTTAAAAAAACAAAACAGGGCCTGTATTTATAAAGAGTGCTGGTATAGGTTACCGTTGCCCTTGCTTTTAACATTTTTACTTTTAGCTTTTGCCTTTTTGATCTGAGAAGCTTCCAACTCCCTGAGACAATCCAGACGCTCCTCCAGACCCGTATCTACAGGATCCTAACAGAGGCTGGAGAACAGCCAGGAACACCGCCCCCAACACCACCCTCCATTTCTTCCCTCCCAAGAACTGCATCCAGGTAGACTGAGCTACACCCAAACCGTTCACAGACCCAGAGGCCCTATGCAGAGACTGGATACTGGGCCACTTCTGCCCTCCATGGCAGCCCCAAACCTGCAAAAGGAGCCACAACCAGGCAGGTTGACCGATGCACAGGCTGTTTGCCGACCCAGAAACTCCCCTGAGAGAATGGAGCATGGTCAGCCACTCCGACCACCTGCAGCCGTCCACTCTTGCAGCAGGAGCCTCATCCAATCAGAAGAAGCTATACAGGGCCCCTCACGAATCTAACAAATGCTCAGTCTGCTCTGCTTTCATTTATTTGGTCAGGGACCTTGGCAAAGAGTCAGCATACGCAACCCCAGCAAATACTGATCACAAACAGAGTACAAAAAACTGCAGATGACCCTCTGCTAACATATCAATCTCCCCATTTGGCTGATTTCATTGTTGATCAAATGTATTATTTGCTGTGCTTGACAGAGACTTTGAAACAACCAAATGATTAAACCAGGCCACAGCCCTTGGCTTTCAGCACATTGCTCAGCCTCGCAACACTGGCCACCGAGAAGTTGGGATAACAATGATCTGTTGATCAAAATTGAAAGTAAAGGGAATTCCAATAGAGAACCCAGCCTCATTTGAATACTTTGTTTATAAATGGATTACTACTACTGAAAATGCGGTGCCAATTGTGGTCTATTGCCCTCCTAAACCGAATGCCTGATTTAAGTGACGATGGAGTAATTTAGTTTACGAAAGTTTAATCAGGAAGGCTGGTCTGAATGGTGTTTAACTTCATCCAGTAATCATAACAATTCATTTAATTTCCTATTCTACAGGCATAGTGGGAATGAATAGGAACGTATCAGCTGTGTAAGGGCTATTTGATCAAGAAGGAGAGTGATGGAGTTATGCGTCAGATGACCTGGCCTCCACAATCACCTGACCTCAACCCAATTAAAAAATGGTTGAGCTGGACGGCAGAGAATGCAAAGCAGTCAACAAGTGCTCAGCATATGTGGGAACTCCTTCAAGACTGTTGGAAAAGCAATCCAGGTGAAGCTGGTTGAGAGAATGCCAAGAGTGTGCAAAGCTGTCATCAAGGCAAAGGGTGGATACTTGATTCATGATTCCATATGTGTTATTTCATAGTTTTGATGTCTTCACTATTAAATCAAATCAAATCAAATTTATTTGTCACATACACATGGTTAGCAGATGTTAATGCGAGTGTAGCGAAATGCTTGTGCTTCTAGTTCCGACAATGCAGTAATAACCAACAAGTAATCTAGCTAACAATTCCAAAACAACTACCTTATAGACACAAGTGTAAGGGGATAAAGAATATGTACATACAGATATATGAATGAGTGATGGTACAGAGCAGCATAGGCAAGATACAGTAGATGGTATTGAGTGCAGTATATACATATGAGATGAGTATGTAAACAAAGTGGCATAATTAAAGTGGTTAGTGATACATGTATTACATAAAGATGCAGTAGATGATATAGAGTACAGTATATACGTATACATATGAGATGAATAATGTAGGGTATGTAAACATTATATTAGGTAGCATTGTTTCAAGTGGCTAGTGATATATTTTACATCATTTCCCATCAATTCCCATTATTAAAGTGGCTGGAGTTGAGTCAGTGTGTTGGCAGCAGCCACTCAATGTTAGTGGTGGCTGTTTAACAGTCTGATGGCCTTGAGATAGAAGCTGTTTTTCAGTCTCTCAGTCCCAGCTTTGATGCACCTGTACTGACCTCGCCTTCTGGACGATAGCGGGGTGAACAGGCAGTGGCTCGGGTGGTTGTTTTCCTTGATGATCTTTATGGCCTTCCTGTGAAGGGTGGTGTAGGTGTCCTGGAGGGCAGGTAGTTTGCCCCCGGTGATGCGTTGTGCAGACCTCACTACCCTCTGGAGAGCCTTACGGTTGTGGGCGGAGCAGTTGCCGTACCAGGCGGTGATACAGCCCGACAGGATGCTCTCGATTGTGCATCTGTAGAAGTTTGTGAGTGCTTTTGGTGACAAGCCGAATTTCTTCAGCCTCCTGAGGTTGAAGAGGCGCTGCTGCGCCTTCTTCACGATGCTGTCTGTGTGGGTGGAACAATTCAGTTTGTCTGTGATGTGTACGCCGAGGAACTTAAAACTGTACTACCCTCTCCACTACTGTTCCATCGATGTGGATAGGGGGGTGTTCCCTCTGCTGTTTCCTGAAGTCCACAATCATCTCCTTAGTTTTGTTGACGTTGAGTGTGAGGTTATTTTCCTGACACCACACTCCGAGGGCCCTCACCTCCTCCCTGTAGGCCGTCTCGTCGTTGTTGGTAATCAAGCCTACCACTGTTGTGTCGTCCGCAAACTTGATGATTGAGTTGGAGGCGTGCGTGGCCACGCAGTCGTGGGTGAACAGGGAGTACAGGAGAGGGCTCAGAACGCACCCTTGTGGGGCCCCAGTGTTGAGGATCAGCTGGGTGGAGATGTTGTTGCCTACCCTCACCACCTGGGGGCGGCCCGTCTGGAAGTCCAGTACCCAGTTGCACAGGGCGGGGTCGAGACCCAGGGTCTCGAGCTTGATGACGAGCTTGGAGGGCACTATGGTGTTAAATGCCGAGCTGTAGTCGATGAACAGCATTCTCACATAGGTATTCCTCTTGTCCAGATGGGTTAGGGCAGTGTGCAGTGTGGTTGAGATTGCATCGTCTGTGGACCTATTTGGGCGGTAAGCAAATTGGAGTGGGTCTAGGGTGTCAGGTAGGGTGGAGGTGATATGGTCCTTGACTAGTCTCTCAAAGCACTTCATGATGACGGAAGTGAGTGCTACGGGGCGGTAGTCGTTTAGCTCAGTTACCTTAGCTTTCTTGGGAACAGGAACAATGGTGGCCCTCTTGAAGCATGTGGGAACAACAGACTGGGATAGGGATTGATTGAATATGTCCGTAAACACACCAGCCAGCTGGTCTGCGCATGCTCTGGGGGCACGGCTGGGAATGCCGTCTGGGCCTACAGCCTTGCGAGGGTTGACACGTTTAAATGTTTTCCTCACGTCGGCTGCAGTGCAGGAGAGTCCGCATGTTTTAGTTGCGGGCCGTGTCAGTGGCACTGTATTGTCCTCAAAGCGGGCAAAAAAGTTATTTAGTCTGCCTGGGAGCAAGACATCCTGGTCCGTGACGGGGCTGGTTTTCTTTTTGTAATCCGTGATTGACTGTAGACCCTGCCACATACCTCTTGTGTCTGAGCCGTTGAATTTAGATTCTACTTTGTCTCTATACTGACGCTTAGCTTGTTTGATTGCCTTGCGGAGGGAATAGTTACACTGTTTGTATTCGGTCATGTTTCCGGTCACCTTGCCCTGATTAAAAGCAGTGGTTAGTTAGAATAGCAATGATCCAAGGTTTTTCCAGCGCTGGTTGCGCAATCGATATGCTGATACAATTTAGGGAGTCTTGTTTTCAGATTAGCATTGTTAAAATCCCCAGCTACAATGAATGCAGCCTCCGGATATATGGATTCCAGTTTGCAAAGAGTCAAATAAAGTTAGTTCAGAGCCATCGATGTGTCTGCTTAGGGGGGAATATATACGGCTGTGATTATAATCGAAGAGAATTCCCTTGGTAGATAATGCGGTCGACATTTGATTGTGAGGAATTCTAAATCAGGTGAACAGAAGGACTTGAGTTCCTGTATGTTGTTGTGGCCACACCACGTCACGTTAACCATGAAGCATACGCCCCCGCCACTCTTCTTACCAGAAAGATGTTTGTTTCTGTCGGCGCGATGCGTGGAGAAACCATCTGGCTGCACCAACTCCGATAGCGTCTCTCCAGTGAGCCATGTTTCCCTGAAGCAAAGAATGTTACAGTCTCTGATGTCCCTCTGGAATGCTACCCTTGCTCGGATTTCATCAACCTTGTTGTCAAGAGACTGGACATTGGCGAGAAGAATGCTAGGGAGTGGTGCACGATGTGCCCGTCTCCGGAGTCTGACCAGAAGACCGCTTAGTTTCCCCCTTTTACGAAGTCGTTTTTTGGGGTCGCTGGCTGGGATCCATTCCGTTGTCCTGGGTGAAAGGCAGAACACAGGATCCGCTTCGCGAAAGTCATATTCTTGGTCGTACTGATGGTGAGTTGACGCTGCTCTTATGTTCAGTAGTTCTTCTCGACTGTATGTAATGAAACCAGGCAGAGAGGCGCTGGTATGAGGAGGCAGCACGGCGGCGCGGTTGGAAGCCCGAGAGTCAGCCCCAAAAATGTATTGGGGGGTGGCACACAGGGAGTGTGGCGAAGTCAGGTAGGAGACCTGCGCCAACTTCCTGTGCTTACCGGAGAGCGAGAGGGACCGGGTAGGCACTGTGTTATGCTGTGGAGCGCATGGTGTCCCCGGTGCGGGTGCATAGCCCGGTGCGGTACATTCCAGCTCCTCGTATCGGCTGGGCTAGAGTGGGCATCGAGCCAGGTGCCATGAAGTCGGCACTACGCATCTGGTCTCCAGTGCGTCTCCTTGGGCCGGCGTACATGGCACCAGCCTGTCCCCGGTTCGCCAGCACAACCCAGTGCAGGCTATTCCATCTCGCCGCACTGGCCTGGCTACCGGGAGCATTCAACCAGGAAAGGTTGGGCAGGCTCGGTGCTCAAGATCTCCAGTACACCTGCACGGTCCGGTCTACCCAGTGCCACCTCCACGCACCAGCCCTCCGGTGGCAGCCCCCCGCACCAGACTGTCTCTCCGTTTTCTGCCTACAGGGTCTCCCGTCTGTCCGGAGCTGCCAGAGTCTCCCGTCTGTCCGGAGCTGCCAGAGTCTCCAGTCTGTCCGGAGCTGCCAGAGTCTCCCGTCTGTCCTGAGCTGCCAGAGTCTCCCGTCTGTCCGGAGCTGCCAGAGTCTCCCGTCTGTCCGGAGCTGCCAGAGTCTCCCGTCTGTCCGGAGCTGCCAGAGTCTCCCGTCTGTCCGGAGCTGCCAGAGTCTCCCGTCTGTCCGGAGCTGCCAGAGTCTCCCTCCAGCCAGCCAGGCGATGCCGGAATCGCCCTTCACTCCGGAGCTGCCGGAGTCTCCTGCCTGTCCGGCGCTGCCGGAGGCGTCCTTCACTCCGGAGCTGCCGGAGTCTCCTGCCTGTCCGGCGCTGCCGGAGGCGTCCTTCACTCCAGCGCTGCCGGAGTCCCCCGTCCATTCGGGACCCATGTCTAGAGTCCCCAGTCCAAGGTCGGTGGCGAGGGTCGCCACTTTAGAGGCCACGGAGGCGGGCGAAGAGGCGCACTAGAACTATGGTGAAGTGGGGTCCACGTCCCGTGCCAGAACCGCCACCGCGGACAAATGCCCACCCAGACCCTCCCCTATAGGTTCTGGTTTTGCGGCCGGAGTCCGCACCTTTGGGGGGGGGGGGGGGGGCAGCTGTTTATCGTTGTCCCTGATTGGGAACCATATTTTAGGAAGCCTGGGTTTCACTGTTGGTTTGTGGGTGTTTGTTTCCGTGTCTGTGTTTTTTATTTTTTTGTTATTTCACGTATTTTATTGTTTTTGTATTTCATAGTGTTCAGTGCTTTTGTTATTAAAATCGTCATGAACACTTATCACGCCGCATCTTGGTCCGATCCTTACTCCTCTTCAGACGAAGAGGAGGAAATCTGCCGTTACAAGTTGGGACATTGAAATGCAATTGAGTGAGACACTGAGGGGAAAGGGTATTTAGGGAGCAGAACTGTGTGATGCTTGGTTTATTTTTTTGTGTCCAGCAAATGCACATGTGCAAATGTAACACTAGAGTCAAAGCAAATTTACGTTGTCTTCAAGACAAAATATTGAGATTTGATGTCAGTTCGAGTACTCGATTACTCATACCCATCTCTATCTCACAGCACTTATGAAATCCAGCCTCACTCTTCTCAGTCCAACTATAACCAAACTCATAAATTACTCTCTTGATTCAGGTACTGTGCCTAATTCCCTGAAAACTGTATACAATACACCAACCTTGAAAAAAACTGGACTTGACCACAAAACCCAACGCAATTACAGACAAATTTTCAACCTGCTCTTTCTATCAAAGATCATTGAATGTGTGGTCTCAATACAGCTACAGAACTACCTTTCAACCAACAGTCTCCATGAATCCTTCCAGTTCGGCTTCCATGCATGGCAGATCACAGAGGCAGCTGAATTGTTGATGGCAGCTGATGATGGAGACACTGGCTTCCTTTTGTTCTGGACATGACAGCAGCCTTTGACACCGTGAATCACGACTTTCTCATCAACAGACTAAAGACCTTGCGCAAATACTTTAGCACAGCTCTCCAGCGGTTTCGCTCCTAGCTGACTGATAGACAATAATTTGTGGCACTTGCCAATTATAAATCCAACCTTGCCACAGCCACAGGGCTCTGTTCTGGGGCCACTCCTGTTCTCTACATACAGTGCTTTTGGAAAGTATTCAGACCCATTGACTTTTTCCACATTTTGTTACATTATAGCCTTATTCTTAAACGCTTCTGAATCAAGTGCACCTACCACCTACCAGTGCGAAATGAATACAAAAACAATAAACGCATTTATCGTTGGGTTTTTTAAAGATATGTTTGGTGATCAACTAGAAATGCTTTGGAGATCGACCAGTCCATACCGATGGACCAGTTGGTGACCCCTAAGCTAGAGCGTTCCAGTGCTGAGGGACCACATGTGAGGATCTCCTGTCACTCATGCTGTGAAGGGTTGTGGCCGGTATGACCATGCTGGTTGAGCCTGATGATCATAGAGTGCGTGCTGGGGAATAGTTCTCTAGAAGTTGGCATATGTATTTAGGTGCATCATCCTTGAGGACCTTAAAAGGTGAGTAGAATGATCTTAAATTTGATCCTATATTGAACAGGCAGCCATGGGAGGTTGAATAAATCAGGTGTTATTTTTCTGGGGTGGTATGTGAGATTATTCTCGCAGCTGCGTTCTTGATCATCTGGAGTTGAGACAGGAGCCTTACTGGGATTCCTGCCAGCAGTTCATTGCAGAAGTCAAGATGAGATGTTACCAAGGCATGCACAAGCTTCTCAGCATCCACAGCGGACAACAGTGACCTGACCCAATCAATGTTACATAGATGAAAAAATTACACTTTCTTGATGTAGTGGATGTGTGCTTCAAATGAGAGGTTACAGTAAAGGATTTCACCAAGGATTCTGGTGGTGGGGAAGCTGCGATGCTGTCATCCAGAGAAAGGGAGAATGTCCTCAGCCAGCTCTATGCAGTCTTAGAGCCAATATGGCAAGATATGTTTTGCTGCAATTAAGTTTCAGGAAGTTCAACTGCATCCACCTCTTGATTGCATCTAGACAGTCTGCCAGTTATTTGTTACAGTCCCTAATTGTCCTTGTATATATTTGTGTCAGCATAAACATGACAGTTCAGTCCAAATCTATGGATAAGTATACCATCTGGGAGCAAGTACAGTGCATTCAGAAAGTATTCAGATCCATCGACTTTTTACTAATTTTGTTATGTTACAGCCTTATTCTAACATTGATTAAATATTTTTTTACCTCATCAATCTAAACACAATGACAAAGTGAAAACAGCCCCTCAGCACTGGAAAGCTCTAGCTTAGGGGTCACCAACCGGCCGATCGGTATGGACTGGTCTAGCATTTCTAGTTGATCACCAAACATTTCTATAAAAAGAACAACGATAAAGCGTTCCTTTTTTTGTATTCGTTTCGTGCTGGTAGGTGGTAGGTGCACTTGATCCTAGCGTCTGGAAGGCAAAGTGTTTCCATTCTGAATCATTTCATGTGTCTGAACTCCACATCCCCAGCAGGCCCAGAGAGCAAATCAATTGCACCTATACACTCTTATAAAAAAGGGATCTAGAAGGGTTCTTCGGCTCTCCCCATAGGATAAACCTTTTTGGTTCCAAGTAGGACCCTTTTTGGTTCCAGATAGAACCCTTTTTGGTTACAGGTAGAACCCTCTGTGGAAAGGGTTCTACATGGAACCCGAAAGATTTCTACCTGGAACCAAAAAGGTTTCTTCAAAGGGTTATCCTATGAGGGCAGCCAAATAACGCTTTTAGGTTTTAGATAGAACCTTTTCTTAGCGTGCAGGCCTACAGCTGGCCAATTAGATCGCTCAGATCACTGTGTCTGAGCTATCACGCACATGTTTTGTCCCCTTTTCTCAGCAGAGGGAAGGAGGGCGGAGGGACAATGAGTCAGGTGAGACGCAGCCTCACCACTGCTCCCTCCCTTCACTAAGACGGGCCATCAATCAAGTAAAAACAATAGAAGGAAACTATTATGCTTACTTAGCTGTGCCTCGCTAGTAATACAACAAATGATCCATTACCAGTGTGAACATATACATAAATCGTTTTTAAAATAATGTATAGAATTTCAAAATGGTCTGAGAAGATTAAATTCAAGCGGAGCAAATATGTATTGATAATGTATTGGGCCTATAGGTTGCTGCAGAAACTTTTTTGCTACAGAACTGTTTTTAATTGTTTAATGTTGAATAGGCTTACATTTTAGACGTACTGTTTTTTATTTTTAAGTCTGATTGTTGATCTCGGCCTGTATTTTGACTCAAAGTGATCTTGCTCTAGCTGTACATGTCAAGGAGGCAGCTTCAATTTCCTCATTCAAAAAATAACAAATTCTTGATTGCTTAAAGTCTACCTTTTTCATTAGTAGGTCATTTTTTTAATGCATTGTGATCTTTGTTTCTACTTTTTGATGTATTGATGCTGTTTTTAGTTGTTTTTTCCCCCCTACATTATGTTAATTGAGCTTGGGAAATGCACTCTACAAATGAAATGTTGTTATTATTATCAGTATAATAACCCAGGTTTAATAATGGTGTAGTTGCTTTTAAAGACTGTGCCCTTTAGCTGGGCACTATGCTCCGAAGTGGTCAATACAATAGTTGAATTAAAAACAAATGATTTAGTGCAACTTGTTTCTAACCAGCAACATGTATCACTTCTGAACTTCTACATGCTCTCTGAGGAGGATAGCTGACTCAACTTGTCTAATTGTTTAAATCAGCTCCTTCTTGGCTATTAAGAAATGTTGTTATACCTGCTTGGCAAAGAGAGCATGTTTGTTTGTTTAGGGCGTGGAAGTTTTAGTTTGAACGGCTTGTATTGCACAACCTATTCACAGAGACAGTGCAGGGAAAGAATATTATTGTTGTAATATGAAATTTCACATTCAACAAAACCTGAGATGACATAGTCTCGGATATCCTAAACCATGGAGCATCTTAAGCTATTGCCTGGCTACCCTTCTACATCACTCCGGCCAACTGATGTTTCTTCTTCTCTATGAATCTGGATTTGCCTCCCTCCTCAATGATTTCTACAACCCAAACACATTCTGACCGTTCTGATTCGTCCCAGAAACCGATGGGTCTGCATGATGACGATATCAACTTTGATACTCTGATTGGTTGGATTTGATAGAAAACCAATTGCTGATGAGTTTTTGTACAATGCCGCTCATTTTGAAGCCACAGAAACAACTTTTGGTATAGCAGTTTCAGACTGAATGTAGAATGTATGTAGCAATCGATAGAGCAGCAGAAATACATTCAGGGGGAATCGTCAGGCAACGTAAGCTAGGTAACGGCAGAAGGTCTGGGGAGAATGTCGGCTTCTCTCTGACGTTTCGAAAGGGGAAATGTGTTTAGGGGAAGATCATCTTCAGATAGACAACTCTTTTATCTATTTTGGGAAGGCAGGGTTTAAAATACAGGCAGGAATTCTGCCCATGTTTAGAAGCAGATCCGGCAATGACGTTACACGTGACGTGCTTCCCATTTCCAACTCATCCTTTCTGTCCCATGTGACCCTGGAAAATCTACACACGTGTTAAACTGGATTATTGGTACGTTGCCGGAAGCAACCAGTCTGTCTAGTGAGAGATGACAGTCTCAAACCCAAGCCGTCCTGTATGTGACAATCGGTTTTGGTGTTGATCATTAAATCATCCTGCATCTTCATTATGATTTGTATGCATAATTGATATCTATTTCTGAACGTTATAATGGAACCATTGTTAAGACATGGAACCTCTTTCATGTCATGTGTTTCATAATAAATTGTGTAATATATGTTGGAGCAAACCCTTCAAATATAAGGAGAAATCTGTCATATGCTTAGCTTCTACAATATTTGAACTATAAATGAATAATATTTTATCATAAAAACTAACACTTGTGTGATATCTAATTTCTTTCCTTGACATATTTGTGTCAGTGAATGAGGACCTCACCTGAACAGCCATGCACATCAATCCAGAATTACTTCAGGCATTTTATCCATCTTAAATATACTAAACAAAAATATCAATGCAACATCTAAAGCATTGGTTCCTTGTTTAATGAGCTGAAATAAAGCACAAAAAGTCGACGTCAAAATCAAATTTTTCAAATCTAATTTTATTAGTCACATGCTCCGAAAACAGTGAAATGCTAACTTAAGAGCTCCAAACCAACAATACAGTTAAAACAAATATGAGTACGAATAAGTAATTAAAGAGCGGCAGTAAAATAACAATAGCAAGACTATACACAGGGGGGTACCTGTACAGAGTAAATGTGTGGGGGCACCGGTTAGTTGAGGTAATATGTGTATAGAGGTAGAGTCATTAAAGTGACTATGCATAGATGATAACAACAGTGTTAGCACTTAAAAAGGGGTGGGGGGGGCAGTACAAATAGTCTGGGTAGCCATTCGATTAGATGTTCAGGAGTCGTATGGCTTGGGGGTAGAAACTGTTTAGAAGCCTCTTGGACCTAGACTTTGCGCTGCGGTACAGCTTGCCGTGAAGTAGAAGTTTTAGGGCCAATTCTTAGGGCCTTCCTCTGACACCAGGTGTAGAGGTCCTGGATGGCAGGAAGCTTGGCACCAGTGACGTACTGGGCCGTACACACTACCCTCTGTAGGTGCCTTGCGGTCGGAGGCCAAGCAGTTGCCTTACCAGGCAGTGATGCAACCAGTCAGTATGCTCTCGATGTTGCAGCTTTAGAACCTTTTGAGGATCTGAGGACCCATGCCAAATCTTTTTTTTTTTTTTTTTCTCTCCTGAGGGGGAATAGGTTTTGTTGTGCCCTCTTCACGGCTGTCTTGGTGTGCTTGGACCATGTTAGTTTGTTGGTGATGTGGACACCAAGAAACTTGAAGCTCTCTACCTGCTCCACTACAGCCCCGTCGATGAGAATGGGGACGTGCTCGGTCCTCCTTTTCCTGTAGTCCACAATCATCTCCTTTGTCTTGATCACGTTGAGGGAGAGGTTGTTGTCCTGGCACCACAAGGCCAGGTCTCTGACCTCCTCCCTATAGGCTGTCTCGTCATTGTCGGTGATCAGGCCTACCACTGTTGTGTCGTCGGCAAACTTAATGATGGTGTTGGAGTCGTGCCTGGCCATGCAGTCATGAGTACAGGAGGGGTCTGAGCACGCACTTCTGAGGGGCCCCTGTGTTGAGGATCAGCGTGGAGGATGTGTTGTTACCTACTCTTACCACCTAGGGGCAGCCCGTCAGGAAATCCAGGATCCAGTTGCAGAGGGAGGTGTTTAGTCCCAGGGTCCTTAGCTTTGCATGCTCCCTCATCCCTGTTAGAATTTGTGATTTGCCTAGATAGTCCATCCACCTGACAGGTGTGGCATATCAAGGAGCTGACTGAACAGCATGATATATTACACAGGTACACCTTGTGCTGGGGACAAAAAGCTGCTCTAAAATGTGCAGTTTTGTCACTGCCAGCGAGTTGCTGTGAAAACTCACTGGGAATAGTGTTGCCGTTGATTATTGAAAAATATAACTTATAAATTCCACATGCGCTTAGTACAACTGTCATGCATGGGGGGGACCCAAAATACAAGCTAGTTTTACTCCTTTGTTTGGAAATAATGTATAGTTTAAAACAGTTAACATTCATTTTCATCTTAAAGCAGATGAAAGTACTTGCATTAGAGGAAATGTCTATGAGAGGTATAACATTTGCCTAGCCTCATCCCTCAGTTATTTACCAAGTGGCCGAGCCACTGTTCTTTGGTTTTAAAGAGATTCTTCTGTACTTTGTATAATTTTTTGACAGCAGTTCTGAAAGTAGAGGTCATGAACCAAAAGTTGTGTGCTACTTCACATAGATAGTCCCTGTGTACCAGAATGCCAAGGTAACCCTTCTAAATGACTATTACCCCATACCACTCACATATGTAGCCATGAAATGCTTTATAAAGCTGGTGATGGCTCACATCAACACCATCATCCCAAACAACCTGGACCCACTCCAAATTGCATACCGTCCCAACAGATCCATTGACGACACAATCTCTATTGCACTCCATACTGCCCTCTCCCACCTGGACAAGAGGAACACCTATGTGAGAATGCTGTTCGTTGACTACAGCTCAGCGTTCAACACCATAGTGCCCTCCAAGCTCATCACTAAGCTCAGGTCCCTGGGACTGAACACCTGTCTCTGCAATTGGATCCTGGATTTCCTGGCGGTCCGATGCCAGGTGGTATGGTTAGGCAACAACACATCTGCCACACTGACCCTCAACATGGGGGCCCCTCAGGGGTGCTAGCTTTGTCTCCTCCTGTACTCCCTGTTCTCCCACGACTGCGTGGCCACGGATGATTCCAACACCATGAAGTTTGCTGACGATGCGACAGTGGTAGGCCTGATCATCGATGATGATTAAGCCTCCTATAAAGAGGTCAGTGACCTGGCAGTATGGTGCCAGGAAAACAATCTTTCCCTGAACGTCAGCAAGACAAAGGTGCTGATAGTGGATTACAGGAAGGGGCTGTAGTGGAGCAGGTCGGAAGCTGATGCTTCTGCTTATTTTCTATCCTATTGAATTGTGTTTGGTAAATAAAGATTGTGGTAATATTTCAATCAGTACAGAAATCTGTAGGTGGCTTAACTTACCCCTTAGCCAGGGTAAGTTGTGCCAAGAGACCACTGTCTGTGGGTAAGCCATGTTTTCAAAACTGTAATGTTTACATACATTCTGATTATTTCCAGGGATACACAACATTCAGAAATGTAGATATCTTTGTTAGAAAGCATACAATATTTCCTTTGACAGAGTGATGCTGAAGGTAACAAATGTCTCAACTTAATATATAATTATTTTTAAATTGATTTAATTGTCATGTTTTTGTAAAAATCTGCCAAAATAGTCCATGGTCAAAGTGGAAAACAATTCTAATATTTGTAAAACATTTAGGAAAAGTAAAACACTAATATCTTGATTACAGCTGTGTTTCTTAGGGAAAATCTAAGAGCTTTCCACACCTGGATTGTGCAACATTTGGCAATTGTTATTTTCAAAATTCATCAAGCTCCGTCAAATTGATTGTTGATCATTGACAGCAGCCATTTTCAAGAGCTTGCCATATATTTTCAAGCAGATTTAAGTCAAAACTGTAATTTGGAAACATTCACTGTCTTTTTGGTTTAGCATATACAGCAGCTATTCTTCCTGGGGTCCACATAAAAAGTACAAAAGAGTAAAAGACAAGAACAACTTAAAAACATAAAATGTAAATAAAGTTATAAACATATACATAGTTAATTCGGAAAGTATTCTGACCCCTTCCCTTTTTCCACATTTTGTTACGTTACACACAATACCCATAATGACAAAGTGAAAACAGGTTTGTAGAAATGTTTGCAAATAAAAACCAGAAATATCTTATTTACAAAAATATTCAGACCCTTTGCTAAGAGACTTGAAATTGAGCACAGGTGCATCCTGTTTCCATCCTTGATGTTTCTACAACTTGGAGTCCACCTGTGGAAAATTCTATTGATTTGACATGATTTTTAAAAGGCACACACTTGTTTATATAAGGTCCCACAGTTGACAGTGCATGTCAGAGCAAAAATCAAGCCATGAGGTCGAAGGAATTGTCTGTAGAGCTCAGAGACAGGATTGTGTCGAGGCACAGATCTGGGGAAGTGTACCAAAAGACTTCTGCAGCATTGAAGGTCCGCATGAACACAGTGGCCTCCATCATTCTTAAATGGAAGAAGCTTGGAACCACCAAGACTCTTCCTAGAGCTGGCCGCCTGGCCAAACTGATCAATCGGGGGAGAAGGGCCTTGGTCAGGGAGGTGACCAAGAATCTGATGGTCACTCTGACAGAGATCCAGAGTTCCTCTGTGGAGATGGAAGAACCTTCCGGAAGGAAATTAAAAATGTTGCTACATTTTTAATGCTTTCCGACCGAATCGAGGCGGCCGTTCACATTTGTGCAAAAAATTATGTAGAAAAATAAGCTTTTTGTGATTATGGAACATTTCTAGGATTTTTTTAATTTCAGCTCATGAAACATGGGACCAACACTTTACATGTTGTGTTTATATTTTTGTTCAGTGTATATACACCAACCATGTGCAACAATGCCTAATTTACCTTAACCACTACAGATAACAAATCCTAACTGCTAAATTGCCTCACATATATTGCACCATTTCAAAATGGATTAACAATACTACAGTGAACACTCAAGAGGATGAATTATGGCCACGACTAGTAGGCCTAGGCTTAATGATTCTGATGAAAATACGCTCTTTGTCTTCCTCAAACGAATGTTTTTGCATATTTTCCGTGTGGATCCTATCTATCTTTAGGGGGGTAATAACCTAGTCTGACTTTAAATGCCACAAGCAGTACGCAAAGTATGGTCGTCACTAATGGTAGTTGCAACAGCCACAAAGTTATAAACCCTGCCTGTTTCTACAATTTTGCTTCTTAAAATCTTTATTTTAATTTAAGCTTTATTTAGCCAGGAAAAGCCCATTGAGACCCAGTCTCTTTTTCAAGGGAGACCTGGCCAAGAAGGCAGCAATAAACAATACATTACATAATTAAAACATACAACATGATCCTGTCTAAAAAAAAATATTTACAGTACTCTGTAACTGAGTCTCCCATCAATATTTTAGATTAATTCAGTGGTACTAACATATCTAGATGAAGCATGGATTGCAGATTATTCCATGCGTCTGGTGCAGATGAAGAGAAGGCAGTCTTGCCTAATACTGTGAATGTCCTGGGGACTTTAAGCAGCAACCACCTAGCTGACCGGGTATGGTAACTGCTGCTGGTGAAGGAGACCAGACTACAGAGGTAAAGATGGAGTTCACCCAAAATGGCATTGTACAGTCCTGACCAAAATTTTGAGAATGACACAAATATTAATTTCCACAAAGTCTGCTGCCTCAGTGTCTTTATATAATTATGCTAGTGTCGGGAAGGGCCGTCTCCTGGGCTACGGCAGTGTGGGAACAACAATCTGCCATTTGCAGGCATTTAGAGAAATTCATAGCAGAGGTGAGAAGTTTTTGAGTCTCCGGTATCCAGGAGAAAGGCTGCCAGCAAACTGCTTGACCAATGTCAAAACTCTGGTATTGTGGCAGACTACGCAGTGGACTTTCACACGTTTGCCCCTGAGAGTGCCTGGAATCCGTAGTCTCTTTTCGATACTTTTCTGCACGGATTATTTGAGGAGGTTAAGGATGAGCTAGCTGCTCAGGAACTGCAGTTGGACTTTGACTCCCTTATTTCTTTAACCATTCAAATTGATGGACGCCTAAGGGAACGCAAGAGTGAGAGGTCTGGTCTAGGGCACACTTGTGCACCCGATATGGCGTGAAGGCAGCTCTTCCGAGCGGAGTCGAAGCCACCCGAGCTCTCTCGTGAATCTACGACAGGTGAGTTGGATACTCCTGAGCCTATGCAGTTGGGAAGAACTAGGATATCAGTTTGGGAGCGCTCACGGAGGATGAATAATAACTATTGTCTGTACTGTGGAGGGGCAGGACACTTTATAGCTAGCTACCTGCCCTATTAGGAAACCCCTGTCTCTAGTGGGTACCAGTACCATGTTGAGTCAGACTGGGAGTTCCCTAATTTCCAGCACCCGCACACCCCTTTTTGCTCTTGTGCTGTGGAGAGACCAATCTACTCTCCGAGTGCTCATTGACTCTGGGGCTGATGAAAATCTTAAGGATGCCAAGATAGCTTTGGAGCTTGGTATTCCCACTCAGCCTCTCTCTGTGCCCATGGATGCTGGACGGCCGCTCTATAGGGGAAGTCACCCATAGTACTGGTAACCACAGTGAGACAATACAGTTCCTCCTCATTACTTCTATGTATGTGCGGTGGTTTTGGTATTTTCCTGGTTTCAAAAGCACAATCTGCTTGGACTACAAGCTCCATCCTGGGTTGGAGCCCATTTTGCCATTCCCACTGCCTTCAAGCAGCACAGTCTTCCTCAAGTCATCTTCCTCAGAATGTTGGCAAGACTGGATGTCTCTGCTATCCCCAAAGAATACCATGATCTTCTTGAAGTATTCAGTAAGGCACGTGCTACTTCCCTTCCCCTCACCATCCTTATGATTCTCCCAGGCGCTACACCACCTCGGTGTCGGTTGTATTTTCTGTCTGGACCAAAGCTATGGAGGAATACATAGGAGTCTCTGGACACTGGGGCCGTCCGTCTGGGTTTTTCTTTGTGGAGAAGGACAAGACCCTGCATCCGTGCATTGACTACAGGGGACTTAATTACATTACTGTCGTTATTCCCTACCTCTACTCGGCATTTGAACCTCTCCAAGGGACCACCATATTTTCCAAGTTGGACCTTCAAAATGCCTACCATCAGGTTTGGCTACGCGAGGGGGATGAGTGGAAGACAGCCTTCAACACAGCCAGTGAACATTATGAGTACCAGGTCATGCCATTTGGACTCACCAACGCCCACACTGCTTTCCAGGCTTTGGTCAATTATGTGCTTCAGGACATGCTAAACCGGTTTGTGTTTGTGTGCCTTGACGACATCCTGTTTTTTCCCCCCGATCTGCACAAGAACATGTTCATGTTCTTCAGCGCCTCCTGGAGAACCAACTGTTTGTGAAAGCCGAGAAGTGTGAGTTCCACTGCTCTACTATCACCTTAATGGGATATGTCATTGCTGAGGGAAATGTTCAGATAGAAAGGTGAAAGCAGTGGTGGATTGGCGTCAACCAACATCCAGGGTGCAGTTGCAATGGTTTCTTAGTTTTGCAAACTTCTACCGCTGTTTAATTTGGGACTACAGCACCCTGGTTGCCCCCCTCTCGGCACTCACCTCTCTCAAGGTACTGTTCAAATGGTCTCCAGCTGTCGACAAAGCATTTGTGGACCTGAAGCATCAGTTCACAACAGCACCCATCCTCATCCATCCGGACCCCTTGCGTCCGGATGCTTCGGATGTTGGACTGGGGGCCATCCTGTCCCAGCGATCTGCCCAGGACCAGAAGCTTCATCCCTGTGCCTTCCTGTCCCATCGTCTCAATCCTGCTGAAAGGAACTATGATGTTGGCAACCGAGAACTCCTGGTGGTGAAGATGGTGTTGGAAGTGTGGAGGCACTGGCTGGAAGGAGCAGAACAGCTATTCCTGGTCTAGACTGACCATAAAACCTGGAATATCTCCGTACAGCCAATTGCCTCAACTTCAGGATCAAAGAATGTGAAGCCTGATGCCCTCTCCCACCTATACAGTTCCTCTGCCACACCCTCGACTTCTGTAACCATTCTCCCTACCTTGTGCCTTGCTGCCACTGTGGATTGGAGGAATTGAGAACCTGGTCTGGGAGGCACAATGCTCCCAGCCTGGACCTGAAGGGAGCCCAGCTAACCGGCTGTTTGTCTCTAATCCAGTCCGGTCCCGGGTCCTGGAATAGGCTCATTCCTCCAGGCCGACCTGTCATCTAGGGTCCCGTCGTACACTAGGATTCCTTTGACAACGTTTCTGGTGGCCCACAATGGTCCCTGACGTCTCTGCATTCCTCACCGTATGCACTGTGTGTGCTCAAAAGAAGGCTCCAAGCTCTTTCTGGCCTCCTGCAGCCGCTACCGGTTTCTCATCATCCCTGGTCTCATATATTGCTGGTCTTTGTCACTGGGCTCCCTCCGTCTGATGGCAACGCTGTCATTCTGACGGAAGTTGACCGGTTCACCAAGGCCGCCGATTTCATCCCTCTCCCCAAACTACCTTCTGCCAAGGAGACGGCCCAGCTTATGCTGCATCATGTCTTCCGGATCCATGGACTCCCGGTAGACATGGTCTCCGATTGGGGTTCTCGTCTCAGTTCTGGAAGGCATTCTGCACACTTATTGGGTCGTCGGCCAGCCTGTCTTCCGGATTCCATCCCCAAACTAATGGTCAGTCAGAGCGAGCCAACCAAGCCCTGGAAAACACCTTAAGGTGCCTGGTCTCAACCAACCCCACTACCTGGAACCGTAAACTGGTCTGGATGGAGTATACCTGGAGCACTCTTCCCAGTTCTGCCATGGGACTCTCCCCTTTCGAGTGCTTCAGCCGCCACTCTTCCCTGAACAAGAGCAGGAAGACCCTCGGCCCAGACGTTTGTCCGCCGCTGTCGACGTACCTGGAGAAGAGCCATGGCGGCTATTCTCAAGACCAACTCCAGGTATTGTCGACAAGCGAACGTCGCCGGACCCCAGCTCCCGCTACCGCATTGGGCAGAGGGTATGGCTGTCCACTTCGGGTAGAGTCCCGCAAACTGTCCCCTCGTTTCATTGGTCCTTTTCCCATCTCCAGAGTTCCACTGCTGTCCATCTTGTGTTGCTCCGTACCCTCCTTATTCACCCTACCTTCCATGAGTCTAAGATTAAGCCCTTGTCTCACTGTCCTTTGTCTTCTGTCCCTGGGCCCCCACGTGTCATTGATGGCCACCCGTCCTATACAGTAAAACATCTCCTGGGTGTTCGACCACAGGGCAGGGGTTTCCAGTACATGGTTACGGCCAGGAGGAGAGGAGCTGGGTTCCCGCTAGAGACATCCTGGATCCAGCCCTCATCAATGACTTCCACCGCCGGCACCCCGGTCAACCAGGTATGCACCCAGGTAGGACGCCAGGTGGCTTCCCTAGAGGGGGAGGGGTACTGTCACACCCTGATCAGTTACACCTGTCCTCGTTATTGTCTCCACCCCCTCCAGGTGTCGCTTGTTTTCCCCAGTGTATTTATTCCTGTGTTTCCTGTCTCTCTGTGCCTGTTCGTCTTGTATGTTTCCAAGTCAACCAGTGTTTTTCCCATTCTCCTGCTTTCTACATTCTACTTCTTCTAGTCCTCTCGGCTTTGATCCTTGCCTGTTTCTGGACCTTTTGCCTGCCTTGACCATGAGCCTATCTGCCACTCTGTACCTCCTGAACTCTGATCTGGTTTGGACCTTTTGCCTGTACATGACCATTCTCTTGCCTACCCCTTTGGATTGATAAACATTGTAAGACTCCAACCATCTGCTTCCTTTGTCTGCATTTGTTTCAACCCTTGATGTAAAATGTATATTTTTCATTTGTAGGTCATGTTTTTATGTATTGCGATCGTTGCTAAAGGGCACAATGCCCAAAAGTGATCAATACAATAGTTGATCTGAAAACAAATGATTTAGTGCTACTTTTTTTTCTAACGAGCAACATGTATTACTTCTGAACTTATACAAGCTCCCTCAGATGGATGGCTGACTCAACTTGTCTAATTGTTCAAATCAGAGCCGCCTTTACTAATATGGAATGTTGTTATACTTGCTATGCAAAATCATGTTTGTTTGTTTAGGGTGTGACAGTTTAAGTTTAAGATTTAGTGCTACCTTTTTTTCTAACTAGCAACATGTATCACTTCTGAACTTATACAAGCTCCCTCAGATGGATGGCTGACTCAACTTGTCTAATTGTTCAAATCAGTGCCGCCTTTACTAATATGGAATGTTGTTATACTTGCTATGCAAAATCATGTTTGTTTGTTTAGGGTATGACAGTTTAAGTTTGAAAGGCTTATATTACCCAACCTATTCAGAGTGCAGGGAAATAATTTCATTGTTGTAATATGAAATTTCATATTCAACAACCTGAGATGACAGTCTCGGATATCCCAAACCTTGGAGCATCTTAAGCAATGGCCTGACTACCCATCTACATCACTCCGGCCAATTGATCTTCTGAGTCATCTCCCTAATGATTTTTTTGTTTGGTCCCCGAAACCGTGGCCTACATGAGGATGTTATCAACTTTGATACTCCGGTTAGTTAGATTTGTTAGAGGCAATCAATCGCTGATGAATTTTTGTGTAACGCCGCTCATTTTGAAGACACAAACGACTTCTAGGATAGCTGTTTCAGACAATGTATGTAGCAATCGATAGAGCAGCGGGAAATAATTCAGAGAGAATCGTCAGGCAACGTAAGCTAGGCAATGGCAGAAGGTCCGGGGAGGATGTCGGCTTCTCTCGCTGACTTTTCAATAGGGGAAATGTGTTGAGGGGAAGATCCTCTTCAGACAACTCTCTCAATTGGTTTGGATAGGCAGGGTTTAAAAAACAGGCAGGAATTCTGCTCATGTTTAGAAGCAGATTTGGCAGTGACGTTACCAGTGACGGGCTTCCCATTTCCGACTCATCCTCTCTGTCCCAACTGATGCCGAAACACACATCTACACGTGTTAAACTGAGGCATTGGTACATTGTCGGAAGCAACCAGTCTGTGTAGTGAGAGATGACAGTCTCAAGCCAAAGTCATCCTGCATGTGACAATGGATTTTGGTGATTGATCATCCTGCATCTTCATAATGATGGGGCGGCAGGGTAGCCTAGTGGTTAGAGCGTTGGACTAGTATCAGAAGGCTGCAAGTTCAAATCCCCGAGCTGACAATGTACAAATCTGGCATTCTGCCCCTGAACAGGCAGTCAACCCACTGTTCCTAGGCTGTCATTGAAAATAAGAATTTCTTCTTAACTGACTTGCCTAGTTAAATAAAGGTTTAAAAATGAATTGCTATTTATTTCTGAACGTTGTAGTGGAACCAAAAGTAAGACATGGAGCCACAGATTATCAACACATTTTGTCTAAATTCTTTGTCTTCAAATAAAATGATTGTTAATTAATATTTGTTGGCACTAATCATTCAAATATATTGAGAAAGCTATCAATATTTGATCTTAACACTTGTGATATTAATGTCTAATTTAATACTTGACATATTTTTGTCAGAGAATGAGAACATCACCTGAACAGCCATGCACGTCAATCCAATTACTTCAGGAATTTTAGGCATCTTAAAAATATTCTATGACTCTCAATCTGTTTTTGAACACTGGTTTCCATGGATTAGTTTAATACACAGAGATAACAACCCTTCGGCATTCATGATGTAAAACAGTGTAATTGTACTGCTCACAGAGAAGATATTCCACTATGAAGAGAAACACATCACTTGCGTTTGAAAATGTCACAAATCATTTTGAATTGGTAGCTGTATACAGATTGGATGTGTTTAATATGTCTGAGAGAAAGAAACAAACTTAGGTCATGACACTTAAAGCCAACAATCTCACAAACTCATTGCTTTTTTCAACGTTTGTCCAAAATGGTTTAAAAAAATAAAAATACGCACATCAATCCAGAATTACTTCAGGCATTTTAGCCATCTTATAATGATGAGGCGGTGAGTCAGAAGCATGTGAACTGTTTTAATAAAACAACAAAACCAAGAACACGACACTGACATAAGGCTGATACACAAGAACAGTACCAACTGGTGAGTGAACATGGCAGAGTGACATATAAAGGGGAGGGAATTATGAAGGTAACGGAGTCCAGGTGTGAATCATAATGATTAACACGTGAGCGCAATGATGAATCCCAGGACTGGTGGTTAGTGAATCCCAGGACTGGTGGTTGTACGCCAGAGTGGAGGAGAAGGAGCAGACGTGACACATCTTAAATATACTGAACAAAACTATAAACACATCATCTAAAGTGTTGGTTCCATGTTAAATGAGCTGAAATAAACGAGCACAAAAAGCGTATCCCTCAAATTGTGCGCACAAATTTGTCTACATTCCTGTTAGTATTTGTCCTTTGCCAAGATAATCCATCCACCTGACAGGTGTGGCATAACAAGGAGCTGATTAATGATGTCTGATGTCTCATGTTTTGAGGGAGCGTGCAATTTGAATGCTGACTGCAGGAATATCCCCCAGAGCTGTTGCCAGAGAATTTAATGTTAATTTCTCTACCGTAAGCGGCCTGCAACATTGTTTTATTGAATTTGGCAGTATGTCCAACTGGCCTTACAACCGCAGACCATGTGTAACCACGCCAGCCCAGGACCTCCAAGTCTGCCTTCTTTACCTGCTTGGTCAAGACCAGCCATTCGGACAGCTGATGAAACAGGAGTATTTCTGTCTGTAATAAAGCCATTTTGTGGGCTTTTCTGACTGGCTGGACTTGGCTCCACAGTTGGTGGGCCTATACCCTCCCAGTCTACCCATTGATAATCCCCTGCCCAGCAATTGTGGGCCTAATGAATTTATTTAAATTGACTGATTTCCTTATATGAACTGTATGAAATGTAACTCAGTAAAATCATTGAAATTGTTGCGTTTATTTTTGTTCAATATTTATTCTTTGATTCATGAATCTATTTTTTAACACTGGTTCCCATTGATTTGTTTAATACCCCGAGATAACAACACTTAGGCATTAATGTTGTAAAACAGTGTAATTGTACCTCTCACAGAGAAAATATTCCCCTCTGAAGAGAAACACATCACTTGCATTGAAAATGTCACCATGTGTGAAAGAATGTTGAATTGTTGAGTCCAATAAAAAAAGTTTTGTTAAAAGTTCAATTATTGGAATTTCTTTCATTCCTAATGACTTTGAGACAATACGTTCTGTTGTGACAAAGTAGGGGTGGTAAAAGGCAGCCCTATTTGGTAAAAGACCAAGTCCATATTATGGCAAGAACAGCTCAAATAAGCAAAGAGAAACGACAGTCCACCATTACTTTAAGACATGAATGTCAGTCAATGCGGAAAATGTCAAGAATTTTTAAAGTTTCTTCAAGTGCAGTCGCAAAAACCATCAAGCGCTATGATGAAACTGGCTCTCATGGTGATCGCCAAAGGAAAGGAAGACCCAGAGTTACCTCTGCTGCAGAGGATAAGTTCATTAGAGTTAACTGTATCTCAGATTGCAGTTCATTAGAGTTAACTGTACGTCAGATTGCAGCCCAAATAACTGCTTCAAAGAGTTCAAGTAACAGACACATCTCAACATCAACTGTTCAGAGGAGACTGCGTGAATCAGGCCCTCATGGTTGAATTCCTGCAAAGAAACCATTACTAAAGGACACCAATAATAAGAAGAGACTTGCTTGGGCCAAGAAACACGAACAATGGACATTATACAGGTTGAAATATATTTTATATATAAATGCAAAGTTTAAGTCAGATGTTTACATACACCTTAGCCAAATACCTTTAAATTCGGTTTTCACAATTCCTGACGTTTAAGCCTAGTAAAAATTCCCTGTCTTAGGTCAGTTAGGATCACCACTTTATTTTAAGAATGTAAAATGTCAGACTAATAGTAGAGAGAATGATTTAATTTCAGCTTTTATTTCTTTCATCACATTCCCAGTGGGTCAGAAGTTTACATACACTCAATTAGTATTTGGTAGCATTGCCTTTACAATGTTTAACTTGAGTCAAACATTATATATATATGTATATATACACAGTATTGTAATTCACTTTGGACACATTTTGACAGGTACACACATTACCGTGAAATACTTACTTATAAGCCCTTAAACAACAATGCAGTTCTAGAAATAGAGTTTTGAAAATATTTACTAAACTAAAGTAAAACAAACTAAAGTAAACCATAAACTAAAAAGTAACACAATAAAATGACATAACAATAACAAGGCTATATACAGGGGACACCGGTACCGAGTCAATGTGCAGGGGTACAGGTTGGTTGAGGTAATGTGTAGATGTAGGATAGTCCAGGTGGCCATTTGATTAATTGTTCGGCAGTGTTATAGCTCGGGGGTAGAAGCTGTTAAGAAACCTTTTGGACCTAGACTTGGCGCTCTGATACCGCTTGCTGTGCGGTAGCAGAGAGAACAGTCTATGACTTTGGTGACGGGAATCTTTGACAATTTTTTGTGCCATCCTCTGACACCGCCTAGTATATAGGTCTTGGATGGCAGGAAGCTTGGTCCCAGTGATGTATTGTGCCGTACACACTACCCTCCATCGCGCCTTACGGTCAGATTTGGAGCAGTTGCTATACCAGGCGGTGATGCAACCACATGCTCTCGACAGTGTAGCTGTAGAACCTTTT
Organism: Oncorhynchus clarkii lewisi; assembly: GCF_045791955.1. Classification (NCBI taxonomy): domain Eukaryota; kingdom Metazoa; phylum Chordata; class Actinopteri; order Salmoniformes; family Salmonidae; genus Oncorhynchus; species Oncorhynchus clarkii. The sequence goes on from NC_092164.1 coordinate 42,183,422, forward strand.
GAGGATCTGGGGACCCATGCCAAATCATTTCAGTCTCCTGATGGGGAAAAGGTGTCGTCGTGCGATTGAGATTCAGTGTGGAGTGCGATTGAGATTGCATTATCTGTGGATCTGTTGATGTGAGCCGAAGGTTGTCAGTCCTGATCCGCACCCAATCCTGGGCCTTCAGGCTTGGTTGTTTCACACTGTTTGATGTGTCATAACATTGTTTCGTCCGTTGCTGTGCCACTCCAACATAGGCTTGCCTTGCTTCCGCAAGCTTGTTCTTTTGTTTTGGGCAGAAGCAGTCCAAAGGGAGTTTCCGTTCCCTGCCAATCATCATAGAGGCAGGAGACACCCCAGTTGTGGAGTGCTTGGTAGCCCTGATGTGGAGTAGTGTAAGGCCCAGAGCCACATCAAAAGGTCGTCCCTCAGCCAAGTAGGCCCATAATCCTTCCTTCAGGGTACTGTTCAAGCGTTCCACCCCCGTTTGCTTGAGGGTGGTACACAGCCGTCCGGATGTGCTTGATGGATTGCTTTTCAAGGTACACATAGAGATCATTCGAGACAAACTGGGGACCATTGTCTGTTGTAATGGTGCTGGGCAACCCCCGCTGACAGAACAGCTTTTCTAGTGTTTGGATGATCATCTACGAGGTGGTAAATGACAACGGCATGGCTTCTGCCCATTTTGAATGTATGTCATGAAATACCAGTAGGTATCTTGCGTGTGCTGGGGCCCCGTGCAACTCTCCACAGATATACACCTCCAGGTGGTCCCAGGGAGCCTTTGGCCATTCCACTGGTGTCAGGGGTGCAGGAGTGGGTCTGCCCGATTTCCCACACATCGGGCATGCTGTGTAGTCGTTCACAAGGGACTCAATGTCTCTGTCAATATTGTGGCGTCCCGGGGAGAACTAAGATTGAAATTGTACTGGTTCAGAAGGTCTGCCCATCTGAAAAGCCGTAGAGGTTTTTTTCCGGAAGCCTGTGTGACCAGAAGTGCTGTTAGGGGAGCCAGGGCCTCCCCCTCCCGAGTACTTTTGCTGAGGCATCACAGGTGACAATCGTTTGCCCTGGCTGGAGAGCCTGTATCCAAGGAACTGAAAGTCTGACACCCCAAACACACTTTTCAGTTTTGAGTCTGGCCCCGTTCTCGAAGAGCTGATGAAACACCTGCTGCAACAAGAATCGTGCGCTGTCTGTGATGCACCGTCACCACAATGTCACCCATATAGATTGAAACTCCAGGGATGCCTACCAGGAGAAGAGTCATAATCTTCTGGAAACAGCTGTGCACGGAGCTGAGTCTTAATGGTATGTGTTTGTACCTGAACAGTGTGTTATGAATGCGGTGAGATCTCGACTCTCATGTGCCAGGGAAACCTGGAGGTATCCCTGCCTTAGGTCAAGTTTGCTGAATACCGTAGACCCATTAAAATGGGTTGTGAGCTCCTCAGCGGTTGGTAGGGGGTACTTGTCAGGAATAATCGCTTTGTTCATGGCCCTAAGGTCCATACAGATCTGAAGATTGCCATTTTCTTGGGCGCAACGACCAGGTTTGAGACCCATGGCGAGGCGTCAGTGGGCTTGATGATGTCATCCTACAGGAGATTGTCAAGTCCCTTGTCAATGGGCTCCCGAAGGGTCAGCGGAACACTCCACAATGGCGGGATTACTGGCTTGACATCTCTTTGTTGACTGTTGCCGATGGACGAAATCTCTGAGGTGACCTAGCCCCTCAAAAAGTTGTGAGTACTCCATAGGCACTGGTGTAAGTGGCTTTGTTCAAAAGTGACAATTTTGCTCCAGTGTCAATCACCAGTGAGGTTTTAACACCCTTGATGTAGCACTCACAACTGAGTCATCATGTACAGAGTTAATGGAGACTGGTGAACTTTGACCTGAATTTGTTCGATGCTGCCCTGCCGCTGCTGAACAACAACAAAAATGATTGTATTTGTTGCAGTTCTTGCATCATTGCCCCTTTGCTGGACATGTTTTCTGACAAGTGGTTTCCTGCACATTTTGCACTGGTGCCTCAGCCAGTGTGTGAAGCCCTGCCCCCTGTAGTTTATGTAGGTCATCGAGAGCAACTTCCATTTGTTTTACAATATTAAGTGCTTTCTCCAGTGTCAGATCATCAATTTCTCCCTCAGTAGAGCACATGATGTTTTTTCGAGTGGTCCGAATCTGCATGGTCCCAATAGCTCTCTCAAGGAGGAGACAGACTGTGCTACGAACTCACCCGGCAGTTGAGCTTGTTGTCTGAAGAGAAAACGATGCATGATCAGACAGCTTGAGCCATTGTAGTGTTCCTCAAGAACTTGGACAGCCAATGTAAACTTGTTATCCACTGGCTCTAGAGTGGAGAAGACACGTTGTCACTTAGCGCCGAGACAGTGGAGTACAATCACCCGTTTACATGCGTCGGCAGCTCCATGCAAATTGATAGCTACCATATATAACTAAAAGGATTGAAACCATCGATTCAATGGAACAGAGAGAAATGGAGATGGTGGAGGTAAGCTAAACTCGGCCACCCTCATCGACATATGTTACAAATACAAGGAGGCTTGTTGTGCAATTAAACTGAACGTCTTTACTTCAGATGTTAAGCACTTGTACCAAACTCACTCATCCAATCCTCATCAATGATGCATTTAATACACAGAGATAACAACACTTAGACATTCAAGATGTAAAACACTGTAATTGTTCCTCTCACAGAGAAAGATATTCCCCTCTGAAGACAAACACATCACTTGTGTTGAAAATGTCACCATGTGTGAAATAATCCATTGTAGAGTCCAGTCCAAAAAGTTTTGGATTGATTGCTGTATACAGATTAGATATCTGTTTACAACACATTTTGTAAAATATTTCCTCTATCTCAGAGAAAGAAACAATTTAGGTCATGACATTTAAAGCCAACGTAATCTCACAAACTCACTGCTTTTTTCAACGTTTAGCCCAAATATTTTTTGAAATAGAAAAATTGTTGATATAGTTTTGCATCAATTGTTATAAAACTTCTGCAGTACTCACAATTGTCTTCATTACATGACATTTTTCTTACCCAACAGAGGATGTCATCAACAATCTTCACATACTCTAGGGCCAGGCCTACATTCTTGGGATAGGCCTTGATATGATTATCACTTAAAATATGTGAAGATTGATGACACATCCTCTGTTATGTAAATAAAAACATTTTTGAAAGACATTTGCATTGGAAAATCAAGAGCTTTCATTTGTACAAAAGAGGAATCAGATGAATCTCACAAGGAATGTTTAATGTTTTGTAACAATATTAAGTAAGTTGCTGTGAAAACTCACTGGGAACAGTATAGCCATTGATTATAGAAGAATATCACTTGTAAATTCCACATGCGCTCAGTACAACTGTCTTGCATGGAAGGAACACAAAATACAAGCTGGTTATACTCAATGTTTGTAAATAATGATAATAGCTTAAACCAGTTAAAATGTATTTTCATCTTAAAGCAGATGAAAGTACTTGCACTAGAGGAAATGTATATGAGAGGTATAACATTTGCCGAGCCTCATCCCTCAGTTATTTACCAAGTGGCGGAGCCACTGTTCTTTGGCTTTAAAGAGATTCTTCTGTACTTTTGTATAATATTTTTCCCAGCAGTTCTGAAAGTAGAGGTCACGAACCAAAAGTTGTGTGCTACTTCACATAGTCCATGTGCCCAAGAACGCCAAGTTAACCCGTCTAAATTACTATTGCCCCATAGCACTCACATCTGAAGCCATGAAATGCTTTGAACGGCTGGTGATGGCTCACATCAACACCATCATCCCAAACAGCCTGGACCCACTCCAATTCGCATACCGCCCCAACAGATCCATTGACGACACAATCTCTATTGCACTCCATACTGCCCTCTCCCACCTGGACAAGAGGAACACCTATGTGAAAATGCTGTTCCTTGACTACAGCTCAGCATTCAACACCCTAGTGCCCTCAAAGCTCATCACTAAGCTCAGGTCCCTGGGACTGAACACCTCCCTCTGCAACTGGATCTTGAATTTCCTGACAGGCCGCTGCCAGGTGGATAAGCTTAGGCAACAACACATCTGCCACACTGACCCTCAACACGGGGCCCCTCAGAGGCGCATGATTAGTCCCCTCCTGTACTCCCTGTTCTCCCACGACTGCGTGGCCACGGATGATTCCAAAACTATTAAGTTGGCTGACGATGCGACAGTGGTAGGCCTGATCATCGATAAACCTCCTGTAAAGAGGTCAGTGACCTGGCAGTGTGGTGCCAGGACAACAATATTTCCCTCAACGTCAGCAAGACAAAGGTGCTGATAGTGAATTACTGGAGCAGGTCGAGAGCTTCAAGTTCCTCTGTGTCCACATGGTCCACACAGTCCTGAAGATGGCACGACAATGCCTCTTCCCCTTCAGGAGGCTGGAAAGATTTGGCATGGGCACTCAGATCCTGAAAAGCTATACAGCTGCACAACTGAGAGCATTTTAGCTTCGTATGTCAACTGTTTACATTTTCCCGCAAGGCGCTGCTGAGTGTAGTGTATACGGAGCAAAATAAATAAATAAATACAGTATGGGGATGAGGTAGTTTGATGGGCTATTTACAGATGGGCTATGTACAGGTGCAATGATCTGTGAGCCACTCTGACAGCTTCAGTGATTTTTGCAGTTCGTTCCAGTCATTGGCAGCAGAGAACTGGAAGGAAAGGTGGCCAAAAGAGGAATTGGCTTTGGGGGTGACCAGTGAAATATACCTGCTGGAGCACGTGCTGCGGGTAGGTGCTGCTATGGTGACCAGTGAACTGAGATAAGGCGGGGTTTTACCTAGCAAAGACTTGTAGATGACCGGGATCCAGTGGGTTTGACGACGAGTATGAAGCAAGGGCCAGCCAACAAGAGCATATAGGTCGCAGCGGTGGGTAATACATGGGGCTTTGGTGACAAAACGGATGGCACTGTGATAGACTGCATCCAATTTGTTGAGTAGAGTTTGAGGCTATTTTGTAATGACATCGCTGAAGTCGAGGATCGGTAGGAAAGTCAGTTTTACGAGGGTGAGTTTGGCAGCATGAGCGAAGTGTGCTTTGTTGCAAAATAGGATGCCGATTCTAGATTTAATTTTGGATTGGAGATGCTTAATGTGGGTCTGGAAGGAGAGTTTACAGTCTAACCAGACACCTAGGTATTTGTAGTTCACACCTAAACCCATAGGGGAGGGTCTGGGTGGGCGTCTGTCCACGGTGGCGGCTCTGGCGCGGGACGTGGACCCCACTCCAACATAGTCTTAGTCCGCTTACTCCGCGTCCTTAGATTGGCGACCCTTGCCGCCGACCTTGGCCTAGTAACCCTAACAAAGGGCCCCACAGGACTGAGGGGCAGCTCCGGACTGAGGGGCAGCTCGGGACTGAGGGGTAGCTCGGGACTGAGGGGTAGCTCGGGACTGAGGGGTAGCTCGGGACTGATTGGAAGCTCAGGACTGATAGGAAGCTCAGGCAAATTGATGGCTCTGGCAGATCCTGGCTGACTGGCGGCTCTGGCAGATCCTGGCTGACTGGCGGCTCTGGTAGATCCTGGCTGACTGGCGGATCTGGCAGATCCTGGCTGACTGGCGGATCATGGCTGAATGGCGGATCCTGGCTGACTGGCGGATCCTGGTTGACTGGCGGCTCTGGAAGATCCTGGCTGACTGGCGGCTCTGGCTTCTCCATGCTGACTGGCGACTCTGGTGGCTCATTACAGACGGGAGACTCTGGCGGCACATGACAGACGGGAGACTCTGGCGGCACATGACAGGCGGGAGACTCTGGCGGCACATGACAGGCGGGAGACTCCGGCAGCGCTGGAGAGGAGGAAGGCTCTGGCAGCGCTGGACAGGCGAAGCGCACTGTAGGCCAGGTGCGTGGTGCTGGCACTGGTGGTACTAGGCCGAGGACACGCACAGGAAGCCTGGTGCGGGGAGCTACCACCGGAGGGCTGGTGCGTGGAGGTGGTACTGGATAGACCGGACCGCGCAGGCGCACTAGAGCTCTTGAGCATCGAGCCTGCCCAACCTTACCTGGTTGAATGCTCCCGGTCGCCCTGCCAGTGCGGCGAGGTGGAATAGCCCGCACTGGGCTGTGCAGGCGAACCGGGGACACCATGCGCAAGGCTGGTGCCATGTTCGCCGGCCCAAGGAGACGCACTGGAGACCAGATGCGTAGAGCCGGCTTCATGGCACTTGGCTCGATGCCCACTCTAGCCCGGCCGATACGAGGAGCTGGTATGTACCGCACCGGGCTATGCACCCCCACTGGGGACACCGTGCGCTCCACAGCATAACACAGTGCCTGCCCGGTCTGTCTCGCCCTCCGGTAAGCACAGGAAGTTGGCGCAGGTCTCCTACCTGGCTTCGCCATACTGCCTGTGTGCCTCCCCCCCAAGATATTTTTGGGGCTTTTTTGGGATATTTTTTGGACTCTCGGGCTTCCATCCACGCCGCTGTGTTCGTCTCTCCAACTCCATTCTCCTATAACCCTCCTCGCACTGCTCCAGCGAATCCCAGGCGGGCTCCGGCACTTTCCCTGGGTCGACCGCCCACCCGTCTATTTCCTCCCAAGTCGTATAGTCCATACTTCGCTGCTCCTGCTGCCGCTGCCTGTCACCACGCCGCTTGGTCCTGTTGTGGTGGGTGATTCTGTTACAGTTTTCTTCTGTTGAAAGAGAGAAGGACCAAAATGCAGCGTGGTTATCTTTATAAACATCTTTAATAAAGATGAAAATACGAACAACATTCAAAAACAATAAACGTAAAAAACCGAAACAGCCCTATCTGGTGCAACAAACACAGAGACAGGAACAATTACCCACGAAACACTCAAAGAATATGGCTGCCCAAATATGGTTCCCAATCAGAGACAACGATAAACACCTGCCACTGATTGAGAACCACTCTAGGCAACCATAGACTTACCTAGACTACTTCACTAAACCACAATCCCATAACCTACAAAAAAAACCCTAGACAAAACACACCACATAAATACCCATGTCCCACCCTGGCCTGACCAAAATAATAAAGAAAACACAAAATACTAAGGCCAGGGCATGACAATACTTCAGTGAACACTCAAAAGGATGAATTATGGCCACGACTTCTGTTTTGTGAGTAGGCCTAGGCTTAACGATTCTGATGAAAATACGCTCTTTGTCTTCATCAAACTAATGTTTTCGCATATCTTCCATGTGGATCCTGTCAGTTGCACTAACATATCTATATGAAGCGTGGATTACAGATTATTCCATGCGTCTGGTGCAGAAGAAGAGAAGGCAGTCTTGCCTAATACTGTGAATATTCCTGGGGACTTTTAGCAGACCGGGTATGGTAACTGCTGGTGGTGAAGGAGACCAGACTACAGTGGTAAAGAGGGAGTTTACCCAAAAGGGCTTTGTAGATGAACACATACAACTGTATCTTTCTGCGCATATAAAGTGAGGTCCAACCTACCATTTGGTACAACGTGCAATGGTGGGTGAAAATCTGATTATAAACCTAACACTTAACCCTAACCCGGTGATTAGCATGAGAAAGAGACGGCGGTATCGGGGACGTAGCTCGGGATGCCTTGTAAGAATCCGACGGCAAGTGGGTAATCTGCATCTACCAACAGTTCTATTAACCAACGTACAATCAATGGATAACAAAATAGACAAACTACGATCATGAATATCCTACCAAACGGACTGTAATAAAAACTGTACTAACTTATGTTTCACTGAGTCGTGCTTGAACGACAACATGAATAACATATAGCTGGCAGGGTTTACGCTGTATCGGCAAGATAGAACAGCCACCTCCGGTAAGACAAGGGGTGGCGGTCTGTGTATATTTGTAAACAAAAGCTGGTGTACGAAATCTAGTAGCAAGGAAGTCTCAAGGTTTTGCCAACGCCTGAGGTAGAGCTGTCTATTTATCACCACAAACCGATGCTGGCACTAAAACCGCACTCAATGAGCTGTATACGGCCATGAGCAAAAAGGAAAACGCTCATTAAGAGGCGGCGCTCCTGTGGCCGGGGACTTTAATGAAGGGTACCTTAAATCCGTTTTACCTCATTTCTACCAGCATGTTAAATGTGCAACCAGAGGGATTTTTTTTTACTCCACACAGAGATACGTACAAAGCTCTCTTTCGCCCTCCATTTGGCAAATTTGACCATAATTATATCCTCCTGATTCCTTCTTAAAAGCAAAAACTAAAGCAGGAAGCACCAGTGACTCTGACAATAAAGAAATGGTCACTGTTGACAGGAATCCCGGCAACGCTCCTGCCTCAACTCCAGAATGCAGCTGTCAGAATAATCTCACACACCACACAAAATAAAACACATCACCCCTGTTTTCTTCAACCTCCAATGGCTGCCTGTTCAATATAGGATCAAATTCAAGATCCTTCTGCTCACCTTTAAAGGTCCAAAGGTGATTCACCTAAATGCATATGCCAATTTTTGGAGAACTATTCCCCAGCACGCACCCTATGATCATTAGGTTCAAACAGCCTGGTCATACCAGCCACAACCCTTCACAGCATGAGTGACAGGAGCTCCTCACATGTGGCCCCTCAGCACTGGAACACTCTAGCTTAGGGTTTTACCAACCGGTCAATTGGTATGGACTGGTCGATCTCCAAAGCATTTCTAGTTGATCACCAAACATTTCTGTAAAAAACCCAACCCAAAACCCTTGCAATTCCTTTTTTTGTGTTCGTTTCGCAATAGGTGGTAGGTGCACTTGATTCATCAGCCCCAGCGCCTGGAATTCAAAGTGTTTCCATTCTGAATCATTTAATGTGTCTGAAGGTAGAACTACACATACCCAGCAGGCCCAGAGAACAAATCAATTGCTGCTATACTCTCAGACAAAAGGGTTCCAAAAGGGTTCTTTGGCTGTCCCTTTTTGGTTCCAGGTAGAACCCTCTGTGGAAAGGGTTCTACATGGAAACCAAAAGATTTCTACCTGGAACCAAAAAGGTTTCTTCAAAGGGTTCTCCTATGGGGACAGCCAAATAACCCTTTTAGGTTTTAGATAGCACCTTTTCTAAGCGTGCAGGCCTACAACTGGCCAATTCGATAGCTCAGATCACTGTGTCTGCACAGTTTCCTCGAGTCATAGACTGGAAAAAGAAGTCTTGAATGCACAACAAAGTTCATACTAAGATTTCAATACTTTTAAAACATGTCTAGAAAGAGACTCAACAAATACAGCAAATATCTGCTGTTTTCATGTGTAAGTTCATGTTTATGTTGTTATTCAGCACTGTCAACACTTTGTTCAACAATTTTATAATCCATAAAATGCACGTTCTCCCTACTTCCACACGTTTCAACCATCACTGCAACTGCAATGAATGAGTATAGCAAAGTGTTCCGGTAAGCTTGTGTTTAATATCGGGGAATGTTTCACTTTTTTCACTTTCTCTGGTCATAGGAGTAACATGAATTTGTGCATGATGCATAAATAATGCTGGAAGACTGTCCCCTTTTCTCAGAAGAGTGAAGGAGGGCGGAGGGACAATGAGTCAGGTGAGACGCAGCCTCACCGCTGCTCCCTCCCTTCACTAAGACGGGCCATCAATCATGTAAAAACAATAGAAGGAAATTATAATGTGACTCAAGTAATACAGCAAATTATCCATTAATGACTAATTATCCAGTGTGATCATATACATACATACACACTTATAACTTCAAAATGTGTCACGCCCTGACCTTAGTTATCTTTGTTTTCTTTATTATTTTGGTTAGGTTAGGGTGTGACAAGGGTGGGTTGTTTAGTGTTTGTATTGTCTAGGGGTTTTTGTATGTCTAGGGGTTTATATATCTATGTTGCCTAGATTGGTTCTCAATCAGAGGCAGCTGTTTATCGTTTCTCTGATTGGGGACCATATTTAGGAAGCCATATGCCTTGGATAGTTTGTGGGTTATTGTCTATGTGTAGTTGCATGTCAGCACTCGTTGTTATATAGCGTCACGTTCGTTTGGTTTCTTTATTAGTTTGTTTAGTTTTTTTCTTTCATTAAAAGAAGCATGTATGCTTATCACGCTGTGCCTTGGTCTCATCAATATGACGAACGTGACAGAATAACCCACCAAACCAGGAAAAGGAGCGTGAAAAGGAGGAACAGCGATTAATGGGGAAATGGACCTGGGAGGAGTTATTAGATGGAGCGGGACCCTGGACACTGCCGGTAGAGTTGCCGTCCTAAGGAGGAGTTAGAGGCAGCGAAAGCGGAACGGCGATACTACGAGGAGAAATACAGGAGAATAGAGGAACAGCGACGATATGAAGGTACACGGCTAGCACGGAAGCCTGAGAGGCAGCCCCAATATTCTTTTGGGGGGGAGGAGGCACACGAGGAGCTTGGCACACGAGGAGCTTGGCTGAGTCAGGTAGGAGACCTGAGCCAACTCTTCTTGCTTACTGTGGGGAGCGTGTAACTGGTCAGGCACAGTGTTATGCAGAGATGCTGCATGGTGTCTCCAGTGCGCTATTCTAGTCCGGTGCGCTCTATTCCAGGTCCTAGCATTTGCAGGGCTATAATGGGCATCCAGCCAGGACGCACTGCGCCAGCTCTATTTTCTGGATCTCCAATGCGTCTCCACGGTCCAATTTATCCTGCTCCTCTTCCCTGCATCCGCTCTGAGGTTCCACCAGTGCCAGCCCAGTACCACCAGTGCCAACACCACGCACCAGGCTTCCCGTGCGCCTCCAGAGTCCAGTACGCCCTGTTCCTCTTCCCCGCACTCGCCCTGAGGTGCGGGTCCACAGCCCAGTACCACCAGTTCTGGCACCAGGCCTCCAGTGCACCTCCAGGGTCCAGTACGCCCTGTTCCTGATCCTCGCACTCGCCCTGATGTGTGTGTCCTCAGCCCGGTACCACCAGTGCTGGCACAAGGACTATGGTGGTCTGCTTGAAACGTCTCGGTCTGGGAGAGGTTCAAAATGCCAGTAAAGACATTTGACAGTTGGTCCGCGCATCGGTCTGGCCCAGCGGCCTTGTGAATGTTAGCCTGTTTATTAAAGGTCTTGCTCACATCGGCTACGGATAGCTTAATCACACAGTCGTCTGGGACAGCTGGTGCTCTCATGCATGCTTCAGTATTGCTTGCCTTAAAGCGAGCATAAAATGCATTTAGCTCATCTGGTAGGCTCGTGCCACTGGGCAGCTCGTGGCTGGGTTTTCCTTTGTAATCCGTAATAGTTTGCCACATCCGACGAGCATTGGAGCAGGTGTAGTACAATTTAATCTTAGTCCTGTATTGATGCTTTTCCTGTTTGATAGTTCGTCGGAGGGCATAGCGGGATTTCTAATAACCGTCCGGGTTAGAGTCCCGCTCCTTCAAAGAGGCAGCTCTACCATTTAGCTCAGTGTGGATGTTGCCTGTAATCCATGGCTTCTGATTGGGGTATGTACGTACAGTCACTGTGGGGACGACGTCATCGATGCACTTATTTATGAAGCCTGTGACTTATGTGGTGTACTCCTCAATGCCATCGGAAGAATCATGGAACATATTCCAGTCTGTGCTAGCAAAACAGTCCTGTAGCTTAGCATCTGCATGATCTGACCACTTCCTTATTGAGCAAATCACTGGTACTTCCTGCTTTAGTTTTTGCATTTAAGCAGGAATCAAGAGGAGGGAGTTATGGTCAGATTTGCCAAATGGAGGGCGAGCGAGAGCTTCATACGCATTTGTTTTGTAAAGGTTGTCTAGAGTTTTTTTGTCTGGTTGAACATTTGACATGCTGGTAGAAATGAGGTCAAACGGATTAAATTCTCCTGCATTAAAGTCCTCTGCCACTCGGAGCTCCGCTTCTGGATTTTTTTTGTTTGCTTATGGCCTTATACAGCTCGTTGAGTGCCGTCAGCGCTTGCTGGTGGTAAATAGACAGCTATGAAAAATATAGATATAGAACTCTCTTGGTAAATAGTGTGGTCTATAGCTTATCATGAGATACTCTACCTCAGGCAAGCAAAACCTAGAGACTTTCTTAATGTTAGATTTCATGCAACAGCTGTTATTTACAAATCGACACAAACCCCCATTTTATTATCCAATTATTGCACGTTGATTCATATGACTGATGGTAGAGGTGGATTACTCACTCGCCATCGGATCCTTACAAGGCACCCTGACCTACACTACCGTTCAAAAGTTTAAGGTCACTTAGAAATGTCCTTGTTTTTTTTAATGGACTGAAAAAAAATCTTTCAAAAACAAGGACATTTCTAAGTCACCCCAAACTTTTGAACGGTAGTGTATGTCCCCGTTATCTCCATCTCTTCATAATGCGAATGACGGGGATTTGGGCCTTGTCGGGTGTCTGTAAATATTTTGTGTCCGACTCATTAAAGTAGAAATCTTCATCCAGTACGAGGTGAGTAATCGCTGTCCTGATATCCAGAAGCACTTTTCGGTCATAAGAGACAGTGGTAGAAACAATATGTGCAAAATAAGTTATAAATAACACAAAAAACACACGCAATAGCACAATTGGTTAGGAGTCAGTAAAACGACAGCCATCTCCTCCGGCGCCATTCTTGGATCGACTAGGCTCATAATCAGGTGTTTCTTTTATGCCTGGTACGTTAGGTTAATGGTCCTTTTTACACATAACCTGTCCAGACTATTCATGGGGAACACTCAACCATTTGTGACTTGTTTCTGTAAACTAGGCATACACGTGTGTTGCCCATTACTATTTCACAGGAGAGACATTTGAACGTAAACATTTATTTGTCATCAAAATGCATTTTTTGGTAGAAATGCCTTCTGGAACATGTGAACTTTCATGTGCCTTATTAAACTTGTATGCCATCTGTGAAAACAAATACACATTTTTAATTACGATCCTAGTTAGTTCAGCCATAGAAAAGGACAGAAGCCTTTCCACTAGCCATGATTGGCCATGTAACATAATTCTGTCTATAACAAAGGCAGCTCATTATATATAGGTTATCTTTTCTTTTTGGAAAGATATCACAAATAACTGCAAACGTGTTGCTCTCCAATTTCTGGAGGACAGAGTTTTGGAATCAGTGGAATGCCTGGTGGAAGTACAGTCGTGGCCAAAAGTTTTGAGAATGACACAAATATTAATTTTCACAAAGTCTGCTGCCTCAGTTTGTATGATGATAATCTGCATATACTCCAGAATGTTATGAAGAGTGATCAGATGAATTGCAATTAATTGCAAAGTCCCTCTTTGCGATGCAAATTAACTGAATCCCCAAAAAACATTTCCACTGCATTTCAGTCCTGCCACAAAAGGACCAGCTGACATCATGTCAGTGATTCTCTCGTTAACACAGGTGTGAGTGTTGACGAGGACAAGACTGGTGATCACTCTGTCATGCTGATTGAGTTTGAATAACAGACTGGAAGCTTCAAAAGGAGGGTGGTGCTTGGAATCATTGTTCATCCTCTTTCAACCATGCTTACCTGCAAGGAAACACGTGCCGTCATCATTGCTTTGTACAAAAAGATGCTTCACAGGCAAGGATATTGCTGCCAGTAAGATTGCACCTAAATTAACCATTTATCGGATCATCAAGAACTTCAAGGAGAGCGGTTCAATTGTTGAGAAGAAGGCTTCAGGGTGCCCAAGAAAGTCCAGCAAGAGCCAGGGCCGTCTCCTAAAGTTGATTCAGCTGCGGGATCGGAGCACCAACAGTATAGAACTTGCTCAGGAATGGCAGCAGGCAGGTGTGAGTGCATCTGCACGCACAGTGAGGTGAAGACTTTTAGATGATGGCCTGGTGTCAAGAATGGCAGCAAAGAAGCCAGACTGATATTCTGCAAAAGGTACAGGGATTGGACTGCTGAGGACTGGGGTAAAGTCATTTTCTCTGATGAATCCCCTTTCCGATTGTTTGGGGCATCCGGAAAAAGCTTGTCCGGAGAAGACAAGGTGAGCGCTACCATCAGTCCTGTGTCATGCCAACAGTAAAGCATCCTGAGACCATTCATGTGTGGGGTTGCTTCTCAGCCAAGAGAGTGGGCTCACTCACAATTTTGCCTAAGAACACAGCCATGAATAAAGAATGGTACCAACACATCCTCCGAGAACAACTTCTCCCAACCATCCAGGAACAGTTTGGTGACGAACAATGCCTTTTCCAGCATGATGGAGCACCTTGCCATAAGTGGCCCAGGGAACAAAACATCAATATTTTGGGTCCATGGCCAGGAAACTCCCCAGATCTTAATCCCATTAAGAACTTGTGGTCAATCCTCAGGAGGCGGGTGGACAAACAAAACCCCAGAAATTCTGACAAACTCCAAGCATTGATTATGCAAGAATGGGCTGCCATCAGTCAGGATGTCACCCAGAAGTTAACTGACAGGATGCCAGGGCGGATTGCAGAGGTCTTGAAAAAGAAGGGTCAACACTGAAAATATTGACTCTTTGCATCAACTAATTGTCAATAAAAGCCTTTGACACTTATGTAATGCTTGTAATTATACTTGAGTATTCCATAGTAACATCTGACAAAAATATCTAAAGATACTGAAACAGCAAACCTTTTGGAAATTAATATTTGTGTCATTCTCAAAACTTTTGGCCACAACTGTAGGGGATGGAGGTAATTCTGGGGTCTGATTGCAAATATGTGGACTGAGTCGAAAGAGAATACACAGAAGGCTGTTATATAAAACACCTGTCTCTGGATTGCATCTTCAAAATAAAGTCAACCATGGCATCCTTGACAGAGAGGGAGAAGCGCTCATCCATGTATACGGTAAGAGAGTCTAGCTAGCTACATTTTCAGATATTATAAATTTCTAATTTTGTCAGAAAGTTGCTGTCATTGCAAGTTAAAGCGCACTGTTAGCTAGCTAGCTAACGTTAGCTGGCTGGCTCGTTAGCTAATGTTAGATGTATGATATGTGTAGTAATATGATTTGTATCTCAAAGCTGTTTACATTGCTAGTTATAGCCTAATTTTAGCTTGCTAGCTAACAATAAATCTAGTTGGTTAGTTACCTGCAGATTCATGCAGGATAGTACCATTATGGTTCATTGTTTTAGCTACATGTCTAAACAAAAGACAACACTATGCAAGGTACCATTTCACTGTACTATTTACATGTTCTGTATCTGTGCATGTGACAAATAAATGTTGATTTTATTTTATATAGTGTGCGTTTAGCAGAGACGGTAATATGAGGAACAACATGACCTGCACCAAAGTCAAATTAGGATATAATGTTAGGCCAAAGAGACAGTGTCCAAGTTCTAAAATTATTTGGTAGAATGCCATGCTTTTATTTCGTCACACTGACAACCGTAAGCTATTTTCTGTAATTAGCTTGCCGTTAACTCGTGAAAAATTATCTTCTTGTGAGTTTATTTTTCTGTAATAATGAATAGAAGGTTAATACGTTGTCAGCCATATGATGTGGTCATTATTTCAATTGGTTAGCCAGCTAACTTAACGTTAGCTAACAAGCTAGAAATGAACCAAAACATTATTTAGAAAGTTGATTTTAGTTAACTGGTTTTCTAGATTGACATATACTGAATAAATGTTTAAACGGATGGGTTAATTTGTGTTAAAATACACCAGATATGCTATTTTGGATCCCAAGGCTGCTAATGTCATGCATGTGAATCCTTAAAGAGATGGGTGGGGCTAAGGCTTAAGAGGGTGTAAACGATGCTGACAGGGTGTAGACAAAGAAGAGCTTGCCAATACGTGTACCAAAACATCAAAGGACATTTTCTTAAAAGTGGGGTTACAAGTTCATCAACTTTCAAAGCAGAATTACTTTTCCATTGTTCCTCAACTGTAGTCCATGATAATTATAAAATTCTCCTTCTGAGTCTCTACTTTTAATCAATGTAATAAAAAAAATGTAATCTAATTTTGCTACATAAGTCCTAATCAAGCCAGTCGGTCACATATGGGCTTTCTTTATATTTGGGATTCATATTCACTATCCATAATATTTACTATTTACAGTTTAACAAACAATGTTGTCTTGTGTCATAAACTTTATTTTCCAGAGAGCGTATGGAGTTATTTCCAAATATAACTATCCACTGCAGGGACAAAGGCACAAAAAGGATACTGGCAGTGGCTCACAAGTATAATTCATGATTAGCCTTCATACCTGACGATATGAATTTGTTACCCATATTCACGTCATTCTTATAATGCATAGGCATAATTATTATTATATTGCCTTCATTGTAGCTGCTATCGTGCCTTTACAAATCAATCAAATACAATTATATTTCATATGTACAGGATACACGTGGTGTAGACTTCACAATTCAGTTAAATGCTTACTACTGGCAATCTTATTTACTCATCGTGGGGCAATTTCTGTTTTTATCATGGCATGTTGTTCTAGCACAATCCTAGTTCACATTTTCAGTCTAGGCTTTACAGTGGATTCAAAGTATTCAGACCCCTTGACTTTTTATACATTTTGTTAGGTTACAGCCTTATTCTAAAATGGATTAAATTGTTTCCCTCATCAATCGACACACAATACCCCATAAAGAAAAAGCAAAAACAGGTTTTACATTTTACATTTTTGCAAATGTATTAAAAATATAAAAACGGATCACATTTACATAAGATTTCAGACCCTTTACTCAGTACTTTGGCAGCAGAAACAGCCTCGAGTCTTCTTGGGTATGACGCTACAAGATTGGCACACCTGCAATTGGGGAGTTTCTCCCATTCTTCTCTGCAGATACTCTCAAGCTCTGTCAGGTTGGATGGGTCACTGCACAGCTATTTTCAAGCCTCTCCAGAGATGTTAGATCGGGTTCAATTCCGGACATTCATTGGCCCGAAGCCACTCCTGGATTGTCTTAGCTGTGTGCTTAAGGTCGTTGTCCTGTTGGAAGGTGAACCTTCACCCCAGTCTGAGGTCCTGAGTGTTCTGGAGGTTTTCATTTAGGATCTCACTTTACTTTGCTCCGTTAATTTTTAACCCAATCCTGATGAGTCTCTCAGTCCCTACTGTTAAAAAACATCCCCACAGCATGATGCTGCCACCACCATGCTTCTCCATAGCGATGGTGCCAGGTTTCCTCCAGACATGACCAGTGCCGACCAGTCATTCAGGGCAACCCCCCCCCCGACCCATTTTTGTTAATAAATCCGCATAAAAACATGGTCTCTTTTTTCCTTTCTTGAGTAAGGCAGCTCCAAAATGCAGGTGTTTCAGCCTAGATCAGTGCTTTCTGTGGTGGTGGGGCAGCTAGTGGAAAATACGGAGGGGTTGGTAATGTTCTCTTGTTTTCAGGCTGCAGGTAGTGCTTAGAGCGTTGGGCTAGTAATCAAAAGATTGCTGGATCAAATCCCTGAGCTGATGAGGTGAAAATCTGTTCTTCTGCCCCTGAACAAAGCAGTTAATCCACTGTCCCCTGCTAGGCTGTCATTGTAAATAAGAATGTGTTATTAAATGCCTCGTTAAATAAAGGTTACATTTGTTGTGTTGGGATTGGCTCTCATGGGGACACTAAGTCACCACCAAGTCTGAGAGTAGAGCTCGAAAATTCAAGCCCCTTGGGTGCTACCATGAAGTTAAATTCCAAGTGCCATTCAAGAAGGCTCAAGGTCATTGGTCACAGATAAAATATTTACAGTAGCTTTAATTGGGCTGATCATGTCAACATCATACTTTCAACATTTTAGCTAGCAGTCTTCATACTGAATCAAGTAGACAATCTACCTGCAAATCCTTTTTAATCCTTGTCATATGAATATACATAATAAAGAGAAATTCTAGATACCAAATTCAACAATGAGTAGTTTGGAAGGAACCCGTGGCTAACTGCAAGCATTGCAAAGCAATCACTAGCCCGGTATTCAGAAGAGTGGCTGTATGGTCCCAAGTCTGGGTTTAAGGGTCACTTTTCCAAGCTTAAAATGATAAATATTCAACATTAGCCATGCTGTCAGTGAAGCATGATTTGTGCCCCTTTCAAAACAACTGTTAACTCGGAACTGGGAAATCTGACTTCACTGAGTTCAAGACAACTGGAAAAATATGTTTTGAACGGTCATCCAACTCAGAATTCTAAGTCGGGAACTCGGGCCTCTTTCTAGAGCTACGACCTGAAGATCACTGACGTCCTCATGATTCGACCTTGGTTTTTTATCAGCTTTACCAGTTGTCTTGAAAGCAACATAAATCCAGAGAATGCCAGACTTTGCCCACGATCCTACGGTTCTGACTTGGTGTACAGGGAGAACACTGTAAAAACAGCCCATGTTCTGAATTCTGTCGCTGTACACTTCAAAGTGTTGAACAAACAGTTATATTGACTATGTCCATCCAAGCTTGCTTACGTATGTCTTCATCGAAATTACGGATTGCCTCTTATCCGCTTGTTGTCCCCTTATGCCATAGTTTGTACATCTCAATTGTCAGTAGAAACCACATTTGTTAAGCAAGTCAACCATGTCAGCTATGTTTTTTTTAAAGGCAGTAAATGAGGCTGAATGAACTGTTTTGCTGCCAGACAAGGCTCAGCCGATAGCGAGGTGTAGCAGTGGTAAACTGCTGGGATTCTGCTGTTGGCACAGGTTTATGGAGGTCCTAACAGCTTGTTAGGGCCTCCATTACAAGCTTGTCACTGTTATAGTACAATTAATGCATTGTTTGTGTTGAGTTGTGGCATGTATCCGAAAATGTATTTATTTTTTTGCCCCACCAGGACTTACATGCTAAAATCGCCACTGGACTTGACTCTTGGCGTTCAGGCCAAATCTCCAAATCTTCAGTCTTGCTTTAATCAAACCAGAGCATCTTGTTTCTCGTGGTCTGAGAGTCCTTTACGTGCCTTTTGGCCAACTCCAAGCAGGCCTTGTGCCTTTTACTGAGGAGTAGCTTCCGTCTGGCAACTCTACATAAAAGCCTGATTGGTGGAGTGCTGCAGAGATGGTTATCCTTCTGGACAGTTCCCCCATTTCCACAAAAGAACATCGGGTGTTTGGTCACCCACCTGACCAAGGCCCTTCTCCTTTGATTGCTCAGGTTGGCCGGGTGGCCAGCTCTAAGAAGAGTCTTGGTGTTTCCAACCTTCCTCCATTTAAGAATGATGGAGGCCACTGTATTCTTGGGGACCTTCAATGCTGCAGAAATTATTTGGTACACCTCCCCATATGTGTCTTGACACAATCTTGTCTCGGCACTCTACTGACAATTTCTTTGACCTCACGTTGTTTTTAAATCTAACATGCACTGTCAACTGTGGGACCTTATATAGACAGGTGTGTGCCTTCCCAAATCATGTCCAAGTAAGGTGGACTCCAATCAATTTTGAGTCTCATAGCAAAGGGTATGAACACTTACGTACGTAAATAAGGTATCTGTTTTTTAATTTGTAATACATTTGCAAAAATGTATCAGAATTGGTACCCTTCCCCAATATTCTAAACCTGTTTTTGCTTTGACATTATGGGGTATTGTCTGTAGATTGATAAGGGGAAAAAACGATTTAATCAATTTTAGAATAAGGCTAAATACTCTGAATACTTTTCAAATACACTGTATAACAACGTGCACCTTTCATTGTCATTCCCAGCCGATACAGATACTGTGCCTATCGCCGTTTTGTCTATGGGTAATGGAATGGGGCTACCTTGGAAACATGTCAGAGTTGTCATATCTTCCTATGCAATGTCCCATTTACAACAAGAGTTCTCTGATCCTAGTGCATAATACTCAGGGTTTCTCCCTCCACATAGCGACTGATACCATTGAATAATACTAAAAGAAGTACAGTAAAAGTTGTCTTGTAAAATGTTAATGCCAAGTGCCAGGTCTCTCTCCATTCAGAGACATCAGTACCAAGCCCGTCTGTCAGTCTGGACTTCATCACATCGTCTTGCAAGTCTCCATGTGCTGGCTCTATATGTTTTTATGAACACATATACACATCGCCAATGTTTTATTACCAATGGCAGTTTGGATAAGTAATATCTGACACAATTTGAGCAGGTCAGATAAAACCTACCCAATTATCGTCTCCCCTGCTGTTGGTGAGCAAGCAAGAAGTGAGGCTGGAGGTAAGGTCTTTGCCAGAGCCCCATTGATGGGTATAGCAGCGTAGGTAAGCTTCTGGTACCTCAAAGATAGTGGTCAGTAACACACACACACGATGCTGATGAGGGACCAATTGATGGTCTTCTTCATGCTGCATGTTTGGCTGCAGACTGGACATCTCTCGAACAACTGCAGCATGCATCTTATGCAATGTTGTTGACTGGGAGGGCCTGTGAGAGGGTGATATAATAGACAGCCAAGTGGTAAATTACATTTTGTTCTAAAGAAAGGACAAAGTTTTTTGCTAATGCACTTCACAACCAAAATGACTACTGGTTGTATCTGCATGGCTGTGGAATTAGCCTAATAGTTTATCTAGATGTTTATTTTTTTTATAGAACTTTTCAAATATAAATAATGAGATGCATAACCAGCAGTCTATGGTCTAGCTACCGGTATACTCACCACCACTGCACTGGGGACCAATGATCTCCAACCACCTATTCTGCATGGCAACCCTGCCTCCCTACAAGCTATGGGTATTGATCATGTTTCGGCCTCTATTATAAAAGGGGACCGTCTTAAACAGTTAAACCAAAGGGAAAGTTTTTGGATTTACACACTACAGGCCACTAAATAGCCTGGTTTAAATGAAGATATGGATTTCTCACCCTTCCTGTAGGGTCGTGATGGGTCCATTTGCTGTCATCTAGTGGACATTTTGCTCAATTGCCCTCAGCTATGTTTAGACTGTTGTTGTTCATGTTTTGCTGTGTTCTAGTGTACTATGGAATATATTGCTTTCTTATTCTTGACACTTCTCCCAGTCATATTTAAAGTTAGAACTACCTTTCTAAGTGTTCTGATACTTCTAGCTTGGAGTTGTATCTTTATGATAACATAGCTACAGCATTTCACCTTTTAATGTGTATATTATTGTTTATTAGGTGTGTCCAATCAATTTTGTAACCACTCCTTCTTTCAATTAGGGCTAATTGGAAAAGCTGTTCAAAAGAGGACATTGTATTCCTTTTTTTTGTCTTGTACTCTCTGATGAAGGCCATGCAGCCGAAACGTGTCGGTTTTTAAAACGTTGTTTCTATTGAACATGCCATACTAATAAAGGCATTTTAATTACTTATATGAAGAGTGCCTTGGTCCTACTTTCTTTTTGATGACCAATTTACCCCTTTTACCAAAGAGCACCTTCTATCTACCAAAATGTACTATTGTGTACCTTAGTAGAGCTTCCCTCCCTCCTCTTTCTACTAGTTAAACATCCTGACCTTCTTTAGCATTTGTCCAGATATGACGATTTCACTATTTGTGTCCGTCTGAATCACTTTCAATGGGGAAATTTTATTTTGAAGGCAAACCGCAAATTCCACTATTGTGGCTAGTCTTTATTGTAGGTGTGCACTGCAGAGTGGTTGACATATCTCAAATCAAACTTTATTTGTCACATGCGCCGAATACAACAAGTGTAGACCTTACCGTGAAATGCTTACTTACAAGCCCTTAACCAACAGCGCAGTTCAAGAAGTGTTAAGAAAATATTTAACAAATAAAATAAAGTAAAAAATAATAAAAAGTAGCACAATAACGAGCCTATATACAGGATAACGAGGCTAACGCTTCGATCACACCGACAGTGTCTTGCATTTTGGTACAAAATTACAGAATTACATTAATTTCCAATGAAAAGTTGAATGTGCCATGCAGCATTGTGTTGCAGAGGCAGTTGCAGTTGTTTCGGTGTGGTGCATATCTTGGATTTATCTTGGATTTATCGAACATATGAGTCATGGTAGCAGAAGGTGAATGTTGAACTTTTGTTGCATACATATCCAGATGCTGGCGACTATTTTGGTGTGTTTGAAGCGTAACACAAATCAAATCAAATTTTATTTGTCACATACACATGGTTAGCAGATGTTAATGTGAGTGTAGCGAAATGCTTGTGCTTCTAGTTCCGACAATGCAGTAATAACCAACGAGTAATCTAACCTAACAATTCCACAACTACCTCCTTATACACACAAGTGTAAAGGGATAAAGAATATGTACATAAAGATATATGAATGAGTGATGGTACAGAACGGCATAGGCAAGATGCAGTAGATGGTATCGAGTACAGTATATACATATGAGATGAGTAATGTAGGGTATGTAAACATAAAAGTGGCATAGTTTAAAGTGGCTAGTGATACATATATTACATAAAGATGGCAAGATGCAGTAGATGGTAAAGAGTACAGTATATACATATGAGATGAGTAATGTAGGGTATGTAAACATTATATTAAGTGGCATTGTTTAAAGTGGCTAGTGATAATTTTTTTTTACATCAATTTCCATTATTAAAGTGTTAGTGGTGGCTGTTTAACAGTAAGATGGCCTTGAAATAGAAGCTGTTTTTCAGTCTCTTGGTCCCTGCTTTGATGCACCTGTACTGACCTCGCCTTCTGCATGAAAGCGGGGTGAACAGGCAGTGGCTCGGGTGGTTGTTGTCCTTGATGATCTTTATGGCCTTCCTGTGACATCGGGTGGTGTAGGTGTCCTGGAGGGCTGGTAGTTTGCCCCCGGTGATGCATTGTGCAGACCTCACTACCCTCTGGAGAGCCTTACGGT
Organism: Oncorhynchus clarkii lewisi; assembly: GCF_045791955.1. Lineage (NCBI taxonomy): Eukaryota > Metazoa > Chordata > Actinopteri > Salmoniformes > Salmonidae > Oncorhynchus > Oncorhynchus clarkii. The sequence goes on from NC_092164.1 coordinate 42,206,108, forward strand.
TATGGGCGGGGCAGTTGCCGTAACAGGCGGTGATACAGCCCGACAGGATGCTCTCGATTGTGCATCTGTAGAAGTTTGTGAGTGCTTTTGGTGACAAGCCAAATTTCTTCAGCCTCCTGAGGTTGAAGAGGCGCTGCTGCGCCTTCTTCACAACGCTGTCTGTGTGGGTGGACCAATTCAGTTTGTCCATGATGTGTACGCTGAGGAACTTAACTTACTACCCTCTCCACTACTGTCCTGTTAATGTGGATAGGGGGGTGCTCCCTCTGCTGTTTCCCGAAGTCCACGATCATCTCCTTTGTTTTGTTGACATTGAGTGTGAGGTTATTTTGCTGACACTACACTCCGAGAGCCCTCACCTCCTCCCTGTAGGCCGTCTCATCGTTGTTGGTAATCAAGCCTACCGCTGTAGTGTTGTCCGCAAACTTGATGATTGAGTTGGAAGCGTGCATGGCCACGCAGTCGTGGGTGAACAGGGAGTACAGGAGAGGGGAATTTTTCACCCAATTTTTCAGTTTTTGATTTGTTAAAAAAGTTTGAAATATCCAATAAATGTCGTTCCACTTCATGATTGTGTCCCACTTGTTGTTGATTCTTCACAAAAAAATACAGTTTTATATCTTTATGTTTGAAGCCTGAAATGTGGCAAAAGGTCGCAAAGTTCAAGGGGGCCGAATACTTTCGCAAGGCACTGTAGGTCAGGTGTATTCAGAATGCTTTGAAAATTCAAAGAACACAAAAGAATTCGACAACGTTGTTACTTTGAACATTTTGGGGGATCAAATTTAAAGTATGTTCATATTTTAGGATTTTTTTTAGGTGGTTTTACACTTTATTCAGACAGTGATTAAATTAGATGGGGAGACAGGCAAATTGGAAAGTGGAAAGTGGAAAGGTAATTGGGAATGCTCTACACAGAAAATACTCATATTAATTGTTGATGGCAGTGGCTAACCAAATCATTTGTCCATATACAAAGAACACAAACATTTTGTAATTTTGGAGAACAATGTCTTTAAAATAGGTCTGGAAGAAAATCCTGCTTGCTCTCCAGGAGAGTTGGCCACTTGGATATGTGTTTCCCAAGTGATGGGTGTTTGAAATTGTTCCTGTTATAACAATGAATTTCTCAATCACCCAACCTTCAAAAATGAATATCAATATTCAGTTGGTTTATACTTACTAGTTGAAGATCCTTGCCGTCATCTTACTCTACATAGACAAAATATATAATGTGTTTATGAGTTGTGAGTCCTCCTCTGCCATTTCTGCACCACATGCACCAATGTTCCGTCAAAAAAATTTCGGCACTGAGCAAACTTTAGGTCTGCTGAGCGCAAACCTGAACATTGTGTCAATTCTGTGCAACTTCCAGCACACATTTACTGTGAACACTGAGGCTGTACCTGATTTAAGTTAGTTTCAGACAGTGGTCAAGTAAATATAATGGCTAACGTGGCTGTTTGATCATAATGTAGACCTACCAGTGTGGCCTATCATCAAAAACAATGGAAAAATGGATCCCGTAACATTTTACCATGGAAATAGATGTTCTATCATCCAGCCAACACTGGTGTCCAATGTTGGCCTTTGAAAAAAACATGCAGGGCTTAACATTAACGTGTTCATCCACTTGTCCTTCAGACATGGAGGTGACTGAACATGTTGGGGTGTTTGATGCAATAAACCACTTACAAAAAAAATGCATTGTTATTCCCATACCATTATCATAGAGAATCAGACAAATTATGCTACCATCTGCCTATTGGCTCCTTTGTTTATTCAAGCTTGTCTCAAAATGTAAAAATGTTGTGCTCTTGTAGAATCATATCACTCTCCCATTGCTGACTACAAATTATCTATAACTGGGCTAATAACTCAATAACTAGCAAAGGATATGAACAAATGTGCACACGTGGCTACATGTACTATATCTCTCGCTTTGATCTCAAAATGGCTGAGTGGTGCATGTCAGTGTAATAGAATCCTCTTCCGATGCTTTCTGCCTAAAACAAAATCTCTTGCCTATTTAAAAAGGAAAGAACATTCTAACTCTACCACCCTTCCCTAATTGGACTAAACAAATGGACAACTACACTTTGGCTTCTACTTCCAGCTTATACATACTATATACATTTTATGAACACAGTGTATTTTACAATAGTTATCTTTTGTTTGTTTATAATCCCATTCAGCTAACCTCAACCCCTCCAATCTATCTCTGAAGACTATCCAGTTTGATTTCTATTTGCCATATATTTTTAACTGTGCTGTTTCACAAAAGTTCTGAACCTATATACATTTTACGAACACAGTATATTTTACAATAGCCTTGTTGTTGGTTTTAGTCCTACCCTTCAGCTCCTCTCCTCATCTATCTCAACGTCATCCATTTACTTTCTTCTAATTACCATATCTGACATTATATAGACAGGTGTGTGCCTTTCCAAATCATGTCCAATGAATTCAACTTTAAACTATAAAAATAAATAATAAATATATAAACTCCAAGTAATTTATTGGGTATTTACCAAAGTTTTGGCGTCACAGGGCCTTCTTCAGGGTAATGTCATGAATACTTGAACCAGGTTGTGTAGACAAACAGTGCAATTAGAGCAACCAATGACAATAGTGAGGGGTGTGTCATAATGATTAAGTTAATTACAATGAATTAGTGAAACTGTTAAACAATTTATTTTTATGGCATATTAAAGGTATTAGCATATTGTCATCACATAAAAACATAATTGAATATTGTACATATTATTAGCATTAACATACATTATTGTTATATTTAATTGTTTCGTATTTCATTTCATATTTGTTGCACATAATCTTTTGGTTCAACCTTAATGCATAATACGCATCATCAGCAAGGGGAACATTATATAAATTATAAGACTTATTCATAAGAAGGGTCAAAAACATTGACCCTTAGTGATCTGAATATTGACTTTGATCTCAAATAAAATTTTATTGGTCACATACACGTGTATAACAGATGTTATTGCGGGTGTAGAAAAATCATTGTGCTTCTAGTTCCGTCGGTGCAGTAATATCTAACAAGTAATATCTAACAGTTTCACAACATATACCCAAAATACACATAAATCTAAGTACGGAATGGATTAAGAATATATATACATATAAGTCAGAGCTCCATTGGACTAAGATACAATGGTATAGTATAGAATACAGCATATACATATGAGATGGTTGATGCAATATTTAGAAACAATTAAAGTGACTAAGATACAGTAGAATAGTATAGAGTACAGTTTACACATACACTACCATTCAAAAGTTTGGGGTCACTTAGAAATGTCCATGTTTTTGAAAGAAAAGCGCATTTTTCATCAATTAAAATATCAAATTGATCAAAAATACAGTGTAGACATTGTTAATGTTGTAAATGACTTGTAGCTGGAAATGGCAGATTTTTAATGGAATATCTATAAAGACGTACAGAGGCCCATTATCAGCAACCATCAGTACTGTGTTCCAATGGCAGGTTGTGCTAGCTAATCCAAGTTTATCATTTGATAATTGATCATCAGAAAACCCTTTTGCAATTATATTTCCCATGGGAGAAATATGTCTTTCGTAAAATATCTCGCAATGTGTATATTTCGAAGTTGGAAGCAATTTTAATCATGAGAATCTCCTCTTTCTAATTATGTAAGTCTGGGCAGCTAGCTAGGTTGTCATCAAATGCTAGCCCCAAAATACTTTTTGCCCTTGGAATGCTGAGCTCCCCCCATTGTTTTCCTATGGAGAGGCATGTTGGTCTATTTCGCCAAATATCTCAGTGTGTATATATATATTTTTTTTTCAAGTCGGGTGTAACCGGTGTGAAATGGCTAGCTAGTTAGCAGGGTGTGCGCTAATAGCATTTCAATCGGTTTCGTCACTCGCTCTGAGACCTTGAAGTAGTTGTTCCCTTTGCTCTGCAAGGGCCACGGCTTTTGTGTAACGGATAACGATGCTTCGAGGGTGGCTGTTGTCTATGTGTGCAAAGGGGCCCTGGTTTGAGCCCAGGTAGGGGCGAGGAGAGAGACAAAAGCGAAACTGTTACACGGGCACCATTTCAATCAGAAGAATCTCCTCTTTGTCATTATGTAAGTCTGGGCAGCGAGCTCGTTTGTCATCGATCGCTAGACCAGAAACAGTCAGATGTTTTTATTTTTCCCCTACTTGTTCATTACACAGACATAAGCACAGTTGACACCATCGAGGTGCGGATGTTTACTTTCTACACAAGTTGTTTTTTTCCAGTTTCGTCTGACGAACAGATTGTAGTGGTAAAATAAAAAGGGATACATTTATGGAATGCTTAGCATCACTCCAGTCAAAACAAGCTCTGTGAACGTTTGTATTCCATTGATATGCTATGGGCTCACGCTATTGTTCCAGTTTATCCAACGCTCTTAAATCTGTTTTTCAGCCTTGGGTGAATTATAACTCATTTCATTGTCGTAAGGACAGCGTAGCTAACAAATTGACACAAGGGAAGTCAAAGCGGACAACTACGAAGATGGCATCTCAGGTAAGCAGCACTGGGCTGTTTTGACGTATCCTGCTGCTTTAGATTGAAAGGTCATATCACAGATTGTTTTCATATCTATAAAAAATAAGTGTAACGGTTTTCTTTAGGTGAAGGAGAGGCGGACCAAAATGCAGCGTGGTGGTTATTCATGTTTCTTTAATATAGACTCTATACATGAATAAACTAACAAAACAATAAATGTGCAAAAACCTAAACAGCCCTATCTGGTGCAAACACAGAGACAGGAACAATCACCCACAAACACACAGTGAAACCCAGGCTACCTAAGTATGATTCTCAATCAGAGACAACTAATGACACCTGCCTCTGATTGAGAACCATACTAGGCCGAAACATAGAAATACCCAAATCATAGAAAAACAAACATAGGCTGCCCACCCAACTCACGCCCTGACCATACTAAATAAATACAAAACAAAGGAAATAAAGGTCAGAACGTGACAATAAGCTATTTTCTTTACTTTCAGAGAGCAAGCTGACCAAGGGGTCAAAAATGTAGATATTGCCAGATGTTGACTGTTCGAGGAACAGGCAGTGGAAGCTTTATTGCTGGCAACAGTGTCCATAACCAGAGTTAATTAAACTGTTCTGTGTTCCTTTTCTCCATCTCTGCCCGTCTTGTTGTACATGGAACCTGTCGCACATGCATTAATTAAAAAAAAAAAAAAATGTCAGCTGCTAATTTTCAGATTTACACCACATAAACACAGTCACAACAAAGTCATGATTTCCCTGGGGGTTAGCCTTGCAATAACCAAGTGGTGAGACATATAGCCCTCTATATTTAAATGTTTCAGGTACACTCCGATAGGTGTCTGCGTCACATACAGTATCTTCTATTGACATTATCTTCTATTGTTTGACCTCGTGTGTCTGTTTTTCAGCATAAAGTACTCTGTAGCCACTTAGTGTGGACACCAGGTGATACCACACACTCATAATAACAGTCTCTCTTCTTCACTTCATCCCTCTCCCCCTTCTCCCTAAATCCTCTAGGTTATATCACCTGTTTTGGTAAACCCCTGCCGCATCTGAACTGGCTGACAGAGGGTACAGCATGATCATAGATGAGATGTCACTTGGTCGGGTCAATAGGAAGTATTATTAAAGAGATGCTTTACATTGAAATTAGAATAAATTAGAATTTAAAAAAACAGCCTTAATCTTGCTCTCTCTCTATCCATCTGTCACTCGTCTGCACATATGTTTTGATGTGAGAGAGGAAGCCAGTCATATCATCGCCACTCTTAAGATAACCTTGGACCAACTGGGGGCCCAAGGCTGGTTAGGAGACACTGCAATTGTGATGAACTGAGAGAATATTAGGGTAGCACTGTAATTCATGAATCATAGGCTGTCTGCTGCTGTTCTTACCTCTTTCCCTTTCTGTCTTCTACACCTCTCTCCCCACCTCGTCTTTCTTCCTCGTTTTATAATGCATTGAAGTACAGATTGAACTTGTAATATTATATTCTAAATACAATTATAATGCATTTATAACACCTGGATAATTAACTTTCAATAAAGCGTTTCACATTCTCCACTGGTTGAAATTAAGTATCTCATTGAAATGCGATCCTGTGTCCTCAGATTATTTAAAAAAAAATGTCATTTCGCCTTTATTTAACCAGGTAGGCTAGTTGAGAACAAGTTCTCATTTACAACTGCGACCTGGCCAAGATAAAGCATAGCAGTGTGAGCAGAGTATATACATTGTGTGCAAAAGGCATGAGGCGGTAGGCGAATAATTACAATTTAGCAGATTAACACTGGAGTGATAAATGATCAGATGGTCATGTGCAGGTAGAGATACTGGTGTGCAAAAGCAGAAAAGTAAATAAATAAAAACAGTATGGGGATGAGGTAGGTAAATTGGGTTTGCTATTTACCGATGGACTATGTACAGCTGCAGCGATCGGTTAGCTGCTCAGATAGCAGATGTTTAAAGTTGGTGAGGGAGATAAAAGTCTCCAACTTCAACGATTTTTGCAATTCGTTCCAGTCACGGGCAGCAGAGAACTGGAAGGAAAGGCGGCCAAATGAGGTGTTGGCTTTAGGGATGATCAGTGAGATACACCTGCTTGAGCGCTTGCTACGGGTGGGTGTTGCCATCGTGACCAGTGAACTGAGAATGCAGATGCAGATGAAGGGAGTTAGATATGTGTAGTTTTTTTCTGTATATATGAATTACAAATCAATCATGTTCCTAGTCTATTGCATAGTTACAATGTGTAATAATTGATGTCCCAGGAGCAGGAGTGGTAAACTCTGTTGAAGTGTATAATTGTAATACATATGTGCAGACACAGCATCATTCAAATAATGGAGTTTGATATGACTGAAAAAGAATGTCTCAGATTCATACCCGAACCGCACCTTTAGGAAGAGAACATCAAGGAAGAGTACATGATCAGTGAACAACTACTTCAAGGTCACAGAGCGAGTGACGTAACCGATTGAAACACTACCAGCGCGCACCCCGCTAACTAGCTAGCCATTTCACACCGGTTACACATAGGCTTCATTAATGCCATTCAGACTTGAAGCTGATACAACAACTATGATAGCTGAGGTTCTTAGATTGATATGAATATTAGTTCAGAACCTAATGTTTTAGGGTTCATACACAGATTGTCTACTTATTGTATCTAGCTACACATCCATAGAGGCTTACAGTTATTTTTATCCTCCACTACACTTTAAGCAAGTAAATAGTTAGCTAGCTATGTTACTTCAGCTGCATTGCAAGGCAAGCTTACGCAATTGTACATTCAATTTGCAGTAAATGCTTTAGCAAGCTAGATTCTTTACATCCACTGTTTCACAAACCCAGGCCCTGCATGTCCCCAGGCATCTTCATTTGTTGACTTCTGTGATCGAAAAAGCCTTGGTTTCATGCATGTCAACATCCGAAGCCTCCTCCCTAAGTTTGTTTTACTCAATGCTTTAGCAAACTCTGCCAACCCTGATGTCCTTGCCGTGTCTGAATTCTGGCATAGGAAGGCCACCAAAAATTCTGAGATTTTTCTATACCCAACTATAACATTTTCCATCAAGATAGAACTGGGGGAGGAGTTGCAGTCTACTGCAGAGATAGCCTGCAAAGTAATGTCATACTTTCCAGGTCCATACCCAAACAGTTCGAACTTCTAATTTTAAAAATTAATCTCTCCAGAAATGTCTCTCACTGTTGCCGCCTGCTACCGACCCCCCTCAGCTCGCAGCTGTGCCCTGGACACCATTTGTGAACGGTGTCCATCTAGCATCAGAGTTTGTTCTGTTAGGTGACCTAAACTGGGATATGCTTAACCTGTTGAAGCCAGGAGTTCCTCACGAGGACAGTCGGCAGTCCTACAATCTAAGCTAGATGCCCTCAATCTCACACAAATCATCAAGGAACCCACCAGGTACAACCCTAAATCTGTAAACAAGGGCACCCTCATAGACGTTATCCTGACCAACTGGCCCTCCAAATACACCTCCACTGTCTTCAATCAGGATCTCAGCGATTACTGCCTCATTGCCTGTATCCGCTATGGGTCCGCAGTCAAACAACCACCCCTAATCACTGTCAAACACTCCCTAAAACACTTCTGCAAGCTTCCAGAAAATTGGAACGGAAATGGCGCCACACCAAACTGGAAGTCTTCCGACTAGCTTGGAAAGACAGTACTGTGCAGTACCGAAGAGCCCTTACTGCTGCTCGATCATCCTATTTTTCTAACTTAATTGAGGAAAATAAGAAGAATCCGAAATTCCTTTTTGATACTGTCGCAAAGCTAACTAAAAAGCAGCATTCCCCAAGAGAGGATGACTTTCACGTTAGCAGTGATAAATTCATGAACTTCTTTGAGGAAAAGATTTTGATTATTAGAAAGCAAATTACGGACTCCTCCTTAAATCTGTGTATTCCTTCAAAGCTCAGTTGTCCTGAGTCTGCACAACTCTGCCAGGACCTAGGATCAAGAGAGACGCTCAAGTGTTTTAGTACTATATCTCTTGACACAATGATGAAAATAATCATGGCCTCTAAACCTTCAAGCTGCATACTGGACCCTATTCCAACTAAACTACTGAAAGAGCTGCTTCCTGTGCTTGGCCCTCCTATGTTGAACATAATAAACGGCTCTCTATCCACCGGATGTGTACCAAACTCACTAAAAGTGGCAGTAATAAAGCCTCTCTTGAAAAAGCCAAACCTTGACCCAGAAAATATAAAAAACTATCGGCCTATATCGAATCTTCCATTCCTCTCAAAAATTTTAGAAAAGGCTGTTGCGCAACAACTCACTGCCTTCCTGAAGACAAACAATGTATACGAAATGCTTCAGTCTGGTTTTAGACCCCATCATAGCACTGAGACGGCACTTGTGAAGGTGGTAAATGACATTTTAATGGCATCGGACCGAGGCTCTGCATCTGTCCTCGTGCTCCTAGACCTTAGTGCTGCTTTTGATACCATCGATCACCACATTCTTTTGGAGAGATTGGAAACCCAAATTGGTCTACACGGACAAGTTCTGGCCTGGTTTAGATCTTATCTGTCGGAAAGATATCAGTTTGTCTCTGTGAATGGTTTGTCCTCTGACAAATCAACTGTAAATTTCGGTGTTCCTCAAGGTTCCGTTTTAGGACCACTATTGTTTTCACTATATATTTTACCTCTTGGGGATGTCATTCGAAAACATAATGTTAACTTTCACTGCTATGCGGATGACACACAGCTGTACATTTCAATTAAACATGGTGAAGCCCCAAAATTGCCCTTGCTAGAAGAATGTGTTTCAGACATAAGGAAGTGGATGGCTGCAAACTTTCTACTTTTAAACTCGGACAAAACAGAGATGCTTGTTCTAGGTCCCAAGAAACAAAGAGATCTTCTGTTGAATCTGACAATTAATCTTAATGGTTGTACAGTCGTCTCAAATAAAACTGTGAAGGACCTCGGCGTTACTCTGGACCCTGATCTCTCTTTTGAAGAACATATCAAGACCATTTCAAGGACAGCTTTTTTCCATCTACGTAACATTGCAAAAATCAGAAACTTTCTGTCCAAAAATGATGCAGAAAAATTAATCCATGCTTTTGTCACTTCCAGGTTAGACTACTGCAATGCTCTACTTTCCGGCTACCCGGATAAAGCACTAAATAAACTTCAGTTAGTGCTAAATACGGCTGCTAGAATCCTGACTAGAACCAAACAATTTGATCATATTACTCCAGTGCTAGCCTCTCTACACTGGCTTCCTGTCAAAGCAAGGGCTGATTTCAAGGTTTTACTGCTAACCTACAAAGCATTACATGGGCTTGCTCCTACCTATCTCTCTGATTTGGTCCTGCCGTACATACCTACACGTACGCTACGGTCACAAGACGCAGGCCTCCTAATTGTCCCTAGAATTTTTAAGCAAACAGCTGGAGGCAGGGCTTTCTCCTATAGAGCTCCATTTTTATGGAACGGTCTGCCTACCCATGTCAGAGACGCAAACTCGGTCTCAACCTTTAAGTCTCTACTGAAGACTCATCTCTTCAGTGGGTCATATGATTGAGTGTAGTCTGGCCCAGGAGTGGGAGGGTGAACGGAAAGGCTCTGGAGCAACGAACCGCCCTTGCTGTCTCTGCCTGGCCGGTTCCCCTCTTTCCACTGGGATTCTCTGCCTCTAACCCTATTACAGGGGCTGAGTCACTGGCTTTACTGGGGCTCTCTCATGCCGTCCCTGGAGGGGGTGCGTCACCTGAGTGGGTTGAGTCACTGATGTGGTCATCCTGTCTGGGTTGGCGCCCCCCCCCCCCCCCCTTGGGTTGTGCCGTGGCGGAGGTCTTTGTGGTCTATACTCAGCCTTGTCTCAGGATGGTAAGTTGGTGGTTGAAGATATCCCTCTAGTGTTGTGGGGGCTGTGCTTTGGCAAAGTGGGTGGGGTTATATCCTTCCTGTTTGGCCCTGTCCGGGGGTGTCCTCGGATGGGGCCACAGTGTCTCCTGACCCCTCCTGTCTCAGCCTCCAGTATTTATGCTGCAGTAGTTTATGTGTCGGGGGGCTAGGGTCAGTTTGTTATATCTGGAGTACTTCTCCTGTCCTATTCGGTGTCCTGTGTGAATCTAAGTGTGCGTTCTCTAATTCTCTCCTTCTCTCTTTCTCTCTCTCGGAGGACCTGAGCCCTAGGACCATGCCCCAGGACTACCTGACATGATGACTCCTTGCTGTCCCCAGTCCACCTGGCTGTGCTGCTGCTCCAGTTTCAACTGACCTGAGCCATAGGACCATGCCCCAGGAATACCTGACATGATGACTCCTTGCTGTCCCCAGTCCACCTGACTGTGCTGCTGCTCCAGTTTCAACTATTCTGCCTTATTATAATTCGACCATGCTGGTCATTTATGAACATTTGAACATCTTGACCATGTTTTGTTATAATCTCCACCCGGCACAGCCAGAAGAGGACTGGCCACCCCACATAGCCTGGTTCCTCTCTAGGTTTCTTCCTAGGTTTTGGCCTTTCTAGGGAGTTTTTCCTAGCCACCGTGCTTCTACACCTGCATTGCTTGCTGTTTGGGGTTTTAGGCTGGGTTTCTGTACAGCACTTTGAGATATCAGCTGATGTACGAAGGGCTATATAAATACATTTGATTTGATTTGATTTGATTCTGCGAGCAGGCCTTTCTAATCGACCTGTCCCAGGTATCCTGGAAGGATATTGACCTCATCCCGTCAGTTGAGGATGCCTGGTCATTCTTTAAAAGTAACTTCCTCACCATCTTAGATAAGCATACTCCGTTCAAAAAATGCAGAACTAAGAACAGATATAGCCCTTTGTTCACTCCAGACTTGACTGCCCTCAACCAGCTCAAAAACATCCTGTGGCAGGCTGCAATAGCATCGAGTAGTCCCCGCGATGTGCAACTGGGAAGGGAAGTTAGGAACCAATACACGCAGTCAGTCAGGAAAGCAAAGGCCAGCTTTTTCAAGCAGAAATTTGCATCCTGTAGCTCCAAAAAACTCCAAAAAGTTCTGGGACACTGTAAAGTCCATGGAGAACAAGAGCACCTCCTCCCAGCTGCCCACTGCACTGAGGCTTGGTAACACGGTCACCACCGATAAATCCATGATAATCGAAAACTTCAACAAGCATTTCTCAACGGCTGGCCATGCCTTCCTCCTTGCTACTCCAACCTCGGCCAACAGCTACTCACCCAAGCCTCCCCAGCTTCTCCTTTACCCAAATCCAGATAGCAGATGTTCTGAAAGAGCTGGAAAGCCTGGACCCGTACAAATCTGGTCCCTCTATTTCTGAAACTATCCGCCGCCATTGTCACAACCCCTATTACCAGCCTGTTCAACCTCTCTTTCATATCGTCTGAGATCCCCAAGGATTGGAAAGCTGCCGCGGTCATCCCCCTCTTCAAAGGGGGAGATACCTTGGACCCAAACTGTTACAGACTTATATCCATCCTGCCCTGCCTATCTAAGGTCTTCAAAAGCCAAGTCAACCAACAGATCACTGACCATCTCGAATCCCACTGTACCTTCTCCACTGTGCAATCTGGTTTCCGAGCCGGTCACGGGTGCACCTCAGCCACGCTCAAGGTACTAAACGATATCATAACCGCCTTCGATAAAAGACAGTACTGTGCAGCCGTCTTCATCGACCTGGCCAAGGCTTTCGACTCCGTCAATCACCGTATTCTTATCGGCAGACTCAGTAGCCTCGGTTTTTCTAATGACTGCCTTGCCTTGTTCACCAACTACTTTGCAGACAGAGTTCAGTGTGTCAAATCAGAGGGCATGTTGTCCGGTCCTCTGGCAGTCTCTATGGGGGCAGTCTCGGGCCGACTCTTTTCTCTGTATATATCAATGATGTCGCTCTTGCTGCGGGCGATTCCCTGATCCACCTCTACACAGACGACACCATTCTGTATACTTCTGTCCCTTCCTTGGACACTGTGCTATCTAACCTCCAAACGAGCTTCAATGCCATACAACACTCCTTCCGTGGACTCCAACTGCTCTAAAACGCTAGTAAAACCAAATGCATGCTTTTCAACCGTTCGCTGCCTGCACCCGCACGCCCGACTAGCATCACCACCCTGGATGGTTTCGACCTAGAATATGTGGACATCTATAAGTACCTAGGTGTCTGGCTAGACTGTAAACTCTCCTTCCAGACTCATATCAAACATCTCTAATCTAAAATCAAATCTAGAGTCGGCTTTCTATTTCGCAACAAAGCCTCCTTCACTGACGCCGCCAAACTTACCCTAGTAAAACTGACTATACTACCGATCCTCAACTTCGGTGATGTTATCTACAAAATAGCTTCCAATACTCTACTCAGCAAACTGGATGCAGTTTATCACAGTGCCATCCGTGTTGTTACTAAAGCACCTTATACCACCCACCACTGCGACCTGTATGCTCTAGTCGGCTGACCCTCACTACATATTCGTCGCCAGACCCACTGGCTCCAGGTCATCTACAAGTCCATGCTAGGTAAAGCTCCGCCTTATCTCAGTTCACTGGTCACGATGGCAACACCCACCCGTAGCACGCACTCCAGCAGGTGTATCTCACTGATCATCCCTAAAGCCAACACCTCATTTGGCCGCCTTTCCTTCCAGTTCTCTGCTGCCCGTGACTGGAACGAATTGCAAAAATCGTTGAGGTTGGAGACTTTTATCTCCCTCACCAACTTTAAACATCTGCTATCTGAGCAGCTAACCGATCGCTGCAGCTGTACATAGTCCATCGGTAAATAGCCCACCCAATTTACCTACCTCATCCCCATACTGTTTTTATTTATTTACTTTTCTGCTCTTTTGCACACCAGTATCTCTACCTGCACATGACCATCTGACCATTTATCACTCCAGTGTCAATCTGCTAAATTGTAATTATTCACCTACCTCCTCATGCCTTTTGCACACAATGTGTATGAACTCTTTTTTTTCCTACTATGTTATTGACTTGTTTATTGTTTACTCCATGTGTAACTCTGTGTTGTTGTCTGTTCACACTGCTATGCTTCATCTTGGCCAGGTCGCAGTTGTAAATGTGAACTTGTTCTCAACTAGCTTACCTGGTTAAATAAAGGTGAAATAAAATGTAAAAAAGACGGCAGCCTGGTTTTCTCAGGAGTCCCTAAAACATTAAATAACAAAAATGACTAATTAATTTTCCTAACACCAGCTGGCTTGCAAATGTTAGCTATTCAGATAACTTGTTAAATAGCGATTTTCTTAAAATAACTTTGGTAAAAAAAAATCTCTACATTAACTAACATATTCCTCTCAAATGTAATTTTTTTGCTTGACTCGTCATGACAGTATACCAAGTTACATTTGGTTCCACCGTAATGTTTTGTCAGCCATCTTTGTTGAAGAATGCCACCAGCTCACATCACAATTTGTCATTGGAACCACTCAATATGATTGGTAATTCAAAAACATTGGGGCCCAAATGCATTATGGGTATTCTAACTCCCCCTTGTGGTGGTCTGGAGCAATGAAGCCGTGACGCTGGGTACCTCCAAGTTCCGCGGTGCAAGCTCGCAACATTTAAAGGAGGAGCCACTGTAATTAAAGTGGCAACTGTTACATTTCCTTAAAGTGACCAGTGATTCCTTATCTATGTCTATAGGCAGCAGCCTCTGATGTGCTGGAGATGACAGTCATGGCCAAAAGTTTTGAGAATGACACAAATATTAATTTTCACAAAGTCTGCTGCCTCAGTTTGTATAATGGCAATTTGCACATACTGTACTCCAGATTGTCATGAAGAGTGATCAGATGAATTGCAATTAATTGTTAAGTCCCTATTTGCCATGCAAATAAACTGAATCCCCAAAAAACATTTCCACTGCATTTCAGTCCTGCCACAAAAGAACCAGATGGCAAAGACAAGATGAGCACTACCGTCAGTCCTGTGTCATGCCAACAGTAAAGCATCCTGAGACCATTCATGTGTAGGGTTGCTTCTCGGCCAAGTGAGTGGGCTCACTCACAAGTTTGCCTAAGAACACAGCCATGAATAAAGAATGGTACCAACACATCCTACGAGAGCAACTTCTCCCAACCATCCAAGAACAGTTTGGTGACAAACAATGCCTTTTCTAGCATGATGGAGCACCTTGCCATAAGGCAGAAGTGATAACTAAGTGGCTCGGGGAACAAAACATTACAATTTTGGGTCCATGGCCAGGAAACTCCCCAGACCTTAATCCCATTAAGAACTTGTGGTCAATCCTCAAGAGGCGGGTGGACAAACAAAAACCCACAAATTCTGACTTCAAGCATTGATTATGCAAGAATGGGCTGCCATCAGTGTCACCCAGAAGTTAATTGACAGCATGCCAGGGCGGATTGCAGTGGAGTTGAAAAAGAAGGGTAAACACTGCAAATATTGACTCTTTGCATCAATCATTTATTGTCAATAAAGCCTTTGACACTTATGAAATGCTTCTAATTATACTTCAGTATTCCATAGTAACGTCTGACAAAAATATCTAAAGACACTGAAGCAGCAAACTTTGTGGAAATTAATATTTGTGTCATTCTCAAAACAAAAGTTTGTGAGGGTTTTAGGCGTTAAGTCAAAATTCTTTAGCCTCCGGAAGTTGAAGAGGCGATGTTGCGCCTTTTCACCACACTGTCTGTGTGGGTGGACCATTTCAGTTTGTCAGTGATGTGTACGTCGAGGAACTTGTAGCTTTCCACCTTCTCCACTGCGGCCCCACCGATGTGGATAGGGGGGGGTCTGAATTCTTTCCGAATACACTGTATATCTCACTAATTCCAATATATCCATGATATTCATAATTTCCTTAAGTGCATGAGGGTGATAGTAATAGTAGTGTGATTTAAGGTCCATTGAGGTATTTAAAACCGTATTATAATCTCCCACCATAAATAATTGTATTTTATTACTTGGTTTGATAAATTATTATATACATTACCAGTCAAATTTGGACACACCTACTCATTGCAGGGATTCTTTATTTTGACTATTTTCTACATTGTAGAATAATAGTGAAGACATTAAAACTATGAAATGACACATATGGAATCATGTAGTAACCAAAAAAACTGTTAAACAAAATTCTTCAAAGTTCCCATTCGTTGCCTCGATGACAGCTTTGCACACTCTTGGCATTCTCTCAACCAACTTCATAACCAACCTGGAATGCATTTAAATTATCAGGTGTGCCTTGTTAAAAGTTAATTTGTGGAATTTCTTTCTTAATGTGTTTAAGTCTATCAGTTGTGTTGTGACAAGATAGGGCCTACTTCTGTATAACAACCCTATTTGGTAAAAGACCAAGTCCATATTATGGCAAGAACAACTCGAATAAGCAAAGATAAATTACAGTCATTAAGGCATGAAGGTCAGTCAAGAAATTTGAAAGTATCTTCAAGTGGAGTCGCAAAAACCATCAAGTACTATGATGAGGACCACCACAGGAAAAGAAGACCCAGAGTTACCTCTGCTGCAGAGGATACGTTCATTGGAGTTACCAGCCTCAGAAATTGCAGCCCGAATAAATGCTTCACAGAGTTCAAGCAACAGACACTTCTCAACATCAACTGTTCAGAGGAGACTCAGTGAATCAGGCCTTCATGGTCAAATTGCTGCAGAGAAACCACTACTAAAAGGACACCAATAAGAAGAAGAGACTTGCTTGGGCCAAGAAACACGAGCAATGAACATTAGACCAGTGGAAATTTGTCCGATGAGTCCAAATTTGAGATTTTTGGTTCCAACCGCTGTGTCTTTGTGATACGCAGAGTAGGTGAACAGATTATCTCTGCATGTGTGGTTCCCACCGTGAAGCATGGAGGAGATGGTGTGATGGTGACATTGTCAGTGATTTATTTAGAATTCAAGGCACACTTTACCAGTATGGCTACCACAGCATTCTGCAGCGATACGGCATCCCATCTGGTTTGCGCTTAGTGGGATAATCATTTGTTTTTCAACAGGACAATGACCCAAAACACACCTGTAAGGGCTATTTGACCAACAAGGCCTCAGCACATGTGAGAACTCCTTCAATACTGTTGGATAAGCATTCCTCGTGAAGTTGGTTGAGAGAATGCCAAGAGTGTGCAAAGCTGTCAACGGTGGCTACTTTGAATAATCTAATATATAAAATCAGTTTTGTATTTGTTTAACACTTTCTTGCTTAACACCTATGTGTTATTTCATAGTTTGATGTCTTCACATTTATTGTACAATGTAGAAAAAATTACAAATAAATTAAAACCCTTGAATGAGTATGTGTGTCCAAACTCTTGACTGGTTCTGTATATGTAAGGACAAATGGGAACACTGAAACTGTAACAACTAAACTTCCAGATTGCCTAGATGCAATCAAGAGATGGATGCAGTTTAACTTCCTGAAACTTAAATGCAACAAAACAGAGCTTGTCTTATTGGCTCTAAGAGTGCATAGAGCAAGCTGAGCACATTCTCCATATCTCTGGATGATGACATCATCGCAGCTTCCCCCACCACCATATTTGAAAAAAAAAACAATTACTGTAACCTCTCATTTGAAGCACACATCCGCATCACCAAGAAAGTGTCATTTTTTTCATCTATGTAACACTTATTGGGTTTATTTAAATTTTTACAAGGACAGTACACATTAATCAACATTTCAGTAAATGCTGGTTTTAGCCATCCAGCTCATTTTCAACCTCAGTCTCTGTGCAGATCATTAAAAACAATTACAATAACAATACAGACAATCAATGAGCAGAGAGCACATGCAGGGCAACATAGGACAAGCAACACGTAACACGCAAACAGAGCAATAGCACAAAATAAAAAAAATTGACAAATGCAACAAAGTGTTTCCACACCTCACAAGCTACAGATAAAATGAAAAGCGGCAATACACAGCTAGGGATTATTTTCACACGTTTGATCGGCCTTTAGCCATGTCTTCATGTTTTTTTGTGATAGGTGGTGCAGTTGTGTGTGTCTGATGGCATTGTGTTCCAGGCATGGGAAGCTCTCACAGAGAAAGCATATTGACTAAAGGTGCTTGGGAACTGTACAGTCACCTATATATATGTTTCATGCTTGGACATATAAATACTGTAAATCTACCAAAGAAAGGTTTGTTAATTGCTCACTTGAATATATGCATTTTAAGGAACAAAATTCATGAAGTATGCTGTCTAGTGCAGTCAAACAATATTCATGTATTGGCAATATCAGAGACTCACTTGGACTTTTCTTTTGAGGATGCTGAGATCTCCATACCTGGATGCAATTTGTTCAGGAGGGACAGAAATAGATCTGGGGGTGGAGTTGCAGTTTACATACAAAGTCATATTCCAGCAAAACAACGTAAGAATTTAATGTTGTATGGATTAGAGGCTCTATGGGTACAGGTGCATTGACCACATTTGAAACCTATACTAGTTGGTTGCTGATATAGGCCACCTAGTGCTGTTGTGAAAAATGTGAAATGTTGGATAAGGTATCTGATGAAAATAGGGAAATATATTTTTTGGGAGATAACAACTGTCCAATGAGAAATAAACTTATTTCTGTTGCCAATGTATGTAACCTGACCCAAGTTATGACATTACCAACCAGAACGTTCACTAACAGGTCCGGTATCACATCAACTTGTGTCGATCACATTTTTACTAACATGGCTGAACATTGTTCTAAAGCTGTATCTGTGGCACTAGGTTGCTGTGATCATAACTTGGTTACACTCACTAGGAAAACAAAAATACCAAAGGCTGGCTAAAATAATCTACTGCAGGTCCTACAGAGAGTTCAATCAGGACTCACTCACTAGGAAAACTAAAATACCAAAGGCTGGCTAAAATAATCTACTGCAGGTCCTACAGAGAGTTCAATCAGGACTCACTCACTAGGAAAACTAAAATACCAAAGGCTGGCTAAAATAATCTACTGCAGGTCCTACAGAGAGTTCAATCAGGACTCACTCACTAGGAAAACTAAAATACCAAAAGCTGGCTAAAATAATCTACTGCAGGTCCTACGGAGAGTTCAATCAGGACTCACTCACTAGGAAAACTAAAATACCAAAGGCTGGCTAAAATAATCTAACGCAGGTCCTACAGAGAGAGTTCAATCAGGACGCATTTGTGTATAGTAAGGAGGATCCTGAAATGTCACTCAATTTGTTATGAGTATAGCTGATAAGCAAGCCCCTTTAAGAAAATGCACTGGGAGGTCAAACAGTACCCCATGGATTGATGCAGAGCTGCGAAATGTTATGATACCAATAAAATAGCAGATAAATCTGGCACTCTCATAAGCAAAGTTATTGTAAATTAAGAAATATTGTGACCAAGCTAAAGGAAAGAAGGAGGGATTCTATCAGCACAAAATTATGAAGTAAAGGTTGATGGGAAAAAGTTGTGGAGAACGTTGAACAGTATTATGGGTAGGAATTCAAACATGTCTGCCTCTTTTGTCGAATCAGAGGGTATATTTTTTGCAAAACCACATGAGATCGTAAAATACTTTAATTAATATTTTACAGGCAAAGTGGACAAGTTGAGGAATGCTATGATTCCACTGATGGCTCCATGTCATATACCCTTATAAAATATTGTATCATGAAGGAGGGGCAATGCATGTTCGAATTTCATCAAGTAGAAAGTGAAGCGGTAGAAAGGATGCTGTTGTCTCTTTCGGATGATAAGTCATCCTGGTACAGATAATCTTGACGCCAAATTGCTTAGAGTTACAGCTAACCAAATATTACACTTAAAGCACTTTCCGGTTGTATGGTCATCTGCAGCAAAGAAAGATACCGGAGCGGGTATGACGGCTGCGTGTTCCCATGGTGTTTATACTTGAGTACTATTGTTTGTACAGATGAAAGTGGTACCTTCAGGCATTTTGAAATTGCTTCCAAAGATTAACCATTTTTTTCTGAGGTCTTGGCTGATTTATTTTGATTTTCCCATGATGTCAAGGAAAGAGGCACTGAGTTTGAAGGTAGACCTTGAAATACATCCACAGGTACACCTCCAATTGACTCAAATGATGTCAATTAGCCTATCAGAAGCTTCTAAAGCCATGACATCATTTTCTGGAATTTTCCAAGCTGTTTAAAGGCACAGTCAACTTAGTGTATGTAAACGTCTGAGCCTATGGAATTGTGATACAGTGAATTATAAGTGAAATAATCTGTCTGTAAACAATTGTTGGAAAAACGACTTGTGTCATGCACAAAGTAGATGTCCTAACCGACTTGCCAAAACTATAGTTTGTTAACAAGAAATTTGTATAGTGGTTGAAAAATGAGTTTTATTGACTCCAACCTAAGTGTTTGTAAACGTCCTACTTCAACTGTACTAGCAACACGCATAACCACCAAACCAGACAAGAAAATTTAGGGCAGCTAAAACAACCCATGCCAAGGACAAATCGTCTTAAATCACCTTAAATCTTCAGTTTTAGCTGAACGGAACTTTACCAATCCATATTTCTCAGGAAAAATGTAAATCCACCTTCAAGAAAAAAACAAAAGAACATCTAATGCAATAGACCATATGACTGGGCAGCAAATAGAAAGCATCAACTGAATGTTAAATGTGTTTCCTGTCAGGTATTTTAATTATCTGTATTGTCTACTTGTTGAATGTTTGTGAAGTTTTGATTGTGGTTGTTTGTAATGTCTTGTTAATTGGTGTTGGACCCCAGGAAGATTAGCTAGTGTTATGGCGTTAGCTAATGGGGATCCTAATAAAAATTACAAAATTACCTCTGATGGCAGACCTTGTGAATCATTGGTTTGGGTTTTCTGTTTAACAAAAGTACTTAGTGGAGGGGGAGGCAGGCCATTTAGGAAATTAGCTAGGTTGAATTTGGTTATTTGAGTTACCTTTTTCACCTGCTTTTTAAAAGAGAGGTTGGAATCAAGTATGATGCCAAGGTACTGCAAATCAGATACCAACTTGAGCTTCTCCCCTGACACATAGACATCTGGCTCAGTGGCATCAGTTGCCCTCTTTGCGAAGAACATGCAGACTGTTTTTTTCACATTGAGATGCCAACATGAGTCTCTGAGCCACTTTGTAACCTGGACCACTACAGTAGTGAGTTCTTTTGCATCTTGTTGTTTGCTATTTGCAAGCACACATATCAATGTATCATCTGCATACAACTGAACTTCAGACCCAGTACAGACAGAAGGCAGATAGATCATTAATGTACAGGCTGAACAGGAGGGGCCCCAGTATTGAACGTTGGGGCACGCCCACATCATAGCTGAGAGTGGGCGACAGCTCATTGCTCACTCTGACACTCTGGATTCTGCCTTCAAGGTATGATTTCATCCATCTTCTAGGTCTAGAAATACAGCCCCAACAATGCCCCCTTTGTCCATCTTGGACTTCACATTTTCCAGAAGAAAGCAGTTGGCCTTTTCTGTGGAGTGTTTTGCTCTGAAGCCAAACTGCATGGAGTGTAATGTGAAGGGGCTGTTGTTGAGGTGGGCTAACAGTTGCTCAGCTACACACTTTTCAGTAACCTTCGACACCACAGGTAGTATACTAATGGGCTTGTAGTTACTAAAGATGGCCATTATTATGGCCGACTTCCAGACCCTTGGAAACATCCCCTGACCAGTAGATGTGTTTGTGACCTTAATAATAGAGTCGATGAGTGACTCTTTGTAGAGTCCAGCCCAAACACATCTTTGGCTTTAGAGTTCTTTAGTGAGCTAATCACCTTGTTCACCTCTGACTCAGAAACCTCCCATATGATGAAGACAGGTTGAGTGTCATTCACAAGCACTGTCCAAGAAACCAGTGGAGGGGTTCTGTGTCAGTGCCTTGACAAAGTCAACAAAGTAGGAATTGAGGCTGGTGCTATTTCTACTGCATCCTGTGTTAGACTGCCATTCACATTTATTTCTAGTGTTTTTGCAGTGTTACCATGGTCTTTCCCTGTTAACTTTTTAAGATTCACCCAGCTCAATTTAGAAATTCCCTTTTCTTCACCAATTATGTTGATAAAATAGTTTGCCTAGGCCTGTCTTCTTTCATCACCTTATTTCTCAACATGGTCATGTTCTAATTTGGATTTTAGGGCTGTTTTTAGAGCATGATCTCATTCTTTCATCAGTATCCAGATTTCTCCATTTAGCCATGGAAGAGTGCTTTTTTGGCCAGGTTTGGATTTGATTTTCTTGAGGAAGGCATTTATTGTAGTCTGGATTGTGTATTGAAAAACCTGACCATCAGTTTCCACATCTGTATAGGACAAGAGATCATTCCAGTGATTTCCCTTAATTGCGTTTCCAAAATAATTTATTCACTGTTAGGTATTCTGAGCTGATCAGGCTTTCTAACAGTAGAGGTTAAACCTGTTTTTGGAAAACTTTCTGGCTGTATGTGTCAGATTATGATCAGACAGCACAGTAACCATATTGAATGAATTAGTCACTCTCTCTGGTTTATTACTGAACATGGGACCATAGCACTCCTGCTGCGGCGATGATTAGTGGACAAGGCCATCCACTGTTTTCCACTTCAGTGAGTGTCGCTGGCTATGTGATTTTAGGCCCAGGGTTGAGTTGCACATACCCGGTGAGCAGGAGGGTGGTGAACAGATAGTTTAGCAGTTTCCGATAGATGTTGGACTTATTTTCGTTACTCCTAAGCGATCCAGTCGAATAGAGAGTGAGGTAGACTTGGCCATTATTCAGAACATTATGGTATGCTGTGTTCTGTCCTCTCCCGTTGAACGGTGAACCAATGTGTTTGTCTGGGGTGTTGGCATTCCCCGACAGTAGATTGATTGTGTCATCCCAGCAAGGACGCACTGAGATTATCGGTAGAGGAGCTATACAACTGACAATCATGGCAATGTACTGGATATAAAACGCAAAATTGCACTTTAAATCGTTGCATGGGTTACTTAGCAGTGGTCTGCATACATCTGATGTTTTGGATAAAATGACCGCATCTGGAGGAGAAGCGGCACATACCGCACCCCCCTCCCTTCCGTCTGCCATTGATCTGTGGGAACTCCTTCAAGACCGTTGAAAAAGCATTCCAGGTGAAGCTGGTTGAGAGAATGCCAAGAGTGTGCAGTTACTGTCCACTGTCGATGCTGAGAAGCTTGTGCATGCCTTGGTAACATCTCATCTTGACGACTGCAATGTACTGCTGACAGGAATCCCCAAAAGGCTCCTGTCTCAACTCCAGCTGCCAGAATAATCTCACACACCACAACAAAAAAATAACACATTACCCCTGTTTTATTCAACCTCCAAAGGCTGTCTGTTCAATATAGGATCAAATTCAGGCTGATGCACCTAAATACATATGCCAACTTCAAGAGAACTATTCACCAGAACGCACCCTATGATCATCAGGCTCAAACAGCCTGGTAATACCAGCCACAACCCTGCACAGCATGACTAACAGGAACTCTTCACATGTGTCCCATCAGCTCTAGAACACTCTAGCTGTACATGTCAAGGAGGCAGCTTACATTTCCTCATTTAAAAAACAACAAAAGTCATACCCATTCAAGCTAGCTTTTAATGTTTGATTGCTTATTTTGCTTAAAGTCTATATTTTGCATTAGTAGGTTGTGTTTTTATGTATTGTGATTGTAGAAAAGGTCCATGGATTTGGTGGAAGAATCCTTTAATTCATGGCCACTTGCTCAGCTTGGCCAGGGGCGCTTTATAAGGTCAGGTGAAAATGTCCGACAGATCTCAACTCATTAAAAGGAGGAAATCGCCATCGCCTGATCTCGCTGCTTTCGCTTCCTTAACTCCGTCTAATCCAGACGTTCTGTGCGTCCATGAATCCACCGAATCTGTTATCTATCATCTGAACTATCTGTTGCGATCGGGAGAGCGGGGCATCAGTTATTGTTTATAGTTATTATGGCGAAGTGCGGCTTGGAGCGCACGCTTCAAACCTTTTGTGTAATGTAAATGGTCAATCACGGCCCTGCTGTCAACAAAACCTGAGTCTCAGATATCCCAGACCTTGGAGTCTCGTAAGATATTGTTTCTTCTCCTCTATGAGTCTGGATTTTCCTCCCTCCACGATAATTTCTAGAACGCAAACACATTCTGACTGTTCTGATTGGTCCCAGAAACAGCTGTGTTGGGCCAGAGCTGGCCACATGATGATGTTGTCAACTTTGATACTCTGATTTGTTAGAGACCATCTGATCATTGATGAGTCTGTTTTGTACAATGTGGCTAATTTTGAAGTCACACAAACGACTTCTAGCATTTTCAGACTGAATGTGCGTAGCATTCAATAGAGCAGGGGAAATAAATTCAGGGTGAGTCATCAGGCAATGGCACAAGTTATGGGGAGTATGCCTGCTGCTCACTGAAATTTTGAAAAGGGAAAAAAATATTTTTAGGCTTGGATCCTTTTAAGACAGAAAACTCTCAGCAAATCAAGAGTTTGGGTAGGCAGGGTTTAAAATGCAGGCAGGAACTCTGCTCATGTTTAGCTAAGGCAAGAAGAAGATCTGGCAGTGACGTTACCGGGGGACATGTTTCCCATTTCCAACTCGTCCTGTCTCTCCCAACTGACACCGGAACATCTACGCACGTGTTAAGCTGGAGCGTTGGTACTTTGCGGAAGCAACTGAGAAAGATGACACATTCTCAAGCCCAAGCCGAAATAGTCCTGTATGTGACAATGGGTTTGGGTGATTGATCATGAAATCATCCCTCACCTTCATTGTGACTTTTATGCATAACTGTTGATCATTCCTGAAAGTTGAAATGGAACCATCAGTAAGACATGGAGCAACAAATTCTCATCAAATGTCTACATTATTTCTCTTAAAAAGAAAATATGACTTCTATCATGTAATATATTGTCACGGCCGTCGAATGAAGTAGACCAAACCGCAGCGTGGTGAGCGTACATATTCCTTTTTATTAGGATGCCGCCGACAAAAACAATAAAACCACAACCGTGACGCTTAAGGGCTATGTGCCACAAACAAAGTTAACTACCCACAAAGACAAGTGGGAAAAAGGGCTGCCTAAGTATGGTTCCCAATCAGAGACAACGATAGACAGCTGTCCCTGATTGAGAACCATACCCGGCGAAAACAAAGAAATAAAAAACATAGAAAATAGAACATAGAATGCCCACTCCACATCACACCCTGACCTAACCAAATAGAGAAATAAAACGGCTCTCTAAGGTCAGGGCGTGAAATATATATCATAATAAATTGTGTTTTAATGTCTGTCAGAGCAAAACCTTCAGATATAATGAGAAAGCTATGAAATGCCTATCTCTTTACAATTATTTGTAACTATAAAATAATAATATTTGGTCATAAAAATACAGTTGAAGTCGGAAGTTTACATACACTTAGGTTAGAGTCATTAAAACTAGTTTTTCAAACAATCCACACATTTCTTGTTAACCATCTATAGGTTTGGCCAGTCGATTAGGGCATATACGTTGTGCATGACACAAGTAATTTTTTCAACAATTGTTTACAGACAGATTATTTCACTTATAATTCACTGTATCACAATTCCAGTGGGTCAGAAGTTTACATACACTAAGTTCCCCCTCCACTAAGTACTTTTGTTATAGCTAATCTTCCTGGGGTCCAACACCAATTAACAAGACATTACAAACAACCACAATCAAAACTTCACAAACATTCAACAAGTAGACAATACAGATAATTAAAATACCTGACAGGAAACACATTTAACATTCAGTTGATGCTTTCTATTTGCTGCCCAGTCATATGGTCTATTGCATTAGATGTTCTTTTGTTTTTGTCTTGAAGGTGGATTTACATTTTGCCTGAGAAATATGGATTGGTAAAGATGGGTAAAATTCCATTCAGCTATGGCTCTATAGAAAACTGAAGATTTCAGGCGATTCGTCCTTGGCTTGGGTTGTTTTAGCTGCCCTGAAATATCCTGTCTGGTTTGGTGGTTATGCGTGTTGCTAGTACAGATGAAGTAGGAAGTTTACATAGACTTAGGTTGGAGTCATTAAAACTCATTTTTCAACCACTCCACAAATTTCTTGTTAACAAACTATAGTTTTGGCAAGTCGGTTAGGACATCTACTTTGTGCATGACACAAGTCATTTTTCCAACAATAGTTTACAGACAGATTATTTCACTTATAATTCACTGTATCACAATTCCAGCGGGTCAGAAGTTTACATACACTAAGTTGACTGCCTTTAAACAGCTTGGAAAATTCCAGAAAATGATGTCATGGCTTTAGAAGCTTCTGATAGGCTAATTGACATAATTTGAGTAAATTGGAGGTGTACATGTGGATGTATTTCAAGGCCTACCTTCAATCTCAGAGCCTTTGTGTTTAACATCATTGGGAAATCAAATTAAATCAGCCAAGACCTCCACAAGTCTGGTTGATCCTCGGGATCAATTCCCAAACGCCTGAAGATACCACATTCATCTGTACAAACAATATTACGCAAGTATAAACACCATGGGACCACATAGCCATCACACCTCTCAGGAAGGAGACACGTTCTGTCTCCTAGAGATGAACGTACTTTGGTGCGAAAAGTGCAAATGAATCCCAGAACAACAGCAAAGGACCTTGTGAAGATGCTGGAGGAAACAGGTACAAAATATCTATATTCACAGTAAAATGAGTCCTATATTGACATAACCTGGTAGGCAGCTCAGCAAGGAAAAAGCCACTGCTCCAAAACTGCCATAAAAAAGGCAAACTACGGTTTGCAACTGCACATGGGGACAAAGATCGTACTTTTTGGATAAATTACCTTTGGTCTGATGAAACAAAAAATTTAACTATTTGGTCATAATGACCATCGTTATGTTTGGAGGAAAAAGGGGGAGGCTTGCAAGCCGAAGAACACCATCCCAACCGTGAAGCATGGGGGAGGAGGCATCGTGTTTTGGGGGTGCTTTGCTGCAGGGGGAACTGGTGCCCTTCACAAAATAGATGGCATCATGAGGTAGGAAATTTATGTGGATATATTGAAGTAACATCTCAAGACATCAGTCAGGAAGTTAAAGCTTGGTCAGAAATGGGTCTTCCAAATGGACAATGACCCCAAGAATACTTCCAAAGTTGTGGCAAAATGGCTTAAGGACAACAAGGTCAAGGTATTGGAGTGGCCATCACAAAGACCTGACCTCAATCCGTAAAAAAATTAGTGGGCAGAACTGAAAAAGCGTGTGTGAGCAAGGAGGCCTACCAACCTTACTCAGTTACACCAGCTCTGTCAGGAGGAATGGGCCAAAATTCACCCAACTTATTGTGGGAAGCTTGTGGAAGGCTACCCGAAACACTTGACTCAAGTGAAACAATTTAAAGGCAATGCTACCAAATACTAATTGAGAGTATGTGAACTTCTGACCCATCGGGAATGTGATGAAATAAATAAAAGCTGAAATAAATCATTCTCTCTACTATTATTCTGAAATTTCACATTCTTAAAATAAAGTGGTGATCCTAACTGACCTAAAACAGGGAATTTTTACTAGGATTAAATGTCAGGAATTGTGAAAAACTGAGTTTAAATGTATTTGGCTAAGGTGTATGTAACTTCCATCTTCAACTGTACTTGTTACAGTTGTGTGATGTTAATGTCTTTCTTTCTTCACACATTTTTGCCAGTGAATCACCTGAACAGCCAATTACTTCAGCCGTTTTATTACATTTTAAATACATTTAATGACTCTCATAAATCTTTTTTTGAAGAGTGGTTCCCATTGATGAGTTTCATAAACTGAGATAACAACCCTTAGGCAATCATGATGTAAAACAGTGTAATTGTACCTCTCACAGAGATCGATCTTCCCATCTGAAAACAAATACATGACTTGCATTGAATATATCACCATCATGTGTGAAAGAATGCATTGTTTTGGATCGATAGCTATATACCGATTAGATACCTATTTAAACTATATTTTGTTTCGATTTTCTTATGTCTTAGAGAAAGAAACAACTTAGGTCATGCCATTTAAATCCAACGTTATCTCACGAACTCACTGCTTTTTTCAAGGTTTGTCCAAAACATATATTTCTTTATATTACAATAAATGCCCATATTTACATACATTTATTTTGATATAGTTTTGCATAAAATGTTATTAAGATACTGCCAAACTCACTATTGCCTTCATTACACTTTATCAAATGTTTCTTACAGAACAGAAAATGTCATTAACACTATTCACATACTCTAGGCCCAGGCCCATATTCTAGGGATGGGCTCTAGCGCCATGCCCATATTCTTGGGCTAGGCCTTGGTGTGATTATCACTTAGAATATGTGAACATTGATGACACATCCTCTGTTCGGTAAGAAACATTTGTGAAAGACATTTCCATAGGAAAATCAAGAGCTTTCATTTATCCAAACGATTACTCAGATGAATCTCACAGGTATTGTTTAATGTTTTGTAACACGATGGTGAAGTGAGTTATTGAGAAGATTCACTGGGAATTGTATAACCGTTGATTCTTGAAGAATAAAACGTATAAATTCCTCATGCACTTATTAGTACAACTGTCTTGCATGGGGGAACCGAAAATACAAGCTGGGTTAACTACATTGTTTGTAAATAACTCATAGCTTAATCCAGTTAAAAGTATAATATTCATCTCATGGACTGTCTGTCATTGCATAATATGAAATGTCTATGAGAGGGGTTACATTTCCCGAGCCTCGTCCTTCAGTTATTTACCAAGTGGCCCGGGCCACAGTTTTTTAGCTTTAAAGAGCTTCTTCTCTACTTTTGTATTTCCTTTTAGCCAGTAGTTCAGAAAGTAGGGCTCATGAACACAAAGTGGTCCCCAAAAATGTTGTGCTACTTCACGTTACCCAAGAACGCCAATATAACCTGTCTAAATGACTACCTCGCCCCGTAGCACTCACATCTGTAGCCATAAAATGCTTTGAACGGCTGGTCATGGCACACATCAACAGCATAATACAAGACAGCCTGGACCCTCTCGAACTCGCTTACCTCCCCAACGGATCGACCGGCAACACAATTTCTATTGCACTCCACGCTGCCCTCTCCCCACCTGGATAAGAGGAATACCTGTGTGAGAATGCTGTTCATTGACTAAAGCTCATCACTAAGCTCAGGTCCATGGGAATCAACACCTCTCTCTGCAACTGGATCCTGGATTTCCTGATGGACCACCTCCTGGTGGTGAGGGTAGGTAACAGATGTTGCGATAGATTTTCAAGCAGATTTAAGTCCAAACTGCAACTAGGCCACTCAGGAACATTCACTGTCTTTAGTTTATACGGATCCCTATTAGCTACTACACATGCAGAAGGTCCACATAAAACATACAAATACATGACAAAGTAAAGTAATAGACAAGAACAATGTTAGACAATACATTCAATAAAAATATAGAGAGAAATTGTTATATGTAGAAAAGACACCAACAGACAGTGTAGATCTGGCCGTGTGTTTTAGGTTATTGTCCTGCTGAAAGGTGAATTCATCTCCCAGTGTCTGGATGACAGCAGACTGAACCAGGATTTCCTCTAGGATTTTACCTGTGCTTAGATCCATGGCGTAAATGTGTTATCCTGAAAATCTCCCCAGTCCTTAATGATTACAAGCATACCCATAACATGATGCAGCCACCACTATGCTTGAACATATGGAGAGTGGTACTCAGTAATGTGTTGTATTGGATTGCCCCAAATATAACACCTTGTATTCAGGACAAAAAAGTGATTTGCTTAGCCACATTTTTGCAGTATTATTCTAGTGCCTTGTGTCAAACAGGATGTATGTTTTGGAATATTTGTATTCTGTAGAGGCATCCTTATTTTCCCTCTGTCAGTTCGCTTAGTATTGTGGAGTAACTACAATGTTGTTGGTCCATCCTATTTTCTCCTCTCACAGCCATTACACTCTGTAACTGTTGGCCTCGTGGTGAAATTCCTGAGCGGTTTCCTTCCTCTCTGGAAACTGAGTTAGGAAGGACAGCATTATCTTTGTAGTGTCTGGGTGCATTGATAGACCATCCAAAGTGTAATTAATAACGTCACCATGCTCAAAGTGCTATTCAATGTCTGCTATTTTTTATTTTTTACCCATCTACCAATTGGGGCTCTTCTTCACAATGCACTGGAAACAAAACCTGGTCTCTATGGTTGAATCTGTGGTTGAAATTCACTTAGGGACCTTACAGATAATTATATATGTGGGGTACAGAGATGAGCTAGTCATTCCAAAATCATGTTAAATACTATAATTGACACTTTTTTGCCCCTGAACTTATTTAAGGGGTTGAATACTTATTAATTCAAGACATTTCAGCTTATCATTTTAATTCATTTGTAAACATTTCTAAAAAATATAATTTGATAACACTTTATGTTAAATGTACATGAATTAATATGTAACTAAATAGTAATACATGTATTTATAACATGGTAGTTACATGTAATTACTATGTTATTACACTATATACGCAAGTGGAATAAGGATGTGTAATTACAAATCAGCTTGTCGGAGGTTATTTTCATGTGTAATTACTCATGATTTATGTATATGTAATTATAATATGTCTTGTTCCAAATGTCACTAACATGCTCTGTAATTACACTTTTGAAGTCTCCTGTGTAGCAGCATGTTAGAAATGCATCCTATTATGTAATATTGTTACATGTAACTACATAAGTCACTAACACCAAAATAAGCTAGGCTAGGACCCCATCAGCTGTTGTAACAATGCGCACCCTATCATTAACTACATATTCCTGTTTTCTTATTTCCACATTATTTGGTTTAAAAATGTACTGAATTAAATGTAAGATCAATGTACTGTTTTTACAATGTACAGTGGGGCAGAAAAGTATTTAGTCAGACACCAATTGTGCAAGTTCTCCAACTTAAAAAGATGAGAGAGGCCTGTAATTTCCATCATAGGTACAGAGTGCCTTGGTCCTCATCATTTTGATATCATGGATGGTCAGTTCTTGCATCCATAGCTACATCTATGAATTTGAGAGTGGTTACGTTTACTAAAGTGGCTGGGGTGGCCATATTGTTGTTGTTTGCATCCAAGATTGCACCTTTCAGGACTCAGGGTCTAAGGATTCAAATCTTTATTAAAGCTATCAAAAAGTAAATGCACCTATTTCTGGATGCATATTTTACCACTGCAAGGTTCATGGCAACACTAATGTGAATCTGAAGTATGCAGGTTTTCCCTCTCCAGCTGATCGTCAGTATCACTTTATTTAGGGTTAAACCTTGATGCAAAGTTTTCCTGTCTTCCTCAGGGAGTTCCTCTTTTTATTCAGGACTCTCAACCAATTGGAATCTTCTGCATGCCAATGTTGCATTAGTTGATCTGAAACAAAGGTGGGTATACATAACACCTTGATGAGTGTTCAGGTAACAACTGTTAGAACCCATTTATTCATCATCATTCATGAGGAATTTGTTAAACATAAGTCCCCTTGAAAAGTTCTTTCTACATCAGTAAAAATATCAAGTCTATTTCTTCTGTCACAGTACCCAACCTTCTAACATACAGTTGAAGTCAGAAGTTTACATACACTTAGGTTGGAGTCATTAAAACAAATTTTTCAACCACTTCACACATTTCTTGTTAACCATCTATAGTTTTGGCAAGTCGGTTAGAACATCTACCTTGTGCATGACATAAGTAATTCTTCCAACAATTGCTTATAGACAGAGTATTTCACTTATAATTCACTGTTTCACAATTCCAGTGGGTCAGAAGTTTACATACACTAAGTTGACTGTCTTTAAACAGCTTGGAAAATTCCAGGAAATGATGTCATGGCTTTAGAATCTTCTGATAGGCTAATTGACATAATTTGAGTCAATTGGAGGTGTACCTGTGGATGTATTTCAAGACCTACCTTCAAACTCAGTGCCTCTTTGCTTGACATCATGGGAAAATCAAAAGAAATCAGCCAAGACAATTGGAGCAATTTCCAAAAGCCTGAAGGTACCACGTTCATCTGTACAAACAATAGTACGCAAGTATAAACACCATGGGACCATGCAGCCGTCATACCGTTCTGTCTCCGTCCTGTTAAAATATGAAGGTTGTTATGCATGATGATACTTTTAACATTCACAAAGTGTTACCCAAACTATTTATGTAAGCTAATTGGGAAAGGAGCTTCTTTCTAACCAGCAACATGTGGGTATCACTTGTGAACATGTACATTCCTGGATGTGATGCTTGACTCAACATGTCTAATTGTTACTATCTCACGCATTCTTGACTAATAAGGACTGTTGACCTGGATGTATTTGTGTGCTTTTCAGTTATACCTGCTAGGTGTAAACACATCACAGGTTTTAGAGAGTATGTTTATCGTCAAAGGTGTGATTTTCTTTTTTAGGGTGTGACTAGCTTTAAGACTCATTTTCCACCAGCCTATTCACGGAGACAGTGCTGTGAGTGCGGCTCTGTTCAGCTCAGCAACGTTAAATTCCTTTATAGGTTTTTACAACTTTAGCCCGTCCAGAATTGGAGTCAGAATCAATACAAATATAGGATATATACAGGATATACAGGATTTTTCCCATTTATACTATTCAACAAACAAAATTGGTCTGATGCATTCCTTTACACCTCTGTGAAGTGAATTATTTCCATAGAACTCCATCCTGTTAATAGAATGGCTACTTGCTATAGTAAACTAAACTAACACATGTACTGGTAGAAATGTATTCAGTTTAGATAACTTATTGGGAAATATCCCCAGTCAGAGCGTGTTGGCAAGTTGCCTCACACGTGTCAGTGTTTTGACCAGTGATTTTTTTGGGGCACACATCACAACTATCACGTCTACACCCACTTGTATTGAACCAATCGTAAAAATGTATATTCATCAGATGTACATTTTACAACTTTATCTTACACTTAACACAATTTGGATATTTGAACTGTGATTCCATGTTTTCTAATGATCTATTGTTGTCTTAGTTGTTGCCGTCCACCAATAACTACACCGTTCTGTGACTTGCCACACCCTAAACAATTATGGTCGATTAAACACTGGTTTGGTTTGTCATTAGATGACATCATAAAATGGAACGATTTTTCAGGAGTTGTATCACTCCCTGACGTCTCCTATGACGTTTAAGGTGTTTGAGTTTCTTTTTAGAATCTGTTCTATTGAACATACCTCTACATTCATAACAAGGAACATCCTCCTTGTTTTACGTTTGTATGACATGGTAGATGGTATTAGTATTTAGTTGATGCTTTTTTCAAAAGCAACATACAGTAGAGCATGCATACATTTTTGTGTGGCTGACCCCAGAGGGAACCAAACCCACGACCCTGGCATTGCAAGCGCTAACTCTACATAATGGTTCATAACGGCCCTTTGAAACTTTAATGCTAGCTTTCATCAATTCAGACATGTTAGAATGCATTTTCAAAGAATTTGGAACAGGCCTATATGGTGAGCTCAGAAGTATTTTGACAGTGACAATTTTGTTGTTTTGGCGCTGTACTTCAGCACTTTGGATTTGAAATGATACCATGACTAAGAGGTTAGTGCAGAATGTCTGCTTTAATTTGAGGGTATTTTTATCGTTATCGGGTGAACCGATTAGAAATTCCAGCACTTTTTGTACATAGTCCCCCCATTTTAAGGAACCTAAGGTATTGGGACAAATTAACTTATACAGTGGGGAGAACAAGTATTTGATACACTGCCGATTTTGCAGGTTTTCCTACTTACAAAGAATGTAGAGGTCTGTAATTTTTTATCATAGGTACACTTCAACTGTGAGAGAAGGAATCTAAAACAAAAATCCAGAAAATGACATTGTATGATTTTTAAGTAATTAATTTGCATTTTATTGCATGACATAAGTATTTGATACATCAGAAAAGCAGAACTTAATATTTGGTACAGAGATCATGTCAAATACTTGTTCTCCCCACTGTATGTGTATTGAAGTAGCGGCGCAATGACTACATCATGCTTGTTACTCGACACATTTGTTGGATGCATTTGCTGTTTGTTTTGGTTTTGTTTCAGATTATTTTGTGCCCAATAGAAATGAATGGTAAATAATGTATTGTGTCATTTTGCAGTCACTTTTGTTGTAAATAAGAATAGAATATGTTTCTAACCCCCCCCCCCCCCCCCCAAAAATGGGATGTAGTACACAATTTGATAACATAGTACACTCAAAACTGTGACCACCTTTGGCTCATGCGCACCACTTTCAAAACTACTGGCTGAAATTACACAAACGTTTGAGAGTGCAACTTTAAGTTAACATACTTTAAAGTACTACTTAAGTAGTTTTGGGGGTATCTGTACTTTACTACTTTTACTTTTCCTCCACCACAGTTCTAAAGAAAATAATGTACTTTTTCCCTTTTTCACATTTTCCCTGACACATCAAAGTACTCATTACATTTTGAATGCTTAGCAGAACAGGAAAATAGCCCAATTCACACACTTA
Organism: Oncorhynchus clarkii lewisi; assembly: GCF_045791955.1. Taxonomy (NCBI): domain Eukaryota; kingdom Metazoa; phylum Chordata; class Actinopteri; order Salmoniformes; family Salmonidae; genus Oncorhynchus; species Oncorhynchus clarkii. The sequence continues at coordinate 42,240,154 of NC_092164.1, forward strand.
TCAAGAGAACATCCCTGGTCATTCCTACTGCCTTCGACCTGGCAGACTATCGAAACACGAATGCTTTGTTTGTAAATGATGTCTGAGTGTTGGAGTATGCCACCGTGTATCCGTAATATTTTATGTTTTTTTATTTTGCCATCTGGTTTGCTTAATAAAGGAATTTGAAAATATATATATACTTTTATATACTTTTTTTTATACTTTTACCTTTGATACTTAAATATATTTAAAACCAAATACTTTCAGACTTTTGCTCAAGGAGTTTTTTACTGGGTGACTTGACCCTTTTACTTCAGTCATTTTCTATTAAGGTATCTTTACTTCTATTTAAGTACTGCATGACAATTGGTTATTTTTTCCACCACTGAGTATTGGGACACTATAATTACAAGTAAGTACCCCTCAAGATAAACTTAATTATAACTAGCCACATCCTTTGTAACAACTAGTAATCACATTAATCTGTACTTATGTGAATATCACATGTACTCTATGGTGTACTGTTGTGTTTATTCTCCCACCTGGATCACACTTCCAGAAGCTTCAAAATGAGGGCCAGGTTATCAGGATGGGTAATGTACTGTATAAGTACACATTAGTTACAAGTAAGTACCCCTCAAGATAGACTTCATTTTTACTAGCTAAATCTTGTATAACAACTCGTAACTACATTCTACTTAAGCAAGCATTAGGGATGACACTCATATTACATTTTTTTCAAAAGCTCAACCAAGATAACACAGATGGTAAGCTTTATTTTTGAGACAAGTGCTAGCAACAATGTATACTGAAGATATATTTTGAACAGTTCACATTCATGGTTAAGTAATAATCTCTCAGACACACAGCGAATCCACAAGACATCCAAACCTTTGTCACAGCTGTTAATGAATCGGATGCAGCTGAGAAAAAGCAAAGCACTAAGTTGGTGAATTTAGTGGAACACTGCCCATTTGTAACAAGCATGGTAACAAGCCATTCGTTGCTATACTTCTGTAATTACAGACTGCAATTACTACCAGGTACATGTTGTTATTACACTGTAACAATGAGTTGCTACAACGCTTGTTAGTGTCATTACACATGTAGATACACTGTAATAAGGACCCCTTAAATGGAGGTGTTACTGTGAATTTGTACAAACACTTTTGGTCTCATAAAATTGGGGACTATGTACAAAAAGGGCTGTAATTTTGTAAAAGGTTCACCCGATATGGATGAATACCCTCAAATTATAGCTGACACTTTAACCTCATAGTCATTGTATCCAAGACATTTATCACTGTCCCAATACTTTTGGAGCTCACTGTATGTTGAACAATAACCAACCAGATCCTGATTATTTGGCTCCCTCTTGCTGTAGAGACAAAATATGACTACAATAGTGAAATATTCTGTTTTGTTTGACTGATGGAGGTTGTCTTTGTCCATCCATAATTTCTTCACGTAAACTTTCAGGAGACTGAGTTAAAGTTCCACTCCAGTCTTCTTTTCACCTCATTTAACACCTGATTTACTTAACAAAAGGCACATTTGAATTGAGTACCACAGTATGAGTCATAATAAAGCCCAGAAATGGTTCCAATCATTTTCCCACCATTCATTTTCCATAAGGGATTTTAGAACTACTTCCTAAGTAATTAGTTACAATTTAAAATAAGCAACTTGTTACATTTAAACATGATTTCCCTTTTTATTTTATTTGAGCCCCTCCAAAAAATAAGTTCACGCTCTTCATGTTTCTTCAAGAACATTCTGGCAGGAAGCTAGCTAGCAAGATATCAGAGACAACAGCCTTTACATTGTGGAAGTATTCACATTATTTCTAATTGGTAAAAGAAAATGAGAAAAACAACAGGGATAAGCGCCTGTCAGCTGCGAAGAACTCAACTTCAAATATCAAGAAGCACCTTCAGGCCAAGCACAGCTCCACAAGACTGGTGGAGAAAGACCCTAGCCAGCCGATTGACGTTGATGCTGAGTATGAAGGTTTTTCTCCTCCAAAACAACAAAAGTTTGATTTCTGTTCAGCTAAACCTGTCACCCCGAGAACTAAATGAACATGTATGCGTCTTTGGTGATCGCATGCCATTTATTTCAATGCATTACGTTTTGGATTTATTTGACAGTTTGCATTCGTTGTCAGCAGTTCAGTGCTCAGGTTATTTAAAGTTAATTTCAATACTTCAAGTCGGGCTTGTTGTGACTTAATAGCCTGTATTTAGTGACTTTCATAAAGCTGCCTAAATGTTGTTTTTGATTCATGGACAATGTTCCTTTGATGCGTTGGATTTAGATATATTTAGTATTTCTTTGTGATGCAACACTTTTCTTTGCATTCATCAGACATTCCATAGTTTAATGTAGAATTTTGATAGAACACATATCCCGCGAGTGCTAAGTAGGCAAGCCATTCTAAGGTTGTGTGCACCCTCTACTGGGGATAACAATGACTAACATGCACACCCAAGGCATTTTAAGAGGGTTTTCTGTTTTTTGGTAACACAAAAGTAATGTAACGACTAACGATTTACTTTCCACAGTAAGTAATGGTGTAATATAACACATTACTTTTAAATAGCAGTAGACTGTTGGAAAAACATTCCTCGTGAAGCTGGTTGAGAGAATGCCAAGTGTGTGCAAAAATATCATCAAGGCAAAGGGTGGATACTTTGAAAAATCTAAAATATATTTTGATATGTTTAACACTTTTTTGGTTACTACATGATTCCATATGTGTTATTTCATAGTTTTGATGTCTTCACTATTATTCTACAATAGAGTAGTTATGTCCAAACTTTTGACTGGTACTATATATTCATTCAATGAAAAAACAAGTACCATTGAAGATTAATTTATTTAAACTGTAATATCAACTGGTTATATCTTGGAACAAAAAGGTAGTAACCTCATGTTACGTTCCCCAGTTGCTGTGTTCAGGATGGCTTCCTGAAATTCCCCCAAGCAGCTGATTGGTCAGCCCCATTGCTAATTGGAGCTGACCCCCCCTCTCGTCAGAGGATACAGCTGTATCGCATTACAGACTCTTTCTCCAGCTAGAAAAGCCAGTGTTCCTTTGTCAGAGAAAGCTGATTGGTGTGTCCTATGTTGGTTGTTGCTGAGTGAGTGAGTGAGTGAGTGAGTGAGTGAGTTCCAAATATGGGTGGTAATGATAGCAGTTTAATGGTGGTGGTAGTAGTAGTGGTAATGATGATAGTAGTTATAGTAATGGTGAAGATGACTGTTATTTTGTTAAGTTAGTTATAGTTTCATATTTATTACATTACATTCTACTATTGACTGTTACCATTTTGTTGTTATTATTTTTGTATTTAATTTTGTATTATTATTTACTACCATTTTATGTTATTATTTGTTATTGTTTATAATTTTATTACAATGTATATTGCATACATTGTTGCTTTGGCAATATTGACACAACGTTTTTCATGCCAATAAAGCATCTTGAATTTGAATTTGAGAGAGAGGGAGAGAGTTTTGAGTTTTAAATCATCTTTATTGGGTCTGGGAACCCACAACACAATAAAAACTCGTACAAAACCATAGTTACACATCACCAAATCCTCCTCCACACTAACTAGACACAACAGACTCTGAATACCCCATATACTCATAAACAGATCAATATTGTTAACCAGTTTGTAATAGGCTATCCCTTAATAACCTGTACTTTAGCCCAAATGTAAACTGTTGGGAAGAGAAAACCTCTCCCAAAGCTGAGAACCAAGAAGTGATCAGGTCAATCATTCCGACCAACCTGGGACACTGTAAAAACAGATGTGCCACAGTTTCAGACTCAGCACAGAATGGACACCCTTCCCCAACTGTTGGATCCAGGTGTACCAGATGCATATTGGCTATGGATCCATGTATTATCCTCCATTGGAGGTCAGCTGTCCCCTTTTCAATAGGCAGTTTGTGAAAAAGAGGCTCTTCAAAAAGCCACATCCCTGGCGGTGTGCTGGCTTTATGGGACTTGACAAGAACTCTCCAAGTCTGCATAACAGACTCATAAAATGGAGTCAGGCCATGCAAATGGCCAGGCAAATCACCCCCTCCAGCTTTAAGAGAAAAAGGTGCTTGTCTAAGCCCAAACAGTCCGCTCTCCTCATCAATGTGAAGGCTGTGTTGATCCAGCTAGAACCGTCACTGTACAACAGTCTCTGGGCTGCTTGAAGCCGGAAAGCCATTATCCTGGAAGAAATGTCCACCCTCGTGCAGTGGCAGGTACAGGGCTGCAGCTTTAATCCAGTGTCGTCCAGACCAGAAGAAATTGACAAGGGTCCTCTGAAGCTCTTGTAAAATCATTAGTCTGTGCCACAGGGTAGAGGCAGCAAGATTATTAGCTACCAGTACCCTTCCCTTAAAAGACAGCTGGGGTAGCACCCATTTCCACCTTGACAGTCTCGCACACACCTGTAACAACGTAACATTAACATACCAGTACGGTGATGACCTTTGTTTACAAGTGAATATCAACAGTAACAATATGGTGATCAGAGAAACACACAGGAGTAATATCACACCTTCCAACCCTACTACAGTAGTGCTCAGATACTGTACATACAACCTGTCTAACCTTGATGCACTGACACGACCTTCATTAACTTTTAGCCATGTGTGCTGCCTAACTTTTGCATTTCTTACTCTTCACACATCAGAAAGCTCAAACTCAGTTAATAGACCAGATAGGCAAGTGGCTGAACGCAGATGAGGTTCTTCAGCAGTGCAGTCAACAGTAAAATCTACTGTACAATTCCAGTCCCCCCCTAAAACCATACACCCCTCTTGGTCACACTGTTTTAAGGTTTCCTTTATTTGATCAAATACAGCAATACGCTCTGTACCCTCATTAGGAGCATAAACATTCAAAAAACCAAATTAAAAACCCTTAACATCCACCTTGACCAATAAAACCCGTCCCTTGACAATCTCTGTTGTAAATACCATAGTCACCCCTAACACGGAACCCAAACCGGCTGTGCGTGAGCGCCATCGTGCGCTATCGTGCATACATTTATTTTGTCCCCCTACACCAAACACGATCATGACACGCAGGTTAAAATATCAAAACAAACTCTGAACCAATGACATTAATTTGGGGACAGGTCGAAAAGCATTAAACATGTATGGCAATTTAGCTAGTTAGCTTGCTGTTGCTAGCTAATTTGTCCTGGGATATAAACATTGAGTTGTTATTTTACCTGAAATGCACAAGTTCCTCTACTCCTACAACTAATCCACACATAAAAAGGTCAACTGAATCGTTTTTAGTCATGTCTCCTCCTTCCAGGCTTTTTCATCTTTAAATTTATATGGTGATCACATCTACACTTTCATAGTATTACCACGACAACTGGCAAAAGAGTTCGTCTTTCAATCACCCACGTGGGTATAACCAATGAGGAGATGGCACGTGGGTACCTGCTTCTATAAACCAATGAGGAAATGGGAGAGGCAGGACTTTCAGCGCGATCTGCGTCAGAAATTGAAAGCAGTTCTATTTTAGCCCTTGGCAACGCAGGCGCTCGTTGGCGTGCACGAGCAGTGTGGGTGCAATAATTGAATAAAATGGATTTCTAAATTTATTTTGCGACGCTCGCGCACGTGAAGTGTCCAGTCTGGTCAGCATGTAAGCCTGAGGAAGACAAAATTGCCACCCCAGCACTGAAATTAGTACCATGACTGAGTATATGCTGCCCCTCCCACCACATACCCCAGTCAACCTCATTAGCCTCATCACTATGTGTCTCCTGCAGAAAAAACACATTAAGCCTTTTCTTACTTCTAATACCCAAGCCCTCTTATTCCTGTCCCTTCCTCCATTAATATTGAGAGAACCTACCCTTAGTACCTCCATATAGAAAAGAGAAAGGAAAAGCAGAAGAAACCAAAGAGAAAAAAGACACCCTATGAGGCATGATCATCATCATTATTTTAATGTTCTCTTAACCTGACCATGTTTCCCACTACCTTTTGCTGCTGTGACAGCAGTAAAACATTTCCTCAAGCAAAAACGCTTCTTCTCACTGAACTGGTCTAACCCCACCGTCTTCTGTAACATCACAGCTGACCTCACAAACTTATCAACAACAAAAAAATCTGCCAATTTGACAGATTTCCCAAAAGTCTGATCCAGGAAACAATTTAACTCCTCTCCTCTGTAAATTGAGCGGTCACCAGCTGCTATCTTATCAATAGAGATATCCATATCCTTCTCCTGATCCTCCTCAACGGAGGCCACAGAACCCTGACTCCCTTCTACCACATCCCTCTCAACATTCCCCACTTGCACCCCATCACTCGTACCAGGCATCTCCTCCACTACCTGGGAGACTAGCCCCACCTGAACCCCCTCCTGTACCCCATTACTCATAGTGGGCATCTCCTCCACTACCTGAGAGATTAGCTCCACATGAACCCCCTCCTGTACCCCAGCACTCGTACTGGGCACCTCCTCACCAGTCTGAGGAAATGGCTCTTCAGATCCAACCTTACCTTCTACAACAATATTTTTCTGCTGCTTAACATTTCCCTCTGGTACAAGTTGCAACTCCGTGCTCTCAACATGGACAACTTGTTCCTCAGCAACAGGTGCTTGTGGCTGCTCTACCGCTGTCGGCCCACCTCTCCCTACATCAGTGGGCCCAGGCATTACGAGGACCACCTGCGTCTCTCCCTCTGCCTTCACCCTTTTCGGGCAAGCATGTCGCTTATGGCCAACATCACCACACTCAAAACAGCGTTGACTATCATCAAATCAAATCAAATGTATTTATATAGCCCTTCGTACATCAGCTGATATCTCAAAGTGCTGTACAGAAACCCAGCCTAAAACCCCAAACAGCAAGCAATGCAGGTGTAGAAGCACGGTGGCTAGGAAAAACTCCCTAGAAAGGCCAAAACCTAGGAAGAAACCTAGAGAGGAACCAGGCTATGTGGGGTGGCCAGTCCTCTTCTGGCTGTGCCAGGTGGAGATTGTAACAGAACATGGCCAAGATGTTCAAATGTTCATAAATGACCAGCATGGTCAAATAATAATAATCACATGCAGAACAGTTGAAACTGGAGCAGCAGCACGGCCAGGTGGACTGGGGACAGCAAGGAGTCATCATGTCAGGTAGTCCTGAGGCATGGTCCTAGGGCTCAGGTCCTCCGAGAGAGAGAAAGAAAGAGAGAATTAGAGAGAACATACTTAAATTCACACAGGACACCGGATAGGAAATGAGAAGTACACCAGATATAACAAACTGACCCTAGCCCCCCGACACATAAACTACTGCAGCATAAATACTGGAGGCTGAGACAGGAGGGGTCAGGAGACACTGTGGCTCCATCCGAGGACACCCCCGGACAGGGCCAAACAGGAAGGATATAACCCCACCCACTTTGCCAAAGCACAGCCCCCACAACACTAGAGGGATATCTTCAACCACCAACTTACCATCCTGAGACAAGGCCGAGTATAGCCCACAAAGTTCTCCGCCACGGCACAACCCAAGGGGGGGGCGCCAACCCAGACAGGAAGATCACATCAGTGACTCAACCCACTCAAGTGACGCACCCCTCCTAGGGACGGTATGAAAGAGCCCTAGTAAGCCAGTGACTCAACCCCTGTAATAGGGTTAGAGGCAGAGAATCCCAGTGGAAAGAGGGGAACCGGCCAGGCAGAGATAGCAAGGATGGTTCGTTGCTCCAGAGCCTTTCCGTTCACCTTTACACTCCTGGGCCAGACTACACTCAATCATATGACCCACTGAAGAGATGAGTCTTCAGTAAAGACTTAAAGGTTGAGACCGAGTTTGCGTCTCTCACATGGGTAGGCAGACCATTCCATAAAAATGGAGAAAATAGGATAAAGCCCTGCCTCCAGCTGTTTGTCTAATCTAGAAGTGACAAAAGCATGGATTAATTTTTCTGCATCATTTTTGGACAGAAAGTTTCTGATTTTTGCAATGTTACGTAGTTGGAAAAAAGCTGTCCTTGAAACAGTCTTGATATGTTCTTCAAAAGAGAGATCAGGGTCCAGAGTAACGCCGAGGTCCTTCACAGTTTTATTTGAGACGACTGTACAACCATTAAGATTAATTGTCAGATTCAATCCATACTAGCATAAGCCATATACAGTCTGTTGTCATTCTTGACTTTAAATGATAACTCCAAAGTCTGCTCTGGTGAGTCCAAAAACATCAACACCTGACGCCGAAACGACTTAACCTGTTTCAAAGCCGGGTGTTTGCAACCCAACAGGACAATCTTAATTGAATTTGCAAACTTCCAAAACCGCAATAACTCCAATAGCTCATTGGGAATAAACGACAGTACATTCGAAATTGTTACCCTTGTTGACGGAGAACAAAGCGGCGTAACTTGAATAAACATTTCTTTAAGAAGTACGCCATGCTCAACCATTCGATCAACAAGGCGCTCTTCTTTTAGAAAAACCACCACCCCTTTATTCATGACGTATAAGCAAAATTCTCATTTCCTACCTTCTCTCCTATGGCGACCAGAAACTCCTCCACAGTGACAGTAGCTTCAGTAAAACACCTAAAACCGTGCCGAAGTGACAGGGACGGCGTCCCCATGTGGGTCGCCTTCCCCTCCAAAACCAGAGTAATTTTGACACAAAAAACAATATACTTAATTCTACCACAACAACTAAATAAAAATAATGATAAAAAAAAGATTGCACCAAGAAAAGGAAATGTAAAAGAAAAACCAAGATATCTAACTCTACACAACACTTGTACTCACTCACACAATTCCCAGCATGCACCAAACACAGCATGCAGAGAGAGAGAGAGAGAGAGAGGTATGTTGGTTGTTGCTCAGAGACAGGTTTTTGTTACGGATTTTGTAGCCGCTGACCTGAGGTATGTGTGTGCCAATAGGACGTAGTGTTTGTATTATTCTGTTTCATTTGTTCCCTGGGGGGAAGGGGAAGGCACCAAGGGAGTACTTAGACAAGAGGACTGTGAGCATACATAACCCATAGTATTTACTGTCTATGCACACTAGGTAAGACCTGGGCGGACCACACCCTGTATTTTGGTTAGCGCACCAGGTGGTGCTAAGTTAGGTAAGTAGTGGGTAGGCAGGTAAGGTAGGGAGGGTAGGTTAGGTAAGTAGTGGATAGGCAGGTAAGGTAGGAGAGGGTAGGTTAGGTAAGTAGTGGGTAGGCTAGTAAGGTAGGAGAGGGTAGGTTAGGTGAGTAGTGGGTAGGCTGGTAAGGTAGGAGAGGGTAAGTTAGGTAAGTAGTGGGTAGGCAGCTAAGGTAGGAGAGGGTAAGTAGTGGGTAGGCAGGTAAGGTAGGAGAGGGTAAGTTAGGTAAGTAGTGGGTAGGCAGGTAAGGTAGGAGAGGGTAAGTTAGGTAAGTAGTGGGTAGGCAGGTAAGGTAGGAGAGGGTAAGTTAGGTAAGTAGTGGGGAGGCAGGTAAGGTAGGAGAGGGTAAGTTAGGTAAGTAGTGGGTAGGCAGGTAAGGTAGGAGAGGGTAAGTTAGATAAGTAGTGGGAAGGCAGGTAAGGTAGGAGAGGGTAGGTTAGGTAAGTAGTGGGAAGGCAGGTAAGGTAGGAGAGGGTAAATTAGGTAAGTAGTGGGTAGGCAGGTAAGGTAGGAGAGGGTAAGTTAGGTAAGTAGTGGGAAGGCAGGTAAGGTAGGAGAGGGTAAGTTAGGTAAGTAGTGGGTAGGCAGGTAAGGTAGGAGAGGGTAGGTTAGGTAAGTAGTGGGTAGGCAGGTTAGATAGGAGAGGGTAGGTTAGATAGGTAGTGGGTAGGCAGGTTAGGTAGGAGAGGGTAGGTTAGGTAAATAGTGGGTAGGCAGGTTAGATAGGAGAGGGTAGGTTAGGTAAGTAGTGAGTAGGCAGGTTAGGTAGGAGAGGGGGCTTTGACATTTGCTTTCTTTGCTTTGGTTCCGTCCATCCCCTTTTCCCCAAATTTACTGTGTGTAGGAATAAATAAATTCCCAGTAAACGGGCAATTCTCTGCCTTTGTCATCCTTAATCGCACCTAAAATCACATACCTCTTTCACTCCACATGGAGTTGAGTTGTAGCAGGGTGTTGTGTTCCCTCTCCAAGAGGCGTAGGTAACACCTCAGCATTGTGGCACTTGCTTGTAGAAGCCTATGGCTGTGAAATGTCATAGACTTGTTTTGTTAATTTAGCTCTTATTTACGGAGCCCTTATCACAGTCAAGACATATATTGTATAGTTAAAACATGATGTAATGTAAGGGAATAAAATAGAACAGAACAGTGTGAATAACCTAGGCTAACTTTAAATGCCACTAAAGTATGGTCGTCAATAACTTTAGTTGCCACAGACACAGTCATAAATCCTGCCTGTTTCTCAATTTTGCTTCTTAAAATCTGATTATAAACCTAACCCTTATTAAAGTGGAACCGACAGCGTTTAACTACTTTGCAGATATGAAACAAACAGAAAAATCATAATATCAGTCAAAAAAATACAATTACCAGTTTATGCTACAAAACCAACTTCATAGGATGTTTAAAAAATAGGTGCCATTTGACTCAACATTCTAGGCAAAAATAGATGGGTGCAGTTCAATGAATGATTCATAAAATTCACCAATACATTTCTTGTTAGTCCCAAAAATATTGTTATCAGGTTGTTAAATCACAGCTGGTTTGGTACATTGTTTGCTGACTCCATTTGGGATGCACTGTTTCAGTGTCAATGACTAAATATTTTTTTACAAAAATGGATTAATGCACCTAAGGCTGGGAATGTCAAAACAATCAAAACTAGCAAGGGCAATTATCACAAGTCAGTCATAATGTGGCTAATAGACTAGCGTATCTAATTATGTAGCGAGCTAAAAACACGGATCCTAACGTTAGCTACATAAGTGCTAGGAGGATGTCATGTCATGTCATTGGAGGAGTGGGTGAGTGAGTGACTTCCCAATATCGTTTTTCGGTGGCTGTACACAGCTAGAGATGCAGGTGTCATTTGGTTAGCTAGAAAGAACTTGAATGACTGTGTAATACAGTTAGCATATCTCTTTCTTTCGCAAATTCACTCTGGCTATCTACTCCAATTTTAGAGCACTCTGTGTGCCAGAGTGCAGAATAATGGAGGAATTTACAAACGCACAACATCCGCTGAATATGACCGGTGTCAATAAACGTAGGCAAAAAAGGAATAGTTTGTCACGAACACTCTAGATAACATGTAAACAGCTCGGCTAGGGCGAGTAAAATGGTCAGTGAGGTGTTCTCTCATTTGTGTCTGGAAGTAGCTAGATAGCCAACTTTAGCCAGTTGGCTTTGGTGCTTAGTTTGGACAAGGCAAGCTGCAGAAGGATGAGTTGGCTACAATTTCCCATCATTTATTAGTGCAATTTTGACAGCCAACTAGCTGAAAAAGTTTAAGAAGGTTTATATAATGTTCCTAAGTTAGATTTTAGCTCATCTTGCTCTGGCTAGCATTAGTTGTTGATCTTGTTGTTGTTGATGTGCATAATTGAGGGAGAGAGAGCCTAGCTTTTCATGGTTGTCTGATCAATAGGACTGTAAAGTTCAAATGTAACAGGACTCCCATGGTATTGACATATTTGCAGGAATCCATTCTGGTGTATTTTGTGGCTTTTGGCAAATGCGTTCTAATGACCTGAAGTTGCGCTGTTGCAACTGCCTGTAAACACACAGTCCAGTTCAAAGTGAGTGATGGCAGGCCTGTGTGGCAAATGGATTGTTTGCATGAATGCTTACTGTACCTCTGATTGGCTATGGTGCACCGGTCTGCATAGACTCTGGTCCTGGAAAAGACAGATGTTTTTATTAGGTTTTATTTACTGCAGGGTCTATTGATTGTCCAAATGCATGGCTGCTTTCCCACTCTATATTGCAATAGATTTTTCCCAAATGCCTAGTATACAGAATTCCCAAAAACATGAACATTACCATATCTAAGTGCTTGCTTGTCAGCAATAGTAAAAAAAAAAGTGCAATTCTTCCTGGGGATGGGTATATTTTAAGTTTTAAGAACAAATTATTATGACGGCCTAGGAACAGTGGGGTTAATTGCCTCGTTCAGGGGCAGAATGACAGATTTTTACCTTGTCAGTTTAGGGATTCAAACTAGCAACCTTCAGGTTACTGGCACCACTAGCCTACCTGCCACCCCAAATATGAACAGATTTGAATAAGATTTCATTTTGCTAAAATGCTGTCAGTTCCACTTTTACCACAACCTTAACCACACTGTTAAGCTTAAGCCTAACCTTAAATTAAGACCAAAAATACAATTTTATGTTTACAATATAGCCAATATGTGGCTGTGGTAACTTCTGACATCTGCAAAGTAGCCTATGCGGAAAATTACTTAATCATTCCAAAACTACAGCTCATTGTTGGAACACATATTTCCATACTTCAGTCAACCAGTCCATTTATAATTTGTGATGAAACTGTCATTATTTTGCAAGGAATGTAGCTTGCTGGAATGCAATTGAGTGAGTGGGACACTGAGGGGAAAGGGAAATTAGGCAGCAGAATAGTGTGATTCTTGGCTTGGTGAATTGTTTGTTGTGTCCCGCAAATGCACATGTACAAATGGAACACTACAGTCAAAGCAAATTTAGACCAAATAGTTTTATAGTATTTTAAGAAAATATGATCTCTGGTTAAAGATGGAGTTTTAACTTCAGTTTGAGTACTCCAGTACTCGATTACTCATCTCTGTCCCACAGCACTTATTAAATCCAGCCTCACTCTTCTCAGTCCAACTATAACCAAAATCATAATTTACTATCTTGATTCAGGTACTGTGCCTAATTCCCTGTAAACTGCCTACATTACACCAACCGTGAAAAAACCTGGACTTGACCCCGACACCCAACGCAATTACAGACTAATTTCCAACCTGCTTTTTCTATCAAAGATCATTGAATGTGTGGTCCCAATACAGCTACAGAACTACCTTTCAACCAACAGTCTCCTTGATCCCTTCCAGTCTGGCTTCTGTGCATGGCACATCATAGAGACAGCACAGGTAAGAGTACGAAATGACTTGTTGATGGCAGCTTATGATTGAGACAATAGCTTCCTTTTACTTCTGGACATGACATCAGCCTTTGACACAGTGAATCAGCATCGGACTGAGCTTGTTGTCATTGCAGGCAATCTCAACGCTGTGCGTTACAGGGGAGACCTCCACCTCCCTCATGTGGTAACCTTCCTGCAGGCTCATCCTGACATGACCCTCCAGCATGACAATGCCACCAGCCATACTGCTCGTTATGTGAGTGATTTCCTGCAAGACAAGAATGTCAGTGTTCTGCCATGGCCAGCGAAGAGCCCGGATCTCAATCCCATTGAGCACGTCTGGGACCTGTTGGATCGGAGGGTAAGGGCTAGGGCCATTCCCCCCAGAAATGTCCGGGAACTTGGGGAAGACTGGGGTAACATCTCACAGCAAGAACTGGCAAATTTGGTGCAGTCCATGAGGAGGAGATGCACTGCAGTACTCAATGCAGCTGGTGGGCACACGAGATACTGGCTGTTACTTTTGATTTTGACCCCCCCCCTTTGTTCAGGGACATATTATTCAATTTCTGTTAGTCACATGTCTGTGGAAATTGTTCAGTTTGTCTCAGTTGTTGAATCTTGTTATGTTCATACAAATATTTAGACATGTTAAGTTTTCTGAAAATAAACGCAGTTGACAATGAGATTACATCTCTTTTATTGCTGAGTTTATATATGCCAACTTCTATAGAACTACTCACCAGCACCCACCCTACGATCATCAGGCTCAAACAGCCTGGTAATACCAGCCACAACCCTGCACAGCATGAGTGACAGGAACTCTTCACATGTGGCCCATCAGCTCTAGAACACTCTAGCTGTACATATCAAGGAGGCAGCTTACATTTCCCCATAAAAAAAACAACTAAAGTCACACCCATTTTGGCTAGCTTTTAATGTTTGATTGCTTATGTTGCTGTCTTAAGGGTCAAAAATGACTAGCCACTATGTTTAACAGCAGAGAAAACCCCCTAAATTATATTTTTTCAACTTGAAAGTTGATGACTTTTCCTAGAGTGACCGCACCATTTGAAAAAGGGAAACATCGCATTTGTTCTTATTTTCATGAAAGCTGTACACCACCAGGGTACAAAGATTGTCTATGGGTCATTTTTGACCTGGTAGTTATAAAATAATTTGCACACCACAAAAACCACAAAGACACACACACACACACAATGAGAAATTTAGATTATGTGTGCTACTGATTGACCTCAGCCAGCAGCTCCTGAAGAGGAAGATCACCATGGTTGGCACAGTTAGAAAGAACAAGTCTGAGCTCCCCCCTGCACTCCTCGCATCAAGGGGGAGAGAGACCTTCTCATCAAAGTTTGCCTTCACCCCTACTGCAACTCTAGTTTCTTACCTCCCAAAGAGGAACAATAATGTGTGAGCACACTGCACGAAACGGCTGAGATCGGTGATCATGAGGACAGGAAGCCAGCCATCATCCTGGACTACAACCACAACAAAGGAGGCATGGACAACCTAGACAAGGTGATTGGAACTTACAGCTGCAGAAGGATGACTGCCCGCTGGTCCCTGGTCATCTTCCATAACATAATTGATGTGTCCTTATAGAATGTCTTCGTGATATGGAACAAGATCAACCCTACCTGGATGCCCGATAAGCGGAACAAGAGGAGGGTGTTCCTGGAGCAGCTGGGAAAGGCACTTGTAACCCCACACATTCAAAGAAGGGAGCGCCTCCCCCGCACAGCAGCCTCTGCAGCACTTGTGAAAGCTGTTCAGGGGGCTGAATCTTGTCCTGATCCACCTGAAGTTGCAGCTGGGGCAGGCAAGAGGAGGAGATGCCTATTCTGACCCCCAAAGAAGGACTGTAAAACAAATACTATGTGCTCCACATGTAAGAAATACATCTGCAAAGTCCATGCACACACACTTGCATACTGTCCTACATGTGATAATTAGAATTGTTTGATTTATGTTCTTCAGGTTTTTGTTTTGTATCTATTATCTTATTTAATTCTTATTTATTGTTGTTGTGTATACACCTTGTGGGTGGGGGCAATGGATATACAAATGCGAGAAGATTCGTGTTTTGTAATTGAATTCCTCATTGTACAGTATATAAGAATATATTACTCTGGTGCCAAAAACGTTTGACTGTTATTGTTTCCACTTTCTTAGGCTATACAAGTGCTATCTCTTGCTAAATATGGCATGTTTACACCTATGCAGTACCTTTAGCAATAATAATAATAAACCTATAGTAAAGAAAATAATTATGACAGGTGTGTTGTAATAAAAATGAGTTGTGTCCACTGATTAAATGCAGTCTTTCTGCATTGTGAAGAGGGAAAACCCAGATATTCCCAAAGTTTGTGATGAGTGACAGGTTGTTTCTTCATGCAAAATAGATTTGGGGTTTAAAATTCAATTAAGCTGCTTTATTTTAGGGGTTTAGTGAAGGCAGGTCAATACTAAATGTATTGCACTCAGAGGTCAAGACAGCAGGTGTGGTAGAGAGGGAGTGCGGTAGAGAGAAAGTGCAGGTCCAGGACAAGGTAGCACATCCGGTGAACAGGTCAGGGTTCCATAGCTGCAGACAAAACAGTTGAATCTGGAGCAGCAGCACGACCAGGTGGACTGGGGACATCCAGAAGTGATCAGGCCAGTAGTCCTGAGGCATGGCCCTAGGGCTCAGGTCCTCTGGGAGGGGAGGGAGGGAGAGAGAATTAGAGGGAGCATATTTAAATTCATACAGCACACCAGATAATACAGGAGAATTACACCAGATTTAACAGACTAACACTAGCCCCCGACTATATATAGACACTGTGGCCCCGTCCGAACAAAGGGGCCAACTAGCCAGGATATAACCCCACCCACTTTGCCAAAGCACAGCCCCCACACCACTAGAGGGATATGAACAGACCACCAACTTACTACCCTGATACAATGCTGAGTATAGCCCACAAAGATCTCCTCCATCGCACTAGCCAGAGGGGGGCTGAAAACAGGACAGGAAGATCATGTCATGAACTCAACGTTCTCAAGTGATGCACCCCTCCTAGCAACAGCATGGAAGAGCACGAGTAAGCCAGTGACTCAGCCCCCATAATAGGGTCAGAGAATCCCAGTGGGGACAGGGGAGCCGGCCAGGCAGAGATAGCAACGGCGGTTCATCGCTCCATTCAATCATAGGACCTACTGAAGAGATGAGTCTTCAGCAAAGACTTTAAGATCGAGAATAAGTCTGAGTCTCTCACATAGATATGCATACCATTATATAAAAATTGAGCTCTATAGGAGAAGGCACTGCCTTCAGCTTTTTTCTTAGAAATTGTAGAGACAATAAGGAGGTCTGTGTCTTGTGACCATAGCATACGTGTAGGTATGTATGGCAGGACCAAATCGGAGAGATAGATATGAGCAAGTCCATTTAATGCTTTTGCAGGTTAGAAGTAAAACCTTGAACTCAGCCATAGCCTTAACAGGAAACCAGTAGCAACAAACAGCACAGCAGCATGGAGACAGCCGGACGCCACGGTGCGGTCATATAACAAAAATCCCCATCAATATGTGTCAGTTTAAGCTAGAGATATCTGTTTTTTTGCATTCCGACCTCATAGTGTGAAAATATACAGTGCCTTCAGAAAGTATTATTAACACCCCTTGACTTTCCCCACATTTTGTTGTGTTACGTGTTGGGATTAAAATTGATTTAATTGTAATTTTTTTGTCAACAATCTACCAAAATACTCTATATGGTCATAAATACTCTATATGGTCATACATAAGAAATGTATGAAAAGTAAAACAGTAATATACTGTAACTTGATTACATAAGTATTCAACCGTCTGAGTGAATACATTAGAATCGTCTTTGGCAGAGGCGATTAAAGCTGTGAGTCTTGGGTAAGTCTAGCAGCTTTCCACATCTGGATTGTGCAACATTTGGCCATGATTATTTGGAAAATTCTTCAAACTCTGTCAAATTGGTTGTTGATCCTTTTCATGTCTTGCAATAGATTGTCAAACGGATTTAAGTCAGAACTGTAACTGGGCAACTGAGGAACATTCACTGTCTTCTTGGTTTAGTTTATACGGATCCCCATTAGCTACTGCACAAGCAGAAGCTACACTCCCTGGGGTCTACATAAACATACAAATACATGACAAAGTACAGAACAGTAAGACAAGAATAGCATAAGATATTACATTAAATAACAAATGAAATCTTTAAAAAAGTTCTATATAGAAAAGACACCAAAAGACAGTGTAGATTTGGCCTTGTAGTTTAGGTTATTGTGTCTGGTGGACAGCAGACTGAATCAGGTTTTCCTCTAGGATTTTATCTGTGCTTTATCTGTGCTCCATTCAGTTTATTTTTTGTCCTGAAAAACTCTCCAGTCCTTAACTGTTACAAGCATACCGAGAAGGTGATGCAGACACCACTATGCTTGAAAATATGGAGAGAGGTACTGTAACGGTTTTCTTCATCTGAAGGAGAGGCGGACCAAAATGCAGCGTGGTGGTTATTCATGTTTTAATTTATAAAGACACTATACATGAATAAACTAAGAAAACAATAAACGTGAGAAAACCTAAAACAGTCCTATCTGGTGCAAACACAGAGACAGGAACAATCACCCACAAACACACAGTGAAACCCAGGCTTCTCAATCAGAGACAACTAATGACACCTGCCTCTGATTGAGAACCATACTAGGCCGAAACATAGAAATACCCCAAAACATAGAAAAACAAACATAGACTGCCCACCCAACTCACGCCCTGACCATACTAAATAAATACAAAACAAAGGAAATAAAGGTCAGAACGTGACAGGTACTCAGTAATGTGTTGTATTTGATTTGCCCCGAACATAACACCTTGTATTCAGGACAAGAAGTGAATTCATTTGCCACCATTTTGCAAACAGGATGTATGTTTTTGGAATATTTGGATTCTATACAGGCTTCCTTCTTTTCACTCTGTCAGTTCGGTCAGTATTTTGGAGTAACTACAATGTTGTTGGTCCATCCTAAATGGTCTCCTATCACAGCCATTAAACTCTAACTGTTTTAAAGTCATCACTGGCCCCATGGTGAAACTCCTGAGCAGATTCCTTCCATTCCGGCAACTGAGTTAGGAAGGACGGCAGTATCTTTGTAGTGACTGGTCGAATTGATACACCATCCAATGTGTAGTTAATAACTTAATTAAGCACGCTCAAAGGGAGATTCAGCCTGCTTTTTTTTACCCATCTACCAATAGGTGCCCTACTTTGGAAAGCGTCCCTGGTCTGTGTGGTTGAATCTGTGTTTGAAATTCACTGCTCGACTGAGGGACCTTTCATATAATTGTATGTGTGGGGTACAGAGATGAGATAATCATTCCAAAATCATGTTAAATACTATTTATGCACACAGTGACTCCATTCAACTTGTTCTGTGACTTGGTAAGCACATCTTTACTCCTGAACTTATTGCCATAACAAAATGGTTGAATACTTATTGACTCAAGACATTAGTAAACATTTCTAAAAACATAATTTAACTATGAAATTATGGGCTATTGTGTGTAGGCCAGTGTCACACAATCTCAATCTAATCCATTTTAAATTCAGGCTGTAACACAACAAAATATGGAAAAAGTCAAGCGATGTGAACACGTTCTGAAGGCACTGTACACAAAACACAGGTAAATCTAGTTTTTGACTGCACTTGGCCTTTAAGGTTTGCATTGAAAAAAAAAAAACATAATTCAGGTGCCAGGTCAGACAATTTGGACAATTTTTGATGTGTAGCTGTTTTGTCTATAATCACCCTGCAGTCAAACCTATTCATAAAATGTTAACGTAAAACTGGTTTGTAAAGACTTTTTATTACATTTGTCAAACTTTCAAACTGTAAGTTGAAGAAACAAGTACTGTATTGCAGTTTAAAATAAAATAGTTCATAGTTAATCAAGAGAGTTAATAACAAAACTCAAATAAATATTGTAATCTAGCTTATTACACATTAAATAAATAAGTGATAAATGTTTTAGTAAGTGGATAGCACAGCTTGAAACCACAAATGACATAGCTAATAAATATATAAACATTCCATGTTCAGCTCAGCTGTAACTTTGATTAACAATCATATATCTATAATATAACACGTAGTACATTGCACAAAAAACATGTGGCCTATTAAGCCCATTATCAATTTTCTTTTTATGATAAAAATATATGCAACTCCCCACTTGATCTTTTCAGATGCAATTGTATGTAGTATCAAGGAATTTTCCATGCATTAAAGTCCCGTGATTAGCAGATATAGATGATTGGTTCTTGTGATGACAGTTGCCCACAGATGTTAGCGTTGTCACCTCAGAAGAAACCGTTTCTGGTGGTGTACTGTACATTGTAAGATCTACGTCTGTGCCAGCGTCTCCTTACAGCTGCACAACAGCCACATAGCATGCACTGCAAAACAAAGATGGTGAAGTATGATTCACATGCTAAATCAATATCATTGCAGACATCGAACAGCTTATTTGATCATATACTTTGTAGAGTATTTTCACAGTACACAAGTGAACATAAGCCTATACGTACACATAGCAGGATCCACAGGGGTACCAGAATGATAGCGATGCCACAGGGGATGATAATGGCCAGAGCCCAGCCAGGAAAACCTTCATTACTTGTGGTATTGAAAGTAGTGGTCAGCAAAAGGGTTGGAAGTGGTGAGGTGCTGGTAGTTGTTGGGGCAACCGTGGTTGTTAGGAGACCTAGAATACACATTTAAATACATTTTAGGGGGATTATAAACTAGAACATAGATATGAAAGTGGTTTCGAGATTGAGTATTACACATACTGTACACAGTGTTTTATAACTTGCCATAATAAAAAAAAATGAAATGGCAACAAAAGCAGCATACCTGAGACTTTTAAGACTTCCTCTAGAAAAGCACTAGGGAGCTTGATGTCTTCCTCTTTGTATACATACATGATGTCTGCCCTGATTTGAGTGCCAACAATACTGTGGACGTAAACATTGGTTTTGTGTGAGAGTTGAACATCTTCCCTCCATCCTGTTTAGCTGTACAAACAGCAGCTGTATGAAATCTGCAGACATTCTAAAGAGTGCAGTTGAGAAAGATGGGTTGGTTCACAGACATGGCATTGTACTTACGTGAAGTTGGCATTGGGAAAGACAAATTGTTTGCCATCTGGTTTACTAAGAATTTCATGGAGCTAAAAGGGGACAAAACAACAAGTTGTCAATTACTATCATGACCTGAACATGACCATGGATGTATCTTATGTATAGAAGTATCTTACTAGGCTGTTAATTGAATCCTGTATCTTGTTGTAGGTCTCGCTGGTGAATGCGAGTCTATCTCTTTGAGACTCCATGGTTACATTGGTTATTTTGAAACCAAGATCGACGGCAAATGAAGTATGTGTAAGTTCTGTGAGCACACAAAAAAAAGTGTTATGATAGACAACAGACCAAATGAACTGCTACAATATAGGAGGTCCAACATTAAAAAACATTCAATAAGTATTTAGATAGCGGGAGCAGTTGAATGTTTACCTATGAAAAAATATATAGAGAGAGTGGAAATAAATGTCATGATAGAAGTCTAATATGTTGAACTCACTGATATAAGTTGCATTCTGGAAGGTGGTTTGAGTGCTTCTCTGAATGTTGAATTGACGAGACAGTTGCTTGTTGATGACACCAAGGACATCATCCTCAGTGGGGACTAGTGTGTTGAGCTGGAACACCAGTCTAACAAAAACCACCACTGTGCCAAATCTAAGAGAAAATGGTAATAAATGAACATGTAATTTCCTAAAGAAAATATGTGTGCTTGCTAGCTTGTCTTATAATTTTTTATGGCTGTGAAATAAGATATATTAGTGGTAGTGACTGCAGTAGTAATGGTAGGTAGATGGGAAAACGTTGGTTTTTGGTTTGGTTTGGTGTCTCTAGCTTGAACGGATCAAGAGTTACCATTATTGTTGGTAGGTTATTACATGCTAGTTTCTACTTGTTTAAATGTGTATAGTTTATAACGTTTTGAATTGTTGTAGTACAAAAAGTATAAATGCTATAAAATATATATTTAAGTTGATTCCGTGTTTAACTTAAAGCATTTAAGTGCTAAAGTGGGCTAAATGAAATGTAAAAAAAAATATGGTGGTTTTATCTTCAGCAAGCATATTAATGGGATTGAAATAGCGCCTATACACAAACTGAGGTACACAAAGAGCTTTTCTAAAGAATGGCTGACATTTTGAATGCTTTTGCTTCAAAGTTGGTTCTTCGCTTCAAAGTTTCCTTGATTGACAAAGTGTTTATTCAATTGAATAAAATAATTATACAAAACATGTCTTGCTTACCTGGTTGTTGATGTCCCTGAAGCCATAGAAGTTGTTGATGTCCCTGAAACCATAGAAGTTGAAGTAAAAGTTGGAAGTACAATTGTGGTTGTACTTGTAGGTGCTGCAGTTGTAGTCATTGTTGGAGCAACAGTTGTGGTCGTTGTTGTAGGACCTGCAGGTTGAATTGCCATGCTAGAAGCTACAGTGGTGGTGGTGGCTGTAAGAGCTGGAGTTGCCATTGTTGGAGCTAAATTTGTAGTTTTCATTATGGCAGCTGAAGTTGTGGTTGTCATAGTAGAAGATACAGTTGTGGTGGTTATAGAAGCTTCAGTTATGGTTGTGGAAGTAGGAGCTTCTATGGTGCTGTTGATAGTAGGAGCAGTGGTAGTTCTTGTAAAAGCTGCAGTTGTGGTTGTCGTAGGAGCTGCAGTTGTCGTAGAAGCTGCAGTTGTCGTAGGTGCTGCAGTTGTCGTAGTACGTGCTGCACTTGTGGTTGTCGTAGTAGGTGTAATTGTAGTTTCTGTAGCAAGTGCTCTAGTTGTAGTTGTTGTAATATCTACAAATGTTGTAGTAAGAGCTGCAGTGGTTGTTGTAGGCGCTGCTGATGTAGTTGTAGTAGGAGCTACAGTTGTAGTAGGAGCAGTAGCAGGTACCTCAGTTGTAATGTTCAGAAGAGATACAGTTGTTGTCATACGAGCTGCAGTTGTCCTAGTAGCTGCAGTTGTCGTACGAGATGCAGTTGTCGTAGGAGCTACAGTTGGTGTTGCAGGTGTTGCTGTTGAAGTGATCGTAGGAGCTTCAGTTGTAGCTGTCATAGTAGGTGTGGTTGTTGTCGGAGCTTCAGTTGTAGTAGTTGCTGCAGTTTTAGTGGTTGTAGAAGCTACAGATATTATTGTTGTAGGAGCTACAGTTGTTGCTGTAGCTACAGTTGCGGTTGTCATATTAGGTGCTGAAGTTGTCATTGTCATAGGAGTTGCAGTTGTCGTTGTTGTCGTAGGAGCTAAGGTGGTGTTCGTCGTAGAAGCTGAAGTTCTGGTTGTCGTAGGAGCTGCATTGGTCAGAGGAGCTGCAGTTATCATAGAAGTTGCAGTAGTGGTTGTCGTAGTAGGTGCAATTGTAGTTTCTGTAGCAGGTGCTCCAGTTGTATTTGTAGGTGTTGCTGTTGTGGCTGTAGTAGGCGCTACAGTTGTAGTGGTAAAAAGAGATACAGTTATTGTCGTATGAGCTGTAGTTGTATGAGCTGCAGTTGTCATAGGAGCTGCAGTTGTCGTAGGAGCGGCAATTGTCGTTGCAGGTGTTGCTGTTGTGGAGGTCGTAGGAGCATTAGTTGTAGCTGTCGTAGTAGGTTTGGTTGTGTTTGCAGCTTCAGTTGTAGTAGTTGCTGCAGTTGTAGCAGTTTTAGGATCTACAGTTGTTGCAGGTTCAGCTGGGGTAGTGCTCATAAGCGCAACTAATGTTGTAGTAGGATCTGCAGTTGTGGTTGTAGCAGTAGGTGAAGTTGTGGTTGTCGTAGTAGTTGTTGCAATCGTAGTGGTTGTAGGAGCTGCAGTTGTAGAAGGTGATGCAGCAGACGTTGTCGTAAGAGCTGCAGAAGTAGTTGTTGTGGGAGCTACAGTTTTCGTAATAGGTGCTGCAGTGGTCGTAATAGGTGCTGCAGTTGTCGTAATAGAAGCTGCAGTTGTCGTTGGTGCTGCAGTTGTCGTTGGTGCTGCAGTTGTCGTGGGTGCTGCAGTTGTCGTAGGTGCTGCAGTTGTCGTAGGAACTGCAGTTGTCGTAGGAGCTGCAGTTGTCGCAGGAGCTGCAGTTGTCGCAGGAGCTGCAGTTGTCGTAGGAGCTGCAGAAGTAGTTGTTGTGGGAGCTACAGTTGTCGTAGTAGGCGCTGCAGTAGTCGTAGTAGGTGCTGCAGTTGTCGTAGTAGGTGCTCCAGTTGTCGTAGGTACTGCAGTTGTTGTAGATGCTGCAGTTGTCGTAGTAGCTGCAGTTGTCGTAGGAACTGCAGTTGTCGCAGGAGCTGCAGTTGTCGTAGGAGCTGCAGAAGTAGTTGTTGTGGGAGCTACAGTTGTCGTAGTAGACGCTGCAGTGGTCGTAGTAGGTGCTGCAGTTGTCGCAGGAGCTGTAGTTGTTGTTGTAGTGGTCGTAGGAGCTTCAGTTGTAGCTGGTGTAGTAGGTGTGGTTGTTGTCGGACCGTCAGTTGTAGCTGTAGAGGAAGGTGTGGTTGTTGTCGTAGCTTCAGTTGTAGTAGTTGCTGCAGTTGTAGCTGTTTTAGGAGCTACAGTTGTTGTAGTAGGACCTACAGTTGTTGCAGGTTCAGCTGCTGCACTGCTTGAAACTACAACTAATGTTGTAGTAGGATCTGCAGTTGTGGTTGTAGCAGTAGGTGCAGTTGTGGTTGTCGTAGTAGTTGCAGCAGTCATAGTGGTTGTAGGAGCTGCAGTTGTAGAAGGTGTTGCAGTTGAGGTTGTCGTATGAGCTGCAGAAGTAGTTGTTGTGGGAGCTACAGTTGTCGTAGTAGGCGCTGCAGTGGTCGTAGTAGGTGCTGCAGTTGTCGTAGTAGGTGCTCCAGTTGTCGTAGTAGGTGCTCCAGTTGTCGTAGGTGCTGCAGTTGTCGTAGGTGCTGCAGTTGTCGTAGGTGCTGCAGTTGTCGTAGGAACTGCAGTTGACGTAGGAACTGCAGTTGTCGTAGGAGCTATAGTTGTCGTAGGAGCTGCAGAAGTAGTTGTTGTGGGAGCTACAGTTGTCGTAGTAGGCGCTGCAGTGGTCGTAGTAGGTGCTGCAGTTGTCGTAGTAGGTGCTCCAGTTGTCGCAGGAGCTGCAGTTGTCGTTGTAGTGGTCGTAGGAGCTTCAGTTGTAGCTGTCGTAGTAGGTGTGGTTGTTGTCGGACCGTCAGTTGTAGCTGTAGTGGAAGGTGTGGTTGTTGTCGTAGCTTCAGTTGTAGTAGTTGCTGCAGTTGTAGCTGTTTTAGGACCTACAGTTGTTGCAGGTTCAGCTGCTGCAGTGCTTGAAACTACAACTGATTTTGTAGTAGGATCTGCAGTTGTGGTTGTCGTAGTAGGTGCAGTTGTGGTTGTCGTAGTAGTTGCAGCAGTCATAGTGGTTGTAGGAGCTGCAGTTGTAGAAGGTGTTGCAGTTGAGGTTGTCGTATGAGCTGCAGAAGTAGTTGTTGTGGGACCTACAGTTGTCGTAGTAGGCGCTGCAGTGGTCGTAGTAGGTGCTGCAGTTGTCGTAGTAGGTGCTCCAGTTGTCGTAGGTGCTGTAGTTGTCGTAGGTGCTGCAGTTGTCGTAGTAGCTGCAGTTGTCGTAGGAACTGCAGTTGTCGCAGGGGCTGCAGTTGTCGTAGGAGCTGCAGAAGTAGTTGTTGTGGGAGCTACAGTTGTCGTAGTAGGCGCTGCAGTGGTCGTAGTAGGTGCTGCAGTTGTCGTAGTAGGTGCTCCAGTTGTCGCAGGAGCTGCAGTTGTCATTGTAGTGGTCGTAGGAGCTTCAGTTGTAGCTGTCGTAGTAGGTGTGGTTGTTGTCGGACCGTCAGTTGTAGCTGTAGTGGAAGGTGTGGTTCTTGTCGTAGCTTCAGTTGTAGTAGTTGCTGCAGTTGTAGCTGTTTTAGGAGCTACAGTTGTTGTAGTAGGACCTACAGTTGTTGCAGGTTCAGCTGCTGCAGTGCTTGAAACTACAACTAATGTTGTAGTAGGATCTGCAGTTGTGGTTGTAGCAGTAGGTGCAGTTGTGGTTGTCGTAATAGTTGCTGAAGTCATAGTGGTTGTAGGAGCTGCAGTTGTAGAAGGTGTTGCAGTTGAGGTTGTCGTAGGAGCTGCAGAAGTAGTTGTTGTGGGAGCTAAAGTTGTCGTAGTAGGCGCTGCAGTGGTCGTAGTAGGTGCTGCAGTTGTCGTAGTAGGTGCTCCAGTTGTCGTAGGTGCTGCAGTTGTCATAGGTGCTGCAGTTGTCGTAGTAGCTGCAGTTGTTGTAGGAACTGCAGTTGTCGCAGGAGCTGCAGTTGTCGTAGGAGCTGCAGAAGTAGTTGTAGTGGGAGCTACAGTTGTCGTAGGAGGCGCTGCAGTGGTCGTAGTAGGTGCTGCAGTTGTCGTAGTAGGTGCTCCAGTTGTCGTAGGTGATGCAGTTGTCGTGTGTGCTGCAGTTGTCGTAGTAGCTGCAGTTGTTGTAGGAACTGCAATTGTCGCAGGAGCTGCAGTTGTCGTAGGAGCTGTAGAACTAGTTGTTGTGGGAGCTACAGTTGTCGTAGTAGGCACTGCAGTGGTCGTAGTAGGTGCTGCAGTTGTCGTAGTAGGTGCTCCAGTTGTCGCAGGAGCTGCAGTTGTCGTAGGTGCTGCAGTTGTCGTAGTAGCTGCAGTTGTCGTAGGAACTGCAGTTGTCGCAGGAGCTGCAGTTGTCGTAGGAGCTGCAGAAATAGTTGTTGTGGGAGCTACAGTTGTCGTAGTAGGCGCTGCAGTGGTCGTAGTAGGTGCTGCAGTTGTCGTAGTAGGTGCTCCAGTTGTCGCAGGAGCTGCAGTTGTCGTAGGTGCTGCAGTTGTCGTAGTAGCTGCAGTTGTCGTAGTAGCTGCAGTTGTCGTTGTAGTGGTCGTAGGAGCTTCAGTTGTAGCTGTCGTTGTAGGTGTGGTTGTTGTCGGACCGTCAGTTGTAGCTGTAGTGGAAGGTGTGTTTTTTGTCGTAGCTTCAGTTGTAGTAGTTGCTGCAGTTGTAGCTGTTGTAGGAGCTGCAGTTGTAGAAGGTGTTGCAGTTGAGGTTGTCGTAGGAGCTGCAGAAGTAGTTGTTGTGGGAGCTACAGTTGTCGTAGTAGGCGCTGCAGTGGTCGTAGTAGGTACTGCAGTTGTCGTAGGTGCTCCAGTTGTCGTAGGTGCTGCAGTTATCGTAGGTGCTGCAGTTGTCGTAGGAGCTGCAGTTGTCGTAGGAACTGCAGTTGACGTAGGAACTGCAGTTGACGTAGGAACTGCAGTTGACGTAGGAACTGCAGTTGTCGCAGGTGCTGCAGTTGTCGTAGGAGCTGCAGAAGTAGTTGTTGTGGGAGCTACAGTTGTCGTAGTAGGCGCTGCAGTGGTCGTAGTAGGTGCTGCAGTTGTTGTAGTAGGTGCTCCAGTTGTCGCAGGAGCTGCAGTTGTCGTTGTAGTGGTCGTAGGAGCTTCAGTTGTAGCTGTCGTAGTAGGTGTGGTTGTTGTCGGACCGTCAGTTGTAGCTGTAGTGGAAGGTGTGGTTCTTGTCATAGCTTCAGTTGTAGTAGTTGCTGCAGTTGTAGCTGTTTTAGGAGCTACAGTTGTTGTAGTAGGACCTACAGTTGTTGCAGGTTCAGCTGCTGCAGTGCTTGAAACTACAACTAATGTTGTAGTAGGATCTGCAGTTGTGGTTGTAGCAGTAGGTGCAGTTGTGGTTGTCGTAATAGTTGCTGAAGTCATAGTGGTTGTAGGAGCTGCAGTTGTAGAAGGTGTTGCAGTTGAGGTTGTCGTAGGAGCTGCAGAAGTAGTTGTTGTGGGAGCTAAAGTTGTCGTAGTAGGCGCTGCAGTGGTCGTAGTAGGTGCTGCAGTTGTCGTAGTAGGTGCTCCAGTTGTCGTAGGTGCTGCAGTTGTCATAGGTGCTGCAGTTGTCGTAGTAGCTGCAGTTGTTGTAGGAACTGCAGTTGTCGCAGGAGCTGCAGTTGTCGTAGGAGCTGCAGAAGTAGTTGTTGTGGGAGCTACAGTTGTCGTAGTAGGCTCTGCAGTGGTCGTAGTAGGTGCTGCAGTTGTCGTAGTAAGTGCTCCAGTTGTCGTAGGTGATGCAGTTGTCGTGTGTACTGCAGTTGTCGCAGGAGCTGCAGTTGTCGTAGGAGCTGTAGAACTAGTTGTTGTGGGAGCTACAGTTGTCGTAGTAGGCACTGCAGTGGTCGTAGTAGGTGCTGCAGTTGTCGTAGTAGGTGCTCCAGTTGTCGCAGGAGCTGCAGTTGTCGTAGGTGCTGCAGTTGTCGTAGTAGCTGCAGTTGTCGCAGGAGCTGCAGTTGTCGCAGGAGCTGCAGTTGTCGTAGGAGCTGCAGAAATAGTTGTTGTGGGAGCTACAGTTGTCGTAGTAGGCGCTGCAGTGGTCGTAGTAGGTGCTGCAGTTGTCGTAGTAGGTGCTCCAGTTGTCGCAGGAGCTGCAGTTGTCGTAGGTGCTGCAGTTGTCGTAGTAGCTGCAGTTGTCGTTGTAGTGGTCGTAGGAGCTTCAGTTGTAGCTGTCGTTGTAGGTGTGGTTGTTGTCGCACCGTCAGTTGTAGCTGTAGTGGAAGGTGTGTTTTTTGTCGTAGCTTCAGTTGTAGTAGTTGCTGCAGTTGTAGCTGTTGTAGGAGCTACAGTTGTTGTAGTAGGACCTACAGTTGTTGCAGGTTCAGCTGCTGCAGTGCTTGAAACTACAACTAATGTTGTAGTAGGTTCTGCAGTTGTGGTTGTAGCAGTAGGTGCAGTTGTGGTTGTCGTAGCAGTTGCTGCAGTCATAGTGGTTGTAGGAGCTGCAGTTGTAGAAGGTGTTGCAGTTGAGGTTGTCGTAGGAGCTGCAGAAGTAGTTGTTGTGGGAGCTACAGTTGTCGTAGTAGGCGCTGCAGTGGTCGTAGTAGGTACTGCAGTTGTCGTAGGTGCTCCAGTTGTCGTAGGTGCTGCAGTTATCGTAGGTGCTGCAGTTATCGTAGGTGCTGCAGTTGTCGTAGGAGCTACAGTTGTCGTAGGAACTGCAGTTGACGTAGGAACTGCAGTTGTCGCAGGAGCTGCAGTTGTTGTAGGAGCTGCAGAAGTAGTTGTTGTGGGAGCTGCAGTTGTCGTAGTAGGCGCTGCAGTGGTCGTAGTAGGTGCTGCAGTTGTCGTAGTAGGTGCTCCAGTTGTCGCAGGAGCTGCAGTTGTCGTTGTAGTGGTCGTAGGAGCTTCAGTTGTAGCTGTCGTAGTAGGTGTGGTTGTTGTCGGACCGTCAGTTGTAGCTGTAGTGGAAGGTGTGGTTGTTGTCGGGGCTTCAGTTGTTGTAGTTGCTGCAGTTGTAGCTGTTGTAGGAGCTACAGTTGTTGTAGTAGGACCTACAGTTGTTGCAGGTTCAGCTGCTGCAGTGCTTGAAACTACAACTAATGTTGTAGTAGGATCTGCAGTTGTGGTTGTAGCAGTAGGTGCAGTTGTGGTTGTCGTAGTAGTTGCTGCAGTCATAGTGGTTGTAGGAGCTGCAGTTGTAGAAGGTGTTGCAGTTGAGGTTGTCGTAGGAGCTGCAGTTGTAGTTGTTGTGGGAGCTACAGTTGTCGTAGTAGGCGCTGCAGTGGTCGTAGTAGGTGCTGCAGTTGTCGTAGTAGGTGCTCCAGTTGTCGCAGGAGCTGCAGTTGTCGTAGGTGCTGCAGTTGTCGTAGTAGCTGCAGTTGTCGTTGTAGTGGTCCTAGGAGCTTCAGTTGTAGCTGTCGTTGTAGGTGTGGTTGTTGTCGGACCGTCAGTTGTAGCTGTAGTGGAAGGTGTGGTTTTTGTCGTAGCTTCAGTTGTAGTAGTTGCTGCAGTTGTAGCTGTTGTAGGAGCTACAGTTGTTGTAGTAGGACCTACAGTTGTTGCAGGTTCAGCTGCTGCAGTGCTTGAAACTACAACTAATGTTGTAGTAGGTTCTGCAGTTGTGGTTGTAGCAGTAGGTGCAGTTGTGGTTGTCGTAGCAGTTGCTGCAGTCATAGTGGTTGTAGGAGCTGCAGTTGTAGAAGGTGTTGCAGTTGAGGTTGTCGTAGGAGCTGCAGAAGTAGTTGTTGTGGGAGCTACAGTTGTCGTAGTAGGCTCTGCAGTGGTCGTAGTAGGTACTGCAGTTGTCGTAGGTGCTCCAGTTGTCGTAGGTGCTGCAGTTATCGTAGGTGCTGCAGTTGTCGTAGGAGCTGCAGTTGTCGTAGGAACTGCAGTTGACGTAGGAACTGCAGTTGTCGCAGGAGCTGCAGTTGTCGTAGGAGCTGCAGAAGTAGTTGTTGTGGGAGCTACAGTTGTCGTAGTAGGCGCTGCAGTGGTCGTAGTAGGTGCTGCAGTTGTCGTAGTAGGTGCTCCAGTTGTCGCAGGAGCTGCAGTTGTCGTTGTAGTGGTCGTAGGAGCTTCAGTTGTAGCTGTCGTAGTAGGTGTGGTTGTTGTCGGACCGTCAGTTGTAGCTGTAGTGGAAGGTGTGGTTGTTGTCGTAGCTTCAGTTGTAGTAGTTGCTGCAGTTGTAGCTGTTGTAGGAGCTACAGTTGTTGTAGTAGGACCTACAGTTGTTGCAGGTTCAGCTGCTGCAGTGCTTGAAACTACAACTAATGTTGTAGTAGGATCTGCAGTTGTGGTTGTAGCAGTAGGTCCAGTTGTGGTTGTCGTAGTAGTTGCTGCAGTCATAGTGGTTGTAGGAGCTGCAGTTGTAGAAGGTGTTGCAGTTGAGGTTGTCGTAGGTCCTGCAGAAGTAGTTGTTGTGGGAGCTACAGTTGTCGTAGTAGGCGCTGCAGTGGTCGTAGTAGGTGCTGCAGTTGTCGTAGTAGGTGCTCCAGTTGTCGTAGGTGCTGCAGTTGTCGTAGTAGGTGCTGCAGTTGTCGTAGGAACTGCAGTTGACGTAGGAACTGCAGTTGTCGCAGGAGCTGCAGTTGTCGCAGGAGCTGCAGTTGTCGTAGGAGCTGCAGAACTAGTTGTTGTGGGAGCTACAGTTGTCGTAGTAGGTGCTGCAGTGGTCGTAGTAGGTGCTGCAGTTGTCGTAGTAGGTGCTCCAGTTGTCGTAGTAGGTGCTCCAGTTGTCGTAGTAGGTGCTCCAGTTGTCGTAGTAGGTGCTCCAGTTGTCGCAGGAGCTGCAGTTGTCGTTGTAGTGGTCGTAGGAGCTTCAGTTGTAGCTGTCGTAGTATTTGTGGTTGTTGTCGGACCGTCAGTTGTAGCTGTAGTGGAAGGTGTGGTTGTTGTCGTAGCTTCTGTTGTAGTAGTTGCTGCAGTTGTAGCTGTTGTAGGAGCTACAGTTGTTGTAGTAGGACCTACAGTTGTTGCAGGTTCAGCTGCTGCAGTGCTTGAAACTACAACTAATGTTGTAGTAGGATCTGCAGTTGTGGTTGTAGCAGTAGGTGCAGTTGTGGTTGTCGTAGTAGTTGCTGCAGTCATAGTGGTTGTAGGAGCTGCAGTTGTAGAAGGTGTTGCAGTTGAGGTTGTCGTAGGAGCTGCAGAAGTAGTTGTTGTGGGAGCTACAGTTGTCGTAGTAGGCGCTGCAGTGGTCGTAGTAGGTGCTGCAGTTGTCGTAGTAGGTGCTCCAGTTGTCGCAGGAGCTGCAGTTGTCGTAGGTGCTGCAGTTGTCGAAGTAGCTGCAGTTGTCGTTGTAGTGGTCGTAGGAGCTTCAGTTGTAGCTGTCGTTGTAGGTGTGGTTGTTGTCGGACCGTCAGTTGTAGCTGTAGTGGAAGGTGTGGTTTTTGTCGTAGCTTCAGTTGTAGTAGTTGCTGCAGTTGTAGCTGTTGTAGGAGCTACAGTTGTTGTAGTAGGACCTACAGTTGTTGCAGGTTCAGCTGCTGCAGTGCTTGAAACTACAACTAATGTTGTAGTAGGTTCTGCAGTTGTGGTTGTAGCAGTAGGTGCAGTTGTGGTTGTCGTAGCAGTTGCTGCAGTCATAGTGGTTGTAGGAGCTGCAGTTGTAGAAGGTGTTGCAGTTGAGGTTGTCGTAGGAGCTGCAGAAGTAGTTGTTGTGGGAGCTACAGTTGTCGTAGTAGGCGCTGCAGTGGTCGTAGTAGGTACTGCAGTTGTCGTAGGTGCTCCAGTTGTCGTAGGTGCTGCAGTTATCGTAGGTGCTGCAGTTGTCGTAGGAGCTGCAGTTGTCGTAGGAGCTGCAGTTGACGTAGGAACTGCAGTTGACGTAGGAACTGCAGTTGTCGTAGTAGGTGCTGCAGTGGTCTTAGTAGGTGCTGCAGTTGTCGTAGTAGGTGCTCCAGTTGTCGTAGTAGGTGCTCCAGTTGTCGTAGTAGGTGCTCCAGTTGTCGCAGGAGCTGCAGTTGTCGTTGTAGTGGTCGTAGGAGCTTCAGTTGTAGCTGTCGTAGTATTTGTGGTTGTTGTCGGACCGTCAGTTGTAGCTGTAGTGGAAGGTGTGGTTGTTGTCGTAGCTTCTGTTGTAGTAGTTGCTGCAGTTGTAGCTGTTGTAGGAGCTACAGTTGTTGTAGTAGGACCTACAGTTGTTGCAGGTTCAGCTGCTGCAGTGCTTGAAACTACAACTAATGTTGTAGTAGGATCTGCAGTTGTGGTTGTAGCAGTAGGTGCAGTTGTGGTTGTCGTAGTAGTTGCTGCAGTCATAGTGGTTGTAGGAGCTGCAGTTGTAGAAGGTGTTGCAGTTGAGGTTGTCGTAGGAGCTGCAGAAGTAGTTGTTGTGGGAGCTACAGTTGTCGTAGTAGGCGCTGCAGTGGTCGTAGTAGGTGCTGCAGTTGTCGTAGTAGGTGCTCCAGTTGTCGCAGGAGCTGCAGTTGTCGTAGTAGGTGCTGCAGTTGTCGAAGTAGCTGCAGTTGTCGTTGTAGTGGTCGTAGGAGCTTCAGTTGTAGCTGTCGTTGTAGGTGTGGTTGTTGTCGGACCGTCAGTTGTAGCTGTAGTGGAAGGTGTGGTTTTTGTCGTAGCTTCAGTTGTAGTAGTTGCTGCAGTTGTAGCTGTTGTAGGAGCTACAGTTGTTGTAGTAGGACCTACAGTTGTTGCAGGTTCAGCTGCTGCAGTGCTTGAAACTACAACTAATGTTGTAGTAGGTTCTGCAGTTGTGGTTGTAGCAGTAGGTGCAGTTGTGGTTGTCGTAGCAGTTGCTGCAGTCATAGTGGTTGTAGGAGCTGCAGTTGTAGAAGGTGTTGCAGTTGAGGTTGTCGTAGGAGCTGCAGAAGTAGTTGTTGTGGGAGCTACAGTTGTCGTAGTAGGCGCTGCAGTGGTCGTAGTAGGTACTGCAGTTGTCGTAGGTGCTCCAGTTGTCGTAGGTGCTGCAGTTATCGTAGGTGCTGCAGTTGTCGTAGGAGCTGCAGTTGTCGTAGGAGCTGCAGTTGACGTAGGAACTGCAGTTGACGTAGGAACTGCAGTTGTCGCAGGAGCTGCAGTTGTCGTAGGAGCTGCAGAAGTAGTTGTTGTGGGAGCTACAGTTGTCGTAGTAGGCGCTGCAGTGGTCGTAGTAGGTGCTGCAGTTGTCGTAGTAGGTGCTCCAGTTGTCGCAGGAGCTGCAGTTGTCGTTGTAGTGGTCGTAGGAGCTTCAGTTGTAGCTGTCGTAGTAGGTGTGGTTGTTGTCGGACCGTCAGTTGTAGCTGTAGTGGAAGGTGTGGTTGTTGTCGTAGCTTCAGTTGTAGTAGTTGCTGCAGTTGTAGCTGTTGTAGGAGCTGCAGTTGTTGTAGTAGGACCTACAGTTGTTGCAGGTTCAGCTGCTGCAGTGCTTGAAACTACAACTAATGTTGTAGTAGGATCTGCAGTTGTGGTTGTAGCAGTAGGTGCAGTTGTGGTTGTCGTAGTAGTTGCTGCAGTCATAGTGGTTGTAGGAGCTGCAGTTGTAGAAGGTGTTGCAGTTGAGGTTGTCGTAGGAGCTGCAGAAGTAGTTGTTGTGGGAGCTACAGTTGTCGTAGTAGGCGCTGCAGTGGTCGTAGTAGGTGCTGCAGTTGTCGTAGTAGGTGCTCCAGTTGTCGTAGGTGCTGCAGTTGTCGTAGTAGGTGCTCCAGTTGTCGTAGTAGGTGCTCCAGTTGTCGCAGGAGCTGCAGTTGTCGTAGGTGCTGCAGTTGTCGTAGGTGCTGCAGTTGTCGTAGTAGCTGCAGTTGTCGTAGGAACTGCAGTTGTCGTTGTAGTGGTCATAGGAGCTTCAGTTGTAGCTGTCGTTGTAGGTGTGGTTGTTGTCGGACCGTCAGTTGTAGCTGTCGTGGAAGGTGTGGTTGTTGTCGGGGCTTCAGTTGTAGTAGTTGCTGCAGTTGTAGCTGTTGTAGGAGCTACAGTTGTTGTAGTAGGACCTACAGTTGTTGCAGG
This sequence comes from Oncorhynchus clarkii lewisi, assembly GCF_045791955.1. Classification (NCBI taxonomy): domain Eukaryota; kingdom Metazoa; phylum Chordata; class Actinopteri; order Salmoniformes; family Salmonidae; genus Oncorhynchus; species Oncorhynchus clarkii. Next base: position 42,273,473 of record NC_092164.1, read on the forward strand.
TTCAGCTGCTGCAGTGCTTGAAACTACAACTAATGTTGTAGTAGGATCTGCAGTTGTGGTTGTAGCAGTAGGTGCAGTTGTGGTTGTCGTAGTAGTTGCTGCAGTCATAGTGGTTGTAGGAGCTGCAGTTGTAGAAGGTGTTGCAGTTGAGGTTGTCGTAGGAGCTGCAGAAGTAGTTGTTGTGGGAGCTACAGTTGTCGTAGTAGGCGCTGCAGTGGTCGTAGTAGGTGCTGCAGTTGTCGTAGTAGGTGCTCCAGTTGTCGTAGGTGCTGCAGTTGTCGTAGGTGCTGCAGTTGTCGTAGTAGGTGCTGCAGTTGTCGTAGGAACTGCAGTTGACGTAGGAACTGCAGTTGACGTAGGAACTGCAGTTGTCGCAGGAGCTGCAGTTGTCGCAGGAGCTGCAGTTGTCGTAGGAGCTGCAGAACTAGTTGTTGTGGGAGCTACAGTTGTCGTAGTAGGTGCTGCAGTGGTCGTAGTAGGTGCTGCAGTTGTCGTAGTAGGTCCTGCAGTTGTCGCAGGAGCTGCAGTTGTCGTTGTAGTGGTCGTAGGAGCTTCAGTTGTAGCTGTCGTAGTAGGTGTGGTTGTTGTCGGACCGTCAGTTGTGGCTGTAGTGGAAGGTGTGGTTGTTGTCGTAGCTTCAGTTGTAGTAGTTGCTGCAGTTGTAGCTGTTTTAGGAGCTACAGTTGTTGTAGTAGGACCTACAGTTGTTGCAGGTTCAGCTGCTGCAGTGCTTGAAACTCCAACTAATGTTGTAGTAGGATCTGCAGTTGTGGTTGTAGCAGAAGGTGCAGTTGTGGTTGTCGTAGTAGTTGCTGCAGTCATAGTGGTTGTAGGAGCTGCAGTTGTAGAAGGTGTTGCAGTTGAGGTTGTCGTAGGAGCTGCAGAAGTAGTTGTTGTGGGAGCTACAGTTGTCGTAGTAGGCGCTGCAGTGGTCGTAGTAGGTGCTGCAGTTGTCGTAGGTGCTGCAGTTGTCGTAGTAGCTGCAGTTGTCGTAGTAGCTGCAGTTGTTGTAGGAACTGCAGTTGTCACAGGAGCTGCAGTTGTCGTAGGAGCTGCAGAACTAGTTGTTGTGGGAGCTACAGTTGTCGTAGTAGGCGCTGCAGTGGTCGTAGTAGGTGCTGCAGTTGTCGTAGTAGGTGCTCCAGTTGTCGCAGGAGCTGCAGTTGTCGTAGGTGCTGCAGTTGTCGTAGGTGCTGCAGTTGTCGTAGGAACTGCAGTTGTCGCAGGAGCTGCAGTTGTCGTAGGTGCTGCAGTTGTCGTAGGAACTGCAGTTGTCGCAGGAGCTGCAGTTGTCGCAGGAGCTGCAGTTGTCGTAGGAGCTGCAGTTGTCGTAGGAACTGCAGTTGACGTAGGAACTGCAGTTGTCACAGGAGCTGCAGTTGTCGTAGGAGCTGCAGAAGTAGTTGTTTTGGGAGCTACAGTTGTCGTAGTAGGCGCTGCAGTGGCCGTAGTAGGTGCTGCAGTTGTCGTAGTAGGTGCTCCAGTTGTCGCAGGAGCTGCAGTTGTCGTTGTAGTGGTCGTAGGAGCTTCAGTTGTAGCTGTAGTGGAAAGTGTGGTTGTTGTCGTAGCTTCAGTTGTAGTAGTTGCTGCAGTTGTAGCTGTTTTAGGAGTTGCAGTTGTTGTTGTAGGACCTACAGTTGTTGCAGTTTCAGCTGTTGCAGTGCTTGAAACTACAACTAATGTTGTAGTAGGATCTGCAGTTGTGGTTGTAGCAGTAGGTGCAGTTGTGGTTGTCGTAGTAGTTGCTGCAGTCATAGTGGTTGTAGGAGCTGCAGTTGTAGAAGGTGTTGCAGTTGAGGTTGTCGTAGGAGCTGCAGAAGTAGTTGTTGTGTGAGCTACAGTTGTCGTAGTAGGCGCTGCAGTGGTCGTAGTAGGTTCTGCAGTTGTCGTAGGTGCTGCAGTTGTCGTAGTAGCTGCAGTTGTTGTAGGAACTGCAGTTGTCACAGGAGCTGCAGTTGTCGTAGGTGCTGCAGTTGTCGTAGGAGCTGCAGAAATAGTTGTTGTGGGAGCTACAGTTGTCGTAGTAGGCGCTGCAGTGGTCGTAGTAGGTGCTGCAGTTGTCGTAGTAGGTGCTCCAGTTGTCGCAGGAGCTGCAGTTGTCGTAGGTGCTGCAGTTGTTGTAGTAGCTGCAGTTGTCGTAGGAACTGCAGTTGTCGTTGTAGTGGTCGTTGGAGCTTCAGTTGTAGCTGTCGTTGTAGGTGTGGTTGTTGTCGTACCGTCAGTTGTAGCTGTCGTGGAAGGTGTGGTTGTTGTCGGGGCTTCAGTTGTAGTAGTTGCTGCAGTTGTAGCTGTTGTAGGAGCTACAGTTGTTGTAGGAACTGCAGTTGTCGCAGGAGCTGCATTTGTCGTAGGAGCTGCAGAAGTAGTTGTAGTGGGAGCTACAGTTGTCGTAGTAGGCGCTGCAGTGGTCGTAGTAGGTGCTGCAGTTGTCGTAGTAGGTGCTTCAGTTGTCGTAGGTGATGCAGTTGTCGTGTGTGCTGCAGTTGTCGTAGTAGCTGCAGTTGTTGTAGGAACTGCAGTTGTCGCAGGAGCTGCAGTTGTCGTAGGAGCTGTAGAACTAGTTGTTGTGGGAGCTACAGTTGTCGTAGTAGGCACTGCAGTGGTCGTAGTAGGTGCTGCAGTTGTCGTAGTAGGTGCTCCAGTTGTCGCAGGAGCTGCAGTTGTCGTAGGTGCTGCAGTTGTCGTAGTAGCTGCAGTTGTCGTAGGAACTGCAGTTGTCGCAGGAGCTGCAGTTGTCGTAGGAGCTGCAGAAATAGTTGTTGTGGGAGCTACAGTTGTCGTAGTAGGCGCTGCAGTGGTCGTAGTAGGTGCTGCAGTTGTCGTAGTAGGTGCTCCAGTTGTCGCAGGAGCTGCAGTTGTCGTAGTAGCTGCAGTTGTCGTAGTAGCTGCAGTTGTCGTTGTAGTGGTCGTAGGAGCTTCAGTTGTAGCTGTCGTTGTAGGTGTGGTTGTTGTCGGACCGTCAGTTGTAGCTGTAGTGGAAGGTGTGTTTTTTGTCGTAGCTTCAGATGTAGTAGTTGCTGCAGTTGTAGCTGTTGTAGGAGCTGCAGTTGTAGAAGGTGTTGCAGTTGAGGTTGTCGTAGGAGCTGCAGAAGTAGTTGTTGTGGGAGCTACAGTTGTCGTAGTAGGCGCTGCAGTGGTCGTAGTAGGTACTGCAGTTGTCGTAGGTGCTCCAGTTGTCGTAGGTGCAGCAGTTATCGTAGGTGCTGCAGTTGTCGTAGGAGCTGCAGTTGTCGTAGGAGCTGCAGTTGTCGTAGGAACTGCAGTTGACGTAGGAACTGCAGTTGACGTAGGAACTGCAGTTGTCGCAGGAGCTGCAGTTGTCGTAGGAGCTGCAGAAGTAGTTGTTGTGGGAGCTACAGTTGTCGTAGTAGGCGCTGCAGTGGTCGTAGTAGGTGCTGCAGTTGTCGTAGTAGGTGCTCCAGTTGTCGCAGGAGCTGCAGTTGTCGTTGTAGTGGTCGTAGGAGCTTCAGTTGTAGCTGTCGTAGTAGGTGTGGTTGTTGTCGGACCGTCAGTTGTAGCTGTAGTGGAAGGTGTGGTTGTTGTCGGGGCTTCAGTTGTAGTAGTTGCTGCAGTTGTAGCTGTTGTCGGAGCTACAGTTGTTGTAGTAGGACCTACAGTTGTTGCAGGTTCAGCTGCTGCAGTGCTTGAAACTACAACTAATGTTGTAGTAGGATCTGCAGTTGTGGTTGTAGCAGTAGGTGCAGTTGTGGTTGTCGTAGTAGTTGCTGCAGTCATAGTGGTTGTAGGAGCTGCAGTTGTAGAAGGTGTTGCAGTTGAGGTTGTCGTAGGAGCTGCAGAAGTAGTTGTTGCGGGAGCTACAGTTGTCGTAGTAGGCGCTGCAGTGGTCGTAGTAGGTGCTGCAGTTGTCGTAGTAGGTGCTCCAGTTGTCGCAGGAGCTGCAGTTGTCGTAGGTGCTGCAGTTGTCGTAGTAGCTGCAGTTGTCGTTGTAGTGGTCGTAGGAGCTTCAGTTGTAGCTGTCGTAGTAGGTGTGGTTGTTGTCGGACCGTCAGTTGTAGCTGTAGTGGAAGGTGTGGTTCTTGTCGTAGCTTCAGTTGTAGTAGTTGCTGCAGTTGTAGCTGTTTTAGGAGCTACAGTTGTTGTAGTAGGACCTACAGTTGTTGCAGGTTCAGCTGCTGCAGTGCTTGAAACTACAACTAATGTTGTAGTAGGATCTGCAGTTGTGGTTGTAGCAGTAGGAGCAGTTGTGGTTGTCGTAATAGTTGCTGAAGTCATAGTGGTTGTAGGAGCTGCAGTTGTAGAAGGTGTTGCAGTTGAGGTTGTCGTAGGAGCTGCAGAAGTAGTTGTTGTGGGAGCTAAAGTTGTCGTAGTAGGCGCTGCAGTGGTCGTAGTAGGTGCTGCAGTTGTCGTAGTAGGTGCTCCAGTTGTCGTAGGTGCTGCAGTTGTCATAGGTGCTGCAGTTGTCGTAGTAGCTGCAGTTGTTGTAGGAACTGCAGTTGTCGCAGGAGCTGCAGTTGTCGTAGGAGCTGCAGAAGTAGTTGTTGTGGGAGCTACAGTTGTCGTAGTAGGCGCTGCAGTGGTCGTAGTAGGTGCTGCAGTTGTCGTAGTAGGTGCTCCAGTTGTCGTAGGTGATGCAGTTGTCGTGTGTGCTGCAGTTGTCGCAGGAGCTGCAGTTGTCGTAGGAGCTGTAGAACTAGTTGTTGTGGGAGCTACAGTTGTCGTAGTAGGCACTGCAGTGGTCGTAGTAGGTGCTGCAGTTGTCGTAGTAGGTGCTCCAGTTGTCGCAGGAGCTGCAGTTGTCGTAGGTGCTGCAGTTGTCGTAGTAGCTGCAGTTGTCGTAGGAACTGCAGTTGTCGCAGGAGCTGCAGTTGTCGTAGGAGCTGCAGAAATAGTTGTTGTGGGAGCTACAGTTGTCGTAGTAGGCGCTGCAGTGGTCGTAGTAGGTGCTGCAGTTGTCGTAGTAGGTGCTCCAGTTGTCGCAGGAGCTGCAGTTGTCGTAGGTGCTGCAGTTGTCGTAGTAGCTGCAGTTGTCGTTGTAGTGGTCGTAGGGGCTTCAGTTGTAGCTGTCGTTGTAGGTGTGGTTGTTGTCGCACCGTCAGTTGTAGCTGTAGTGGAAGGTGTGTTTTTTGTCGTAGCTTCAGTTGTAGTAGTTGCTGCAGTTGTAGCTGTTGTAGGAGCTACAGTTGTTGTAGTAGGACCTACAGTTGTTGCAGGTTCAGCTGCTGCAGTGCTTAAAACTACAACTAATTTTGTAGTAGGTTCTGCAGTTGTGGTTGTAGCAGTAGGTGCAGTTGTGGTTGTCGTAGCAGTTGCTGCAGTCATAGTGGTTGTAGGAGCTGCAGTTGTAGAAGGTGTTGCAGTTGAGGTTGTCGTAGGAGCTGCAGAAGTAGTTGTTGTGGGAGCTACAGTTGTCGTAGTAGGCGCTGCAGTGGTCGTAGTAGGTACTGCAGTTGTCGTAGGTGCTCCAGTTGTCGTAGGTGCTGCAGTTATCGTAGGTGCTGCAGTTGTCGTAGGAGCTACAGTTGTCGTAGGAACTGCAGTTGACGTAGGAACTGCAGTTGTCGCAGGAGCTGCAGTTGTTGTAGGAGCTGCAGAAGTAGTTGTTGTGGGAGCTACAGTTGTCGTAGTAGGCGCTGCAGTGGTCGTAGTAGGTGCTGCAGTTGTCGTAGTAGGTGCTCCAGTTGTCGCAGGAGCTGCAGTTGTCGTTGTAGTGGTCGTAGGAGCTTCAGTTGTAGCTGTCGTAGTAGGTGTGGTTGTTGTCGGACCGTCAGATGTAGCTGTAGTGGAAGGTGTGGTTGTTGTCGGGGCTTCAGTTGTAGTAGTTGCTGCAGTTGTAGCTGTTGTAGGAGCTACAGTTGTTGTAGTAGGACCTACAGTTGTTGCAGGTTCAGCTGCTGCAGTGCTTGAAACTACAACTAATGTTGTAGTAGGATCTGCAGTTGTGGTTGTAGCAGTAGGTGCAGTTGTGGTTGTCGTAGTAGTTGCTGCAGTCATAGTGGTTGTAGGAGCTGCAGTTGTAGAAGGTGTTGCAGTTGAGGTTGTCGTAGGAGCTGCAGAAGTAGTTGTTGTGGGAGCTACAGTTGTCGTAGTAGGCGCTGCAGTGGTCGTAGTAGGTGCTGCAGTTGTCGTAGTAGGTGCTCCAGTTGTCGCAGGAGCTGCAGTTGTCGTAGGTGCTGCAGTTGTCGTAGTAGCTGCAGTTGTCGTTGTAGTGGTCGTAGGAGCTTCAGTTGTAGCTGTCGTTGTAGGTGTGGTTGTTGTCGGACCGTCAGTTGTAGCTGTAGTGGAAGGTGTGGTTTTTGTCGTAGCTTCAGTTGTAGTAGTTGCTGCAGTTGTAGATGTTGTAGGAGCTACAGTTGTTGTAGTAGGACCTACAGTTGTTGCAGGTTCAGCTGCTGCAGTGCTTGAAACTACAACTAATGTTGTAGTAGGATCTACAGTAGGTGCAGTTGTGGTTGTCGTAATGTTGTGGTTGTAGGAGCTAGGTAGAAGGTCTGCAGTTGTGGTTGTAGCAGTAGGGTGCAGTTGTGGTTGTCGTAGGAGCAGTTGCTGCAGTCATAGTGGTTGTAGGAGCTGCAGTTGTAGAAGGTGTTGCAGTTGAGGTTGTCGTAGGAGCTGCAGAAGTAGTTGTTGTGGGAGCTACAGTTGTCGTAGTAGGCGCTGCAGTGGTCGTAGTAGGTGCTGCAGTTGTCGTAGTAGGTGCTCCAGTTGTCGTAGGTGCTGCAGTTGTCGTAGGTGCTGCAGTTGTCGTAGTAGGTGCTGCAGTTGTCGTAGGAACTGCAGTTGACGTAGGAACTGCAGTTGTCGCAGGAGCTGCAGTTGTCGCAGGAGCTGCAGTTGTCGTAGGAGCTGCAGAACTAGTTGTTGTGGGAGCTACAGTTGTCGTAGTAGGTGCTGCAGTGGTCGTAGTAGGTGCTGCAGTTGTCGTAGTAGGTGCTCCAGTTGTCGCAGGAGCTGCAGTTGTCGTTGTAGTGGTCGTAGGAGCTTCAGTTGTAGCTGTCGTAGTATTTGTGGTTGTTGTCGGACCGTCAGTTGTAGCTGTAGTGGAAGGTGTGGTTGTTGTCGTAGCTTCAGTTGTAGTAGTTGCTGCAGTTGTAGCTGTTGTAGGAGCTACAGTTGTTGTAGTAGGACCTACAGTTGTTGCAGGTTCAGCTGCTGCAGTGCTTGAAACTACAACTAATGTTGTAGTAGGATCTGCAGTTGTGGTTGTAGCAGTAGGTGCAGTTGTGGTTGTCGTAGTAGTTGCTGCAGTCATAGTGGTTGTAGGAGCTGCAGTTGTAGAAGGTGTTGCAGTTGAGGTTGTCGTAGGAGCTGCAGAAGTAGTTGTTGTGGGAGCTACAGTTGTCGTAGTAGGCGCTGCAGTGGTCCTAGTAGGTGCTGCAGTTGTCGTAGTAGGTGCTCCAGTTGTCGTAGGTGCTGCAGTTGTCGTAGTAGCTGCAGTTGTCGTAGTAGGTGCTGCAGTTGTTGTAGGAACTGCAGTTGTCGCAGGAGCTGCAGTTGTCGTAGGAGCTGCAGAACTAGTTGTTGTGGGAGCTACAGTTGTCGTAGTAGGTGCTGCAGTGGTCGTAGTAGGTGCTGCAGTTGTCGTAGTAGGTGCTCCAGTTGTCGCAGGAGCTGCAGTTGTCGTTGTAGTGGTCGTAGGAGCTTCAGTTGTAGCTGTCGTAGTAGGTGTGGTTGTTGTCGGACCGTCAGTTGTAGCTGTAGTGGAAGGTGTGGTTGTTGTCGTAGCTTCAGTTGTAGTAGTTGCTGCAGTTGTAGCTGTTGTAGGAGCTACAGATGTTGTAGTAGGACCTACAGTTGTTGCAGGTTCAGCTGCTGCAGTGCTTGAAACTACAACTAATGTTGTAGTAGGTTCTGCAGTTGTGGTTGTAGCAGTAGGTGCAGTTGTGGTTGTCGTAGTAGTTGCTGCAGTCATAGTGGTTGTAGGAGCTGCAGTTGTAGAAGGTGTTGCAGTTGAGGTTGTCGTAGGAGCTGCAGAAGTAGTTGTTGTGGGAGCTACAGTTGTCGTAGTAGGCGCTGCAGTGGTCGTAGTAGGTACTGCAGTTGTCGTAGGTGCTCCAGTTGTCGTAGGTGCTGCAGTTATCGTAGGTGCTGCAGTTGTCGTAGTAGCTGCAGTTGTCGTAGGAACTGCAGTTGACGTAGGAACTGCAGTTGTCACAGGAGCTGCAGTTGTCGTAGGAGCTGCAGAAGTAGTTGTTTTGGGAGCTACAGTTGTCGTAGTAGGCGCTGCAGTGGTCGTAGTAGGTGCTGCAGTTGTCGTAGTAGGTGCTCCAGTTGTCGCAGGAGCTGCAGTTGTCGTTGTAGTGGTCGTAGGAGCTTCAGTTGTAGCTGTCGTAGTAGGTGTGGTTGTTGTCGGACCGTCAGTTGTAGCTGTAGTGGAAGGTGTGGTTGTTGTCGTAGCTTCAGTTGTAGTAGTTGCTGCAGTTGTAGCTGTTTTAGGAGTTGCAGTTGTTGTTGTAGGACCTACAGTTGTTGCAGTTTCAGCTGTTGCAGTGCTTGAAACTACAACTAATGTTGTAGTAGGATCTGCAGTTGTGGTTGTAGCAGTAGGTGCAGTTGTGGTTGTCGTAGTAGTTGCTGCAGTCATAGTGGTTGTAGGAGCTGCAGTTGTAGAAGGTGTTGCAGTTGAGGTTGTCGTAGGAGCTGCAGAAGTAGTTGTTGTGGGAGCTACAGTTGTCGTAGTAGGCGCTGCAGTGGTCGTAGTAGGTGCTGCAGTTGTCGTAGTAGGTGCTCCAGTTGTCGTAGGTGCTGCAGTTGTCGTAGTAGCTGCAGTTGTCGTAGTAGGTGCTGCAGTTGTTGTAGGAACTGCAGTTGTCGCAGGAGCTGCAGTTGTCGTAGGAGCTGCAGAACTAGTTGTTGTGGGAGCTACAGTTGTCGTAGTAGGTGCTGCAGTGGTCGTAGTAGGTGCTGCAGTTGTCGTAGTAGGTGCTCCAGTTGTCGCAGGAGCTGCAGTTGTCGTTGTAGTGGTCGTAGGAGCTTCAGTTGTAGCTGTCGTAGTAGGTGTGGTTGTTGTCGGACCGTCAGTTGTAGCTGTAGTGGAAGGTGTGGTTGTTGTCGTAGCTTCAGTTGTAGTAGTTGCTGCAGTTGTAGCTGTTGTAGGAGCTACAGTTGTTGTAGTAGGACCTACAGTTGTTGCAGGTTCAGCTGCTGCAGTGCTTGAAACTACAACTAATGTTGTAGTAGGTTCTGCAGTTGTGGTTGTAGCAGTAGGTGCAGTTGTGGTTGTCGTAGTAGTTGCTGCAGTCATAGTGGTTGTAGGAGCTGCAGTTGTAGAAGGTGTTGCAGTTGAGGTTGTCGTAGGAGCTGCAGAAGTAGTTGTTGTGGGAGCTACAGTTGTCGTAGTAGGCGCTGCAGTGGTCGTAGTAGGTACTGCAGTTGTCGTAGGTGCTCCAGTTGTCGTAGGTGCTGCAGTTATCGTAGGTGCTGCAGTTGTCGTAGTAGCTGCAGTTGTCGTAGGAACTGCAGTTGACGTAGGAACTGCAGTTGTCACAGGAGCTGCAGTTGTCGTAGGAGCTGCAGAAGTAGTTGTTTTGGGAGCTACAGTTGTCGTAGTAGGCGCTGCAGTGGTCGTAGTAGGTGCTGCAGTTGTCGTAGTAGGTGCTCCAGTTGTCGCAGGAGCTGCAGTTGTCGTTGTAGTGGTCGTAGGAGCTTCAGTTGTAGCTGTCGTAGTAGGTGTGGTTGTTGTCGGACCGTCAGTTGTAGCTGTAGTGGAAGGTGTGGTTGTTGTCGTAGCTTCAGTTGTAGTAGTTGCTGCAGTTGTAGCTGTTTTAGGAGTTGCAGTTGTTGTTGTAGGACCTACAGTTGTTGCAGTTTCAGCTGTTGCAGTGCTTGAAACTACAACTAATGTTGTAGTAGGATCTGCAGTTGTGGTTGTAGCAGTAGGTGCAGTTGTGGTTGTCGTAGTAGTTGCTGCAGTCATAGTGGTTGTAGGAGCTGCAGTTGTAGAAGGTGTTGCAGTTGAGGTTGTCGTAGGAGCTGCAGAAGTAGTTGTTGTGTGAGCTACAGTTGTCGTAGTAGGCGCTGCAGTGGTCGTAGTAGGTTCTGCAGTTGTCGTAGGTGCTGCAGTTGTCGTAGTAGCTGCAGTTGTTGTAGGAACTGCAGTTGTCACAGGAGCTGCAGTTGTCGTAGGAGCTGCAGAACTAGTTGTTGTGGGAGCTACAGTTGTCGTAGTAGGCGCTGCAGTGGTCGTAGTAGGTGCTGCAGTTGTCGTAGTAGGTGCTCCAGTTGTCGCAGGAGCTGCAGTTGTCGTAGGTAATGCAGTTGTCGTAGGTGCTGCAGTTGTCGTAGAAACTGCAGTTGTAGCAGGAGCTGCAGTTGTCGTAGGTGCTGCAGTTGTTGTAGTAGCTGCAGTTGTTGTAGGAACTGCAGTTGTCTCAGGAGCTGCAGTTGTCGTAGGAGCTGCAGAAATAGTTGTTGTGGGAGCTACAGTTGTCGTAGTAGGCGCTGCAGTGGTCGTAGTAGGTGCTGCAGTTGTCGTAGTAGGTGCTCCAGTTGTCGCAGGAGCTGCAGTTGTCGTAGGTGCTGCAGTTGTTGTAGTAGCTGCAGTTGTCGTAGGAACTGCAGTTGTCGTTGTAGTGGTCGTTGGAGCTTCAGTTGTAGCTGTCGTTGTAGGTGTGGTTGTTGTCGTACCGTCAGTTGTAGCTGTCGTGGAAGGTGTGGTTGTTGTCGGGGCTTCAGTTGTAGTAGTTGCTGCAGTTGTAGCTGTTGTAGGAGCTACAGTTGTTGTAGTAGGGCCTACAGTTGTTGCAGGTTCAGCTGCTGCAGTGCTTGAAACTACAACTAATGTTGTAGTAGGATCTGCAGTTGTGGTTGTCGTAGTAGTTGCTGCAGTCATAGTGGTTGTAGGATCTGCAGTTGTAGACGGTGTTGCAGTTGAGGTTGTCGTAGGAGCTGCAGAAGTAGTTGTTGTGGGAGCTACAGTTGTCGTAGTAGGCGTTGCAGTGGTCGTAGTAGGTGCTGCAATTGTCGTAGGTGCTGCAGTTGTCGTAGGTGCTGCGGTTGTCGTAGTAGATGCAGTTGTCGTAGGAACTGCAGTTGACGTAGGAACTGCAGTTGTCACAGGAGCTGTAGTTGTCGTAGGAGCTGCAGAAGTAGTTGTTGTGGGAGCTACAGTTGTCGTAGCAGGTGCTGCAGTGGTCGTAGTAGGTGCTGCAGTTGTCGTAGTAGGTGCTCCAGTTGTCGCCGGAGCTGCAGTTGTCATTGTAGTGGTCGTAGGAGCTTCAGTTTTAGCTGTCGTAGTAGGTGTGGTTGTTGTCGGACCTTCAGTTGTAGCTGTAGTGGAAGGTGTGGTTGTTGTCGTAGCTTCAGTTGTAGTAGTTGCTGCAGTTGTAGCTGTTGTAGGAGCTACAGTTGTTGTGGTAGGACCTACAGTTGTTGCAGGTTCAGCTGCTGCAGTGCTTGAAACTACAACTAATGTTGTAGTAGGTTCTGCAGTTGTGGTTGTAGCAGTAGGTGCAGTTGTGGTTGTCGTAGTAGTTGCTGCAGTCATAGTGGTTGTAGGAGCTGCAGTTGTAGAAGGTGTTGCAGTTGAGGTTGTCGTAGGAGCTGCAGCAGTAGTTGTTGTGGAAGCTACAGTTGTCGTAGTAGGCGCTGCAGTGGTCGTAGTAGGTGCTGCAGTTGTCGTAGTAGGTGCTCCAGTTGTTGTAGGTGCTGCAGTTGTCGTAGGTGCTGCAGTTGTCGTAGTAGCTGCAGTTGTTGTCGGAACTGCAGTTGTCGCAGGAGCTGCAGTTGTCGTACGAGCTGCAGAAGTAGTTGTTGTGGGAGCTACAGTTGTCGTAGTAGGCGCTGCAGTGGTCGTAGTAGGTGCTGCAGTTGTCGTAGTAGGTGCTCCAGTTGTCGCCGGAGCTGCAGTTGTCGTAGGTGCTGCAGTTGTAGTAGTAGCTGCAGTTGTCGTAGTAGCTGCAGTTGTCGTAGGAACTGCAGTTGTCGTTGTAGTGGTCGTAGGAGCTTCAGTTGTAGAAGGTGTTGCAGTTGAGGTTGTCGTAGGAGCTGCAGAAGTAGTTGTTGTGGGAGCTACAGTTGTCGTAGTAGGCGCTGCAGTGGTCGTAGTAGGTGCTGCAGTTGTCGTAGTAGGTGCTCCAGTTGTCGTAGGTGCTGCAGTTGTCGTAGGGGCTGCAGTTGTCGTAGGAGCTGCAGTTGTCGTAGGAGCTGCAGTTGTCGTTGCAGGTGTCGTAGGAGCTTCAGTTGTAGCTGTCGTAGTAGGTGTGGTTGGTGTCGGAGATTCAGTTGTAGCTGTTTTAGGTGCTACAGTTGATGTAGTAGGACCTACAGTTGTTGCAGGTTCAGCTGCTGTAGTGCTTGAAACTACAACTAATGTTGTAGTAGGATCTGCAGTTGTGGTTGTCGTAGTAGTTGCTGCAGTCATAGTGGTTGTAGGAGCTGCAGTTGTAGACGGTGTTGCAGTTGAGGTTGTCGTAGGAGCTGCAGAAGTAGTTGTTGTGGGAGCTACAGTTGTCGTAGTAGGCGCTGCAGTGGTCGTAGTAGGTGCTGCAGTTGTCGTAGTAGGTGCTCCAGTTGTCGTAGTAGGTGCTCCCGTTGTCGTAGGTGCTGCAGTTGTCGTAGGTGCTGCAGTTGTCGTAGTAGGTGCTGCAGTTGTTGTAGGAACTGCAGTTGTCGCAGGAGCTGTAGTTGTCGTAGGAGCTGCAGAACTAGTTGTTGTGGGAGCTACAGTTGTCGTAGTAGGCGCTGCAGTGGTCGTAGTAGGTGCTGCAGTTGTCGTAGTAGGTGCTCCAGTTGTCGCAGGAGCTGCAGTTGTCGTAGGTGCTGCAGTTGTCGTAGTAGCTGCAGTTGTCGTAGGAACTGCAGTTGTCGCAGGAGCTGCAGTTGTCGTAGGAGCTGCAGAACTAGTTGTCGCAGGAGCTGCAGTTGTCGTAGGTGCTGCAGTTGTTGTAGTAGCTGCAGTTGTCGTAGGAACTGCAGTTGTCGCAGGAGCTGCAGTTGTCGTAGGAGCTGCAGAAATAGTTGTTGTGGGAGCTACAGTTGTCGTAGTAGGCGCTGCAGTGGTCGTACTAGGTGCTGCAGTTGTCGTAGTAGCTGCAGTTGTCGTAGGTGCTGCAGTTGTCGTAGTAGCTGCAGTTGTCGTAGGAACTGCAGTTGTCGCAGGAGCTGCAGTTGTCGTAGGAGCTGCAGAAATAGTTGTTGTGGGAGCTACAGTTGTCGTAGTAGGCGCTGCAGTGGTCATAGTAGGTGCTACAGTTGTCGTAGTAGGTGCTCCAGTTGTCGCAGGAGCTGCAGTTGTCGTAGGTGCTGCAGTTGTTGTAGTAGCTGCAGTTGTCGTAGGAACTGCAGTTGTCGTTGTAGTGGTCGTAGGAGCTTCAGTTGTAGCTGTCGTTGTAGGTGTGGTTTTTGTCGGACCGTCAGTTGTAGCTGTCGTGGAAGGTGTGGTTGTTGTCGGGGCTTCAGTTGTAGTAGTTGCTGCAGTTGTAGCTGTTGTAGGAGCTACAGTTGTTGTAGTAGGACCTACAGTTGTTGCAGGTTCAGCTGCTGCAGTGCTTGAAACTACAACTAATGTTGTAGTAGGATCTGCAGTTGTGGTTGTAGCAGTAGGTGCAGTTGTGGTTGTCGTAGTAGTTGCTGCAGTCATAGTGGTTGTAGGAGCTGCAGTTGTAGAAGGTGTTGCAGTTGAGGTTGTCGTAGGAGCTGCAGAAGTAGTTGTTGTGGGAGCTACAGTTGTCGTAGTAGGCGCTGCAGTGGTCGTAGTAGGTGCTGCAGTGGTCGTAGTAGGTGCTCCAGTGGTCGTAGGTGCTGCAGTTGTCGTAGGTGCTGCAGTTGTCGTAGGTGCTGCAGTTGTCGTAGGTGCTGCAGTTGTCGTAGGTGCTGCAGTTGTCGTAGGTGCTGCAGTTGTCGTAGTAGGAACTGCAGTTGTCGCGGGAGCTGTAGTTGTCGCAGGAGCTGTAGTTGTCGCAGGAGCTGTAGTTGTCGCAGGAGCTGTAGTTGTCGCAGGAGCTGTAGTTGTCGTAGGAGCTGCAGAACTAGTTGTTGTGGGAGCTACAGTTGTCGTAGTAGGTGCTGCAGTGGTCGTAGTAGGTGCTGCAGTTGTCGTAGTAGGTGCTCCAGTTGTCGCAGGAGCTGCAGTTGTCGTAGGTGCTTTAGTTGTCGTAGTAGCTGCAGTTGTCGTAGGAACTGCAGTTGTCGCAGGAGCTGCAGTTGTCGTAGGAGCTGCAGAACTAGCTGTTGTGGGAGCTACAGTTGTCGTAGTAGGCGCTGCAGTGGTCGTAGTAGGTGCTGCAGTTGTCGTAGTAGCTGCAGTTGTCGTAGGTGCTGCAGTTGTCGTAGTAGCTGCAGTTGTCGTAGGAACTGCAGTTGTCGCAGGAGCTGCAGTTGTCGTAGGAGCTGCAGAAAAAGTTGTTGTGGGAGCTACAGTTGTCGTAGTAGGCGCTGCAGTGGTCGTAGTAGGTGCTGCAGTTGTCGTAGTAGGTGCTCCAGTTGTCGCAGGAGTTGCAGTTGTCGTAGGTGCTGCAGTTGTTGTAGTAGCTGCAGTTGTCGTAGGAACTGCAGTTGTCGTTATTGTGGTCGTATGAGCTTCAGTTGTAGCTGTCGTTGTAGGTGTGGTTGTTGTCGGGGCTTCAGTTGTAGTAGTTGCTGCAGTTGTAGCTGTTGTAGGAGCTACAGTTGTTGTAGTAGGACCTACAGTTGTTGCAGGTTCAGCTGCTGCAGTGCTTGAAACTACAACTAATGTTGTAGTAGGATCTGCAGTTGTGGTTGTAGCAGTAGGTGCAGTTGTGGTTGTCGTAGTAGTTGCTGCAGTCATAGTGGTTGTAGGAGCTGCAGTTGTAGAAGGTGTTGCAGTTGAGGTTGTCGTAGGAGCTGCAGAAGTAGTTGTTGTGGGAGCTACAGTTGTCGTAGTAGGCGCTGCAGTGGTCGTAGTAGGTGCTGCAGTTGTCGTAGTAGGTGCTCCAGTTGTCGTAGGTGCTGCAGTTGTCGTAGGTGCTGCAGTTGTCGTAGGTGCTGCAGTTGTCTTAGTAGGTGCTGCAGTTGTTGTAGGAACTGCAGTTTTCGCAGGAGCTGTAGTTGTCGTAGGAGCTGCAGAACTAGTTGTTGTGGGAGCTACAGTTGTCGTAGTAGGCGCTGCAGTGGTCGTAGTAGGTGCTGCAGTTGTCGTAGTAGGTGCTCCAGTTGTCGCAGGAGCTGCAGTTGTCGTAGGTGCTGCAGTTGTCGTAGTAGCTGCAGTTGTCGTAGGAACTGCTGTTGTCGCAGGAGCTGCAGTTGTCGTAGGAGCTGCAGAACTAGTTGTTGTGGGAGCTACAGTTGTCGTAGTAGGCGCTGCAGTGGTCGTAGTAGGTGCTGCAGTTGTTGTAGTAGCTGCAGTTGTCGTAGGAACTGCAGTTGTCGTTGTAGTGGTCGTATGAGCTTCAGTTGTAGCTGTCGTTGTAGGTGTGGTTGTTGTCGGACCGTCAGTTGTAGCTGTCGTGGAAGGTGTGGTTGTTGTCGGGGCTTCAGTTGTAGTAGTTGCTGCAGTTGTAGCTGTTGTAGGAGCTACAGTTGTTGTAGTAGGACCTACAGTTGTTGCAGGTTCAGCTGCTGCAGTGCTTGAAACTACAACTAATGTTGTAGTAGGATCTGCAGTTGTGGTTGTAGCAGTAGGTGCAGTTGTGGTTGTCGTAGTAGTTGCTGCAGTCATAGTGGTTGTAGGAGCTGCAGTTGTAGAAGGTGTTGCAGTTGAGGTTGTCGTAGGAGCTGCAGAAGTAGTTGTTGTGGGAGCTACAGTTGTCGTAGTAGGCGCTGCAGTGGTCGTAGTAGGTGCTGCAGTTGTCGTAGTAGGTGCTCCAGTTGTCGTAGGTGCTGCAGTTGTCGTAGGTGCTGCAGTTGTCGTAGTAGGTGCTGTAGTTGTCGTAGGAGCTGCAGAACTAGTTGTTGTGGGAGCTACAGTTGTCGTAGTAGGCGCTGCAGTGGTCGTAGTAGGTGCTGCAGTTGTCGTAGTAGGTGCTCCAGTTGTCGCAGGAGCTGCAGTTGTCGTAGGTGCTGCAGTTGTCGTAGTAGCTGCAGTTGTCGTAGGAACTGCTGTTGTCGCAGGAGCTGCAGTTGTCGTAGGAGCTGCAGAACTAGTTGTTGTGGGAGCTACAGTTGTCGTAGTAGGCGCTGCAGTGGTCGTAGTAGGTGCTGCAGTTGTTGTAGTAGCTGCAGTTGTCGTAGGAACTGCAGTTGACGTAGGAACTGCAGTTGTCGCAGGAGCTGCAGTTGTCATAGGAGCTGCAGAAGTAGTTGTTGTGGGAGCTACAGTTGTCGTAGTAGGCGCTGCAGTGGTCGTAGTAGGTGCTGCAGTTGTCGTAGTAGGTGTGGTTGTTGTCGGACCGTCAGTTGTAGCTGTAGTGGAAGGTGTGGTTGTTGTCGTAGCTTCAGTTGTAGTAGTTGCTGCAGTTGTAGCTGTTGTAGGAGCTACAGTTGTTGTAGTAGGACCTACAGTTGTTGCAGGTTCAGCTGCTGCAGTGCTTGAAACTACAACTAATGTTGTAGTAGGATCTGCAGTTGTGGTTGTAGCAGTAGGTGCAGTTGTGGTTGTCGTAGTAGTTGCTGCAGTCATAGTGGTTGTAGGAGCTGCAGTTGTAGAAGGTGTTGCTGTTGAGGTTGTCGTAGGAGCTGCAGAAGTAGTTGTTGTGGGGGCTACAGTTGTCGTAGTAGGTGCTGCAGTGGTCGTAGTAGGTGCTGCAGTTGTCGTAGGTGCTGCAGTTGTCATAGGTGCTGCAGTTGTCGTAGGTGCTTCAGTTGTCGTAGTAGCTGCAGTTGTCGTTGCAGGTGTCGTAGGAGCTTCAGTTGTAGCTGTAGTAGTAGGTGTGGTTGGTGTCGGATCTTCAGTTGTAGCTGTTTTAGGTGCTACAGTTGTTGTAGTAGGACCTACAGTTGTTGCAGGTTCAGCTGCTGTAGTGCTTGAAACTACAACTAATGTTGTAGTCGGATCTGCAGTTGTGGTTGTAGTAGTAAGTGCAGTTGTGGTTGTCGTAGTAGTTGCTGCAGTCATAGTGGTCGTAGGAGCTGCATTTGCTGTAGTAGGTGCTGCAGGTGTGGTTGTAGCAGGTGCAATTGTAGTTGTCGTAGTAGGTGTGGTTGTTGTCGGAGCTTCAGTTGTAGCTGTCGTGGAAGGTGTGGTTGTTGTCGTAGCTTCAGTTGTAGCTGTCGTAGTAGGTGTGGTTGTTGTCAGAGCTTCAGTTGTAGCTGTCGTGGAAGGTGTGGTTGTTGTCGTAGCTTCAGTTGTAGTAGTTGCTGCAGTTGTAGCTGTTTTAGGAGCTACAGTTGTTGTAGTAGGACCTACAGTTGTTGCAGGTTCAGCTGCTGTAGTGCTTGAAACTACAACTAATGTTGTAGTAGGATCTGCAGTTGTGGTTGTAGCAGTAAGTGCAGTTGCGGTTGTGGTAGTAGTTGCTGCAGTCATAGTGGTCGTAGGTGCTGCATTTGCTGTAGTAGGTGCTGCAGTTGACGTAGTAGGTGCTGCAGTTGTCGTAGGAGCTGCAGTTGTCGCAGGAGCTGCAGTTGTTGTTGTAGTGGTCGTAGGAGCTTCAGTTGTAGCTGTCGTTGTAGGTGTGGTTGTTGTCGGACCGTCAGTTGTAGCTGTAGTGGAAGGTGTGGTTGTTGTTGTAGCTTCAGTTGTAGTAGTTGCTGCAGTTGTAGCTGTTGTAGGAGCTACAGTTGTTGTAGTAGGACCTACAGTTGTTGCAGGTTCAGCTGCTGCAGTGCTTGAAACTACAACTAATGTTGTAGTAGGATCTGCAGTTGTGGTTGTAGCAGTAGGTGCAGTTGTGGTTGTCGTAGTAGTTGCTGCAGTCATAGTGGTTGTAGGAGCTGCAGTTGTAGAAGGTGTTGCAGTTGAGGTTGTCGTAGGAGCTGCAGAAGTAGTTGTTGTGGGAGCTACAGTTGTCGTAGTAGGCGCTGCAGTGGTCGTAGTAGGTGCTGCAGTTGTCGTAGTAGGTGCTCCAGTTGTCGTAGGTGCTGCAGTTGTCGTAGGTGCTGCAGTTGTCGTAGTAGGTGCTGCAGTTGTTGTAGGAACTGCAGTTGTCGCAGGAGCTGTAGTTGTCGTAGGAGCTGCAGAACTAGTTGTTGTGGGAGCTACAGTTGTCGTAGTAGGCGCTGCAGTGGTCGTAGTAGGTGCTGCAGTTGTAGCTGTTTTAGGTGCTACAGTTGATGTAGTAGGACCTACAGTTGTTGCAGGTTCAGCTGCTGTAGTGCTTGAAACTACAACTAATGTTGTAGTAGGATCTGCAGTTGTGGTTGTAGCAGTAAGTGCAGTTGCGGTTGTCGTAGTAGTTGCTGCAGTCATAGTGGTCGTAGGTGCTGCATTTGCTGTAGTAGGTGCTGCAGTTGACGTAGTAGGTGCTGCAGTTGTCGTAGGAGCTGCAGTTGTCGCAGGAGCTGCAGTTGTCGTTGTAGTGGTCGTAGGAGCTTCAGTTGTAGCTGTCGTTGTAGGTGTGGTTGTTGTCGGACCGTCAGTTGTAGCTGTAGTGGAAGGTGTGGTTGTTGTCGTAGCTTCAGTTGTAGTAGTTGCTGCAGTTGCAGCTGTTGTAGGAGCTACAGTTGTTGTAGTAGGACCTACAGTTGTTGCAGGTTCAGCTGCTGCAGTGCTTGAAACTACAACTAATGTTGTAGTAGGATCTGCAGTTGTGGTTGTAGCAGTAGGTGCAGTTGTGGTTGTCGTAGTAGTTGCTGCAGTCATAGTGGTTGTAGGAGCTGCAGTTGTAGAAGGTGTTGCAGTTGAGGTTGTCGTAGGAGCTGCAGAAGTAGTTGTTGTGGGAGCTACAGTTGTCGTAGTAGGCGCTGCAGTGGTCGTAGTAGGTGCTGCAGTTGTCGTAGTAGGTGCTCCAGTTGTCGTAGGTGCTGCAGTTGTCGTAGGTGCTGCAGTTGTCGTAGTAGGTGCTGCAGTTGTTGTAGGAACTGCAGTTGTCGCAGGAGCTGTAGTTGTCGTAGGAGCTGCAGAACTAGTTGTTGTGGGAGCTACAGTTGTCGTAGTAGGCGCTGCAGTGGTCGTAGTAGGTGCTGCAGTTGTCGTAGTAGGTGCTCCAGTTGTCGCAGGAGCTGCAGTTGTCGTTGTATTGGTCGTAGGAGCTTCAGTTGTAGCTGTCGTAGTAGGTGTGGTTGTTGTCGGACCGTCAGTTGTTGCTGTCGTGGAAGGTGTGGTTGTTGTCGTAGCTTCAGTTGTAGTAGTTGCTGCAGTTGCAGCTGTTGTAGGAGCTACAGTTGTTGTAGTAGGACCTACAGTTGTTGCAGGTTCAGCTGCTGTAGTGCTTGAAACTACAACTAATGTTGTAGTAGGATCTGCAGTTGTGGTTGTAGCAGTAAGTGCAGTTGTGGTTGTCATAGTAGTTGCTGCAGTCATAGTGGTCGTAGGAGCTGCATTTGCTGTAGTAGGTGCTGCAGGTGTGGTTGTAGTAGGTGCAATTGTAGTTTCTGTAGCAGGTGCTCCAGTTGTAGTTGTTGTAGTATCTACAGCTGTTGTAGTAAGAGCTGCAGTGGTTGTCGAAGGTGTTGCTGTTGTGGCTGTAGTAGGGGCTACAGTTGTAGAAGGAGCTGTAGTAGGTTCTGCAGTTGTAGTGGTAAAAAGAGATACAGTTGTCATAGGAGCTGCAGTTGTCATTGCAGGTGTTGCTGTTGTGGTGGTCATAAGAGCTTCAGTTGTAGCTGTCGTAGTAGGTGTGGTTGTTGTCGTAGCTTCAGTTATAGCTGTCGTTGTAGGTGTGGTTGTTGTCTGAGCTTCAGTTGTAGCAGTTGTTGTAGCTGTTTTAGGAGCTACAGTTGTTGTAGTAGGACCTACAGTTGTTGTAGGTTCAGCTGCTGTTGTGCTTGTAAGAGCAACTGTTGTATTAGGATCTGAAGTTGTGCTTGTAGCAGTAGGACCAGTTGCGGTGGTCGTGGTAGTTGCTGCAGTCATAGTGGTCGTAGGAGCTACAGTTGTAGAAGGTGCTGCTGTTGTGGTTGTAGAAGTAGCTGCAGTTGTTGTAGGAAGTACATTTGTTGTTGTGAGAGTTACAGTTGCTGTCGTTGGATTTACAGTTGTTGGCTTAGGGATTTCAGTTGTAGTTGTTGTAGTAGGAGCTGCACTTGTGGTCGAATCTCCATGTGTAATCCAGCAAAACAACACTGCAATTTTTAAGATTAATGGTTTAAGGTGTTTTGTGGTGCATAATATCAATGTTTCCTAGATTACCCTTCATCAGCATGGTGCAGGTTTTATATCTTCATATTCAATAAATAATTATAATTTGTAGCCACACAAAATTAAAGTATGAAATAAATCCCTTGATTGTATAGTACCATATTGATATTAGTACACTTGAGTTGTATTGTATGTTTGTTTTCAAGATGGCACATTTTTCATTACAGTAGTGCGGTAATATAATTCAAGTAATATACAGCAGTGTGATAATGTTTACCGCTTACAATTTAGTCATTTTCCTTTTTTATATTTTGGAAATGTATTTAATCGAGGTGAGACATTTGACAGTAGACTAGGCAAAATGTAAAATTGCCCCCATGAAATGTCAAAATAAATATATTTGGAAATAATCCTATACATTGTACAGGAACATAATATGCAACGAATATGTATATCATTGCTCATTATTATAATTACATGATCTAAATGAATATGGTCTCGTCTTGCCTTTGGTTGTTAATATTTTGATTCAGGATTAATACACGGGTAGGCATGAAGTTAGCAATTTGTAAAAACTGAGTTAGAAACAAGAACACAGAATGAAATTGAGTGTACTACATACCCATGGTGATAAAAGTAGCTTTCAGTTTATGTGTCTTCATTTTGATACAGTTGTTTTCTGAATAGGAAGAAAAATATAAATGTTTTTGACAGGTCATATGAACCACTCTTAATGTGCAACGGTGGATTCCATTCAATGTAATGTCTAACTTGATAAGGAAATATATGCACTTGAACACATTTAAGTGTGCCTGACCAAGAGGTGTGAATAATTCTGCATTCAAGACATCTCAGTGAATAAAAGTTTTCGATACTTTTTCATGGATTAACTTGTGTAGAATAGAATAAAAAAATAAGGCAACAAAATACGGAGGCTTTGCAATTGTGTGTAAACATGGATTTATACACCCTAGTGAAATTATGCAGTAAATCCAGATTAGCATTGCATTTTTTCCATGAGAAATCATCCATTTACTGCATCACTTCAATCATGTTACTTCATAAAAGAGGATAAGTCATTTCAAGTGTTCGAACAGTCTGCCAGCGACCAGCAGTTCACTCTGAATCCTACGTATACATATTCTGTGAAAGCAATAGGTGTAGTTCATCAAAAAGTTATGTCTTTTTTTAAAAATATAATACCTAATACATCAAATAATATAGTAAAACCCACATTAGTGTTGCATTTTTACAAGAGAAATCTGCCTTTTACTGCCTAAAAAGCATATGCTATAATACAGCTGACAAATCCAATTTCCATATTTTTTCAAAGGGAAAGATGATAAATTGAAGATGGGAGTCATGTTTATGTCATTCATTCATTCATTATGACAGCACAAGACATGGCTACATGTTATTGTATTCTTATAAAGAAGACAGGAGGATAAATAATTATATGTAATATTCTCTCACATATAGCAATACTGTAAGGCTAATTCGTTATTTTGAAAGGATTGCACATCCATCCATCATGCGGATGAATGGACATCACTTACAGTGCCTTCAGAAAGTAGTCACACCTCTTTACTTTTTCCACATTTTGTTGTGTTACAGCCTGAATTTAAAATGGATTTTGTCACTGGCCTACACATAATACCCCATAATGCCAAATTGGAATTCTATTTTTAGGATTTTTTTACAAATTCATTAAAAATGAAAAGCTGTAAATTGCTTGAGTAAATAAGTATTCAACCTCTTTGTTATGCCAATCCTGAAATATGCTTTACAAGTCAAATAAGTTGCACGGACTCACTATGTGTGCAATAATAGTTTTTAACATGATTTTTGAATGCCTACTTCCTCTGTGTACCCCACACATACAATTATCTGTAAGGTCCCTCAGTCAAGCAGTGAATTTCAAATACAGATTAAACCACAAAGACTGGGAAGGTTTTCCTATGCCTTGCAAAGAAGGGCACTTATTGGTAAAAAACAAAAAAGCAGACATTGAATATCCTTTTTATCATGTTGACGTTTTAATTATACTTTGGATGGTGTATCAAAACACCCAGTCACTCAGTTGACGGAGAGAAGGGAAACCGCTCAGGGATATCAC
This sequence comes from Oncorhynchus clarkii lewisi, assembly GCF_045791955.1. NCBI lineage: Eukaryota > Metazoa > Chordata > Actinopteri > Salmoniformes > Salmonidae > Oncorhynchus > Oncorhynchus clarkii. Next base: position 42,295,621 of record NC_092164.1, read on the forward strand.
CATGAGGACAATGGAGACTTTAAAACAGCTAGAGAGTTTGTTGGCTGTGATAGGGAAAAACTGAGGCAGGATCAACAACATTGCAGATACTCCACAATACTAACCTAATTGACAGAGTGAAAAGAAGAAAGTCTGTATAGAATACAAATATTCCAAAGCAGGTATCCTGTATGCAACAAGGCACTAAAGTAATAATACAAAAAGAAAATGTGGCAAAGCAATTCACTTTTTGTCCTGAATACTAATTGCTATGTGGGGGGCAAATCCAAAACAACACACTACTGAGTACCACTCTCCATATTTTCAAGCATAATGGTGGCTGCATCATGTTATGGGTATGCTTGTAATTGTTAAGGAATGGGGAGTTATTCAAGATTTTTTTAAATCGGACTGGAACTAAGCACAGGCAAAATCCTAGAGGGGGACCTGGTTCAGTCGACTTTCCACCAGATACTGGGAGATGAATTCACCTTTCATCAACACAATAATCTAAAACACAAGGCCAAATCTACAGTGGAGTTGCTTACCAAAGAGACAGTTAATGTTCCTGAGCCGCCAAGTTACAGTTTTGACTTAAATATACTTGGAAATGTATGGCAAGGCCTAAAAATGGTTGTCTAGCAATAATCAATAACTAATTGGACAGAGCTCGAATAATTTTCAAAAGAATAATGGGCAAATGTTGCACAATCCAGGTGTGGAAAGCTCTTACAGACTTACCCAGAAAGACTCAAAGCTGTAATCGCTGCCAAAGGTGCTTCTACAAAGTATTTACTCAGGGGTGTGAATGCTAATGTAAATGAGGCTATAACACAGCAAAGTGTGGAATAAGTCAAGGGGTATGAATACTTTTTGAATGCACTGTAAATCCTGTAACCATTACTTCATAAAAGAGAAAGTAATTACAAGTTTTCAAATCGTCTGCCAACAATTCACTCTGAATCCTATACATATTCAGTGGCAGAATAGAAGTTGTAGTTTAGCAAAAGTGTAAAGGTGTTCACATATAACACATACATATTAACCATAATCTTCATAGTTTCAATGTTTTTGCTTACATGATCAATGTTGGATTTTGATTTATAAGAACATTTTACCTTGTAATATTTGTTTGTATTTCTATGTTTTTTACTGTGAGCAAATATATGTTTGTTTTAAATCAAAGCTTGTCCATGTATATATTTCATTATACAGTAAATGTTATTACTTACCTACAGCAAACACTTCAATGCAAGCCTCCGTTTTCTGTAATTTCTCCAAATATCAATTCAGGAAGGTTTTGGTTAATAACAATAAACAATCACAATATCTAGCTTATATCTACTTTAAAATCTCATTATCTGTCTAGTTATGTTAGCCATTTCAAGCCTACAAGTGAACTGTTCATATGCATACTGTCATGCCAATGCATTTCTAGTAGCTATTTATATTACTATAGGGCTGGTTTGACGCCACAAGTTGTTTGTCTTTCAGGTGATGTAATATTTTCGCAGGCACAAAAGACAATAAGATAAAGATGATGAAAAAAGGGAGGGACAATGGATGGGACAATGGACGGGCAGAGGAATGCATGTGAGTTGTATTTAGGTTAATAATGCTTTCATTTTTTTCCCAGTGACTGACGTGGTATGGAAAACTGGTTATGTGTTCTGACAAAATGTTTGGGGAGAGACAAAAGATTGTCTGAAATAAGGGAGGGGAAAAAGAAGGCCAGGTCTATCTGTTTGAGAGTAAAATAGCAGTATTGTTACCCCCAATTACTTATTGTATTGAAAATTAGTCCGGTGACAATATACATTTTCTATAGCCAGAAACTTGCTTTATTGCAATTAATCGACTTAACTTTTGAGCCATTCGTTTTATTTAGTCACAGGCCTACAGTAAGCAATCAGCTTTTTTCTATTTAACAGTCCACCACTCACACACCTGCTACTTCACATATCGTTTTACGTAACATATCTGTTTCTTTTGAAGGTAGATTCAGTTTATGAAACTCTAACAAAAAAAATGTTGAGAATCAATGTGATCAGCTGGTAACTATGATTGAGGGTCACAATGACCCCACATCGTGAGCCCAAAAATGGAGTAAATCATATTGGATTCCTGATTTCTGTTTTTATGGGGAGTTGGGCTTCATGAATGAATTAATACAAATAATATATTTGTATGGCAATTTTTTCCAGATGCTCAAATAATTTAACAATGATTACCTACACTGAAGAATGTTGACATCTAACCGTTCGTGTGTGCCTGCTGAAAAGCAAGGGGGAAAATGCATAAAAATAAAAAAAAAAGGAATTTCTGAACTTCAATTTTTTTGGTGTGCGACATACCCTTTATTTTTTGGACTTCACAGTTAATATATTTGGAGAAATTAATATAAATCTGTATCTTGTGGCTGAATTATTTATTTATTTAAAGACAGTATTTCAGCAGTTTACCACTCAGAACTTGTCAACAGTCTCATAAGCAGGACAATTGTCAAGTTCTGACCTTAGTTCCTTTGTTTTGTCTGTGTTTTAGTATGGTCAGGGCATGAGTTGGGGTGGGCAGTTTGTTTGTTTTTCTATGTGGGTTTTTGAGTTCGGCCTAGTATGGTTCTCAATCAGAGGCAGCTGTCAATTGTTGTCCCTGATTTAGAATCATACTTAAGTAGCCTGGGTTTCACTTTTGGTTTGTGGGTGTTTGTTTCCGTGTGAGTGTTTTGGGCCACACGGTACTGTTTCGTTTTGTTCACATCATTTATTGTTTTGTTCGAGTGTTCAGTTTGTTTATTAAAAAAGACATGAACACTTACCACGCTGCACCTTGGTCCTCACCTTCTTCCACCGATGACAACCCTTACAACAATGATCAATTTCTTTGCTGTAAATCAAAGGAAATGGAGAGTTGGACTGAGGAGGAGAAACAGGAAGGTGCTGAGGTTCTGTCCTCTGATGCTAACGCTGCTGCTCTTTGGACCAACTTTAGGCTCAGGAGTTGGTTTCTCTTGAACAGAAAGTTCCACTTGACGAAGAATGTCCTCTGTTGGTATGTTAATGTTAAACATTAACTCAACATGTCTAATTGTTACTGTCTCACGACTTCTTGAGTAATAAGGACTGTTGCCCTGGATAAATTTGTGTGCTTTTCAGTTATACTTGCTAGGTGTAAACACAACAGAGGTTTTAGAGAGTAGGTTTATCTTCAAAGATGTGATTTTCACAGAGACAGTGCTGGGACAGTGCGGCTCAACAATGTGAAAAGCCCCTTATAGATTGTACAACTTTAGCCTGGCCAAAATTGGTTTCAGAATCTAATACAAATACAGGATATTCCCTAAAACTTAACCAGTCAGGTGCATTTATAACCTTTATTTAAACTTTTGTACTATCAAAATTGTGCAGATGCATGCCTTTACACCTCTGTGAAGTGGATTATTTTCATAAAACGTCCATCCTGTTTATACGACGGATACTTGCCGTAAACTTAACTAACACATGTACTGGTAGAAGTGTATTCAGTTTAGAGAAAATCTATTGTCATCTTGCAGAGAGCAAAATCCCCAGTCAGAGCATGTTGGCAAGTAGTCTCGGTTGTCAGTGTTTTGACCAGTATTTTTTGGCACACATCCCAACTAACAATTTGCATTGACCCAATCATAACAACTTATATTTATCAGATGTGAATTGTACAACTTACTCTTGCACTTAACATTCTTTGAACTGTGATTTCATGTTTCTGATGATTTATTGTTGTCTTGGGTGTTGCTGTCCACCAATAACTCCACTGTTCTCTGACAAGTCACACCCTAAACGATCATGGTTGTTTAAATACGGGTCTGGTTTGTCATTCGATGACACATCAGAAGATGGCATGTTTTTTTTAGGAGTTGTATTACTCTCTGACGTCTCCGTGACGTCTCGTATGACGTTTAAAGGTGTTTGAGTTTCTTTTAGAATCTGTTCTATTGAACACACCTCTACATTCATAACAAGCAACATCCTCCTTGTTTTATGTTTGAATGCCATGGTACGACATGGTAAATGGTATTAGTGCTTAGTTTATATTGTCATTTAGTAGATGCTTTTATCGAAAGCAACATACAGTAGAGCATGCATACATTTTTGTGTGGCTGATTCCTGAGGGAACCAAACACACAACCCTGGCATTGCAAGCGCTGCACTCTACATAATGGCACATAATGGCCCTTTGAAAACTTTTAATGCTGGTTTTCATCAATTCAGACATGTAAGATTTTATTTTCAAAGTATTTGGACCGAGTCTATACGGTGAGCTCAAAAGTATTGGGACAGTGAAAATGTTGTTGTTTTGGCTCTGTGCTCCAGCACTTTGGATTTCAAATGATACAATGACTATCAGGTTAGTGCAGATTGTCACCTTTACTTTGAGGGTATTATCATCCATATCATTTGAACCGTTTAGAAATTACAGCATTTTTGTACAGCCCCCCCCCCCCCCCCCCCCTTTGGTTAGAATTGTAATAATTTTAGAAAAGTTAAATGTATATGTATATTATACATTTGATACATTACTACATTTATAGCATGGTTACAGAGGAGTGCTCATCTTATGACTCCTTCTGATCGTGGACTTCAGGAAAAGGCAGAGGGAGTACCCCCCTATCCATATCAATGGGACCGCAGTCGAGAAGGTGGAAAACTTCAATTTTCTCGGCATACACATTTTTATTTGATTTATTCCACCTTTCTTTAACCAGGTAGGCAAGTTGAGAACAAGTTCTCATTTACAACTGCGACATGGCCGAGATAAAGCAAAGCAGTTCGACACATACAATAACACAGAGTTACACATGGAATAAACAAACAAACAGTCAATAATACAGTAGAAAAAAACAAAAGTCTATATACAGTGACTGCAAATGAGGTAAGATAAGAGAGGTAAGGCAATAAATAGGCCATGGTAGGGAAGTATATAGCAATTAAACACTGGAATGGTAGATGTGCAGAAGATTCATGTGCAAGTAGAGATACTGGGGTGCAAAGAAGCAAGACAAATAAATAAATACAGTATGGTGATGAGGTAGTTGTATGGGCTGTTTACAGACGGGCTATGTACAGGTGCAGTGAACTGTGAGCTGCTCTGACAGCTGGTGCTTAAAGCTAGTGAGGGAGATATGAGTTTCCAGCTTCAGTGATTTTTGCAGTTCGTTCCAGTCATTGGTAGCTGAGAACTGAAAGGAGAGGCGGCCAAAGGAGGAATTAGCTTTGGGGGTGACCAGTGAGATATACCTGCTGGAGCTCGTGCTACGGGTGGGTGATGCTATGGTGACCAGTGAGCTGAGATAAGGCGGGGTTTTACCTAGTAGAGACTTGTAGATGATCGGGAGCCAGTGGGTTTGGCGACGAGTATGAAGCGTGGGCCAGCCAACGAGAGCATACAGGTCGCAGTGGTGGGTAGTATATGGGGCTTTGTTGACAAAACGGATGGCACTGTGATAGACTGCATCCAATTTGTTGAGTAGAGTGTTGGAGGCAATTTTATAGATGACATCGCCGAAGTCGAGGATCGGTAGGATGGTCAATTTTACGAGGGTATGTTTGGCAGTGTCACACCCTAAAAGGTCAGAGCGTGACTAGGGGGTGTTCTAGTCTTGAATTTCTATGTTGGTGTGAGTATGGTTCCCAATTGGAGGCTGCTGATGATCATATTTAGTGTGGTCCTTTTCCCACCTGCATTTGTGGGATATTGTTTCGTTATGGTTTAGTGCTATGTGTGCTACGCACTTCACGTTCGTTTATTCTTTGTTGTTTTTTGAAGGTTCACTTTAATAAATATGTGGATCTCTATTCACGCTGCACCTTGGTCCGCTCATTATGTATACGACGAACGTCATGAGTGAAGGATGAGCATGAGTGAAGGATGCTTTGTTGCGAAATAGGAAGCCAATTCTAGATTTAATTTTGGATTGGAGATGCTAATGTGAGTCTGGAAGGAGAGTTTACAGTCTAGCCAGACACTTAGGTATTTGTAGTTGTCCACATATTCAGAACAAATCAGAACCGTCCAGAGTAGTGATGCTGGACGGGCGGACAGGTGCAGGCAGTGATCGGTTGAAAAGCATGCATTTAGTTTTTCTTGCATTTAAGAGCAGTTGGAGGCCTAGGCCGAGGATAGTTTGGAAAGAGGAATGTGGGCGGCTTTTGAAAACTGATCGACCACACTGCAGTGTTGCCCTCAGACAGGTGGAGACCCGTGAATAAATCCAGGGATATATGGGATGGTGACGGACAGGCAGTTGTTGAAGACCAGCATGAACTTGCTGAGGAGTCTGGTTCTGTGCACAGACTGTGCAGGCGGCGACAAATGCAACAACATCCGGAACCATAGTAGGCCACCAAAAGTGTTGTCGCACGAAGGCCAGGGTCTGACGAGAGCCCGGGTGACAGGCAAGCCTGGAGGAATAGGCCCACTCCAGGACCGCGGAGCGGACAGCGTCAGGCACACATCCGAGACAGGGCAACCCGGCTTGATGTTCTCGGACCCTGGCCGGTAGAATAAGTAAAAGTTGAACCGGGTAAACAGCATGGCCCATCTCGCGTAACTGAAGTTGAGGCTCTTGGCAGTAAAGGAGATACTCCAGGTTTTTGTGGTCGGTCCACACAACGAACAGATGTTCCACCCTGTCTAGCTAGTGCCTCTATTCCTCCAATGCCAACTTTACTGCGAGAAGCTCCCGATTCCCCACATCGTAATTCCTCTCCCCTGGCATTGAGGCAGTGGGAGAAGAAGGTGCTGGGATGTAGCTTAAACCTGTTATGGCTGCAATCCCAATATCGGAATCGATATGACAACTACCAGTGAAAATAGAAGGCGCCAAATTCAAACCACAGAAATCTGTGAAATTACAATTCCTAAAACATACATGTGTCTTATATCATTTTAATGCTATTATCGTTGTTAATCCCACCAAAGTGTCCGATTTCAAATAGGCTTTTCAGCGAAAGCACTACAAACGATTATGTTAGGTCTCCACCAAACCACAATAAACACAGCCATTTTCCAGCAAAATATAGCATAAAGATAAAATGAATCACTAACCTTGAATTATCTTCATCAGATGACACTCATAGGATTTCATGTTACACAAAACATGCATGTTTTGTTTGATAAAGTTGATATTTATATCCAAACATCTGAGTTTACATTGGCACGTTAAGTTCAGTAGTTCCAAAACATCCGGTGATTTTGCAGAGAGCCTCATCAATTTACAGAAAGTCATCATAAATGTTGATGAAAATACAAGTTATACACATGGAATTATAGATATACCTCTCCTTAATGCAACCGTAGTGTCAGATTTTAAAAGAACTTTACGGAAAAAGTAACGCATGCAATAACCTGAGACGGCGCTCAAAAGCAAAAACACCACAGCCGCAAAGATGGCGTCAACATAAACAAGAAATTACATGATACATGTTCCCTTACCTTTGATGATCTACATCAGAAAGCACTCCAGGAATCCCAGGTCCACAATAAATGTTTGTTTTGTTCGAAAATGTCTGTTATTTATGTCCAAATACCTTCTTTTGTTAGCGTGTTTGGTATACATATCCAAACGCTATTTCTGGTCAGCATTATATCGGACAAAAACTTCAAAAAGTTATATTACCGGTCGAAGAAACATTTCAAACTAAGCACAGAATCAATCGTTAGGATGCTTTTAACATATAGCTTCAATAAAGTTCCAACCAGAGTATTTCTTCTTGTCTTCGTGAGCAATGGAACGCAAGTGACTACCATGAGGAAAAAGCGCAATCACAAAATGGTTGCTTGATGGACCTCTGATATATTCTACTCTCATTCACTCCCACAACAACATAGAGGCCTCATTATAATTTCTATTGATGGTTGACATCTAGTGGAACCCCTAGGCAGTGCAACATCATTCATATATCAAGGGGATTTCATTGGTGAACAAGCTCAGATTTCTGACTTCCTGTTTTGATTTCAACTCAGGATTTTGCCTGCCAATAGGAGTTCTGTTATACTCACAGACATCATTCAAACAGTTTTAGAAACTTTAGAGTGTTTTCTATCCAATACTGATAATAAAATGTATATATTAGAAACTGAGACTGAGGAGCAGGCCATTTACTTTAGGCACCTTTTTCATCCAAGCTCCTCAATACTGCCCCCCAGCCATAAAACGTTAAGGTCCAGGGCAGAACATTGGGACAGAACAGCCCCCACTCCGACATCCGAAGCATTGGCCTCCACAATGAACTGACGGGAAGGGTCAGGATGAACCAGGATAGGAGCAGCGGTGAAGCTGTGTTGTAGGTTCCGGAACGCCCGGTCAGCAGCAGAGGACCGCGTGAACAGAACCTTGGTAGTGGTGAGAGCAGACAGAGGGGAGGCCAGGCTGCTGTAACCCCTGATAAAGCGGAAATAAAATCCCAGGAAGCATTGTAGCTGCATCCTGGACGTAGGCTGAAGCCAATCCACCCCCTCTCTCAACTGCTCGGGATCCATCTGGACATTCCCAGCAGAGATGATGTAGCCCAGAAAGAGAATGGTGGAGCGATGGAACTCACTTTTCCTCCTTAACAAACAACTGGTTCTCCAGAAGGTGCTGGAGAAGCTGTCGGATGTGGAGCATGTGTTCTTCGGCGGAGAGGGAGAAGACGAGGATGTCATCAATGTAGACGAAGAAGAACCAGTTTAACATGTCGCAGAACATCATTCACCACTTTACCGGGCAAAGGGCACAAAATGACCAAAAGTCCCACAATATAGACATCTCCTTGTGTTGATCCTGTGTTGCCGTTCCGCTGGCGATAGCCTAGCTCTACCCAGTTGCATAGGCTCGGGAAACAGTGCCTCGGCCGTCTTCGGTGACTCTCGAGGAAGGTCAGGAAACCTCGGATGCTCTCGGCAACGGGACCGTCAGGGATGTTGGGTTCACCTTGGGGTCATGATAGGGGCTGTACCAAATGTTTGATGTATTATAATAATTGATTATGCTTATGTTGTATTAATAGAAGGGGAAGGGTTATAAGACCCCTCCCCCTTACATTTATAGGGTCCTAGAGTACAGATTAACAATATATAAACATGCATTATAAGGTTTAAAGTTGTTCCACAGTACTTTTCTAGTCTCTGCTTCTTATAAAAAACGGTCTGAGAGATGTGTGAGTTATGGCAGTCAAAACAGATCGTCTGTGAAAATGCGCCTCAAATATAAAAATAAATAAATATGCATAGACACAGAACCCTGCAGGGGAGTGAAAGAGATAAAAGACTAGGCAGACATACCACTATAAATCAACTAGGGCAGTGGACATTTACTTCTGAGCCTTTAGATAACACTGGAACTAGTGTCTGTATAGCTGTGAATGCATGGGTTTGGTCTCATGAGTAGAAGGTAATGACGTAGGCAGTGACATCACTAGGGGTTGACTGCAAGCATAATAAAACAACTTGGACCCTTTCATATTTTGCAGAACTTACTCGGAAACATGCGTGCTATGTTCCCGTTGTCAACTTATGTCTGCAATTGCATTAATAAAGGTTTAATTGATTTACATAAAGATATTGTCTAATTGCTGATTTCACCAATGAGCCTATGATTGACAAGGAACAAGGAACGAACCCCAACATTTGGTGAGCTTGCCAGGAGTGAGTGTCCACCGCGGTTGGAGGAGATTTCACACCATGGTGCCAGAGCTCCAAATTAAACAAGGTAAGCAGACACCTGTATAATCTAAGTCTGTAATTCATTGGCATTCACTGGTGTGGTTTCCCTCTAACAAGTAAGTGGCACCTCACTCACTCTAAAATATATACATACGCTTTGAATATGACATAGTCGTATTGTAGACTGGAGAAAATACATAACGTGCTATTGGTGAAATGCATGATGTCAATATAGGATGAAAAGTGAATGATTGTTTTTTTTACATTTTATTTGTATAGGTAATTCAGCGACAATTACCCAAAAACTAGTTGGCAAAGGTGATTCAGCGTTAATCATCTAATTTTATTTGTTGATGTAATTAATAAAGCTTTGATTGATTTACATAAAGATATTGTCTGATTGCTTATTTCACCAATGAGCCTATGATTGACAAGGAACAAGGAATGAACCCCAACAGGCACTTCCGGGATGACTCGGAGGCGAGGTGGAATCCCTGGACTTGCGAGCGAAATTTAATTTCCTCTCCATCTGTCGTTCCCGCAATCGCCCATCGATGCAGATGGTATGTAAGATCAACATACTGACTCAACTCCAGCCACTTTAATAATGGAAATTGATGTAAAAACTGTATCACCAGCCACTTTAAACAATGCCACTTAATATAATGTTTACATACCCTACATTACCCATCTCATATGTATATGTATATACTGTACTCTATATCATCTACTGGATCTTTATGTAATACATGTATCACTAGCCACTTTAAACTATGCCACTTTGTTTACATACCCTACATTACTCATCTCATCTCATCTCATCTCATCTCATGTATATACTGTACTCGATACCATCTACTGCGTCTTGCCTGTGCCATTCTGTACCATCACTCATTCATATATCTTTATGTACATATTCTTTATCCCTTTACACTTGTGTGTATATGGTAGTAGTTTTGGAATTGTTAGGTTAGATTACTCGTTGGTTATTACTGCATTGTCGGAAATAGAAGCACAAGCATTTCGCTACACTCGCATTAACATCTGCTAACCATGTGTATGTGACAAATACAATTTAATTTGACACTTGAAGTGACCCTTGTTCTGAACAGGGCTACTTCTTCATTACACAAAGGAAAAACCTCAACCAATTTCTAAAGACTGTTGGCATCCAGTGGAAGAAGTAGGAACTGCAAGAAGGTCCCGTAGAAATCTGGATTCCCAATGAAAAACATTGAAAAGAGAGTGACCTCAAACAAACAAAAAATCTGAATGGTTTGTCCTCGGAGTTTCGCCTGCTAAATAAGTTATGTTAAACTCACAGACATGATTCAAACAGTTGTAGAAGCTTCAGAGTGTTTTCCATCCAAATATAGTAATAATATGCATATCTTATCTTCTGGGGATGAGTAGCAGGCAGTTGAATTTGGGCATGCGTTTCATCCGGACGTGAAAATACTGCCCCCTGTCACCAATAAGTTAAAGCATTCTGGGGAGGTAAACGGGGCTCCCGGGAAGGTGGAGTGGGCGGTGGGCGGCGCTGCTAACCACTGAGTTACTGAGCGGCGGTGTGGTTACCACTACGGCAGGCTGCCCCCCAGAAAACCAGTGTAATTGCTCCAGCAGCACGTCCAAAGTCCGGTCATGGCGCTCAGCCAACGTTTGGACCCCCTCCATAAGACCACGAAGCAATTCTTTGTGCCTAACAATGGAGGCTCCTTGGGAGGAGATGGCGTTGCGCATTTGGCCCGGGTCAGCTGGGCCAGTCATGGCCCGTTTGTACTATCAGGTATGAAGGTAAGACCCAGATGCGGACAACGTCAAATTAACAATGGTTTAATAATAATAATAATAATAATAATAATAATAATAATAATAATAATACAACATGGCCAGGCAATAGACAGGTCAAGGCAGGCAGGGGTCAGTAAACCAGAGGTGGGGCAACGGTACTGGACGGCAGGCAGACTCAGGGTCTGGGTAGGCAGAGGTCAACAATCCAGAGGCGCGGCAAAGGTCGGCAGGCAGGGTCAGGGGTAGGCAGAGAGGTTAGGCAGGAGTCAGGACAGGCAAGGATCTAAACCAGGAGGGTGAGGAAAAAGAGAGACTGGGAAAATCAGGAGCTGAGGCAAAAACACTGGTTGACTTGACAAACAAGACAAACTGGCAACAGACAAACAGAGAACACATGTATAAATACACAGGGGATAATGAGGAAGATGGGCGACACCTGGAGGGGTTGGAGACAATCGCAAAGACAGGTGAAACAGATCGGGGTGTGACAACACTGGGTGCAATATGGATCAAGATACATACCTCCATCAAAGTTTAACAACTATTTGGTTGGATGCTGCGTGACCATGTGTGACCATGTGACCAAGTTTGAGGTCACTTAGAAATGTCCTTGTTTTTGAAATAACAGCACATTAAAATAACATCAAATTGATCAGAAATACAGTGGAGACATGTTAATGTTGTATATAACTATTGTAGCTGGAAAAGGCAGTTTTTTATGGAATATCTAGGCATACAAAGGCTCATTATCAGCAACCATCACTCCTGTGTTCCAATGGCACGTTGTGTTAGCCTTTTAAATGATAAACTTGGATTTGCCAATTGATCATTAGATCATTAGAAAACCCTCATGTTAGCACAGCTGAAAACTGTTGTTCTGATTAAAACAGCAATAAAACTGGCCTTCTTTACCCTAGTTGAGTATCTGGAGCATCAGTATTTGTGGGTTCGATTACAGGCTCAAAATGGCTTGAAACAAAGAACTTTCTTCTGAAACTCATCAGTCTATTCTTGTTCTGAGAAATGAAGGCGATTCCATGTGAAAAATTGCCAAGAAACTGAAGATCTCATACAACGCTGTGTACTACTCCCTACACAGAACAAACTGAGTGGGAGGCCCAGGTGCACAAATGAGCGAGAGGACAAGTACATTAGTGTCTCTAGTTTGAGAAACAGATGCCTCACAAGTCCTCAACTGTCAGCTTCACTAAATAGTACCCGCAAACAAATCAGAAACTTCTAAAGCCGTGACATAATTTTCAGAAAATTTCCAAGCTGTTTAAATGCACAATCAACTTAGTGTATGTAAACTTCTGACCCACTGGAATTGTGATACAGTGAATTATAAGTGAAATAATCTGTCTGTAAACAATTGTTGGAAAAACGGTAAAACTGTAGCTGGTTAACAGGAAATTTGTGGAGTGGTTGAAAAACAAGTTTCCGACTTCAACTGTATTTATACAGTACTAGTCAAACGTTTGGAGACACCTACTCATTCAAGGGTGTTTCTTTATTTGTACTATTTTCTACACTGTATAATAATAGTGAAGTCATCAAAACTTAGAAATAACATATATGGAATCATATAGTAACCAAAAAAGTGTTAAATAAGTCAAAATATGTTTTATATTTGAGATTCCTTAAAGTAACCACCCTTTGCCTTGATGACAGTTTCGCACATTCTTGGCATTCTCTCAGCCAGCGTCATGAGGAAGTCACCTGGAATGCATTTCAATTAACAGGTGTGCCTTTTTAAAAGTTCATTTGTGGAATTGCATTCCTTCCTAATGCGTTTCAGCCAGTCAGTTAAGTTGTGACAAGGAAGGAGTGGTATACAGAATATAGCCCTATTTGGTAAAAGACCAAGTCCATATTATGGCAAGAACAGCTCAACTAAGCAAAGAGAAATGACAGTCCATCTTTATTTAAAAACATGAAGGTCAGTCAATGAGGAAAATATCAAGAACTTTTACATTTTCTTCAACTGCAGTCTCAAAACCATCTAGCACTATAATGAAACTGGCTCTCATGAGGACCACCACATGAAAGGAAGACCCAGAGTTACCTCTGCTGCAGAGGATGTTCATTAGAGTTACCAGCCTCAGAAATTGCAGCCCAAATAAATGCTTCACAGCGTTCAAGTAACAGATACATCACAACTTCAACTGTTCAGAGGAGACTGCGTTTATCAAAACTTCACGGTCGAAACCACTACTAAAGGACACCAATAAGAAGAAGAGTCTAGCTTGGGCCATGAAAGACGAGCAATGGACATTAGACCGGTGAAAATCTGTCCTTTGGTCTGATGTGTCCAAATTTGAGATATTTGGTTTCAACTGCCGGGTCTTTGTGAGACGCAGAATAGATGAACAGATTATCTCCAGTGTGGGGGTGCTTTGGTGGTGACAGGGTCTGCGATTTATTTATAATTCAAGGCACACTTAACCCGCATTGCTACCACATCATTCTGCAGGGGTGTTGTGTTCATGGGAAACACTGTTTCGTCACTGCACTTTCTCCATCAATAGTTCCAACATGCCCATCATCTCATCTGGCTGCTGCTGTGCATGTTGAACCAAGGCGGGAGTTACGGAAGTATATGGAATGTGATACTGTTGACTTTGAGTAGGAGCAGGAGCAAAAGAGGAGTGGGAGGCATGACGTTTTTCATTGTTAAATTGGTTGTGTGACACTGGGACATTGTCGTGCAGAGCAGTGACATGGCTCTTTGTTTGTTTGACGCTGCTTTGTTTCATTAAGGCTCTCTGCTCCCTCTGGTGCTTGTTTATCCTCACCTGAACGTCTCTGGAGCACCACTCATGAAGTGCTTTGCAGCTGAACCTTAGGATCGTAAACCCTCATCAGCTAAATCCGCTGCTTCGTTGAGCCTGATCCAGTAGACTACCGGATCCTCCCTTAGTTTGGGCTTCGTTGAGTAGAAATCTTCAATTGGGTGACATCATGAAGTGTCAATAAAATAAGAGGATATTATAGATTAGATTTGAGTTCTGTTTCACATCCAATGACTCGTCACTCCTCAAGCCTATCTTCACTACATCCCTAGCTTTTCCCATCAACCTGCTAATGATCTCTTCTGCTTGATCAGGCACCTCACATCTTTGGTTTTTCAAATAGTCTGTTGTCAGATCAACCCACTCTTGTACTGTGTACTTGTCAGAGCTGTCACCTCTGAACACTCTGGGTTCTCTCTCGGACTTGACGTGGAATGTCACATGTGGAACTGGTGGAACTTCATGTCTTACTGAATCGGTTGCTGACGTTTCTCTTCGTGGTGTACTGTGGAACTCAGCACTCGCATCTATGGCTCCTGCTGACGTCAATCTGGCTACTATGGAGTCACCTATCTGCACTCTAAACTGGCCTACCATGTCAATAAGGTGTAGTATGGCATCTGTATCGCTACTGGGTGTGGACGTGTGTAAACCTCCTCTCAAAAACAGAGCCATAGGAAAAAAAAACATGGCTCTGACCTCACCCCGCACTCCTAACACTATCAGCTAGTGACTGATATAGCCCCACGCCACGATTTTATCACTCACATACATTTTATCACCAATTTTTAAGACTACTCAATTATCTATGGCCTGTTAACTCTCTAATTTTTAGACTTAAATAGACTACATCCTAATATCTCTCTCCGATTATTTGATTTCAGAACCATGGACATCTACCGAAAGAAAACATCACTGACTGCAATGCACCACCACAGCAGAGGAAAGATTTGTAAATTTGTAAATAAACTAAATTCGTTAAGGCTTGGTCATTGAAAGAAAGCTTATTTTACACTTGTCCAGTGAAACGAGGCCCGCCATGCATTTATGAAAGCACTTGTTTCCAAAACTCAAATTAACTCCCTCTTTTTTACAGTTCGACAAGAATATTAAATTATGTTAAATAAAAGTTTTATTAGTAAAAACTTTGTTTTCTACTGTAGGCAGCTGGCTGCATAGTGATTGCAATATTGCAACTCTCCGATGCAGAGGTTAAAGTAAAATGCTTTTTTGCCGTGTAAGGGATCTTCTACATGTGAACTACAATTTTCTATGGGCTTAATCATCCAATTACATATAGAATTGGAGCCTATTTCTTTCTATTCAAAAACGTGGTAAGCCTACCTGTTTGACAAACACAATTATGCTATCTATAGATGTCGGTATAACAAAATCCTCCAATACTGTCGCATGCACTCTTTCAATACCTCCGTGTCTGGGAAGGGCTTGTGTTTGGGCTCAAATTGAGTGAGGGTATCCCTATACTGAGACGGTTGAAACTAATGTGCGCTAAAGTGCGCTAATGTGACTAGAATGACAGGGTTAATAGGATACCTATATACCTATATTTTGAAATAAATACATAAAAAGTATGCAGATTATATAAAGCGTTGTACAACAATGATTAACTCCATGATGCCGTGTGTTAGGAACAAACTTTAAAATTCCCGTGAAAGACATATGGGGATGATTCCTCTCTCTGACATTCTGAAGCTGAGCTGCAGCCTATAATATTCAAGGAGAATTGCTATTGCTATTGCTTTTCACTTTCTGAAAAGAGAAGATGTTTGTTTAATCCCAGGCAGCTTTTAGGGAAGCACCTCTGTTGTGTGGGTTATGCAATGGAGGAGTAGCCAGCAGTTGAAGCTGACCACTAATGCTTCCTGTCCATGTATTTTTTTTGGATTTTCAGGCTAAGTAGTCAGCAGTTGATTACCCTTACATATTGGTAAAGGGTAACTCTATAGTAGTGGACCTCAAGTAATAGTCCTAGCTACAGCATGTTGCACACTAGGTGATTCACATGATTTCATTATGTCTCATTGCTTTGTCTCGTGCCATCTTTGACCATTCATATTCAATCAGCAGGACCCTTCTTCATCACAACACAACTATTTTAATCGCCTTACTAAATGATATTCTATTCACAGCATATGCTCGCAGCCCTCAGACAAGGCAGTTTCCCTCCACATTACCATTTTCTCAAGCTGTCTTCTTACTGATTTTACATGGCTTTCTTCTAATGGCGTGTGCAAAACTCCTATCACTTTTATTCCTTCATATGACATAGGTTTTTCTGATCTGGTCTTTTCACTTAATCACTATAGCCTCACTCTTAAGCGTGCTAAATCGTGGCATTCTAAATAATGTTACTTATACACAATACTCTATGCCAGGTATTCCCAAACGCAATGCCATCGGGGGTACGCCAAATAAAAATGTGATTCACATAAATATATATATTATTATAATTCCCTTTCCTTCACATTTTCAAACAGTCCATTTATATTTTCCAACTGGGCTATACATTTGGGTGAGTTTTTTTTTCTCATCTGAGTAGTGTCACGACTCCTACCGAAGGTGGCTCCCCTTCCTGTTCAGGTGGCAATCAGTGGTCATCGTCACCGGCCTACTAGCTGCCACTGATTCTTTCCTCCCCCTCCTTGTCTGTTTATTGGTTACACCTGTTATGTATTGTGGTGATTAGTTGGGCTTTATTAGCCAGCTGGCCCACCTGTTCTTTGTGCAGGATTGTTTGTGTGACATTTGTGCAGGTTTGAGACGAGCGTGTTTTTTCCTGTTCATGGGTTTTTCTGGACTGTTTTAGTCCACATGTTTGAGGCATTTGTTTTTGTGAGCGCCCAGTGTTTCGTGGGGTGGCCTATGTTCGCCGTGTGTGCATTAAAGAGCACTACCTTGAACTCCTCTGTTTCCCGCGCCTGACTTCGCACCCACTACACCCAGATCGTTACAAGTAGCCTTGTTTCACTGCCAAAAATCTAGTGTTCAGTGAAATAACAACACAATGTCAAATACAGGGAGCCTAGATAAATAATTAACATCCAATCACATTAACTGTTACTCTCTCGTGGGAATTACACCGTATGTAGCCAAACGTAGCTGCTGCTCATGTTGGTATCTGTACTGATGGTGCAAAAGCCATGATAGGGATGCATAGTGGAGTGGTAACGCACATGCAAGCAGTTGCTCCCGACGCCACTTGGGTACACTGCATTATCCACCGAGAGGCTCTTGCTGCCAAGGGAATGCCTGGTAGCTTGAAAGATGTTTTGGACACTACAGTAAAAATGGTTAACTTTGTTAAAGCAAGGCCACTGAACTCTCGTGTATTTTCTGCAATATGCAATGATATGGGCATGTAACACTTTTACAACCTACAGAAGTGCGCTGGTTATCAAGGGGCAAAGTATTGACACATTTTTTTTTTATTGAGAGACGAGCTTAAAGTTTTCTTTACTAACCATAGTGTTACTTGTCTGACCGCTTGCATGATGATGAGTTTCTCACACGACTGGCCTATCTGGGTGATGTTTTTTCTCACCTGAATGATCTGAATCTAGGATTACAGGGACTCTCCCCGCAACTATATTCAATGTGCGGGACAAAATTGAGGCTAGGATGTTTGTGGGAAATGATTTAAGACTGAGACTCTCTCCAATACAACCCAACATTGCAGATTTATGTGCATCCTTTCAAGCACACCTTTCTTGTGAGTTATTCATAATTTTCGATGAACAAATACGTTTTATACAGTATGTAAAATGGTTAAATAAAGAGCAAAAGTATTGATTATTATTATATTATTATTTGTGCCCTGGTCCTATAAGAGCTCTTTGTCACTTCCCACGAGCTGGGTTGTGACACTCATTCTTATGTTTAATAAATCTATCGTATAGTGTGTGCGGCAGAATTACAATGATGGCAAAAAAAAACATTTGAGAGTGCGCTGAACATGGTGCTAGAGAGGGTACGCAGCTGGAGGTTGAATGTTTGAAGAGGGTACGCAGCTGGAGGTTGAATGTTTGAAGAGGGTACGCAGCTGGAGGTTGAATGTTTGAAGGGGTACGGGACTATAAAAAGTATGTTAATACAGTTACACTTTTAAAAAGTATTCATACCCCTTGACTTACAGCATTTCATTTTTTTTGTTACAGGCTGAATAAAAAAATAATAAAAATGAACCCATCTGCACAAAATAAAAAAGTGATTTTTTGGGGGGAAACTTTGCCAAATGTATTGAAAATGAAATAGTCAATACATATTAGAATCACTTATGACAACAATTCTTGCTGTAAGATCTTTGCACACCTGGATGGTACAATATTATTATTTTTTTAATTCTTCAAGCTCTGTCAAGGTGGATGTTGATCAATGCCAGACAGCCATTTTCAAGTCTTGCCATAGATTTTCAAGCCGATTTAAGTCAAAACTGTCACTCTGGAACATTCAATGTCATCTTGATAAGCAACTCCAGTGTATATTTGGTCTTGTAATTTAGGTTTTTGTTGTGCTGAAAGGTGTATTTGTCTCCCATTTTGCCCGTGCTTAGCTCTTGTCCTTTTTGATGACAAGCATACCCATAACATGATGCAGCCACTACCATGCTTGAAAATATGAATAGCGGTTCTTAGTCGTGTGGTGTTGGAATTGCCACAAACATAATGTCCTGAATACAAAGTGTTAAGTTAATTTCTTTGCCACATTTTTGTAGTTTTACTTTAGTGCCTTATTGCAACTAGGATGCATAAAGTCACCATTGGCCTCATGGTGAAATCTCATGAGTTTCCTTCCTCTCCGGCAACTGAGTTAGGAAGGATGCATGTAATTTTAGTGACTGGGTGTATTGATACACCATACAAAGTGTACTTAATAACTTCATCATGCTCAAAGGGATATTCAATGTCTGCTTTTTTATTTTATTTCTACCCATTTACCAATACTAAGTGCCCTTCCTGGCGAGGCGTTGGAAAACCTCCCTGGTCTTTGTGGTTGAATATGTTTGAAATTCACTGCTCAACTGAGGGACCTTAGAGAAAAGTGTATGTGTGGGGTACAGAGTTGAAGTAATCATTCAAAAATAATGTTAGTCATGTCATGGAAAAATACAGTCAATCATATATCTCAAATACCGGAGCCTGTGAGATCAAATGGACTTTTATTACAACATAATAAATTCCGAGCTGGTTCATGAAATCAACTATTTTCCAGTCTTGGCACATACCTCTTATACATTTTTCCTCCTTACGTCACACTCATAGTAACTCCTCTTATTGACTCATCCCCTCTGGTATTTAACCACCATCGTCTTATTGCCTCATTTTTGTTTGTTTTCATATTAGGGCATGGAAACTGTAGTGCCTCAGCAATAGTTAAAAAAAGACAGACATGTTCTCGCCTTAAGACGGGTGCATGCATGTGGGGCCATAGCAACAGTCCTTGGCACTCTGGAAAAGACGCAAAAGGTGTAACCATAGCAAAAGTACATAGTAGGCCATGACAGTTACAGGAATAACCAGTCATGTCCAACCCCAGACAGGTGCATGTCTAATGGCACATATAAAGTGCAACCATCTTACTAGCTCTTCTGCAATTAATAATTAACACATTGTCCGGAAATATCTCAATAGTCACTATTATTGTGAACATAGTGAGTCCATGCAATTTATTATGTGACTTGTTAAGCAAATACTTATTGACTCAAGACGTTTAATTGACTCAGCTTTTCATTTTTTATTAATTTGTAAACATTCCTAAAAAAAACTCATTCCACTTCGACATATAATTGGGACATATAATTGGGTATTGTGTGTAGGCCAATAACACAAAATCAGTTACATAATTACTATGTTTTTATTTATTGCTCTAACACAGCAAAATGTGGAAAAAATAAAGGGGTATGAACACGTTCTGAAGGGACTGTATATCAGTTCACTGGTCACAATGGCAACACCCACCCGTAGCACGCGCTCCAACACCTCATTTGGCCGCCTTTCCTTCCAGTTCTCTGCTGCCTGTGACTGGAAGGAATTGCAAAAATCACTTAACCACCATGTCTTCAGCTGAAATCGCTGAAGTTGGAGACTTATCTACCTCACCAACTTTAAACATCTGCTATCTGAGCAGCTAACCGATCGCTGCATCTGTACATAGTCCATCGGTAAATAGCCCACCCAATTTACCTGCCTCATCCCCATACTGTTTTTATTTATTTACTTTTCTGCTCTTTTGCACACCAGTATCTCTACCTGCACATGACCATCTGATAATTTATCACTCCAGTATTAATCTGCAAAATTGTAATTATTCGCCTACCTCCTCATGCCTTTTGCCCACAATGTTTTTTATTTATTTTTATTTATTTCACCTTTATTTAACCAGGTAGGCAAGTTGAGAACAAGTTCTCATTTACAATTGCGACCTGGCCAAGATAAAGCAAAGCAGTTTGACACATACAACGACACAGAGTTAGACATGGAGTAAAACAAACATACAGTCAATAATACAGTATAAACAAGTCTATATACGATGTGAGCAAATGAGGTGAGATAAGGGAGGTAAAGGCAAAAAGGCCATGGTGGCAAAGTAGATACAATATAGCAAGTAAAACACTGGAATGGTAGATTTGCAATGGGAGAATGTGCAAAGTAGAAATACAAATAATGGGGGTGCAAAGGAGCAAAATAAATAAATAAATGAAATACAGTAGGGAAAGAGGTAGTTGTTTGGGCTAAATTATAGGTGGGCTATGTACAGGTGCAGTAATCTGTGAGCTGCTCTGACAGTTGGTGCTTAAAGCTAGTGAGGGAGATAAGTGTTTCCAGTTTCAGAGATTTTTGTAGTTCATTCCAGTCATTGGCAGCAGAGAACTGGAAGGAGAGGCGGCCAAAGAAAGAATTGGTTTTGGGGGTGACTAGAGAGATATACCTGCTGGAGCGTGTGCTACAGGTGGGAGATGCAATGGTTACCAGCGAGCTGAGATAAGGGGGGACTTTACCTAGCAGGGTCTTGTAGATGACATGGAGCCAGTGGGTTTGGCGACGAGTATGAAGCGAGGGCCAGCCAACGAGAGCGTACAGGTCGCAATGGTGGGTAGTATATGGGGCTTTGGTGACAAAACGGATTGCACTGTGATAGACTGCATCCAATTTGTTGAGTAGGGTATTGGAGGCTATTTTGTAAATGACATCGCCAAAGTCGAGGATTGGTAGGATGGTCAGTTTTACAAGGGTATGTTTGGCAGCATGAGTGAAGGATGCTTTGTTGCGAAATAGGAAGCCAATTCTAGATTTAACTTTGGATTGGAGATGTTTGATATGGGTCTGGAAGGAGAGTTTACAGTCTAACCAGACACCTAAGTATTTGTAGTTGTCCACGTATTCTAAGTCAGAGCCGTCCAGAGTAGTAATGTTGGACAGGCGGGTAGGTACAGGTAGCGATCGGTTGAAGAGCATGCATTTAGTTTTACTTGTATTTAAGAGCAATTGGAGGCCACGGAAAGAGAGTTGTATGGCATTGAAGCTTGCCTGGAGGGTTGTTAACACAGTGTCCAAAGAAGGGCCAGAAGTATACAGAATGGTGTCGTCTGCGTAGAGGTGGATCAGAGACTCACCAGCAGCAAGAGCAACCTCATTGATATATACAGAGAAGAGAGTCGGTCCAAGAATTGAACCCTGTGGCACCCCCATAGAGACTGCCAGAGGTCCGGACAGCAGACCCTCCGATTTGACACACTGAACTCTATCAGAGAAGTAGTTGGTGAACCAGACGAGGCAATCATTTGAGAAACCAAGGCTGTCGAGTCTGCCGATGAGGATGTGGTGATTGACAGAGTCGAAAGCCCTAGTGTGACTGTCAGATCAATGAATACGGCTGCACAGTAATGTTTCTTATCGATGGCGGTTAAGATATCATTTAGGACCTTGAGCGTGGCTGAGGTGCACCCATGACCAGCTCTGAAACCAGATTGCATAGCAGAGAAGGTATGGTGAGATTCGAAATGGTCGGTAATCTGTTTGTTGACTTGGCTTTCGAAGACCTTAGAAAGGCATGGTAGGATAGATATAGGTCTGTAGCAGTTTGGGTCAAGAGTGTCACCCCCTTTGAAGAGGGGGATGACCGCAGCTGCTTTCCAATCTTTGGGAATCTCAGACGACACGAAAGAGAGGTTGAACAGGCTAGTAATAGGTGTGGCAACAATTTTGGCAGATAATTTTAGAAAGAAAGGGTCCAGATTGTCTAGCCCGGCTGATTTGTAGGGGTCCAGATTTTGCAGCTCATTCAGAACATCAGCTGAGCAGACTTGGGAGAAGGAGAAATGGGGAAGGCTTGGGCGAGTTGTTGTGGGGGGTGCAGTGCTGTTGACCGGGGTAGGAGTAGCCAGGTGGAAAGCATGGCCAGCCGTAGAAAAATGCTTATTGAAATTCTCAATTATGGTGGATTTATCAGTGGTGACAGTGTTTCCTATCTTCAGTGCAGTGGGCAGCTGGGAGGAGGGGTTCTTATTCTCCATGGACTTTACAGTGTCCCAGAACTTTTTTGAGTTAGTGTTGCAGGAAGCAAATTTCTGCTTGAAAAAGCTAGCCTTGGCTTTTCTAACTGTCTAACTTCTAGCTTCCCTGAACAGCTGCATATCACGGGGGCTGTTCGATGCTAATGCAGAACGCCATAGGATGTTTTTTTGTTGGTTAAGGGCAGTCAGGTCTGGGGAGAACCAAAGGCTATATCTATTCCTGGTTCTAAATTTCTTGAATGGGGCATGTTTATTTAAGATGGTTAGGAAGGCATTTTTTAAAAATATCCAGGCATCCTCTACTGACGGGATGAGATCAATATCCTTCCAGGATACCCCGGCCAGGTCGATTAGAAAGGCCTGCTCGCTGAAGTGTTTCAGGGAGCGTTTTACAGTGATGAGTGGAGGTCGTTTGACCGCTGACCCATTACGGATGCAGGCAATGAGGCAGTGATCGCTGAGATCTTGGTTGAAAACAGCAGAGGTGTATTTAGAGGGCAAGTTGGTTAGGATGATATCTATGAGGGTGCCCGTGTTTAAGGCTTTGGGGAGGTACCTGGTAGGTTCATTGATAATTTGTGTGAGGTTGAGGGCATCAAGTTTAGATTGTAGGATGGCTGGGGTGTTAAGCATGTTCCAGTTTAGGTCGCCTAGCAGCACAAGCTCTGAAGATAGATGCGGGGCAATCAGTTCACATATGGTGTCCAGAGCACAGCTTGGGGCAGAGGGTGGTCTATAGCAGGCGACAACGGTGAGAGACTTGTTTTTAGAGGTGGATTTTTAAAAGTAGAAGTTCAAATTGTTTGGGTACAGACCTGGATAGTAGGACAGAACTCTGCAGGCTATCTTTGCAGTAGATTGCAACACCGCCCCCTGAAAATGTTGTAGTTTGGAATTAAAATGTCTGAATTTTTGGTGGTCTTCCTAAGCCAGGATTCAGACACAGCTAGAACATCCGGGTTGGCAGAGTGTGCTAAAGCAGTGAATAGAACAAACTTAGGGAGGAGGCTTCTAATGTTAACATGCATGAAACCAAGGCTATTACGGTTACAGAAGTCGTCAAAAGAGAGCGCCTGAGGAATAGGAGTTGAGCTAGGCACTGCAGGGCCTGGATTCACCTCTACATCGCCAGATGAACAGAGTAGGAGTAGAATAAGGGTGCGGCTAAAAGCAATAAGAATTGGTCGTTTAGAACGTCTGGAACAGAGAGTAAAAGGAGGTTTCTGGGGGCGATAAAATAGCATCAAGGTATAATGTACAGACAAAGGTAAGGTAGGATGTGAATACAGTGGAGGTAAACCTAGG
The DNA here is from genome assembly GCF_045791955.1 of Oncorhynchus clarkii lewisi. NCBI lineage: Eukaryota > Metazoa > Chordata > Actinopteri > Salmoniformes > Salmonidae > Oncorhynchus > Oncorhynchus clarkii. The sequence goes on from NC_092164.1 coordinate 42,319,702, forward strand.
TATTGAGTGATGAAGAGAGCGATATTGTCTCTAGAAACATCATTGAAACCAGGATATGTCATTGCATGTGTGGGTGGTGGAACTAATAGGTTGGATAAGGTATAATGAGCAGGACTAGAGGCTCTACAATGAAATAAGCCAATAAACACTAACCAGAACAGCAATGGACAAGGCATATTGACATGAAGGAGAGGCATGCTCAGTCGAGTGATCAAAAGGGTCCAGTGAGTGGAGAGGTTGGTTGGGGGTCACGGCGATTTAGACAGCTAAATCGGTAGCAAGCTAGCATAGGAGCAAGCTAGCATAAGATGGAGGTCTGTTATTAGCCAACTCTTGCGTTCCGTCAGTAGATTAGTGGGTTTCCGTGTGGTAGAGGGGATGAATCCAAATCACACAACAACAACAAAAATAAAAACAATAGATATAGTTATAGAGGCCCAAGAAGAAAAACAAATAAATAAATAAAAATAAAATAAAAATTGTCCGATTGTCTATTCAGATAGCAGCCGATAAGATAGCCAACGGCTAGCAGGCCGCAGATGGGCGCCCAGGCAACGTTGCGCCGGCAGTCTAGCCGTGAAGGCCCGGTGGGGCTCCGCGTAGGCAGCAAAAAGATGACTGCAGCCCAGGAGTGATTGATGGAACTCTTCAGCTGGCTAGCTCCGGAACAATTGATGTTAGCTCCGGAATCGACGAAAGCCGATTGTATATAGACTCTTTTTTTTTTCTCTACTGTGTTATTGACTTGTTTATTGTTTACTCCATGTGTAACTCTGTGTTGTTGTCTGTTCACACTGCTATGCTTTATCTTGGCCAGGTCGCAGTTGTAAATGAGAACTTGTTCTCAACTAGCCTACCTGGTTAAATAAAGGTGAAATAAAAAAAATATATATACACGCTTGTCTCAGCACTGCTCCTCATTCTCTTTTCTTCCCTCTTCTTCAACCCTCATCCAAATTCTGCTTCACTTCTCTCCTCTCCTTTCTCAAGTAATATAAAGGTGTTATTTTTCACCTCAATGCTACACTGGTCACTCGTTCAGAACTGCAACCACAACAGTCACACTAGGGCCTAGATTCAATCGGATCAAGCGTTAACCAGTGATAGCCGACGCCTGCATAGCGAATGTTTTGCTGGTGTCGGAGGTGGAACTGCCATTGGAGCCATCAAATTGGTGAGGATCTGCATGCATGACTGGGATTGACAGAAAGCGAACATCTCATTGTATCATACTGTCGTGGAAATTACCACCAGGGACACTCATAGTCAAACTTAAATAAATCATTCTTTATTATCAGCAAGCTGGAGAGGTTCCAACAAACTCAATGCACCATAGTACACGTCAGTCAGGAGCTCCATTAGGAGCAGTCCCATTAGTTATTTTATGTACTGCTTACAAAAACAAGTTATATTTGCATGATTTACATTTCATTATTCATATTTAAATCATCATTAACTTTTGGTTCATTCATGTAAATGGCTGTCATGAGGACCACCACAGAAAAGGAAGACCCAGAGTTAACTCTGCTGCAGAGGATAAATTCATTAGAGCTAACAATCGCTGATGAGTCGTCAGGCAACGCAAGCTAGGTGTCACGCCCTGACCTTAAAGCTTTTTATGTCTCTATTTTGGGTAGGCAGGGTTCAAAATGCAGGCCGGAATGCTGCTCATGTTTAGCTAGGGCAAGAAGCGGATCCGGCAGGGATGTTACCAGTGACTTGTTTCCCTTTTCCGACTTGTCATCTTTGTCCCAACTGATGCAGAAATATCTACACGTGTTAAACTGGAGTATTGGTACACTGCCGGAAGCAACCAGTCTGTATAGAGAGATGACTAGAGAGGACACAGACTCAAGCCCAAGCCGTCCTGTATGTGACAATGGGTTTTGGTGTTGATCAATAATTGTATGCATAATTGTTGTTAATTTCTGAAAGTTGTAATGGAACCACCATTAAGACATGGAGCCACAGATTCTCGTCAAATTGTTTATCTGTCATGTAATGTATATCATAATAAATGGTGTATTAATATTTGTTGGAGCAAACCCTTCCAATATAACAAGAAAGCTATCAAATGCATGCAATTATTATTATACATTACTATTACTATACATGAAACATTTCTGATCATAAAAGCACTTGTAACACTTGTGTGATGTTAATGTCTAATTTCTTTCCTTCACATATTTTTGTCAATGAATAAGGACATCGCCTGAACAGCCATGCATGTCAATCCAGAATTACATCAGGAATTTTAGACATCTTGAAAATATTCAATGACTCTTGAATCTATTTTTGAACACTGGTTCCTAATGATGAGTTGAATAGACAGAGATAACAACCCTTAGGCATTCATGATGTAAAAGAGTGTAATTGTACCTCTCACAGAGAAAAATATTCCCCTCTGAAGACAAACACATCACTTGAGTTGAAAATGTCACAATCCAGTGTGAAAGAATGCATTGTAGAGTCCAATCCAAATCGTTTTGGATTGATAGCTGTACAGATTGAATATTTAGTTTACACAACATTCTGTTTAGATGTTCTTATGTCTGAAAGAAATAAACCATTTAGTGAAGGCAACATAATCTCACAAACTGACTGCTTTTTTCAACCTTGGTCCAAAATATTGTTTGAAATATAAATATAAGACACCCATATTTATATCCATTATGATATATAGTTTGCATCACTAATAAACATTCTGTGCACAGTTTTTTTTTCAATGTATCAAAGCTTTTCCATTTATATATTCCATTATACAGTAAAGCAAACACTTCAATGCCAGCCACCTATTTCTGTAATTTCTTCTAATGTCTATTGAGGAAGGTCTTGGTTAATGACAATAAACAATCACAATATCTAGCTTATATCTACTCTAAAATCTCATTATCTGTCTAGTTCTGCTAACCATTTCAAGCTTACAATTGAACTGTTCATATGCATACTGTAATGCCAATGCATTTCTAGTTTCTATTTCTATTACTATATCACTTTCAGGTGACGTAATATTTTGGGAGGCACCAAAGATAATAAGACTAAGGTGATGAAAGAGGGAGGGACAGAGGAATGCACGTAAGAGGTCCTTAGTTTAAAAATGTTTTTGTTTATTTCCCCAGGTACTGACGTGGTATGGAAAACTAGTTAGGTGTTGTGTAAAAAAAAAATTGGGATGGACAAAATATCATCTAAAAAAGGGAGGGGCAAAGATGGGCTGGTGTATCTGTTTGAGAGAATAACAACAGTTACAGTGCCTTGCGAAAGTATTCGGCCCCCTTGAACTTTGCGACCTTTTGCCACATTTCAGGCTTCAAACATAAAGATATAAAACTGTATTTTTTTGTGAAGAATCAACAACAAGTGGGACACAATCATGAAGTGGAACGACATTTATTGGATATTTCAAACTTTTTTAACAAATCAAAAACTGAAAAATTGGGCGTGCAAAATTATTCAGCCCCCTTAAGTTAATACTTTGTAGCGCCACCTTTTGCTGCGATTACAGCTGTAAGTCGCTTGGGGTATGTCTCTATCAGTTTTGCACATCGAGAGACTGAATTTTTTTCCCATTACTCCTTGCAAAACAGCTCGAGCTCAGTGAGGTTGGATGGAGAGCATTTGTGAACAGCAGTTTTCAGTTCTTTCCACAGATTCTCGATTGGATTCAGGTCTGGACTTTGACTTGGCCATTCTAACACCTGTATATGTTTATTTTTGAACCATTCCATTGTAGATTTTGCTTTATGTTTTGGATCATTGTCTTGTTGGAAGACAAATCTCCGTCCCAGTCTCAGGTCTTTTGCAGACTCCATCAGGTTTTCTTCCAGAATGGTCCTGTATTTGGCTCCATCCATCTTCCCATCAATTTTAACCATCTTCCCTGTCCCTGCTGAAGAAAAGCAGGCCCAAACCATGATGCTGCCACCACCATGTTTGACAGTGGGGATGGTGTGTTCAGCTGTGTTGCTTTTACGCCAAACATAACGTTTTGCATTGTTGCCAAAAAGTTCAATTTTGGTTTCATCTGACCAGAGCACCTTCTTCCACATGTTTGGTGTGTCTCCCAGGTGGCTTGTGGCAAACTTTAAACGACACTTTTTATGGATATCTTTAAGAAATGGCTTTCTTCTTGCCACTCTTCCATAAAGGCCAGATTTGTGCAATATACGACTGATTGTTGTCCTGCAGTTCATTCAGAGTGATCATGGGCCTCTTGGCTGCATCTCTGATCAGTCTTCTCCTTGTATGAGCTGAAAGTTTAGAGGGACGGCCAGGTCTTGGTAGATTTGCAGTGGTCTGATACTCCTTCCATTTCAATATTATCGCTTGCACAGTGCTCCTTGGGATGTTTAAAGCTTGGGAAATCTTTTTGTATCCAAATCCGGCTTTAAACTTCTTCACAACAGTATCTCGGACCTGCCTGGTGTGTTCCTTGTTCTTCATGATGCTCTCTGCGCTTTTAACGAACCTCTGAGACTATCACAGTGCAGGTGCATTTATACGGAGACTTGATTACACACAGGTGGATTGTATTTATCATCATTAGTCATTTAGGTCAACATTGGATCATTCAGAGATCCTCACTGAACTTCTGGAGAGAGTTTGCTGCACTGAAAGTAAAGGGGCTGAATAATTTTGCACTCCCAATTTTTCAGTTTTTGATTTGTTAAAAAAGTTTGAAATATCCAATAAATGTCGTTCCACTTCATGATTGTGTCCCACTTGTTGTTGATTCTTCACAAAAAAATACAGTTTTATATCTTTATGTTTGAAGCCTGAAATGTGGCAAAAGGTTGCAAAGTTCAAGGGGGCCGAATACTTTCGCAAGGCACTGTATGTACTGACCTTATTTTATTGAAAACTTTTTAGGCGACAATTACATTTTATAAAATATTTTCTATAGCCAGAAACTTGCTTCATTGTACTTAATTGACTTACCTTTTAGGCCAGTCAGCCTTTTTCTATTTAACAGTCCTACACTCACACATGTGCTACTTCCACATAACTTTTTACACAACATAGTTGTTTCTTTTAACAGTAGATTCAGTTAATAAATCTCTAACAAAAGAGATGTCAAGATATGTTGTAATCAGCTGGTAACTTTGATTGAAGGTCACAATGACCCCACATGCTGAGCCCAACAATGGAAGAAATCATCTTCGATTTCTGATTTTACGGGGAGTTGGACTTCAATAATTGTATTAATAAAAATAATATGTTTGTTTGGCTCTTTATTCCAGATGCTCAAATAATTTAACAATGATTACTTACACTGAAGAATGTTGACACCTAAACATTTTTGTGTGCCTGCTGAAAAGCAAGCATAATACCCTACATTTTTGGGACTTCACAGTTGATATATTTGGAGAAATTAATACAAATCTGTATCTTGTGGCTGAATAAAAAAATACATATTTAAAGACAAAGTATCTCTCTATGATAATGAAATGTGTTCAGTTTAAAAATATATATTTTCTATTGAACATTAACACGACACTACAATAGTGTTTCACTATTTTGAAGAGTGCCTTGGTCCTCATCATTTTGATATCATGGATGGTCAGTCCTTGCATCCATAGCTACATCTATGAATTTAAGAGTGATAACGTTTACTAAAGTGGTGGCGTGTCCGCATTGTTGTTGTTTTAATCCCAGATTCCCCCTCTAAGGACTCAGGGACTAAGGACTAAAATCTTTAGTAAAGCTATCAAAAAGTAAATGCATAATAGTATTGACCTATTTCTGAGTGCACATTTAACCTCTGCAAAGTTCCTGGCAACGCAAACGTGGATCTGAAGTATGCAGGTTTTCCCTCTCCAGCTGACTGTCAGTATCACTTTATTTAGGGTTAAAACTTGATGCACAGTTTTCCTGTCTTCCTCAGGGAGTTCCTCTTTTTATTCAGGACTCTCGAACAAGGGGAATATTCTGCATGCCATTGGTTGATCTGAAACAAAGGTGGGTATATATATAACACCTTGAGGAGTGTTCCAGTGTCATTCATAACAACCATTAGAACACATTTATTCAACATCATTCATGAGGAATTTGTTTAAAAGTTCTTTATATATCAGTAGAAATAAAATGTGTATTTTTTCTGTCACAGTACCCAACCCTCTGACATACTATTCCCACAATAGCAACAGGTTAGCCTCAGAGCAGTACCCAGGAAGCAGTTTAGGGGTTTGTGTGCCTTACTCAAAGCCACAAGGGCAGAAGGGTTGGAACCAGACCTGTCTGTAAATAATATATTTCAAATACTCTAACTGACTGTGGTCGGTGATTGAGCTTGACCGGCACAATGGAACCATTGTAGTAGTCCCAAAAGAGAAAACCGCCATCTTTCTGGCACTCACTCCAGACAGGCTCAATACTATTTGAACCCAGGTCAGAGCAGTTGATGGCATTTTAACGCGTTGAGTAACTTTGCCTGATACCTGAAGATATGTATCAGATCCAATCAAGTCAATCAATCACATTTAATTTATATTTAAACTAAACTAACACATGGACTGGTATAAATGTATTGAGATCAGAGAACTTATTGAGCAAAATCCCCAGTCAGAGCGTGTTGGCATGTTGCTTCCAGTGTCAGTGTTTTGATCAGTGATTTTTTTATCGCATTTCCCAACTAATGATTTGCATTGACCCAATCCTAACAATTTATATTTATCATATGTGAATTGTACATCTTACTCTTACACTTAACCCTATTTGGATGTTTGAACTGTGATTTCAGGTTTCTGTTCTGTGACTAGCAACGCCCTAAGAAATCATGGTTGTCAAACACCTTTCGTGACGTTGAAAGGTGTTTGAGATTCTTAGAATCTGTTCTATTGAACATACCTCTACATCCATAACAAGGAACATCCTCCTTGTTTTATGTTTGGATGCCATGGTATGACATGGAAGATGGTATAAGTGCTTAGTTTATATTGTCATTTAGTAGATGCTTTTATCGAAAGCAACATACAGTTGAGCATGCATGCATGTTTGTGGGGCTCACTCCAGTAGGAACCAAACCAACAACCGTGGCATTGCAAGCACTTCACTCTACATAATGGTACATGCTAGTTTTCATCAATACAGTGAAAAACAGGGATCTCAAAGTATTGCGACATTGACAATTTTGTTGTTTTGGCTCCAACACTGTACTCCAACACTTTATATATGAAATGATACAATGACTATGAGGTTATGGCAGATTGGCAGATTTAATTTGAAGGTATTTTTTTGTCCATATATGATGAGCCGATTAGAAATTACAGCACTTTTTGTACATAGTCCCCACATTTTAGGGAACGAAAAGTATTGGTACAAGTTCACTTATGTGTATTAAAGTAGTAAAAAGTTAAGTATTTGGTCCCATATTCACAGCACGCAATGACTACATCAAGCTTGTTACTCTACACATTTGTTGGATGAATTTGCAGTTTTTTTGTTGTTTCAGATTATTTTGTGCCCAATAGAAATCTATGGTGAATAATGTATTGTGTCATTTTGGAGTCACTTTTGTTGTAAATAAGAATAGAAAATGTTTCTAACACCCCTCCCCCCCAAAAAGCTAAACTCCCTTGTTACTGTAATGGTGAGAGGTTAGTGTGTCTTGGGGGTATGATATTTGTGCGTCTGTAACTTTCTCACTTAGAATTATTCACAATTCATTCAGAATTATTCGTAGTCATGGTAGCATTCACATGTATATACAAGTGTTTAGAAACAGTCTATTCTTATTTACAATAAAAGTGACAGTTGAACTAATCTCATGACGCATTTATTAGTTATATTTTTTAAGAATCAATGGCTATATTTAATTAATTTAAAACTAAAGCAATAGATGTGCCAATCCATGATTGGCCATTTAACTAATATCATACCCCCCCCCAAAAAAATGCTAACTTCTCAACATTACAATGACAGGGGAGGTTAGCATATCTTTGAAAAATTATATTTGTGCATCTAACATTCTAACTCATCATTACTCATAATTCATTCAGAATGAATTGTAATCATGGTAGCATCCACATTAATGTAGATTTCTTTAGAAACATTTTCTATTCTAATTGACAATAAAAGTGACTACAATTACACAATGCATTATTTACCATTAATTTCTATCCTGGCAGAAAATAATCAAAATGAGCATCCAGCTAATTTGTAGAATCACAAGCTTGATGTAATTATTGCATGGGACCAAATATGGGACCAAATAATAAACCATTTACTTCTTTATTAATAAACATATATGTGAATTTGTTAACACTGCCTTTTAAAGGGTCCTCAATACACAGTAATTACCCTGTATTGTAGTTGACAATAACAACTCAAAGTTACAGTGTAATAACAACAAGTAACTTGACGTAAGAAGTAACTTGTTGTAACTGCGTTCTGTGTGTAACAACGAATGCTTCTTACCATGTTTGTTAAAAATAAGCAGGTTTCCACTAAATTAAACAACTATTGTTTTGATTCTTCTCAGCTGCATCCAATACTTTAGTCAACTTTATTGCACCATCATTTCTTACAAAACAATAATAATTAATTAGATTAAACAATGTCATAACTACAATAGTGGTGACTCAAAGCTGTAACCTATAGAATGTTGAGTAGCCTAAATATATCTTTTGGAAAACCAGGATGGTATTTTTCTCCTTTTTTTAACATTACAGGTAACAATGGAAATATCTGTCTTCAATATTTTCCAATCCTGGAGTCTTCAGCTCGGGGATTTGAAATTGCAACCTTTCGGTTACTAGTCCAACACTCTAACCACTAGGCTACCCTGACACCTGTTCATAGCCGGTCATTCAGAGTTAGAGACAGCAGGTGCGGTAGAGAGAGAGAATCGAAAACAGCAGGTACTGGACAAGGTAGCACAGATAGCACAGGTAGCGCAGAAATTCTTTGGTTGTGCTAATGTATGCCCCCAAAAACAAATGCATTGAAAAGGTTCTCCTGTCTTGAGGTTTTTGTCTCGTCTCCAACACTTTTTAAAAATTTTGTGGCAATTTATCATGTCTAGATTTTGCACATTTACCTTCTTCTTGACCCAGTTCTTTTACAAATGGACATGTTCGAGGTCATCGTTGTTTTAAACGTGTGGCACAGATCGGGAGACATTAAACATTAATTACTTGACATGCCTTATATCCTGGGATGAATAAATAATTGCACAAATGCATCACATCCAAAAAGTGAGAATGATCTTCAATATTGCAAGGTTACATGATGGAATAAGAGTTTGTCTTATGACCATTTTAAAGTGCATTTATAAGCCATTATTCAACCAAGCTTACAATTTGGCAAGCATCAATTACTATCTCAGAATTGTAGCCATAACTGTTTATTAATAATGTGTCAATGTTTTTATTGATGGTTAAAGCAATAGACTTATTATCAAATATAGCGTTAAATGATTTAACAATTTAAACTTTTTTTGATATGAGCCGTTTGTGAACCCGTTTTCGCCATAGCGCTTATAACCTTACCATTATAGGCTCTTTGCAGAATGTTCCTTCCATATTTAGTAAACAGTACCCATAATACCCGTCGCTCAGTGCATGAAAATGGCTGAGGTTTTCTGTCTGTGCCGAAGTTGACCTTAAACACTGTCCACGGAATCGCCCGGGCCACAACATCAGTGCCGAAAAATTAAATGGAGAAGGGCTTTAAATTCTGTGTTGTCTTATTTAACAGATTACGAAGGTATGTTTACTTAACTTTATTAGCTAACAAGCTAGCTTGCTAAAATAGCTCAATATTTGCCAGAAGCAACAGCATTAGCCAGCTTGCTAAACTACAAAGCAAAAGAACAAAAGTTAAGTTACTATCTGGCGAAATAAGCAGAGTTGTGTCAATGCGGAGATCGGTTCTCAGTTTGCGAGCACATATAATGGGGTTTGTCCATGCTGAAATATTGTGTGTTGGTATGCTATCGGTTGTTGTGTAAACTAAAATACCGGTACTTAAATTTGCACTCCAGGATCTTAACTTATAGTACGAATTGGATTCCTAACATAGCATACGAATTGCAGAAAAAAAACATCATTTTTTTTTTGCAAGACATGACTTATAATCGAAATGGATGACGTAGTACACACAAAACGGTGACCACCTTTGGCTCATGCACACCACTTTCAAAACTACTGGCTGAAATTATACAAAAGTTTGAGATTGCATCTTTAAGTAAACATACTTTAAAGTACTACTACTTTCATACTTTTACTCATGGAGTATTTTATTGGGTGACTTTACCCTTTTACTTTTTATTATGGTATCTTTACTTTTTACTCAAGTACTGTATGACAATTGGCTACTTTTTCTACCACTAACTATTGGGATACTATAATTACAAGTAAGTACCCCTCAAGATAAACTTCATTATAACTAGCCACATCCTGTGTAGCAACTAGGAATCACATTGTTCTGTACTTATGTGTGTCACTAGGGTGGGCATTCTATATGAATTTTCTATGTTTTGTATTTCTTTGTTGTTTGGCCGTTGTGGTTCCCAATCAGAGGCAGCTGTCTATCATTGTCTCTGATTGAGAACCATACTTAGGTAGATTTTTACCACATGGGTTTTGTGGGTAGATGATTTCTGTTTAGTGTTTTTCACCTTTCAGGACTGTTTCGGTTATTCCCTTTGTTGTTTTTGTATTTAGTGTTCAGTGTCAATAAACAAACATGAACACGTACCACGGTGCACCTTGGTCCTCACCTTCTTCCACCAACAGCCGTTACAATGTGAATATTACGTGTACTATTGTGTTTATTCTCCCACTTGGCTCACACTTCTAGAAGCTTCAAAATGAGGGCCAGGTTGTCAGGATGGGTAGTGTACTGTCATTTTTACTAGCTAAATCCTGTGTAACAACTACATTATACTTAGGCAAACATTACATGTGCTTTAAAATAGTGTCTTATTCCTCATCTGGGATGACACTCATATACATTTTTTCCCCATAAACTCAACCAAGTTAACCCAGATGGTAAGCTTTATTTTTGAGGCAAGTGCTAGCAACAACGTTGACTGGACAAATATTTTAAACAGTTCACAGTCATGGTTAAGTAATCAGAGCCTACTGAGCATAGGCTATAATCTCTGACACCCAGCGAATCCACAATATATCCAAACCTTTGTCACAGTTGTTAATGAATCAGAAGCAGCTGAGATAAAGCTAAACATCAAGTTGGGGAATTTAGTGGAATACTGCCCATTTGTAAAAAGCATGGTGCGCAAGCATTCTTTGCTACACTTCTGTAATTATACAGACCACAATTACTACCAGGTACATGTTATTACATTGTAACTATGAGTCGCTACAACGCTTGTTAGTGTAGATACACTGTAATAAGGACCCCTTAAAAGGAAGTGTTACTGTGAATTTGTCTAAAATACTTTTGGTCCCATAAAATAGGGGACTATGTACAAAAAGGGCTGTAATTTGGAGGAAAATACCCTCAAATTATAGCTGACACTAACCTCAAAGTCATTGTATCATTTCAAATCCAACGTGCTGGGGTCGAGAGCCAAACAAAAAGACATTTGTCACTGTCCCAATACTTTTGGAACTCACTGTATGTTGAACAACAACTAACTAGATCCTGATTATTTGGCGCCCTCTTGCTGTAGAGACAAAATATGACTACAATAATGAAATATTCTGTATTGTCAGACTAATGGAGGCAGTCTTTGCACATTCACCATTTCTTCACATAAACCTTTCAGGAGACTGAGTTAAAGTGGCACTTGTTCAATCTTATACTTACAACTCTTGCTAAGTTAAGATATTGTACTGAATTTAATCAACCAGACTTTACCAGAGGTAAACTTCAACATGTCTTTACTCCAGCACTGTCTGTAATCCCTTAACATTCCTTTACTGACGTGGTGACGTCCTATCTCAGTACGTCACATCAATACACGACAGCACTCCAGTCTCCTTTTCACCTCATTTAACACCTGATTTACTTAACAAAAGGTACATCTGAATTGAGTACCACAGTATGACTAATAATACCCATTAAACCTGTCGGGAAAGCCTGAAAATGGTTCCAATTGTTTTTCCACCATTCATTTTTCCATAAGGGATTTTAGAACTACTTCATATAAGTTTCTTAGTATTGGGGGTGACATGTTCCAAAGTAACTTAACACTTTGGTTTTCAATTTAAGTAATTAGTTACCAATTAAAGTAACAACTCGTTACTATAAAATCTGATTTCCATTTTTATTTTTCTCCCACCATAATGTAAATCCTTTAGCCTAAGTTCACGCTCTTCCTGTGTCTTCAAGAACATTGTGGCGGGAAGCCAGCTAGCAAGATGGCAGAGACAACAGCCTTATCATCGTGGAAGTATTCACATTATTTTTAATTGGTAGAAGAAAATGAGAAAAACGATAATACAATGCAAAAGGTGCCTCAGTGATAAGCACTTGTCAGCTGCAAATAACTCAACTTCAAATATCAAGAAGAACCTTCAGGCCAAGCTCAGCTCCACAAGACTGGTGGAGAAAGACCCAAGCCAGCCGATTGACGTTGATGCTGAGTATAATGTTTTTTATTCTCCAAAACAGCAAAAGTTCGATTCCTGTTCGGTTAAACTTGTCACCCCAAGAACTAAATGAAATTGTATGCATCTTTGATGAATGTAAGTAATGAATGTAAGTAATTTATCGCATTTAATTTATTTCAATGCATTATGTTTTGGGATTTGTTTGACAGTTTGCATTCGTGGTCAGCAGTTTAGTACGCAGGTTATTTAAATGCTCATGTCGATACTTCAAGTCGGGTTTGTTGTAACTTAGTAGGCTGTATTTAGTGACTTTCGTAAAGCTGCCTTAATGTTGTTTTTGATTCATGGACAATGTTCCTTTGATGCGTTGGATTTAGATATATTTAGTATTTCTTTGTGATGCAACACTTTTCTTTGCATTCATCAGACATTTAGATAGTTTAATGTAGAATTTTGTCAGAACACATGGACAAAGGCTATTATTTATACATCTTTCTTTATTTTCATAATCTGTATACATTTGTCCTTCATCACACATTTTTTGTGGAACAGTTACATTTCAATAGGCTGCTGAACAACAAAGTCCAAATAATAATGAGATAAAAAAGTAAGACATTGTTTCTTTCAAAATACCCAGTTCAATTTACTGAAAAAATTATTGGGAAATCTGACAGAGATCTCGGTCTTGAGCTCCCCCATGATGTCCGATGACATCAATGCTGCCTAAAGTTTGGCGCACTGACAATCCTTTAGGTGTTTAGCGTAATGTTCCACTTTGAATATCCCGCGAGTGCTAAGTAGCCAAGCCATAGTGTGCACCCTCTGCTGGTCATAACAATGACTAACATGCACAAGGCATTTTACGAGGGTTATCTGTTTTTGGTAACACAAAAGTAATGTATAGACTAACGAGTTACTTCCACAGTAAGTAAATGTGTAATGTAACAAATGACTTTTAATGACAGTACTGTTGGAAAAGCAGTCCTCATGAAGCTAGTTGAGAGAATGCCAAGTGTGTGCAAAGCTGTCATCAATGCAAAGGATGGCTACTTTGAACAATCTAAAATATATTTTAAAGATTTGTTTAACACTTGTTAAACACTTTTTAACACTTTTTTGGTTACTTCATGATTCCACATGTGTTATTTCAGAGTTTTGATGCCTTCACTATTATTCCACAATGTAAAAAATAGTAACAAATAAAGAAACCATTGAATGAGTAGGTGTGTCAACTTTTGACTGGTACTATATATTCATTCAATGAAAAAACAAGTACCTTTGAAGATTTATTTAATTAAACTTTAATATCAACTGGTCATATCCTGGAACATAAAGGTAGTAACCTCAGCAGTGTGGTGCCTGCTTGTAGAATCCTATGGCTGTAAAATGTCATTGCCTTGTTTTGTCAAGACATCTATTTTATAGTAAAAACATGATGTAAAATAAGGGAATAAAATAGAACAGAACAGTGTGAAGTGATTCACATCTCTCTTCTTGAACAGTTATTCTCAAAGAGTGATCATTTGAAACAGGGCTCAATTTGGCAAGTTGAAAGACATTATTCAGGGTTAAAACCAAAATTGACGGTATCATGGCGCCAGAGAAGATTGCTTTTTGTTTGTTTTTTTGGACATCAGAACAGTGATTACACACCACGAACTGGCAGAAGCTTTTTTTTCCTTTAACGAGTCCGACGTGAAGGACATACTGCTTTCCCAGGAACAGGCCCAAATCCCTGTCATTTGCTGAAGAGAAGACAGAGAAAAATACGGAAGTCGTGCTGCCTTCTGAGAATTTGTAGATGATGGAATAAACCACCGTTCTACTAGCTAACATGCAATCATTGGAGAAGAAAAATTGACGGCCTATGGGGAAGATTAAACTACCAACGGGCCGTTAAAAACTGTAATATCTTATGCTTCACGGAGTCGTGGCTGAACGACGACATTATCAACATACAGCTGGCTGGTTATACTCTGTATCGGCAGGAGAGAACAGCGGCGTCTGGTAAGACAGGGGGGGGCGGTCTATGTATATTTGTTAACAACAGCTGGTGTACGCTATCTAAGGAAGTCTTGAGGTTTTGCTCGCCTGGGTTGGTGTGGTCTACAGCTTATCATGAAATACTCTATCGAAATAGAGAGTTTTCATCTCTATTTTTCGTTGCTGTCTACGTACCACCACAGACCGATGCTGGAACTAAGACCACACTCAATGAGCTGTATTCTCCCATAAGCAAACAGGAAAACGCTCATCCAGAGGTGGCGCTCCCAGTGGCCGAGGGACTTTAATGCAAACTTAAATCCGTTTTACCAAATTTCTATTAGCATGTTAAATGTGCAACCAGAGGGAAAAACCCTCTAGACCACCTTTACTCGACACACAGAGACACGTACAAAGCTCTCCCTCGCCCTCCATTTGACAAATCTGACCACAATTTGATCCTCCTGATTCCTGCTTACAAGCAAAACATTAATGCAGGAAGTACCAGTGACTGTGTCAATGAAAAAGTGGTCAAATGAAGCCGATGCTAAGCTACAGGACTGTTTTGCTTGCACAGACTGGAATATGTTCCGGGATTCTTCCGATGGCATTGAGGAGTACACCACATCCTTCATTGGCTTCATCAATAAGTGCATCGACAACGTCGTCCCCACAGTGACCGTACGTACATACCCCAACCAGAAGCAATGGAATATAGGCAGCATCTGCACTGAGCTAAAGGCTAGAGCTGCGTTTTCAATGAGCGGAACTCTAACCCGGAAGCTTATAAGAAATCCCGCTATGCCTCCGACCATCAAAGCGTCAATACAGGACTAAAATTGAATCGAACTACACCGGCCCCAACGCTCGTCGGATGTTGCAGGGCTTGCAAACTATTACAGACTATAAAGGGAAGCACAGCAGACACGTGGCTACCAAACGAGCTAAACTACTTCTATGCTCACTTCGAGGAAAATAACACAGAAACATGCATGAGAGCACCAGCTGGCCCAGATGACTATGTGATCACGCTCTCCGCAGCCGATGTTAGACCTTTAAACAGGTCAACATTCACAAGGCTGCAGGGCCAGATACTTCCAGGCACGACTCCAACCCAATAATTAAGTTTTCCGATGACACAACAGTGGTAGGCCTGATCACCGACAACGGCGAGACATCCTATAGGGAGGAGGTCAGAGACCGTGATCAAGACAAAGGAGATGACTTCAGGAAAAGGAGGACCGAGCGATCCCCCTTTCTCATCGACGGGGCTGTAGTGGAGTAGGTTGAGAGCTTCAAGTTCCTAGGTGTCCACATCACCAGCAAACTAACATGGTCCATGCACACCAAGACAGTCGTGAAAAGGGCACGACAAAGCATTTTCCCCCTCAAGAGACTGAAAAGATTTGTTCTTTGTTCCTCAGATCTTCAAAAGGTTCTACAGCTGAACCATCCCTGCCTGGTATGGCAACTGTTCAGCCCACTTCAGAGGGTAGTGCGTACAGCCCAGTACATCACCGGGGCCAAGCTTTCTGCCATCCAGGACCTCTATAACAGGCAGTGTCAGAGGAAGGCCCTAAAAAATGTCAAAGACTCCAGCCACCCTAGTCATAGACTGTTCCCTCTGCTACTGCACGGCAAGTGGTAACAGAGCACCAAGTCTAGGTCCAAGAGGCTTCTAAACAGCTTCTACCCCCAAGCCATAAGACTCCTGAACATCTAATCAAATGACTACCCAGAGTATTTGCATTGCCCACCCCCTCTTTTATGCTCCTGCTACTCTCTGTTATTATCTATGCATAGTCACTTTAATAACTCTACCTACATGTCCATATTACCTCAATTACCTTGATTAACCAGTGCCCCCGCACATTGACCTGTACCGGTACCCCCTGTATGTAGTCTCGCTATTGTTATTTTACTGCTGCTCTTTAATTTCTTATACTTTTTCGTATTTTTTAAACTGCATTGTTTGTTAGGGGCTTGTAATTGAGCACTTCACTGTAAGGTCTACACGTGTTGTTTTCGGCGCATGTGATTATTACAATTTGATTTGATTTGTGTATTCTTTTCGATATACAGACGTTCAATTTAGTTTCCTTGTTCCTTGGAATTTTGCAAATTGATTAACAATTCTACAGTAAACACCTGCATGGAGATGAGTTATGGCCACAACGTCTGCCTGTTTCTACAAATTGTCTTCCTAAAATCTGATTAGAAACCAAACCTAACCCTTATTAAAGTGGAACTGACAGCATTTTAACAACTTTGCAGATATGAAACAAACAGAAAAATCATAATATCAGTAAAAAAAATATACAATTCACAGTTTATGCTACAAAACCAACTTCATATGAGGTTTAAAAATAGGTTCCATTTGACTCAACATTCTATGACGTACACTAAGGCATTGTTGGCACAATAGATGGATGCAGTTCAATGAATGATTCATAAAATTCACCAATACATTTCTTGTATTGCTATCAGGTTGGAAATCACAGCTGGCCTGGTACATTGTTTGCTGACTCCATTTGGGAGGCACTGTTTCAGTTTCAATTGCTCAATATTTTGGACAAAAATGGATTAATGCACCTAAGGCTGGGAATGTCAATACAATCACACTAGGAAGTGCAATGATCACAAGTCAGTCATAATGTGGCTAATAGGCTAGCATATCTATTTACAGTGCCTTGCGAAAGTATTCGGCCCCCTTGAACTTTGCAACCTTTAATATTGAAATGGAAGGAGTATCAGACCACTGCAAATCTACCAAGACCTGGCCGTCCCTCTAAACTTTCAGCTCATACAAGGAGAAGACTGATCAGAGATGCAGCCAAGAGGCCCATGATCACTCTGGATGAACTGCAGAGATCTACAGCTGAGGTGGGAGACTCTGTCCATAGGACAACAATCAGTCATATATTGCACAAATCTGGCCTTTATGGAAGAGTGGCAAGAAGAAAGCCATTTCTTAAAGATATCCATAAAAAGTGTTGTTTAAAGTTTGCCACAAGACACCTGGGAGACACACCAAACATGTGGAAGAAGGTGCTCTGGTCAGATGAAACCAAAATTGAACTTTTTGGCAACAATGCAAAACGTTATGTTTGGCGTAAAAGCAACACAGCTGAACACACCATCCCCACTGTCAAACATGGTGGTGGCAGCATCATGGTTTGGGCCTGCTTTTCTTCAGCAGGGACAGGGAAGATGGTTAAAATTGATGGGAAGATGGATGGAGCCAAATACAGGACCATTCTGGAAGAAAACCTGATGGAGTCTGCAAAAGACCTGAGACTGGGACGGAGATTTGTCTTCCAACAAGACAATGATCCAAAACATAAAGCAAAATCTACAATGGAATGGTTCAAAAATAAACATATACAGGTGTTAGAATGGCCAAGTCAAAGTCCAGACCTGAATCCAATCGAGAATCTGTGGAAAGAACTGAAAACTGCTGTTCACAAATGCTCTCCATCCAACCTCACTGAGCTCGAGCTGTTTTGCAAGGAGTAATGGGAAAAAAATGCAGTCTCTCGATGTGCAAAACTGATAGAGACATACCCCAAGCGACTTACAGCTGTAATCGCAGCAAAAGGTGGCGCTACAAAGTATTAACTTAAGGGGGCTGAATAATTTTGCACGCCCAATTTTTCCGTTTTTGATTTGTTAAAAAAGTTTGAAATATCCAATAAATGTCGTTCCACTTCATGATTGTGTCCCACTTGTTGTTGATTCTTCACAAAAAAATACAGTTTTATATCTTTATGTTTGAAGCCTGAAATGTGGCAAAAGTTTGCAAAGTTCAAGGGGGCCGAATACTTTCGCAAGGCACTGTATTTCAATGCATTATGTTCTGGAGTTATTTGACAGTTTGCATTCATAGTCAGCAGTTTAGTGGGCAGATTCTTTAAATGTTCATGTCATTGCTTCAGGTCGGGTTTGTTGTAACTTAGTAGGCTGTATTTAGTGACTTTCATAAAGCTGCCTAAATGTTGTTTTTGATTCATGGACAATGTTCCTTTGATGTGTTGGATTTTGCAAGATTTATTTCGTTGTGATGCAACACTTTTCTTTGCATTCATAGTCAACAATTTAGTGGGCAGATTCTTTAAATGTTCATGTCATTGCTTAAGTGCGTGAATTTGACCATTTTCCTGTCCTGCTAAGCATTCAAAATGTAACGAGTACTTTTGGTGTCAGGGACGAGGAGGAAGTACATTATTTTCTTTAGGAATGTCATGGAGTAAAAGTTGTCAAAAATATAAATAGTAAAGTACAGCTACCCCCAAAAAATGACTTAAGTAGTACTTTCAAGTGTATTTACTGAAATACTTTACACTGCTGGTTTTTAGTAACGCAAAAGTAATGTAACAACTAACGAGTTACCTTCCACAGTAAGTAACCGTGTAATGTAACAAGTTACTTTTAATGGCAGTAGACTGTTGGAAAAGCATTCCTCCTTAGAGAATGCCAAGAGTGTGAAATCTGTCAAGGCAAACGGTGGCTACTTTGAAGAATCTAAAATATATTTTGATTTGTTGAACTCTTTTTTTTTGGTTACTACATGATTCCATATGTGTTATTTCATAGTTTGGATGTATTCACTATTATTCTACAATGTAGAAAATAGTTTAAAAAATGAAGAAAACCCCTTGAATGAGTAGGTGTGTCCAAACTTTTGACTGGTACTATATATTAATTTAATGAAAAAACAAGTACCATTGAAGATTAATTTAACGAAACTGTAATGTCAACTGGTTATATCCTGGAACAACAAGGTAGTAACCTCAGCAGTGTGGAGCTTGCTTGTAGAAGCCTATGGCTGTACAATGTCATAGCCTTGTTTTGTTAATTTAGCAGACAATACACTTATTTCTGGAGCCCTTATAACAGACAAGACATTGATTTTATAGTAAAAATATAAGGTAATATAATGGAATAGAACAGAACAGTGTGAAGTGATCATATGAAACGGGGCTCAATTTGGCAAGTTGAAAGACAAATTTTTCAGGGTTACAAACCAAACTGTGTCTTTTCGATATACAGACGTTCAATTTAGCTTGCCTGTTCCAAGGAAATTTTGCAAATGGATTAACAATTAGACAGTGAACACGGCATGGGGATGAATTATGGCCACAACATCTGTTTGATTAGTTGGCCTAGGATGAATGATTCTGATAAAAATACGCTCTTTGTCTTTATCAAACTAATGTTTTAGCATATTTTCAGTGTGGATCCTGTCCATGTTTAGGGGGTAATAGCCTAGGCTAACTTTAAACTTTGGCTCCCAAGTGGCGCAGCAGTCTAAGGCACTGCATCTCAGTGCTTGAGGGGTCACTACAGACACCCTGGTTTGAATCCAGGCTTTATGACAACCAGCTGTGATTTGGAGTCCCAAAGGGTGGCGCACAATTGGCCCAGCATCGTCCGGGTTTGGCCTGAGTAGGCCATCATTGTAAATAAGTGTTCTCTCATTTGTGTCATGAAATAGCTTGGTAGCAAGCTAGCCAACTTTAGCCAGTTGAAGGATGAGTAGGCTACAATTCCCATTTGTTTATTAGGGCAATTTTAACAGCCAACTTGCTGAAAAAGTTTAAGAAGGTTTATCTAATGTTTCTGAGTTAGATTTGAGGTAATCTTGCTCTGGCTAGCATTAGTTGTTGATCTTGTTATTGATGTGCATAACTCAGGGAGAGAAAGCCTAGCTTTTCATGTTTGTTTGATCAATAGGATTGTAAAGTTCGAATGTAAGAGGACTCCCGCGGTATTGACGTATTTGCAGAAATCCATTCAGGTTTGTTTTATGGCTTTTGGCTTTTGATCTAAAGTCACACTGTTGCAACTGCCTGTAAACACACAGTCCAGTTCAAAGTGAATGATGGCAGGCCTGTGTGGCAAATGGCTTGTTTGCATAAAGGCTTAGTAGCTCTGATTGGCTATGGCGCACCGGTCTGCATAAATTCTGGTCCTAGAAAATACATATGTTTTTATTATGTGTTATTTACCGCAGGGTCTATTAATTGTCCAAACGCATGGCCGCTTTCCCACACTATATTGCTATAGAATTTTCACAAATGCCTTAGAATGTTTGGGAATGAAGTATACTAAGAATTTATGAAAATGTGAAAATGACCATATCTAAGTGCTTGCTTGTCAACAAGCACTTAGATTTCCTAAAATGCTGTCATTTCCACTTATACCATAACCTTAACCAGACTGTTAACCTTAAGCCAAATCAAATAAAATTGTGTTGGTCACATACACATGGTTAGCAGATGTTAATCCGAGTGTAGCGAAATGCTTGTGCTTCTAGTTCTGACAATAATATCTAACAAGTAATCTAACAATTTCCCAACAACTACCTAATACACAAATCTAAACAGGGTGAATGAGAATATGTACATATAAATATATGGATGAGCGAATGCCGAGCGGCTTAGGCAAGGCAATAGATGGTATAGAATACAGTATACAGTATTTCTCACTGGTCATCCCCAAAGCCAACACCTCCTTTGGCCGCCTTTCCCTCCAGTTCTCTGCTGCCAGTGACTGGAACGAATTGCAAAAATCTCTGAAGCTGGAGACTTATTTTTCCCCCACAAACTTTAAATATCAGCTAATCGATCGCTGCAGCTGTACATAGTCCATCTGTAAATAGCCCACCTAATCTACCTACCTCATCCCCATATTGTTTTTATTTACTATTCTGCTCTTTTGCACACCAGTATCGCTACTTGCACATCATCATCTGCTCATTTATCACTCCAGTGTTAATCTGCTAAATTGTAATTACTTCGCTACTATGGTCTATTTATTTGCTTACCGCCATTTGAACACACTATATATAGACTTTTTCTTTTGTTCTATTGTTATTGAATGTACAGGACTGTTTTGCTAGCACAGACTGGAATATGTTCTGGGATTCCTCCGATGGCATTGAGGAGTACACCACATAAGTCATTGGCTTCATCAATAAGTGACGTCATCCGCAGTGACCGTACGTACATACCCCAACCAGAAGCCATGGATTACTGGCAGCATCCGCACTCAGCTAAAGGGTAGAACTGCCTCTTTCAAGGAGCGGGACTCTAACCCAGAAGCTTATAAGAAATCCCGCTATGCCCTCTGATGAACCATCAAACAGGCAAAGTGTCAATACAGGGCTAAGATCGAATCGTACTACACCGACTCTGACGCTCGTCGTAGGTGGCCGGGTTTGCAAACCCTTATAGACTACAAAGGGAAGCACAGCCAAGAGCTGCCCAGTGACATGAGCCTACCAGACGAACTACTTCTATGCTCGCTTTGAGGCAAATAACACTGAAACATGCATGCACGAAACTAGCTGTTCCGGAAGACTGATCTTCTTTACATATTTTTTTTTAAACTGCATTGTTGGTTAGGGGCTTGTAAGTAAGCATTTCACTGTAAGGTCTACAACTGTCCTCTTCGGGCCATGTGACTAATAAAATTTGATTTAATCTTGATTTGATCTTGACTACTGCAATGCACTGCTGACAGGAATCTCAGTAAGGCTCCTGTCTCAACTCCGATGATCCAGAATGCAGCTGCCAGAATATTCTCACCCCCCCCCCAAAAAAAATAACACATCACCCCTGTTTTATTTAACCTCCCATGGCTGCCTGTTCAATATAGGATCAAATTCAGGATTATTCTGCTCACATTTCAGGCCCTCAAAGGTGATGCACCTAAATATATATGCCAACTTCTAGAGAACTATTCACCAGCACTCAACCTAAAATCATCAGGCTCAAACAGCCTGGTCATACCGGCCACAAACCTGCACGGCATAAGTGACAGGAACTCCTCACATCAGCTCTAGAACACTCTAGCTGTACATGTCAATGCGGCAGCTTACATTTCCTCATTTAAAAAACAACTAAAGTCCCACCTATTCAGACTAGCTTTTAATATTTGATTAAATTCTATGTTTTGCATTAGTAGGTCATGTTTTTATGTCTTGTGATAGTTGTTTCTACTTTCTGATGTACTGATGCTGTTTTTGTTTTATACCTTATGTTCATTGAGCTTGGGAAATATGCTCTACAAATTAAATGTTGTTATTATTGTTATTATTATAACCCAGACGAAGTAATGGGTTGCAAAAATGGAGCTTGCTTTTGAAGATTGTGTCCTTTAGCTGGGCACTATGCCCAAAAGTGATCAATACAATAGTTGATCTAAAAACAAATGATTTTGTGCAACTTGTTTCTAACCAGCATCATGTATCGCTTCTGAACTTCTACATGCTCCCTGTGAGGGATGGCTGACTCAACCTGTCAAGTTGTTCAACTCAGAGCCTTCTTGGCTAATAAGGAACGTTGCAGTGGATGTAAAGTGTGTGAAATTCTGGTTATACTTGCTAGACGCAGAGAACGTGTTTTTTTTTAGGCTGTAGTTTTTTAGGGTGTGACAGCAATAGCGTGTAAGGCTCATATTGCGCAACCTATTCACAGAGACAGTGCAGGGAAATAATATCATTGTGGTAATATGACATTTGTTGATGTTCAATTACTGGAGAGTCGAGACCAAATCACAGACGCTGGACAGAGTGGATTTCAGTTGTAACAAAAGGCAGTTTTAATGAGTCAAAAGATATCTTGTCCTGCCGTTTTACGTGCACGGACCTAGTTCATATAACTCATTAAGTGAGTCAGGTGAAAAAGGGACCTAGACATTGGTCACAGCAGATTTTATACATAGAATGATGTAGGTGTAGTCTTGTCATGGTGGTCTTCTGACTGGTCCTGAAGAGTTGGAGGCGGGCCTGCTCCAGCCAGAGCAGGAGCCTCATTGGTGCACAGCAGAGTCTTGTTCTGAGCACCCGACCAGTAGAGGGGGGGTGAGATGTGTGTTTATACAAGGAGATATTTGTGTATCTGGAAATCTGATACTGGAGAGCAGAGGGGGTCAGTTTTATGGCTGGGTGTATGTGTTCTTGCGATGGAATGTCTTTGTTTCCTGGGGTGGTAAGACAACAGAGCTGAGGGGGGGTAGTTTTATTGCTGGGTGAGTGAGCTGGTTCCTGTTTTAGCAGGTGTAAGTAAGATGACTTGAGTCAGGCGGTTTGGCTTGGCGCTGTATAATATATGAGCTATGTGTATGAATGTTTACATATATATGTATATGACAAATCCCCCTCTTCACTCTACTAGACGTGAAAACTATAGCAGAAAGGTGGTGGTTCCATTCGTGGGTATACATAAGGTGGTGCTTCTAACCTTGTCTGGTGTGCATGGTGGGTCTGTAGGTGTAGTCCTACGTTTGGTGTGTGTGAGATTGAAGGGAGTGGTGCTAGGAATGTTATCAGGGATAGGGGTTGGGGTGAGAGGGGTTGATGCTTTAGTATGTGTTTGTTGTTCTATTAGCCATGTGAGAGTGCCTAAGGACACCCCAAAGATCAGTAGGAATATCACAAACAAAGGGCCAGATATCCCCAGCCTCACCCAGGGAGGGAGAAATGTCCCTCTAACTGGGCGAGGTTCCTTTTTCAGGGGAGGCGGAGTTTGATGCCGCATCACCTGAGGAAGGAGTGTCTTCATTTGGAATCGAATTTAGGCCGCTCAAATCAGCTCTGACTTCAGTCAGTGTTCTGGAAGGAGTTGGGGCTAGGGTGCAATGTGTAAGGTGGTGCCAAGGTGCGCCTGATGTACCTTTGACCTGGACTGAGTGTGAAGTAACCTCCTTCACTTCGTATGGTCCAGTCCACCTGGGTTCCAGCCACTTTCTCTTGTGGACTTTAACCCTCACCCAGTCACCAACCTTTACCTTCAGTGGTGGCGTGTCCCCCGGCAGCTCCCCCTCCTGGACCTTGTGAACCTGGGTAGAGAGTGCTGCAGAGAGAACCGTCAGTTTTTTCACATAATTAGACATTACAATTTGTTGTACATCAAGAGCGGGCATGTGACCTCCCTCCCTTGGTGGACCAGGCATGACTATTCCAGTCATTATCTCATGAGGAGAGAGATGGGTGCCTGCTCCTGGTGAGGCTCTCATGGCCATCAACGCCAGGGGCAGGGCTTCAACCCATGTCAACTTCGAACCTGCACATACTTTAGCTATCTTAGCTTTCAACTTTTGGTTTGACGTTCCACCAGACCTTGAGATTGGGGCCTGTACACAGATCCAAATCTGTGGGTTATGCCAAATCTTTCTTCCACCTGTCTTAGGTGTTATTTACTGAAATATGAGCCATTGTCAATATACCTGGGTATTAGTTTGGTTTGTAGCCACTTGATGACTGACTTGTGTTAGGAAATTATGATTAATATGACTGAACAAATCATTTTAAATGGAACTGTAAGTAAACTTATACTCTGTTATATTATGTTTAATAGGCAATATGAGTTCATAAGAAGAAATTGTGTGACAGGAGAAAGGAGTAATAAAATGTTAAAGAACACCATTCCAACTGGGCAGGAACAAATGGGTTGTGGACTGTGTAAACACATAAGGTCGTTAGCCTATGGTTGACCCAACCTGAAACTTAGCTCTGGGGTTTTTAGATTAGGCAGTGAGTGCATTCCTAGGGTTTCTGTTAATTAAAACTGTCAGTTCAGTGGTGATCGATAATGTTGAGGGGTCAAAAGTTATCTGGGAGTGTGTTAGTAAGTTAGAATTAACTTTTCACCTTACTTTGTCCCGGTCGACAGGAGGGGGTTCGGTTAAGGCAGTGAAATGACGTCATGATCTGTATTTAAACTGATGCATGTGTTTGAGTGGCAGCGCGCTCCGAGAATAAATTCTATTACCTATTATTTAAAGACTGGTCTGCGTCTATTTTATGCAAACAAGAAATCTTACAAATAATCATAAAATAGATGAAGGGCTTTCAATTGATGAAAGCACATTGGCTTAATTAAATTATAATAACAACTTGGCATCCTCTTTTGCTGTTGGTATTGCTTCTAACCATTTGGACACCTATCTACCATAACTAAGAGATAGCGTTCTATTCTACAGTCCTGAAAACATGCATTAAGTACTGGGTATGAGCCCATTGGTGTTTGATATGGTTTCTTTGAGTTGTGGCTGCCACAAATGTTGCATTCGTCACAAAATAAGTCAGTCATTACTTTAATTTGAGGGTGCCACCAGATGTGCGAGACCTTTTGAAGGGTCTTTAGTTTGCCTTCGTGTGTAGGGCCATGTGCTTCTCGTAAAAGTTCTGGACAAAGGTTTGCTGGGGCTACCGGTCTGCCGTCGTGGCATCTCCATAGTTCATCTGGTCCTTTGGTCGCCCCTTTCTGTGCCCAGACTGAGTGTTCATAGGGTCCTGCTGAGTGTTGTAGCACCACTATGTCTTGCTGGGTAAGCTCTGTTTGTGATAGCTGTGGTTGCAATATCATCTGTTTGGGAGCGTAACCTCCAGCCTTCTTGGCTGCTTTATCGGCTGCATCATTTCCCGCACTGATCCTGGTTTTCAATTGCTGGTGTCCTTTGCACTTCATGATGGCTACCTGTGCCGGTAATGATACTGATGCTATTAGTCTCTCCATCTGTGTCTTGTGTTTGATTGGAAGGTTTCCTGTTGTAGTGAAGTTCCTTCTTACCCACTGTGGTCCATCAGTGTGGATTGCTCCATGAGCATAAGCTGAGTCTGTGTAAATGTTCACAGTCTTTCCTTTTGCTCTGATGAGGGCCTGTGTCAATCCGATGATTTCAGCTAATTGGGCCGATGCTGGTTGAGTGATGATGGCTGATTCAAGGGTGACATGTGAGCCGTCTGGGAGTTGCTGTACCACCGCATAGGCTGCTATGTTTCCTTCTTCTCCTTTGTAGCAGCAGCCATCAGTGTACAGCCATTGGTCGGGATTAGTCAGTGGTTCATTCTTCAGGTCTGGTCTCAGTTTTAGTTCTTGTGCCACTCTTTCAGCACAAGAGTGGGGCAGTCCTTCTTCTGCGTTGAGATCATCTGCCATGTTTTTTGTCGGTGTTCACAAACGTGATATGTGACTGTGTGCATTAGTTCTGGATCTTGGTTTTTCTTTCAGCACTGAACGTTTATTCTTTACTCATCAGATACGCAGCGACGCCATGGTGGGTGTGGATCTCCAATGGGTGACACATCACGAGGTGAGCTGTTTTTTCAATAGCTTTCGCTACTGCAGCAACGTATCTGGAACATGTTGCCTGTCCTACCTCAATGTGGTCAAGTTTTGAGGAGTGGTACATCAATACCTTTCTCTCCCCCTCTTGTTTCTGGAATAGGACGGACGAGGTGAATCCTTCCTTTTCAGAAACATCCAAATGGAACTTAATGTTGTAGTCAGGTGCAATCAGCGCTGCTGCCGCTGATAGATCTGTTTTCAGGAGTGCAAAGGCTGTTGAGACTTCAGCCGTCCAGGCCAGGGGTGCATGGAGGTTCCTTGGTCGTAGGATGATCGGTGCTGCCACCCCCTCTGGGCCACACACAATGGTACAACACCTGATAGGTGGGGTCAGGTGCATCATGTCTTCGTCTCAGTCTTCAGTGTAGGGGCAGTCATCAAATCAAATCAAATCAAATCAAATTTTATTTGTCACATACACATGGTTAGCAGATGTTAATGCGAGTGTAGCGAAATGCTTGTGCTTCTAGTTCCGACAATGCAGTAATAACCAACAAGTAATCTAACTAACAATTCCAAAACTACTGTCTTGTACACAGTGTGAGGGGATAAAGAATATGTACATAAGGATATATGAATGAGTGATGGTACAGAGCAGCATAGGCAGATACAGTAGATTGTATCGAGTACAGTATATACATATGAGATGAGTATGTAAACAAAGTGGCATAGTTAAAGTGGCTAGTGATACATGTATTACATAAGGATACAGTCGATGATATAGAGTACAGTATATACGTATGCCTATGAGATGAATAATGTAGGGTAAGTAACATTATATAAGGTAGCATTGTTTAAAGTGGCTAGTGATATATTTACATCATTTCCCATCAATTCCCATTATTAAAGTGGCTGGAGTTGAGTCAGTGTCAGTGTGTTGGCAGCAGCCACTCAATGTTAGTGGTGGCTGTTTAACAGTCTGATAGCCTTGAGATAGAAGCTGTTTTTCAGTCTCTCGGTCCCAGCTTTGATGCACCTGTACTGACCTCGCCTTCTGGATGATAGCGGGGTGAACAGGCAGTGGCTCGGGTGGTTGATGTCCTTGATGATCTTTATGGCCTTCCTGTGACATCGGGTGGTGTAGGTGTCCTGGAGGGCAGGTAGTTTGCCCCCGGTGATGCGTTGTGCAGACCTCACTACCCTCTGGAGAGCCTTACGGTTGAGGGCGGAGCAGTTGCCGTACCAGGCGGTGATACAGCCCGCCAGGATGCTCTCGATTGTGCATCTGTAGAAGTTTGTGAGTGCTTTTGGTGACAAGCCGAATTTCTTCAGCCTCCTGAGGTTGAAGAGGCGCTGCTGCGCCTTCTTCACAATGCTGTCTGTGTGAGTGGACCAATTCAGTTTGTCTGTGATGTGTATGCCGAGGAACTTAAAACTTGCTACCCTCTCCACTACTGTTCCATCGATGTGGATAGGGGGGTGTTCCCTCTGCTGTTTCCTGAAGTCCACAATCATCTCCTTAGTTTTGTTGACGTTGAGTGTGAGGTTATTTTCCTGACACCACACTCCGAGGGCCCTCACCTCCTCCCTGTAGGCTGTCTCGTCGTTGTTGGTAATCAAGCCTACCACTGTTGTGTCGTCCGCAAACTTGATGATTGAGTTGGAGGCGTGCGTGGCCACGCAGTCGTGGGTGAACAGGGAGTACAGGAGAGGGCTCAGAACGCACCCTTGTGGGGCCCCAGTGTTGAGGATCAGCGGGGAGGAGATGTTGTTGCCTACCCTCACCACCTGGGGGCGGCCCGTCAGGAAGTCCAGTACCCAGTTGCACAGGGCGGGGTCGAGACCCAGGGACTCGAGCTTGATGACGAGCTTGGAGGGTACTATGGTGTTGAATGCCGAGCTGTAGTCAATGAACAGCATTCTCACATAGGTATTCCTCTTGTCCAGATGGGTTAGGGCAGTGTGCAGTGTGGTTGAGATTGCATCGTCTGTGGACCTATTTGGGCGGTAAGCAAATTGGAGTGGGTCTAGGGTGTCAGGTAGGGTGGAGGTGATATGGTCCTTGACTAGTCTCTCAAAGCACTTCATGATGACGGAAGTGAGTGCTACGGGGCGGTAGTCGTTTAGCTCAGTTACCTTAGCTTTCTTGGGAACAGGAACAATGGTGGCCCTCTTGAAGCATGTGGGAACAGCAGACTGGTATAGGGATTGATTGAATATGTCCGTAAACACACCGGCCAGCTGGTCTGCGCATGCTCTGAGGGCGCGGCTGGGGATGCCGTCTGGGCCTGCAGCCTTGCGAGGGTTAACACGTTTAAATGTCTTACTCACCTCGGCTGCAGTGAAGGAGAGACCGCAAGTTTTCGTTGCAGGCCGTGTCAGTGGCACTGTATTGTCCTCAAAGCGGGCAAAAAAGTTATTTAGTCTGCCTGGGAGCAGGACATCCTGGTCCGTGACTGGGCTGGATTTCTTTCTGTAGTCCGTGATTGACTGTAGACCCTGCCACATGCCTCTTGTGTCTGAGCCGTTGAATTGAGATTCTACTTTGTCTCTGTACTGACGCTTAGCTTGTTTGATAGCCTTGCGGAGGGAATAGCTGCACTGTTTGTATTCGGTCATGTTACCAGACACCTTGCCCTGATTAAAAGCAGTGGTTCGTGCTTTCAGTTTCACACGAATGCTGCCATCAATCCACGGTTTCTGGTTAGGGAATGTTTTAATCGTTGCTATGGGAACAACATCTTCAACGCTCAGCTTGGGGAGTCTTATACGGGTGCAGAGTGTAGATTTGAGCTTTCAGTTGGTTGAACTTAAACTGGATGTGAGGGGTGGCAGGCCCTGTGGGTAGGCACTTTAGCCAGTACACTTCTTGTGTTTCAGACAGCGTGGGCGTCGGCAGGAGTGGCATCATCATAATTCTTACTGGGCGATCAGGTGTTGAAGAGGGAGGGTTGGTGGATACTGCCACTCCACTTTCAGTAAGATATATGGTGCACCCCATTTTGCATAAGACGTCTCGTCCTAGTAGGTTGATCGGGCATTTTGGACAGTACAGGAACTGGTGCTTCAACTGAGAGTTTTCCCAGGAGAATGTTAAAGGGATAGTGCGGCTTTGAGCCTCAGGTGATCCCGTAACCCCTACCACCGATATGGAATCAGATGACAGCATTTGAGGGGACCTGATAGCAGAATAGGTGCATCCTGTATCTACCAGGAACTGATGGGGGACACCCTCAACTTCGCACATCATTGTTGGTTCAGTGTGCAGCTAAAAGTGTTGCCTCCCTTCTCCTGCCGTGGGTGGTGGGCATCTTCATGGCCAGGGCATGGCGTTCCCTGCCATACCTTGGAACTGTGGTTGGTTGTAATCTTGCTGTTCCTGCTGAATGTGGCTAGATCCTGGGTGGTTGTATGCTGGCTGTTGCTGAGGTCCTGGTTGGTTGTAGTGAAAAGGGGTTGGTCCTCCTCTTCCTCTCCCTCTTCTTGGTGGTCCTCCACGTCCTCTTCCTCTCCATTGCAGTTGGTGCGGGGAGAGTGGTTTCGTGCAATATCTGGCATAGTGACCGGGAATTCCGCAGTTATAACACAGGTAGTTTCCCTCTCTGGGTGGTCCAGTGTAGGGACCCCGTTGAGCCCAATTTGGCTGTTGCTGTTGCAGGATATACTGCTGTGGGGGAGGGTATTGGGGTGGTGGCTGCAGATATTTTATCTAATTCGTCTGATAATGTGTATAATGCGTTATCTAGGTTTTTTTCAGTCCTTACTATGTGGTGCTTATTTCTATCGTTGTATGCTTAGCCCGTCCCTGGTCGAGACCAGGGATGTACTGTGGAGCTGACTCAGACTTCTCCCATGCGCCCCCACCCTCGCACAGAAATATCTTATCAGTAACCTGGTGGCATTCACGTGTGTGCTTCTCCGGCATGTAATTTGAATTTGTTCAGCGATTTGTTTAGGTATTTTCTAGAAATGATTCGGCGATTTCCTTTTGGAACAATATATCAGTGAATATATGCGGTTCTATAACAATTGTCAGAGTAATTCTAGCTCTGTAGGAAATATCGAAAAATAGAGAAACTAAAAAAAAAATGTTCAGTGAATTATTTAAATACTTTCTGCAAATAATTCAGTAACTTCCATTTGGAACTTATATCAGTAAATGCAAGCGATTCTATAACAATTGTCAGAATAATTATATCTCTTTAGGAAATATCGAAAAATAGAGAAACTAAAAAAAAAATTGTTCAGTGAATTATTTAAATACTTTCTGCAAATAATTCAGTAACTTCCATTTGGAACTTATATCAGTAAATTCAAGCGATTCTATAACAATTGTCAGAACAATTTTAACACTTTAGGCAATACCAGCAGAATTGAGAAACTGAAAATCAGTGTTAGCCCGGCCGCTGTGAATCAAAGCGTCACGTTGATTCGACTATTGGGTGGCTAGGCTATCAGCACGAGTGCATAATAGCCCAGTTACGTAACTTATCCTGCCGGTTACTCCACAACAAACATTCTCTCAATTGAATTTCCCCGGTCTCAAAATCGTGGAACGTCAACTCTAGTTCATACGTTTTCTCAATACTACATTCATTTGTACGAAATTCACATTGAATTTCCAACATTCATAATTGTGTCCATTACATGTTAAAACACAGCCTCTGCGTAACCGCACCTCTATCAGATTTCAGAACAAACAGGGTCCCGAAGGAATTTAACACATTGGTCAATCACAACTCACACATTCCTATTAAAATAACTCCTCAATACTACATTCATTCAAACGAAATTCACATTGAATTTCCAACATTCATAATTGTGTCCATTACATGTTAAAACACAGCCTCTGCTTAACCGCACCTCTATCAGATTTCAGAACAAACAGGGTCCCGAAGGAATTTAACACATTGGTCAATCACAATTCACACGTTCCTATTAAAATAACTCAGTATAGGCCAATTAATAAAAAAATAAAAAAATAAAAAAACAAGCAAAACAAGATCTCTTTGATCA
Source organism: Oncorhynchus clarkii lewisi (assembly GCF_045791955.1). Lineage (NCBI taxonomy): Eukaryota > Metazoa > Chordata > Actinopteri > Salmoniformes > Salmonidae > Oncorhynchus > Oncorhynchus clarkii. The sequence continues at coordinate 42,351,293 of NC_092164.1, forward strand.
ATCAATGCCTTAGGTTCTTATGTAAAAATAATTTGGCAACAAATTACCTTTTAAGTAGAGCGCTCTGATCAGGTTTCCTGAGGCAAGACGAATGGTTGTGGTAGCTGTACTACCGGTCACTCTTCCGTCAGATTTTGAGCCGCTGATTTGTCTCGCCTCTCACACCAACTTATCATAGATCGAATTCAGGAATAACCATTGTTGGATATTATCTGCTGTTGGCTTGTGTGGATGTATGTAGGTGTTATGCAACATAGCTGACTTGAAACATTGTTAAAAGTGTCAGGGCCAGGGGACTTTCTCATGATGGAAAAATACAGAAGACAGGGCACATTCAGAGCGTGGGGTTGCAGAACAAGCTGTATTTTGTTAGATAACAGGAGCCAGGTGCGAGATAACGGTATGGAGCATGAGAGCCTGGATGTTCTTCACAAGCAAGTTACATCAACAGAAGCGCCAAGAGGCGGGGACCCGCCAGAGCGCCTGCAATAGGCTGAGCAAGTTTAAACCACGCCCAGTCTCTACTGTGATAGGCCAACAGACGGGTTGGAACTGTCTATCACAGTATAAAGAATACTGTTTTACATACGTCTTGTCAGTTTTTTGTTCTGGCCTGCGTGGTATTACAGTGAGCCCGTATATACGAAAGTTGCATTTGCCATTTATTACTTAGCTAATAAAAAATACATAGTATACAATCGGTGACTCATTGTTATATTTATCCTGATACCAGATTCGAATTTACGCAACACTAACACCATCCTCATGCTACCAAGTTCTGTTGATGTTCAATTACTGGAGAGTCGAGACCAAATCACGGACGCTGGACAGAGTGGATTTCAGTTGTAACAAAAGGCCGTTTTAATGAGTCAAAAGATATCTTATCTTATCCGTTTTACGTGCACGGACCTAGTTCATATAACTCATTAAGTGAGTCAGGTGAAAAAGGGACCTAGACATTGGTCACAGCAGATTTTACACATAGAATGATGTAGGTGGAGTCTTGTCGTGGTGGTCTTCTGACTGGTCCTGAAGAGTTGGAGGCGGGCCTGCTCCAGCCAGAGCAGGAGCCTCATTGGTGCACAGCAGAGTCTTGTTCTGAGCACCCGACCAGTAGAGGGGGGTGAGATGTGTGTTTATACAAGGAGATATTTGTGTATCTGGAAATCTGATACAGGAGAGCAGAGGGGGTCAGTTTTATGGCTGGGTGTATGTGTTCTTGCGATGGAATGTCTTTGTTTCCTGGGGTGGTAAGACAACAGAGCTGAGGGGGGGTAGTTTTATTGCTGGGTGAGTGAGCTGGTTCCTGTTTTAGCAGGGGTAAGTAAGATGACTTGAGTCAGGCGGTTTGGCTTGGCGCTGTATAATATATGAGCTATGTGTATGAATGTTTACATATAGATATGTATATGACACATTTCACATTCAACAAAACCTGAGATGAGGGTCTCGGATATCCTAGACCTTCTAGCATCGTAAGCTATTGCCTGGTTACCCATCCACATCTTTCCGGCCTACTGACATTTCTTCTCTATGAGTCTGAAAGACCATCCAGTCGCTGATTAGTTTGTTTTGTACCATGCCACTGATTTTGACTTCTAGGATAGCAGGTTGAGACTGAATGTAGAATGTATGTAGCAATCGATAGAGCTGTAGAAATTAATTCAGCATGAGTCGTCAGGCAACGTAAGCTAGGTAACGGCAGAAGGTCTGGAGAGGATGTCGGCTGCTCTCTGACAATTCGAAATGGGGGAAAAAAATATGTTAGGGGCGGATCCTCTTCAGACATAACTCTCAACAAATTAAGAGTTTGGGTAGGCAGGGTTCAAAATGCAGGCAGTAATTCTGCTCATGTTTAGCTAGGGCAAGAAGCGGATCCGGCAGCGAGGTTACCGGTGTCATGTTTCCCATTTCCGACTTGTCCTCTTTGTCTCAAATGATGCAGAAACATCTACACACATGTTAAACTGGAGTATTGGTACATTGCCGGAGCAACCAGTCTGTATAGAGCGAGATGGCACAAACCGAAGTCGTCCTGTATGTGACAATGGGTTTTGGTGTTGATCAATAAATCATACTGCATTTTCATTATAATTTGTATGCATAATTGTTGTTAATTTCTGAAAGTTGTAGTGGAATCATCGTAAAGACATGGAGCAACAGATTCTCATCAAATGCTCTCTACATTTTTTTTTTATCTTCAAGTAAAAAATGTTGTCATCAAATCTTATTGGTCACATGCGCCGAATACATGTAGACCTTACAGTGAAATGCTTACTTACGAGCCCCTAAATAACAATGCAGTTTCAAAAAAATATGAATAAGAAATAAAAGTAACAAGTAATGAAGGAGCAGCATTAAAATAACAATAGAGAGACTATATACAGGGGGGTACACCGGTTAGTTGAGGTAATATGTACAGTACCGTTCAAAGGTTTGGACATTTTTTGTCCATTTAAAATAACATCAAATTGATCGTAAATAGAGTGTAGACATTGTTGATTTTGTAAATGACTATTGTAGATGGAAATGGTACATTTTTAATGGAATAACTACATAGGCGTATGGAGGCCCATTATCAGCAACCATCACTCCTGTGTTCCAATGGCACATTGTGTTAGCTAAATCAAGTTTATAATTTTAATAGGCTAACAGTTAAACTGTTGTGCTATTAAAAAGGCAATTTAACTGGCCTTCTTTAGACTAGTTGAGTATCTGGAGCGTCAGCATTTGTGGGTTCGATTACAGGTACAAAATGGCCAGAAACAAAGAACTATATTCTGAAACTCGTCAGTCTATCCTTGTCCTGAGAAATGAAGGCCATTCCATGTGAGAAACTGCCAAGAAACTGAAGATCTCCTATAACGCTGTGTACTAACTACTCCCTTCACAGAACAGCGTAAACTAGCTCTAACCAGAATAGAAAGAGGAGTGGAAGGCCCTGGTGCACAACTGAGCAAGAGGACAAGTACATTGGAGTGTCTAGTTTGAGAAACAGACGCCTCACAAACAGACGCCTCACAGGTCCTCAACTGGCAGCTTCAATAAATAGTACCCGCAAAACACCAGTCTCAACGTGAACAGGCAACTCCGGGATGCTGGCCTTCTAGGCAGAGTTGCAAAGAAAAAGCCATATCTCAAACTGGCCAATAAAAATAAATATTAAGATAGGCAAAAGTACACAGATACTGGATGGAAGAACTCTGCCTAGGTCAGCATCAAGGAGTTGTCTCTTCACTGTTGACGTTGAGACTATATATACACTGCTCAAAAAAATAAAGGGAACACTTAAACAACACAATGTAACTCCAAGTCAATCACACTTCTATGAAATCCAACTGTCCACTTAGGAAGCAACACTGATTGACAATAAATTTCACATGCTGTTGTGCAAATGGAATAGACAACAGGTGGACATTATAGGCAATTAGCAAGACACCCCTAATAAAGGAGTGGTTCTGCAGGTGGTGACCACAGACCACTTCTCAGTTCCTATGCTTCCTGGCTGATGTTTTGGTCACTTTTGAATGCTGGAGGTGCTTTCACTCTAGTGGTAGCATGAGACGGAGTCTACAATCCACACAAGTGGCTCAGGTAGTGCAGCTCATCCAGGATGGCACATCAATGCGAGCTGTGGCAAGAAGGTTTGCTGTGTCTGTCAGCGTAGTGTCCAGAGCATGGAGGCGCTACCAGGAGACAGGCCAGTACATCAGGAGACGTGGAGGAGGCCGTAGGAGGGCAACAACCCAGCAGCAGGACCGCTACCTCCGCCTTTGTGCAAGGAGGAGCACTGCCAGAGCCCTGCAAAATGACCTCCCAGCAGGCCACAAATGTGCATGTGTCTGCTCAAACAGTCAGAAACAGACTCCATGAGGGTGGTATGAGGGCCCGACGTCCACAGGTGGGGGTTGTGCTTACGGCACAACACTGTGCAGGGCATTTGACAGAGAACACCAAGATTGGCAAATTCACCACTGGCGCCCTGTGCTCTTCACAGATGAAAGCAGGTTCACACTGAGCACATGTGACAGACGTGACAGCCTGGAGACGCCGTGGAGAACGTTCTGTTGCCTGCAACATCCTCCAGCATGACCGGTTTGGCGGTGGGTCAGTCATGGTGTGGGGTGGCATTTCTTTGGGGGGCCGCACAGCCCTCCATGTGCTCGCTAGAGGTAGCCTGACTGCCATTAGGTACCAAGATGAGATCCTCAGACCCCTTGTGAGATCATATGCTGGTGCGGTTGGCCCTGGATTCCTCCTAATGCAAGACAATGCTAGACCTCATGTGGCTGGAGTGTGTCAGCTGTTCCTGCAAGAGGAAGGCATTGATGCTATGGACTGGCCCTCCCGTTCACCAGACCTGAGTCCCAGATGTGCTCAATTGGATATCATGTCTCGCTCCATCCACCAATGCCACGTTGCACCAAAGACTGTCCAGGATTTGGCGGATGCTTTAGTCCAGGTCTGGGAGGAGATCCCTCAGGAGACCATCCGCCACCTCATCAGGAGCATGCCCATGCGTTGTAGGGAGGTCATACAGGCACGTGGAGACCACACACACTACTGAGCCTCATTTTGATTTGTTTTAAGGACATTACATCAGTTGGATCAGCCTGTAGTGTGGTTTTGTGTGATTTTGTTGTCAGCACATTCAACTATGTAAAGAAAAAAGTATTTAATAAGAATATTTCATTCATGCAGATCTAGGATGTGTTATTTTAGTGTTCCCTTTATTTTTTTGAGCAGTGTATATATAAAAACGCAGCAAATAAAGACATGTCCTTTCACTGTCAACTGTGTTTATTTTCATGTGCAAATATTTGTATGAACATAAGATTCAACAACTGAGACATAAACTGAACAAGTTCCACAGACATGTGACTAACAGAAATTGAATAATATGTCCTTGAACAAAGGGGGGGATCAAAATCAAAAGTAACAGTCATTATCTGGTGTGGCCACCAGCTGCATTAAGTACTGCAGTGCATCTCCTCCTCATGGACTGCACTAGATTTGCCAGTTCTTGCTGTGAGATGTTACTCCAGTCTTCCACCAAGGCACCTGCAAGTTCATGGACATTTCTGGATGGAATGGTCCATCACCCTCAGATCCAACAGGTCCCAGGCGTGCTCAATGGGATTGAGATACAGGCTCTTCACCTGCCATGGCAGAACACTGACATTCCTGTCTTGCAGGAAATCACGCACAGAACGAGCTGTACGGCTGGTGGCATTGTCATGCTGGAGGGTCATGTCAGGATGAGCCTGCAGGAAGGGTACCACATGAGGGAGGAGGATGTATTCCCTGTAACGCACAGCATTGAGATTGCCTGCAGTGACAATAAGCTCAGTCCGATGATGCTGTGACACACCACTCCAGACCATGACGGACCCTGCACTCCAGACCATGATGGACCCTCCACCTCCAAATCGATCCCTCTCTAGAGTACAGGCCTTTGTCACGCTCATTCCTTTGACGTTAAACACGAATACGACCATCACCATCGCAGTGAAGAACTTTTTGCCAGTCCGGTCTGGAACAGCAACGGTGGGTTTGTGCCCATAGGTGACGTTGTTGCCGGTGATGTCTGGTAAGGACCTGCCTTATAACAGGTCTACAAGACCCCAGTCCAGCCTCTCTCAGCTTATTGCGGACAGTCTGAGCACTGATGGAGCGTTCCTGGTGTAACTCGGGCAGTTGTTGCCATCCTGTACCTGTCCCGCAGGTGTGATGTTTGGATGTACCGATCCTGTGCAGGTGTTGCTACTGCGAGGACAATCAGCTGTCCGTCCTGTCTCCCTGTAGCGCTGTGTCTTAGGCGTCTCAAATTACGGACATTGCTATTTATTTTCCCGGCCACATCTGCAGTCCTCATGCCTCCTTGCAGCTTGCCTAAGGCACATTCACACAGATGAGCAGGGACCCTGGGCATCTTTCTTTTGGTGTTTTTCAGAGTCAGTAGAAAGGCCTCTTTAGTGTCCTAAATTGTCATAACTGTGACCTTAATTGCCTACCGTCTGTAAGCTGTTAGTGTCTTAACGACTGTTCCACAGGTGCATGTTCATTAATTGTTTATGGTTCATTGAACAAGCATGGGAAACTGTGTTTAAACACTTTACAATGAAGATCTGTGAAGTTATTTGGATTTTTACAAATTATCTTTGAAAGACAGGGTCCTGAAAAAGGGACGTTTCTTTTTTTGCTGAGTTTATATGCAGCTGAAGTCGGACGTTTACACTGAGTCATTCAAATTCGTTTTTCAACCACTCCACACATTTCTTGGTAACAAACTATAGGTTTTGCCAAGTCGGTTAGGACATCTACTTTGTGCATGACACATCATTTTTCCAAAAACTGTTTACAGACAGATTATTTCACTTATTATTCACTGCATCACAATTCCAGTGGGTCAGAAGTTTACATACAACTAAGTTGACTGTGCCTTTAAACAGCTTGGAAAATTCCAGAAAATTATGTAATGGCTTTAGAAGCTTCTGATAGGCTAATTAACATTTCGTCAATTGGAGGTGGATGTATTTCAAGGCCTACCTTCAAACTCTTTGCTTGACATCTTGGGGAAATCAGCAAATACCTATAAAGAAAATGTTTAGACCTCCAAGTCTGGTTCATCATTGGGAGCAATTTTGAAATGCCTGAAGTTACCACGTTCATCTTTACAAACAATAGTACGCAAGAATAAACACCATGGGACCACGCAGCCGTCACACCACTCAGGAAGGGGGTGTTTTGTCTCCTAGAGATGAACGTACTTTGGTGCGAAAAGTGCAAATCAATCCCAGTTCAACAGCAAAGGACCCTGTGAAGATGCTGGAGGAAACAGGTCCAAAGTATCTATATCCACAGTAAAACGAGTCCTATATCGACATAACCTGAAAGGCCGCTCAGCAAGGAAGAAGCCACTGCTACAAAACCGGCATAAAAAAGCCAGACTACGGTTTGCAACTGCACGTGGTGACAAAGATCGTACTTTTGGGAGAAATGTCCTCTGGTCTGATGAAACAACAATAGAACTGTTTGGCCATAATGACCACCGTTATGTTTTGAGGAAAAAGGGGGAGGCTTGCAAGCCGACGAGCACCATCCCAAACGTGAAGAACGGGGGTTGCAGCATCATATTGTGGGGGTGCTTTGCTGCAGGAGGGACTGGTGCACTTCACAAAATAGATGGCATCATGAGGAAAGAAAATTATATGGTTGTATTGAAGCAACATTTCCAGACATCAGTCAGGAAGTTAAAGCTTGGTCCCAAATGGGTCTTCCAAATGGACAATGACCCCAAGCATACTTCCAAAGTTGTGTCAAAATGGCTTAAGTACAACAAAGTCAAGGTATTGGAGTGGCCTTCACAAAGCCCTATTCTCAATCCTATAGAACATTTGTGGGCAGAACTGAAAAAGGTTGTGCGAGCAAGGAGGCCTACACATCTGACTCAGTTACACCAGCTCTGTCAGGAGGAATGGGCCAAAATTCAACCAACTTTTTGTTGGAAGCTTGTGGAAGGCTTCCTGAAACTTTTGACCCAAATTAAACAATTTAAAGGCAATGCTACCAAATACTAATTGAGTGTGTGTAAACTTCTGACCCACTGGGAATGTGATGAAAGAAATAAAAGCTGAAATATATCATTCTCTCTACTGTTATTCTGACATTTCACATTCTAAAAAGTGGTGATCCTAACTGACCTAAGACAGGGAATTTTTACTAGGATTAAATGTCAGGAATTGTGAAAAACTGAGTTTAAATGTATTTGGATAAGGTGTATGTAATCATCCGACTTCAACTGTATGTATATGTACAGTATATGTATGTGTGAAAGACACCAAGAGACAGTGTATATTTGGCATTGTGTTTTCAAATTATTGTTCTGTTGAAAGGTGAATTCATCTCCCAATGTCTGGTGGAAAGCAGACTGAACCAGGTTTTCCTCTTGGATGTTACCTGTGCTTAGCTACATTCCATGTATGTTATATTCCGAAAAACTTCCAAGTCCTTGACGTAATGTGCTGTATTGGATTTGTCACAAACATAACACCTTGTATTTAGGACAAAAAGTGAATTGCTTTGCTACATTTTCTACGGGCATCCTTCATTTCACTCTTGTCAGTTTAGTTAGTATTGTGGAATAACTGCAATGTTATTGGTCCACCCTAAGTTTTCTCCTATCACAGCCATTAAACTTTGTGACTGTTTTAGTCACGATTGGCCTCATAGTGAAATTCCTGAGCGGTTTCCTTTCACTTTAGCAACTGAGTTAGGAAGGACGGCACTATCTTGGTAGTGACTGGGTGCATTGATACACCATATAAAGTGTAATTCATAACTTAACCATGCTCAAAGGGCTATTCAATGTCTGTCTTTTTTCTTTAACCCATCTACGAAAACGTGCCCTTTGCGAGGCATTGGAAAACCTCCCTGGTGTTTGTGGTTGTACAGAGATGAACAAGCATGGGAAACTGTGTTTAAACACTTTACAATGAAGATCTGTGAAGTTATTTGGATTTTTACAAATTATCTTTGAAAGACAGGGTCCTGAAAAAGGGACGTTTCTTTTTTTGCTGAGTTTATATGCAGCTGAAGTCGGACGTTTACACTGAGTCATTCAAATTCGTTTTTCAACCACTCCACACATTTCTTGGTAACAAACTATAGGTTTTGCCAAGTCGGTTAGGACATCTACTTTGTGCATGACACATCATTTTTCCAAAAACTGTTTACAGACAGATTATTTCACTTATTATTCACTGCATCACAATTCCAGTGGGTCAGAAGTTTACATACAACTAAGTTGACTGTGCCTTTAAACAGCTTGGAAAATTCCAGAAAATTATGTAATGGCTTTAGAAGCTTCTGATAGGCTAATTAACATTTCGTCAATTGGAGGTGGATGTATTTCAAGGCCTACCTTCAAACTCTTTGCTTGACATCTTGGGGAAATCAGCAAATACCTATAAAGAAAATGTTTAGACCTCCAAGTCTGGTTCATCATTGGGAGCAATTTTGAAATGCCTGAAGTTACCACGTTCATCTTTACAAACAATAGTACGCAAGAATAAACACCATGGGACCACGCAGCCGTCACACCACTCAGGAAGGGGGTGTTTTGTCTCCTAGAGATGAACGTACTTTGGTGCGAAAAGTGCAAATCAATCCCAGTTCAACAGCAAAGGACCCTGTGAAGATGCTGGAGGAAACAGGTCCAAAGTATCTATATCCACAGTAAAACGAGTCCTATATCGACATAACCTGAAAGGCCGCTCAGCAAGGAAGAAGCCACTGCTACAAAACCGGCATAAAAAAGCCAGACTACGGTTTGCAACTGCACGTGGTGACAAAGATCGTACTTTTGGGAGAAATGTCCTCTGGTCTGATGAAACAACAATAGAACTGTTTGGCCATAATGACCACCGTTATGTTTTGAGGAAAAAGGGGGAGGCTTGCAAGCCGACGAGCACCATCCCAAACGTGAAGAACGGGGGTTGCAGCATCATATTGTGGGGGTGCTTTGCTGCAGGAGGGACTGGTGCACTTCACAAAATAGATGGCATCATGAGGAAAGAAAATTATATGGTTGTATTGAAGCAACATTTCCAGACATCAGTCAGGAAGTTAAAGCTTGGTCCCAAATGGGTCTTCCAAATGGACAATGACCCCAAGCATACTTCCAAAGTTGTGTCAAAATGGCTTAAGTACAACAAAGTCAAGGTATTGGAGTGGCCTTCACAAAGCCCTATTCTCAATCCTATAGAACATTTGTGGGCAGAACTGAAAAAGGTTGTGCGAGCAAGGAGGCCTACACATCTGACTCAGTTACACCAGCTCTGTCAGGAGGAATGGGCCAAAATTCAACCAACTTTTTGTTGGAAGCTTGTGGAAGGCTTCCTGAAACTTTTGACCCAAATTAAACAATTTAAAGGCAATGCTACCAAATACTAATTGAGTGTGTGTAAACTTCTGACCCACTGGGAATGTGATGAAAGAAATAAAAGCTGAAATATATCATTCTCTCTACTGTTATTCTGACATTTCACATTCTAAAAAGTGGTGATCCTAACTGACCTAAGACAGGGAATTTTTACTAGGATTAAATGTCAGGAATTGTGAAAAACTGAGTTTAAATGTATTTGGATAAGGTGTATGTAATCATCCGACTTCAACTGTATGTATATGTACAGTATATGTATGTGTGAAAGACACCAAGAGACAGTGTATATTTGGCATTGTGTTTTCAAATTATTGTTCTGTTGAAAGGTGAATTCATCTCCCAATGTCTGGTGGAAAGCAGACTGAACCAGGTTTTCCTCTTGGATGTTACCTGTGCTTAGCTACATTCCATGTATGTTATATTCCGAAAAACTTCCAAGTCCTTGACGTAATGTGCTGTATTGGATTTGTCACAAACATAACACCTTGTATTTAGGACAAAAAGTGAATTGCTTTGCTACATTTTCTACGGGCATCCTTCATTTCACTCTTGTCAGTTTAGTTAGTATTGTGGAATAACTGCAATGTTATTGGTCCACCCTAAGTTTTCTCCTATCACAGCCATTAAACTTTGTGACTGTTTTAGTCACGATTGGCCTCATAGTGAAATTCCTGAGCGGTTTCCTTTCACTTTAGCAACTGAGTTAGGAAGGACGGCACTATCTTGGTAGTGACTGGGTGCATTGATACACCATATAAAGTGTAATTCATAACTTAACCATGCTCAAAGGGCTATTCAATGTCTGTCTTTTTTCTTTAACCCATCTACGAAAACGTGCCCTTTGCGAGGCATTGGAAAACCTCCCTGGTGTTTGTGGTTGTACAGAGATGAGGAAGTGTCAGATTCTCCCTCGGAGAGGTGGGTGTAGAGTCAGGCGCAGGAGAGCAAGAATATCCAAGAATGGCGTTTTATTACTGTCCACCAACACAACAGGCACATGACCACAAACGTAGCCACAAGAACACAGGAACGCAGTCTAGTAAACAAATCGGAGGTAACACTCCTCTGCTAAACTAACGTGTGGGCAAAACAGTCCCGTGAAAATAAACCTGCTTAAAAGTTTTAAAAAAAACACTTCCCAAACTAACGACAGTAATGCAAACAATCCCGCACAAAACCTAGCGTGTAGGGCGAGATTAAATAAACTATACACAGGTGAACACAAGACAGACAAAACCAAATGGAAAAGGGATCGGTGGCAGCTAGTAGGTCGGCGACCACCAAGCGCCGCCCGAACAGGGAGAGGAGTCACCTTCGGTGGAAGTCGTGACAGGAAGTCATTCCAAAATCATGTTAAATACTATTTTTGAACACAGTGTGTCCATGTAACTTATTATGTGACTTCTTATGTAAGCTTGCCATAACAAAGGGGTTGAATACTTATTTACTTTTTAAATTAATTTGTAAAAAAAATCTAAAAACATAATACCACTTTGACAGTATGGAGTATTGTGTGTAGGACATTTGTCACAAAATCTCAATTTAATCCATTTCAAATTCAGGCTGTAACACAATTTGTATGTCAAGGGGTGTGAATACATTCTGAGGGCACTGAATACAAAATATAAAAAAAGCATGTTTTTTGAATTAATTGTGTCTTTAATAAGGTTTGCATATATTAAGGTGCCAGGTCGGACAATTTTGACTACATTTGATGTGTAGATGTGCTGTCTATAATCACCCTTTTTCTTCATTACATTTGGCAAACTGTAAGTTGAAGAAACAAGTACTGTATTGCAGTTCAAAATAAATTACTTCATAGTTAATCAAGAGAGGAAATAACAAACAAAAAATAATTATTGGAATGAAGCTTATTATAAATAAAATAAATAGATGATCAACCGTTTTAGTCAGTGGACAGCACAGCTTGAAACCACAAATGACATGACTAATAAATATATAAACATACTTTGTTCAGCTCAGCTGTAACTTTGATTAACAATCAGATGCATAATATAAAAAGTAGTACATTGCACAAAAAACATATGGCCTTTTAAGCTTATTATCAATTTTCACTTGATCTTCTCAGATGCAGTCCTGTGTAGTCAACTGATTTTCCATGCATTAAAGTGCCGTGATTAGCAGATATAGATGATTGGCTGTTCTTGTGATGACAATTGGCCACAGATGTTAGCATTGTCACCTCAGAAGAGACCGTTTCTTCTGGTGTACTGTACATTGTAAGATCTGCGTCTGTGCCAGCGTCTCCTTATAGCTGCACATCCTCCACATAAAATGCACTGCAAAACAAGATGGAGAAGTATGATTCACATGTCAAATTAAATCATTGCAGAAATGTAGCATATTTTTTAAATAAATATGTAAACAGTATACACAGTACACAAGTGAACACAAGACTATACGTACACATAGCAGGATCCATAGAGGTACCAAAATGATAGCGATGCCACAAGGGATGATAATGGCCAGAGCCCAGCCAGGAAAACCTCCACTTGTGGTATTGAAAGGAGTGGTCAGCAACAGAGTAGGAGGGGGTGTGGTTGCTTCTACAGTTGTCATTGTGGGTGCTGCTGTTGTGGTTTTTGTAGCAGCTTTTGTTGTGGTTGTCGAAGGAGCTGGAGTTGTGGTTGTTGAAGGAGCTGCCATTGTAGTGGTTGTAGGAGCTATAGCTGTTGTAATTAGAGTAGCATTATCAGCTGCAGTTGTAGGAGCTGCAGTTGTAGGAGCTGCAGTTGCAGTTGTAGGAGCTGCAGTTGCAGTTGTAGGAGCTGCAGTTGTAGGAGCGGCAGTTGCAGTTGTAGGAGCTGCAGTTGCAGCTGTAGGAGCTGCAGCTGTAGGAGCTGCAGCTGTAGGAGCTGCAGCTGTAGGAGCTGCAGTTGCAGCTGTAGGAGCTGCAGTTGCAGTTGTAGGAGCTGCAGTGGCAGTTGTTGGAGCTGCAGTTGTTGGAGCTGCAGTTGTAGGAGCTGCAGTTGTAGTTAAAGTAGGAGCTGCAGTGGTTTTTGAAGTCGGAGCTGCAGTGGTTGTTGAAGTAGATTCTGCAGTGGTTGTTGAAGTAGATTCTGCAGTTGTAGTGGTCGTAGGAGCTAAAGATGTTGTAGCTGGAGCTGTAGTGATTGTCGAAGTTGGTTCTGCAGTTGTAGTGGTCGTAGGAGCTAAAGATGTTGTAGCTGGAGCTGTAGTGATTGTCGAAGTAGTTGCTGCAGTTGTAGTGGTAGTAGGATATATAGTTGTTTTCGAAGAAGCTAAAGTTGTTATAGGTGCTGCTGTTGTAATGGTCGTAGGAGGTGTTGTGGTTATCGTAGGAGCTTCAGTTGTCGTTGTAGGTGCTGCTGCTGTTGTGGTCGAAAGATCTAAAATTGTTGTAGTAGGAGCTGCAGTTGTGGTTGCTGTAGGAACTGCGTTTGTAGTTGTCGTTGTAGGTGCTGCTGTTGTTGTGGTCGAAAGATCTAAAGTTGTTGTAGTAGGAGCTGCAGTTGTGGTTGTTGTATTCACTGCATTTGTAGTTGTTGAAGTAGGTGATGCAGTTGTAGTGGTCATAGGAGCTACAGATGTTGGAGCTGCAGTTGTGGTTGTCGTAGGAGCTACAGTTGTGGTTGTCGTAGCAGTTTCGGTTGTAGTTGTCGTAGTAGGTGCTGCAGTTGTAGTTGTCGAAGTAGGTGCTGCAGTTGTAGTGGTCATAGGAGCTACAGTTGTCGTTGTAGGGGCTGCAGTTGTGGGGGTCGTTGGAGCTACAGTTGTCGAGGTTGGAGATGCAGTTGTGGTTGTCGTAGTAGGTGTTGTGGTTGTCGTAGTAGGTGTTGTAGTTGTCGTAGTAGGTGTTGGAGTTGTGGTTATCGTAGGAGCTTCAGTTGTACTTGTTGAAGTAGGTGCTGCGTTTGTAGTGGTCATAGAAGCTACAGTTGTGGTTGTCGTAGTAGGTGCTGTGGTTGTCAAAGTTGGAGTTGTGGTTGTCGTAGTAGGTGCTGCAGTTGGGGTGGTCGTAGGAGCCACAGTTGTCGAAGTTGGAGCTGCAGTTGTGGTTGTCGTAGTAGGTGTTGTGGTTGTCGTAGTAGGTGTTGTAGTTGTCGTAGTAGGTGTTGGAGTTGTGGTTATCGTAGGAGCTTCAGTTGTACTTGTTGAAGTAGGTGCTGCGTTTGTAGTGGTCAAAGAAGCTACAGTTGTGGTTGTCGTAGTAGGTGCTGTGGTTGTCGTAGTAGGTGTTGCAGGTGTTGTAGTTGTCGTAGTAGGTGCTGAAGTCGTGGTTGTCGTAGCAGCTTCGGTTGTGGTTGTCATAGTATGTGCTGCAGTTGTGGTGGTCGTAGGAGCTACAGTTGTTGTAGTTGGAGCTGCAGTTGTGGTGGTCGTAGGAGCTACAGTTGTTGTAGTTGGAGCTGCAGTTGTCGTAGGAGCTACAGTTGTGGTTGTCATAGTAGGTGTTGTGGTTGTCGTAGTAGGTATTGCAGGTGTTGTAGTTGTCGTAGTAGGTGCTGAAGTCGTGGTTGTCGTAGCAGCTTCGGTTGTGGTTGTCATAGTATGTGCTGCAGTTGTGGTGGTCGTAGGAGCTACAGTTGTTGTAGTTGGAGCTGCAGTTGTGGTTGTCGTAGGAGCTACAGTTGTCGTTGTAGGTGCTGCAGTTGTGGGGGTCGTAGGAGCTACAGTTGTTGTAGTTGGAGCTGCAGTTGTGGTTGTCGTAGGAGGTACAGTTGTGGTTGTCGTAGGAGGTACAGTTGTGGTTGTCGTGGTAGGTGTTGTGGTTGTCGTAGTAGGTGCTGCAGGTGTGGTAGTCGTAGGAGCTACAGTTGTGGTTGTCATAGTAGGTGCTGTGGTTGTCGTAGTAGGTGTTGTAGTTGTCGTAGGAGGTGCTGCAGGAGCTGTAGGTGCTGTAGGAGCTACAGTTGTTGTAGTTAGAGCTGCAGTCGTGGTTGTTGTAGCAGTTTCGGTTGTAGTTGTCGTAGTAGGTGCTGCAATTGTGGTCGTAGGAGCTACAGTTGTCGTTGTAGGTGCTGCAGTTGTGGGGGTCGTAGGAGCTACAGTTGTTGTAGGTGGAGCTGCAGTTGTGGTTGTCGTAGGAGGTGCAGTTGTGGTTGTCGTAGGAGGTACAGTTGTGGTTGTCGTGGTAGGTGTTGTAGTTGTCGTAGTAGGTGCTGCAGTTGTTGTGGTCATAGGAGCTACAGTTGTTGTAGTTGGAGCTGCAGTTGTAGTGGTTGTCGTAGGAGGTACAGTTGTGGTTGTCGTAGTAGGTGCTGTGGTTGTCGTAGTAGGTGCTTTAGTTGTCGTTGTAGGTGCTGCAGTTGTGGTGGTCGTAGGAGCTACAGTTGTTGTAGTTGGAGCTGCAGTTTTAGTGGTTGTCGTAGGAGGTACAGTTGTGGTTGTCGTATTAGGTGCTGTGGTTGTCGTAGTAGGTGTTGTAGTTGTCGTAGTAGGTGCTGCAGTTGTGGTGGTCGTAGGAGCTACAGTTGTTGTAGTTGGAGCTGCAGTTGTGGTTGTCGTAGGAGCTGCAGTTGTGGTTGTCGTAGGAGCTGCAGTTGTGGTTGTCTTAGGAGCTGCAGTTGTGGTTGTCATAGGAGCTGCAGTTGTGGTTGTCATAGGAGCTGCAGTTGTGGTGGTGGTAGGAGCTACAGTTGTTGTAGTTGGAGCTGCAGTTGTGGTTGTCGTAGGAGCTGCAGTTGTGGTTGTCGTAGGAGCTGCAGTTGTGGTGGTCGTAGGAGCTACAGTTGTGGTTGTCGTAGTAGGTTTTGTAGTTGTCGTAGTAGGTGCTGCAGTTGTGGTGGTCGTAGGAGCTACAGTTGTGGTTGTCGTAGTAGCTATTGTAGGTGTTGTAGTTGTCGTAGTAGACGCTGAAGTCGTGGTTGTCGTAGCAGTTTCGGATGTAGTTGTAGTAGTAGGTGCTGCAGTTGTGGTCGTAGGAGCTACAGTTGTCGTTGTAAGTGCTGCAGTTGTGGGGGTAGTAGGAGCTACAGTTGTTGTAGTTGGAGCTGCAGTTGTGGATGTCGTAGGAGGTACAGTTGTGGTTGTCGTAGGAGGTACAGTTGTGGTTGTTGTAGGAGGTACAGTCGTAGCAGGTGTTGTGGTAGGTGTTGTAGTTGTCGTAGTAGGTGCTGCAGTTGTTGTGGTCATAGGAGCTACAGTTGTTGTAGTTGGAGCTGCAGTTGTAGTGGTTGTCGTAGGAGGTACAGTTGTGGTTGTCGTAGTAGGTGCTGTGGTTGTCGTAGTAGGTGCTGTAGTTGTCGTAGTAGTTGCTGCAGTTGTGGTCGTAGGAGCTACAGTTGTCGTTGTAAGTGCTGCAGTTGTGGGGGTCGTAGGAGCTACAGTTGTTGTGGGGGTCGTAGGAGCTACAGTTGTTGTGGGGGTCGTAGGAGCTACAGTTGTGGGGGTCGTAGGAGCTACAGTTGTGGTGGTCGTAGGAGCTACAGTTGTGGTTGTCGTAGGAGGTACAGTTGTGGTTGTCGTAGGAGGTACAGTTGTGGTTGTCGTAGGAGGTACAGTTGTGGTTGTCGTAGGAGGTACAGTTGTGGTTGTCGTAGGAGGTACAGTTGTGGTTGTCGTAGGAGGTACAGTTGTGGTTGTCGTAGGAGGTACAGTTGTGGATGTCGTAGGAGGTACAGTTGTGGTTGTCGTAGGAGGTACAGTTGTGGTTGTTGAAGGAGGTACAGTCGTAGCAGGTGTTGTGGTTGTCGTAGTAGGTGTTGTAGTTGTCGTAGTAGGTGCTGCAGGTGTGGTGGTCGTAGGAGCTACAGTTGTTGTAGTTGGAGCTGCAGTTGTAGTGGTTGTCGTAGGAGGTACAGTTGTGGTTGTCGTAGTAGGTGCTGTGGTTGTCGTAGTAGGTGTTGTAGTTGTCGTAGTAGGTGCTGCAGTTGTGGTGGTCGTAGGAGCTACAGTTGTTGTAGTTGGAGCTGCAGTTGTAGTGGTTGTCGTAGGAGGTACAGTTGTGGTTGTCGTAGTAGGTGCTGTGGTTGTCGTAGTAGGTGCTGTAGTTGTCGTAGTAGGTGCTGCAGCTGTGGTGGTCGTAGAAGCTACAGTTGTTGTAGTTGGAGCTGCTGTTGTAGTGGTTGTCGTAGGAGGTACAGTTGTGGTTGTCGTAGTAGGTGCTGTGGTTGTCGTAGTAGGTGTTGTAGTTGTCGTAGTAGGTGCTGCAGTTGTTGTGGTCGTAGGAGCTACAGTTGTAGTAGTTGGAGCTGCAGTTGTGGTTGTCGTAGGAGCTGCAGATGTGGTTGTCGTGGGAGCTGCAGTTGTGGTTGTCGAAGGAGCTGCAGTTGTGGTTGTCGTAGGAGCTGCAGTTGTGGTTGTCGTAGGAGCTGCAGTTGTGGTTGTCGTAGTAGGTGTTGTGGTTGTCGTAGTAGGTGTTGTAGTTGTCGTAGTAGGTGCTGCAGTTGTGGTGGTCGTAGGAGCTACAGTTGTGGTTGTCGTAGTAGGTATTGTAGGTGTTGTAGTTGTCGTAGTAGGCGCTGAAGTCGTGGTTGTCGTAGCAGTTTCGGTTGTAGTTGTCATAGTAGGTGCTGCAGTTGTGGTCGTAGGAGCTACAGTTGTCGTTGTAAGTGCTGCAGTTGTGGGGGTCGTAGGAGCTACAGTTGTAGTTGGAGCTGCAGTTGTGGTTGTCGTAGGAGGTACAGTTGTGGTTGTTGTAGGAGGTACAGTTGTGGTTGTCGTAGGAGGTACAGTTGTGGTTGTCGTAGAAGGTACAGTTGTGGTTGTCGTAGGAGGTACAGTTGTGGTTGTCGTAGGAGGTACAGTTGTGGTTGTCGTAGGAGGTACAGTTGTGGTTGTCATAGGAGGTACAGTTGTGGTTGTCGTAGTAGGTGTTGTAGTTGTCGTAGTAGGTGCTGCAGTTGTGGTGGTCGTAGGAGCTACAGTTGTTGTAGTTGGAGCTGCAGTTGTAGTGGTTGTCGTAGGAGGTACAGTTGTGGTTGACGTAGTAGGTGCTGTGGTTGTCGTAGAAGGTGCTGTAGTTGTCGTAGTAGGTGCTGCAGTTGTGGTTGTCGTAGGAGCTGCAGTTGTGGTTGTCGTAGGAGCTGCAGTTGTGGTTGTCGTAGGAGCTGCAGTTGTGGTTGTCGTAGTAGGTGTTTTGGTTGTTGTAGTTGTCGTAGTAGGCGCTGAAGTCTTGGTTGTCGTAGCAGTTTCGGTTGTAGTTGTCGTAGTAGGTGCTGCAGTTGTGGTCGTAGGAGCTACAGTTGTCGTTGTAAGTGCTGCAGTTGTGGGGGTCGTAGGAGCTACAGTTGTAGTTGGAGCTGCAGTTGTGGTTGTCGTAGGAGGTACAGTTGTGGTTGTCGTAGGAGGTACAGTTGTGGTTGTCGTAGGAGGTACAGTTGTGGTTGTCGTAGGAGGTACAGTTGTGGTTGTCGTAGGAGGTACAGTTGTGGTTGTCGTAGGAGGTACAGTTGTGGTTGTCGTAGTAGGTGTTGTAGTTGTCGTAGTAGGTGCTGCAGTTGTTGTGGTCGTAGGAGCTACAGTTGTTGTAGTTGGAGCTGCAGTTGTAGTGGTTGTCGTAGGAGGTACAGTTGTGGTTGACGTAGTAGGTTCTGTGGTTGTCGTATTAGGTGCTGTAGTTGTCGTAGTAGGTGCTGCAGTTGCGGTTGTCGTAGGAGCTGCAGTTGTGGTTGTCGTAGGTGCTGCAGTTGTGGTTGTCGTAGGAGCTGCAGTTGTGGTTGTCGTAGTAGGTGTTGTGGTTGTCGTAGTAGGTGCTGTGGTTGTCGTAGTAGGTGTTGTAGTTGTCGTAGTAGGTGCTGCAGTTGTGGTGGTCGTAGGAGCTACAGTTGTGGTTGTCGTAGTAGGTATTGTAGGTGTTGTAGTTGTCGTAGTAGGCGCTGAAGTTGTGGTTGTCGTAGCAGTTTCGGTTGTAGTTGTCGTAGTAGGTGCTGCAGTTGTGGTCATAGGAGGTACAGTTGTGGTTGTCGTAGTAGGTGTTGTGGTTGTCGTTGTAGGTGTTGTAGTTGTCGTAGTAGGTGCTGCAGTTGTGGTGGTCGTAGGAGCTACAGTTGTTGTAGTTGGAGCTGCAGTTGTAGTAGTTGTCGTAGGAGGTACAGTTGTGGTTGTCGTAGTAGGTGCTGTGGTTGTCGTAGTAGGTGCTGTAGTTGTCGTAGGAGGTGCTGCAGTTGTGGTGGTCGTAGGAGCTACAGTTGTTGTAGTTGGAGCTGCAGTTGTAGTGGTTGTCGTAGGATGTACAGTTGTGGTTGTCGTAGTAGGTGCTGTGGTTGTCGTAGTAGGTGTTGTAGTTGTCGTAGTAGGTGCTGCAGTTGTGGTGGTCGTAGGAGCTGCAGTTGTGGTTGTCGTAGGAGCTGCAGTTGTGGTTGTCGTAGGAGCTGCAGTTGTGGTTGTCGTAGGAGCTGCAGTTGTGGTTGTCATAGTAGGTGTTGCGGTTGTCGTAGTAGGTGCTGTGGTTGTCGTAGTAGGTGTTGTAGTTGTCGTAGTAGGTGCTGCAGTTGTGGTGGTCGTAGGAGCTACAGTTGTGGTTGTCGTAGTAGGTATTGTAGGTGTTGTAGTTGTCGTAGTAGGCGCTGAAGTCGTGGTTGTCGTAGCAGTTTCGGTTGTAGTTGTCGTAGTAGGTGCTGCAGTTGTGGTCGTAGGAGCTACAGTTGTTGTAGTTGGAGCTGCAGTTGTGGTTGTCGTAGGAGTCACTGTTGTGGTTGTCGTAGGAGGTACAGTTGTGGTTGTCGTAGGAGGTACAGTTGTGGTTGTCGTAGTAGGTGTTGTGGTTGTCGTAGTAGGTGTTGTAGTTGTCGTAGTAGGCGCTGAAGTTGTGGTTGTCGTAGCAGTTTCGGTTGTAGTTGTCGTAGTAGGTGCTGCAGTTGTGGTCATAGGAGGTACAGTTGTGGTTGTCGTAGTAGGTGTTGTGGTTGTCGTTGTAGGTGTTGTAGTTGTCGTAGTAGGTGCTGCAGTTGTGGTGGTCGTAGGAGCTACAGTTGTTGTAGTTGGAGCTGCAGTTGTAGTAGTTGTCGTAGGAGGTACAGTTGTGGTTGTCGTAGTAGGTGCTGTGGTTGTCGTAGTAGGTGCTGTAGTTGTCGTAGGAGGTGCTGCAGTTGTGGTGGTCGTAGGAGCTACAGTTGTTGTAGTTGGAGCTGCAGTTGTAGTGGTTGTCGTAGGATGTACAGTTGTGGTTGTCGTAGTAGGTGCTGTGGTTGTCGTAGTAGGTGTTGTAGTTGTCGTAGTAGGTGCTGCAGTTGTGGTGGTCGTAGGAGCTGCAGTTGTGGTTGTCGTAGGAGCTGCAGTTGTGGTTGTCGTAGGAGCTGCAGTTGTGGTTGTCATAGTAGGTGTTGCGGTTGTCGTAGTAGGTGCTGTGGTTGTCGTAGTAGGTGTTGTAGTTGTCGTAGTAGGTGCTGCAGTTGTGGTGGTCGTAGGAGCTACAGTTGTGGTTGTCGTAGTAGGTATTGTAGGTGTTGTAGTTGTCGTAGTAGGCGCTGAAGTCATGGTTGTCGTAGCAGTTTCGGTTGTAGTTGTCGTAGTAGGTGCTGCAGTTGTGGTCGTAGGAGCTACAGTTGTTGTAGTTGGAGCTGCAGTTGTGGTTGTCGTAGGAGGCACTGTTGTGGTTGTCGTAGGAGGTACAGTTGTGGTTGTCGTAGGAGGTACAGTTGTGGTTGTCGTAGTAGGTGTTGTGGTTGTCGTAGTAGGTGTTGTAGTTGTCGTAGTAGGTGCTGCAGTTGTGGTGGTCGTACGAGCTACAGTTGTTGTAGTTGGAGCTGCAGTTGTAGTGGTTGTCGTAGGAGGTACAGTTGTGGTTGTCGTAGTAGGTGCTGTGGTTGTCGTAGTAGGTGCTGTAGTTGTCGTTGTAGGTGCTGCAGTTGTGGTGGTCGTAGGAGCTACAGTTGTTGTAGTTGGAGCTGCAGTTGTAGTGGTTGTCGTAGGAGGTACAGTTGTGGTTGTCGTAGTAGGTGCTGTGGTTGTCGAAGTAGGTGTTGTAGTTGTCGTAGTAGGTGCTGCAGTTGTCGTAGTAGGTGCTGCAGTTGTGGTGGTCGTAGGAGCTACAGTTGTTGTAGTTGGAGCTGCAGTTGTGGTTGTCGTAGGAGCTGCAGTTGTGGTTGTCGTAGGAGCTACAGTTGTGGTTATGGTAGTAGGTGTTGTGGTTGTCGTAGTAGGTGTTGTGGTTGTCGTAGTAGATGTTGTGGTTGTCGTAGTAGGTGTTGTAGTTGTCGTAGTAGGTGCTGCAGTTGTGGTTGTCGTAGGAGCTTCAGTTGTGGTTGTCGTAGTAGGTGCTGTGGTTGTCGTAGTAGGTGTTGTAGTTGTCGTAGTAGGTGCTGCAGTTGTGGTGGTCGTTGGAGCTACAGTTGTTGTAGATGGAGCTGCAGTTGTGGTTGTCGTAGGAGGTACAGTTGTTGTAGTTGGAGCTGCAGTTGTGGTTGTCGTAGTAGGTGTTGTAGTTGTCGTAGTAGGCGCTGAAGTCGTGGTTGTCGTAGCAGTTTCGGTTGTAGTTGTCGTAGTAGGTGCTGCAGTTGTGGGGGTCGTAGGAGCTACAGTTGTCGTAGTTGGAGCTGCAGTTGTGGTTGTCGTAGGAGGTACAGTTGTTGTAGTTGGAGCTGCAGTTGTGGTTGTCGTAGGAGGTGCAGTTGTGGTTGTCGTAGGAGGTGCAGTTGTGGTTGTCGTAGTAGGTGCTGCAGTTGTGGTCGTAGGAGCTACAGTTGTCGTTGTAAGTGCTGCAGTTGTGGGGGTCGTAGGAGCTACAGTTGTTGTGGGGGTCGTAGGAGCTACAGTTGTGGGGGTCGTAGGAGCTACAGTTGTGGTTGTCGTAGGAGGTACAGTTGTGGTTGTCGTAGGAGGTACAGTTGTGGTTGTCGTAGTAGGTGCTGCAGTTGTGGTTGTCATAGGAGGTACAGTTGTGGTTGTCGTAGGAGGTACAGTTGTGGTTGTCGTGGGAGGTACAGTTGTGGTTGTCGTGGGAGGTACAGTTGTGGTTGTCGTGGGAGGTACCGTTGTGGTTGTCGTGGGAGGTACAGTTGTGGTTGTCGTGGGAGGTACAGTTGTTGTTGTCGTGGGAGGTACAGTTGTGGTGGTCATAGGTGCTGCAGTTGTAGTGGTTGTCGTAGGTGTTGTAGTGGTTGTCGTAGGTGCTGCAGTTGTAGTGGTTGTCGTAGGTGCTGCAGTTGTAGTGGTTGTCGTAGGTGCTGCAGTTGTAGTGGTTGTCGTAGGTGCTGCAGTTGTAGTGGTTGTCGTCGGAGCTGCAGTTGTGGTGGTTGTCGTCGGTGCTGCAGTTGTGGTGGTTGTCGTCGGTGCTGCAGTTGTAATGGTTGTCGTAGGTGCTGCAGTTGTAGTGGTTGTCGTAGGTGCTGCAGTTGTAGTGGTTGTCGTAGGTGCTGCAGTTGTAGTGGTTGTCGTAGGTGCTGCAGTTGTAGTGGTTGTCGTCGGTGCTGCAGTTGTGGTGGTTGTCGTAGGTGCTGCAGTTGTAGTGGTTGTCGTAGGTGCTGCAGTTGTAGTGGTTGTCGTAGGTGCTGCAGTTGTAGTGGTTGTCGTAGGTGCTGCAGTTGTAGTGGTTGTCGTAGGTGCTGCAGTTGTAGTGGTTGTCGTAGGTGCTGCAGTTGTAGTGGTTGTCGTAGGTGCTGCAGTTATTGTCGTAGGTGCTGCAGTTATTGTCGTAGGTGCTGCAGTTATTGTCGTAGGAGCTGCAGTTATTGTCGTAGGAGCTGCAGTTGTGGTCAGAACTCCATGGATATTCCAGCATAAAAACACTGGTTTATGAGATGAATGGTTAATATGTTTATTGCGCACAATATCAACATTTCCAAGATTTCCCTTCATCATCATGGTGCAGTTTTTGACATCTTTATTATGTAATATATACAATTATAATTTATAGCTACATTAGTCCCTTGATTGTTCATAATATTAACTATAATACCTTATTGAGATTACCACACCTGAGTTCTATTTTTGTTGTTGTTGAAAAGAGGGTACATTTTTCATTACAGTAGTGTGGTAATATAATTCAAGTAATAGAGGTTACAGCAGTGTGATAATGTTTACCGCTTACAATTGAGTCATTTTCCTTTTTTATATTTTGGAAACCATATATCATCATTTTGATATCATGGATGGTCAGTCCTTGCATCCATAGCTACATCTATGAATTTGAGAGTGATTACGTTTACTAAAGTGATGGGGTGTCCGCATTGTTGTTGTTTGAATCCCAGATTTCCCCATTAAGGACTAAGGACTAAAATCTTTAGTAAAGCTATCAAATCGAGGGGAGACATTTGACAGTAAAGTAGCCTTGGCAAAATGTAAAATTGCCCCCATGAAATGTAAAAATAAACATATTTAGAAAAAATCATAAGCATTGTAACATCATATGCATACAACATGTACATCATTGCGCATTATTCTAATTACATTATCCAAATGTATATGGTCTATTTTGTCACCATCTTACCTTTTTGGTTGTTAATATTTTAATTCAGGATTAATACACGAGTTGGCATGAAGTTAGCAAATAGTAAAAAATGAGTTAGAAACATGAACACAGAATGAAATTCAGTGTACTACATACCCATGGTAAATAAAGTAGCTGTCAGTTTCTGTGTCTTCATTTTGGACTCAGTTGATGCAGTTGTTTTCTGAATAGAAAGAAAAATATACATTTTATTGACAGGTCATAAGCCACTATTAATGTTCAGCGGTGGACACTTTTCAACTTAATCTGTAACATGTTAAGCAAATTTATGCAACTCATTTAGGTGTGCCAGATCAAGAGGTGTGAATAATTATTAATTCAAGACATCGCTGTGAACAAAAGTAGCTTGTGATGAATAATGTAAAAAACAAGGAAACAAAATGTGAGAACTTTGCAAGGCTGTGAATAATTTCACAACAGTCACTATAACCACTATAACATGGATTTATACACTTTAGTGAAATTACACAGTAAAATCCAGATTAGCGTTGCATTTTTCCCCCATCAGAAATCAGCCTATTACCGCATCCCACAAATCATGTTACTTCATAAAAGAGGAAAGGGCATTTCAAATTTGCAAATGGTCTGCGAGAGACCAGGAATTCACACATTCTGTGAAAGTAATCGGTGTAGTTCATCAAAAGATGCATTTTTTTTCAAATATAAAACATAATACATGAAATAGTAAAATCCACATTAGCGTTACAATTTTTCAAGAGAAATCCGCATTTTGCTGCTTAATAAACATAAGTATTTAAACTTGGCTTTCAAAAGTTGACCAATCCATTTTCTACATTCTTAAAAAGATGAGAAAAAATAAGAAACCTGCACACTGCTCTTGATAATATCACTGCTCTATTAAGTTCACATTTAGGCTTAAAGCATGAAACGCATTGAACGGATGTGGCTGGAGCAATGTCAACATAAGGGTGCAAATTAAAAACACTCACAAAATCCTGGAGTATAAGGAAAACAAGCATATGTTACAAATATTTATATTTTTTTTTAACCTTCATTTAACTAGGCAAGTCAATTAAGAACAAATTCTGACTTACAATGACAGCCTAGGAACATTGGGTTAACTGCCTTGTTCAGGGGCAGAACAACAGATTTTTACCTTGTCAGCTCTGTGATTCGATCTAGCAACCTTTCGGTTACTGGCCCAATACTCTAACCACAAGGCTACCTGCCACCCCTATTGTCATGTTGTGTCTTGTCTCTGTCCTTTCCCTTCACCCTGTCTCCCTCTGCTGGTCGTTGTTAGGTTACCTTTTCTCCCCCGCTTTCTCCCAGCTGTTCCTTGTCTCCTCTAACTACCCATTCACCCCGTTTCCCACCTGTTCCCTTTTTCCCTCTGATTAGGTCCCTATATCTCTCTCTGTTTCTGTTCCTGTCCTTGTCGGATTCTTGTTTGTGTTTCATGCCTGAGCCAGACTATCGTCATGTTTGCTGTAACCTTGTCCTGTCCTGTCGGAATCTGCCGGTCTATCTGAGCCTACCTATGTTTGGTCATTAAAGAAGCTCTGTTTAAGTTAGTTCGCTTTTGGGTCCTCATTCACTCACCATAACAGAAGAATCCGACCAAGAATGGACCCAGCGACTTCGGATCCTCTCCACTCAGCCGTCGGGATCCAGGGAGCGATGCTAGGCAGACACGAGCAGGAAGTGTCTGCTGCTCGACATGCCGTTGAGACCCTGGCCACCCAAGTCTCCAACCTCACAGAACAGGTTCACCATCTCCGCCTCGATCCACCGGCCACTTCCAGGGCTTTCGAATCTCCGGAGCCCAGAATCAATAACCCGCCGTGTTACTCTGGGGAGCCCACTGAATGCCGCTCGTTCCTCACCCAGTGTGATATTGTGTTTTCTCTCCAGCCCAACACTTACTCCAGGAGCACTGCTCGTGTCGCCTACGTCATATCTCTCCTTATTGGACGGGCTCGTGAGTGGGGCACGGCAATCTGGGAGGCAAGGGCTGAGTGTACTAACCAGTATCAGGACTTTAAGGAGGAGATGATACGGGTTTTTGATCGATCTGTTTTTGGGGAGGAGGCTTCCAGGGCCCTGTCTTCCCTATGTCAAGGTAATCGATCCATAACAGACTACTCTATTGAGTTTCGCACTCTTGCTGCCTCCAGTGGCTGGAACGAGCCGGCTTTGCTCGCTCGTTTTCTGGAGGGTCTCCGCGCAGAGGTAAAGGATGAGATTCTCTCCCGGGAGGTCCCTTCCAGCGTGGATTCACTGATTGAACTCGCTATTCGCATTGAGCGACGGGTTGATCTGCGTCACCGAGCTCGTGGAAAGGAGCTCGCGTTCTCCGTTGCCCCCCTCTCCGCATCACTACCATCTTCCTCTGCCGGCTCGGGAGCTGAGCCTATGCAGCTGGGAGGTATCCGCATCTCGACTAAGGAGAGGGAACGGAGAATCACCAACCGCCTCTGTCTCTATTGCGGTTCTGCTGGTCATTTTGTCACTTCATGTCCAGTAAAAGCCAGAGCTCATCAGTAAGCGGAGGGCTACTGGTGAGCGCTACTACTCCTGTCTCTCCTTCAAGATCCTGCACTACCTTGTCGGTCCATCTACGCTGGACCGGTTCGTCAGCTTCCTGCAGTGCCTTAATAGACTCTGGGGCGGAGGGCTGTTTTATGGACGAGACCTGGGCTCGGGAACATGACATTCCTCTCAGACAGTTAAGGGAGTCCACGGCCTTGTTCGCCCTGGATGGTAGTCCTCTCCCCAGGATTCAGCGTGAGACGCTACCTTTAACCCTCACTGTTTCTGGTAATCATAGCGAAACCATTTCTTTTTTGATTTTTCGTTCACCTTTTACACCTGTTGTTTTGGGCCATCCCTGGCTAGTTTGTCATAATCCTTCCATTAATTGGTCTAGTAATTCTATCCTCTCCTGGAACGTCTCTTGTCATGTGAAATGTTTAATGTCTGCTATCCCTCCTGTTTCCTCTGTCTCTTCTTCACAGGAGGAGCCTGGTGATTTGACAGGGGTGCCGGAGGAATATCACGATCTGCGCACGGTGTTCAGTCGGTCCAGGGCCACCTCTCTTCCTCCACACCGGTCGTATGATTGTAGTATTGATCTCCTTCCGGGAACCACTCCCCCCCGGGGTAGACTATACTCTCTGTCGGCTCCCGAACGTAAGGCTCTCGAGGATTATTTGTCTGTAGCTCTTGACGCCGGTACCATAGTCCCCTCCTCCTCTCCCGCCGGAGCGGGGTTTTTTTTTGTCAAGAAGAAGGACGGGTCTCTGCGCCCCTGCATAGATTATCGAGGGCTGAATGACATAACAGTTAAGAATCGTTATCCGCTTCCTCTTATGTCTTCAGCCTTCGAGATCCTGCAGGGAGCCAGGTTTTTCACTAAGTTGGACCTTCGTAACGCTTACCATCTCGTGCGCATCAGGGAGGGGGACGAGTGGAAGACGGCGTTTAACACTCCGTTAGGGCACTTTGAATACCGGGTTCTTCCTTTCGGCCTCGCTAACGCTCCAGCTGTCTTTCAGGCATTAGTCAATGATGTCCTGAGAGACATGCTGAACATCTTTGTTTTCGTTTACCTTGACGATATCCTGATTTTTTCACCGTCACTCCAGATTCATGTTCAGCACGTTCGACGTGTCCTCCAGCGCCTTTTAGAGAATTGTCTTTTTGTGAAGGCTGAGAAGTGCACTTTTCATGCCTCCTCCGTCACATTTCTCGGTTCTGTTATTTCCGCTGAAGGCATTAAGATGGATCCCGCTAAAGTCCAAGCTGTCATTGATTGGCCCGTCCCTAAGTCACGCGTCGAGCTGCAGCGCTTTCTCGGCTTCGCGAACTTCTATCGTCGTTTCATCCGTAATTTCGGTCAGGTGGCCGCTCCTCTCACAGCCCTTACTTCTGTCAAGACGTGCTTTAAGTGGTCCGTTTCCGCCCAGGGAGCTTTTGATCTCCTCAAGAATCGTTTTACATCCGCTCCTATCCTTGTTACACCTGACGTCTCTAGACAGTTCGTTGTCGAGGTTGACGCGTCAGAGGTGGGCGTGGGAGCCATTCTTTCTCAGCGCTCCCTCTCTGACGACAAGGTCCACCCATGCGCGTATTTTTCTCATCGCCTGTCGCCGTCGGAACGTAACTATGATGTGGGTAACCGCGAACTGCTCGCCATCCGGTTAGCCCTAGGCGAATGGCGACAGTGGTTGGAGGGGGCGACCGTTCCTTTTGTCGTTTGGACTGACCATAGGAACCTTGAGTACATCCGTTCTGCCAAACGACTTAATGCGCGTCAGGCGCGTTGGGCGCTGTTTTTCGCTCGTTTCGAGTTCGTGATTTCTTATCGTCCGGGCTCTAAGAACACCAAGCCTGATGCTTTGTCTCGTCTCTTCAGTTCTTCAGTAGCCTCCACTGACCCCGAGGGGATTCTCCCTGAGGGGCGTGTTGTCGGGTTGACTGTCTGGGGAATTGAGAGGCAGGTAAAACAAGCGCTCACTCACACTCCGTCGCCGCGCGCTTGTCCTAGGAACCTTCTTTTCGTTCCCGTTCCTACTCGTCTGGCCGTTCTTCAGTGGGCTCACTCTGCCAAGTTAGCCGGCCACCCTGGCGTTCGGGGTACGCTTGCTTCCATTCGCCAGCGTTTTTGGTGGCCCACCCGGGAGCATGACACGCGTCGTTTCGTGGCTGCTTGTTCGGTCTGCGCGCAGACTAAGTCCGGTAACTCTCCTCCTGCCGGCCGTCTCAGGCCGCTTCCTATTCCCTCTCGACCGTGGTCTCACATCGCCTTAGATTTTGTCACCGGACTGCCTTCGTCAGCGGGGAAGACTGTTATTCTTACGGTTGTCGATAGGTTCTCTAAGGCGGCTCATTTCATTCCCCTTGCTAAGCTTCCTTCTGCTAAAGAGACGGCACAAATCATCATCGAGAATGTTTTCAGAATTCATGGCCTTCCGTCAGACGTCGTTTCGGACAGAGGTCCGCAATTCACGTCTCAATTTTGGAGGGAGTTTTGCCGTTTGATTGGGGCTTCCGTCAGTCTCTCTTCCGGCTTTCACCCCCAGTCTAACGGTCAAGCAGAACGGGCCAATCAGACTATTGGTCGCATCTTACGCAGTCTTTCTTTTCGCAACCCTGCGTCTTGGTCAGAACAGCTCCCCTGGGCAGAATACGCCCACAACTCGCTTCCTTCGTCTGCGACCGGGCTATCTCCTTTTCAGAGTAGCCTCGGGTACCAGCCTCCGCTGTTCTCATCTCAGTTCGCCGAGTCCAGCGTCCCCTCCGCTCAGGCTTTTGTCCAACGTTGCGAGCGCACCTGGAAGAGGGTCAGGTCTGCACTTTGCCGTTATAGGGCGCAGACTGTGAGGGCTGCTAATAAGCGTAGAACTAAGAGTCCTAGATATTGTCGCGGTCAGAGAGTTTGGCTCTCCACTCAGAACCTTCCCCTTAAGACGGCTTCTCGCAAGTTGACCCCGCGGTTCATTGGTCCGTTCCGTATTTCTCGGGTCATCAATCCTGTCGCAGTTCGACTTCTTCTTCCGCGATACCTTCGTCGCGTCCACCCGGTCTTCCATGTCTCCTGTATTAAGCCCGTTCTTCGCGCCCCCGCTCGTCTTCCCCCCCCCCCCCCCATCCTTGTCGAGGGCGCACCCATCTACAGGGTCCGCAGGATTTTGGACATGCGTCCTCGGGGCCGTGGTCACCAGTACCTTGTCGATTGGGAGGGGTACGGTCCTGAGGAGAGGAGTTGGGTTCCCTCTCGGGACGTGCTGGACCGTGCGCTGATCGAGGATTTCCTCCGTTGCCGCCAGGTTTCCTCCTCGAGTGCGCCAGGAGGCGCTCGGTGAGTGGGGGGGTACTGTCATGTTGTGTCTTGTCTCTGTCCTTTCCCTTCACCCTGTCTCCCTCTGCTGGTCGTTGTTAGGTTACCTTTTCTCCCCCGCTTTCTCCCAGCTGTTCCTTGTCTCCTCTAACTACCCATTCACCCCGTTTCCCACCTGTTCCCTTTTTCCCTCTGATTAGGTCCCTATATCTCTCTCTGTTTCTGTTCCTGTCCTTGTCGGATTCTTGTTTGTGTTTCATGCCTGAGCCAGACTATCGTCATGTTTGCTGTAACCTTGTCCTGTCCTGTCGGAATCTGCCGGTCTATCTGAGCCTACCTATGTTTGGTCATTAAAGAAGCTCTGTTTAAGTTAGTTCGCTTTTGGGTCCTCATTCACTCACCATAACACCTATAATATAACAATGTGCATTTCATAAGTATTCTAATAATTGTAATAAAGTGAGTACATAAGACGTATTAAATAAGACCGTAAAACAACAATGAGGACATCGACCTATCAAGAAAGTTTTCATAAATCATTGGGTACTGTACAAGAAAAACCGTCAGAGTGATCTGAAGTGGCGGCATTAACTCATGTTCACATTTACATAACATGCATGGGCATTTCATCATTAAGACCAGGCTGAAACACAACAAAATGTGGAATAAGTCAAGAGGTATGAATACTTTCTGAAGGCACTGTAAATCATGTAAATGTAAAGTTTTCAAATGGTCTGCCAGCAATTAACTACATATTCTTATACATATTCTGTGACAGTTTAGTAGTTCATCAAAAGTGTATGGATGTTTACATATAACGTGTACATAATAACCATAATCTTCATTGTTTCAATGTTGTTGCTTTTACCTTAGCAATTTTGGATTTTGATCTTTTCTTGTAAGACCATTTTACCTTGTTATATTTGTATATGATATTTCAAAATGTTTTGTGCTGTGTGCAATTTATAATAAAAAATATTTATCAAGTATTTTCCATGTATATATTCCATTATAGAGTAAAGGTTATTACTTACCTACAGCAAACACTTCAATGCCAGCCACCTATTTCTGTAATTTCTCCAAATATCAATTGAGGAAGGTCTTGGTTAATGCCAATTAACAATCACAATATCTAGATTATATCTACACTAAAATCTTATTATCTTTCTAGTTCTGCTAACCATTTCAAGCTTACAATTGAACTGTTCCCGTGTATACTGTCATGCCAATGTATTTCTAGTTTGTATTTATATTACTATAGGGCTGGTTTGATGCCACAAATTCTGTCTTTCAGGTGACGTAATATTTTGGGAGGCACCAAAGATAATAAGATAAAGGTGACGAAAAAGGGAGGGACAGAGGAATGCAGGTGGGAAGTACTTAGCTTCAAAATGTTTTTGTTTTTTCCCCAGGTACTGACGCGGTATGGAAAACTGGTTAGGTGTTCTGACCAAAAATTTGGGATGGACTAAAAATAATTGAAAAAAGGGGAGGGGGAAAATAATCTGTTTGAGAGTATAATAACAGTTATGTACTGACCTTTTTTTTATTGTAAACTGTTTAGGTCACAAAAAAAAAAATGAAATGTTCTGTTGCCAGAATCTTACTTAATTGACTTAACTTAGGAGCCATTCATTTAATTAAATCAGTGGCCTGAAGTAAACAGTCAGCCTTTTTCTATTTAACAGTTCTACACTCTCACATCTTTTAACAGTAGATTCAGTTTATGAATCTCTAACAAAAGTGATGTCAAGATTTGTTGTAATCAGCTGGTAAATATGATTGAGGGTCACAATGACCCCAAATGGTGAGCCCAACAATGGAGGAAATTATCTTGGATTCCTGATGGAGCATTTTCCAGATGCTAAAATAATTTTTAAATGATTGCTTACAATGAAGAATGTTGACAACTAAACATTTGTGTGTACCTGCTGAAAAGAAAGAAAGAAATGTATAATAAAATAACAAAAAAAATTCTGATAAAATATTGTGTGCGAAATACCTTTACATTTTTTGGACTTTACAGTTGATATATTTGGAGAAATTAATACAAATCTGTATCTTGTGGCTCGATTAAAATAAATACATATTTAAAGACTTGTATCTCTCTATGATAATGAAATGTGTTCAAGTTATTTTTTAATATTTTCTATTGAACATTAACATGACACGACAATAGTGTTTCAGTATTTTGAAGAGTGCCTTGGTCCTCATCATTTTGATATCATGGATGGTCAGTCCTTGCATCCATAGCTACATCTATGAATTTGAGAGTGATTACGTTTACTAAAGTGGTGGGGTGTCCGCATTGTTGTTGTTTTAATCCCAGATTTCCCCTCTAAGGACTCAGGGACTAAGGACTAAAATCTTTAGTAAAGCTATCAAAAAGTAAATGCATAATAGTATTGACCTATTTCTGGGTGCACATTTAACCTCTGCAAGGTTCCTGGCAACGCAAACGTGGATCTGAAGTATGCAGGTTTTCCCTCTCCAGCTGACTGTCAGTATCACTTTATTTAGGGTTAAACCTTGATGCAGAGTTTTCCTGTCTTCCTCAGGGAGTTCCTCTCAACCAAGGGGAATATTCTTCATGCCAATGTTGCATTAGTTGATCTGAAACAAAGGTGGGTAATACATAACACCTTGATGAGTGTTCCAGTGTCATTCATAACAACTATTAGAACACATTTATTCAACATCATTCATGAGGAATTTGATAAATATTTGATTTATTCCGTCAAAGTACCCATCCCTCTGACATACTAATCACACAACAATCTGGGAGCACCAGGGAAGCCTCAGAGCAGTACCCAGGTAGCAGATTAGGGGTTATGTGACTTGCTCAAGGCCACAAGAGCAGAAGGGTTGGATCCAGACCTGTCTGTAAATAATATATTTCAAATACTCTAACTGACTGTGGTCGGTGATTGAGCTTGACCGGCACAATGAAACCATTGTAGTAGTCCCAAAAGAGAAAACCCCATCTTTCTGGCACTCACTCCAGTTTGATGGCATTGTAACATGTTGAGTAACTTTGCCTGATATCTGAAAACATGTATTAGATCAAATCAATCAATCACATTTGCTGTAAAAAAAGGGCTTTATAAATTAGTGTTGGTCAGGAATTGCTTTACTGATACCGACCTAAACCCCATCGAGCCAGAAGATTATGCCTTGGCTTTAGCTCAGCAAAGACTAATACAGCCTTGTGGTGCACAGGACTAACCCAGTCAGTGACACCAGCAACAATACTGTTCACTCAGACCAGACTATTTCAACTAAAACAATTTAACTTCATAATACCTTAATAACTTTCTGTAATGACAAAATCACTTATTTTGAAGGTTTCTTATAAATGATGTTAAAATATGATGGTTGTTATGCATGATACTTTTAACATTCACAAAGTGTTACCCAAACTACTTATTTGGCATTTTGGGTGAGGAGCTTCATTCTAACCAGCAACATGTGGGTATCACTTGTAAACATGGAGATTTGGAGTGTGATGCCTGACTCAACATGCCCTAGGACGTCATCAAAATTAAGAATTTGTTCTTAACTGACTTGCCTAGTTAAATCATTTTAAAATGTCTAATTGTTACTATCTCATGCCGCGTTGACTAATAAGGACTGTTTTAATACAGGATATACTGTATTTTTCCTAAAACTTAACCAGCCAGGCGCATTTATTACCTTTATTTATACTTTTGTACTATCAAAACTGGTCTGATGCATTCCTTTAAACCTCTGTGAAGTGAATTATTTCCATAGAACTCCATCCTGCTTATATAACGGCTACTTGCCATATTAAACTAAACTAACTACTGGTAGAAATGCATTCATCTTAAAGAAGATGCACTGTCATCTTGCAAAGAGCACTATCCCCAGTCAAAAAGTGTTGGCAAGTTGCCTCACGTGTCAGTGTTTTGACCCGTGATTTGTTTTTGGCAAACATCCCAACTGTCACGTCTACACCCATTGCCCCTCTCCGGCGCTCGATGTCGCCAGTTGAATCATTTTTATTATATTTATCAGATGTGAATTGTACAACTTACACTTAACACAATTTGGATATTCATTTACTGTGATTTAATGTTTTCTAATTATTTATTGTTGTTTTAGCTGTTGCCGTCCACCAATAACTACACCGTTCTGTGACTTGCCACACCCTAAACAATCAATGTTGATTAAACACTGGTTTGGCTTGTCATTGGATTACATATGATAAAAAGGAATGTTCTTTCATGACGTCTTCCTGTCGTCTCCCGTGACGTTGAAAGGTGTTTGTGTTTCTTGTAGAATCGGTTCTATTGAACATACCTCTACATCCATAACAAGGAACATCCTCCTTGTTTTATGTTTGAATGCTATGACATGGAAGATGGTGTTAGTGCTTAGTTTATGAAAACAGATCTAATCCAACTTTGTTGCTATATTTAGTGAGCTTTCAGACCCCTCTAGCAACACATTTTCAAAAAAGCAACTAGCAAAAAATCTAGTGATTTACATTAACAAAACAATTTACCTGAATTAGGGCCAGACTAGTTACCATAATTTTCTCACATTGCCATTGACAGTTTTTTCTATTGTCTCTTTTTGGTCCATTTAGATTGTTAATGTAGATTGTATACAAAAAAATGTTTAAAAAAATGTTATGGTTAAAAATGTTCATGTTTTACTGTTTTACTGTGACTTGTTTTAGGCTCCTAAGTGGACGATAAGGTTAAAAAACAAAACAAACTAAAAAAAATCAAATAAATCAAATAAAAAACGAAGTAACTTCGCCAGAGGGTCACTTTTGCCAGTCCCAAGGCCGGATAAAGGAGGAGGGTTGGAAATCTGGGATGATACCAGTGTTGCCAACTCCTCAGTAAGGAAAGTAGCTATTTGCTGTCCTAAAAGTCGCTAAATGACGCCATCACCTAATTTGCATAATTGGCCATGTAATTGTGATGGATGCTGTAGGAGAGAGGAATAACGTCATGGTAGAGACAAAAAGTGAGTAAAAAACACCCGAAATATGTTTAGAACTCCAAATGAACTTTCTTCTGTTGATTCTTGTTATTTCCAACCCTCCTCCTTTATCCGGCCTTGGGACTGGCAAAAGTGACCCTCTGGCGAAGTTACTTCGTTTTTTATTTGATTTATTAGATTTTTTTGTTTGTTTTGTTTTTTAACCTTATCGTCCACTTAGGAGCCTAAAACAAGTCACAGTAAAACATGAACATTTTTAACCATAACATTTTTTTTTACATTTTTTTGTATACAATCTACATTAACAATCTAAATGGACCAAAAAGAGACAATAGAAAAAACTGTCAATGGCAATGTGAGAAAATTATGGTAACTAGTCTGGCCCTAATTCAGGTAAAATTTTTTGTTAATGTAAATCACTAGATTTTTTGCTAGTTGCTTTTTTGAAAATGTGTTGCTAGAGGGGTCTGAAAACTCACTAAATATAGCAACAAAGTTGGATTAGATCTGTTTTCATAAACTAAGCACTAACACCATCTTCCATGTCATAGCATTCAAACATAAAACAAGGAGGATGTTCCTTGTTATGGATGTAGAGGTATGTTCAATAGAACAGATTCTACAAGAAACTCAAACACCTTTCAACGTCACGGGAGACGACAGGAAGACGTCAGGGAGTGATACAACTCATGAAAGAACATTCCTTTTTATCATATGTAATCCAATGACAAGCCAAACCAGTGTTTAATCAACATTGATTGTTTAGGGTGTGGCAAGTCACAGAACAGTGTAGTTATTGGTGGACGGCAACAGCTAAAACAACAATAAATAATTAGAAAACATTAAATCACAGTAAATGAATATCCAAATTGTGTTAAGTGTAAGTTGTACAATTCACATCTGATAAATATAATAAAAATGATTCAACTGGCGACATCGAGCGCCGGAGAGGGGGAATGGGTGTAGACGTGACAGTTGGGATGTTTGCCAAAAACAAATCACGGGTCAAAACACTGACACGTGAGGCAACTTGCCAACACTTTTTGACTGGGGATAGTGCTCTTTGCAAGATGACAGTACATCTTCTTTAAGATTAATACATTTCTACCAGTAGTTAGTTTAGTTTAATATGGCAAGTAGCCGTTATATAAGCAGGATGGAGTTCTATGGAAATAATTCACTTCACAGAGGTTTAAAGGAATGCATCAGACCAATTTTGATAGTACAAAAGTATAAATAAAGGTAATAAATGCGCCTGGCTGGTTAAGTTTTAGGAAAAATACAGTATATCCTGTATTAAAACAGTCCATATTAGTCAACGCGGCATGAGATAGTAACAATTAGACATTTTTAAAATGATTTAACTAGGCAAGTCAGTTAAGAACAAATTCTTAATTTCGATGACGTCCTAGGGCATGTTGAGTCAGGCATCACACTCCAAATCTCCATGTTCACAAGTGATACCCACATGTTGCTGGTTAGAATGAAGCTCCTCACCCAAAATGCTAAATCAGTAGTTTGGGTAACACTTTGTGAATGTTAAAAGTATCATGCATAACAACCATCATATTTTAACATCATTTATAAGAAACCTTCAAAATAAGTGATTTTGTCATTACAGAAAGTTATTAAGGTATTATGAAGTTAAATTGTTTTAGTTGAAATAGTCTGGTCTGAGTGAACAGTATTGTTGCTGGTGTCACTGACTGGGTTAGTCCTGTGCACCACAAGGCTGTATTAGTCTTTGCTGAGCTAAAGCCAAGGCATAATCTTCTGGCTCGATGGGGTTTAGGTCGGTATCAGTAAAGCAATTCCTGACCAACACTAATTTATAAAGCCCTTTTTTCTACAGCAAATGTGATTGATTGATTTGATCTAATACATGTTAGCTACTTTCCTTACTGAGGAGTTGGCAACACTTCAAAATACTGAAACACTATTGTCGTGTCATGTTAAAGTTCAATAGAAAATATAAAAAATAACTTGAACACATTTCATTATCATAGAGAGATACAAGTCTTTAAATATGTATTTATTTTAAATCGAGCCACAAAACAACAAAGCAAGAACGAAACAACGAACCGTAACAAAGAGGTGTAGCAGACACTAACTCAAAAACAATATCCCAAAAAATACAGGTGGAAAAAAATGCTATTTAAATATGATCCCCAATTACAGACAACGATAGCCAGCTGCCTCTAATTGAGAATCCTACCAAACACCAACATAGAAAAACTAAACTAGAACCCCACATAGAAAATAATAACTAGAACCCCCCCCCCCAAATATGCCCTGACCTACTATACCATAAAAAAAACAAAGGCTCTCTATGGTCATTTTTTGTGGAACAGTTACATTTCAATAGGCTGCTGAACTACAAAGGACAAATAATAATGAGATTTTAAAAAAGAAGACATAGTTTCTTGCAAAATACACAGTTCAATTTACTAAAAGAACTGAAAAAACTATTAGGGAATCTGACCGACCTCAGTCTTGAGCTCTCCCATGATGTGGCGCATTGACAATCCTTTAGGTGCTGAGCGTAATACCCTGACTACACCGCTCGTATCGCGTGCGTGAGCATGGCAAAATAAATTTTGAAATCTAGATTATTCAATTATTGCACCCACATTGCTCGGGTGCGCCAACGCGTCTGCGTTGCCGAGGGCTAAAATAGAAGTCAGTTCTATTTGTGACGCAGATCGCGCTGCAAGTCCTGCCTCTCCCATCTCCTCATTGGTTTATAGAAGCAGGTACCCACGTGCCACCTCCTCATTGGTTATACTCACGTGGGTGACTGAAAGACGAACAAGGTCGGTGGCGGTAATGCACCTAATTTATGAAAGTTGCTAATCGCAAAATATAAAGTCCAGAGAAGAAAAGGCCTGGAAGGAGGAGAGATGATTAGAAATGATTCGGGTTGACCGTTTTATGTGTGGATTAATTGTCAGAGTAGAGGACCTTGTGCATTTCAGGTAAAATAAAAACTCAATGTTTATATCCCAGGACAAATTAGCTAGCAAGTGCAAGCAAGCAAAATCTCCATAAATGTTTAATGCTTTTCAACATGTCCCCAAATTAATGTAATTGGTTCAGAGTTTGTTTGGATATTTTAACCTGCGTGTTGTGATCGCATTTAGTGTGGGGGGACAAAATACATTTCTGAACGATGGCGCACACACACAGCCGGTTTGGGTTCCATGTAACGTTCCACTTTGAATATCCCGTGAGTACTAATTTCATGTGTGAGTTCCAAATATCTCTAATGGTCGCCCCCTAGCGTGAGTTTTTATGCACGTGATGTTAGAATGTTCTCTCCATTCTAGAATGTGATTGTTGGGCAACAGTACATTTAGTCCGCGCTGACCTCAAACCAACGCACACAGTCTGTTTTTATTTATAGGCTGTTTTCAATTTGTCAATTTCAAATTATTTTTGAACAAGTTTTTTATTTTCTAAGAACAGTTTGAAATGTGTGCTCCACCTCTTCATTCACATAAAAGTAGTAATTTTTACTGTTGCGGACCAATACATTGTTTTGACATTTCTGACCGGGACAAAATTTCACAAACACTTCCCAATTGTTTGTGCAGTTCAAGTCTGCAGACACTTGCTCAACTCCGGTCCTGCACACACACACACACACACACACACACACACACACACACACACACGTGTTCACATTTTCCGTCTGTTGCCTTCATCGCAGTCATAGTTGTTTTGATTACCAATAATAACTTTGGAAATGTGTGTGTTTCTATCAAAGTAAGTGCCTTATTACGTTATAATAGTTTCTGCATGTCGTGTTGTCGTTTCTACTGTAGCATAATATTTTTGTGTATATTCCTTATAACTGTGGACATTCTAGGTAACGTTACTCATTTCATAACCTTTATGGTGTTATATTCAATCGTGCTCATGTAGCTAGCTACATTCTTCTATTAGCTCTGTAAAACAATGTTAATTGCGTCAGAGAAGTGTTGTCTTGTTGTATTTTGAAGTTACCCTGGAAAACTTTAAAAATATCTTCTTATACCA
This sequence comes from Oncorhynchus clarkii lewisi, assembly GCF_045791955.1. Lineage (NCBI taxonomy): Eukaryota > Metazoa > Chordata > Actinopteri > Salmoniformes > Salmonidae > Oncorhynchus > Oncorhynchus clarkii. The sequence goes on from NC_092164.1 coordinate 42,389,423, forward strand.
CTTGTCGGCCTTATCCACTGCCCCCATTTTGAGGTTATAGTCAAGCACGCAGTCTGGTTTGATTTTTCTCTCTCCCGTCAGATGGTCCTCCTTCCTGTGGCCGACATGGACAGTGGAGAGGACATGGATATCTCGTTTGTCATGACACTTTACTGCCAGCTGTTGACATTTCTTATTTTGTACAACGGGTCATTTAGGATGGCAGTAGCATTGTTGATGAAATGCAGTCATCGCAGCAGAACTAGGAAGCAGTCTCTGGAAAAGACGGTGGCAAAGAAGGGAGTTGCAAACATAGGATCTGTGCTCCAGTATTCTCATAGTGAATTCTTCTTTACTATGAGTTCTTCTTTACTATCCCCATGAGAAGGACTGTCACCGGGAAGGTACACATTTCACTAATTGTGGTTGTCCCCCCCCCCCAAACTCCTGGCTCTCTCTTCTCCTGTAGCTCCAAGGCATAGCGATTGGTCTCTGCTATGTCTCCCACCAGCTCCTCTGTCAGAACCAACTTGAAGCACTCTGCCTCGGATGGAAATGGCAAGGGGCGTTGCACTCCAGACTGGGACTCATCAAAGCAAACAGCAGAGCCAGGAGGGGTGAAATGGCTGGCAGCCTTCCAGCTACCACAGAACTCCTGTACATCATCCACTGTCGGTCTGCCTCCATCACCACCAGCATCTTCAAAGGGAACTTTGACTTTGTCAGTGGACAAGGGGTCCTCAGATTCAGGGTTCTCAATGGCTGGGAGGCAGCTCCTCACTGTCACTGTCAGAATCTGATTCCTGACTTTCAGACTCACTGTCCGAATATTTTTTAAATCGCCAGAATTTCCACATTTGTGAGTTGTCACCTTTTGAAATACATTGCAAATGCTACAGCTTATCTAACTAGATACATACATAAACAACAACACTGAATAGCTCAGCGTGGGAGTGAGAGGTTAAGTGATTGACTGCCTACTTTTTTGAAGGTTTTACTGATTATGATGAGCTAAGCCAATTCCAGCTGTGTATGGAGCCATGTTTGTTGACATACAGTGCATTCTGGGTTTCACGTAATCGTCTGTCGGACCAAAGTTGCTATAACAAAATGAGGTGAGTAAGGGTTCACTCGTTTTTTGAGAACTTCAGGAAGTGAATGGTGGGATGTGAATGATGGTAGACAACACACCCCTTCAACATGTTTACTATTAACAGACCAAACTCATCTTGTCTTCTCTTTTTATCTTTGGTTTCTGTGACGAAAAAAAGCATGGCGGCGCTGAAACTAATCGTTGGATTACTTTCGATTTCTAGACAGTGTTTTGCTTTAGTATTTCAATCAATGGTGAGTTCACCCTTGATGTCATTAATTATACATTGTAATTGCTATTAGCTAATTCATATTGTCGTTTTTGTCAGCCGAGAGTTATAAAATATGACCGCTTGTGTTGCGTCAATCTTTCCTCAGCATTATGACAAATGTAGCCTACATTTTTCCGGTTTGGATGATTTGTGTTATGCTATAGATACTTCTGTGAATATCTGAACATTGCATCCAAAAATAAACTGCTCACATTCTGGACATAACTTTTTAAGGACTGTGTTTGTGTAAATAGTTTCAAAAAAAAAGTGTGGCCAGCTCAAATGCTGATTGTTGCATCATTCACACACTAAGTTCTAATCACACGGGTGTGATCGTAGGCTTCAGGGACCAATGTAGAACGATCACACCCATGTGATGGTACTTGCTAAGTAGGCAACCATTATACGGTAGTGTACACCCTCTACTGGGCATAGCAATAACTAAGGAATTTTAAGAGGTTTTTTGGTAACACAAAAATAAATTAACGAGTTACTTTCCATAGTAAGTAACGGTGTAATGTAACAAATTACTTTTATTGGCAGTAGACTGTTGGAAAAGCATTCCTCATGAAGCTGGTTGAGAGAATGCCAAATGTGTGCAAAGCTGTAATCAAGGCAAAGGCTGGCTACTTTGAAGAATCTAAAATCTAAAATATATTTTGATTTGTTTAACACTTTTTTGGTTTCTACATGGATTCCATGTGTGTTATTTCATAGTTTTCATGTCTTCACTATTATTCTACAATGTAGAAAAACCCAGGAATGAGTAGGTCTGTCTAAAATTGACTGGTACTATATATTCATTATTATAAAAAAACAAGTGCCAGTGAAGATTCATTTAATGAAACTATAATAGCAACTAGTTATATCCTGGAACAGAAAGGTAACCTCAGCAGTGTGGCGCCGGCTTGTAGAAGCCTACGGCTGTAAAATGTCAGCCTTGTTTTGTTAATTTAGCTCTTATTTACGGAGCCCTTATCACAGTCAAGATATCTATTTTAGAGTAAAAACATGATGTAATATAAGGGAATAAAATAGAACAGAACAGTGTGAAGTGATTCACATCTCTCTTCTTGAACAGTTATTCTCAAAGAGTGATCATTTGAAACGGGACTCAATTTGGAAACTTGAAAGACATTTTTCAGGGTTACAAACCAAAATGTGTCTTTTCGATATACAGATGTTCAATTTAGTTTGCAATTTAGTTTGGAATTTTGGAAATGGATTAATCAAATCTATGGTGAACACTGCATGGGGATGAATTATGGCCAACACACCAATTCATCCGCGTCACGGCACTAAATGTTAGCAGTTGATGTTATTCTTCAATTACACAAACCCCCAAACAAATCAGAGGGAGGAAAATAGGTTTATTCAAAGAGGAATAATCATAGATGTTATGCTTGGAGGTAGATGTTCAGTCTCCCCTGTCCTCAGCCTGTCTCCACTGAACAAAGGAACAGCATGTAGTTTTATAATCCAGCCCTAGCCTGACCAATTAGAATTCCTTGCAATAAAACTAGCCAATTGTACCGAGTGTGCCGAGTCAGGAAGCAAGTTCAGGGAGTGGGTGTTTTAATAAATAAACGTAACATAATACAAGGGAGTGACATATATATAGGGCAGGTAATCAAGGAGGTGATGGAGTCCAGGTGAGTCTGATGACACGCAGGTGCGTGTAACGATGGTGACAGGTGTGTGCCATAACGAGCAGCCTGGTGACCTAGAGACCATAGAGGGAGCACACGTGACACCAATGGCCAAATAGCAAGTATCCTATTTCAGAAGACATATTCCTCCCATGTTTCTGAACCATTGATCAATAATTCCCTATTACAGAAAAAACACTATTTCCCTCTATTGACCTCTGTCTACGCGTTGTATTTATCTTCGACATATTCTTACATACTGTTACAACTAAACTGCCAGACTGTCTAGATGCAATCAAGAGATGGATGCAGTTGAACTTCCTGAAACGTAATTGCATCAAAACATGTCTTGGCATATTGGCTCGAAGAGTGCATAGAGCTGGCTGAGGACATTCTCCCTTTCTCTGGATGATGACACCATCGCAGCTTCCCCACCACCAGAAACTTTTTTTATTTTTACCTTCTCATTTGAGGCACACATCCGCATCACCAAGAAAGTATTGTTTATCTCTACAACTTTAGTTTGTAAGGCTCATATTGTCCAACCTATTCACATAGTGCAGTTAAGTTCTTATGGGCAGGTGGGATGGTATCGTCCCACCTGGTCAATATCCGGTGAAATTGCGGAGCGCGAAATTCAAACTACAGAATTATACATATTTAACATTCATAAAATCACAAGTGTAATACATCAACATAAAGCATAACTTCTTGTTAATCCAGCCGCTGTGTTAGATTTCAAAAGGCTTGATGGCAAAAACACACAATGCGATAATCTGAGGACAGCTCTCTGCATACAAAAGCATGAAAAACCTATTTCCACCAGGCAGGTGCGCCACAAAAGTCAGAAATAGAGATATAATAAATGCCTTACCTTTGATGATCTTCTTCTGTTGGCACTCCAAAAGGTCCCAGATGCATCACAAATGGTGTTAGATAATGTCCTTCTTTATATCCATAAAAACTCACTTTAGCTGGCGCGCTTCAGTCAATAATCCACCCATTTAACCTCCATCAAAATGCATACAAAATGTATCCCAAACATTTCTAATAAAGTTTTCCAAACAAATCAAAAAAACGTTTATAATCAAACCTTAGGTACCCTAATACGTAAATAAATGATAACATTTAAGACGGAGAATCGTTATTGTCTTTACCGGAGAAAAGTACCAAAGAACGCGCTCTCTTCCATGCGCTTGGAAACACTACAGCAAAAATGGGAGCCACCTAGATTTAATGAAAGTTTGATTTTTATAGTAATGTATTTGAATTTGGCGCTCTGCATTTTCCCTGGCTCGCGTCCCACATATCTCAGAGTGGTTAACCTCTCACAACCTATACTTCAAACATTGTTTGGCAATATGACAAAGGGAAAAGGCACATAAAAGGGGGTGCTAAACAAGATAATGTGAATGAGATAGACAACAAACCAATTTCAACATCACCGACCCACGAGGAGTTAGCTGAAGATGCTAGCTCCCAAGAGTTCCCCACATAACCTACTCAAAGTGACCTACTGGCTGCTATAAACTCACTAAGCAAGAAGGTGGACACAAGGTTGGCTGATATCTCAAAGAGTATTGGGATATTGACTGAAACTGTGAAGGCAACTAGGGGCAGGGTGCATGAGGTTGAGCAGACGACAGTCGATCACGAGGCCAGGCTACAGGACATAGAGAAACAGTGCACGTTCAAAAATGACAACAAAACCCCGAAAGCCCGATTTGGAAATGCTCGAGTCGCATTCAAGACGCCAGAACATCCAAATAATTGGGATCCAGGACACTGAGAAAGGGAAATCCACTGAATTTGTCTCAGAGCTGATACCGGCATTGCTGGGGAGTGAACACTTCAAAATGGCCATCCTGATCGACCGTGCACACAGATCACAGGCAACGAAGCTGGCCATGGGCGCCACAAAGGCCATTCATGCAATATACCCAGACCAGGGATCTCATCCTCAAGCTGACTAGTCAAAAGTTCCCCCTTAACTACAACGGAGCCAGGGTGTCTTTCTACCCAGATCTTACTTTGGAGGTGAGGAACCAGCGGAAAGAGTATGATGAGTTATGCAAGAAATGCAGGGCTGCCAACATCTGATATGGATTCCTCTTCCCAGCCCGGTTTAAGGTGACAGTCGAGGGATGAACACGTATGTTTGACAACCCAAAAGAGTCCGATCTGTTCTTGTCAAGCAAGCTCCCTGGCTGAGGATACAGAACGGCTGTGTCAACCGGCTAAATGGCTAAATACAGGCCAGGAATGTGTTTGAATTTCCTGCCTATGTCTTTTCGATCAGAAGATCAGAATTTGGGACTTATATGATGGGTGAGATGTTAGGTTAAACAATGCTATATTAGCCATATCATGTTTTAGCGCCACTCACCCCCTAACTTGAGAGAAGGGTTATTTAATATTAGTTTATATGTGGAGCATATCTAGATGATGAGTTAGTTCAAGCTGTATGTCTAGACACACTAAGGTTTGTGTGGTAGTCCAGGAGTGCTTTGTTTGGGGAAGTCACTAAGTAATGGGACGGGAGGGGGATGGGGTCTGTGGTTTATGTTCACATTTAATACAGGTGGCAGGACAAGCTCCCACACGGCGGGACATTTTTCTTTTGGGTTTTGTATGACAGCAACAATTTGCTCTAAAATAAGAAATGCCACACAGTGACCGAGCGAGCACAGAGTAGACCTGGTGGAATGAAGATAGTCAGCTGGAACTGTAATGGCTTAGGGCATCTCATGAAACAAGCTAATGTTTTTTCTCATCTTAAATCACTGGGCACTGACATAGTGCTTCTTCAAGAAACTCATATTAAACGCTAGGGTCAAACTGCAAGTAGGCTGGATCGGTCAGATATACCAGTCTAATTTTGATGCAAAGGCGAGAGGGGTAGCAACATTTCTTTTGTTTACTCATACTCGATTTAAGATCCTAATGGTAGGTATATTATTGTGGCTGGTACACTGAATTCAAAACCAATAACCTTGGTCAATTTATATGGACCCAACTTCAATGATCTATTATTTTTTCAAAGGGTATTTAAGGCCATACAAGTGTTGTTGGAGGTGACTTTAACTGTACGTTAGATCCTCTTTTAGATAAATAGCTATCAAGGTCACTTCAACACTCAAATGCTAGTGTCTGTCTAAATACATTGATGACAAACCTTAACATTGTCGATATTTGGAGACTGACGCACCAAACAGATAGGGATTATTCTTTCTTTTTGTCAGTTCATAAATCATATTCCAGAGTTAATATTTTTTTGTTGGACTCCAAACTAATTTCAGCAGCTGCGTCGGGTACCTATCACCCTACTCTAATTATGGACCACTCTCTTGTCCATGGTGCTGAAACTCGACAATATGCTAAAGGTCGGCGACCGTGGCCGTTAGACGCATACTTGTTGAAAGATGAGACTCTTTGTCAGTATTTGAAGGAGCAGATTGCCTTTTTCCTTTGAGCTAACGACACGGGGGATGTTGACGACTCCACCCTTTGGGAATCTCTAAAGGCTGTGATTAGAGGTTACATGATTTCTTATACATCAGAGAGGAAGAAACGTGCCAATACTAGGATGAGAGAAATAAAAAAGAGTTAGGGGATTATAAGAAAGTTTTTCAGAAGAATTCCTCGAATGCAGTCCTTGAGAAGATCAAAGTTGAAATATGAATGGGCTCTTTACTTGCTAGAACGCAACAAAGTTGTTTTGAACTGGGTGACAAACCACATAAATTATTAGCAAGACAGCTCAGTCATGTACAGGCATCTAGAGCTTTTCACAAAATAAAAGACACGAAGGGTAAAATAGTAACAGATCCGCAGAATATTAACCGCAGAATATTAATAAATGCTTTGCGTAGTTTTACTCAGAGCTATATCAATCAAAATGTGATGCTACTGATCCACAAACTATGGAACACTTTCTCACTGAATGTGAACTTCCTAAACTAGACAGGGGGGCAGCTGCTGCACTCGATGCTGGGATAACTTTAGAGGAAATTAACACAGCGATAACACAATTTCCAAACAGCAAGGCCCCTGGGCCCGATGGATATGTAATAGAATTCTATAAGAAGTACTGCGCCAGTCTAGCTCCACTTATGTTGCGAATGTTTAAACATTCCAAAGACAATGCCAAACTCCCACAAACTCTGTATGGGGCTACAATAGCACTGATTTTGAAAAAAAGATAGAGATTCCATGGAGATGTCATCTTATCACCACACTCTTTTGGAGAGATTGGAAACCCAAATTGGTCTACACGGACAAATTCTGGCCCGGTTTAGATCTTATCTGTCAGAAAGATATCAGTTTGTCTCTAGGGATGGTTTGTCCTCAAATCAACTGTAAATTTCGGTGTTCCTCAAGGCTCTGTTTTAGGACCACTATTGTTTTCACTATATATTTTACGTCTTGGTGATGTCATTCGGAAACATAATGTTAACCTGGAAGCCTGTGTTTCAGACATAAGGACGTGGATGGCGGCGAATGTTCTACTTTTAAACTCGGACAAAACAGAAATTAAATGAAATGCTTGTTCTAGGTCCCAAGAAACAAAGAGGGCCAAAAAAGTGAATTGATGCCGATATCACGGACTGTGGATATGCAATTTCTGCAATCTACCCCATTTAGAACAGTGATGGACAAGTTCACAAGCCTTGGCATTGTAATGACAAGAGAACTTGATCAGCTATTGAAAGCGAATTGGGACATGCAAATTTATCAGCTTAAATAAAATATAGATTTTTGGAAAACTCTGCCTATCTCCTTGGTTGGTCGTATAAACGTTATTAAAAGGGTTGTCCTACCCAGGTTTCTTTACCTCTTCCAATGTCTACCCAATTTCATACCACAAAGCTATTTTAAGAAACTGGATTCAATAGTAATTCCATTTTTATGGGATAACAAGGCAGCCAGAATTTCAAGGAGGCATTTATGCAAGTACAAGATAGAGGGGGGGCTATGGCCTTCCTCACTTTAAACTGTATTATTGGGCTGTTAATCTGAACATTGTGTCTTTCTGTTGCAAAAGTTTACCTGGGATGCGACACAATGATGGCTTTTGATTGAGCAGGCCTCCTGTCAACGTTCCTCACTCCCTGCACTTGTTAATAGTCCAGTATATGTGAAAAAAGCCACCTATGACTCTAAACCAGTCATTTGTCATACTCTTAGGATCTAGAAACATATCTAGAAGCAATTGTTGTTGTCGTAAGAGCTGCAGTTGTAGTTGTCATAGTAGATCCTGCATTTGTAGCAGTATTAGGACCTACAGTTGTTGTAGTAAGAGATTAATTGATTGTCGTAGCAGCTGTTGTTGTGCTGGTTGTAGGAGCTACAGTTATTGTAGTAAGAGCTGTAGTTGTTGTTGTAGGTACGGTAGATGTAGTGGTCGTAGGCACAACAGTTGACGTAGGAGCTACAGTTGTTATAGTAGGAGCTGCAGTTGCGGTTGTCATAGGAGCTGCAGTTGTAGTTGTCGTAGTACCTACAGTTGTTGTAGTAAGAGCTGCAGTGGTTGATGTAGGTGCTGCTGTTGTGGTTGTAGTAGGAGCTATAGGTGTGGTTGTAGCTTTAGCCAAAATTGTGGTTGTTGTAGGAGCTACAGTCATGGTTGTTGTAGTAGTAGCTATATTTGTTGTCGTATGAGCTACAGTTACAGGTTTAGGATCTAAAGTTGTTGTAGGAGGAGCTGCAGTTGGGATTGTCATAGAAGCTGAAATTGTTGTCAAGGGAGTTACAGTTGTAGGTGCTGCAGTTGTCATTGTAGTAGTAGGTGCTGCGGTGGTTGTTGAAGTAGGTGCTGCAGTTGTAGTTGTCGTAGTATCTACAGTTGTTGTCATAGGAGCTACAGTTGTTGTCGTAGATGCTACAGTTGTAGTAGTTGTAGAGGCTTCAGTTGTAGTTTTCGTAGCAGGTGTGGCAGTTGTGGTTGTCGTAGGATTTTCACTTGTAAATGTCATTGTAGATCCTACTGTTGTAGTGGTCGTAGGAGCTGCAGTGGTTGAAGTAGGTGCTGCAGTTGTAGTGGTCGTAGGAGCTACAGTTGTTGTCGAATGAGCTACAGTTGTTGTTGTAGGTGCTTCTGTTTTCGTGGTCGTAGGATTTAAAGTTGTTGTAAAAGGAGCTGCAGTTGTGGTTGCCTTGGAAGCTGAAGATGCAGTTGTTGTAGCAGGTGATTCAGTTGAAGAAGTTGTAGGAGCTACAGTTGTCATTGTAGTAGTAAGAGCTACAGTTGTTGTTGTAGGTGCTACAGTTGTCATTGTAGTAGTAGATGTTGTGGTTGTCATAGGAGCATCAATTGTAGTTGTCGTAGTAGCTGTTGTTGTAGTGGACTTTGGAGCTTCAGTTGTTATTGTAGTAGTAGGTGCTGCAGGTGTGGTTGGCGTTGGAGTTTCAATTTTAGTTTCGTGAGCAACAGTTTTTAAAAGAGCTGCAGTTGTCGTAGGACCTGTAGTTATCGTTGTCGGTCCTGAAGATGTGCAGTTGTACTGGTCTTAGTTAGTGCTGCAGTTGAAGTTGTTTTAGGAGCTACAGTTGTCATTGTACCCGTAGGTTATTCTGCTGTAGTGGTCTTAGAAGCTTCAGTTATAGTTGTCGTAGCAGATGCTGCAGTTGTGGTTGTCATAGGAGTTTCACTTGCAGTTTTGGTAGTAGGCGCTTCAGTCGTAGTGGTCGAAGGAGATACAGTTGTTGTAGGACCTGCAGTTGTCATTGTAGGATCTGCAGTTGTCATTGTAGGTCCTGCAGTTGTAGTTTTCGTAGTAGGTACTGCATTCATAGTGGTCATTGGAGCTACCGTTGTTGTAGTAGGATCTGCAGTAGAAGGTGCTGTTGTGGTTGTCATAAGACCTATAGTTGTTGTAGTTGTAGCTACAGTTGTCGTAGGAGCTTCAGTTGTGGTCGTTGTAGTAGGAGCTGCAGATGTGTCAACTGCAGTTGTGGTCAGAACTCCAAGGATAATCCACCATAAAAACACTGGTTTATTAGATGAATGGTTAATTTGTTTATTGTGCACAATTACATTATTTCCAAGATTACCCTTCATCAACATGGTGCAGTTTTTTTACATCTTGATTATATACAATAAACAATTATAATTTATAGCTACATAAATTAAATACTGAAATGATTCCCTTGATTGTTAATAATATTACCTATAATAACTTATTGAGATTACCACACCTGTGTTGCATTTTTTTTTTACAGTAGTGTGGTAATATAATTCAACTAATAAATGTTACAGCAGTGTGATAATGTAATTTTCTGTAGTCACTTTTCAATGGTTCATTCGAGATAGCGCATCATTGAAAGTGAAAAAAGGCTATTGCAAAGCTCTTATTATTATTAAATATGTAATTTAAGTATAACTCTGACTGGTGTGTAGTTTGTAACTCTCCTCATTTGGTAAAGTAGAAAAATGCCACGACACTTGTTAAGCAAATGTATGCACTTGAACTCATTTTGTTGTGCCAGATCAAGAGGTGTGAATAACTATGCATGCAAGACATCTCATTGAATAAAGGTTTTCAAGGGTGTGAATAATTTCACAATAGCCACTATAACTGCTGTGAACATGGATTTATTCACCGTAGTGAAATTACAGAGTAAAGTCAGCCTATTACTGCATCATGTCAATCATGTTACTTCATAAAAGAGGAAAAGTCATTTCAAATTTTCAAATGGTCTGCCAGCGCCCAGCAATTAATTCTGAATTCTATACATATTCTGTGAAAGTAATTGGTGTAGTTCATCAAAGTGGATGTTTCAAATATAAAATATAATACATAAATACATAAAATAATATATTATATTCCACATTAGAGTTGCAATTTTTCAAGAGAAATCAGCATTTTACTGATTTCTCTTGAAAGTAATCTTGGCTATTTCTATATTCCTCAAAATATATGAATAAATAAGAAACCCGCACACTGCTCTTGCTAATATCACTGCTCTGTATTAAGCTTTACATATCGGCCTCAAGTCCTTGATCAGAGCTTTTTAATTTACGCCCTTATGTAGACATTGCTCCACCCACATCCGTTCAATGCATTGAATGGGATTGGAGTTTAATGAAAACAAGCATGTTAGCATAACAACAGGCATTTCATAAGTATTCTTATAACTCTAATAAAGTGTGTACATAAAATGTATTAAACAAGACTGTGAAATCACAATGAGGACATCGACCTATTAAGGAAGTTTTCATAAATCATTGGGTACTGAACAACAAAACCCGTCAGAGTGATCTGAAGTGGTGGCATTAACTCATGTTCATATTTACATAACATGCATGGGCTTTTCATATCTGGAGGGTGAAAATCCCAAAACATTCTCTTTTGCTCAGAGTATTATTTATGTCAACTCCCTGGTCTGATATCTTGACTTTCTCTATGCCTCAAAATTTAAAGGTAGACATGTCATGTTTTTGGTCATTAAAATGTACTGTGACTGGATAGTCCCTGTTGTTTCTCCTGATTGAACTTTTACGTTCACGAATTCTCTGTTTGAGAATGTTGTAAAATCTCTATTTAATCAATGATGAATTCAGGCTGTAACACAACAAAATGTGAAATAAGTCAAGAGGTATGAATGAATACCTTCTGAAGGCCCTGTAAATCATGTAACTGTTACTTAAAAAAAGAGGAAGTAATTGAAAGTTTTCAAATGGTCTGCCAGCATCTCACTCTGAATCCTATCCATATTCTGTGACAGAATAGTAGGTGTAGTTCATCAAAAGTGTAATGGTGTTCACATATAACACATACATATTAACCATAATCTTCAAAGTTTCAATGTTTTTCTTTACATTATCAATTTGGGATTTTTATCCTTTCTTATAAGACCATTTTACCTTGATATATTTGTATGTATTTCTATGTTTTGTACTGTGTGCAATTAATTTTTTTAAATGTTATCAAACCTTTCCATGATTATATTCCATTATACAGTAAAGGTTATTACTTACGTACAGCAAACACTTCTATTTCTGTAATTTCTCCAAATATTAATTGAGGAAGGTCTTTTGTCTTTAACCAATCACAATATCTAGCTTATATCTCCTCTAAAATCTCATTATCTTTCTATTTCTGTTAACCATTTCAAGCTTTTTTTAAATGTATTTTTAATTTCACCTTTATTTAACCAAGTAGGCCGATTAAGAACAAGTTCTCATTTACAACTGCGACCTGGTCAAGATAAAGCAAAGCAGTGCGACAAAAACAACAGAGTTACACACGGGACAAACAAACTTACAATCAATAACACAACACAAACAACACAATCAATAACACAACACAAACTTACAATCAGTAATAGAAAAATCTATGTACAGTGTGTGCAAATGTAGTAAGATTAGGTAGGTAAGGCAATAAATGGGCCATAGAGGCGAAATAACTACAATGTAGCATTAACACTGGAGTGATAGAGGTGCAGATGATGATGTGCAAGTAGAGATAATGGGTGCAAAATAGCAACAAAAAAATCAACAACAAAATATATATATATATATATAAATAACAATATGGGGTTGAGGTAGCTTACAATTGTTGATACAGTAGGCATACTGTCATGAAAATGTATTTCTAGTTTCTATTACTATAGGGCTGGTTTGATGCCACAAATTGTCTGTCTTTCAGGTGACGTAATATTTTGGGAGGCACCAAAGATAATAAGATAAAGGTGACGACAGAGGAATGCATGTCAGAGTTACTTAGCTTAAAAAATATATATCCTCAGGTACTGACGTGGTATGGAAAACTGGTTAGGTGTTCTGACAAAAAATGTGGGATGGACAAAAAATAATTGAAAGAAAGGGAGGGGTAACGAATCTGTTTGAGAGTATAATAACAGTTATGTACTGACCTTGTTTTATTGTAAACTGTTTTAGTTGACAAATACAATTAGCCAGAAATGTGCTTCATTGTACTTAATTGACTTAACTTTGGAGCCATTCATTTATTTTAGTCAATGGCCTAATGTAAGCAGTCATCCTTTTTCTATTTAACAGTCCTACACACACACACATGTGCTACTTCCCATATCTTTTTACACAACATTTATTTTAAAGGTAGATTCAGTTTATACATCTCTAACAAAAGTGATTGTTGTAATCAACTGGTAACTATGATTGAGGGTCACAATGACCCCACATGGTGAGCCCAACAATGGAGGAAATTATCTTGGATTTCTGATTTCTAGTTTTATGTGGAGTTGGACTTCATTAATTGTATTAATAAAAATAATATATTTGAATGGCACTTTTTCCAGATGTTCAAAGAGCGGCAAGGCAGTCTAAGGCACTAGGTCTCAGTGCTAGAGATGTCACTACAGACACCCTGGCTCGAATCCAGGCTGTATCACAACCGGACGTATTTGGGAGTTCCATGGGAAGGCGTACAATTGTCCCAGCGTCGTCCGGGTTTGGCCGGTGTAGGCCGACGTTGTAAAGAAGAATTTGTTCTTAACTGACATGCCTAGTTAAATAAAGGTACAAAAATGTATATATATATATACATTCATAACTATTATAACACATTTCGTCAGCATCATTTATGAGTTATTTGTTAAATATAAGTCTCCTCGAAAAGCTCTTTGTATATCAGTACAAATAACATTTGTATTTCTTCTGTCACAGTACACAACCCTCTGACATACGATTCACACAACAGTCTGGGAGCACCAGCTAAGTCTCAGAGCAGTACCCAGGTAGCAGTTTAGGGGTTATGTGACTTGCTCAAGACCACAAGGGCAGAAGGGTTGGAACCAGACCTGTCTGTAAATAATATATTTCAAATACTCTAACTGACTGTGGTCAGTGATTGAGCTTGACCGGCACAATGGAAATATTGTAGTAGTCCCATAAGAGCAAACCCCATCTTTCTGGCACTCACTCCAGACAGGCTCAATACTATTTGAACCCAGGTCAGAGCAATTGATGGCATTGTAACGTGTTGAGTAACTTTGCCTGATACCTGAAGACATGTATTAGATCAAATCAATCACATTTCATTTATAAAACCCTTTTTACATCAGTGATGGTCAGGAATAGCTTTACTAAACCCCATCGAGCCAGAAGATTATGCCTTGGCTTTAACTCAGCAAAGACTAATACAGCCTTGTGGTGCACAGGACTAACCCAGTCAGTGACACCAACAACAATACTGATTTAAAATAATTTAACTTAATAATTACTTAATGGAATTAAAAAATAACTAATGAAGGTTCCTTGTGAATGATGTTAAAATATGAAGGTTGTTATGCATGATAGTTTAAACATTCACAAAGTGTTACACAAAATATTTATTTACGCAATTTGGGCGAGGAGCTTCATTCTAACCAGCAGCATGTGGGTATCACTTGTGAACATGTACATTCCTGGGTGTGATGCCTGACTCAACATGTCTAATTGTTACTGTCTCAAGCCTTCTTGAATAATAAGGACTGACTGCCACAAATGTATGCATGTGTTTTTCAGTTATACCTGCTAGGTGTAAACACATCACAGGTTTTAGAGAGTATGTTTATCGTCAAAGGTGTGATTTTCTTTTTTAGGGTGTGACTAGCTTTAAGACTCATTTTCCACCAGCCTATTCACGGAGACAGTGCTGTGAGTGCAGCTCAGCAATGTGAAAAGCCCTTTATCGGTTTTACAGATTTGGAGTCAGAATCATGTACAAATATATGATATATACAGGATATACAGGATATACAAGATGTTTCCTTAAACTTAACCAGTCAGGTGCATACATAACCTTTATTTATACTATTCAACTAACAAAATTGGCCTGATGCATTCCTTTACACCTCTGTGAAGTGGATTATTTTCATATAACTCCAACCTGTTAATACAATGGCTACTTGCTATAGTAAACTAAACTAACACATGAACTGGTATAAATGTATTCAGTTTAGAGAAAACGTATTGTCATCTTGCAGAGGGCAAAATCCCCAGTCAGAGCGTGTTGGCAAGTTGCTTCGTGGTTCAGTCTTTAGATCAGTGATTTACATTGACCCAATCGTAACAACTTATATTTATCAGATGTGAATTGTACAACTTACTCTTACACTTAACCCTATTTGGATGTTTGAACTGTGATTCTGATGATTTATTGTTGTCTTAGGTGTTGCTGCCCACCAATAACTACACTGTTCTGTGACTAGCCACACCCTAAGAAATCATGGTTGATTAAACATTGGTCTGGTTTGTCATTAGATGACATATCATAAGATGGCATGTTTTTTAGGAGTTGTATCACTCTCTGACGTCTCCCTGACGTCTCGTATGACGTTTAAGGTGTTTGAGTTTCTTAAATTCTCTAGCGGACATTCTAGGCAGTCAGCATGTCAATTGCAAGCTTCCTCAAAACTTGAGACATCTGTGTCATTGTGTTGTGTGACAGAACTGCACATTTTGGAGTGGCTTTTTACTGTCCACAGCACAAGGTGAAACTGTTTAATGAGTATGCTGTTTAATCAGCTTCTTGATATGCCACACCTGTTAGGTGGATGGATTATTTTGGCAAAGGAGAAATGATCAATAACAGGGATGTAAACAAATCTGTGCACAAAATTTGAGAGAAATAAGCTTTTTGTGCTTGTGGAACATTTCTGGGATCTTTTATTTTAACTCATGAAACATGGGACCAACACTTTACATGTTGTGTTTATATTTTTGTTCACTGTTAGGTCTATCAACTAGGCTAGATAACTAACAAAAACACCGGCTAACGTTTTCTACTTAGCTAGCTAACACTTGGATAGGTGGCTGGAAAATGCCAGCTAGATGGGTAACTTCCTATGCTAAATTGTCCAGCAGAATTAAATTTATCGCCCCAAAAACTCAACAACAACAAAAAATTGCATGGAAAGGGTACGCATGGCTTGATGTTTTTGTCTCGTCTACAACGCTTTTTTTTTCTTTTGCGGAAATCTGTCATGTCTAGATTTTTCAAATTGACCTTGTTGACCCTGTTCTTTTACAAACATTCGAGGTCATTGTTATTTTAAAAGTGTGACACAGATTGGGAGACATTAAACGTTTATTACTTGACATGCCTGGAATAAATAAATAATTGCACCAATGCATCACATCCAAAAGTGAGAATGCTATTCAACATTGCAAGGTTACATGATGGAATAAGAGTTTGTCTTATGACCATTTTAAAGTGCATTGTTAAACCATTATTCAACCAAGCTTGCAATTTGGCAAGCACATGTGTCACTTTTTTATTGATGATCAAAGCAATTGACCCATTGTCAAATCCCCCATTAAATTATTTAACAATTGAAACTTTTTTGATATGAGCCGTTTGTGAACCCATTTTTTCCATTGAACTCATAACCTTCCCTTTATAGGCTCTTTGCAGAACATTACCTCCGTATTTAGTAAACAGTACCCACTATACCCGTCGTTCAGTGCGTGAAAATGGCTGAGATTTTCTCTCTTACATTTTGGATGCTTAGCAGGACAGGAAAATATTCAATTCAATATTCAATATTCAATATCCAATTCACACACTTATCAAGAGAACATCCCTGGTCATCCCTACTGCCTTCGACCTGGCGGACTAACTAAACACAAATGTTTTGCTTGTAAATTATGTCTGAGTGTTGGAGTATACCATTGGCTATTCAAAATATTTTATATTTGTTATTTTTACTGTCTGGTTTTCTTAATATAAGGAATTTGAAATTATTCATACGTTTACTTTTGATACTTAAGTATATTTAAAACCAAATACTTTCAGACTTTTACTCAAGTATTTTACTGGGTGACTTTACCCTTTTACTTTACCCTTTTACAGTAATTTTCTATTAAGGTATCTTTACGTTTACTCAAGTATGACAATTGGCTTCTTTTTCCACCAATGACTATTGGGACACTATAATTACAAGTAAGTACCCCTCAAGATAAACTTCATTATAACTAGCTACATCCTGTGTAACGACTAGTAATCATGTTATACTTATGCGAATGTGTTTATTCTCCCACCTGGATCACACTTCCAGAAGCTTCAAAATTAGGGACAGGTTGCCAGGATAGGTAATGTACTAGAATTCTTACTAGCTAAATCCTGTGTAGTACATTCTACTTAGGCAAACATTACATGTGCTTTAAAAATAGTGTCTTATTCCTCATCTGGGATGACACTCATATACATTTTTTTCCCATAAACTCAACCAAGTTAACCCAGATGGTACGCTTTATTTTGGAGGAAAGTGCTAGCAACAACGTTGACTGGAGATAGATTTTGAACAGTTCACATTCATGGTTAAGTAATCAGAGCCTACTCTGCATAGGCTATAATCTCTCAGACAACCAATGAATCCACAAGATATCCAAACCTTTGTCACAGTTGTTAATGAATCGAATGCAGCTGGGAAAAAGCAAAACACTAAGTTGGTGAATTTAGTGGAACACTGCCCATTTGTAATAAGCATGGTAACAAGCATTCGTTGTTACACTTCTGTAATTACAGACCGCAACTACTACCAGGTACACGCTGTTATTACATTGTAACAATGAGTCGCTACAACGCTTGTTAGTGTAATTACACATGTAGATACATTGTAATAAGGACCCCTTAAAAGGAAGTGTTACTGTGAATTTGCCTCAATACTTTTGGTCCCTTAAAATGGGGGACTTTGTACAAAAAGGTCTGTAATTTTGTAAAAGGTTCACCCGAAATGGATGAAAATACCCTCAAATTCTAGCTGACACTTTAACCTCAGTCATTGTATCATTTCAAATCCAAGGTGCTGGAGTAGAGAGATAAAACAACAAGACATTTGTCACTGTCCCAATACTTTTCAAACTCACCAGATCCTGATTAGTTGGCGCCCTCTTGCTGTAGAGACAAAATATGGCTACAATGATGAAATATTCTGTTTTGTCAGACTGATGGAGGCAGTCTTTGTACATTCACCATTTCTTCACATAAACCTTTCAGGAGACTGAGTTAAAGTGACACTTGTTCAGTCTTAAATGTACAACTGGTGTTAAATTAAGATATTATACTGAATTAAATCAACCAGACTCAGAGGTAAACTTCAACATGTCTTTACTCCATCACTGTCTGTAATCCCTTCACATTCATTTACTGACGTGGTGACGTCCTATCTCAGTACGTCACATCAATACACGACATCCCCCCCTTTACTTGGATATGAACTTCAATGTCAACCTGACATACACAACAGCACTTATTCTTTATCTGTATAGCAATCTTTATGTTTCCAATAAACAACTGAAATCTGTTCAATGTCTTATTATTCTGTTCTCATAATGGACTTTCCTTTTTTTTCCACAAAACATTCTGCACCTTTTTTTCCACAACATAACTCACATTCAGTCTTCCCATTTGTCCTTTTCTATTTTTCAGTTTATACTGGTTTTCTTTACCCCTTTCCCTACAGGATAATGATTTAATGACAAAGTCTGTTAACTTCTGTGGCAGTTTAATTTGTGGTCTTTTTGGTGATCCCTCACAGATGGTCTCTTGTTTGGATTCTATGTACTGTCTCAGATTAGGACTCTGTTGCACAATCTCTTTCAGCCATGTGTTGTCCTTTCATTGTGGATCCGGCTCCTCAATTATATACCGCTTCACAATTGTTGTATTCCTTGAATACCTGGCTCCAGTTGGTGATTAAACAACCACATTGTTTCCCTCTTTATTGATCACAGTGTGTGGTATCTTGTTGAAAATGTTTGTGAACATGATCTCCGATAATTCATTCCTCTACTGTGGGGATTGGTTACCTGCCAAGTATGACTGCTGTGTTCGCTTGTCTCATGTCTCGACGGCTTTGGAACTACCACTACTAGATTCACCCATGGTGTAGCGCCCATCACTCTCTCTATTAAGTCCATGTTTTGTAGTTCCTCTATCTATTTCTCCACAGCTTCTCTCAGGTGGAATGGTACACGCCTAAGGGCCTGTGCTACTGGTGTCACGTTTTTATCAACATGTAGGTTGATCTGTTTTGTGTTTAGCTTACCCACCCCTTAAAATAGAAATACCTCAGGTTGTTTGATCTGAGTTTTTACATCTGTCACTGCTGTCATGTCAACACCAACTTTTAGCACACCCAATTTAATGGCATTCTCTTTACCTAGGTACGGTACTCTGCGTCCACATATCACAGTGAACTCAGCCTGTGTGCTGCACTTGCCTATCTTTTTTTGGCATGTGAAAACCCCTTTTACTGGTAATGGCTCGCTTGATGAGTATGCATGTAGCTTTTTATAAGTCAGTGATGAACGGAACCTTATTTTCTTGGCTTTCAGCATTTCCCATGTGATCTCATCTACCATATTACTCATCGCCCCAGAGTCAATTAACATGAATAAACTGACCCCTCCCACTGAGAACGTGGTCCTGTCTGAGTTCCAGTTTTTATTTACCACAAATGCATAGTCTCTGTTTTGTTCCTCTGAATTAACATAAATGATCCTTTCCATTACACTTCTTGCAGGTCTGCCAATGTGCTGGACAAGCAGGATCCTTTGCAAGATGATCTATATGTCCACAACGATATCACACCTTCTGTCACGCCCTGACCTTAGTTCCTTTTTTATGTCTCTATTTTGGTTTGGTAGGGGCGTGAGTTGGGGTGGGCATTCTGTTGATTTTCTATCTTTTCTGTTCTATGTGTTTGGTTTGGTATGGTTCCCAATCAGAGGCAGCTGTCTATCGTTGTCTCTGATTGAGAACCTTACTTAAATAAATTTCGTCAATTGGAGGTGGATGTATTTCAAGGCCTACCTTCAAACTCTTTGCTTGACATCTTGGGGAAATCAGCAAAGACCTATAAAAAAAAATGTTTAGACCTCCACAAGTCTGGTTCATCATTGGGAGCAATTTCCAAATGCCTGAAGTTACCACGTTCATCTTTACAAACAATAGTACGCAAGAATAAACACCATGGGACCACGCAGCCGTCACACCACTCGGGAAGGGGGTGTTTTGTCTCCTAGAGATGAACGTACTTTGGTGCGAAAAGTGTAAATCAATCCCAGTTCAACAGCAAAGGACCCTGTGAAGATGCTGGAGGAAACAGGTCCAAAGTATCTATATCCACAGTAAAACGAGTCCTATATCGACATAACCTGAAAGGCCGCTCAGCAAGGAAGAAGCCACTGCTACAAAACCGGCATAAAAAAGCCAGACTACGGTTTGCAACTGCACGTGGTGACAAAGATCGTACTTTTTGGAGAAATGTCCTCTGGTCTGATGAAACAACAATAGAACTGTTTGGCCATAATGACCACCGTTATGTTTTGAGGAAAAAGGGGGAGGCGTTCAAGCCGACGAGCACCATCCCAACCGTGAAGAACGGGGGTTGCAGCATCATATTGTGGGGGTGCTTTGCTGCAGGAGGGACTGGTGCACTTCACAAAATAGATGGCATCATGAGGAAAGAAAATTATATGGTTATATTAAAGCAACATCTCCAGACATCAGTCAGGAAGTTAAAGCTTGGTCGCAAATTGGTCTTCCAAATGGACAATGACCCCAAGCATACTTCCAAAGTTGTGTCAAAATGGCTTAAGTACAACAAAGTCAAGGTATTGGAGTGGCCTTCACAAAGCCCTATTCTCAATCCTATAGAACATTTGTGGGCAGAACTGAAAAAGGTTGTGCGAGCAAGGAGGCCTACACATCTGAATCAGTTACACCAGCTCTGTCAGGAGGAATGGGCCAAAATTCAACCTTTTAGTTGGAAGCTTGTGGAAGGCTTCCTGCAACGTTTGACCCAAGTTAAACAATTTAAAGGCAATGCTACCAAATACTAATTGAGTGTGTGTAAACTTCTGACCCACTGGGAATGTGATGAAAGAAATAAAAGCTCATTCTCTCTACTGTTATTCTGACATTTCACATTCTAAAAAGTGGTGATCCTAACTGACCTAAGACAGGGAATTTTTACTAGGATTAAATGTCAGGAATTGTGAAAAACTGAGTTTAAATGTATTTGGATAAGGTGTATGTAATCCTCAGACTTCAACTGTATGTATATGTACAGTATATGTATGTGTGAAAGACACCAAGAGACAGTGTATATTTGGCATTGTGTTTTCGAATTATTGTCCTGTTGAAAGGTGAATTCATCTCCCAATGTCTGGTGGAAAGCAGACTGAACCAGGTTTTCCTCTTGGATGTTACCTGTGCTTAGCTACATTCCATTTATGTTATATTCCGAAAAACTTCCAAGTTCTTGACGTAATGTGTTGTATTGGATTTGTCACAAACATAACACCTTGTATTTAGGACAAAAAGTGAATTGCTTTGCTACATTTTATACGGGCATCCTTCGTTTCACTCTTGTCAGTTTAGTTAGTATTGTGGAATAACTGCAATGTTATTGGTCCACCCTAAGTTTTCTCCTATCACAGCCATTAAACTTTGTGACTGTTTCAGTCACGATTGGCCTCATGGTGAAATTCCTGAGCGGTTTCCTTTCACTTTAGCGACTGGGTGCATTGATACACCATATAAAGTGTATTTCATAACTTAACCATGCTCAAAGGGCTATTCAATGTCTGTCTTTTTTCTTTAACCCATCTACGAAAACGTGCCCTTCTCTGCGAGGCATTGGAAAACCTCCCTGGTGTTTGTGGTTGTACAGAGATGAGGAAGTGTCAGATTCTCCCTCGGAGAGGTGGGTGTAGAGTCAGGCGCAGGAGAGCAAGAATATCCAAGAAGGGCGTTTTATTACTGTCCACCAACACAACAGGCACATGACCACAAACGTAGCCACAAGAACACAGGAACGCAGTCTAGTAAACAAATCGGAGGTAACACTCCTCTGCTAAACTAACGTGTGGGCAAAACAGTCCCGTGAAAATACACCTGCTTAAAAGTTTTAAAAAAAAACACATCCCAAACTAACGACAGTAATGCAAACAATCCCGCACAAAACCTAGCATGTAGGGCGAGATTAAATAAACTATACACAGGTGAACACAAGACAGACAAAACCAAATGGAAAAGGGATCGGTGGCAGCTAGTAGGTCGGCGACGACGACCGCCAAGCGCCGCCCGAACAGGGAGAGGAGGCACCTTCGGTGGAAGTCGTGACAGGAAGTCATTCCAAAATCATGTTAAATACTATTTTTGAACACAGTGTGTCCATGCAACTTATTATGTGACTTCTTATATAAGCTTGCCATAACAAAGGGGTTGAATACTTATTTACTTTTTACATTAATTTGTAAAAAAAAATCTAAAAACATAATACCACTTTGACAGTATGGAGTATTGTGTGTAGGCCATTTGTCACAAAATCTCAATTTAATCCATTTCAAATTCAGGCTGTAACACAATTTTTATGTCAAGGGGTGTGAATACATTCTGAGGGCACTGAATACAAAATATAAAAAAAGCATGTTTTTTGAATTAATTGTGTCTTTAATAAGGTTTGCATATATTAAGGTGCCAGGTCGGACAATTTTGACTACATTTGATGTGTAGATGTGCTGTCTATAATCACCCGTTAGTCAAACCTTTTCATAAAATAATACTGGTTTGTATCTTCATTACATTTGTCAAACTGCACGTTGAAGAAACAAGTACTGTATTGCAGTTCAAAATAAATTACTTCATAGTTAATCAAGAGAGGAAATAACAAAAAAACATATATATTGGAATGAAGCTTATTATAAATAAAAAAAATAAATGATAACTGTTTTAGTCAGTGGACAGCACAGCTTGAAACCACAAATGACATGACTAATAAATATATAAACATACTTTGTTCAGCTCAGCTGTAACTTTGATTAACAATCAGATGCATAATATAAAAAGTAGTACATTGCACAAAAAACATGTGGCCTTTTAAGCTTATTAACAATTTTCACTTGATCTTCTCAGATGCAGTCCTGTGTAGTCAAGTGATGTTCCATGCATTAAAGTCCCGTGATTAGCAGATATAGATTGGCTGTTCTTGTGATGACAATTGGCCACAGATGTTAGCATTGTCACCTCAGAAGAGACCGTTTCTTCTGGTGTACTGTACATTGTAATATCTGCGTCTGTGCCAGCGTCTCCTTATAGCTGCACATCCTCCACATAAAATGCACTGCAAAACAAGATGGAGAAGTATGATTCACATGTAAAATTAAATCATTGCAGAAATATAGCATATTTTTTTAATAAATATGTAAACAGTATACACAGTACACAAGTGAACGCAAGACTATACGTACACATAGCAGGATCCACAGAGGTACCAAAATGATAGCGATGCCACAAGGGATGATAATGGCCAGAGCCCAGCCAGGAAAACCTCCACTTGTTGTATTGAAAGGAGTGGTCAGCAACAGAGTAGGAGGGGGTGTGGTTGCTTCTACAGTTGTCGTTGTGGGTGCTGCTGTTGTGGTTTTTATAGCAGCTTTTGTTGTGGTTGTCGAAGGAGCTGGAGTTGTGTTTGTTGAAGGAGCTGCCATTGTAGTGGTGGTAGGAGCTATAGCTGTTGTAATTAGAGCAGCATTATCAGCTGCAGTTGTAGGAGATGCAGTTGTAGTTGTAGGAGATGCAGTTGCAGTTGTAGGAGATGCAGTTGCAGTTGTAGGAGCTGCAGTTGCAGTTGTAGGAGCTGCAGCTGTACGAGTTGCAGCTGTAGGAGCTGCAGTGGCAGTTGTTGGAGCTGCAGGTGAAGGAGCTGCAATTGGGTTTTTCGTAAAAGCTGCAGTTGTTGTTGTAGTAGATGCTGCAGTTGTAGGGGTGGTAGGTCCAATGGTTGTTATAGTAAAAGCTGAATTGATTGTCATAGCAGCTTTTGTGGTGCTGGTTGAAGGAGCTACAGTTATTGGAGTAAGAGCTTTAGTTGCTGTAGGTATGGTAGATGTAGTGGTTGTAGGCGCTATTGTTGCCGTCGGAGCAACAGTTGTCATTGTAGGTGCGGCTGTTGTAGTGGTCATAAGAGC
Organism: Oncorhynchus clarkii lewisi; assembly: GCF_045791955.1. Taxonomy (NCBI): domain Eukaryota; kingdom Metazoa; phylum Chordata; class Actinopteri; order Salmoniformes; family Salmonidae; genus Oncorhynchus; species Oncorhynchus clarkii. The sequence continues at coordinate 42,413,359 of NC_092164.1, forward strand.
TAAAAATGTTATAGTAGGAGGTGCAGTTATGGTTGTAGCTTTAGCTGCAGTTGCGGTTGTTGTAAGAGCTGCAGTTGTAGTTATTGTAGCAGGTGCTGCAGTGGTTGTCCAAGTAGGTGCTGAAGTTGTATTGATCATAGGAGCTACGGTTCTTGTTATAGGTGCTGCTATTGTAAAGGTCGGAGTAGGTGTTGTGGTTGTCGTAGCGGCTTCAGTTGTAGTTATTGTAGCAGGTGCTGCAGTGTTTGTCAAAGTAGATACAGATGTTCTTGTAGGTGATGCAGTGGTTGTTGAAGTAGGTTCTGCAGTTGTAATGGTCGTAGAAGCTACAGTTGTTATAGGTGCTGCTGTTGTAATGGTCGTAGTAGGTGTTGTGGTTATCGTAGGAGTTTCAGTTGTCGTTGTAGGTGCTTCTGTTGTTGTGGTTGTAGGATCTAAAGTTGTTGTAGTAGGAGCTGCAGTGGTGGTTGTCATAAGAAATGCATTTGTTGTCGTAGTAGGTGCTGCTGGGGTAGTGGTTGTAAGAGCTGCAGTGGTTGTTGAAGTAGGTGCTGCAGTTGTAGTGGTCATAGGAGCTACAGATGTTGTCATATGAACTTCAGTTGTAGTTATTATAGCAGTTGCTGCAGTGGTTGTCGAAGTAGGTGGTGTAGTTGTAGTGGTCGTAGGAGCTACAGATGTCACTGTAGGTGCTGCAGTTGTGGTGGTAGTAGGAACTACAGTTGTTGTAGTTGGAGCTGCAGTTGTGCTTGTCGTAGGATCTGCAGTTGTGGTTGTCATAGTAAGTGCTGCAGATGTCGTTGTCATAGTAGGTGCTGCAGATGTAGTTGCCGTAGTAGGTGCTGCAGTTGTAGTTGGTGCTGCAGTTGTGGTTATCGTAAGAGCTTCAGTTGTAGTTGTAGTATGTGCTGCAGTCGTAGTAGTTGTAAGAGTTATAGTTGGTGTAGAAGGAGCTGAAGTGATTGTCGAAGTAGCTGCTAACATTGTAGTGGTTGGGGATATATTTGTTGTCATAGAAGCTACAGTTGTTGTTGTAGGTGCAGCTGTTGTAGTGGTCGTAGAATCTAAAGTTATCGTAGGAGCTGCATTTGTAGTTGTAGTAGGTGCTGCTGCTGCAGTGGTTGTAAGAGCTGCAGTTGTTGTTAAAGTAGGAGCTGCAGTGGTTGTGGGGGTCGTAGGAGCTACAGTTGTTGTGGTTGTCGTAGGAGGTACAGTTGTGGTTGTCGTAGGAGGTACAGTTGTGGTGGTCGTAGGAGGTACAGTTGTGGTTGTCGTAGGAGGTACAGTTGTGGTTGTCGTAGGAGGTACAGTTGTGGTGGTCGTAGGAGGTACAGTTGTGGTGGTCGTAGGAGGTACAGTTGTGGTGGTCGTAGGAGGTACAGTTGTGGTGGTCGTAGGAGGTACAGTTGTGGTGGTCGTAGGTGTTGTAGTGGTTGTCGTAGGTGTTGTAGTGGTTGTCGTAGGTGCTGCAGTTGTAGTGGTTGTCGTAGGTGCTGCAGTTGTAGTGGTTGTCGTAGGTGCTGCAGTTGTAGTGGTTGTCGTAGGTGCTGCAGTTGTACTGCTTGTCGTAGGTGCTGCAGTTGTAGCGGTTGTCGTAGGTGCTGCAGATGTAGCGGTTGTCGTAGGTGCTGCAGTTGTAGCGGCTGTCGTAGGTGCTGCAGTTGTAGCGGTTGTCGTAGGTGCTGCAGTTGTAGCGGTTGTCGTAGGTGTTGTAGCGGTTGTCGTAGGAGGTACAGTTGTAGCGGTTGTCGTAGGAGGTACAGTTGTGGTGGTCGTAGGAGGTACAGTTGTGGTGGTCGTAGGAGGTACAGTTGTGGTGGTCGTAGATGCTGCAGTTGTAGTGGTTGTCGTAGGTGTTGTAGTGGTTGTCGTAGGTGCTGCAGTTGTAGTGGTTGTCGTAGGTGCTGCAGTTGTGGTTGTCGTAGGAGGTACAGTTGTGGTTGTCGTAGGAGGTACAGTTGTGGTTGTCGTAGGAGGTACAGTTGTGGTTGTCGTAGGAGGTACAGTTGTGGTTGTCGTAGGAGGTACAGTTGTGGTTGTCGTAGGAGGTACAGTTGTGGTTGTCGTAGGAGGTACAGTTGTGGTTGTCGTAGGAGGTACAGTTGTGGTTGTCGTAGGAGGTACAGTTGTGGTTGTCGTAGGAGGTACAGTTGTGGTTGTCGTAGTAGGTGCTGTAGTTGTGGTGGTCGTAGTAGGTGCTGTAGTTGTGGTGGTCGTAGGAGCTACAGTTGTTGTGGGGGTCGTAGGAGCTACAGTTGTTGTGGGGGTTGTAGGAGGTACATTTGTGGTTGTCGTAGGAGGTACAGTTGTGGTTGTCGTAGGAGGTACAGTTGTGGTGGCCGTAGGAGCTACAGTTGTGGTTGTCATTGTAGGTGTTGTAGTTGTCGTAGTAGGCGCTGAAGTCGTGGTTGTCGTAGCAGTTTCGGCTGTAGTTGTCATAGTAGGTGCTGCAGTTCTGGTCGTAGGAGCTACAGTTGTCGTTGTAAGTGCTGCAGTTGTGGGGGTCGTAGGAGCTACAGTTGTTGTGGGGGTCGTAGGAGCTACAGTTGTTGTGGGGGTCTTAGGAGCTACAGTTGTAGTGGGGGTCGAAGGAGCTACAGTTGTGGTGGTCGTAGGAGCTACAGTTGTGGTTGTCGTAGGAGGTACAGTTGTGGTTGTCGTAGGAGGTGCAGTTGTGGTTGTCGTAGGAGGTACAGTTGTGGTTGTCGTGGGAGGTACAGTCGTGGTTGTCGTAGGAGGTATAGTTGTGGTTGTCGTAGGAGGTACAGTTGTGGTTGTCGTAGGAGGTACAGTTGTGGTTGTCGTAGGAGGTACAGTTGTGGTTGTCGTAGGAGGTACAGTTGTGGTTGTCGTAGGAGGTACAGTTGTGGTTGTCGTAGGAGGTACAGTTGTGGTTGTCGTAGGAGGTACAGTTGTGGTTGTCGTAGGAGGTACAGTTGTGGTTGTCGTAGGAGGTACAGTTGTGGTTGTCGTAGGAGGTACGGTTGTGGTTGTCGTAGGAGGTACGGTTGTGGTTGTCGTAGGAGGTACGGTTGTGGTTGTCGTGGGCGGTACAGTCGTGGTTGTCGTAGGAGGTACAGTTGTTGTTGTCGTAGGAGGTACAGTTGTGGTTGTCGTAGGAGGTACCGTTGTGGTTGTCGTAGGAGGTACCGTTGTGGTTGTCGTAGGAGGTACAGTTGTTGTCGTCGTAGGAGGTACAGTTGTGGTTGTCGTAGGAGGTACAGTTGTGGTTGTCGTAGGAGGTACAGTTGTGGTTGTCGTAGGAGGTACAGTTGTGGTTGTCGTAGGAGGTACAGTTGTGGTTGTCGTAGGAGGTACAGTTGTGGTTGTCGTAGGAGGTACAGTTGTGGTTGTCGTAGGAGGTGCAGTTGTGGTTGTCGTAGGAGGTGCAGTTGTGGTTGTCGTAGGAGGTACAGTTGTGGTGGTCGTAGGAGGTACAGTTGTGGTTGTCGTAGGAGGTACAGTTGTGGTTGTCGTAGGAGGTGCAGTTGTGGTTGTCGTAGGAGGTACAGTTGTGGTGGTCGTAGGAGGTACAGTTGTGGTGGTCGTAGGAGGTACAGTTGTGGTGGTCGTAGGAGGTACAGTTGTGGTGGTCGTCGTAGGTGTTGTAGTGGTTGTCGTAGGTGTTGTAGTGGTTGTCGTAGGTGCTGCAGTTGTAGTGGTTGTCGTAGGTGCTGCAGTTGTAGTGGTTGTCGTAGGTGCTGCAGTTGTAGTGGTTGTCGTAGGTGCTGCAGTTGTAGTGGTTGTCGTAGGAGGTACAGTTGATGTTGTCGTAGGAGGTACAGTTGTGGTTGTCGTAGTAGGCGCTGAAGTCGTGGTTGTCGTAGCAGCTTCGGTTGTGGTTGTCGTAGGAGGTACAGTTGTGGTTGTCGTAGGAGGTACAGTTGTGGTTGTCGTAGGAGGTACAGTTGTGGTTGTTGTGGGAGGTACAGTTGTGGTTGTCGTGGGAGGTACAGTTGTGGTTGTCGCGGGAGGTACAGTTGTGGTTGTCGCGGGAGGTACAGTTGTGGTTGTCGCGGGAGGTACAGTTGTGGTTGTCGTGGGAGGTACAGTTGTGGTTGTCGTAGGAGGTACCGTTGTGGTTGTCGTAGGAGGTACCGTTGTGGTTGTCGTAGGAGGTACAGTTGTGGTTGTCGTAGGAGGTACCGTTGTGGTTGTCGTAGGAGGTACCGTTGTGGTTGTCGTAGGAGGTACCGTTGTGGTTGTCGTAGGAGGTACAGTTGTGGTTGTCGTAGGAGGTACAGTTGTGGTTGTCGTGGGAGGTACAGTTGTGGTTGTCGTGGGAGGTACAGTTGTGGTTGTCGTGGGAGGTACAGTTGTGGTTGTCGTGGGAGGTACAGTTGTGGTTGTCGTAGGAGGTACCGTTGTGGTTGTCGTAGGAGGTACCGTTGTGGTTGTCGTAGGAGGTACCGTTGTGGTTGTCGTAGGAGGTACCGTTGTGGTTGTCGTAGGAGGTACCGTTGTGGTTGTCGTGGGAGGTACAGTTGTGGTTGTCGTAGGAGGTACAGTTGTGGTTGTCGTAGGAGGTACAGTTGTTGTTGTCGTAAGAGGTACAGTTGTGGTTGTCGTAGGAGGTACAGTTGTGGTTTTCGTAGGAGGTACCGTTGTGGTTGTCGTAGGAGGTACAGTTGTTGTTGTCGTAGGAGGTACAGTTGTTGTTGTCGTAGGAGGTACAGTTGTTGTCGTCGTAGGAGGTACAGTTGTTGTCGTAGGAGGTACAGTTGTGGTTGTCGTAGGAGGTACAGTTGTGGTTGTCGTAGGAGGTACAGTTGTGGTTGTCGTAGGAGGTACAGTTGTGGTTGTCGTAGGAGGTGCAGTTGTGGTTGTCGTAGGAGGTGCAGTTGTGGTTGTCGTAGGAGGTACAGTTGTGGTGGTCGTAGGAGGTACAGTTGTGGTGGTCGTAGGAGGTACAGTTGTGGTGGTCGTCGTAGGTGTTGTAGTGGTTGTCGTAGGTGTTGTAGTGGTTGTCGTAGGTGCTGCATTTGTAGTGGTTGTCATAGGTGCTGCAGTTGTAGTGGTTGTCGTAGGAGGTACAGTTGATGTTGTCGTAGTAGGTACAGTTGTGGTTGTCGTAGTAGGCGCTGAAGTAGTGGTTGTCGTAGCAGCTTCGGTTGTGGTTGTCGTAGGAGGTACAGTTGTGGTTGTCGTAGGAGGTACAGTTGTGGTTGTCGTAGGAGGTACAGTTGTGGTTGTCGTAGGAGGTACAGTTGTGGTTGTCGTGGGAGGTACAGTTGTGGTTGTCGTGGGAGGTACAGTTGTGGTTGTCGTGGGAGGTACAATTGTGGTTGTCGTGGGAGGTACAGTTGTGGTTGTCATGGGAGGTACAGTTGTGGTTGTCGAGGGAGGTACAGTTGTGGTTGTCGTAGGAGGTACAGTTGTGGTTGTCGTAGGAGGTACCGTTGTGGTTGTCGTAGGAGGTACCGTTGTGGTTGTCGTAGGAGGTACCGTTGTGGTTGTCGTAGGAGGTACCGTTGTGGTTGTCGTAGGAGGTACCGTTGTGGTTGTCGTAGGAGGTACCGTTGTGGTTGTCGTAGGAGGTACCGTTGTGGTTGTCGTAGGAGGTACCGTTGTGGTTGTCGTAGGAGGTACCGTTGTGGTTGTCGTAGGAGGTACAGTTGTGGTTGTCGTAGGAGGTACAGTTGTGGTTGTCGTAGGAGGTGCTGTAGTTGTTGTAGTTGGAGCTGCAGTTGTGGTTGTCGTAGGAGCTACAGTTGTGGTTGTCGTGGGAGGTACAGTTGTGGTTGTCGTGGGAGGTACAGTTGTGGTTGTCGTGGGAGGTACAGTTGTGGTTGTCGTAGGAGGTACAGTTGTGGTTGTCGTAGGAGGTACAGTTGTGGTGGTCGTAGGAGGTACAATTGTGGTGGTCGTAGGAGGTACAGTTGTGGTGGTCGTAGGAGGTACAGTTGTGGTGGTCGTAGGTGCTGCAGTTGTAGTGGTTGTCGTATGTGTTGTAGTGGTTGTCGTAGGTGCTGCAGTTGTAGTGGATGTCGTAGGTGCTGCAGTTGTAGTGGTTGTCGTAGGTGCTGCAGTTGTAGTGGTTGTCGTAGGTGCTGCAGTTGTAGTGGTTGTCGTAGGTGCTGCAGTTGTAGTGGTTGTCGTAGGTGCTGCAGTTGTAGTGGTTGTCATAGGTGCTGCAGTTGTAGTGGTTGTCGTAGGTGCTGCAGTTGTAGTGGTTGTCGTAGGTGCTGCAGTTGTAGTGGTTGTCGGAGGTAGAGTTGTGGTTGTCGTAGGAGGTACAGTTGTGGTTGTCGTAGGAGGTACAGTTGTGGTTGTCGTAGGAGGTACAGTTGTGGTTGTCGTAGGAGCTACAGTTGTGGTTGTCGTAGGAGCTACAGTTGTGGTTGTCGTAGGAGCTACAGTTGTGGTTGTCGTAGGAGCTACAGTTGTGGTTGTCGTAGGAGGTACAGTTGTGGTTGTCGTAGGAGGTACAGTTGTGGTTGTCGTAGGAGGTACAGTTGTGGTGGTCGTAGGAGGTACAGTTGTGGTGGTCGTAGGAGGTACAGTTGTGGTGGTCGTAGGTGCTGCAGTTGTAGTGGTTGTCGTAGGTGTTGTAGTGGTTGTCGTAGGTGCTGCAATTGTAGTGGTTGTCGTAGGTGCTGCAGTTGTAGTGGTTGTCGTAGGTGCTGCAGTTGTAGTGGTTGTCGTAGGTGCTGCAGTTGTAGTGGTTGTCGTAGGTGCTGCAGTTGTAGTGGTTGTCGTAGCTGCTGCAGTTATTGTCGTAGGTGCTGCAGTTATTGTCGTAGGTGCTGCAGTTATTGTCGTAGGTGCTGCAGTTATTGTCGTAGGAGCTGCAGTTATTGTCGTAGGAGCTGCAGTTATTGTCGTAGGAGCTGCAGTTATTGTCGTAGGAGCTGCAGTTATTGTCGTAGGAGCTGCAGTTGTGGTCAGAACTCCATGGATATTCCAGCATAAAAACACTGGTTTATGAGATGAATGGTTAATATGTTTATTGCGCACAATATCAACATTTCCAAGATTTCCCTCCATCAGCATGGTGCAGTTTTTGACATCTTTATTATGTAATATATACAATTATAATTTATAGCTACATATTATTCCCTTGATTGTTAATAATATTACCTATAATACCTTATTGAGATTACCACACCTGAGTTCTATTTTTGTTGTTGTTGAAAAGAGGGTACATTTTTCATTACAGTAGTGTGGTAATATAATTCAAGTAATAGAGGTTACAGCAGTGTGATAATGTTTACCGCTTACAATTGAGTCATTTTCCTTTTTTATATTTTGGAAACCATATATCATCATTTTGATATCATGGATGGTCAGTCCTTGCATCCATAGCTACATCTATGAATTTGAGAGTGATTACGTTTACTAAAGTGGTGGGGTGTCCGCATTGTTGTTGTTTGAATCCCAGATTTCCCCATTAAGGACTCAGGGACTAAGGACTAAAATCTTTAGTAAAGCTATCAAATCGAGGGGAGACATTTGACAGTAAAGTAGCCTTGGCAAAATGTAAAATTGCCCCCATGAAATGTCAAAATAAACATATTTAGAAAAAATCATAAGCATTGTAACATCATATACAATGTACAACATGTACATCATTGCTCATTATTCTAATTACATTATCCAAATGTATATGGTCTATTTTGTCACCATCTTACCTTTTTGGTTGTTAATATTTTAATTCAGGATTAATACACGAGTTGGCATGAAGTTAGCAAATAGTAAAAAATGAGTTAGAAACATGAACACAGAATGAAATTCAGTGTACTACATACCCATGGTAAATAAAGTAGCTGTCAGTTTCTGTGTCTTCATTTTGGACTCAGTTGATGCAGTTGTTTTCTGAATAGAAAGAAAAATATACATTTTATTGACAGGTCATAAGCCACTATTAATGTTCAGCGGTGGACACTTTTCAACTTAATCTGTAACTTGTTAAGCAAATTTATGCAACTCATTTAGGTGTGCCAGATCAAGAGGTGTGAATAATTATTAATTCAAGACATCGCTGTGAACAAAAGTAGCTTGTGAAGAATAATGTAAAAAAACAAGGAAACAAAATGTGAGAACTTTGCAAGGCTGTGAATAATTTCACAACAGTCACTATAACCACTATAACATGGATTTATACACTTTAGTGAAATTACACAGTAAAATCCAGATTAGCGTTGCATTTATCCCCCATCAGAAATCAGCCTATTACCGCATCCCACCAATCATGTTACTTCATAAAAGAGGAAAGGGCATTTCAAATTTGCAAATGGTCTGCGAGCGACCAGGAATTCACACATTCTGTGAAAGTAATCGGTGTAGTTCATCAAAAGATGATTTTTTTTCAAATATAAAACATAATACATGAAATAGTAAAATCCACATTAGTGTTACAATTTTTCAAGAGAAATACGCATTTTGCTGCTTAATAAACATAAGTATTTAAACTTGGCTTTCAAAAGTTGACCAATCCATTTTCTACATTCTTAAAAAGATGAGAAAAAATAAGAAACCTGCACACTGCTCTTGCTAAAATCACTGCTCTATTAAGTTCACATTTAGGCTTCAAGCATGAAACGCATTGAACGGATGTGGCTGGATCAATGTCAACATAAGGGTGCAAATTAAAAACAATCACAAAATCCTGGAGTATAAGGAAAACAAGCATATGTTACAAATATTTAGATTTTTTTATTTAACCTTCATTTAACTAGGCAAGTCCGTTAAGAACAAATTCTGACTTACAATGACAGCCTAGGAACATTGGGTTAACTGCCTTGTTCAGGGGCAGAACAACAGATTTTTACCTTGTCAGCTCTGTGATTCGATCTAGCAACCTTTCGGTTACTGGCCCAATACTCTAACCACAAGGCTACCTGCCACCCCTATAATATAACAATGTGCATTTCATAAGTATTCTAATAATTGTAATAAAGTGTGTACATAAGACGTATTAAACTAGACCGTAAAACAACAATGAGGAAATCGATCTATCAAGAAGGTTTTCATAAATCATTGGGTACTGAACAATAAAAACCGTCAGAGTGATCTGAAGTGGCGGCATTAACTCATGTTCACATTTACATAACATGCATGGGCATTTCATCATTAAGACCAGGCTGAAACACAACAAAATGTGGAATAAGTCAAGAGGTATGAATACTTTCTGAAGACACTGTAAATCATATAAATTTAAAGTTTTCAAATGGTCTGCCAGCAATTAACTACATATTCCTATACATATTCTGTGACAGTTTAGTAGTTCATCAAAAGTGTATGGATGTTTACATATAACGTGTACATAATAACCATAATCTTCATTGTTTCAATGTTGTTGCTTTTACATTATCAATTTTGGATTTTGATCTTTTCTTGTAAGACCATTTTACCTTGTTATATTTGTATATGATATTTCAATTTTTTTGTGCTGTGTGCAATTTATTTAAAAATTGTCTCAAGTATTTTCCATTAATATATTATTATATTTTAGAGTAAAGGTTATTACTTACCTACAGCAAACACTTCAATGCCAGCCACCTATTTCTGTAATTTCTCCAAATATCAATTGAGGAAGGTCTTGGTTAATGACAATTAACAATCACAATATCTAGATTATATCTACACTAAAATCTTATTATCTTTCTAGTTCTGCTAACCATTTCAAGCTTACAATTGAACTGTTCCCGTGTATACTGTCATGCCAATGTATTTCTAGTTTGTATTTATATTACTATAGGGCTGGTTTGATGCCACAAATTGTCTGTCTTTCAGGTGACGTAATATTTTGGGAGGCACCAAAGATAATAAGATAAAGGTGACGAAAAAGGGAGGGACAGAGGAATGCAAGTGGGAAGTACTTAGCTTCAAAATGTTTTTGTTTTTTTCCCCAGGTACTGACGCGGTATGGAAAACTGGTTAGGTGTTCTGACAAATTTGGGATGGACTAAAAATAATTGAAAAAAGGGGAGGGGGAAAATAATCTGTTTGAGAGTATAATAACAGTTATGTACTGACCTTTTTTTTTATTGTAAACTGTTTAGGTCACAAATACATTTTTTTTAAAGATTTTCTGTAGCCAGAATCTTGCTTAATTGTACTTAATTGACTTAACTTAACTTTGGAGCCATTCATTTAATTTAATCAGTGGCCTGAAGTAAACAGTCAGCCTTTTTCTATTTAACAGTTCTACACTCTCACATGTGCTACTTCCCATATCTTTTTAAAAACATAGTTGTTTCTTTTAACAGTAGATTCAGTTTATGAATCTCTAACAAAAGTGATGTCAAGATTTGTTTTAATCAGCTGGTAAATATGATTGAGGGTCACAATGACTCCACATGGTGAGCCCAACAATGGAGGAAATTATCTTGGATTCCTGATGGAGCATTTTCCAGATGCTAAAATAATTTTTAAATGATTGCTTACAATGAAGAATGACACCTAAACATTTGTGTGTACCTGCTGAAAAGAAAGAAATGTATAATAATATAACAAATTAATTTCTGATAAAATATTGTGTGCGAAATACCTTACATTTTTTGAACTTTACCGTTGATATATTTGGAGAAATTAATACAAATCTGTATCTTGTGGCTCGATTAAAATAAATACATATTTAAAGACTTGTATCTCTCTATGATAATGAAATGTGTTCAAGTTATTTTTTTAAATTTTCTATTGAACATTAACATGACACGACAATAGTGTTTCAGTATTTTGAAGAGTGCCTTGGTTCTCATCATTTTGATATCATGGATGGTCAGTCCTTGCATCCATAGCTACATCTATGAATTTGAGAGTGATTACGTTTACTAAAGTGGTGGGGTGTCCGCATTGTTGTTGTTTTAATCCCAGATTTCCCCTCTAAGGACTCAGGGACTAAGGACTAAAATCTTTAGTAAAGCTATCAAAAAGTAAATGCATAATAGTATTGACCTATTTCTGGGTGCACATTTAACCTCTGCAAGGTTCCTGGCAATGCAAACGTGGATCTGAAGTATGCAGGTTTTCCCTCTCCAGCTGACTGTCAGTATCACTTTATTTAGGGTTAGACCTTGATGCACAGTTTTCCTGTCTTCCTCAGGGAGTTCCTCTCAACCAAGGGGAAAATTCTGCATGCCAATGTTGCATTAGTTGATCTGAAACAAAGGTGGGTAATACATAACACCTTGAGTGTTCCAGTGTCATTCATAACAACTATTAGAACACATTTATTCAACATCAGTCATGAGGAATTTGATAAATATTTGATTTATTCCGTCAAAGTACACATCCCTCTGACATACTAATCACACAACAATCTGGGAGCACCAGGGAAGCCTCAGAGCAGTACCCAGGTAGCAGATTAGGGGTTATGTTACTTGCTCAAGGCCACAAGAGCAGAAGGGTTGGAACCAGACCTGTCTGTAAATAATATATTTCAAATACTCTAACTTACTGTGGTCGGTGATTGAGCTTGCCTGGCACAATGGAACCATTGTAGTAGTCCCAAAAGAGAAAACCGCCATCTTTCTGGCACTCACTCCAGACAGGCTCAATACTATTTGAACCCAGGTCAGAGCAATTGATGGCATTTTAACATGTTGAGTAACTTTGCCTGATACCTGAAGACATGTATTAGATCAAATCAATCAATCACATTTGCTGTAAAAAAAAGGGCTTTATGAATTAGTGTTGGTCAGGAATTGCTTTACTGATACCGACCTAAACCCCATCGAGCCAGAATATTATGCCTTGGCTTTAGCTCAGCAAAGACTAATACAGCCTTGTGGTGCACAGGACTAACCCAGTCAGTAACACCAGCAACAATACTGTTCACTCAGACCAGACTATTTCAACTAAAACAATTTAACTTCATAATACCTTAATAACTTTCTGTAATGACAAAATCACTTATTTTGAAGGTTCCTTATAAATTATGTTAAAATATGGCGGTTGTTATGCATGATACTTTTAACATTCACAAAGTGTTACCCAAACTACTTATTTAGCATTTTGGGTGAGGAGCTTCATTCTAACCAGCAACATGTGGGTATCACTTGTGAACATGGAGATTTGGAGTGTGATGCCTGACTCAACATGCCCTAGGACGTCATCGAAATTAAGAATTTGTTCTTAACTGACTTGCCTAGTTAAATCATTTTAAAAAATGTCTAATTGTTACTATCTCATGCCGCGTTGACTAATAAGGACTGTTTTAATACAGGATATACTGTATTTTTCCAAAAACGTATTACCTTTATTTATACTTTTGTACAATCAAAATTGGTCTGATGCATTCCTTTATACCTCTGTGAAGTGAATTATTTCCATAGAACTCCATCCTGCTTATATAACGGCTACTTGCCATATTAAACTAAACTAACTACTGGTAGAAATGTATTAATCCGAAAGTCAAAAAGTGTTGGCAAGTTGCCTCACGTGTCAGTGTTTTGACCCGTGATTTGTTTTTGGCAAACATCCCAACTGTCACGTCTATACCCATTCCCCCTCTCCGGCGCTCGATGTCGCCAGTTTATTCATTATTATTATATTTATCAGATGTGAATTGTACAACTTACACTTAACACAATTTGGATATTGATTTACTGTGATTTAATGTTTTCTAATTATTTATTGTTTTAGCTGTTGCCGTCCACCAATAACTACACCGTTCTGTGACTTGCCACACCCTAAACAATCATTGTTGATTAAACACTGGTTTGGCTTGTCATTGGATTACATATGATAAAAAGGACTGTTCTTTCATGAGTTGTATCACTCCCTGACGTCTTCTTGTCGTCTCCCGTGACGTTGAAAGATGTTTGAGTTTCTTGTAGAATCTGTTCTATTGAACATACCTCTACATCCATAACAAGGAACATCCTCCTTGTTTTATGTTTGAATGCTATGACATGGAAGATGGTGTTAGTGCTTAGTTTATGAAAACAGATCTAATCCAACTTTGTTGCTATATTTTGTGAGTTTTCAGACCCCTCTAGCAACACATTTTCAAAAAAGCAACTAGCAAAAAATTGAGTGATTTACATTAACAAAACAATTTACCTGAATTAGGGCCAGACTAGTTACCATAATTTTCTCACATTGCCATTGACAGTTTTTTCTATTGTCTCTTTTTGGTCCATTTAGATTGTTAATGTAGATTGTATACAAAAAAATGTAAAAAAAAATGTTATGGTTAAAAATGTTCATGTTTTACTGTGACTTCTTTTAGGCTCCTAAGTGGACGATAAGGTTAAAAAACAAAACAAACAAAAAAATCAAATAAAAAACGTAGTAACTTCGCCAGAGGGTCACTTTTGCCAGTCCCAAGGCCGGATAAAGGAGGAGGGTTGGAAATCAAGAATCGACAGAAGAAAGTTCATTTGGAGTTCTAGACATATTTCGGGTGTTCTTTACTCACTTTTTGTCTCTCCCATGACGTTATTCCTCTCTCCTACAGCATCCATCACAATTACATGGCCAATTATGCAAATTAGGTGATGGCGTCATTTAGCGACTTTTAGGACAGCCAATAGCTACTTTCCTTACTGAGGAGTTGGCAACACTGGTATCATCCCAGATTAGGAACAATACACTATTTCAAAGCACAGGTCATGTTTGCCTAAATACAATGTAATTACTAGTTGTTACACAGGATTTAGCTGGTTAAAATTAAGTGTATCTTGAGTAATTACTTGTAATGAATATGTACTTATACAATACATTACCCAGCCTGAGAATCTGGCCCTCAAGCTTCTGGAAGTGCCATCCAAGTAGGAAAATAATCAAATCTAATTGTATTGGTCACATACACATGGTTAGCAGATGTTAATGTGAGTGTTCTAATTCCAACAGTGCAGTAATATCTAACAAATAATCTAACAATTCCCAACAACTACCTAATACACACAAATCTAAAGGAGTGAATGAGAATTTGTACATATAAATATATGGATAAGCGATGGCCATGCGGCATAGGCAAGGTGCAGTAGATGGTATAAAATACAGTATATACACATGTGATATGAGTAATGTAAAATATGTAAACATTATTAATGTGGCATTGTTTAAAGTGACTAGTGATCCATTTATTAAAGTGTCCAGTGATTGGGTCTCAATGTGGGCAGCAGCCTCTCTGAATTAGTGATTGCTGCTTAGCAGTCTGATGGGCTTGTGATAGTATTAATCTTTTACCATCTGCGAACAGCTCAAATGTCATCAACCACCTGGTCCAGCGTGGACCTATTGTAAGAAGACACTGACATTTTCAGATTTAACTATCGTTTTCAAACGTTATCCTCGTCGCCATTGTTCAATCTTATACTCGTATTAAATTAAGATATTATACTGAATTTAATCAACCAGACTCAGAGGTAAACTTCAACATGTCTTTACTCCAGCACTGTCTGTAATCCCCTCACATTCCTTTACTGACGTGGTGACGTCCTCTCTCAGTACGTCACATCAATACATGACAGCACTCCAGTCTCCTTTTCACCTCATTTAACACCTGATTTACTTAACAAAAGGCACATCTGAATTGAGTAACACAGTATGAGTCATAATTGTAACGGTTTTCTTGGTGAGAAGGAGAGTCGGACCAAAATGCAGCGTGTCGATTGCGATTCATGTTTAATGAAAAGAACACACTAAACACAAACACTATAAAAACAATAAACGTAACGAAAACCGAAACAGCCTGTACTTGTGTAAACTAACGCATAGACAGGAACAAGGACACTAAGGACAATCACCCACAAAACCCAACACCAAACAGGCTACATAAATATGGTTCCCATTCAGAGACAATGACGAACACCTGCCTCTGATTGAGAACCATATCAGGCCAAACATAGAACTAGACAAACTAGACATGTAACAGAATACCCACTCAGCTCACACCCTGACCAACCAAAACATAGAAACATACAAAGTAAACTATGGTCAGGGTGTGACAACAATGCCCATAAAACCTAGCGGTTAAGCCTTTAAATGGTTCCAATGTTTTTTTTCCATATGAGATTTTAAAACTACTTCATATACATTTCTTAGTTTTGGGAGTGACATGTTCCAAAGTAATTTAATGCTTTAGTTTTTCAATTTAAGTAATTAGTTACTTTTTTTAAAAACTTGTTGCTTTTAAATACAATTTTGCCTCCCCAAAAGTTCTAATCTCACCCCTAAACTCACGCTCTTCCTGTTTCTTCAAGAACGTTGTGGCGGGAATATAGCTAGCAATATGGCAGAGACAACAGCCTTTACACCGTGGAAGTATTCACAATAATTGGAACGCAAAAGGTGCCTCGGGGATAAGCGACTGTCAGCTGCGAAGAACTCAACTTCAAATATCAAGAAGCACCTTCAGGCCAAGCACAGCTCCACAAGACTGGTGGAGAAAGACCCTAGCCAGCCGATTGACGTTGATGCTGAGTATGAAGGTTTTTCTGCTCCAAAACAGTAAAGGTTAGATTTCTGTTCGGTTAAACCTGTCACCCCGAGAACACAATGAAAATGTATGCGTCTTTGATGATTGTAAGTAATTCCTGTGATCGCATGCCATTTATTTCAATGCTTTATGTTTTGGGATTTATTTGACAGTTTGCATTCGTGGTCAGCAGTTTAGTGCGCAGGTTATTTAAATGTTCATGTCGATACTTCAAGTCGGGTTTGTTGTGACTTAGTAGGCTGTATTTAGTGACTTTCATAAAGCTGCCTTAATGTTGTTTTTGATTCATGGACAATGCCCCTTTGACGCGTTGGATTTAGCTAGATTTATTTTGTTTTCTTTGCATTCATCAGACATTCGATAGTTTAATGTAGAATTTTGTCAGAACACAAAGGCTATTGTTCATACATCTTTATTATTGTCACGTTCACTGGAATAAATAACGGACCAAGCTGCAACGCAATATGGTTTCCACATTATTTATTTGAAATGCACAAAACAATAAAGCAAGAACGAAACAACGAACCGTAACAAAGAGGTGTAGCAGACACTAACTTAAAAACAATATCCCAAAAAATACAGGTGGAAAAAAATGCTATTTAAATATGATCCCCAATTAGAGATCACGATAGCCAGCTGCCTCTAATTGAGAATCCTACCAAACACCAACATAGAAAAACTAAACTAGAACCCCACATAGAAAATAACAACTAGAAACCCCCCCAAATATGCCCTGACCTACTATACCATAAAAAAACAAAGGCTCTCTATGGTCAGGGTGTGACAATTATCATAATCTGTACACATTTCTCCTCCATCACTCATTTTTTGTGGAACAGTTACATTTCAATAGGCTGCTGAACTACAAAGGCCAAATAATAATGAGATTTAAAAAAATAAGACATTATTTCTTGCAAAATACACAGTTCAATTTAAATAAACCATATTGCGTCAACAAAACTAAGGAGATGATTGTGGACTTCAGGAAACAGCAGAGGGAACACCCCCCTAGCCACATCGATGGAACAGTAGTGGAGAGGGTAGTAAGTTTTAAGTTCCTCGGGGTACACATCAGACAAACTGAATTGGTCCACCCACACAGACAGCATCGTGAAGAAGGCGCAGCAGCGCCTCTTCAACCTCAGGAGGCTGAAGAAATTCGGCTTGTCACCAAAAGCACTCACAAACTTCTACAGATGCACAATCGAGAGCATCCTGTCGGGCTGTATCACCGCCTGGTACGGCAACTGCTCCGCCCACAACCGTAAGGCTCTCCAGAGGGTAGTGAGGTCTGCACAACGCATCACCGGGGGCAAACTACCTGCCCTCCAGGACACCACCCGATGTCACAGGAAGGCCATAAAGATCATCAAGGACAACAACCACCCGAGCCACTGCCTGTTCACCCCGCTATCATCCAGAAGGCGAGGTCAGTACAGGTGCATCAAAGCTGGGACCGAGAGACTGAAAAACAGCTTCTATCTCAAGGCCATCAGACTGTTAAACAGCCACCACTAACATTGAGTGGCTGCTGCCAACACACTGACTCAACTCCAGCCACTTCAATAATGGGAATTGATGGGAAATGATGTAAAATATATCACTAGCCACTTTAAACAATGCTACCTAATATAATGTTTACATACCCTACATTATTCATTTCATATGTATATGTATATACTGTACTCTCTCATCTACTGCATCTTTATGTAATACATGTATCACCTGCCACTAACTATGCCACTTTGTTTACATACTCATCTCATATGTATATACTGCACTCAATACCATCTACTGTATCTTGCCTATGCCGCTCTGTACCATCACTCATTCATATCTTTATGTACATATTCTTTATCCCCTTACACTTGTGTCTATAAGGTAGTAGTTTTGGAATTGTTAGCTAGATTACTTGTTGGTTATTACTGCGTTGTCGGAACTAGAAGCACAAGCATTTCGCTACACTCGCATTAACATCTGCTAACCATGTGTATGTGACAAATAAAATTTGATTTGATTAAAATAACTGAAAAAACTATTAGGGAATCTGACCGACCTCAGTCTTGAGCTCTCCCATGATGTGGCGCATTGACAATCCTTTAGGTGCTGAGCGTAATACCCTGACTACACCGCTCGTATTGCGTGCGTGAGCATGGCAAAATAAATTTTGAAATCTAGATTATTCAATTATTGCACCCACATTGCTCGGGTGCGCCAACGCGTCTGCGTTGCCGAGGGCTAAAATAGAAGTCAGTTCTATTTGTGACGCAGATCGCGCTGCAAGTCCTGCCTCTCCCATCTCCTCATTGGTTTATAGAAGCAGGTACCCACGTGCCACCTCCTCATTGGTTATACCCACGTGGGTGACTGAAAGACGAACAAGGTCGGTGGCGGTAATGCACCTAATTTATGAAAGTTGCTAATCGCAAAATATAAAGTCCAGAGAAGAAAAGGCCTGGAAGGAGGAGAGATGATTAGAAATGATTCGGGTTGACCGTTTTATGTGTGGATTAATTGTCAGAGTAGAGGACCTTGTGCATTTCAGGTAAAATAAAAACTGAATGTTTATATCCCAGGACAAATTAGCTAGCAAGTGCAAGCAAGCAAAATCTCCATAAATGTTTAATGCTTTTCAACATGTCCCCAAATTAATGTAATTGGTTCAGAGTTTGCTTGGATATTTTAACCTGCGTGTTGTGATCGCGTTTAGTGTGGGGGGACAAAATACATTTCTGCACGATGGCGCACGCACGCAGCCGGTTTGGGTTCCATGTAACGTTCCACTTTGAATATCCCGCGAGTACTAATTTCATGTGTGAGTTCCAAATATCTCTAATGGTCGCCCTAGCGTGAGTTTTTATGCACGTGATGTTAGAATGTTCTCTCCATTCTAGAATGTGATTGTTGGGCAACAGTACATTTAGGCCGCGCTGACCTCAAACCAAAGCACACAGCCTGTTTTTATTTATAGGCTGTTTTCAATTTGTCAATTTCAAATTATTTTTGAACAAGTTTTTTATTTTCTAAGAACAGTTTGAAATGTGTGCTCCACCTCTTCATTCACATAAAAGTAGTAATTTTTACTGTTGCGAACCAATACATTGTTTTGACATTTCTGACCGGGACAAAATTTCCCAAACACTTCCCAATTGTTTGTGCAGTTCAAGTCTGCAGACACTTGCTCAACTCCGGTCCTGCACACACACACACACACACACACACACACACGTGTTCACATTTTCCGTCTGTTGCCTTCATCGCAGTCATAGTTGTTTTCGTTACCAATAATAACTTTGGAAATGTGTGTGTTTCTATCAAAGTAAGTGCCTTATTACGTTATAATAGTTTCTGCATGTCGTGTTGTCGTTTCTACTGTAGCATAATATTTTTGTGTATATTCCTTATAACAGTGGACATGCTAGGTAACGTTACTCATTTCATAACCTTTATGGTGTTATATTCAATCGTGCTCATGTAGCTAGCTACATTCTTCTATTAGCTCTGTAAAACAATGTTAATTGCGTCAGAGAAGTGTTGTCTTGTTGTATTTTGAAGTTACCCTGGAAAACTTTACAAATATCATCTTATATCACTTGTCCGCCTTATCCACTGCCCCCATTTTGAGGTTATAGTCAAGCACGCATTCTGGTTTGATTTTTCTCTCTCCCGTCAGATGGTCCTCCTTCCTGTGGCCGACATGGTTACTGTACGGACAGTGGAGAGGACATGAATAACTCGTTTGTCATGACACTTTACTGCCAGCTGTTGACATTTCTTATTTTGTACAACGGGTCATTTAGGATGGCAGTAGCATTGTTGATGAAATGCAGTCATCGCAGCAGAACTAGGAAGCAGTCTCTGGAAAAGACGGTGGCAAAGAAGGGAGTTGCAAACATAGGATCTGTGCTCCAGTATTCTCATAGTGAATTCTTCTTTACTATGAGTGCTTCTTTACTATCCCGACGAGAAGGACTGTCACCGGGAAGGTACACATTTCACAAATTGTGGTTGTCGTCCCCCCCCCCCCCCCAAACTCCTGGCTCTCTCTTCTCCTGTAGCTCCAAGGCACAGTGATTGGTCTCTGCTATGTCTCCCACCAGCTCCTCTGTCAGAACCAACTTGAAGCACTCTGCCTCGGATGGAAATGGCAAGGGGTGTTGCACTCCAGACTGGGACTCATCAAAGCAAACAGCAGAGCCAGGAGGGGTGAAATGGCTGGCAGCCTTCCAGCTACCACAGAACTCCTGTACTTCATCCACTGTCGGTCTGCCTCCATCACCACCAGCATCTTCAAAGGGAACTTTGACTTTGTCAGTGGACAAGGGGTCCTCAGATTCAGGGTTCTCAATGGCTGGGAGGCAGCTCCTCACTGTCACTGTCAGAATCTGATTCCTGACTTTCAGACTCACTGTCAGAATTTTTTTTAAATCGCCAGAATTTCCACATTTGTGAGTTGTCACCTTTTGAAATACATTGCTAATGCTACAGCTTATCTAACTAGCTACATACATAAACAACAACACTGAATAGCTCAGAGTGGGAGTGAGAGGTTAAGTGATTGACTGCCTGCATGCACCATTTGTATAAAAAAAATCACTATCAGTAAATTTTTTGTGCGGTAATTATTGATATATTTACTGTTTTATTCACATGTTTTTCAAGTTCCGGTGATAAATCATGCATTCTGATTCTTGCCTAGTTTGTAATGGGCACATATGTGTGTAAAATACTTTTTTGAAGGTTTTACTGATTATGATGAGCTAAGCCAATTCCAGCTGTGTATGGAGCCATGTTTGTTGACATACAATGCATTCTGGGTTTCACGTAATCGTCTGTCGGACCAAAGTTGCTATAACAAAATGAGGTGAGTAAGGGTTCACTCGTTTTTTGAGAACTTCAGGAAGTGAATGGTGGGATGTGAACGATGGTAGACAACACACCCCTTCAACATGTTTACTATTAACAGACCAAACTCATCTTGTCTTCTCTTTTTATCTTTGGTTTCTGTGATGAAAAAAAGCATGGCGGCGCTGAAACTAATCGTCGGATTACTTTCGATTTCTAGACAGTGTTTTGCTCAAGTATTTCAATCAATGGTGAGTTCACCCTTGATGTCATTAATTATACATTGTAGTTGCTATTAGCTAATTCATATTGTAGTTTTTGTCAGCCGAGAGTTATAAAATATGACCGCTTGTGTTGCGTCAATCTTTCCTCAGCATTATGACAAATGTAGCCTACATTTTTCCGGTTTGGATGATTTGTGTTATGCTATAGATACTTCTGTGAATATCTGAACATTGCATCCAAAAATAAACTGCTCACATTCTGGACATAACTTTTTAAGGACTGTGTTTGTGTAAATAGTTTCAAAAAAAAAGTGTGGCCAGCTCAAATGCTGATTGTTGCATCATTCACACACTAAGTTCTAATCACACGGGTGTGATCGTAGGCTTCAGGGACCAATGTAGAACGATCACACCCATGTGATGGTACTTGCTAAGTAGGCAACCATTCTACGGTAGTGTACACCCTCTACTGGGCATAGCAATAACTAAGGAATTTTAAGAGGGTTTTTGGTAACACAAAAATAAATTAACGAGTTACTTTCCATAGTAAGTAACGGTGTAATGTAACAAATTACTTTTATTGGCAGTAGACTGTTGGAAAAGCATTCCTCATGAAGCTGGTTGAGAGAATGCCAAATGTGTGCAAAGCTGTAATCAAGGCAAAGGCTGGCTACTTTGAAGAATCTAAAATCTAAAATATATTTTGATTTGTTTAACACTTTTTTGGTTTCTACATGGATTCCATGTGTGTTATTTCATAGTTTTCATGTCTTCACTATTATTCTACAATGTAGAAAAACCCAGGAATGAGTAGGTCTGTCTAAAATTGACTGGTACTATAAATTCATTATTATAATAAAACAAGTGCCAGTGAAGATTCATTTAATGAAACTATAATAGCAACTAGTTATATCCTGGAACAGAAAGGTAACCTCAGCAGTGTGGCGCCGGCTTGTAGAAGCCTACGGCTGTAAAATGTCAGCCTTGTTTTGTTAATTTAGCTCTTATTTACGGAGCCCTTATCACAGTCAAGATATCTATTTTATAGTAAAAACATGATGTAATATAAGGGAATAAAATAGAACAGAACAGTGTGAAGTGATTCACATCTCTCTTCTTGAACAGTTATTCTCAAAGAGTGATCATTTGAAACGGGGCTCAATTTGGAAACTTGAAAGACATTTTTCAGGGTTACAAACCAAAATGTGTCTTTTCGATATACAGATGTTCAATTTAGTTTGCAATTTAGTTTGGAATTTTGGAAATGGATTAATCAAATCTATGGTGAACACTGCATGGGGATGAATTATGGCCAACACACACCAATTAATCCGGGTCACGGCACTAAATGTTAGCAGTTGATGTTATTCTTCAATTACACAAACCCCCAAACAAATCAGAGGGAGGAAAATAGGTTTATTCAAAGAGGAATAATCATAGATGTTATGCTTGGAGGTAGATGTTCAGTCTCCCCTGTCCTCAGCCTGTCTCCACTGAACAAAGGAACAGCATGTAGTTTTATTATCCAGCCCTAGCCTGACCAATTAGAATTCCTTGCAATAAAACTAGCCAATTGTACCGAGTGTGCCGAGTCAGGAAGCAAGTTCAGGGAGTGGGTGTTTTAATAAATAAACGTAACATAATCCAAGGGAGTGACATATATAGGGCAGGTAATCAAGGAGGTGATGGAGTCCAGGTGAGTCTGATGACACGCAGGTGCGTGTAACGATGGTGACAGGTGTGTGCCATAACGAGCAGCCTGGTGACCTAGAGACCATAGAGGGAGCACACGTGACACCAATGGCCAAATAGCAAGTATCCTATTTCAGAAGACATATTCCTCCCATGTTTCTGAACCATTGATCAATAATTCCCTATTACAGAAAAAACACTATTTCCCTCTATTGACCTCTGTCTACGCGTTGTATTTATCTTCGACATATTCTTACATACTGTTACAACTAAACTGCCAGACTGTCTAGATGCAATCAAGAGATGGATGCAGTTGAACTTCCTGAAACGTAATTGCATCAAAACATGTCTTGGCATATTTGCTCGAAGAGTGCATAGAGCTGGCTGAGGACATTCTCCCTTTCTCTGGATGATGACACCATCGCAGCTTCCCCACCACCAGAAACTTTTTTTATTTTTACCTTCTCATTTGAGGCACACATTCATCCGCATCACCAAGAAAGTATTGTTTATCTCTACAACTTTAGTTTGTAAGGCTCATATTGTCCAACCTATTCACATAGTGCAGTTAAGTTCTTATGGGCAGGTGGGATGGTATCGTCCCACCTGGTCAATATCCGGTGAAATTGCGGAGCGCGAAATTCAAACTACAGAATTATACATATTTAACATTCATAAAATCACAAGTGTAATACATCAACATAAAGCATAACTTCTTGTTAATCCAGCCGCTGTGTTAGATTTCAAAAGGCTTGATGGCAAAAACACACAATGCGATAATCTGAGGACAGCTCCCTGCATACAAAAGCATGAAAAACCTATTTGCACCAGGCAGGTGCGCCACTAAAGTCAGAAATAGAGATATAATAAATGCCTTACCTTTGATGATCTTCTTCTGTTGGCACTCCAAAAGGTCCCAGATGCATCACAAATGGTGTTAGATAATGTCCTTCTTTATATCCATAAAAACTCAGTTTAGCTGGCGCGCTTCAGTCAATAATCCACCCATTTAACCTCCATCAAAATACATACAAAATGTATCCCAAACATTTCTAATAAAGTTTTCCAAACAAGTCAAAAAACGTTTATAATCAAACCTTAGGTACCCTAATATGTAAATAAATGATAACATTTAAGACGGAGAATCGTTATTGTCTTTACCGGAGAAAAGTACCAAAGAACGCGCTCTCTTCCACGCGCTTGGAAACACTACAGCAAAAATGGGAGCCACCTAGATTTAATGAAAGTTTGATTTTTATAGTA
Organism: Oncorhynchus clarkii lewisi; assembly: GCF_045791955.1. Lineage (NCBI taxonomy): Eukaryota > Metazoa > Chordata > Actinopteri > Salmoniformes > Salmonidae > Oncorhynchus > Oncorhynchus clarkii. The sequence goes on from NC_092164.1 coordinate 42,436,774, forward strand.
TTTGGCGCTCTGCATTTTCCCTGGCTCGCGTCCCACATATCTCCGAGTGAGATATCCTCTCAAAAGTTCCCCCTTAACTACAACGGAGCCAGGGTGTCTTTCTACCCAGATCTTACTTTGGAGGTGAGGAACCAGCGGAAAGAGTATGATGAGTTATGCAAGAAATGCAGGGCTGCCAACATCTGATATGGATTCCTCTTCCCAGCCCGGTTTAAGGTGACAGTCGAGGGATGAACACGTATGTTTGACAACCCAAAAGAGTCCGATCTGTTCTTGTCAAGCAAGCTCCCTGGCTGAGGATACAGAACGGCTGTGTCAACCGGCTAAATGGCTAAATACAGGCCAGGAATGTGTTTGAATTTCCTGCCTATGTCTTTTCGATCAGAAGATCAGAATTTGGGACTTATATGATGGGTGAGATGTTAGGTTAAACAATGCTATATTAGCCATATAATGTTTTAGCGCCACTCACCCCCTAACTTGAGAGAAGGGTTATTTAATATTAGTTTATATGTGGAGCATATCTAGATGATGAGTTAGTTCAAGCTGTATGTCTAGACACACTAAGGTTTGTGTGGTAGTCAAGGAGTGCTTCGTTTGGGGAAGTCACTAAGTAATGGGACAGGAGGGGGGATGGGGTCTGTGGTTTATGTTCACATTTAATACAGGTGGCAGGACAAGCTCCCACACGGCGGGACATTTTTCTTTTGGGTTTTGTATGACAGCAACAATTTGCTCTAAAATAAGAAATGCCACACAGTGACCGAGCACAGAGTAGACCTGGTGGAATGAAGATAGTCAGCTGGAACTGTAATGGCTTAGGGCATCTCATGAAACAAGCTAATGTTTTTTCTCATCTTAAATCACTGGGCACTGACATAGTGCTTCTTCAAGAAACTCATATTAAACGCTAGGGTCAAACTGCAAGTAGGCTGGATCGGTCAGATATACCAGTCTAATTTTGATGCAAAGGCGAGAGGGGTAGCAACATTTATTTTGTTTACTCGTACTCGATTTAAGATCCTAATGGTAGGTATATTATTGTGGCTGGTACACTGAATTCGAAACCAATTTATATGGACCCAACTTCAATGATCTATTATTTTTTCAAAGGGTATTTAAGGCCATACAAGTGTTGTTGGAGGTGACTTTAACTGTACGTTAGATCCTCTTTTAGATAAATAGCTATCAAGGTCACTTCAACACTCAAATGCTAGTGTCTGTCTAAATACATTGATGACAAACCTTAACATTGTCGATATTTGGAGACTGACGCACCAAACAGATAGGGATTATTCTTTATTTTTGTCAGTTCATAAATCATATTCCAGAGTTAACATTTTTTTGTTGGACTCCAAACTAATTTCAGCAGCTGCGTCGGGTACCTATCACCCTACTCTAATTATGGACCACTCTCCTGTCCATGGTGCTGAAACTCGACAATATGCTAAAGGTCGGCGACCGTGGCCCTTAGACACATACTTGTTGAAAGATGAGACTCTTTGTCAGTATTTGAAGGAGCAGATTGCCTTTTTCCTTTGAGCTAACGACACGGGGGATGTTGACGACTCCACCCTTTGGGAATCTCTAAAGGCTGTGATTAGAGGTTACATGATTTCTTATACATCAGAGAGGAAGAAACGTGCCAATACTAGGATGAGAGAAATAAAAAAAAGTTAGGGGATTATAAGAACGTTTTTCAGAAGAATTCCTCGAATGCAGTCCTTGAGAAGATCAAAGTTGAAATATGAATGGGCTCTTTACTTGCTAGAACGCAACAAAGTTGTTTTGAACTGGGTGACAAACCACATAAATTATTAGCAAGACAGCTCAGTCATGTACAGGCATCTAGAACTTTAGACAAAATAAAAGACACGAAGGGTAAAATAGTAACAGATCCGCAGAATATTAACCGCAGAATATTAATAAATGCTTTGCGTAGTTTTACTCAGAGCTATATCAATCAAAATGTGATGCTACTGATCCACAAACTATGGAACACTTTCTCACTGAATGTGAACTTCCTAAACTAGACAGGGGGGCAGCTGCTGCACTCGATGCTGGGATAACTTTAGAGGAAATTAACACAGCGATAACACAATTTCCAAACAGCAAGGCCCCTGGGCCCGATGGATATGTAATAGAATTCTATAAGAAGTACTGCGCCAGTCTAGCTCCACTTATGTTGCGAATGTTTAAACATTCCAAAGACAATGTCAAACTCCCACAAACTCTGTATGAGGCTACAATAGCACTGATTTTGAAAAAAAGATAGAGATTCCATGGAGATGTCATCTTATCACCACACTCTTTTGGAGAGATTGGAAACCCAAATTGGTCTACACGGACAAATTCTGGCCCGGTTTAGATCTTATCTGTCAGAAAGATATCAGTTTGTCTCTAGGGATGGTTTGTCCTCAAATCAACTGTAAATTTCGGTGTTCCTCAAGGCTCTGTTTTAGGACCACTATTGTTTTCACTATATATTTTACGTCTTGGTGATGTCATTCGGAAACATAATGTTAACCTGGAAGCCTGTGTTTCAGACATAAGGAAGTGGATGGCGGCGAATGTTCTACTTTTAAACTCGGACAAAACAGAAATGAAATGAAATGCTTGTTCTAGGTCCCAAGAAACAAAGAGGGCCAAAAAAGCGAATTGATGCCGATATCACGGACTGTGGATATGCAATTTCTGCAATCTACCCCATTTAGAACAGTGATGGACAAGTTCACAAGCCTTGGCATTGTAATGACAAGAGAACTTGATCAGCTATTGAAAGCGAATTGGGACATGCAAATTGATCAGCTTAAATAAAATATAGATTTTTGGAAAACTCTGCCTATCTCCTTGGTTGGTCGTATAAACGTTATTAAAAGGGTTGTCCTACCCAGGTTTCTTTACCTCTTCCAATGTCTACCCAATTTCATACCACAAAGCTATTTTAAGAAACTGGATTCAATAGTAATTCCATTTTTATGGGATAACAAGGCAGCCAGAATTTCAAGGAAGCATTTATGCAAGTACAAGATAGAGGGGGGGCTATGGCCTTCCTCACTTTAAACTGTATTATTGGGCTGTTAATCTGAACATTGTGTCTTTCTGTTGCAAAAGTTTACCTGGGATGCGACACAATGATGGCTTTTGATTGAGCAGGCCTCCTGTCAACGTTCCTCACTCCCTGCACTTGTTAATAGTCCAGTATATGTGAAAAAAGCCACCTATGACTCTAAACCACTCATTTGTCATACTCTTAGGATCTAGAAACATATCTAGAAGCAATTGTTGTTGTCGTAAGAGCTGCAGTTGTAGTTGTCATAGTAGATGCTGCATTTGTAGCAGTATTAGGACCTACAGTTGTTGTAGTAAGAGATTCATTGATTGTCGTAGCAGCTGTTGTTGTGCTGGTTGTAGGAGCTACAGTTATTGTATTAAGAGCTGTAGTTGTTGTTGTAGGTACGGTAGATGTAGTGGTCGTAGGCACAACAGTTGACGTAGGAGCTACAGTTGTTATAGTAGGAGCTGCAGTTGCGGTTGTCATAGGAGCTGCAGTTGTAGTTGTCGTAGTACCTACAGTTGTTATAGTAAGAGCTGTAGTGGTTGATGTAGGTGCTGCTGTTGTGGTTGTAGTAGGAGCTATAGTTGTGGTTGTAGCTTTAGCCAAAATTGCGGTTATCGTAGGAGCTACATTTGTAGTTGTCGTAGTAGGTGCTACAGTCATGGTTGTTGTAGTAGTAGCTATATTTGTTGTCGTATGAGCTACAGTTACAGGTTTAGGATCTAAAGTTGTTGTAGGAGGAACTGCAGTTGGGATTGTCATAGAAGCTGAAATTGTTGTCAAAGGAGTTACAGTTGTAGGTGCTGCAGTTGTCATTGTAGTAGTAGGTGCTGCGGTGGTTGTTGAAGTAGGTGCTGCAGTTGTAGTTGTCGTAGTATCTACAGTTGTTGTCATAGGAGCTACAGTTGTTGTCGTAGGTGCTACAGTTGTAGTTGTTGTAGAGGCTTCAGTTGTAGTTTTCGTAGCAGGTGTGGCAGTTGTGGTTGTCGTGGGATTTTCACTTGTAGATGTCGTTGTAGTGGTCGTAGGAGCTGCAGTGGTTGAAGTAGGTGCTGCAGTTGTAGTGGTCGTAGGAGCTACAGTTGTTGTCGTAGGTGCTTCTGTTTTCGTGGTCGTAGGATTTAAAGTTGTTGTAAAAGGAGCTGCAGTTGTGGTTGCCTTGGAAGCTGAAGATGCAGTTGTTGTAGCAGGTGATTCAGTTGAAGAAGTTGTAGGAGCTACAGTTGTCATTGTAGCAGTAAGAGCTACAGTTGTTGTTGTAGGTGCTACAGTTGTCATTGTAGTAGTAGGTGTTGTGGTTGTCATAGGAGCTTCAATTGTAGTTGTCGTAGTAGCTGTTGTTGTAGTGGACTTTGTAGCTTCAGTTGTTATTGTAGTAGTAGGTGCTGCAGGTGTGGTTGGCGTTGGAGTTTCAATTGTAGTTGTCTTAGTAGGTGCTGCTGTTTTAGTGGTCGTAGGTTCTTCAGTTGTTGTTCTCGTAGCAGGTGCTGCAGGTGTGGTTGTCATTGGAGTTTCAATTGTAGTTTCGTGAGCAACAGTTGTTAAAAGAGCTGCAGTTGTCGTAGGACCTGTAGTTATCGTTGTCGGTCCTGAAGATGTGCAGTTGTACTGGTCTTAGTTAGTGCTGCAGTTGTAGTTGTTTTAAGAGCTACAGTTGTCATTGTACCTGTAGGTTATTCTGCTGTAGTGCTCTTAGAAGCTTCAGTTATAGTTGTCGTAGCAGATGCTGCAGTTGTGGTTGTCATAGGAGTTTCACTTGCAGTTTTGGTAGTAGGCGCTTCAGTCGTAGTGGTCGAAGGAGATACAGTTGTTGTAGGACCTGCAGTTGTCATTGTAGGACCTGCAGTTGTCATTGTAGGTCCTGCAGTTGTAGTTTTCGTAGTAGGTACTACATTCATAGTGGTCATTGGAGCTACCGTTGTTGTAGTAGGATCTGCAGTAGAAGGTGCTGTTGTAGTTGTCATAAGACCTATAGTTGTTGTAGTTGTAGCTACAGTTGTCGTAGGAGCTTCAGTTGTGGTCGATGTAGTAGGAGCTGCAGATGTGTCAACTGCAGTTGTGGTCAGAACTCCAAGGATAATCCACCATAAAAACACTGGTTTATTAGATGAATGGTTCATTTGTTTATTGTGCACAATAACATTATTTCCAAGATTACCCTTCATCAACATGGTGCAGTTTTTTTACATCTTGATTATATACAATAAACAATTATAATTTATAGCTACATAAATTAAATACTGAAATGATTCCCTTGATTGATAATAATATTACCTATAATACCTTATTGAGATTACCACACCTGAGTTGCATTTTTTATTTACAGTAGTGTGGTAATATAATTAAACTAATAGATGTTACAGCAGTGTGATAATGACATTTTTTTCAATGGTTCATTAGAGATAGCGCATCATTGAAAGTGAAAAAAGGCTATTGCAAAGCTCTTATTATTATTAAATATGTCATTTAAGTATAACTCTGACTGGTGTGTAGTTTGTAACTCTCCTCATTTGGTAAAGTAGAAAAATGCCACGACACATGTTAAGCAAATGTATGCACTTGAACTCATTTTGTTGTGCCAGAGGTGTGAATAACTATGCATGCAAGACATCTAATTGAATAAAGGTTTTCATGGGTGTGAATAATTTCACAATAGCCACTATAACTGCTGTGAACATGGATTTATTCACCGTAGTGAAATTACAGAGTAAAATCCAGTTGTATTGCATTTTTTGCATGAGAAATCAGCCTATTACTGCATCACGTCAATCATGTTACTTCATAAAAGAGGAAAAGTCATTTCAAATTTTCAAATGGTCTGCCAGCGCCCAGCAATTAATTCTGAATTCTATACATATTCTGTGAAAGTAATTGGTGTAGTTCATCAAAGTGGATGTTTCAAATATAAAATATAATACATAAAATAATATATTAGAGTTGCAATTTTGCAAGAGAAATCAGCATTTTACTGATTTCTCTTGAAAGTAATATTGGCTATCAAAAGTTTACCAATCCAATTTCTATATTCCTCAAAAGATATGAATAAATAAGAAACCCGCACACTGCTCTTGCTAATATCACTGCTCTGTATTAAGCTTTACATATCGGCCTCAAGGCCTTGATCAGAGCTTTTTAATTTACACCCTTATGTAGACATTGCTCCACCCACATCCGTTCAATGCATTGAATGGGATTGGAGTTTAAGGAAAACAAGCATGTTAGCATAACAACAGGCATTTCATAAGTATTCTTATAATTCTCATAAAGTGTGTACATAAAATGTATTAAACAAGACTGTGAAATCACAATGAGGACATCGACCTATCAAGGACGTTTTCATAAATCTTTGGGTACTGAACAACAAAAACCGTCAGAGTGATCTGAAGTGGCGGCATTAACTCATGTTCACATTTACATAACATGCATGGGCATTTCATATCTGGAGGGTGAAAATCCCAAAACATTCTCTTTTGCTCAGAGTATTATTTATATCAACTCCCTGGTCTGATATCTTGACTTTCTCTATGCCTCAAAATTTCAAGGTAGAAATGTCATGTTTTTGATCATTAAAATGTATAATTCCTGTTGTTTCTCCTGATTGAACTTTTATGTTCACTAATTCTCTGTTTGAGAATGTTGTAAAATCTCTATTTAATCAATGATGAATTCAGGTTGTAACACAACAAAATGTGAAATAAGTCAAGAGGTATGAATGAATACCTTCTGAAGGCCCTGTAAATCATGTAACTGTTACTTAAAAAAAGAGGAAGTAATTTAAAGTTTTCAAATGGTCTGCCAGCATCTCACTCTGAATCCTATCCATATTCTGTGACAGAATAGTAGGTGTAGTTCATCAAAAGTGTAATGGTGTTCACATATAACACATACATATTAACCATAATCTTCAAAGTTTCAATGTTTTTGCTTTACATTATCAATTTGGGATTTTTATCCTTTCTTATAAGACCATTTTACCTTGATATATTTGTATGTATTTCTATGTTTTGTACTGTGTGCAATTTATTTTTAAAAAATGTTATCAAACCTTTCCATGTTTATATTCCATTATACAGTAAAGGTTATTACTTACTTACAGCAAACACTTCTATTTCTGTAATTTCTCCAAATATTAATTGAGGAATGTCTTGTTTGTCTTTAACCAATCACAATATCTAGCTTATATCTACTCTAAAATCTCATTATCTTTCTAGTTCTGTTAACCATTTCAAGCTTTTTTTTAAATTTATTTTTAATTTCACCTTTATTTAACCAAGTAGGCCGATTAAGAACAAGTTCTCATTTACAACTGCGACCTGGTCAAGATAAAGCAAAGCAGTGCGACAAAAACAACAGAGTTACACACGGGACAAACAAACTTACAATCAATAACACAACACAAACAACACAATCAATAACACAACAGAAATTTACAATCAGTAATAGAAAAATCTATGTACAGTGTGTGCAAATGTAGTAAGATTAGGTAGGTAAGGCAATAAATGGGCCATAGAGGCGAAATAACTACAATGTAGCATTAACACTGGAGTGATAGAGGTGCAGATGATGATGTGCAAGTAGAGATAATGGGTGCAAAATAGCAACAAAAAAATCAACAACAAAATATATATATATATAAATAACAATATGGGGTTGAGGTAGCTTACAATTGTTGATACAGTAGGCATACTGTCATGAAAATGTATTTCTAGTTTCTATTACTATAGGGCTGGTTTGATGCCACAAATTGTCTGTCTTTCAGGTGACGTAATATTTTGGGAGGCACCAAAGATAATAAGATAAAGGTGACGAAAAAGGGAGGGACAGAGGAATACATGTCAGAGTTACTTAGCTTAAAAAATATATATCCTCAGGTACTGACGTGGTATGGAAAACTGGTTAGGTGTTCTGACAAAAAATGTGGGATGGACAAAAAATAATTGAAAGAAAGGGAGGGGTAAAGAATCTGTTTGAGAGTATAATAACAGTTATGTACTGACCTTGTTGTATTGTAAACTGTTTAGGTGACAAATACAATTAGCCAGAAATGTGCTTCATTGTACTTAATTGACTTAACTTTGGAGCCATTCATTTATTTTAGTCAATGGCCTAATGTAAGCAGTCATCCTTTTTCTATTTAACAGTCCTACACACACACACATGTGCTACTTCCCATATCTTTTTACACAACATTTATTTTAAAGGTAGATTCAGTTTATACATCTCTAACAAAAGTGATTGTTGTAATCAACTGGTAACTATGATTGAGGGTCACAATGACCCCACATGGTGAGCCCAACAAGGAGGAAATTATCTTGGATTTCTGATTTCTAGTTTTATGTGGAGTTGGACTTCATTAATTGTATTAATAAAAATAATATATTTGAATGGCACTTTTTCCAGATGTTCAAAGAGCGGCAAGGCAGTCTAAGGCACTAGGTCTCAGTGCTAGAGATGTCACTACAGACACCCTGGCTCGAATCCAGGCTGTATCACAACCGGACGTATTTGGGAGTTCCATGGGAAGGCGTACAATTGTCCCAGCGTCGTCCGGGTTTGGCCGGTGTAGGCCGACGTTGTAAAGAAGAATTTGTTCTTAACTGACATGCCTAGTTAAATAAAGGTACAAAAATATATATATATATATATACATTCATAACTATTATAACACATTTCGTCAGCATCATTTATGAGTTATTTGTTAAATATAAGTCTCCTCGAAAAGCTCTTTGTATATCAGTACAAATAACATTTGTATTTCTTCTGTCACAGTACCCAACCCTCTGACATACGATTCACACAACAGTCTGGGAGCACCAGCTAAGTCTCAGAGCAGTACCCAGGTAGCAGTTTAGGGGTTATGTGACTTGCTCAAGACCACAAGGGCAGAAGGGTTGGAACCAGACCTGGCTGTAAATAATATATTTCAAATACTCTAACGCACTGTGGTCAGTGATTGAGCTTGACCGGCACAATGGAAATATTGTAGTAGTCCCATAAGAGCAAACCCCATCTTTCTGGCACTCACTCCAGACAGGCTCAATACTATTTGAACCCAGGTCAGAGCAATTGATGGCATTGTAACGTGTTGAGTAACTTTGCCTGATACCTGAAGACATGTATTAGATCAAATCAATCACATTTCATTTATAAAACCCTTTTTACATCAGTGATGGTCAGGAATAGCTTTACTAAACCCCATCGAGCCAGAAGATTATGCCTTGGCTTTAACTCAGCAAAGACTAATACAGCCTTGTGGTGCACAGGACTAACCCAGTCAGTGACACCAGCAACAATACTGATTTAAAATAATTTAACTTAATAATTACTTAATGGAATTAAAAAATAACTAATGAAGGTTCCTTGTGAATGATGTTAAAATATGAAGGTTGTTATGCATGATAGTTTAAACATTCACAAAGTGTTACACAAACTATTTATTTACGCAATTTGGGCGAGGAGCTTCATTCTAACCAGCAGCATGTGGGTATCACTTGTGAACATGTACATTCCTGGGTGTGATGCCTGACTCAACATGTCTAATTGTTACTGTCTCAAGCCTTCTTGAATAATAAGGACTGACTGCCACGAATGTATGCATGTGCTTTTCAGTTATACCTGCTAGGTGTAAACACATCACAGGTTTTAGAGAGTATGTTTATCGTCAAAGGTGTGATTTTCTTTTTTAGGGTGTGACTAGCTTTAAGACTCATTTTCCACCAGCCTATTCACGGAGACAGTGCTGTGAGTGCAGCTCAGCAATGTGAAAAGCCCTTTATCGGTTTTACAGATTTGGAGTCAGAATCATATACAAATATATGATATATACAGGATATACAAGATGTTTCCTTAAACTTAACCAGTCAGGTGCATACATAACCTTTATTTATACTATTCAACTAACAAAATTGGCCTGATGCATTCCTTTACACCTCTGTGAAGTGGATTATTTTCATATAACTCCAACCTGTTAATACAATGGCTACTTGCTATAGTAAACTAAACTAACACATGAACTGGTATAAATGTATTCAGTTTAGAGAAAACGTATTGTCATCTTGCAGAGGGCAAAATCCCCAGTCAGAGCGTGTTGGCAAGTTGCTTCGTGGTTCAGTCTTTAGATCAGTGATTTACATTGACCCAATCGTAACAACTTATATTTATCAGATGTGAATTGTACAACTTACTCTTACACTTGACCCTATTTGGATGTTTGAACTGTGATTCTGATGATTTATTGTTGTCTTAGGTGTTGCTGCCCACCAATAACTACACTGTTCTGTGACTAGCCACACCCTAAGAAATCATGGTTGATTAAACATTGGTCTGGTTTGTCATTAGATGACATATCATAAGATGGCATGTTTTTTAGGAGTTGTATCACTCTCTGACGTCTCCCTGACGTCTCGTATGACGTTTAAGGTGTTTGAGTTTCTTAAATTCTCTAGCGGACATTCTAGGCAGTCAGCATGTCAATTGCAAGCTTCCTCAAAGCTTGAGACATCTGTGTCATTGTGTTGTGTGACAGAACTTGTAACGGGTTTCGTCTTCATACGAAGGAGAGTCGGACCAAAATGCAGCGTGTGGTTTACGATCCATGTTTATTAATAATACGAAACACGAATCTCCAATACAATACTACAAAACACAACGTAACGAAACCCTAACAGCCTATCTGGTGAAAAACACATAGACAGGAACAATCACCCACAAACACACAGTGAAACCCAGGCTACCTAAATATGGTTCCCAATCAGAGACAATGACGAACACCTGCCTCTGACTGAGAACCATATCAGGCTGAACATAGAAATAGACAAACAAGACATGAAACATAGAATACCCACTCAGATCACACCCTGACCAATCAAAACATAGAAAATACAAAGTAAACTATGGTCAGGGCGTGACAGAACTGCACATTTTGGAGTGGCTTTTTACTGTCCACAGCACAAGGTGAAACTGTTTAATGAGTATGCTGTTTAATCAGCTTCTTGATATGCCACACCTGTTAGGTGGATGGATTATTTTGGCAAAGGAGAAATGATCAATAACAGGGATGTAAACAAATCTGTGCACAAAATTTGAGAGAAATAAGCTTTTTGTGCTTGTGGAACATTTCTGGGATCTTTTATTTTAACTCATGAAACATGGGACCAACACTTTACATGTTGTGTTTATATTTTTGTTCACTGTTAGGTCTATCAACTAGGCTAGATAACTAACAAAAACACTGGCTAACGTTTTCTACTTAGCTAGCTAACACTTGGATAGGTGGCTGGAAAATGCCAGCTAGATGGGTAACTTCCTATGCTAAATTGTCCAGCAGAATTAAATTTATCGCCCCAAAAACTCAACAACAACAAAAAATTGCATGGAAAGGGTACTCATGGCTTGATGTTTTTGTCTCGTCTACAACGCTTTTTTTTTCTTTTGCGGAAATCTGTCATGTCTAGATTTTTCAAATTGACCTTGTTGACCCTGTTCTTTTACAAACATTCGAGGTCATTGTTATTTTAAAAGTGTGACACAGATTGGGAGACATTAAACGTTTATTACTTGACATGCCTGGAATAAATAAATAATTGCACCAATGCATCACATCCAAAAGTGAGAATGCTATTCAACATTGCAAGGTTACATGATGGAATAAGAGTTTGTCTTATGACCATTTTAAAGTGCATTGTTAAACCATTATTCAACCAAGCTTGCAATTTGGCAAGCACATGTGTCACTTTTTTATTGATGATCAAAGCAATTGACCCATTGTCAAATCCCCCATTAAATTATTTAACAATTGAAACTTTTTTGATATGAGCCGTTTGTGAACCCATTTTTTCCATTGAACTCATAACCTTCCCTTTATAGGCTCTTTGCAGAACATTACCTCCGTATTTAGTAAACAGTACCCACTATACCCGTCGTTCAGTGCGTGAAAATGGCTGAGATTTTCTCTCTTACATTTTGGATGCTTAGCAGGACAGGAAAATATTAAATTCAATATTCAATATTCAATATCCAATTCACACACTTATCAAGAGAACATCCCTGGTCATCCCTACTGCCTTCGACCTGGCGGACTAACTAAACACAAATGTTTTGCTTGTAAATTATGTCTGAGTGTTGGAGTATACCATTGGCTATTCAAAATATTTTATATTTGTTATTTTTACTGTCTAGTTTTCTTAATATAAGGAATTTGAAATTATTCATACGTTTACTTTTGATACTTAAGTATATTTAAAACCAAATACTTTCAGACTTTTACTCAAGTATTTTACTGGGTGACTTTACCCTTTTACTTTACCCTTTTACAGTAATTTTCTATTAAGGTATCTTTACGTTTACTCAAGTATGACAATTGGCTTCTTTTTCCACCAATGACTATTGGGACACTATAATTACAAGTATGTACCCCTCAAGATAAACTTCATTATAACTAGCTACATCCTGTGTAACGACTAGTAATCATGTTATACTTATGCGAATGTGTTTATTCTCCCACCTGGATCACACTTCCAGAAGCTTCAAAATTAGGGACAGGTTGCCAGGATAGGTAATGTACTAGAATTCTTACTAGCTAAATCCTGTGTAGTACATTCTACTTAGGCAAACATTACATGTGCTTTAAAATAGTGTCTTATTCCTCATCTGGGATGACACTCATATACATTTTTTTCCCATAAACTCAACCAAGTTAACCCAGATGGTACGCTTTATTTTGGAGGAAAGTGCTAGCAACAACGTTGACTGGAGATAGATTTTGAACAGTTCACATTCATGGTTAAGTAATCAGAGCCTACTCTGCATAGGCTATAATCTCTCAGACAACCAATGAATCCACAAGATATCCAAACCTTTGTCACAGTTGTTAATGAATCGAATGCAGCTGGGAAAAAGCAAAACACTAAGTTGGTGAATTTAGTGGAACACTGCCCATTTGTAATAAGCATGGTAACAAGCATTCGTTGTTACACTTCTGTAATTACAGACCGCAATTACTACCAGGTACACGCTGTTATTACATTGTAACAATGAGTCGCTACAACGCTTGTTAGTGTAATTACACATGTAGATACACTGTAATAAGGACCCCTTAAAAGGAAGTGTTACTGTGAATTTGCCTCAATACTTTTGGTCCCTTAAAATGGGGGACTATGTACAAAAAGGTCTGTAATTTTGTAAAAGGTTCACCCGAAATGGATGAAAATACCCTCAAATTCTAGCTGACACTTTAACCTCAGTCATTCTATCATTTCAAATCCAAGGTGCTGGAGTAGAGAGATAAAACAACAAGACATTTGTCACTGTCCCAATACTTTTCAAACTCACCAGATCCTGATTAGTTGGCGCCCTCTTGCTGTAGAGACAAAATATGGCTACAATGATGAAATATTCTGTTTTGTCAGACTGATGGAGGCAGTCTTTGTACATTCACCATTTCTTCACATAAACCTTTCAGGAGACTGAGTTAATGTGGCACTTGTTCAGTCTTAAATGTACAACTGGTGTTAAATTAAGATATTATACTGAATTAAATCAACCAGACTCAGAGGTAAACTTCAACATGTCTTTACTCCATCACTGTCTGTAATCCCTTCACATTCATTTACTGACGTGGTGACGTCCTATCTCAGTACGTCACATCAATACACGACATCCCCCCCTTTACTTGGATATGAACTTCAATGTCAACCTGACATACACAACAGCACTTATTCTTTATCTGTATAGCAATCTTTATGTTTCCAATAAACAACTGAAATCTGTTCAATGTCTTATTATTCTGTTCTCATAATGGACTTTCCTTTTTTTTCCACAAAACATTCTGCACCTTTTTTTCCACAACATAACTCACATTCAGTCTTCCCATTTGTCCTTTTCTATTTTTCAGTTTATACTGGTTTTCTTTACCCCTTTCCCTACAGGATAATGATTTAATGACAAAGTCTGTTAACTTCTGTGGCAGTTTAATTTGTGGTCTTTTTGGTGATCCCTCACAGATGGTCTCTTGTTTGGATTCTATGTACTGTCTCAGATTAGGACTCTGTTGCACAATCTCTTTCAGCCATGTGTTGTCCTTTCATTGTGGATCCGGCTCCTCAATTATATACCGCTTCACAATTGTTGTATTCCTTGAATACCTGGCTCCAGTTGGTGATTAAACAACCACATTGTTTCCCTCTTTATTGATCACAGTGTGTGGTATCTTGTTGAAAATGTTTGTGAACATGATCTCCGATAATTCATTCCTCTACTGTGGGGATTGGTTACCTGCCAAGTATGACTGCTGTGTTCGCTTGTCTCATGTCTCGACGGCTTTGGAACTACCACTACTAGATTCACCCATGGTGTAGCGCCCATCACTCTCTCTATTAAGTCCATGTTTTGTAGTTCCTCTATCTATTTCTCCACAGCTTCTCTCAGGTGGAATGGTACACGCCTAAGGGCCTGTGCTACTGGTGTCACGTTTTTATCAACATGTAGGTTGATCTGTTTTGTGTTTAGCTTACCCACCCCATAAAATAGAAATACCTCAGGTTGTTTGATCTGAGTTTTTACATCTGTCACTGCTGTCATGTCAACACCAACTTTTAGCACACCCAATTTAATGGCATTCTCTTTACCTAGGTACGGTACTCTGCGTCCACATATCACAGTGAACTCAGCCTGTGTGCTGCACTTGCCTATCTTTTTTTGGCATGTGAAAACCCCTTTTACTGGTAATGGCTCGCTTGATGAGTATGCATGTAGCTTTTTATAAGTCAGTGATGAACGGAACATTATTTTCTTGGCTTTCAGCATTTCCCATGTGATCTCATCTACCATATTACTCATCGCCCCAGAGTCAATTAACATGAATAAACTGACCCCTCCCACTGAGAACGTGGTCCTGTCTGAGTTCCAGTTTTTATTTACCACAAATGCATAGTCTCTGTTTTGTTCCTCTGAATTAACATAAATGATCCTTTCCATTACACTTCTTGCAGGTCTGCCAATGTGCTGGACAAGCAGGATCCTTTGCAAGATGATCTATATGTCCACAACGATATCACACCTTCTGTCACGCCCTGACCTTAGTTCCTTTTTTATGTCTCTATTTTGGTTTGGTAGGGGCGTGAGTTGGGGTGGGCATTCTGTTGATTTTCTATCTTTTCTGTTCTATGTGTTTGGTTTGGTATGGTTCCCAATCAGAGGCAGCTGTCTATCGTTGTCTCTGATTGAGAACCTTACTTAGGTAGCCTTTTCCCACCTGGTGTTTGTGGGTTGTTGTTTCCTGTTTTCACCTTTCAGGACTGTTTCGATTTTCATTTCTTACATTCACTTTGTTATTTTCGTGTTCTGTTATAATAAATAATCATGGACACTTACCATGCTGCGTTTTGGTCCAATCCTTCCTCATCCGATGAAGACGGAGATCGTTACACCTTCTCTGATAAGTATTTTCCTTCTGCATTCTGTCTCAGCCCGTTTTTGTGATATTTCCTATCCTTTTTGAAAACATGATGCATGGTCTCGTTATCTTTAGCATCTGTACTCACATTCATGGTGTCCATTTGCACTTCAATTCTATCACATTGTGAGGCTAGCTCGAGTGACCACGCTAATGTTAGCCTTGGGACCTCTTCCAATAGTTTTTGGCGCACATATTCAGTAGTACACTAAGGCATCTCTAATCTGATTGTGCTTATCTCCAGCAAAGTCAGTCTTTAGCTGCTTGTCTAAGACGAGAAACAAATTGCTGAACTGTGTCAGTTGATAAACTGTCTCGCGAACGCTGTGTTCACCTGTGGCACGAAGCACGCGTTTAACGCAGCCACACTCCTGACGTAGTCCGTTGGTCTCCGGCGTCTGCGAGTGTGCAGAAAATGTCCTGTCCCAGCATGATGTAGAAGTAAAGCTCTCCTCCGTTGTTTTTTGATCGCATCAACTTCATCGGACAGTATTAATTCTTTACCATCCGCGAACAGCTCAAACGCCATCAAACACCTGGTTCAGCGTGGACCCAGTATAGAAGGCTCACTGTAGCAGTCAAACTTTGGCACAGTGTTTTCCATCTCGATGACACTAACTGAATTTTCAGATTTAACTATAGTTTTCAAACATTATCCTGGTCGCTATTGTTCAATCTTATACTTACAACTCGTGCTAAGTTAAGATATTATACTGAATTAAATCAACCAGACTCGGAGGTAAACTTCAGCATATCTTTACTCCATCAATGTTTGTGTAATCCACTCACATTCCTTTACTGATGTGTTGGCATCCTCTCTCAGTACGTCAAATCAATACATGACAGCACTCCAGTCTCCTTTTCACTTCATTTAACACCTGATTTACTTAACAAAAGGCACATCTGAATTGAGTACCACAGTATGCATAATAATACCCATTCAACCTGGCGGGAAAGCCTGAAAATGATTCCAATCGTTTTTCCATAAGGGATTTTTAGAACTACTTCATATAAGTTTCTTAGTGTTGGGAGTGACATGTTCCAAAGTAACTTAACACTTTGGTTTTCAATTTAACTTCATATGGCTGGTGGCAGTATTGAGTAGCTTGGATGAATAAGGTGCCCAGAGTAAACTGCCTGCTACTCAGGCCCAGTTGCTAATATATGCATATTATTTGGATAGAAAACACTGAAGTTTCTAAAATTGTTTGAATGATGTCTGTGAGTATAACAGAACTCATATGGCAGACAAAACCTGAGAAAAAAATCCAACCAGGAAGTGGGAAATCTGAGGTTTGTAGTTTTTCAACTCATTGCCTATCAAATAGTGTCTATGGGGTCATATTGTACTTCCTAAGGCTTCCACTAGATGTCAACAGTCTTTTGAACCTTGTTTGATGCTTCTACTGTGAAGTGGGGGCGAATGAGAGGGGATTGAGTCAGAGGTCTGCCAGAGAGGCATGAGCTGACCGTTCACGTGAGAGGTAGCTTGCTTTCCATTGCAATTCTACAGACAAAGGAATTCTCCGGTTGGAACATTATTGAAGATTTATGTTACAAATATTGATTCTATACATCTATACATGTTCAACTCAGAGCCTTCTTGGCTAATAAGGAACGTTTCCGTGGATGTAAAGTGTGTGCAATTCTGGTTATACTTGCTAGACGCAGAGAACGTGTTTTTTTTTTTTTTTAGGCTGTAGTTTTTTAGGGTGTGACAGCAATGGCGTGTAAGGCTCATATTGCGCAACCTATTCACAGAGACAGTGCAGGGAAATAATATAATTGTGGTAATATGACATTTCAGATTCAACAAAACCTGAGATGACAGTCTCGGATATCCTAGACCTTGTAGCTGATTTTGACTTCTAGGATAGCAGGTTGAGACTGAATGTAGAATGTATGTAGCAATCGATAGAGCAGTATAAATTAATTCAGCATGAGGAGTCAGGCAACGTAAGCTAGGTGACGGCAGAAGGTCTGGAGAGGATGTCGGCTGCACTCTGACAATTCGAAATGGGGGGAAAAAAATCTGTTAGGGGAGGATCCTCTTCAGACATAACTCTCAACAAATTAAGAGTTTGGGTAGACAGGGTTCAAAATGCAGGCAGTAATTCTGCTCATGTTTAGCTAGGGCAAGAAGCGGATCCGGCAGCGAGGTTACCGGTGTCATGTTTCCCATTTCCGACTTGTCCTCTTTGTCTAAACAACAATGCAGTTTCAAAAAAATATGAATAAGAAATAAAAGTAACAAGTAATGAAGGAGCAGCATTAAATAACAATAGAGAGACTATATACAGGGGGGTACACCGGTTAGTTGAGGTAATATGTACAGTACCGTTCAAAGGTTTGGACATTTTTTGTCCATTAAAATAACATCAAATTGATCGTAAATAGAGTGTAGACATTGTTGATTTTCTAAATGACTATTGTAGATGGAAATGGTACATTTTTAATGGAATAACTACATAGGCGTATGGAGGCCCATTATCAGCAACCATCACTCCTGTGTTCCAATGGCACATTGTGTTAGCTAAATCAAGTTTATAATTTTAAAAGGCTAACAGTTAAACTGTTGTGCTATTAAAAAGGCAATTTAACTGGCCTTCTTTAGACTAGTTGAGTATCTGGAGCGTCAGCATTTGTGGGTTCGATTACAGGTACAATATGGCCAGAAACAAAGAACTATATTCTGAAACTCGTCAGTCTATTCTTGTTCTGAGAAATGAAGGCCATTCCATGTGAGAAACTGCCAAGAAACTGAAGATCTCGTACAACGCTGTGTACTACTCCCTTCAAAGAACAGCGTAAACTAGCTCTAACCAGAATAGAAAGAGTGGAAGGCCCTGGTGCACAACTGAGCAAGAGGACAAGTACATTGGAGTGTCTAGTTTGAGAAACAGACGCCTCACAGGTCCTCAACTGGCAGCTTCAATAAATAGTACCCGCAAAACACCAGTCTCAATGTGAACAGTGAAGAGGCAACTCCGGGATGCTGGCCTTCTAGGCAGAGTTGCAAAGAAAAAGCCATATCTCAAACTGGCCAATAAAAATAAATATTAAGATAGGCAAAAGTACACAGATACTGGATAGAAGAACTCTGCCTAGGTCAGCATCAAGGAGTCGTCTCTTCACTGTTGACGTTGAGACTATATATACACTGCTCAAAAAAATAAAGGGAACACTTAAACAACACAATGTAACTCCAAGTCAATCACACTTCTATGAAATCCAACTGTCCACTTAGGAAGCAACACTGATTGACAATAAATTTCACATGCTGTTGTGCAAATGGAATAGACAACAGGTGGACATTATAGGCAATTAGCAAGACACTCCTAATAAAGGAGTGGTTCTGCAGGTGGTGACCACAGACCACTTCTCAGTTCCTATGCTTCCTGGCTGATGTTTTGGTCACTTGAATGCTGACGGTGCTTTCACTCTAGTGGTAGCATGAGACGGAGTCTACAACTCACACAAGTGGCTCAGGTAGTGTAGCTTATCCAGGATGGCACATCAATGCGAGCTGTGGCAAGAAGGTTTGCTGTGTCTGTCAGCGTAGTGTCCAGAGCATGGAGGCGCTACCAGGAGACAGGCCAGTACATCAGGAGACGTGGAGGAGGCCGTAGGAGGGCAACAACCCAGCAGCAGGACCGCTACCTCCGCCTTTGTGCAAGGAAGAGCACTGCCAGAGTCCTGCAAAATGACCTCCAGCAGGCCACAAATGTGCATGTGTCTGCTCAAACAGTCAGAAACAGACTCCATGAGGGTGGTATGAGGGCCCGACGTCCACAGGTGGGGGTTGTGCTTACAGCCCAACACTGTGCAGGACGTTTGGCATTTGCCAGAGAACACCAAGATTGGCAAATTCGCCACTGGCGCCCTGTGCTCTTCACAGATGAAAGCAGGTTCACACTGAGCACATGTGACAGACGTGACAGCCTGGAGACGCCGTGGAGAAGGTTCTGCTTCCTGCAACATCCTCCAGCATGACCGGTTTGGCGGTGGGTCCGTCATGGTGTGGCATTTATTTGGGGGGCCGCACAGCCCTCCATGTGCTCGCTAGAGGTAGCCTGACTGCCATTAGGTACCGAGATGAGATCCTCAGACCCCCTGTGAGACCATATGCTGGTGCGGTTGGCCCTGGGTTCCTCCTAATGCAAGACAATGCTAGACCTCATGTGACTGGAGTGTGTCAACTGTTCCTGCAAGAGGAAGGCATTGATGCTATGGACTGGCCCTCCCGTTCCCCAGACCTGAATCCAATTGAGCACATCTGGGCCATCATGTCTCGCTCCATCCACCAACGCCACGTTGCACCACAGACTGTCCAGGAGTTGGCGGATGCTTTAGTCCAGGTCTGGGAGGAGATCCCTCAGGAGACCATCCGCCACCTCATCAGGAGCATGCCCAGGCGTTGTAGGGAGGTCATACAGGCACGTGGAGACCACACACACTACTGAGCCTCATTTTGATTTGTTTTAAGGACATTACATCAGTTGGATCAGCCTGTAGTGTGGTTTTCGATTTTTGTGTGATTTTGTTGTCAGCACATTCAACTATGTAAAGAAAAAAGTATTCAATAAGAATATTTCATTCATTCAGATCTAGGATGTGTTATTTTAGTGTTCCCTTTATTTTTTTGAGCAGTGTATATATAAAAACGCAGCAAATAAAGAAATGTCCTCTCACTGTCAACTGTTTATTTTCAGCAAACTTAACATGTGCAAATATTTGTATGAACATAAGATTCAACAACTGAGACATAAACTGAACAAGTTCCACAGACATGTGACTAACATAAATGGAATAATATGTCCTTGAACAAAGGGGGAGATCAAAATCAAAAGTAACAGTCAGTATCTGGTGTGGCCACCAGCTGCATTAAGTACTGCAGTGCATCTCCTCCTCATGGACTGCACTAGATTTGCCAGTTCTTGCTGTGAGATGTTACTCCAGTCTTCCACCAAGGCACCTGCAAGTTCATGGACATTTCTGGATGGAATGGTCCTAGCCCTCACCCTCAGATCCAACAGGTCCCAGGCGTGCTCAATGGGATTGAGATACGGGCTCTTCACCTGCCATGGCAGAACACTGACATTCCTGTCTTGCAGGAAATCACGCACAGAACGAGCAGTATGGCTGGTGGCATTGTCATGCTGGAGGGTCATGTCAGGATGAGCCTGCAGGAAGGGTACCACATGAGGGAGGAGGACGTATTCCCTGTAACGCACAGCGTTGAGATTGTCTGCAGTGAAAATAAGCTCAGTCCGATGATGCTGTGACACACCACTCCAGACCATGACGGACACTGCACTCCAGACCATGATGGACCCTCCACCTCCAAATCGATCCCTCTCCAGAGTACAGGCCTCTGTCACGCTCATTCCTTTGACAATAAACACGAATCCGACCATCACCATCACATCAACCGCGACTCGTCAGTGAAGAACTTTTTGCCAGTCCGGTCTGGTCCAGCAACGGTGGGTTTGTGCCCATAGGCGATGTTGTTGCCGGTGATATCTGGTTAGGACCTGCCTTACAACAGGTCTACAAGCCCTCAGTCCAGCCTCTCTCAGCTTATTGCGGACAGTCTGAGCACTGATGGAGGGATTGTGCGTTCCTGGTGTAACTCGGGCAGTTGTTGCCATCCTGTACCTGTCCCGCAGGTGTGATGTTTGGATGTACCGATCCTGTGCAGGTGTTACTGCGAGGACAATCAGCTGTCCGTCCTGTCTCCCTGTAGCGCTGTCTTAGGCGTCTCAAATTACGAACATTGCAATTTATTTTCCTGGCCACATCTGCAGTCCTCATGCCTCCTTGCAGCTTGCCTAAGGCACATTCACACAGATGAGCAGGGACCCTGGGCATCTTTCTTTTGGTGTTTTTCAGAGTCAGTAGAAAGGCCTCTTTAGTGTCCTAAGTTGTCATAACTGTGACCTTAATTGCCTACCGTCTGTAAGCTGTTAGTGTCTTAACGACTGTTACACAGGTGCATGTTCATTAATTGTTTATGGTTCATTGAACAAGCATGGGAAACAGTGTTTAAACCCTTTACAATGAAGATCTGTGAAGTTATTTGGATTTTTACAAATTATCTTTGAAAGTCAGGGTCCTGAAAAAGGGACGTTTCTTTTTTTGCTGAGCTTATATGCAGCTGAAGTCGGAAGTTTACATTTAGGTTGGAGTCATTAAAATTCGTTTTTCAACCACTCCACACATTTCTTGGTAACAAACTATAGGTTTTGTCAAGTCGGTTAGGACATCTACTTTGTGCATGACACATCATTTTTCCAAAAACTGTTTACAGACAGATAATTTAACTTATTATTCACTGCATCACAATTCCAGTGGGTCAGAAGTTTACATGCAACTAAGTTGACTGTGCCTTTAAACAGCTTGGAAAATTCCAGAAAATTATGTAATGGCTTTAGAAGCTTCTGATAGGCTAATTTACATAATTTCGTCAATTGGAGGTGGATGTATTTCAAGGCCTACCTTCAAACTCTTTGCTTGACATCTTGGGGAAATCAGCAAAGACCTATAAAAAAAAATGTTTAGACCTCCACAAGTCTGGTTCATCATTGGGAGCAATTTCCAAATGCCTGAAGTTACCACGTTCATCTTTACAAACAATAGTACGCAAGAATAAACACCATGGGACCACGCAGCCGTCACACCACTCGGGAAGGGGGTGTTTTGTCTCCTAGAGATGAACGTACTTTGGTGCGAAAAGTGTAAATCAATCCCAGTTCAACAGCAAAGGACCCTGTGAAGATGCTGGAGGAAACAGGTCCAAAGTATCTATATCCACAGTAAAACGAGTCCTATATCGACATAACCTGAAAGGCCGCTCAGCAAGGAAGAAGCCACTGCTACAAAACCGGCATAAAAAAGCCAGACTACGGTTTGCAACTGCACGTGGTGACAAAGATAGTACTTTTTGGAGAAATGTCCTCTGGTCTGATGAAACAACAATAGAACTGTTTGGCCATAATGACCACCGTTATGTTTTGAGGAAAAAGGGGGAGGCTTGCAAGCCGACGAGCACCATCCCAACCGTGAAGAACGGGGGTTGCAGCATCATATTGTGGGGGTGCTTTGCTGCAGGAGGGACTGGTGCACTTCACAAAATAGATGGCATCATGAGGAAAGAAAATTATATGGTTATATTAAAGCAACATCTCCAGACATCAGTCAGGAAGTTAAAGCTTGGTCGCAAATTGGTCTTCCAAATGGACAATGACCCCAAGCATACTTCCAAAGTTGTGTCAAAATGGCTTAAGTACAACAAAGTCAAGGTATTGGAGTGGCCTTCACAAAGCCCTATTCTCAATCCTATAGAACATTTGTGGGCAGAACTGAAAAAGGTTGTGCGAGCAAGGAGGCCTACACATCTGAATCAGTTACACCAGCTCTGTCAGGAGGAATGGGCCAAAATTCAACCTTTTAGTTGGAAGCTTGTGGAAGGCTTCCTGCAACGTTTGACCCAAGTTAAACAATTTAAAGGCAATGCTACCAAATACTAATTGAGTGTGTGTAAACTTCTGACCCACTGGGAATGTGATGAAAGAAATAAAAGCTCATTCTCTCTACTGTTATTCTGACATTTCACATTCTAAAAAGTGGTGATCCTAACTGACCTAAGACAGGGAATTTTTACTAGGATTAAATGTCAGGAACTGTGAAAAACTGAGTTTAAATGTATTTGGATAAGGTGTATGTAATCCTCCGACTTCAACTGTATGTATATGTACAGTATATGTATGTGTGAAAGACACCAAGAGACAGTGTATATTTGGCATTGTGTTTTCGAATTATTGTCCTGTTGAAAGGTGAATTCATCTCCCAATGTCTGGTGGAAAGCAGACTGAACCAGGTTTTCCTCTTGGATGTTACCTGTGCTTAGCTACATTCCCTTTATGTTATATTCCGAAAAACTTCCAAGTCCTTGACGTAATGTGTTGTATTGGATTTGTCACAAACATAACACCTTGTATTTAGGACAAAAAGTGAATTGCTTTGCTACATTTTATACGGGCATCCTCCTGCCAGTTTAGTTAGTATTGTGGAATAACTGCAATGTTATTGGTCCACCCTAAGTTTTCTCCTATCACAGCCATTAAACTTTGTGACTGTTTCAGTCACGATTGGCCTCATGGTGAAATTCCTGAGCGGTTTCCTTTCACTTTAGCGACTGGGTGCATTGATACACCATATAAAGTGTAATTCATAACTTAACCATGCTCAAAGGGCTATTCAATGTCTGTCTTTTTTCTTTAACCCATCTACGAAAACGTGCCCTTCTCTGCGAGGCATTGGAAAACCTCCCTGGTGTTTGTGGTTGTACAGAGATGAGGAAGTGTCAGATTCTCCCTCGGAGAGGTGGGTGTAGAGTCAGGCGCAGGAGAGCAAGAATATCCAAGAAGGGCGTTTTATTACTGTCCACCAACACAACAGGCACATGACCACAAACGTAGCCACAAGAACACAGGAACGCAGTCTAGTAAACAAATCGGAGGTAACACTCCTCTGCTAAACTAACGTGTGGGCAAAACAGTCCCGTGAAAATACACCTGCTTAAAAGTTTTTAAAAAAAACACATCCCAAACTAACGACAGTAATGCAAACAATCCCGCACAAAACCTAGCATGTAGGGCGAGATTAAATAAACTATACACAGGTGAACACAAGACAGACAAAACCAAATGGAAAAGGGATCGGTGGCAGCTAGTAGGTCGGCGACGACGACCGCCAAGCGCCGCCCGAACAGGGAGAGGAGGCACCTTCGGTGGAAGTCGTGACAGGAAGTCATTAGAAAATCATGTTAAATACTATTTTTGAACACAGTGTGTCCATGCAACTTATTATGTGACTTCTTATGTAAGCTTGCCATAACAAAGGGGTTGAATACTTATTTACTTTTTACATTACTTTGTAAAAAAAAATCTAAAAACATAATACCACTTTGACAGTATGGAGTATTGTGTGTAGGCCATTTGTCACAAAATCTCAATTGAATCCATTTCAAATTCAGGCTGTAACACAATTTTTATGTCAAGGGGTGTGAATACATTCTGAGGGCACTGAATACAAAATATAAAAAAAGCATGTTTTTTGAATTAATTGTGTCTTTAATAAGGTTTGCATATATTAAGGTGCCAGGTCGGACAATTTTGACTACATTTGATGTGTAGATGTGCTGTCTATAATCACCCGTTAGTCAAACCTTTTCATAAAATAATACTGGTTTGTATCTTCATTACATTTGTCAAACTGCACGTTGAAGAAACAAGTACTGTATTGCAGTTCAAAATAAATTACTTCATAGTTAATCAAGAGAGGAAATAACAAAAAAACATATATATTGGAATGAAGCTTATTATAAATAAAATAAAAAATGATAACTGTTTTAGTCAGTGGACAGCACAGCTTGAAACCACAAATGACATGACTAATAAATATATAAACATACTTTGTTCAGCTCAGCTGTAACTTTGATTAACAATCAGATGCATAATATAAAAAGTAGTACATTGCACAAAAAACATGTGGCCTTTTAAGCTTATTAACAATTTTCACTTGATCTTCTCAGATGCAGTCCTGTGTAGTCAAGTGATGTTCCATGCATTAAAGTCCAGTGATTAGCAGATATAGATTGGCTGTTCTTGTGATGACAATTGGCCACAGATGTTAGCATTGTCACCTCAGAAGAGACCGTTTCTTCTGGTGTACTGTACATTGTAATATCTGCGTCTGTGCCAGCGTCTCCTTATAGCTGCACATCCTCCACATAAAATGCACTGCAAAACAAGATGGAGAAGTATGATTCACATGTAAAATTAAATCATTGCAGAAATATAGCATATTTTTTAAATAAATATGTAAACAGTATACACAGTACACAAGTGAACACAAGACTATACGTACACATAGCAGGATCCACAGAGGTACCAAAATGATAGCGATGCCACAAGGGATGATAATGGCCAGAGCCCAGCCAGGAAAACCTCCACTTGTTGTATTGAAAGGAGTGGTCAGCAACAGAGTAGGAGGGGGTGTGGTTGCTTCTACAGTTGTCGTTGTGGGTGCTGCTGTTGTGGTTTTTATAGCAGCTTTTGTTGTGGTTGTCGAAGGAGCTGGAGTTGTGTTTGTTGAAGGAGCTGCCATTGTAGTGGTGGTAGGAGCTATAGCTGTTGTAATTAGAGCAGCATTATCAGCTGCAGTTGTAGGAGATGCAGTTGTAGTTGTAGGAGATGCAGTTGCAGTTGTAGGAGATGCAGTTGCAGTTGTAGGAGATGCAGTTGCAGTTGTAGGAGATGCAGTTGCAGTTGTAGGAGATGCAGTTGCAGTTGTAGGAGCTGCAGTTGCAGTTGTAGGAGCTGCAGCTGTACGAGTTGCAGCTGTAGGAGCTGCAGTGGCAGTTGTTGGAGCTGCAGGTGAAGGAGCTGCAATTGGGTTTTTCGTAAAAGCTGCAGTTGTTGTTGTAGTAGATGCTGCAGTTGTAGGGGTGGTAGGTCCAATGGTTGTTATAGTAAAAGCTGAATTGATTGTCATAGCAGCTTTTGTGGTGCTGGTTGAAGGAGCTACAGTTATTGGAGTAAGAGCTTTAGTTGCTGTAGGTATGGTAGATGTAGTGGTTGTAGGCGCTATTGTTGCCGTCGGAGCAACAGTTGTCATTGTAGGTGCGGCTGTTGTAGTGGTCATAAGAGCTAAAAATGTTATAGTAGGAGGTGCAGTTATGGTTGTAGCTTTAGCTGCAGTTGCGGTTGTTGTAAGAGCTGCAGTTGTAGTTATTGTAGCAGGTGCTGCAGTGGTTGTCCAAGTAGGTGCTGAAGTTGTATTGATCATAGGAGCTACGGTTCTTGTTATAGGTGCTGCTGTTGTAAAGGTCGGAGTAGGTGTTGTGGTTGTCGTAGCGGCTTCAGTTGTAGTTATTGTAGCAGGTGCTGCAGTGTTTGTCAAAGTAGATACAGATGTTCTTGTAGGTGATGCAGTGGTTGTTGAAGTAGGTTCTGCAGTTGTAATGGTCGTAGAAGCTACAGTTGTTATAGGTGCTGCTGTTGTAATGGTCGTAGTAGGTGTTGTGGTTATCGTAGGAGTTTCAGTTGTCGTTGTAGGTGCTTCTGTTGTTGTGGTTGTAGGATCTAAAGTTGTTGTAGTAGGAGCTGCAGTGGTGGTTGTCATAAGAAATGCATTTGTTGTCGTAGTAGGTGCTGCTGGGGTAGTGGTTGTAAGAGCTGCAGTGGTTGTTGAAGTAGGTGCTGCAGTTGTAGTGGTCATAGGAGCTACAGATGTTGTCATATGAACTTCAGTTGTAGTTATTATAGCAGTTGCTGCAGTGGTTGTCGAAGTAGGTGGTGTAGTTGTAGTGGTCGTAGGAGCTACAGATGTCACTGTAGGTGCTGCAGTTGTGGTGGTAGTAGGAACTACAGTTGTTGTAGTTGGAGCTGCAGTTGTGCTTGTCGTAGGATCTGCAGTTGTGGTTGTCATAGTAAGTGCTGCAGATGTCGTTGTCATAGTAGGTGCTGCAGATGTAGTTGCCGTAGTAGGTGCTGCAGTTGTAGTTGGTGCTGCAGTTGTGGTTATCGTAAGAGCTTCAGTTGTAGTTGTAGTATGTGCTGCAGTCGTAGTAGTTGTAAGAGTTATAGTTGGTGTAGAAGGAGCTGAAGTGATTGTCGAAGTAGCTGCTAACATTGTAGTGGTTGGGGATATATTTGTTGTCATAGAAGCTACAGTTGTTGTTGTAGGTGCAGCTGTTGTAGTGGTCGTAGAATCTAAAGTTATCGTAGGAGCTGCATTTGTAGTTGTAGTAGGTGCTGCTGCTGCAGTGGTTGTAAGAGCTGCAGTTGTTGTTAAAGTAGGAGCTGCAGTGGTTGTGGGGGTCGTAGGAGCTACAGTTGTTGTGGTTGTCGTAGGAGGTAAAGTTGTGGTTGTCGTAGGAGGTACAGTTGTGGTGGTCGTAGGAGGTACAGTTGTGGTTGTCGTAGGAGGTACAGTTGTGGTGGTCAGTTGTGGTGGTCGTAGGAGGTACAGTTGTGGTGGTCGTAGGAGGTACAGTTGTGGTGGTCGTAGGAGGTACAGTTGTGGTGGTCGTAGGTGTTGTAGTGGTTGTCGTAGGTGTTGTAGTGGTTGTCGTAGGTGCTGCAGTTGTAGTGGTTGTCGTAGGTGTTGTAGTGGTTGTCGTAGGTGTTGTAGTGGTTGTCGTAGGTGTTGTAGTGGTTGTCGTAGGTGCTGCAGTTGTAGTGGTTGTCGTAGGTGCTGCAGTTGTGGTTGTCGTAGGAGGTACAGTTGTGGTTGTCGTAGGAGGTACAGTTGTGGTTGTCGTAGGAGGTACAGTTGTGGTTGTCGTAGGAGGTACAGTTGTGGTTGTCGTAGGAGGTACAGTTGTGGTTGTCGTAGTAGGTGCTGTAGTTGTGGTTGTCGTAGTAGGTGCTGTAGTTGTGGTGGTCGTAGTAGGTGCTGTAGTTGTGGTGGTCGTAGGAGCTGCAGTTGTTGTGGGGGTCGTAGGAGCTACAGTTGTTGTGGGGGTTGTAGGAGGTACATTTGTGGTTGTCGTAGGAGGTACAGTTGTGGTTGTCGTAGGAGGTACAGTTGTGGTGGCCGTAGGAGCTACAGTTGTGGTTGTCATTGTAGGTGTTGTAGTTGTCGTAGTAGGCGCTGAAGTCGTGGTTGTCGTAGCAGTTTCGGCTGTAGTTGTCATAGTAGGTGCTGCAGTTCTGGTCGTAGGAGCTACAGTTGTCGTTGTAAGTGCTGCAGTTGTGGGGGTCGTAGGAGCTACAGTTGTTGTGGGGGTCGTAGGAGCTACAGTTGTTGTGGGGGTCTTAGGAGCTACAGTTGTTGTGGGGGTCGAAGGAGCTACAGTTGTGGTGGTCGTAGGAGCTACAGTTGTGGTTGTCGTAGGAGGTACAGTTGTGGTTGTCGTAGGAGGTGCAGTTGTGGTTGTCGTAGGAGGTACAGTTGTGGTTGTCGTAGGAGGTACAGTTGTGGTTGTCGTAGGAGGTACAGTTGTGGTTGTCGTAGGAGGTACAGTTGTGGTTGTCGTGGGAGGTACAGTCGTGGTTGTCGTGGGAGGTACAGTCGTGGTTGTCGTAGGAGGTACAGTTGTGGTTGTCGTAGGAGGTACAGTTGTGGTTGTCGTAGGAGGTACAGTTGTGGTTGTCGTAGGAGGTACAGTTGTGGTTGTCGTAGGAGGTACAGTTGTGGTTGTCGTAGGAGGTACAGTTGTGGTTGTCGTAGGAGGTACAGTTGTGGTTGTCGTGGGAGGTACAGTTGTGGTTGTCGTGGGAGGTACAGTCGTGGTTGTCGTGGGAGGTACAGTCGTGGTTGTCGTGGGAGGTACAGTCGTGGTTGTCGTGGGAGGTACAGTCGTGGTTGTCGTGGGAGGTACAGTCGTGGTTGTCGTGGGAGGTACAGTCGTGGTTGTCGTGGGAGGTACAGTCGTGGTTGTCGTGGGAGGTACAGTCGTGGTTGTCGTAGGAGGTACAGTCGTGGTTGTCGTAGGAGGTACAGTCGTGGTTGTCGTAGGAGGTACAGTCGTGGTTGTCGTAGGAGGTACAGTCGTGGTTGTCGTAGGAGGTACAGTCGTGGTTGTCGTAGGAGGTACAGTCGTGGTTGTCGTGGGAGGTACAGTCGTGGTTGTCGTGGGAGGTACAGTCGTGGTTGTCGTGGGAGGTACAGTCGTGGTTGTCGTGGGAGGTACAGTCGTGGTTGTCGTGGGAGGTACAGTCGTGGTTGTCGTGGGCGGTACAGTCGTGGTTGTCGTAGGAGGTACAGTCGTGGTTGTCGTAGGAGGTACAGTCGTTGTTGTCGTAGGAGGTACAGTTGTTGTTGTCGTAGGAGGTACAGTTGTTGTTGTCGTAGGAGGTACAGTTGTGGTTGTCGTAGGAGGTACAGTTGTGGTTGTCGTAGGAGGTACAGTTGTTGTTGTCGTAGGAGGTACAGTTGTGGTTGTCGTAGGAGGTACAGTTGTGGTTGTCGTAGGAGGTACAGTTGTGGTTGTCGTAGGAGGTACAGTTGTGGTTGTCGTAGGAGGTGCAGTTGTGGTGGTCGTAGGAGGTACAGTTGTGGTGGTCGTAGGAGGTACAGTTGTGGTTGTCGTAGGAGGTACAGTTGTGGTTGTCGTAGGAGGTGCAGTTGTGGTTGTCGTAGGAGGTACAGTTGTGGTGGTCGTAGGAGGTACAGTTGTGGTGGTCGTAGGAGGTACAGTTGTGGTGGTCGTCGTAGTGGTTGTCGTAGGTGTTGTAGTGGTTGTCGTAGGTGCTGCAGTTGTAGTGGTTGTCGTAGGTGCTGCAGTTGTAGTGGTTGTCGTAGGTGCTGCAGTTGTAGTGGTTGTCGTAGGTGCTGCAGTTGTAGTGGTTGTCGTAGGAGGTACAGTTGATGTTGTCGTAGGAGGTACAGTTGTGGTTGTCGTAGTAGGCGCTGAAGTCATGGTTGTCGTAGCAGCTTCGGTTGTGGTTGTCGTAGGAGGTACAGTTGTGGTTGTCGTAGGAGGTACAGTTGTGGTTGTCGTAGGAGGTACAGTTGTGGTTGTCGTAGGAGGTACAGTTGTGGTTGTCGTAGGAGGTACAGTTGTGGTTGTCGTAGGAGGTACAGTTGTGGTTGTCGTAGGAGGTACAGTTGTGGTTGTCGTAGGAGGTGCAGTTGTGGTGGTCGTAGGAGGTACAGTTGTGGTGGTCGTAGGAGGTACAGTTGTGGTTGTCGTAGGAGGTACAGTTGTGGTTGTCGTAGGAGGTGCAGTTGTGGTTGTCGTAGGAGGTACAGTTGTGGTGGTCGTAGGAGGTACAGTTGTGGTGGTCGTAGGAGGTACAGTTGTGGTGGTCGTCGTAGTGGTTGTCGTAGGTGTTGTAGTGGTTGTCGTAGGTGCTGCAGTTGTAGTGGTTGTCGTAGGTGCTGCAGTTGTAGTGGTTGTCGTAGGTGCTGCAGTTGTAGTGGTTGTCGTAGGTGCTGCAGTTGTAGTGGTTGTCGTAGGAGGTACAGTTGATGTTGTCGTAGGAGGTACAGTTGTGGTTGTCGTAGTAGGCGCTGAAGTCATGGTTGTCGTAGCAGCTTCGGTTGTGGTTGTCGTAGGAGGTACAGTTGTGGTTGTCGTAGGAGGTACAGTTGTGGTTGTCGTGGGAGGTACAGTTGTGGTTGTCGTGGGAGGTACAGTTGTGGTTGTCGTGGGAGGTACAGTTGTGGTTGTCGTGGGAGGTACAGTTGTGGTTGTCGTGGGAGGTACAGTTGTGGTTGTCGTGGGAGGTACAGTTGTGGTTGTCGTAGGAGGTACAGTTGTGGTTGTCGTAGGAGGTACCGTTGTGGTTGTCGTAGGAGGTACCGTTGTGGTTGTCGTAGGAGGTACCGTTGTGGTTGTCGTAGGAGGTACCGTTGTGGTTGTCGTAGGAGGTACCGTTGTGGTTGTCGTAGGAGGTACCGTTGTGGTTGTCGTAGGAGGTACAGTTGTGGTTGTCGTGGGAGGTACAGTTGTGGTTGTCGTGGGAGGTACAGTTGTGGTTGTCGTGGGAGGTACAGTTGTGGTTGTCGTGGGAGGTACAGTTGTGGTTGTCGTGGGAGGTACAGTTGTGGTTGTCGTGGGAGGTACAGTTGTGGTTGTCGTGGGAGGTACAGTTGTGGTTGTCGTAGGAGGTACCGTTGTGGTTGTCGTAGGAGGTACCGTTGTGGTTGTCGTAGGAGGTACCGTTGTGGTTGTCGTAGGAGGTACCGTTGTGGTTGTCGTAGGAGGTACAGTTGTGGTTGTCGTAGGAGGTACAGTTGTGGTTGTCGTAGGAGGTACAGTTGTGGTTGTCGTAGGAGGTACAGTTGTGGTTGTCGTAGGAGGTACAGTTGTGGTTGTCGTAGGAGGTACCGTTGTGGTTGTCGTAGGAGGTACCGTTGTGGTTGTCGTAGGAGGTACAGTTGTTGTTGTCGTAGGAGGTACAGTTGTGGTTGTCGTAGGAGGTACAGTTGTGGTTGTCGTAGGAGGTACAGTTGTGGTTGTCGTAGGAGGTACAGTTGTGGTTGTCGTAGGAGGTGCAGTTGTGGTTGTCGTAGGAGGTGCAGTTGTGGTTGTCGTAGGAGGTGCAGTTGTGGTTGTCGTAGGAGGTGCAGTTGTGGTGGTCGTAGGAGGTACAGTTGTGGTGGTCGTAGGAGGTACAGTTGTGGTGGTCGTCGTAGGTGTTGTAGTGGTTGTCGTAGGTGTTGTAGTGGTTGTCGTAGGTGCTGCAGTTGTAGTGGTTGTCGTAGGTGCTGCAGTTGTAGTGGTTGTCGTAGGAGGTACAGTTGATGTTGTCGTAGTAGGTACAGTTGTGGTTGTCGTAGTAGGCGCTGAAGTAGTGGTTGTCGTAGCAGCTTCGGTTGTGGTTGTCGTAGGAGGTACAGTTGTGGTTGTCGTAGGAGGTACAGTTGTGGTTGTCGTAGGAGGTACAGTTGTGGTTGTCGTGGGAGGTACAGTTGTGGTTGTCGTGGGAGGTACAGTTGTGGTTGTCGTGGGAGGTACAGTTATGGTTGTCGTGGGAGGTACAGTTGTGGTTGTCGTAGGAGGTACAGTTGTGGTTGTCGTGGGAGGTACAGTTGTGGTTGTCGTGGGAGGTACAGTTGTGGTTGTCGTAGGAGGTACAGTTGTGGTTGTCGTAGGAGGTACAGTTGTGGTTGTCGTAGGAGGTACAGTTGTGGTTGTCGTGGGAGGTACAGTTGTGGTTGTCGTGGGAGGTACCGTTGTGGTTGTCGTGGGAGGTACCGTTGTGGTTGTCGTAGGAGGTACCGTTGTGGTTGTCGTAGGAGGTACCGTTGTGGTTGTCGTAGGAGGTACCGTTGTGGTTGTCGTAGGAGGTACCGTTGTGGTTGTCGTAGGAGGTACCGTTGTGGTTGTCGTAGGAGGTACCGTTGTGGTTGTCGTAGGAGGTACCGTTGTGGTTGTCGTAGGAGGTACAGTTGTGGTTGTCGTGGGAGGTACAGTTGTGGTTGTCGTGGGAGGTACAGTTGTGGTTGTCGTGGGAGGTACAGTTGTGGTTGTCGTGGGAGGTACAGTTGTGGTTGTCGTGGGAGGTACAGTTGTGGTTGTCGTGGGAGGTACAGTTGTGGTTGTCGTAGGAGGTACAGTTGTGGTTGTCGTAGGAGGTACAGTTGTGGTTGTCGTGGGAGGTACAGTTGTGGTTGTCGTGGGAGGTACCGTTGTGGTTGTCGTGGGAGGTACCGTTGTGGTTGTCGTAGGAGGTACCGTTGTGGTTGTCGTAGGAGGTACCGTTGTGGTTGTCGTAGGAGGTACCGTTGTGGTTGTCGTAGGAGGTACCGTTGTGGTTGTCGTAGGAGGTACCGTTGTGGTTGTCGTAGGAGGTACCGTTGTGGTTGTCGTAGGAGGTACCGTTGTGGTTGTCGTAGGAGGTACAGTTGTGGTTGTCGTAGGAGGTGCTGTAGTTGTGGTGGTCGTAGGAGCTACAGTTGTTGTAGTTGGAGCTGCAGTTGTGGTTGTCGTAGGAGCTACAGTTGTGGTTGTCGTAGGAGCTACAGTTGTGGTTGTCATAGTAGGTGTTGTAGTTGTCGTAGTAGGCGCTGAAGTCGTGGTTGTCGTAGCAGTTTCGGCTGTAGTTGTCGTAGTAGGTGCTGCAGTTGTGGTCGTAAGAGCTACAGTTGTCGTTGTAAGTGCTGCAGTTGTGGGGGTCGTAGGAGCTACAGTTGTTGCGGGGGTCGTAGGAGCTACAGTTGTGGTTGTCGTAGGAGGTACAGTTGTGGTTGTGGTAGGAGGTAAAGTTGTGGTTGTCGTAGGAGGTACAGTTGTGGTTGTCGTAGGAGGTACAGTTGTGGTTGTCGTAGGAGGTACAGTTGTGGTTGTCGTAGGAGGTACAGTTGTGGTTGTCGTAGGAGGTACAGTTGTGGTTGTCGTGGGAGGTACAGTTGTGGTTGTCGTGGGAGGTACAGTTGTGGTTGTCGTGGGAGGTACAGTTGTGGTTGTCGTGGGAGGTACAGTTGTGGTTGTCGTGGGAGGTACAGTTGTGGTTGTCGTGGGAGGTACAGTTGTGGTTGTCGTAGGAGGTACAGTTGTGGTTGTCGTGGGAGGTACAGTTGTGGTTGTCGTGGGAGGTACAGTTGTGGTTGTCGTGGGAGGTACAGTTGTGGTTGTCGTGGGAGGTACAGTTGTGGTTGTCGTGGGAGGTACAGTTGTGGTTGTCGTGGGAGGTACAGTTGTGGTTGTCGTGGGAGGTACAGTTGTGGTTGTCGTGGGAGGTACAGTTGTGGTTGTCGTGGGAGGTACAGTTGTGGTTGTCGTGGGAGGTACAGTTGTGGTTGTCGTGGGAGGTACAGTTGTGGTTGTCGTAGGAGGTACCGTT
Source organism: Oncorhynchus clarkii lewisi (assembly GCF_045791955.1). NCBI lineage: Eukaryota > Metazoa > Chordata > Actinopteri > Salmoniformes > Salmonidae > Oncorhynchus > Oncorhynchus clarkii. Next base: position 42,470,585 of record NC_092164.1, read on the forward strand.
GTGGTTGTCGTAGGAGGTACCGTTGTGGTTGTCGTAGGAGGTACCGTTGTGGTTGTCGTAGGAGGTACCGTTGTGGTTGTCGTAGGAGGTACCGTTGTGGTTGTCGTAGGAGGTACCGTTGTGGTTGTCGTGGGAGGTACAGTTGTGGTTGTCGTGGGAGGTACAGTTGTGGTTGTCGTGGGAGGTACAGTTGTGGTTGTCGTGGGAGGTACAGTTGTGGTTGTCGTGGGAGGTACAGTTGTGGTTGTCGTGGGAGGTACAGTTGTGGTTGTCGTGGGAGGTACAGTTGTGGTTGTCGTAGGAGGTACCGTTGTGGTTGTCGTAGGAGGTACCGTTGTGGTTGTCGTAGGAGGTACCGTTGTGGTTGTCGTAGGAGGTACCGTTGTGGTTGTCGTAGGAGGTACAGTTGTGGTTGTCGTAGGAGGTACAGTTGTGGTTGTCGTAGGAGGTACAGTTGTGGTTGTCGTAGGAGGTACAGTTGTGGTTGTCGTAGGAGGTACAGTTGTGGTTGTCGTAGGAGGTACAGTTGTGGTTGTCGTAGGAGGTACCGTTGTGGTTGTCGTAGGAGGTACCGTTGTGGTTGTCGTAGGAGGTACAGTTGTTGTTGTCGTAGGAGGTACAGTTGTGGTTGTCGTAGGAGGTACAGTTGTGGTTGTCGTAGGAGGTACAGTTGTGGTTGTCGTAGGAGGTACAGTTGTGGTTGTCGTAGGAGGTACAGTTGTGGTTGTCGTAGGAGGTGCAGTTGTGGTTGTCGTAGGAGGTGCAGTTGTGGTTGTCGTAGGAGGTGCAGTTGTGGTTGTCGTAGGAGGTGCAGTTGTGGTGGTCGTAGGAGGTACAGTTGTGGTGGTCGTAGGAGGTACAGTTGTGGTGGTCGTCGTAGGTGTTGTAGTGGTTGTCGTAGGTGTTGTAGTGGTTGTCGTAGGTGCTGCAGTTGTAGTGGTTGTCGTAGGTGCTGCAGTTGTAGTGGTTGTCGTAGGAGGTACAGTTGATGTTGTCGTAGTAGGTACAGTTGTGGTTGTCGTAGTAGGCGCTGAAGTAGTGGTTGTCGTAGCAGCTTCGGTTGTGGTTGTCGTAGGAGGTACCGTTGTGGTTGTCGTAGGAGGTACAGTTGTGGTTGTCGTAGGAGGTACAGTTGTGGTTGTCGTAGGAGGTACAGTTGTGGTTGTCGTGGGAGGTACAGTTGTGGTTGTTGTGGGAGGTACAGTTGTGGTTGTCGTGGGAGGTACAGTTATGGTTGTCGTGGGAGGTACAGTTGTGGTTGTCGTAGGAGGTACAGTTGTGGTTGTCGTGGGAGGTACAGTTGTGGTTGTCGTGGGAGGTACAGTTGTGGTTGTCGTAGGAGGTACAGTTGTGGTTGTCGTAGGAGGTACAGTTGTGGTTGTCGTAGGAGGTACAGTTGTGGTTGTCGTGGGAGGTACAGTTGTGGTTGTCGTGGGAGGTACCGTTGTGGTTGTCGTGGGAGGTACCGTTGTGGTTGTCGTAGGAGGTACCGTTGTGGTTGTCGTAGGAGGTACCGTTGTGGTTGTCGTAGGAGGTACCGTTGTGGTTGTCGTAGGAGGTACCGTTGTGGTTGTCGTAGGAGGTACCGTTGTGGTTGTCGTAGGAGGTACCTTTGTGGTTGTCGTAGGAGGTACCGTTGTGGTTGTCGTAGGAGGTACCGTTGTGGTTGTCGTAGGAGGTACAGTTGTGGTTGTCGTGGGAGGTACAGTTGTGGTTGTCGTGGGAGGTACAGTTGTGGTTGTCGTGGGAGGTACAGTTGTGGTTGTCGTGGGAGGTACAGTTGTGGTTGTCGTGGGAGGTACAGTTGTGGTTGTCGTAGGAGGTACAGTTGTGGTTGTCGTAGGAGGTACAGTTGTGGTTGTCGTGGGAGGTACAGTTGTGGTTGTCGTGGGAGGTACCGTTGTGGTTGTCGTGGGAGGTACCGTTGTGGTTGTCGTAGGAGGTACCGTTGTGGTTGTCGTAGGAGGTACCGTTGTGGTTGTCGTAGGAGGTACCGTTGTGGTTGTCGTAGGAGGTACCGTTGTGGTTGTCGTAGGAGGTACCGTTGTGGTTGTCGTAGGAGGTACCGTTGTGGTTGTCGTAGGAGGTACAGTTGTGGTTGTCGTAGGAGGTGCTGTAGTTGTGGTGGTCGTAGGAGCTACAGTTGTTGTAGTTGGAGCTGCAGTTGTGGTTGTCGTAGGAGCTACAGTTGTGGTTGTCGTAGGAGCTACAGTTGTGGTTGTCATAGTAGGTGTTGTAGTTGTCGTAGTAGGCGCTGAAGTCGTGGTTGTCGTAGCAGTTTCGGCTGTAGTTGTCGTAGTAGGTGCTGCAGTTGTGGTCGTAAGAGCTACAGTTGTCGTTGTAAGTGCTGCAGTTGTGGGGGTCGTAGGAGCTACAGTTGTTGCGGGGGTCGTAGGAGCTACAGTTGTGGTTGTCGTAGGAGGTACAGTTGTGGTTGTGGTAGGAGGTAAAGTTGTGGTTGTCGTAGGAGGTACAGTTGTGGTTGTCGTAGGAGGTACAGTTGTGGTTGTCGTAGGAGGTACAGTTGTGGTTGTCGTAGGAGGTACAGTTGTGGTTGTCGTGGGAGGTACAGTTGTGGTTGTCGTGGGAGGTACAGTTGTGGTTGTCGTGGGAGGTACAGTTGTGGTTGTCGTGGGAGGTACAGTTGTGGTTGTCGTGGGAGGTACAGTTGTGGTTGTCGTAGGAGGTACAGTTGTGGTTGTCGTAGGAGGTACAGTTGTGGTTGTCGTAGGAGGTACCGTTGTGGTTGTCGTAGGAGGTACCGTTGTGGTTGTCGTAGGAGGTACCGTTGTGGTTGTCGTAGGAGGTACAGTTGTGGTTGTCGTAGGAGGTACAGTTGTGGTTGTCGTAGGAGGTACAGTTGTGGTTGTCGTGGGAGGTACAGTTGTGGTTGTCGTGGGAGGTACAGTTGTGGTTGTCGTGGGAGGTACAGTTGTGGTTGTCGTGGGAGGTACAGTTGTGGTTGTCGTAGGAGGTACAGTTGTGGTTGTCGTAGGAGGTACAGTTGTGGTGGTCGTAGGAGGTACAATTGTGGTGGTCGTAGGAGGTACAGTTGTGGTGGTCGTAGGAGGTACAGTTGTGGTGGTCGTAGGTGCTGCAGTTGTAGTGGTTGTCGTAGGTGTTGTAGTGGTTGTCGTAGGTGCTGCAGTTGTAGTGGATGTCGTAGGTGCTGCAGTTGTAGTGGTTGTCATAGGTGCTGCAGTTGTAGTGGTTGTCGTAGGTGCTGCAGTTGTAGTGGTTGTCATAGGTGCTGCAGTTGTAGTGGTTGTCGTAGGTGCTGCAGTTGTAATGGTTGTTGTAGGTGCTGCAGTTGTAGTGGTTGTCGTAGGTGCTGCAGTTGTAGTGGTTGTCGTAGGTGCTGCAGTTGTAGTGGTTGTCGTAGGTGCTGCAGTTGTAGTGGTTGTCGTAGGAGGTAGAGTTGTGGTTGTCGTAGGAGGTACAGTTGTGGTTGTCGTAGGAGGTAGAGTTGTGGTTGTCGTAGGAGGTACAGTTGTGGTTGTCGTAGGAGCTACAGTTGTGGTTGTCGTAGGAGCTACAGTTGTGGTTGTCGTAGGAGCTACAGTTGTGGTTGTCGTAGGAGCTACAGTTGTGGTTGTCGTAGGAGCTACAGTTGTGGTTGTCGTAGGAGCTACAGTTGTGGTTGTCGTAGGAGCTACAGTTGTGGTTGTCGTAGGAGGTACCGTTGTGGTTGTCGTAGGAGGTACAGTTGTGGTGGTCGTAGGAGGTACAGTTGTGGTAGTCGTAGGTGCTGCAGTTGTAGTGGTTGTCGTAGGTGTTGTAGTGGTTGTCGTAGGTGCTGCAATTGTAGTGGTTGTCGTAGGTGCTGCAGTTGTAGTGGTTGTCGTAGGTGCTGCAGTTGTAGTGGTTGTCGTAGGTGCTGCAGTTGTAGTGGTTGTCGTAGGTGCTGCAGTTATTGTCGTAGGTGCTGCAGTTATTGTCGTAGGTGCTGCAGTTATTGTCGTAGGTGCTGCAGTTATTGTCGTAGGAGCTGCAGTTATTGTCGTAGGAGCTGCAGTTATTGTCGTAGGAGCTGCAGTTATTGTCGTAGGAGCTGCAGTTGTGGTCAGAACTCCATGGATATTCCAGCATAAAAACACTGGTTTATGAGATGAATGGTTAATATGTTTATTGCGCACAATATCAACATTTCCAAGATTTCCCTCCATCAGCATGGTGCAGTTTTTGACATCTTTATTATGTAATATATACAATTATAATTTATAGCTACATATTATTCCCTTGATTGTTAATAATATTACCTATAATACCTTATTGAGATTACCACACCTGAGTTCTATTTTTGTTGTTGTTGAAAAGAGGGTACATTTTTCATTACAGTAGTGTGGTAATATAATTCAAGTAATAGAGGTTACAGCAGTGTGATAATGTTTACCGCTTACAATTGAGTAATTTTCCTTTTTTATATTTTGGAAACCATATATCATCATTTTGATATCATGGATGGTCAGTCCTTGCATCCATAGCTACATCTATGAATTTGAGAGTGATTACGTTTACTAAAGTGGTGGGGTGTCCGCATTGTTGTTGTTTGAATCCCAGATTTCCCCATTAAGGACTCAGGGACTAAGGACTAAAATCTTTAGTAAAGCTATCAAATCGAGGGGAGACATTTGACAGTAAAGTAGCCTTGGCAAAATGTAAAATTGCCCCCATGAAATGTCAAAATAAACATATTTAGAAAAAATCATAAGCATTGTAACATCATATACAATGTACAACATGTACATCATTGCTCATTATTCTAATTACATTATCCAAATGTATATGGTCTATTTTGTCACCATCTTACCTTTTTGGTTGTTAATATTTTAATTCAGGATTAATACACGAGTTGGCATGAAGTTAGCAAATAGTAAAAAATGAGTTAGAAACATGAACACAGAATGAAATTCAGTGTACTACATACCCATGGTAAATAAAGTAGCTGTCAGTTTCTGTGTCTTCATTTTGGACTCAGTTGATGCAGTTGTTTTCTGAATAGAAAGAAAAATATACATTTTATTGACAGGTCATAAGCCACTATTAATGTTCAGCGGTGGACACTTTTCAACTTAATCTGTAACTTGTTAAGCAAATTTATGCAACTCATTTAGGTGTGCCAGATCAAGAGGTGTGAATAATTATTAATTCAAGACATCGCTGTGAACAAAATTAGCTTGTGAAGAATAATGTAAAAAACAAGGAAACAAAATGTGAGAACTTTGCAAGGCTGTGAATAATTTCACAACAGTCACTATAACCACTATAACATGGATTTATACACTTTAGTGAAATTACACAGTAAAATCCAGATTAGCGTTGCATTTATCCCCCATCAGAAATCAGCCTATTACCGCATCCCACCAATCATGTTACTTCATAAAAGAGGAAAGGGCATTTCAAATTTGCAAATGGTCTGCGAGCGACCAGGAATTCACACATTCTGTGAAAGTAATCGGTGTAGTTCATCAAAAGATTATTTTTTTTCAAATATAAAACATAATACATGAAATAGTAAAATCCACATTAGTGTTACAATTTTTCAAGAGAAATACGCATTTTGCTGCTTAATAAACATAAGTATTTAAACTTGGCTTTCAAAAGTTGACCAATCCATTTTCTACATTCTTAAAAAGATGAGAAAAAATAAGAAACCTGCACACTGCTCTTGCTAAAATCACTGCTCTATTAAGTTCACATTTAGGCTTCAAGCATGAAACGCATTGAACGGATGTGGCTGGAGCAATGTCAACATAAGGGTGCAAATTAAAAACAATCACAAAATCCTGGAGTATAAGGAAAACAAGCATATGTTACAAATATTTAGATTTTTTTATTTAACCTTCATTTAACTAGGCAAGTCCGTTAAGAACAAATTCTGACTTACAATGACAGCCTAGGAACATTGGGTTAACTGCCTTGTTCAGGGGCAGAACAACAGATTTTTACCTTGTCAGCTCTGTGATTCGATCTAGCAACCTTTCGGTTACTGGCCCAATACTCTAACCACAAGGCTACCTGCCACCCCTATAATATAACAATGTGCATTTCATAAGTATTCTAATAATTGTAATAAAGTGTGTACATAAGACGTATTAAACTAGACCGTAAAACAACAATGAGGACATCGATCTATCAAGAAGGTTTTCATAAATCATTGGGTACTGAACAATAGAAACCGTCAGAGTGATCTGAAGTGGCGGCATTAACTCATGTTCACATTTACATAACATGCATGGGCATTTCATCATTAAGACCAGGCTGAAACACAACAAAATGTGGAATAAGTCAAGAGGTATGAATACTTTCTGAAGGCACTGTAAATCATATAAATTTAAAGTTTTCAAATGGTCTGCCAGCAATTAACTACATATTCCTATACATATTCTGTGACAGTTTAGTAGTTCATCAAAAGTGTATGGATGTTTACATATAACGTGTACATAATAACCATAATCTTCATTGTTTCAATGTTGTTGCTTTTACATTATCAATTTTGGATTTTGATCTTTTCTTGTAAGACCATTTTACCTTGTTATATTTGTATATGATATTTCAATTTTTTTGTGCTGTGTGCAATTTATTTAAAAATTGTCTCAAGTATTTTCCATTAATATATTATTATATTTTAGAGTAAAGGTTATTACTTACCTACAGCAAACACTTCAATGCCAGCCACCTATTTCTGTAATTTCTCCAAATATCAATTGAGGAAGGTCTTTGTTAATGACAATTAACAATCACAATATCTAGATTATATCTACACTAAAATCTTATCTTTCTAGTTCTGCTAACCATTTCAAGCTTACAATTGAACTGTTCCCGTGTATACTGTCATGCCAATGTATTTCTAGTTTGTATTTATATTACTATAGGGCTGGTTTGATGCCACAAATTGTCTGTCTTTCAGGTGACGTAATATTTTGGGAGGCACCAAAGATAATAAGATAAAGGTGACGAAAAAGGGAGGGACAGAGGAATGCAAGTGGGAAGTACTTAGCTTCAAAATGTTTTTGTTTTTTTCCCCAGGTACTGACGCGGTATGGAAAACTGGTTAGGTGTTCTGACAAATTTGGGATGGACTAAAAATAATTGAAAAAAGGGGAGGGGGAAAATAATCTGTTTGAGAGTATAATAACAGTTATGTACTGACCTTTTTTTTTATTGTAAACTGTTTAGGTCACAAATACATTTTTTTTAAAGATTTTCTGTAGCCAGAATCTTGCTTAATTGTACTTAATTGACTTAACTTAACTTTGGAGCCATTCATTTAATTTAATCAGTGGCCTGAAGTAAACAGTCAGCCTTTTTCTATTTAACAGTTCTACACTCTCACATGTGCTACTTCCCATATCTTTTTAAAAACATAGTTGTTTCTTTTAACAGTAGATTCAGTTTATGAATCTCTAACAAAAGTGATGTCAAGATTTGTTTTAATCAGCTGGTAAATATGATTGAGGGTCACAATGACTCCACATGGTGAGCCCAACAATGGAGGAAATTATCTTGGATTCCTGATGGAGCATTTTCCAGATGCTAAAATAATTTTTAAATGATTGCTTACAATGAAGAATGACACCTAAACATTTGTGTGTACCTGCTGAAAAGAAAGAAATGTATAATAATATAACAAATTAATTTCTGATAAAATATTGTGTGCGAAATACCTTACATTTTTTGAACTTTACCGTTGATATATTTGGAGAAATTAATACAAATCTGTATCTTGTGGCTCGATTAAAATAAATACATATTTAAAGACTTGTATCTCTCTATGATAATGAAATGTGTTCAAGTTATTTTTTTTAAATTTTCTATTGAACATTAACATGATACGACAATAGTGTTTCAGTATTTTGAAGAGTGCCTTGGTTCTCATCATTTTGATATCATGGATGGTCAGTCCTTGCATCCATAGCTACATCTATGAATTTGAGAGTGATTACGTTTACTAAAGTGGTGGGGTGTCCGCATTGTTGTTGTTTTAATCCCAGATTTCCCCTCTAAGGACTCAGGGACTAAGGACTAAAATCTTTAGTAAAGCTATCAAAAAGTAAATGCATAATAGTATTGACCTATTTCTGGGTGCACATTTAACCTCTGCAAGGTTCCTGGCAACGCAAACGTGGATCTGAAGTATGCAGGTTTTCCCTCTCCAGCTGACTGTCAGTATCACTTTATTTAGGGTTAGACCTTGATGCACAGTTTTCCTGTCTTCCTCAGGGAGTTCCTCTCAACCAAGGGGAAAATGCTGCATGCCAATGTTGCATTAGTTGATCTGAAACAAAGGTGGGTAATACATAACACCTTGATGAGTGTTCCAGTGTCATTCATAACAACTATTAGAACACATTTATTCAACATCAGTCATGAGGAATTTGATAAATATTTGATTTATTCCGTCAAAGTACACATCCCTCTGACATACTAATCACACAACAATCTGGGAGCACCAGGGAAGCCTCAGAGCAGTACCCAGGTAGCAGATTAGGGGTTATGTGACTTGCTCAAGGCCACAAGAGCAGAAGGGTTGGATCCAGATCTGTCTGTAAATAATATATTTCAAATACTCTAACTGACTGTGGTCGGTGATTGAGCTTGCCTGGCACAATGGAACCATTGTAGTAGTCCCAAAAGAGAAAACCGCCATCTTTCTGGCACTCACTCCAGACAGGCTCAATACTATTTGAACCCAGGTCAGAGCAATTGATGGCATTTTAACATGTTGAGTAACTTTGCCTGATACCTGAAGACATGTATTAGATCAAATCAATCAATCACATTTGCTGTAAAAAAAGGGCTTTATGAATTAGTGTTGGTCAGGAATTGCTTTACTGAAACCGACCTAAACCCCATCGAGCCAGAAGATTATGCCTTGGCTTTAGCTCAGCAAAGACTAATACAGCCTTGTGGTGCACAGGACTAACCCAGTCAGTAACACCAGCAACAATACTGTTCACTCAGACCAGACTATTTCAACTAAAACAATTTAACTTCATAATACCTTAATAACTTTCTGTAATGACAAAATCACTTATTTTGAAGGTTCCTTATAAATTATGTTAAAATATGACGGTTGTTATGCGTGATACTTTTAACATTCACAAAGTGTTACCCAAACTACTTATTTAGCATTTTGGGTGAGGAGCTTCATTCTAACCAGCAACATGTGGGTATCACTTGTGAACATGGAGATTTGGAGTGTGATGCCTGACTCAACATGCCCTAGGACGTCATCGAAATTAAGAATTTGTTCTTAACTGACTTGCCTAGTTAAATCATTTTAAAAAATGTCTAATTGTTACTATCTCATGCTGCGTTGACTAATAAGGACTGTTTTAATACAGGATATACTGTATTTTTCCAAAAACGTATTACCTTTATTTATACTTTTGTACTATCAAAATTGGTCTGATGCATTCCTTTATACCTCTGTGAAGTGAATTATTTCCATAGAACTCCATCCTGCTTATATAACGGCTACTTGCCATATTAAACTAAACTAACTACTGGTAGAAATGTATTAATCCGAAAGAAAATGTACTGTCATCTTGCAAAGAGCACTATCCCCAGTCAAAAAGTGTTGGCAAGTTGCCTCACGTGTCAGTGTTTTGACCCGTGATTTGTTTTTGGCAAACATCCCAACTGTCACGTCTACACCCATTCCCCCTCTCCGGCGCTCGATGTCGCTAGTTTATTCATTATTATTATATTTATCAGATGTGAATTGTACAACTTACACTTAATACAATTTGGATATTGATTTACTGTGATTTAATGTTTTCTAATTATTTATTGTTGTTTTAGCTGTTGCCGTCCACCAATAACTACACCGTTCTGTGACTTGCCACACCCTAAACAATCATTGTTGATTAAACACTGGTTTGGCTTGTCATTGGATTACATATGATAAAAAGGAATGTTCTTTCATGAGTTGTATCACTCCCTGACGTCTTCCTGTCGTCTCCCGTGACGTTGAAAGATGTTTGAATCTGTTCTATTGAACATACCTCTACATCCATAACAAGGAACATCCTCCTTGTTTTGTGTTTGAATGCTATGACATGGAAGATGGTGTTAGTGCTTAGTTTATGAAAACAGATCTAATCCAACTTTGTTACTATATTTTGTGAGTTCAGACCCCTCTAGCAACACATTTTCAAAAAAGCAACTAGCAAAAAATCGAGTGATTTACATTAACAAAACAATTTACCTGAATTAGGGCCAGACTAGTTACCATAGTTTTCTCACATTGCCATTGACAGTTTTTTCTATTGTCTCTTTTTGGTCCATTTAGATTGTTAATGTAGATTGTATACAAAAAAATGTAAAAAAATGTTATGGTTAAAAATGTTCATGTTTTACTGTGACTTGTTTTAGGCTTAGTAACTTCGCCAGAGGGTCACTTTTGCCAGTCCCAAGGCCGGATAAAGGAGGAGGGTTGGAAATCAAGAATCGACAGAAGAAAGTTCATTTGGAGTTCTAAACATATTTCGGTTGTTTTTTACTCACTTTTTGTCTCTCCCATGACGTTATTCCTCTCTCCTACAGCATCCATCACAATTACATGGCCAATTATGCAAATTAGGTGATGGCGTCATTTAGCGACTTTTAGAACAGCCAATAGCTACTTTCCTTACTGAGGAGTTGGCAACACTGATATCATCCCAGATTAGGAACAATACACTATTTCAAAGCACAGGTCATGTTTGCCTAAATACAATGTAATTACTAGTTGTTACACAGGATTTAGCTGGTTAAAATTAAGTGTATCTTGAGTAATTACTTGTAATGAATATGTACTTATACAATACATTACCCATCCTGAGAATCTGGCCCTCAAGCTTCTGGAAGTGCCATCCAAGTAGGAAAATAATCAAATCTAATTGTATTGGTCACATACACATGGTTAGCAGATGTTAATGTGAGTGTTCTAATTCCAACAGTGCAGTAATATCTAACAAATAATCTAACAATTCCCAACAACTACCTAATACACACAAATCTAAAGGAGTGAATGAGAATTTGTACATATAAATATATGGATAAGCGATGGCCGAGCGGCATAGGCAAGGTGCAGTAGATGGTATAAAATACAGTATATACATGTGATATGAGTAATGTAAAATATGTAAACATTATTAATGTGGCATTGTTTAAAGTGACTAGTGGTCCATTTATTAAAGTGTCCAGTGATTGGGTCTCAATGTGGGCAGCAGCCTCTCTGAATTAGTGATTGCTGCTTAGCAGTCTGATGGGCTTGTGATAGTATTAATCTTTTACCATCTGCGAACAGCTCAAATGTCATCAACCACCTGGTCCAGCGTGGACCTATTGTAAGAAGACACTGACATTTTCAGATTTAACTATCGTTTTCAAACGTTATCCTCGTCGCCATTGTTCAATCTTATACTCGTATTAAATTAAGATATTATACTGAATTTAATCAACAAGACTCAGAGGTAAACTTCAACATGTCTTTACTCCAGCACTGTCTGTAATCCCCTCACATTTCTTTACTGACGTCCTCTCCCAGTACGTCACATCAATACATGACAGCACTACAGTCTCCTTTTCACCTCATTTAACACCTGATTTACTGAACAAAAGGCACATCTGAATTGAGTAACACAGTATGAGTCATAATTGTAACGGTTTTCTTGGTGAGAAGGAGAGTCGGACCAAAATGCAGCGTGTCGATTGCGATTCATGTTTAATGAAAAGAACACACTAAACACAAACACTATAAAAACAATAAACGTAACGAAAACTGAAACAGCCTGTACTTGTAAACTAACGCATAGACAGGAACAAGAACACTAAGGACAATCACCCACAAAACCCAACACCAAACAGGCTACCTAAATATGGTTCCCAATCAGAGACAATGACGAACACCTGCCTCTGATTGAGAACCATATCAGGCCAAACATAGAACTAGACAAACTAGACATGTAACATAGAATACCCACTCAGCTCACACCCTGACCAACCAAAACATAGAAACATACAAAGTAAACTATGGTCAGGGTGTGACAATAATGGCCATAAAACCTAGCGGTTAAGCCTTTAAATGGTTCCAATGTTTTTTTTCCATATGAGATTTTAAAACTACTTCATTACATTTCTTAGTTTTGGGAGTGACATGTTCCAAAGTAACTTAATACTTTAGTTTTTCAATTTAAGTAATTAGTTACTTTTAAAAAAAACTTGCTTTTAAATACGATTTCCTTTTTATTTTTTAAAATGTTGCCTCCCCAAAAGTTCTAATCTCACCCCTAAACTCACGCTCTTCCTGTTTCTTCAAGAACGTTGTGGCGGGAATATAGCTAGCAATATGGCAGAGACAACAGCCTTTACACCGTGGAAGTATTCACAATAATTGGAACGCAAAAGGTGCCCTTTGGATAAGCGCCTGTCAGCTGCGAAGAACTCAACTTCAAATATCAAGAAGCACCTTCAGGCCAAGCACAGCTCCACAAGACTGGTGGAGAAAGACCCTAGCCAGCCGATTGACGTTGATGCTGAGTATGAAGGTTTTTCTGCTCCAAAACAGTAAAGGTTAGATTTCTGTTCGGTTAAACCTGTCACCCCGAGAACACAATGAAAATGTATGCGTCTTTGATGATTGTAAGTAATTCCTGTGATCGCATGCCATTTATTTCAATGCTTTATGTTTTGGGATTTATTTGACAGTTTGCATTCGTGGTCAGCAGTTTAGTGCGCAGGTTATTTAAATGTTCATGTCGATACTTCAAGTCGGGTTTGTTGTGACTTAGTAGGCTGTATTTAGTGACTTTCATAAAGCTGCCTTAATGTTGTTTTTGATTCATGGACAATGCCCCTTTGACGCGTTGGATTTAGCTAGATTTATTTTGTTTTCTTTGCATTCATCAGACATTCGATAGTTTAATGTAGAATTTTGTCAGAACACAAAGGCTATTGTTCATACATCTTTATTATTGTCACGTTCACTGGAATAAATAACGGACCAACCTGCAACGCAATATGGTTTCCACATTATTTATTTGAAATGCACAAAACAATAAAGCAAGAACGAAACAACGAACCGTAACAAAGAGGTGTAGCAGACACTAACTTAAAAACAATATCCCAAAAAATACAGGTGGAAAAAAATGCTATTTAAATATGATCCCCAATTAGAGATCATGATAGCCAGCTGCCTCTAATTGAGAATCCTACCAAACACCAACATAGAAAAACTAAACTAGAACCCCACATAGAAAATAACAACTAGAAACCCCCCCAAATATGCCCTGACCTACTATACCATAAAAAAACAAAGGCTCTCTATGGTCAGGGTGTGACAATTATCATAATCTGTATACATTTCTCCTCCATCACTCATTTTTTGTGGAACAGTTACATTTCAATAGGCTGCTGAACTACAAAGGCCAAATAATAATGAGATTTAAAAAAATAAGACATAGTTTCTTGCAAAATACACAGTTCAATTTAAATAAACCATATTGCGTCAACAAAACTAAGGAGATGATTGTGGACTTCAGGAAACAGCATAGGGAACACCCCCCTATCCACATCGATGGAACAGTAGTGGAGAGGGTAGTAAGTTTTAAGTTCCTCGGCGTACACATCAGACAAACTGAATTGGTCCACCCACACAGACAGCATCGTGAAGAAGGCGCAGCAGCGCCTCTTCAACCTCAGGAGGCTGAAGAAATTCGGCTTGTCACCAAAAGCACTCACAAACTTCTACAGATGCACAATCGAGAGCATCCTGTCGGGCTGTATCACCGCCTGGTACGGCAACTGCTCCGCCCACAACCGTAAGGCTCTCCAGAGGGTAGTGAGGTCTGCACAACGCATCACCGGGGGCAAACTACCTGCCCTCCAGGACACCACCCGATGTCACAGGAAGGCCATAAAGATCATCAAGGACAACAACCACCCGAGCCACTGCCTGTTCACCCCGCTATCATCCAGAAGGCGAGGTCAGTACAGGTGCATCAAAGCTGGGACCGAGAGACTGAAAAACAGCTTCTATCTCAAGGCCATCAGACTGTTAAACAGCCACCACTAACATTGAGTGGCTGCTGCCAACACACTGACTCAACTCCAGCCACTTCAATAATGGGAATTGATGGGAAATGATGTAAAATATATCACTAGCCACTTTAAACAATGCTACCTAATATAATGTTTACATACCCTACATTATTCATTTCATATGTATATGTATATACTGTACTCTCTCATCTACTGCATCTTTATGTAATACATGTATCACCTGCCACTAACTATGCCACTTTGTTTACATACTCATCTCATATGTATATACTGCACTCAATACCATCTACTGTATCTTGCCTATGCCGCTCTGTACCATCTCTCATTCATATCTTTATGTACATATTCTTTATCCCCTTACACTTGTGTCTATAAGGTAGTAGTTTTGGAATTGTTAGCTAGATTACTTGTTGGTTATTACTGCGTTGTCGGAACTAGAAGCACAAGCATTTCGCTACACTCGCATTAACATCTGCTAACCATGTGTATGTGACAAATAAAATTTGATTTGATTAAAATAACTGAAAAAACTATTAGGGAATCTGACCGACCTCAGTCTTGAGCTCTCCCATGATGTGGCGCATTGACAATCCTTTAGGTGCCGAGCGTAATACCCTGACTACACCGCTCGTATTGCGTGCGTGAGCATGGCAAAATAAATTTTGAAATCTAGATTATTCAATTATTGCACCCACATTGCTCGGGTGCGCCAACGCGTCTGCGTTGCCGAGGGCTAAAATAGAAGTCAGTTCTATTTGTGACGCAGATCGCGCTGCAAGTCCTGCCTCTCCCATCTCCTCATTGGTTTATAGAAGCAGGTACCCACGTGCCACCTCCTCATTGGTTATACCCACGTGGGTGACTGAAAGACGAACAAGGTCGGTGGCGGTAATGCACCTAATTTATGAAAGTTGCTAATCGCAAAATATAAAGTCCAGAGAAGAAAAGGTCTGGAAGGAGGAGAGATGATTAGAAATGATTCGGGTTGACCGTTTTATGTGTGGATTAATTGTCAGAGTAGAGGACCTTGTGCATTTCAGGTAAAATAAAAACTCAATGTTTATATCCCAGGACAAATTAGCTAGCAAGTGCAAGCAAGCAAAATCTCCATAAATGTTTAATGCTTTTCAACATGTCCCCAAATTAATGTAATTGGTTCAGAGTTTGCTTGGATATTTTAACCTGCGTGTTGTGATCGCGTTTAGTGTGGGGGGACAAAATACATTTCTGCACGATGGCGCACGCACGCAGCCGGTTTGGGTTCCATGTAACGTTCCACTTTGAATATCCCGCGAGTACTAATTTCATGTGTGAGTTCCAAATATCTCTAATGGTCGCCCTAGCGTGAGTTTTTATGCACGTGATGTTAGAATGTTCTCTCCATTCTAGAATGTGATTGTTGGGCAACAGTACATTTAGGCCGCGCTGACCTCAAACCAACGCACACAGCCTGTTTTTATTTATAGGCTGTTTTCAATTTGTCAATTTCAAATTATTTTTGAACAAGTTTTTTATTTTCTAAGAACAGTTTGAAATGTGTGCTCCACCTCTTCATTCACATAAAAGTAGTAATTTTTACTGTTGCGAACCAATACATTGTTTTGACATTTCTGACCGGGACAAAATTTCCCAAACACTTCCCAATTGTTTGTGCAGTTCAAGTCTGCAGACACTTTCTCAACTCCGGTCCTGCACACACACACACACACACACACACGTGTTCACATTTTCCGTCTGTTGCCTTCATCGCAGTCATAGTTGTTTTCGTTACCAATAATAACTTTGGAAATGTGTGTGTTTCTATCAAAGTAAGTGCCTTATTACGTTATAATAGTTTCTGCATGTCGTGTTGTCGTTTCTACTGTAGCATAATATTTTTGTGTATATTCCTTATAACAGTGGACATGCTAGGTAACGTTACTCATTTCATAACCTTTATGGTGTTATATTCAATCGTGCTCATGTAGCTAGCTACATTCTTCTATTAGCTCTGTAAAACAATGTTAATTGCGTCAGAGAAGTGTTGTCTTGTTGTATTTTGAAGTTACCCTGGAAAACTTTAAAAATATCATCTTATATCACTTGTCCGCCTTATCCACTGCCCCCATTTTGAGGTTATAGTCAAGCACGCATTCTGGTTTGATTTTTCTCTCTCCCGTCAGATGGTCCTCCTTCCTGTGGCCGGCATGGTTACTGTACGGACAGTGGAGAGGACATGAATAACTCGTTTGTCATGACACTTTACTGCCAGCTGTTGACATTTCTTATTTTGTACAACGGGTCATTTAGGATGGCAGTAGCATTGTTGATGAAATGCAGTCATCGCAGCAGAACTAGGAAGCAGTCTCTGGAAAAGACGGTGGCAAAGAAGGGAGTTGCAAACAGGATCTGTGCTCCAGTATTCTCATAGTGAATTCTTCTTTACTATGAGTGCTTCTTTACTATCCCGACGAGAAGGACTGTCACCGGGAAGGTACACATTTCACTAATTGTGGTTGTCCCCCCCCCCCCCCCCCCCCCCAAACTCCTGGCTCCCTCTTCTCCTGTAGCTCCAAGGCATAGTGATTGGTCTCTGCTATGTCTCCCACCAGCTCCTCTGTCAGAACCAACTTGAAGCACTCTGCCTCGGATGGAAATGGCAAGGGGCGTTGCACTCCAGACTGGGACTCATCAAAGCAAACAGCAGAGCCAGGAGGGGTGAAATGGCTGGCAGCCTTCCAGCTACCACAGAACTCCTGTACTTCATCCACTGTCGGTCTGCCTCCATCACCACCAGCATCTTCAAAGGGAACTTTGACTTTGTCAGTGGACAAGGGGTCCTCAGATTCAGGGTTCTCAATGGCTGGGAGGCAGCTCCTCACTGTCACTGTCAGAATCTGATTCCTGACTTTCAGACTCACTGTCAGAATTTTTTTTAAATCGCCAGAATTTCCACATTTGTGAGTTGTCACCTTTTGAAATACATTGCTAATGCTACAGCTTATCTAACTAGCTACATACATAAACAACAACACTGAATAGCTCAGAGTGGGAGTGAGAGGTTAAGTGATTGACTGCCTGCATGCACCATTTGTATAAAAAAAATCACTATCAGTAAATGTTTTGTGCGGTAATTATTGATATATTTACTGTTTTATTCACATGTTTTTCAAGTTCCGGTGATAAATCATGCATTCTGATTCTTGCCTAGTTTGTAATGGGCACATATGTGTGTAAAATACTTTTTTGAAGGTTTTACTGATTATGATGAGCTAAGCCAAATCCAGCTGTGTACGGAGCCATGTTTGTTGACATACAATGCATTCTGGGTTTCACGTGATCGTCTGTCGGACCAAAGTTGCTATAACAAAATGAGGTGAGTAAGGGTTCACTCGCTTTTTGAGAACTTCAGGAAGTGAATGGTGGGATGTGAACGATGGTAGACAACACACCCCTTCAACATGTTTACTATTAACAGACCAAACTCATCTTGTCTTCTCTTTTTATCTTTGGTTTCTGTGATGAAAAAAAGCATGGCGGCGCTGAAACTAATCGTCGGATTACTTTCGATTTCTAGACAGTGTTTTGCTCAAGTATTTCAATCAATGGTGAGTTCACCCTTGATGTCATTAATTATACATTGTAATTGCTATTAGCTAATTCATATTGTCGTTTTTGTCAGCCGAGAGTTATAAAATATGACCGCTTGTGTTGCGTCAATCTTTCCTCAGCATTATGACAAATGTAGCCTACATTTTTCCGGTTTGGATGATTTGTGTTATGCTATAGATACTTCTGTGAATATCTGAACATTGCATCCAAAAATAAACTGCTCACATTCTGGACATAACTTTTTAAGGACTGTGTTTGTGTAAATAGTTTCAAAATAAAAGTGTGGCCAGCTCAAATGCTGATTGTTGCATCATTCACACACTAAGTTCTAATCACACGGGTGTGATCGTAGGCTTCAGGGACCAATGTAGAACTATCACACCCATGTGATGGTACTTGCTAAGTAGGCAACCATTCTACGGTAGTGTACACCCTCTACTGGGCATAGCAATAACTAAGGAATTTTAAGAGGGTTTTTGGTAACACAAAAATAAATTTAACGAGTTACTTTCCATAGTAAGTAACGGTGTAATGTAACAAATTACTTTTATTGGCAGTAGACTGTTGGAAAAGCATTCCTCATGAAGCTGGTTGAGAGAATGCCAAATGTGTGCAAAGCTGTAATCAAGGCAAAGGCTGGCTACTTTGAAGAATCTAAAAGTATATTGACTATTGATATTGACTGAAACTGTGAAGGCAACTAGGGGCAGGGTGCATGAGGTTGAGCAGACGACAGTCGATCACGAGGCCAGGCTACAGGACATAGAGAAACAGTGCACGTTCAAAAATGACAACAAAACCCCGAAAGCCCGATTTGGAAATGCTCGAGTCGCATTCAAGACGCCAGAACATCCAAATAATTGGGATCCAGGACACTGAGAAAGGGAAACCCACTGAATTTGTCTCAGAGCTGATACCGGCATTGCTGGGGAGTGAACACTTCAAAATGGCCACCCTGATCGACCGTGCACACAGATCACAGGCAACGAAGCTGGCCATGGGCGCCACAAAGGCCATTCATCGCACGGCTGCAATATACCCAGACCAGGGATCTCATCCTCAAGCTGACTAGTCAAAAGTTCCCCCTTAACTACAACGGAGCCAGGGTGTCTTTCTACCCAGATCTTACTTTGGAGGTGAGGAACCAGCGGAAAGAGTATGATGAGTTATGCAAGAAATGCAGGGCTGCCAACATCTGATATGGATTCCTCTTCCCAGCCCGGTTTAAGGTGACAGTCGAGGGATGAACACGTATGTTTGACAACCCAAAAGAGTCCGATCTGTTCTTGTCAAGCAAGCTCCCTGGCTGAGGATACAGAACGGCTGTGTCAACCGGCTAAATGGCTAAATACAGGCCAGGAATGTGTTTGAATTTCCTGCCTATGTCTTTTCGATCAGAAGATCAGAATTTGGGACTTATATGATGGGTGAGATGTTAGGTTAAACAATGCTATATTAGCCATATCATGTTTTAGCGCCACTCACCCCCTAACTTGAGAGAAGGGTTATTTAATATTAGTTTATATGTGGAGCATATCTAGATGATGAGTTAGTTCAAGCTGTATGTCTAGACACACTAAGGTTTGTGTGGTAGTCCAGGAGTGCTTTGTTTGGGGAAGTCACTAAGTAATGGGACGGGAGGGGGATGGGGTCTGTGGTTTATGTTCACATTTAATACAGTTGGCAGGACAAGCTCCCACACGGCGGGACATTTTTCTTTTGGGTTTTGTATGACAGCAACAATTTGCTCTAAAATAAGAAATGCCACACAGTGACCGAGCGAGCACAGAGTAGACCTGGTGGAATGAAGATAGTCAGCTGGAACTGTAATGGCTTAGGGCATCTCATGAAACAAGCTAATGTTTTTTCTCATCTTAAATCACTGGGCACTGACATAGTGCTTCTTCAAGAAACTCATATTAAACGCTAGGGTCAAACTGCAAGTAGGCTGGATCGGTCAGATATACCAGTCTAATTTTGATGCAAAGGCGAGAGGGGTAGCAACATTTCTTTTGTTTACTCATACTCGATTTAAGATCCTAATGGTAGGTATATTATTGTGGCTGGTACACTGAATTCGAAACCAATAACCTTGGTCAATTTATATGGACCCAACTTCAATGATCTATTATTTTTTCAAAGGGTATTTAAGGCCATACAAGTGTTGTTGGAGGTGACTTTAACTGTACGTTAGATCCTCTTTTAGATAAATAGCTATCAAGGTCACTTCAACACTCAAATGCTAGTGTCTGTCTAAATACATTGATGACAAACCTTAACATTGTCGATATTTGGAGACTGACGCACCAAACAGATAGGGATTATTCTTTCTTTTTGTCAGTTCATAAATCATATTCCAGAGTTAATATTTTTTTGTTGGACTCCAAACTAATTTCAGCAGCTGCGTCGGGTACCTATCACCCTACTCTAATTATGGACCACTCTCCTGTCCATGGTGCTGAAACTCGACAATATGCTAAAGGTCGGCGACCGTGGCCCTTAGACGCATACTTGTTGAAAGATTAGACTTTTTGTCAGTATTTGAAGGAGCAGATTGCCTTTTTCCTTTGAGCTAACGACACGGGGGATGTTGACGACTCCACCCTTTGGGAATCTCTAAAGGCTGTGATTAGAGGTTACATGATTTCTTATACATCAGAGAGGAAGAAACGTGCCAATACTAGGATGAGAGAAATAAAAAAGAGTTAGGGGATTATAAGAAAGTTTTTCAGAAGAATTCCTCGAATGCAGTCCTTGAGAAGATCAAAGTTGAAATATGAATGGGCTCTTTACTTGCTAGAACGCAACAAAGTTGTTTTGAACTGGGTGACAAACCACATAAATTATTAGCAAGACAGCTCAGTCATGTACAGGCATCTAGAGCTTTTCACAAAATAAAAGACACGAAGGGTAAAATAGTAACAGATCCGCAGAATATTAACCGCAGAATATTAATAAATGCTTTGCGTAGTTTTACTCAGAGCTATATCAATCAAAATGTGATGCTACTGATCCACAAACTATGGAACACTTTCTCACTGAATGTGAACTTCCTAAACTAGACAGGGGGGCAGCTGCTGCACTCGATGCTGGGATAACTTTAGAGGAAATTAACACAGCGATAACACAATTTCCAAACAGCAAGGCCCCTGGGCCCGATGGATATGTAATAGAATTCTATAAGAAGTACTGCGCCAGTCTAGCTCCACTTATGTTGCGAATGTTTAAACATTCCAAAGACAATGCCAAACTCCCACAAACTCTGTATGGGGCTACAATAGCACTGATTTTGAAAAAAAGATAGAGATTCCATGGAGATGTCATCTTATCACCACACTCTTTTGGAGAGATTGGAAACCCAAATTGGTCTACACGGACAAATTCTGGCCCGGTTTAGATCTTATCTGTCAGAAAGATATCAGTTTGTCTCTAGGGATGGTTTGTCCTCAAATCAACTGTAAATGTCGGTGTTCCTCAAGGCTCTGTTTTAGGACCACTATTGTTTTCACTATATATTTTACGTCTTGGTGATGTCATTCGGAAACATAATGTTAACCTGGAAGCCTGTGTTTCAGACATAAGGAAGTGGATGGCGGCGAATGTTCTACTTTTAAACTCGGACAAAACAGAAATGAAATGAAATGCTTGTTCTAGGTCCCAAGAAACAAAGAGGGCCAAAAAAGCGAATTGATGCCGATATCACGGACTGTGGATATGCAATTTCTGCAATCTACCCCATTTAGAACAGTGATGGACAAGTTCACAAGCCTTGGCATTGTAATGACAAGAGAACTTGATCAGCTATTGAAAGCGAATTGGGACATGCAAATTTATCAGCTTAAATAAAATATAGATTTTTGGAAAACTCTGCCCATCTCCTTGGTTGGTCGTATAAACGTTATTAAAAGGGTTGTCCTACCCAGGTTTCTTTACCTCTTCCAATGTCTACCCAATTTCATACCACAAAGCTATTTTAAGAAACTGGATTCAATAGTAATTCCATTTTTATGGGATAACAAGGCAGCCAGAATTTCAAGGAAGCATTTATGCAAGTACAAGATAGAGGGGGGGCTATGGCCTTCCTCACTTTAAACTGTATTATTGGGCTGTTAATCTGAACATTGTGTCTTTCTGTTGCAAAAGTTTACCTGGGATGCGACACAATGATGGCTTTTGATTGAGCAGGCCTCCTGTCAACGTTCCTCACTCCCTGCACTTGTTAATAGTCCAGTATATGTGAAAAAAGCCACCTATGACTCTAAACCAGTCATTTGTCATACTCTTAGGATCTAGAAACATATCTAGAAGCAATTGTTGTTGTCGTAAGAGCTGCAGTTGTAGTTGTCATAGTAGATGCTGCATTTGTAGCAGTATTAGGACCTACAGTTGTTGTAGTAAGAGATTCATTGATTGTCGTATCAGCTGTTGTTGTGCTGGTTGTAGGAGCTACAGTTATTGTAGTAAGAGCTGTAGTTGTTGTTGTAGGTACGGTAGATGTAGTGGTCGTAGGCACAACAGTTGACGTAGGAGCTACAGTTGCGGTTGTCATAGGAGCTGCAGTTGTAGTTGTCGTAGTACCTACAGTTGTTATAGTAAGAGCTGTAGTGGTTAATGTAGGTGCTGCTGTTGTGGTTGTAGTAGGAGCTATAGTTGTGGTTGTAGCTTTAGCCAAAATTGCGGTTATCGTAGGAGCTACATTTGTAGTTGTCGTAGTAGGTGCTACAGTCATGGTTGTTGTAGTAGTAGCTATATTTGTTGTCGTATGAGCTACAGTTACAGGTTTAGGATCTAAAGTTGTTGTAGGAGGAACTGCAGTTGGGATTGTCATAGAAGCTGAAATTGTTGTCAAAGGAGTTACAGTTGTAGGTGCTGCAGTTGTCATTGTAGTAGTAGGTGCTGCGGTGGTTGTTGAAGTAGGTGCTGCAGTTGTAGTTGTCGTAGTATCTACAGTTGTTGTCATAGGAGCTACAGTTGTTGTCGTAGGTGCTACAGTTGTAGTTGTTGTAGAGGCTTCAGTTGTAGTTTTCGTAGCAGGTGTGGCAGTTGTGGTTGTCGTGGGATTTTCACTTGTAGATGTCGTTGTAGTGGTCGTAGGAGCTGCAGTGGTTGAAGTAGGTGCTGCAGTTGTAGTGGTCGTAGGAGCTACAGTTGTTGTCGTAGGTGCTTCTGTTTTCGTGGTCGTAGGATTTAAAGTTGTTGTAAAAGGAGCTGCAGTTGTGGTTGCCTTGGAAGCTGAAGATGCAGTTGTTGTAGCAGGTGATTCAGTTGAAGAAGTTGTAGGAGCTACAGTTGTCATTGTAGCAGTAAGAGCTACAGTTGTTGTTGTAGGTGCTACAGTTGTCATTGTAGTAGTAGGTGTTGTGGTTGTCATAGGAGCTTCAATTGTAGTTGTCGTAGTAGCTGTTGTTGTAGTGGACTTTGTAGCTTCAGTTGTTATTGTAGTAGTAGGTGCTGCAGGTGTGGTTGGCGTTGGAGTTTCAATTGTAGTTGTCTTAGTAGGTGCTTCTGTTTTAGTGGTCGTAGGTTCTTCAGTTGTTGTTCTCGTAGCAGGTGCTGCAGGTGTGGTTGTCATTGGAGTTTCAATTGTAGTTTCGTGAGCAACAGTTGTTAAAAGAGCTGCAGTTGTCGTAGGACCTGTAGTTATCGTTGTCGGTCCTGAAGATGTGCAGTTGTACTGGTCTTAGTTAGTGCTGCAGTTGTAGTTGTTTTAAGAGCTACAGTTGTCATTGTACCTGTAGGTTATTCTGCTGTAGTGGTCTTAGAAGCTTCAGTTATAGTTGTCGTAGCAGATGCTGCAGTTGTGGTTGTCATAGGAGTTTCACTTGCAGTTTTGGTAGTAGGCGCTTCAGTCGTAATGGTCGAAGGAGATACAGTTGTTGTAGGACCTGCAGTTGTCATTGTAGGATCTGCAGTTGTCATTGTAGGTCCTGCAGTTGTAGTTTTCGTAGTAGGTACTACATTCATAGTGGTCATTGGAGCTACCGTTGTTGTAGTAGGATCTGCAGTAGAAGGTGCTGTTGTAGTTGTCATAAGACCTATAGTTGTTGTAGTTGTAGCTACAGTTGTCGTAGGAGCTTCAGTTGTGGTCGATGTAGTAGGAGCTGCAGATGTGTCAACTGCAGTTGTGGTCAGAACTCCAAGGATAATCCACCATAAAAACACTGGTTTATTAGATGAATGGTTCATTTGTTTATTGTGCACAATAACATTATTTCCAAGATTACCCTTCATCAACATGGTGCAGTTTTTTTACATCTTGATTATATACAATAAACAATTATAATTTATAGCTACAGAAATTAAATACTGAAATGATTCCCTTGATTGATAATAATATTACCTATAATACCTTATTGAGATTACCACACCTGAGTTGCATTTTTTATTTACAGTAGTGTGGTAATATAATTAAACTAATAGATGTTACAGCAGTGTGATAATGAAATTTTTTTCAATGGTTCATTAGAGATAGCGCATCATTGAAAGTGAAAAAAGGCTATTGCAAAGCTCTTATTATTATTAAATATGTAATTTAAGTATAACTCTGACTGGTGTGTAGTTTGTAACTCTCCTCATTTGGTAAAGTAGAAAAATGCCACGACACTTGTTAAGCAAATGTATGCACTTGAACTCATTTTGTTGTGCCAGAGGTGTGAATAACTATGCATGCAAGACATCTCATTGAATAAAGGTTTTCATGGGTGTGAATAATTTCACAATAGCCACTATAACTGCTGTGAACATGGATTTATTCACCGTAGTGAAATTACAGAGTAAAATCCAGTTGTATTGCATTTTTTGCATGAGAAATCAGCCTATTACTGCATCACGTCAATCATGTTACTTCATAAAAGAGGAAAAGTCATTTCAAATTTTCAAATGGTCTGCCAGCTCCCAGCAATTAATTCTGAATTCTATACATATTCTGTGAAAGTAATTGGTGTAGTTCATCAAAGTGGATGTTTCAAATATAAAATATAATACATAAAATAATATATTAGAGTTGCAATTTTGCAAGAGAAATCAGCATTTTACTGATTTCTCTTGAAAGTAATATTGGCTATCAAAAGTTTACCAATCCAATTTCTATATTCCTCAAAAGATATGAATAAATAAGAAACCCGCACACTGCTCTTGCTAATATCACTGCTCTGTATTAAGCTTTACATATCGGCCTCAAGGCCTTGATCAGAGCTTTTTAATTTACACCCTTATGTAGACATTGCTCCACCCACATCCGTTCAATGCATTGAATGGGATTGGAGTTTAAGGAAAACAAGCATGTTAGCATAAAACAGGCATTTCATAAGTATTCTTATAATTCTCATAAAGTGTGTACATAAAATGTATTAAACAAGACTGTGAAATCACAATGAGGACATCGACCTATCAAGGACGTTTTCATAAATCTTTGGGTACTGAACAACAAAAACCGTCAGAGTGATCTGAAGTGGCGGCATTAACTCATGTTCACATTTACATAACATGCATGGGCATTTCATATCTGGAGGGTGAAAATCCCAAAACATTCTCTTTTGCTCAGAGTATTATTTATATCAACTCCCTGGTCTGATATCTTGACTTTCTCTATGCCTCAAAATTTCAAGGTAGAAATGTCATGTTTTTGATCATTAAAATGTATAATTACTGTTGTTTCTCCTGATTGAACTTTTATGTTCACGAATTCTCTGTTTGAGAATGTTGTAAAATCTCTATTCAATCAATGTTGAATTCAGGCTGTAACACAACAAAATGTGAAATAAGTCAAGAGGTATGAATGAATACCTTCTGAAGGCCCTGTAAATCATGTAACTGTTACTTAAAAAAAGAGGAAGTAATTTAAAGTTTTCAAATGGTCTGCCAGCAACTCACTCTGAATCCTATCCATATTCTGTGACAGAATAGTAGGTGTAGTTCATCAAAAGTGTAATGGTGTTCACATATAACACATACATATTAACCATAATCTTCAAAGTTTCAATGTTTTTGCTTTACATTATCAATTTGGGATTTTTATCCTTTCTTATAAGACCATTTTACCTTGATATATTTGTATGTATTTCTATGTTTTGTACTGTGTGCAATTAATTTTTTTAAATGTTATCAAACCTTTCCATGATTATATTCCATTATACAGTAAAGGTTATTACTTACGTACAGCAAACACTTCTATTTCTGTAATTTCTCCAAATATTAATTGAGGAAGGTCTTTTGTCTTTAACCAATCACAATATCTAGCTTATATCTCCTCTAAAATCTCATTATCTTTCTATTTCTGTTAACCATTTCAAGCTTTTTTTAAATGTATTTTTAATTTCACCTTTATTTAACCAAGTAGGCCGATTAAGAACAAGTTCTCATTTACAACTGCGACCTGGTCAAGATAAAGCAAAGCAGTGCGACAAAAACAACAGAGTTACACACGGGACAAACAAACTTACAATCAATAACACAACACAAACAACACAATCAATAACACAACACAAACTTACAATCAGTAATAGAAAAATCTATGTACAGTGTGTGCAAATGTAGTAAGATTAGGTAGGTAAGGCAATAAATGGGCCATAGAGGCGAAATAACTACAATGTAGCATTAACACTGGAGTGATAGAGGTGCAGATGATGATGTGCAAGTAGAGATAATGGGTGCAAAATAGCAACAAAAAAATCAACAACAAAATATATATATATATAAATAACAATATGGGGTTGAGGTAGCTTACAATTGTTGATACAGTAGGCATACTGTCATGAAAATGCATTTCTAGTTTCTATTACTATAGGGCTGGTTTGATGCCACAAATTGTCTGTCTTTCAGGTGACGTAATATTTTGGGAGGCACCAAAGATAATAAGATAAAGGTGACGACAGAGGAATGCATGTCAGAGTTACTTAGCTTAAAAAATATATATCCTCAGGTACTGACGTGGTATGGAAAACTGGTTAGGTGTTCTGACAAAAAATGTGGGATGGACAAAAAATAATTGAATGAAAAGGAGGGGTAACGAATCTGTTTGAGAGTATAATAACAGTTATGTACTGACCTTGTTTTATTGTAAACTGTTTTAGTTGACAAATACAATTAGCCAGAAATGTGCTTCATTGTACTTAATTGACTTAACTTTGGAGCCATTCATTTATTTTAGTCAATGGCCTAATGTAAGCAGTCATCCTTTTTCTATTTAACAGTCCTACACACACACACGTGCTACTTCCCATATCTTTTTACACAACATTTATTTCAAAGGTAGATTCGGTTTATAAATCTCTAACAAAAGTGATTGTTGTAATCAACTGGTAACTATGATTGAGGGTCACAATGACCCTCCTACATGGTGAGCCCAACAATGGAGGAAATTATCTTGGATTTCTGATTTCTAGTTTTATGTGGAGTTGGACTTCATTAATTGTATTAATAAAAATAATTTTTTGAATGGCACTTTTTCCAGATGTTCAACGAGCGGCAAGGCAGTCTAAGGCACTAGGTCTCAGTGCTAGAGATGTCACTACAGACACCCTGGCTCGAATCCAGGCTGTATCACAACCGGACGTATTTGGGAGTTCCATGGGAAGGCGTACAATTGTCCCAGCGTCGTCCGGGTTTGGCCGGTGTAGGCCGACGTTGTAAAGAAGAATTTGTTCTTAACTGACATGCCTAGTTAAATAAAGGTACAAAAATATATATATATACATTCATAACTATTATAACACATTTCGTCAGCATCATTTATGAGTTATTTGTTAAATAAGTCCCCTCGAAAAGCTCTTTATATATCAGTACAAATAACATTTGTATTTCTTCTGTCACAGTACCCAACCCTCTGACATACGATTCACACAACAGTCTGGGAGCACCAGCTAAGTCTCAGAGCAGTACCCAGGTAGCATGTGACTTGCTCAAGACCACAAGGGCAGAAGGGTTGGAACCAGACCTGGCTGTAAATAATATATTTCAAATACTCTAACGCACTGTGGTCGGTGATTGAGCTTGACCGGCACAATGGAACCATTGTAGTAGTCCCAAAAGAGAAAACCCCATCTTTCTGGCACTCACTCCAGACAGGCTCAATACTATTTGAACCCAGGTCAGAGCAACTGATGGCATTGTAACATGTTGAGTAACTTTGCCTGATACCTGAAGACATGTATTAGATCAAATCAATCACATTTCATTTATAAAACCCTTTTCACATCAGTGATGGTCAGGAATAGCTTTACTAAACCCCATCGAGCCAGAAGATTATGCCTTGGCTTTAGCTCAGCAAAGACTAATACAGCCTTGTGGTGCACAGGACTAACCCAGTCAGTGACACCAGCAACAATACTGTTCACAATACTGATTTAAAATAATTTAACTTAATAATTACTTACTGGAATTAAAAAATAACTAATGAAGGTTCCTTGTGAATGATGTTAAAATATGAAGGTTGTTATGCATGATAGTTTAAACATTCACAAAGTGTTACACAAACTATTTATTTACGCAATTTGGGCGAGGAGCTTCATTCTAACCAGCAGCATGTGGGTATCACTTGTGAACATGTACATTCCTGGGTGTGATGCCTGACTCAACATGTCTAATTGTTACTGTCTCAAGCCTTCTTGAATAATAAGGACTGACTGCCACGAATGTATGCATGTGTTTTTCAGTTATACCTGCTAGGTGTAAACACATCACAGGTTTTAGAGAGTATGTTTATCGTCAAAGGTGTGATTTTCTTTTTTAGGGTGTGACTAGCTTTAAGACTCATTTTCCACCAGCCTATTCACGGAGACAGTGCTGTGAGTGCAGCTCAGCAATGTGAAAAGCCCTTTATCGGTTTTACAACTTTTGCCCATCCAGATTTGGAGTCAGAATCATATACAAATATATGATATATACAGGATATACAAGATGTTTCCTTAAACTTAACCAGTCAGGTGCATATATAACCTTTATTTATACTATTCAACTAACAAAATTGGCCTGATGCATTCCTTTACACCTCTGTGAAGTGGATTATTTTCATATAACTCCAAACTGTTAATACAATGGCTACTTGCTATAGTAAACTAAACTAACACATGAACTGGTATAAATGTATTCAGTTTAGAGAAAACGTATTGTCATCTTGCAGAGGGCAAAATCCCCAGTCAGAGCGTGTTGGCAAGTTGCTTCGTGGTTCAGTCTTTAGATCAGTGATTTACATTGACCCAATCGTAACAACTTATATTTATCAGCTGTGAATTGTACAACTTACTCTTACACTTAACCCTATTTGGATGTTTGAACTGTGATTCTGATGATTTATTGTTGTCTTAGGTGTTGCTGCCCACCAATAACTACACTGTTCTGTGACTAGCTACACCCTAAGAAATCATGGTTGATTAAACACTGGTCTGGTTTGTCATTAGATGACATATCATAAGATGGCATGTTTTTTAGGAGTTGTATCACTCTCTGACGTCTCCCTGACGTCTCGTATGACGTTTAAGGTGTTTGAGTTTCTTAAATTCTCTAGCGGACATTCTAGGCAGTCAGCATGCCAATTGCAAGCTTCCTCAAAACTTGAGACATCTGTGTCATTGTGTTGTGTGACAGAACTGCACATTTTGGAGTGGCTTTTTACTGTCCACAGCACAAGGTGAAACTGTTTAATGATTATGCTGTTTAATCAGCTTCTTGATATGCCACACCTGTTAGGTGGATGGATTATTTTGGCAAAGGAGAAATGCTCAATAACAGGGATGTAAACAAATCTGTGCACAAAATTTGAGAGAAATAAGCTTTTTGTGCTTGTGGAACATTTCTGTGATCTTTTATTTTAACTCATGAAACCTGGGACCAACACTTTACATGTTGTATTTATATTTTTGTTCACTGTTAGGTCTATCAACTAGGCTAGATAACTAACAAAAACACCGGCTAACGTTTTCTACTTAGCTAGCTAACACTTGGATAGGTGGCTGGAAAATGCCAGCTAGATGGGTAACTTCCTATGCTAAATTGTCCAGCAGAATTAATGTATCGCCCAAAAAACTCAACAACAAAAAATTGCATGGAAAGGGTACTCATGGCTTGATGTTTTTGTCTCGTCTACAACACTTCTTTTTATTTTGCGGAAATCTGTCATGTCTAGATTTTTCAAATTGACCTTGTGGACCCTGTTATTTTACAAACATTCGAGGTCATTGTTATTTTAAAAGTGTGACACAGATTGGGAGACATTAAACGTTTATTACTTGACATGCCTGGAATAAATAAATAATTGCACTAATGCATCACATCCAAAAGTGAGAATGCTATTCAACATTGCAAGGTTACATGATGGAATAAGATTTTGTCTTATGACCATTTTAAAGTGCATTTTTAAACCATTATTCAACCAAGCTTGTGTAACGACGTTCGTCTGTAGAAGGAGAAGCGGACCAAAAAGCAGCGTGGTGGTTACTCATGTTTCTTTAATGGAAAATGAACGATACATGAAATAACTTAACTCTACAAAACAACAAACGGACCGTGAAAAACCTATACAGCCTATCCCGTGACAACAAACACAGGGACAGGAACAATCACCCACAAACACACAGTGAAACCCAGGCTACCTAAGTATGATTCTCAATCAGAGACAACTAATGACACCTGCCTCTGATTGAGAACCATACTAGGCCGAAAACATAGAAATGCCCCAAAACATAGAAAAACAAACATAGACTGCCCACCCAACTCACGCCCTGACCATACTACATAAATACAAAACAACGGAAATAGAGGTCAGAACGTGACAGCTTGCAATTTGGCAAGCACATGTGTCACTTTTTTATTGATGATTAAAGCAATTGACCCATTGTCAAATCCCCCATTAAATTATTTAACAATTGAAACTTTTTTGATATGAGCCGTTTGTGAACCCATTTTTTCCATTGAACTCATAACCTTCCCTTTATAGGCTCTTTGCAGAACATTACTTCCGTATTTAGTAAACAGTACCCACTATACCCGTCGTTCAGTGCGTGAAAATGGCTGAGATTTTCTCTCTTACATTTTGGATGCTTAGCAGGACAGGAAAATATTCAATTCAATATTCAATATTCAATATCCAATTCACACACTTATCAAGAGAACATCCCTGGTCATCCCTACTGCCTTCGACCTGGCGGACTAACTAAACACAAATGTTTTGCTTGTAAATTATGTCTGAGTGTTGGAGTATACCATTGGCTATTCAAAATATTTTATATTTGTTATTTTTACTGTCTGGTTTTCTTAATATAAGGAATTTGAAATTATTAATACGTTTACTTTTGATACTTAAGTATATTTAAAACCAAATACTTTCAGACTTTTACTCAAGTATTTTACTGGGTGACTTGACCCTTTTACTTTACCCTTTTACAGTAATTTTCTATTAAGGTATCTTTACGTTTACTCAAGTATGACAATTGGCAACTTTTTCCACCAATGACTATTGGGACACTATAATTACAAGTAAGTACCCCTCAAGATAAACTTCATTATAACTAGCTACATCCTGTGTAACGACTAGTAATCACGTTATACTTATGTGAATGTGTTTATTCTCCCACCTGGATCACACTTCCAGAAGCTTCAAAATTAGGGACAGCTTGCCAGGATAGGTAATGTACTAGAATTCTTACTAGCTAAATCCTGTGTAGTGCATTCTACTTAGACAAACATTACATGTGCTTTAAAATAGTGTCTTATTCCTCATCTGGGATGACACTCATATACATTTTTTTCCCATAAACTCAACCAAGTTAACCCAGATGGTACGCTTTATTTTGGAGGAAAGTGCTAGCAACAACGTTGACTGGAGATAGATTTTGAACAGTTCATGGTTAAGTAATCAGAGCCTACTCTGCATAGGCTATAATCTCTCAGACAACCAATGAATCCACAAGATATCCAAACCTTTGTCACAGTTGTTAATGAATCGAATGCAGCTGGGAAAAAGCAAAACACTAAGTTGGTGAATTTAGTGGAACACTGCCCATTTGTAATAAGCATGGTAACAAGCATTCGTTGTTACACTTCTGTAATTACAGACCGCAATTACTACCAGGTACACGCTGTTATTACATTGTAACAATGAGTCGCTACAACGCTTGTTAGTGTAATTACACATGTAGATACACTGTAATAAGGACCCCTTAAAAGGAAGTGTTACTGTGAATTTGCCTCAATACTTTTGGTCCCTTAAAATGGGGGACTATGTACAAAAAGGTCTGTAATTTTGTAAAAGGTTCACCCGAAATGGATGAAAATACCCTCAAATTCTAGCTGACACTTTAACCTCAGTCATTCTATCATTTCAAATCCAAGGTGCTGGAGTAGAGAGATAAAACAACAAGACATTTGTCACTGTCCCAATACTTTTCAAACTCACCAGATCCTGATTAGTTGGCGCCCTCTTGCTGTAGAGACAAAATATGGCTACAATGATGAAATATTCTGTTTTGTCAGACTGATGGAGGCAGTCTTTGTACATTCACCATTTCTTCACATAAACCTTTCAGGAGACTGAGTTAAAGTGGCACTTGTTCAGTCTTAAATGTACAACTCGTGTTAAATTAAGATATTATACTGAATTAAATCAACCAGACTCAGAGGTAAACTTCAACATGTCTTTACTCCATCACTGTCTGTAATCCCTTCACATTCATTTACTGACGTGGTGACGTCCTATCTCAGTACGTCACATCAATACACGACATCCCCCCCTTTACTTGGATATGAACTTCAATGTCAACCTGACATACACAACAGCACTTATTCTTTATCTGTATAGCAATCTTTATGTTTCCAATAAACAACTGAAATCTGTTCAATGTCTTATTATTCTGTTCTCATAATGGACTTTCCTTTTTTTTCCACAAAACATTCTGCACCTTTTTTTCCACAACATAACTCACATTCAGTCTTCCCATTTGTCCTTTTCTATTTTTCAGTTTATACTGGTTTTCTTTACCCCTTTCCCTACAGGATAATGATTTAATGACAAAGTCTGTTAACTTCTGTGGCAGTTTAATTTGTGGTCTTTTTGGTGATCCTCACAGATGGTCTCTTGTTTGGATTCTATGTACTGTCTCAGATTAGGACTCTGTTGCACAATCTCTTTCAGCCATGTGTTGTCCTTTCATTGTGGATCCGGCTCCTCAATTATATACCGCTTCACAATTGTTGTATTCCTTGAATACCTGGCTCCAGTTGGTGATTAAACAACCACATTGTTTCCCTCTTTATTGATCACAGTGTGTGGTATCTTGTTGAAAATGTTTGTGAACATGATCTCCGATAATTCATTCCTCTACTGTGGGGATTGGTTACCTGCCAAGTATGACTGCTGTGTTCGCTTGTCTCATGTCTCAACGGCTTTGGAACTACCACTACTAGATTCACCCATGGTGTAGCGCCCATCACTCTCTCTATTAAGTCCATGTTTTGTAGTTCCTCTATCTATTTCTCCACAGCTTCTCTCAGGTGGAATGGTACACGTCTAAGGGCCTGTGCTACTGGTGTCACGTTTTTATCAACATGTAGGTTGATCTGTTTTGTGTTTAGCTTACCCACCCCTTAAAATAGAAATACCTCAGGTTGTTTGATCTGAGTTTTTACATCTGTCACTGCTGTCATGTCAACACCAACTTTTAGCACACCCAATTTAATGGCATTCTCTTTACCTAGGTACGGTACTCTGCATTCACATATCACAGTGAACTCAGCCTGTGTGCTGCACTTGCCTATCTTTTTTTGGCATGTGAAAACCCCTTTTACTGGTAATGGCTCGCTTGATGAGTATGCATGTAGCTTTTTATAAGTCAGTGATGAACGGAACCTTATTTTCTTGGCTTTCAGCATTTCCCATGTGATCTCATCTACCATATTACTCATCGCCCCAGAGTCAATTAACATGAATAAACTGACCCCTCCCACTGAGAACGTGGTCCTGTCTGAGTTCCAGTTTTTATTTACCACAAATGCATAGTCTCTGTTTTGTTCCTCTGAATTAACATAAATGATCCTTTCCATTACACTTCTTGCAGGTCTGCCAATGTGCTGGACAAGCAGGATCCTTTGCAAGATGATCTACATGTCCACAACGATATCACACCTTCTGTCACGCCCTGACCTTAGTTCCTTTTTTATGTCTCTATTTTTGTTTGGTAGGGGCGTGAGTTGGGGTGGGCATTCTGTTGATTTTCTATCTTTTCTGTTCTATGTGTTTGGTTTGGTATGGTTCCCAATCAGAGGCAGGTGTCTATCGTTGTCTCTGATTGAGAACCTTACTTAGGTAGCCTTTTCCCACCTGGTGTTTGTGGGTAGTTGTTTCCTGTTTTCACCTTTCATTCAGGACTGTTTCGATTTTCATTTCTTACATTCACTTTGTTATTTTCGTGTTCTGTTATAATAAATAATCATGGACACTTACCATGCTGCGTTTTGGTCCAATCCTTCCTCATCCGATGAAGACTGAGATCGTTACACCTTCTCTGATAAGTATTTTCCTTCTGCATTCTGTCTCAGCCCGTTTTTGTGATATTTCCTATCCTTTTTGAAAACATGATGCATGGTCTCGTTATCTTTAGCATCTGTACTCACATTCATGGTGTCCATTTGCACTTCAATTCTATCACATTGTGAGGCTAGCTCGAGTGACCATGCTAATGTTAGCCTTGGGACCTCTTCCAATAGTTTTTTGGCGCACATATTCAGTAGTACGCTAAGGCATCTCTAATCTGATTGTGCTTATCTCCAGCAAAGTCAGTCTTTAGCTGCTTGTCTAAGACGAGAAACAAATTGCTGAACTGTGTCAGTTGATAAACTGTCTCGCGAACGCTGTGTTCACCTGTGGCACGAAGCACGCGTTTAACGCAGCCACAGTCCTGACGTAGTCCGTTGGTCTCCGGCGTCTGCGAGTGTGCAGAAAATGTCCTGTCCCAGCATGATGTAGAAGTAAAGCTCTCCTCCGTTGTTTTTTGATCGCATCAACTTCATCGGACAGTATTAATTCTTTACCATCCGCGAACAGCTCAAACGCCATCAAACACCTGGTTCAGCGTGGACCCAGTATAGAAGGCTCACTGTAGCAGTCAAACTTTGGCACAGTGTTTTCCATCTCGATGACACTAACTGAATTTTCAAACATTATCCTGGTCGCTATTGTTCACTCTTATACTTACAACTCATGCTAAGTTAAGATATTATACTGAATTAAATCAACCAGACTCGGAGGTAAACTTCAGCATGTCTTTACTCCATCAATGTTTGTGTAATCCACTCACATTCCTTTACTGATGTGTTGGCATCCTCTCTCAGTACGTCAAATCAATACATGACAGCACTCCAGTCTCCTTTTCACTTCATGTAACACCTGATTTACTTAACAAAAGGCACATCTGAATTGAGTACCACAGTATGCATAATAATACCCATTCAACCTGGCGGGAAAGCCTGAAAATGATTCCAATCGTTTTTCCATAAGGGATTTTTAGAACTACTTCATATAAGTTTCTTAGTGTTGGGAGTGACATGTTCCAAAGTAACTTAACACTTTGGTTTTCAATTTAACTTCATATGGCTGGTGGCAGTATTGAGTAGCTTGGATGAATAAGGTGCCCAGAGTAAACTGCCTGCTACTCAGGCCCAGTTGCTAATATATGCATATTATTAGTATATTTGGATAGAAAACACTGAAGTTTCTAAAACTGTTTGAATGATGTCTGTGAGTATAACAGAACTCATATGGCAGACAAAACCTGAGAAAAAAATCCAACCAGGAAGTGGGAAATCTGAGGTTTGTAGTTTTTCAACTCATTGCCTATCAAATAGTGTCTATGGGGTCATATTGTACTTCCTAAGGCTTCCACTAGATGTCAACAGTCTTTTGAACCTTGTTTGATGCTTCTACTGTGAAGTGGGGGCGAATGAGGGGATTGAGTCAGAGGTCTGCCAGAGAGGCATGAGCTGACCACTCGCGTTCACGTGAGAGGCAGCTTGCTTTCCATTGCAATTCTACAGACAAAGGAATTCTCCGGTTGGAACATTATTGAAGATTTAGGTTAAATATTGATTCTATACATCGTTTGACATGTTTCTACGGACTCTAACGGAACGTTTTTACTTTCCGTCAGGCCTGCGCGTCATGAATTTGGATCACTGGGCTAAATGCCCGAACAAAATGAGGTATTTATGAATGATGGACTTTATCGAACAAATCAAACATTTATTGTGGAACTGGGATTCCTGGGAGTGCATTCTGATGAAGATCATCAAAGGTAAGTGAATATTTATAATGCTATTTCTGACTAGTTACGTTTAACATGTTTAACATGTTTCTAAAGGACTGTAACGGAACTTTCCGAGTTTCTGTCTGGACGAAGTGCCTGCGCCTCATGATGATGGAATACTGGGCTGAACACGCTAACAACAAGTGGCTATTTGGACATAAATGATGGACTTTATGGAACAAATCAGTCATTTATTGTTAAACTGGGATTCCTGGGAGTGCCTTCTGATGAAGATCATCAAAGGTAAGTGAATATTTATAATGCTATTTCTGACTAGTTACGTTTAACATGTTTAACATGTTTCTAAAGGACTGTAACGGAACTTTCCGAGTTTCTGTCTGGACGAAGTGCCTGCGCCTCATGATGATGGAATACTGGGCTGAACACGCTAACAACAAGTGGCTATTTGGACATAAATGATGGACTTTATGGAACAAATCAGTCATTTATTGTTAAACTGGGATTCCTGGGAGTGCCTTCTGATGAAGATCATCAAAGGTAAGTGAATATTTATGGTGTAATTTCTAACTTCTGTTGACTCCAAAATGGTGGATATTCCTCTGGGTGTTTTGGGTTCTGAGTGCCGTTCTCAGATTATGCTTTCTCCGTAAAGTTTTTTTGAAATCTGACACAGCGGTTGCATTAAGGAGAAGTCTATCTTTAATTCTGTGAATAACAGTTGTATCTTTTATCAATGTTTATTATTTCTGCAAAATCACCAGATGTTTTGGAATCAAAACATTACTACATGTAACGCGCCAAAGTAAACTGATATTTTTGGATATAAATATGCACATTATTGAATGAAACATACATGTATTGTGTAACATGATGTCCTATGAGTGTCATCTGATGAAGATCATCAAAGGTTAGTGATTAATTTTATCTAATATATATATACATTTTTACTAGGCTATGACCTAACATAATCATGTGCTTTCGCTGTAAAGCATTTTTAAAATCAGACACGATGGGTAGATTAACCTCTCACAGCTACCCCCCTACTTTTTTCCCGCCTGAAGACATACCCAAATCTAACTGCCTGTAGCTCAGGCTCAGAACCAAGGATATGCATATTCTTGATTTCATTTGAAAGAAAACACTCTGAAGTTTGTAAATGTGAATTGAATGTAGGAGAATGTAACACAATAGATCTGGTTTAGATAATATAATGAAAAAAACATGTTTTTTCATTTCTATTGTTGAATAATCTTTAAAATGAGCAAGACAAAACAAACATTCAGATAGGATGATGAGGACAATTTCAGTGAAAAACATAACAGGGCCACAGTGCTTATGCAAAGTTTCAGAATGATAACTTCCAAAATGAGTGTGCTACATGACATTTATCATGAAGTCACCCAGGTGTCCCACACAAGTAGCCCAAATGTACCCAAGTGGCCAAATTGGTGAAGTTATACATTTTGAATGGAATAACTATATACAAAATACCAAAATGGTATTCTAACACCCCCCTCCCCCCAAAAATTGAGAAAAAACATGAAGAGAATATATATACATTTACAAAATAACATTTTCAATATTTGGAAGACCCTCAGTCCTCTACACAATATTGTGCTGCGGATAGCAGGTGCCATAGCAGTCTCTTTCTGCTGTAAAGCAGAGGGTCACCAACCATGTGGTGCAGGTGATGGGGGACTTCATTTAGCAAAGAACACAGCGATGCTGTGCCATTTTGGCCCTGAGGCACATCCATGCCTGCAGAAATACATTTGGGCAGATGAACACCACTTGTGGCACTGGGGGCTCCCATTTGGAGTGGGTGTCACTGTGAAAAATGTTCAGTTAGAATAGTTTCACATATGAGCCCTGTATAAACAGGTATAATAAACAAATATATTTATATAGAGTACAGGGATCATAAGGTTGAATATATTATGACAGACCAGCTAGATCAACTGTCTTTATTATAGTACAACAGACCAGCTTTATCTACTGTCTCCATTTCACTTTGGCCATTGTTGTGGGCCTGCCCTCCCCTCAACAGCCTCATAGGCTATTTCATTTCACAAATAATATTTTATATTCATTTCAAACAACGGCATTAGCATGAGAAGAACTTACCAGTCCAGAACGATGTCCTCTCCGTTCAAAAAATATTCCTCCATTTGGGAATCGCTAAACTAATCGTCCTCCAACAATCTCTGTCTCACTTTACCGATCAATTTCTTCTAAAATGGTGTGTACATCTGTATATTTAGATTTAACTTTCCCTGACTTAGTCGCCATACTGATTGATACAGTGGGGCAAAAGTATTTATTTTCCACCATAATTTGCAAAAAGATTCATTAAAAATCCTACAATGTGATTTTCTGGATTTTTTTCTTATTTTGTCTGTCATAGTTGAAGTGTACCTATGATGAAAATTACAGGCCTCATCTTTTTAAGTGGGAGAACTTGCACAATTGGTGGCTGACTAAATACTTTTTTGCCCCACTGTATATAAACAGCTGAAGATGCGCTTTACCAAAACAACGCTGTGCGTAACATGCGTGCCTCCTTCCGGTATGAATCTTCAATGGCGAATTAACCTCTTTATGCCGGAGTTTACTACATAGGTTGGTCTTCCAACACATAAACATTACATATTGCCGTTTACCTCAGCTCATTGGCTATCTACCCAGCTAGA
Source organism: Oncorhynchus clarkii lewisi (assembly GCF_045791955.1). Lineage (NCBI taxonomy): Eukaryota > Metazoa > Chordata > Actinopteri > Salmoniformes > Salmonidae > Oncorhynchus > Oncorhynchus clarkii. The sequence goes on from NC_092164.1 coordinate 42,509,166, forward strand.
TTTTAAGACAATCAGTGGTTATTGGGTTGAAATACAGTCAATCAACGAAAACAGCGGTCATATCATTGGTGCACAATGATGTCATTACTTGTTGTCTTCCAATTGGTTTCTTTTAGTCCCGCGAAATGACCCATCAGGTTTGGTTGTGTTTCAAAAAATGATTTACTGCCAAAGAGTACGATGCGACTATCTGAGAACAAAGCCCCATGTTACAAACAAACCAGTTGATTGCAATGAAACCAAACATGACTGGAAAAGTCACGTTTAGTGTGTGTATTTACATCGAATATGTCGTCAAATGAAATGAAACGGAATTCACGGCACAAGCGGTTCATAATGTTTCGTGTTAGGCTATAAAAATGTATTTTATCAAACAAAAGATCATTCATTGTGTAACAATGAGCATTGGGATTGCAAACAGAGGAAGGTCGTCAAAGGTAAACAATTTATTTTATTGCAGTTTGATGTTACGCCTGTGCTGGTTGAAATAGTTATTTTTTTATGAGGCTTTGTTCTCAGATAATCACATCGTATTCTATCGCAGTAAATCCTTTTTTAAAATCTGACAACGCAGTTGGGTTAGCAAGATTCTAGGCTTTCGACCCATGTGAGACACTTGTTTTTTCATGAATGTTTAATGACTATTTATGTAGCGATCACCATATGTTGTCAAATTGAATCCCGCTAACGGGTTTGGTGCACAGAGAGGTTAACAAAACGTTTATCTTTAAAATGGTGTACAATACTTCAATGTTTGAGGAATTTTAATTATGAGATGTCTTTTGTTTTGATTTTGGCGCCCTGCACTGTCACTGGCTGTTGTCATATCAATCCCGTTAGCGGGATTCAAGCCATAATTAAGTAATTAGTTACCATTTAAAATAACTAGTTACTTTTAAATCTGATTTCCATTTTTATTATTTTGGCCCCCCCAAAAATGTAAATCCTTTCCCTGAAATTCACGCTCTTCCTGTTTCTTCAAGAACGCTGTGTCGGGAAGCCAGCTAGCAAGATGGCAGAGACAACAGCCTTAACACCGTGGAAGTATTCACATTATTTTTAATTGGTATTAGAAAATGAGAAACAATAATAAAATCAACTTCAAATATCAAGAAGCACCTTCAGGACAAGCACAGCTCAAGACTGGTGGAGAAAGACCCACGCCAGCCGTTTGCGCTGAGTATGACGGGTTTTCTGCTCCAAAACAGCAAAAGTTAGATTTTTGTTCGTCTAAACCTGTCACCCCCTGAACTAAATAAAAATGTATGCGTCTTTGATGATTGTAAGTTATTCCTGATCGCATGCCATTTATTTCAATGCATTATGTTCTGGAGTTATTTGACAGTTTGCATTCATAGTGGGCAGATTCTTTAAATGTTCATGTCATTGCTTCAGGTCGGGTTTGTTGTAACTTAGTAGGCTGTATTTAGTGACTTTCATAAAGCTGCCTAAATGTTCTTCTTGATTCATGGACAATGTTCCTTTGATCCGTTGGATTTTGCTAAATTTATTTCGTTGTGATGCAACACTTTTCTTTGCATTCATCAGACATTTAGATAGTTTAATGTAGAATTTTGTCAGAACACATGGACAAAGGCTATTATTCATACATCTTTCTTTATTATCATAATCTGTATACATTTCTCCTTCATCACACATTTTTTTGTGGAACAGTTACATTTCAATAGGCTGCTGAACTACAAAGGCCAAATAATAATGAGATAAAGAAAACATGACATGTTTCTTGCAAAATACACGTTTCAATTTACTAATAGAACTGAAACTATTGAGAAATCTGACAGATCTCGGTCTTGAGCTCTCCCGTGATATCCGATGACATCAGTGCTGCCTACAGTGTGGCTCATTGACAACCCTTTAGGTGCTGAGCGTAACGTTCCACTTTGAATATCCCGCGAGTACGAAGTAGGCAAGCCATTCTAAGGTAGGGTGGTCTACTGGGCATAACAATGACTAACACCCCCAAGGCATTTTAAGAGGTTTTTCTGTTTTTGGCATTGGTGGAAAAAGTACCCAATTGTCATACGTAAAAGTAAAGATACATTAATAGAAAATAACTCAAGTAAAAGTGAGTCACACAGACAAATCCTACTTGTATTTTGTTTTAAATATACTTAAGTATCAAAAGAGAAATTAAATCCTAAAATATAGTTAAGTATCTAAAGTAAATGTATAAATCATTTAAAGTCCTTACATTAGCAAACCAGACAGCACAATGATTATTCTTTATTTTATTTTACGGATGACCAGGTGCACACTCCAACACAGACATCATTTACAAACAAAGCATTTTGTTTCTAGTGAGTCCACCAGGTCAGATACAGGAGGGATCACCAGGGATTTTCTCTAAGTGCGTGAATTAGACCATTTTCCTGTCCTGCTAAGCATTCAAAATGTAACGAGTACTTTTGGTGTGAGGGAGGAGTAGGAAGTACATTATTTTCTTTAGGAATGTCGGAGTAAAAGTAAAAGTTGTCAAAAATATAAATAGTAAAGTACAGCTACCCCTAAAAATGACTTAAGTAGGACTTTCAAGTGTATTTACTGAAATACTTTACACCGCTGGTTTTTAGTAACGCAAAAGTAATTAACAACTAGCGAGTTACCTTCCACAGTAAGTAACCGTGTAATGTAACAAGTTACTTTTGATGGCAGTAGACTGTTGGAAAAGCATTCCTCCTTAGAGAATGCCAAGAGTGTGAAAGCTGTCAAAGCAAAGGGTGGCTACTTTGAAGAATCTAAAATATATTTTAATTACTACATGATTCCATATGTGTTATTTCATAGGATGTCTTCACTATTATTCTACAATGTAGAAAATAGTTTAAAAAATGAAAAACCCCTTGAATGAGTAGGTGTGTCCAAACTTTTGACTGGTACTATATATTCATTTAATGAAAAAACAAGTACCATTGAAGATTAATTTAACGAAACTGTAATGTCAACTGGTTATATCCTGGAACAAAAAGGTATTAACCTCAGCAGTGTGGAGCTTGCTTGTAGAAGCCTATGGCTGTACAATGTCATAGCCTTGTTTTGTTAATTTAGCAGACAAGACACACTTATTTCTGGAGCCCTTATAACAGACAAGATATTGATTTTATAGTAAAAATATAATGTCATATAAGGGAATAGAACAAAAAAGTGTGAAGTGATTCGCATCTCGCTTCTTGAACAGTTATTCTCAGAGTGATCATATGAAACGGGGCTCAATTTGGCAAGTTGAAAGACACATTTTTCAGGGTTACAAACCAAAATGTGTCGTCTTTTCGATATACAGACGTTCAATTTAGCTTGCCTGTTCCTTGGAATTTTGCAAATGGATTAACAATTATACAGTGAACACGGCATGGGGATGAATTATGGCCACAACATCTGTTTGATTAGTTGGCCTAGGATGAATGATTCTGATAAAAATACGCTCTTTGTCTTTATCAAACTAATGTTTTAGCATATTTTCAGTGTGGATCCTGTCCATGTTTAGGGGGTAATAGCCTAGGCTAACTTTAAACTTCGGCTCCCAAGTGGCGCAGCAGTCTAAGGCACTGCATCTCAGTGCTTGAGGGGTCACTACAGACACCCTGGTTTGATTCCAGGCTGTATGACAACCAGCTGTGATTTGGAGTCCCAAAGGGTGGCGCACAATTGGCCCAGCGTCGTCCGGGTTTGGCCTGTGTAGGCCGTCATTGTAAATAAGTGTTCTCTCATTTGTGTCATGAAGTAGCTTGGTAGCAAGCTAGCCAACTTTAGCCAGTTGAAGGATGAGTAGGCTACAATTCCCATTTGTTTATTAGGGCAATTTTAACAGCCAACTTGCTGAAAAAGTTTAAGAAGGTTTATCTAATGTTCCTGAGTTAGATTTGAGGTAATCTTGCTCTGGCTAGCATTAGTTGTTGATCTTGTTATTGATGTGCATAACTCAGGGGGAGAGAGCCTAGCTTTTCATGTTTGTTTGATCAATAGGATTGTAAATTTCAAATGTAAGAGGACTCCCGTGGTATTGACGTATTTGCAGAAATCCATTCAGGTTTGTTTTATGGCTTTTGGCTTTTGATCCAAAGTCACGCTGTTGCAACAGCCTGTAAACACACAGTCCAGTTCAAAGTGAATGATGGCAGGCCTTTGTGGCAAATGGCTTGTTTGCATAAAGGCTTAGTAGCTCTGATTGGCTATGGCGCACCGGTCTGCATAAATTCTGGTCCTAGAAAATACATATGTTTTTATTAGGTGTTATTTACCGCAGGGTCTATTAATTTTCCAAACGCACGGCCGCTTTCCCACACTATATTGCTATAGAATTTTCACAAATGCCTTAGAATGTTTGGGAATGAAGTATACTAAGAATTTATGAAAATGTGAAAATGACTATATCTAAGTGCTTGCTTGTCAACAAGCACTTAGATTTCCTAAAATGCTGTCATTTCCACTTATACCATAACCTTAACCAGACTGTTAACCTTAAGCCAAATCAAATAAAATTGTATTGGTCACATACACATGGTTAGCAGATGTTAATCCGAGTGTAGCGAAATGCTTGTGCTTCTAGTTCCGACAGTGCAATAATATCTAACAAGTAATCTAACAACTACCTAATACACAAATCTAAACAGGGTGAATGCGAAAATGTACATATAAATATATGGATGAGCGAATGCCGAGCGGCTTAGGCAAGGTGCAATAGATGGTATAGAATACAGTATACAGTATTTCTCACTGGTCATCCCCAAAGCCAACACCTCCTTTGGCCGCCTTTCCCTCCAGTTCTCTGCTGCCAGTGACTGGAACGAATTGCAAAAATCTCTGAAGCTGGAGACTTATTTTTCCCCCACAAACTTTAAACATCAGCTAACCGATCGCTGCAGCTGTACATAGTCCATCTGTAAATAGCCCACCTAATCTACCTACCTCATCCCCATATTGTTTTTATTTACTATTCTGCTCTTTTGCACACCAGCATCGCTACTTGCACATCATCATCTGCTCATTTATCACTCCAGTGTTAATCTAGTAAATTGTAATTACTTCGCTACTATGGCCTATTTATTTGCATCCGCACTCAGCTAAAGGGTAGAACTGCCTCTTTCAAGGAGCGGACTCTAACCCAGAAGCTTATAAGAAATCCCGCTATGCCCTCTGACGAACCATCAAACAGGCAAAGTATCAATACAGGGCTAAGATCGAATCGTACTACACCGACTCTGACGCTCGTCGGAGGTGGCAGGGTTTGCAAACCATTATAGACTACAAAGGGAAGCACAGCCAAGAGCTGCCCAGTGACATGAGCCTACCAGACGAGCTAAACTACTTATATGCTCGCTTCGAGGCAAATAACACTGAAACATGCATGAGAGCACTAGCTGTTCCGGAAGACTGATCTTCTTTACATATTCCTTTTGAAACTGCATTGTTGGTTAGGGGCTTGTAAGTAAGCATTTCACTGTAAGGTCTACAACTGTCCTCTTCGGGCCATGTGACTAATAAAATGTGATTTAATCTTGATTTGATCTTGACTACTGCAATGCACTGCAATCACCCCTGTTTTATTTAACCTCCCATGGCTGCCTGTTCAATATAGGATCAAATTCAGGATTATTCTGCTCACATTTCAGGCCCTCAAGGGTGATGCACCTAAATATATATGCCAACTTCTAGAGAACTATTCACCAGCATTCAACCTAAGATCATCAGGCTCAAACAGCCTGGTCATACCAGCCACAAACCTGCACGGCATAAGTGACAGGAACTCCTCACATCAGCTCTAGAACACTCTAGCTGTACATGTCAATGAGGCAGCTTACATTTCCTCATTTAAAAAACAACGAAAGTCCCACCTATTCAGGCTAGCTTTTAATATTTGATTAAATTCTATGTTTTGCATTAGTAGGTCATGTTTTAATGTCTTGTGATAGTTGTTTCTACTTTCTGATGTACTGATGCTGTTTTTGTTTTATACCTTATGTTCATTGAGCTTGGGAAATATGCTCTACAAATTAAATGTTGTTGTTGTTGTTGTTGTTGTTATTATTATTATTACCCAGATGAAGTAATGGGTTGCAAAAATGGAGCTTGCTTTTGAAGATTGTGCCCTTTAGCTGGGCACTATGCCCAAAAGTGATCAATACAATAGGTGATCTAAAAGCAAATGATTTTGTGCAACTTGTTTCTAACCAGCATCATGTATCGCTTCTGAACTTCTACATGCTCCCTGTGAGGGATGGCTGACTCAACCTGTCAAGTTGTTCAACTCAGAGCCTTCTTGGCTAATAAGGAACGTTGCCGTGGATGTAAAGTGGATGTAAAGTGTGTGCAATTCACGCAGAGAACGTGTTTTTTTTTTTTTTAGGCTGTAGTTTTTTAGGGTGTGACAGCAATAGCGTGTAAGGCTCATATTGCGCAACCTATTCACAGAGACAGTGCAGGGAAAGAATATCATTGTGGTAATATGACATTTCACATTCAACAAAACCTGAGATGACAGTCTCGGATATCCTAGACCTTGTAGCATCGTAAGCTATTGCCTGGTTACCCATCCACATCTTTCCGGCCTACTGACATTTCTTCTCTGAGTCTGAAAGACCATCCAGTCGCTGATGAGTTTGTTTTGTACCATGCCACTGATTTTGACTTCTAGGATAGCAGGTTGAGACTGAATGTAGAATGTATGTAGCAATCGATAGAGCAGTAGAAATTAATTCAGTGTGAGTCGTCAGGCAACGTAAGCTAGGTAACGGCAGAAGGTCTGGAGAGGATGTCGGCTGATCTCTGACAATTCGAAATGGGGGAAAAAATCTGTTAGGGGAGGATCCTCTTCAGACATAACTCTCAACAAATTAAGAGTTTGGGTAGGCAGGGTTCAAAATGCAGGCAGTAATTCTGCTCATGTTTAGCTAGGGCAAGAAGCGGATCCGGCAGCGAGGTTACCGGTGTCATGTTTCCCATTTCCGACTTGTCCTCTTTGTCTCAAATGATGCAGAAACATCTACACACATGTTAAACTGGAGTATTGGTACATTGCCGGAGCAACCAGTCTGTATAGAGCGAGATGGCACAAGCCCGAAGTCGTCCTGTATGTGACAATGGGTTTTGGTGTTGATCAATAAATCATACTGCATTTTCATTATAATTTGTATGCATAATTGTTAATTTCTGAAAGTTGTAGTGGAACCTTCGTAAAGACATGGAGCAACAGATTCTCTTCAAATGCTGTCTACATTTTTTTTTATCTTCAAGTAAAAAATGTTGTCATCAAATTTTATTGGTCACATGCGCCGAATACATGTAGACCTTACAGTGAAATGCTTACTTACGAGCCCCTAAACAACAATGCAGTTTCAAAAAAATATGAATAAGAAATAAAAGTAACAAGTAATGAAGGAGCAGCATGAAATAACAATAGAGAGACTATATACAGGGGGGTACACCGATTAGTTGAGGTAATATGTACAGTACCGTTCAAAGGTTTGGACATTTTTTGTCCATCAAAATAACATCAAATTGATCGTAAATAGAGTGTAGACATTGTTGATTTTGTAAATGACTATTGTAGATGGAAATGGTACATTTTTTAATGGAATAACTACATAGGCGTATGGAGGCCCATTATCAGCAACCATCACTCCTGTGTTCCAATGGCACATTGTGTTCGCCTATTAAAATTAAAAACTTGATTTAGCCAACAGTTAAACTGTTGTGCTATTAAAAAGGCAATTTAACTGACCTTCTTTAGACTAGTTGAGTATCTGGAGCGTCAGCATTTGTAGGTTCGATTACAGGTACAAAATGGCCAGAAACAAAGAACTATATTCTGAAACTCGTCAGTCTATCCTTGTCCTGAGAAATGAAGAGCATTCCATGTGAGAAACTGCCAAGAAACGGAAGATCTCGTATAACGCTGTGTACTAACTACTCCCTTCACAGAACAGCGTAAACTACCTCTGACCAGAATAGAAAGAGGAGTGGAAGGCCCTGGTGCACAACTGAGCAAGAGGACAAGTACATTGGAGTGTCTAGTTTGAGAAACAGACGCCTCACAGGTCCTCTACTGGCAGCTTCGATAAATAGTACCCGCAAAACACCAGTCTCAACGTGAACAGTGAAGAGGCAACTCCGGGATGCTGGCCTTCTAGGCAGAGTTGCAAAGAAAAAGCCATATCTCAAACTGGCCAATAAAAATAAATATTAAGATAGGCAAAAGTACACAGATACTGGATAGAAGAACTCTGCCTAGGTCAGCATCAAGGAGTTGTCTCTTCACTGTTGACGTTGAGACTATATATACACTGCTCAAAAAAATAAAGGGAACACTTAAACAACACAATGTAACTCCAAGTCAATCACACTTCTATGAAATCCAACTGTCCACTTAGGAAGCAACACTGATTGACAATAAATTTCACATGCTGTTGTGCAAATGGAATAGACAACAGGTGGACATTATAGGCAATTAGCAAGACACCCCTAATAAAGGAGTGGTTCTGCAGGTGGTGACCACAGACCACTTCTCAGTTCCTATGCTTCCTGGCTGATGTTTTGGTCACTTTTGAATGCTGGCGGTGCTTTCACTCTAGTGGTAGCATGAGACGGAGTCTACAACCCACACAAGTGGCTCAGGTAGTGCAGCTCATCCAGGATGGCACATCAATGCGAGCTGTGGCAAGAAGGTTTGCTGGATCTGTCAGCGTAGTGTCCAGAGCATGGAGGCGCTACCAGGAGACAAGCCAGTACATCAGGAGACGTGGAGGAGGCCGTAGGAGGGCAACAACCCAGCAGCAGGACCGCTACCTCCGCCTTTGTGCAAGGAGGAGCACTGCCAGAGCCCTGCAAAATGACCTCCCAGCAGGCCACAAATGTCCATGTGTCTGCTCAAACAGTCAGAAACAGACTCCATATGAGGGTGGTATGAGGGCCCGACGTCCACAGGTGGGGGTTGTGCTTACAGCCCAACACTGTGCAGGACGTTTGGCATTTGCCAGAGAACACCAAGATTGGCAAATTCACCACTGGCGCCCTGTGCTCTTCACAGATGAAAGCAGGTTCACACTGAGCACATGTGACAGACGTGACAGCCTGGAGACGCTGTGGAGAACGTTCTGCTGCCTGCAACATCCTCCAGCATGACCGGTTTGGCGGTGGGTCAGTCATGGTGTGGGGTGGCATTTCTTTGGGGGGCCGCACAGCCCTCCATGTGCTCGCTAGAGGTAGCCTGACTGCCATTAGGTACCGAGATGAGATCCCCAGACTCCTTGTGAGACCATATGCTGGTGCGGTTGGCCCTGGGTTCCTCCTAATGCAAGACAATGCTAGACCTCATGTGACTGGAGTGTGTCAGCTGTTCCTGCAAGAGGAAGGCATTGATGCTATGGACTGGCCCTCCCGTTCCCCAGACCTGAATCCAATTGAGCACATCTGGGCCACCAACGCCACGTTGCACCACAGACTGTCCAGGAGTTGGCGGATGCTTTAGTCCAGGTCTGGGAGGAGATCCCTCAGGAGACCTCATCAGGAGCATGCCCAGGCGTTGTAGGGAGGTCATACAGGCACGTGGAGACCACACACACTACTGAGCCTCATTTTGATTTGTTTTAAGGACATTACATCAGTTGGATCAGCCTGTAGTGTGGTTTTTGTTGTCAGCACATTCAACTATGTAAAGAAAAAAGTATTCAATAAGAATATTTCATTCATTCAGATCTAGGATGTGTTATTTTAGTGTTCCCTTTATTTTTTTGAGCAGTGTATATACAAAAACGCAGCAAATAAAGAAATGTCCTCTCACTGTCAACTGTTTATTTTCAGCAAACTTAACATGTGCAAATATTTGTATGAACATAAGATTCAACAACTGAGACATAAACTGAACAAGTTCCACAGACATGTGACTAACAGAAATTGAATAATATGTCCTTGAACAAAGGGGGGATCAAAATCAAAAGTAACAGTCAGTATCTGGTGTGGCCAACAGCTGCATTAAGTACTGCAGTGCATCTCCTCTTCATGGACTGCACTAGATTTGCCAGTTCTTGCTGTGAGATGTTACTCCAGTCTTCCACCAAGGCACCTGCAAGTTCATGGACATTTCTGGATGGAATGGTCCTAGCCCTCACCCTCAGATCCAACAGGTCCCAGGCGTGCTCAATGGGATTGAGATACGGGCTCTTCACCTGCCATGGCAGAACACTGACATTCCTGTCTTGCAGGAAATCACGTACAGAACGAGCAGTATGGCTGGTGGCATTGTCATGCTGGAGGGTCATGTCAGGATGAGCCTGCAGGAAGGGTACCACATGAGGGAGGAGGACGTATTCCCTGTAACGCACAGCGTTGAGATTGTCTGCAGTGAAAATAAGCTCAGTCCGATGATGCTGTGACACACCACTCCAGACCATGACGGACCCTCCACTCCAGACCATGATGGACCTTCCACCTCCAAATCGATCCCTCTCCAGAGTACAGGCCTCTGTCACGCTCATTCCTTTGACAATAAACACGAATCCGACCATCACCATCACATCAACCGCGACTTGTCAGTGAAGAACTTTTTGCCTGTCCGGTCTGGTCCAGCAACGGTGGGTTTGTGCCCATAGGCGACGTTGTTGCCGGTGATATCTGGTGAGGACCTGCCTTACAACAGGTCTACAAGCCCTCAGTCCAGCCTCTCTCAGCTTATTGCGGACAGTCTGAGCACTGCTGGAGGGATTGTGCGTTCCTGGTGTAACTCAGGCAGTTGTTGCCATCCTGTACCTGTCCCGCAGGTGTGATGTTTGGATGTACCGATCCTGTGCAGGTGTTACTGCGAGGACAATCAGCTGTCCGTCCTGTCTCCTTGTAGCGCTGTCTTAGGCGTCTCAAATTACGGACATTGCAATTTATTTTCCTGGCCACATCTGCAGTCCTCATGCTTCCTTGCAGCTTGCCTAAGGCACATTCACACAGATGAGCAGGGACCCTGGGCATCTTTCTTTTGGTGTTTTTCAGAGTCAGTAGAAAGGCCTCTTTAGTGTCCTAAGTTGTCATAACTGTGACCTTAATTGCCTACCGTCTGTAAGCTGTTAGTGTCTTAACGACTGTTCCACAGGTGCATGTTCATTAATTGTTTATGGTTCATTGAACAAGCATGGGAAAACAGTGTTTAAACCCTTTACAATGAAGATCTGTGAAGTTATTTGGATTTTTACAAATTATCTTTGAAAGACAGGGTCCTGAAAAAGGGACGTTTCTTTTTTTGCTGAGTTTATATGCAGCTGAAGTCGGAAGTTTACACTTAGGTTGGAGTCATTCAAATTTGTTTTTCAACCACTCCACACATTTCTTGGTAACAAACTATAGGTTTTGGCAAGTCGGTTAGGACATCTACTTTGTGCATGACACATCATTTTTCCAAAAACGGTTTACAGACAGATTATTTCACTTATTATTCACTGCATCACAATTCCAGTGGGTCAGAAGTTTACATACAACTAAACAGCTTGGAAAATTCCAGAAAATTATGTAATGGCTTTAGAAGCTTCTGATAGGCTAATTTACATAATTTCGTCAATTGGAGGTGGATGTATTTCAAGGCCTACCTTCAAACTCTTTGCTTGACATCTTGGGGAAATCAGCAAAGACCTATAAAAAAAAAATGTTTAGACCTCCACAAGTCTGGTTCATCATTGGGAGCAATTTACAAATGCCTGAAGTTACCACGTTCATCTTTACAAACAATAGTACGCAAGAATAAACACCATGGGACCACGCAGCCGTCACACCACTCGGGAAGGGGGTGTTTTGTCTCCTAGAGATGAACGTACTTTGGTGCGAAAAGTGTAAATCAATCCCAGTTCAACAGCAAAGGACCCTGTGAAGATGCTGGAGGAAACAGGTCCAAAGTATCTATATCCACAGTAAAACGAGTCCTATATCGACATAACCTGAAAGGCCGCTCAGCAAGGAAGAAGCCACTGCTACAAAACCGGCATAAAAAAGCCAGACTACGGTTTGCAACTGCACGTGGTGACAAAGATCGTACTTTTTGGAGAAATGTCCTCTGGTCTGATGAAACAACAATAGAACTGTTTGGCCATAATGACCACCGTTATGTTTTGAGGAAAAAGGGGGAGGCTTGCAAGCCGACGAGCACCATCCCAACCGTGAAGAACGGGGGTTGCAGCATCATATTGTGGGGGTGCTTTGCTGCAGGAGGGACTGGTGCACTTCACAAAATAGATGGCATCATGAGGAAAGAAAATTATATGGTTATATTAAAGCAACATCTCCAGACATCAGCTTGGTCGCAAATTGGTCTTCCAAATGGACAATGACCCCAAGCATACTTCCAAAGTTGTGTCAAAATGGCTTAAGTACAACAAAGTCAAGGTATTGGAGTGGCCTTCACAAAGCCCTATCCTCAATCCTATAGAACATTTGTGGGCAGAACTGAAAAAGGTTGTGCGAGCAAGGAGGCCTACACATCTGACTCAGTTACACCAGCTCTGTCAGGAGGAATGGGCAAAAATTCAACCAACTTTTAGTTGGAAGCTTGTGGAAGGCTTCCTGCAACGTTTGACCCAAGTTAAACAATTTAAAGGCAATGCTACCAAATACTAATTGAGTGTGTGTAAACTTCTGACCCACTGGGAATGTGATGAAAGAAATAAAAGCTGAAATATATCATTCTCTCTACTGTTATTCTGACATTTCACATTCTAAAAAGTGGTGATTCTAACTGACCTAAGACAGGGAATTTTTACTAGGATTAAATGTCAGGAATTGTGAAAAACTGAGTTTAAATGTATTTGGATAAGGTGTATGTAATCCTCCGACTTCAACTGTATGTATATGTACAGTATATGTATGTGTGAAAGACACCAAGAGACAGTGTATATTTGGCATTGTGTTTTCGAATTATTGTCCTGTTGAAAGGTGAATTCATCTCCCAATGTCTGGTGGAAAGCAGACTGAACCAGGTTTTCCTCTTGGATGTTACCTGTGCTTAGCTACATTCCATTTATGTTATATTCCGAAAAACTTCCAAGTCCTTGACGTAATGTGCTGTATTGGATTTGTCACAAACATAACACCTTGTATTTAGGACAAAAAGTGAATTGCTTTGCTACATTTTATACGGGCATCCTTCGTTTCACTCTTGTCAGTTTAGTTAGTATTGTGGAATAACTGCAATGTTATTGGTCCACCCTAAGTTTTCTCCTATCACAGCCATTAAACTTTGTGACTGTTTCAGTCACGATTGGCCTCATGGTGAAATTCCTGAGCGGTTTCCTTTCACTTTAGCGACTGGGTGCATTGATACACCATTATAAAGTGTAATTCAAAACTTAACCATGCTCAAAGGGCTATTCAATGTCTGTCTTTTTTCTTTAGCCCATCTACGAAAACGTGCCCTTCTCTGCGAGGCATTGGAAAACCTCCCTGGTGTTTGTGGTTGTACAGAGATGAGGAAGTGTCAGATTCTCCCTCGGAGAGGTGGGTGTAGAGTCAGGCCCAGGAGAGAAAGAATATCCAAGAAGGGCGTTTTATTACTGTCCACCAACACAACAGGCACATGACCACAAACGTAGCCACAAGAACACAGGAACGCAGTCTAGTAAACAAAACGGAGGTAACACTCCTCTGCTAAACTAACGTGTGGGCAAAACAGTCCCGTGAAAATACACCTGCTTAAAAGTTTTTTTTTAAAACGCATCCCAAACTAACGACAGTAATGCAAACAATCCCGCACAAAACCTAGCGTGTAGGCCGAGATTAAATAAACTATACACAGGTGAACACAAGACAGACAAAACCAAATGGAAAAGGGATCGGTGGCAGCTAGTAGGTCGGCGACGACGACAGCCAAGTGCCGCCCGAACAGGGAGAGGAGGCACCTTCGGTGGAAGTCGTGACAGGAAGTCATTCCAAAATCATGTTAAATACTATTTTTGAACACAGTGTGTCCATGCAACTTATTATGTGACTTCTTATGTAAGCTTGCCATAACAAAGGGGTTGAATACTTATTTACTTTTTAAATTAATTTGTAAAAAATAATCTACAAACATAATACCACTTTCACAGTATGGAGTATTGTGTGTAGGCCATTTGTCACAAAATCTCAGTTTAATCCATTTCAAATTCAGGCTGTAACACAATTTTTATGTCAAGGGGTGTGAATACATTCTGAGGGCACTGAATCCAAACTATAAAAAAAGCATGTTTTTTGAATGAATTGTGTCTTTAATAAGGTTTGCATATATTAAGGTGCCAGGTCGGACAATTTTCACTACATTTGATGTGTAGATGTGCTGTCTATAATCACCCGTTAGTCAAACCTTTTCATAAAATAATACTGGTTTGTATCTTCATTACATTTGTCAAACTGTACGTTGAAGAAACAAGTACTGTATTGCAGTTCAAAATAAATTACTTCATAGTTAATCAAGAGAGGAAATAACAAAAAAATATATATATTGGAATGAAGCTTATTATAAATAAAAAAAATAAATGATAACTGTTTTAGTCAGTGGACAGCACAGCTTGAAACCACAAATGACATGACTAATAAATATATAAACATACTTTGTTCAGCTCAGCTGTAACTTTGATTAACAATCAGATGCATAATATAAAAAGTAGTACATTGCACAAAAAACATGTGGCCTTTTAAGCTTATTAACAATTTTCACTTGATCTTCTCAGATGCAGTCCTGTGTAGTCAAGTGATGTTCCATGCATTAAAGTCCCGTGATTAGCAGATATAGATTGGCTGTTCTTGTGATGACAATTGGCCACAGATGTTAGCATTGTCACCTCAGAAGAGACCGTTTCTTCTGGTGTACTGTAAATTGTAATATCTGCGTCTGTGCCAGCGTCTCCTTATAGCTGCACATCCTCCACATAAAATGCACTGCAAAACAAGATGGAGAAGTATGATTCACATGTAAAATTAAATCATTGCAGAAATATAGCATATTTTTTAAATAAATATGTAAACAGTATACACAGTACACAAGTGAACACAAGACTATACGTACACATAGCAGGATCCACAGAGGTACCAAAATGATAGCGATGCCACAAGGGATGATAATGGCCAGAGCCCAGCCAGGAAAACCTCCACTTGTTGTATTGAAAGGAGTGGTCAGCAACAGAGTAGGAGGGGGTGTGGTTGCTTCTACAGTTGTCGTTGTGGGTGCTGCTGTTGTGGTTTTTATAGCAGCTTTTGTTGTGGTTGTCGAAGGAGCTGGAGTTGTGTTTGTTGAAGGAGCTGCCATTGTAGTGGTGGTAGGAGCTATAGCTGTTGTAATTAGAGCAGCATTATCAGCTGCAGTTGTAGGAGATGTAGTTGTAGGAGATGCAGTTGCAGTTGTAGGAGCTGCAGTTGCAGTTGTAGGAGCTGCAGCTGTACGAGTTGCAGCTGTAGGAGCTGCAGTGGCAGTTGTTGGAGCTGCAGGTGAAGGAGCTGCAATTGGGTTTTTCGTAAAAGCTGCAGTTGTTGTTGTAGTAGATGCTGCAGTTGTAGGGGTGGTAGGTCCAATGGTTGTTATAGTAAAAGCTGAATTGATTGTCATAGCAGCTTTTGTGGTGCTGGTTGAAGGAGCTACAGTTATTGGAGTAAGAGCTTTAGTTGCTGTAGGTATGGTAGATGTAGTGGTTGTAGGCGCTATTGTTGCCGTCGGAGCAACAGTTGTCATTGTAGGTGCGGCTGTTGTAGTGGTCATAAGAGCTAAAAATGTTATAGTAGGAGGTGCAGTTACGGTTGTAGCTTTAGCTGCAGTTGCGGTTGTTGTAAGAGCTGCAGTTGTAGTTATTGTAGCAGGTGCTGCAGTGGTTGTCCAAGTAGGTGCTGAAGTTGTATTGATCATAGGAGCTACGGTTCTTGTTATAGCTGCTGCTATTGTAAAGGTCGGAGTAGGTGTTGTGGTTGTCGTAGCGGCTTCAGTTGTAGTTATTGTAGCAGGTGCTGCAGTGTTTGTCAAAGTAGATACAGATGTTCTTGTAGGTGATGCAGTGGTTGTTGAAGTAGGTTCTGCAGTTGTAATGGTCGTAGAAGCTACAGTTGTTATAGGTGCTGCTGTTGTAATGGTCGTAGTAGGTGTTGTGGTTATCGTAGGAGTTTCAGTTGTCGTTGTAGGTGCTTCTGTTGTTGTGGTTGTAGGATCTAAAGTTGTTGTAGTAGGAGCTGCAGTGGTGGTTGTCATAAGAAATGCATTTGTTGTCGTAGTAGGTGCTGCTGGGGTAGTGGTTGTAAGAGCTGCAGTGGTTGTTGAAGTAGGTGCTGCAGTTGTAGTGGTCATAGGAGCTACAGATGTTGTCATATGAACTTCAGTTGTAGTTATTATAGCAGTTGCTGCAGTGGTTGTCGAAGTAGGTGGTGTAGTTGTAGTGGTCGTAGGAGCTACAGATGTCACTGTAGGTGCTGCAGTTGTGGTGGTAGTAGGAACTACAGTTGTTGTAGTTGGAGCTGCAGTTGTGCTTGTCGTAGGATCTGCAGTTGTGGTTGTCATAGTAAGTGCTGCAGATGTCGTTGTCATAGTAGGTGCTGCAGATGTAGTTGCCGTAGTAGGTGCTGCAGTTGTAATTGGTGCTGCAGTTGTGGTTATCGTAAGAGCTTCAGTTGTAGTTGTAGTATGTGCTGCAGTCGTAGTAGTTGTAAGAGTTATAGTTGGTGTAGAAGGAGCTGAAGTGATTGTCGAAGTAGCTGCTAACATTGTAGTGGTTGGGGATATATTTGTTGTCATAGAAGCTACAGTTGTTGTTGTAGGTGCAGCTGTTGTAGTGGTCGTAGAATCTAAAGTTATCGTAGGAGCTGCATTTGTAGTTGTAGTAGGTGCTGCTGCTGCAGTGGTTGTAAGAGCTGCAGTTGTTGTTAAAGTAGGAGCTGCAGTGGTTGTGGGGGTTGTAGGAGCTACAGTTGTTGTGGTTGTCGTAGGAGGTACAGTTGTGGTTGTCGTAGGAGGTACAGTTGTGGTGGTCGTAGGAGGTACAGTTGTGGTGGTCGTAGGAGGTACAGTTGTGGTGGTCGTAGGAGGTACAGTTGTGGTGGTCGTAGGAGGTACAGTTGTGGTGGTCGTAGGAGGTACAGTTGTGGTGGTCGTAGGAGGTACAGTTGTGGTGGTCGTAGGAGGTACAGTTGTGGTGGTCGTAGGAGGTACAGTTGTGGTGGTCGTAGGAGGTACAGTTGTGGTGGTCGTAGGAGGTACAGTTGTGGTGGTCGTAGGAGGTACAGTTGTGGTGGTCGTAGGAGGTACAGTTGTGGTGGTCGTAGGTGTTGTAGTGGTTGTCGTAGATGCTGCAGTTGTAGTGGTTGTCGTAGGTGCTGCAGTTGTACTGGTTGTCGTAGGTGCTGCAGTTGTAGCGGTTGTCGTAGGTGCTGCAGTTGTAGCGGTTGTCGTAGGTGCTGCAGATGTAGCGGTTGTCGTAGGTGCTGCAGTTGTAGCGGTTGTCGTAGGTGCTGCAGTTGTAGCGGTTGTCGTAGGTGCTGCAGTTGTAGCGGTTGTCGTAGGTGTTGTAGCGGTTGTCGTAGGAGGTACAGTTGTAGCGGTTGTCGTAGGAGGTACAGTTGTGGTGGTCGTAGGAGGTACAGTTGTGGTGGTCGTAGGAGGTACAGTTGTGGTGGTCGTAGGAGGTACAGTTGTGGTGGTCGTAGGAGGTACAGTTGTGGTGGTCGTAGGAGGTACAGTTGTGGTGGTCGTAGGTGTTGTAGTGGTTGTCGTAGGTGCTGCAGTTGTAGTGGTTGTCGTAGGTGCTGCAGTTGTAGTGGTTGTCGTAGGTGCTGCAGTTGTAGTGGTTGTCGTAGGAGGTACAGTTGTGGTTGTCGTAGGAGGTACAGTTGTGGTTGTCGTAGGAGGTACAGTTGTGGTTGTCGTAGGAGGTACAGTTGTGGTTGTCGTAGGAGGTACAGTTGTGGTTGTCGTAGGAGGTACAGTTGTGGTGGTCGTAGGAGGTACAGTTGTGGTGGTCGTAGGAGGTACAGTTGTGGTGGTCGTAGGAGGTACAGTTGTTGTGGGGGTCGTAGGAGCTACAGTTGTTGTGGGGGTCGTAGGAGCTACATTTGTTGTGGGGGTCGTAGGAGCTACAGTTGTTGTGGGGGTCGTAGGAGCTACAGTTGTTGTGGGGGTCGTAGGAGCTACAGTTGTTGTGGGGGTCGTAGGAGCTACAGTTGTTGTGGGGGTCGTAGGAGCTACAGTTGTTGTGGTTGTCGTAGGAGGTACAGTTGTGGTTGTCGTAGGAGGTACAGTTGTGGTTGTCGTAGGAGGTACAGTTGTGGTTGTCGTAGCAGCTTCGGTTGTGGTTGTCGTAGTAGGTGCTGTAGTTGTGGTGGCCGTAGGAGCTACAGTTGTGGTTGTCATTGTAGGTGTTGTGGTTGTCGTAGGAGGTACAGTCGTGGTTGTCGTAGCAGTTTCGGCTGTAGTTGTCATAGTAGGTGCTGCAGTTCTGGTCGTAGGAGCTACAGTTGTCGTTGTAAGTGCTGCAGTTGTGGGGGTCGTAGGAGCTACAGTTGTTGTGGGGGTCGTAGGAGCTACAGTTGTTGTGGGGGTCGTAGGAGCTACAGTTGTTGTGGGGGTCGTAGGAGCTACAGTTGTTGTGGGGGTCGTAGGAGCTGCAGTTGTGGTGGTCGTTTGAGCTACAGTTGTGGTTGTCGTAGGAGGTACAGTTGTGGTTGTCGTAGGAGGTACAGTTGTGGTTGTCGTAGGAGGTACAGTTGTGGTTGTCGTAGGAGGTACAGTTGTGGTTGTCGTAGGAGGTACAGTTGTGGTTGTCGTAGGAGGTACAGTTGTGGTTGTCGTAGGAGGTACAGTTGTGGTTGTCGTGGGAGGTACAGTCGTGGTTGTCGTGGGAGGTACAGTCGTGGTTGTCGTGGGAGGTACAGTCGTGGTTGTCGTGGGAGGTACAGTCGTGGTTGTCGTGGGAGGTACAGTCGTGGTTGTCGTAGGAGGTACAGTCGTTGTTGTCGTAGGAGGTACAGTCGTGGTTGTCGTAGGAGGTACAGTCGTGGTTGTCGTAGGAGGTACAGTCGTGGTTGTCGTAGGAGGTACAGTCGTGGTTGTCGTAGGAGGTACAGTCGTGGTTGTCGTAGGAGGTACAGTCGTGGTTGTCGTAGGAGGTACAGTCGTGGTTGTCGTAGGAGGTACAGTCGTGGTTGTCGTGGGAGGTACAGTCGTGGTTGTCGTGGGAGGTACAGTTGTGGTTGTCGTGGGAGGTACAGTCGTGGTTGTCGTAGGAGGTACAGTCGTGGTTGTCGTAGGAGGTACAGTCGTGGTTGTCGTAGGAGGTACAGTCGTGGTTGTCGTAGGAGGTACAGTTGTGGTTGTCGTGGGAGGTACAGTCGTGGTTGTCGTAGGAGGTACAGTCGTGGTTGTCGTAGGAGGTACAGTCGTGGTTGTCGTAGGAGGTACAGTCGTGGTTGTCGTAGGAGGTACAGTCGTGGTTGTCGTAGGAGGTACAGTCGTGGTGGTCGTAGGAGGTACAGTCGTGGTGGTCGTAGGAGGTACATTCGTGGTGGTCGTAGGAGGTACAGTCGTGGTGGTCGTAGGTGCTGCAGTTGTAGTGGTTGTCGTAGGTGTTGTAGTGGTTGTCGTAGGTGCTGCAGTGGTTGTCGTAGGTGCTGCAGTTGTAGTGGTTGTCGTAGGTGCTGCAGTTGTAGTGGTTGTCGTAGGAGGTACAGTTGTGGTTGTCGTAGGAGGTACAGTTGTGGTTGTCGTAGGAGGTGTTGTAGTTGTCGTAGTAGGCGCTGACATTGTGGTTGTCATAGCAGTTTCGGCTGTAGTTGTCGTAGTAGGTGCTGCAGTTGTGGGGGTCGTAGGAGGTACAGTTGTGGTTGTCGTAGGAGGTACAGTCGTGGTTGTCGTAGGAGGTACAGTCGTGGTTGTCGTAGGAGGTACAGTCGTGGTTGTCGTAGGAGGTACAGTCGTGGTTGTCGTAGGAGGTACAGTCGTGGTTGTCGTAGGAGGTACAGTCGTGGTTGTCGTAGGAGGTACCGTTGTGGTTGTCGTAGGAGGTACAGTTGTGGTTGTCGTAGGAGGTACAGTTGTGGTTGTCGTAGGAGGTACAGTTGTGGTTGTCGTAGGAGGTACAGTTGTGGTTGTCGTAGGAGGTACAGTTGTGGTTGTCGTAGGAGGTACAGTTGTGGTTGTCGTAGGAGGTACAGTTGTGGTTGTCGTAGGAGGTACAGTTGTGGTTGTCGTAGGAGGTACAGTTGTGGTTGTCGTAGGAGGTGCAGTTGTGGTTGTCGTAGGAGGTGCAGTTGTGGTTGTCGTAGGAGGTGCAGTTGTGGTTGTCGTAGGAGGTACAGTTGTGGTGGTCGTAGGAGGTACAGTTGTGGTGGTCGTAGGAGGTACAGTTGTGGTGGTCGTCGTAGGTGTTGTAGTGGTTGTCGTAGGTGCTGCAGTTGTAGTGGTTGTCGTAGGTGCTGCAGTTGTAGTGGTTGTCGTAGGTGCTGCAGTTGTAGTGGTTGTCGTAGGTGCTGCAGTTGTAGTGGTTGTCGTAGGAGGTACAGTTGTGGTTGTCGTAGGAGGTACAGTTGTGGTTGTCGTAGGAGGTGTTGTAGTTGTCGTAGTAGGCGCTGACATTGTGGTTGTCGTAGCAGTTTCGGCTGTAGTTGTCGTAGTAGGTGCTGCAGTTGAGGTTGTCGTAGGAGGTACAGTTGTGGTTGTCGTAGGAGGTACAGTTGTGGTTGTCGTAGGAGGTACAGTTGTGGTTGTCGTAGTAGGCGCTGAAGTCGTGGTTGTCGTAGCAGCTTTGGTTGTTGTTGTCGTAGGAGGTGCTGTAGTTGTGGTGGTCGTAGGAGCTACAGTTGTTGTAGTTGGAGCTGCAGTTGTGGTTGTCGTAGGAGCTACAGTTGTGGTTGTCATAGTAGGTGTTGTAGTTGTCGTAGTAGGCGCTGAAGTCGTGGTTGTCGTAGCAGTTTCGGCTGTAGTTGTCGTAGTAGGTGCTGCAGTTGTGGTCGTAGGAGCTACAGTTGTCGTTGTAAGTGCTGCAGTTGTGGGGGTCGTAGGAGCTACAGTTGTTGTGGGGGTCGTAGGAGCTACAGTTGTTGTGGGGGTCGTAGGAGCTACAGTTGTGGTTGTCGTAGGAGGTACAGTTGTGGTTGTCGTAGGAGGTACAGTTGTGGTTGTCGTAGGAGGTACAGTTGTGGTTGTCGTAGGAGGTACAGTTGTGGTTGTTGTAGGAGGTACAGTTGTGGTGGTCGTAGGAGGTACAGTTGTGGTGGTCGTAGGTGCTGCAGTTGTAGTGGTTGTCGTAGGTGTTGTAGTGGTTGTCGTAGGTGTTGTAGTGGTTGTCGTAGGTGCTGCAGTTGTAGTGGTTGTCGTAGGTGCTGCAGTTGTAGTGGTTGTCGTAGGTGCTGCAGTTGTAGTGATTGTCGTAGGTGCTGCAGTTGTAGTGGTTGTCGTAGGTGCTGCAGTTATTGTCGTAGGTGCTGCAGTTATTGTCGTAGGTGCTGCAGTTATTGTCGTAGGAGCTGCAGTTATTGTCGTAGGAGCTGCAGTTGTGGTCAGAACTCCATGGATATTCCAGCATAAAAACACTGGTTTATGAGATGAATGGTTAATATGTTTATTGCGCACAATATCAACATTTCCAAGATTTCCCTTCATCAGCATGGTGCAGTTTTTGACATCTTTATTATGTAATATATACAATTATAATTTATAGCTACATTATTCCCTTGATTGTTAATAATATTACCTATAATACCTTATTGAGATTACCACACCTGAGTTCTATTTTTGTTGTTGTTGAAAAGAGGGTACATTTTTCATTACAGTAGTGTGGTAATATAATTCAAGTAATAGAGGTTACAGCAGTGTGATAATGTTTACCGCTTACAATTGAGTAATTTTCCTTTTTTATATTTTGGAAATCATATATCATCATTTTGATATCATGGATGGTCAGTCCTTGCATCCATAGCTACATCTATGAATTTGAGAGTGATTACGTTTACTAAAGTGGTGGGGTGTCCGCATTGTTGTTGTTTGAATCCCAGATTTCCCCATTAAGGACTCAGGGACTAAGGACTAAAATCTTTAGTAAAGCTATCAAATCGAGGGGAGACATTTGACAGTAAAGTAGCCTTGGCAAAATGTAAAATTGCCCCCATGAAATGTCAAAATAAACATATTTAGAAAAAATCACAAGCATTGTAACATCATATGCATACAACATGTACATCATTGCTCATTATTCTAATTACATTATCCAAATGTATATGGTCTATTTTGTCACCATCTTGCCTTTTTGGTTGTTAATATTTTAATTCAGGATTAATACACGAGTTGGCATGAAGTTAGCAAATAGTAAAAAATGAGTTAGAAACATGAACACAGAATGAAATTCAGTGTACTACATACCCATGGTAAATAAAGTAGCTGTCAGTTTCTGTGTCTTCATTTTGGACTCCGTTGACGCAGTTGTTTTCTGAATAGAAAGAAAAATATACATTTTATTGACAGGTCATAAGCCACTATTAATGTTCAGCGGTGGACACTTTTCAACTTAATCTGTAACTTGTTAAGCAAATTTATGCAACTCATTTAGGTGTGCCAGATCAAGAGGTGTGAATAATTATTAATTCAAGACATCGCTGTGAACAAAAGTAGCTTGTGAAGAATAATGTAAAAAACTATGAAACAAAATGTGAGAACTTTGCAAGGCTGTGAATAATTTCACAACAGTCACTATAACCACTATAACATGGATTTATACACTTTAGTGAAATTACACAGTAAAATCCAGATTAGCGTTGCATTTCTCCCCCATCAGAAATCAGCCTATTACCGCATCCCACCAATCATGTTACTTCATAAAAGAGGAAAGGGCATTTCAAATTTGCAAATGGTCTGCGAGCGACCAGGAATTCACACATATTCTGTGAAAGTAATCGGTGTAGTTCATCAAAAGATTTTTTTTCAAATATAAAACATAATACATGAAATAGTAAAATCCACATTAGCGTTACAATTTTTCAAGAGAAATACGCATTTTGCTGCTTAATAAACATAAGTATTTAAACTTGGCTTTCAAAAGTTGACCAATACATTTTCTACATTCTTAAAAAGATTAGAAAAAATATGAAACCTGCACACTGCTCTTGCTAAAATCACTGCTCTATTAAGTTCACATTTAGGCTTCAAGCATGAAACGCATTGAACGGATGTGGCTGGAGCAATGTCAACATAAGGGTGCAAATTAAAAACAATCACAAAATCCTGGAGTATAAGGAAAACAAGCATATGTTACAAATATTTATATTTTTTATTTAACCTTCATTTAACTAGGCAAGTCCGTTAAGAACAAATTCTTACTTACAATGACAGCCTAGGAACATTGGGTTAACTGCCTTGTTCAGGGGCAGAATAACAGATTTTTACCTTGTCAGCTCTGTGATTCGATCTAGCAACCTTTCGGTTACTGGCCCAATACTCTAACCACAAGGCTACCTGCCACCCCTATAATATAACAATGTGCATTTCATAAGTATTCTAATAATTGTAATAAAGTGTGTACATAAGACGTATTAAACAAGACCGTAAAACAACAATGAGGACATCGACCTATCAAGAAAGTTTTCATAAATCATTGGGTACTGTACAAGAAAAACCGTCGGAGTGATCTGAAGTGGCGGCATTAACTCATGTTCACATTTTCATAACATGCATGGGCATTTCATCATTAAGACCAGGCTGAAACACAACAAAATGTGGGATAAGTCAAGAGGTATGAATACTTTCTGAAGGCACTGTAAATCATGTAAATGTATAGTTTTCAAATGGTCTGCCAGCAATTAACTACATATTCCTATACATATTCTGTGACAGTTTAGTAGTTCATCAAAAGTGTATGGATGTTTACATATAACGTGTACATAATAACCATAATCTTCATTGTTTCAATGTTGAAGCTTTTACCTTTTTTGGATTTTGATCTTTTCTTGTAAGACCATTTTACCTTGTTATATTTGTATATGATATTTCAGTTTTTTTGTGCTGTGTGCAATTCATTTAAAAAATATTGATCAAGTATTTTCCATTTATATATTCCATTATAGAGTAAAGGTTATTACTTACCTACAGCAAACACTTCAATGCCAGCCACCTATTTCTGTAATTTCTCCAAATATCAATTGAGGAAGGTCTTTGTTAATGACAATTAACAATCACAATATCTAGATTATATCTACACTAAAATCTTATCTTTCTAGTTCTGCTAACCATTTCAAGCTTACAATTGAACTGTTCCCGTGTATACTGTCATGCCAATGTATTTCTAGTTTGTATTTATATTACTATAGGGCTGGTTTGATGCCACAAATTGTCTGTCATTCAGGTGACGTAATATTTTGGGAGGCACCAAAGATAATAAGATAAAGGTG
Organism: Oncorhynchus clarkii lewisi; assembly: GCF_045791955.1. Taxonomy (NCBI): domain Eukaryota; kingdom Metazoa; phylum Chordata; class Actinopteri; order Salmoniformes; family Salmonidae; genus Oncorhynchus; species Oncorhynchus clarkii. The sequence goes on from NC_092164.1 coordinate 42,533,532, forward strand.
ACGAAAAAGGGAGGGACAGAGGAATGCAAGTGGGAAGTACTTAGCTTCAAAATGTTTTTGTTTTTTCCCCAGGTACTGACGCGGTATGGAAAACTGGTTAGGTGTTCTGACCAAAAATTTGGGATGGACTAAAAATAATTGAAAAAAGGGGAGGGGGAAAATAATCTGTTTGAGAGTATAATAACAGTTATGTACTGACCTTTTTTTATTGTAAACTGTTTAGGTCACAAATACATTTTTTTAAAGATTTTCTGTTGCCAGAATCTTGCTTAATTGTACTTAATTGACTTAACTTTGGAGCCATTAATTTAATTTAATCAGTGGCCTGAAGTAAGCAGTCAGCCTTTTTCTATTTAACAGTTCTACACTCTCACATGTGCTACTTCCCATATCTTTTTAAAAACATAGTTGTTTCTTTTAACAGTAGATTCAGTTTATGAATCTCTAACAAAAGTGATGTCAAGATTTGTTGTAATCAGCTGGTAAATATGATTGAGGGTCACAATGACCCCACATGGTGAGCCCAACAATGGAGGAATTCTTGATGGAGCATTTGATGATGGAGCATTTTCCAGATGCTAAAATAATTTTTTAACGATTGCTTACAATGAAGAATGTTGACACCTAAACATTTGTGTGTACCTGCTGAAAAGAAAGAAAGAAATGTATAATAATATAACAAATTAATTTCTGATAAAATATTGTGTGCGAAATACCTTACATTTTTGGGACTTTACAGTTGATATATTTGGAAAAATTAATACAAATCTGTATCTTGTGGCTCGATTAAAATAAATACATATTTAAAGACTTGTATCTCTCTATGATAATGAAATGTGTTCAAGTTATTTTTTTATATTTTCTATTGAACATTAACATGACACTACAATAGTGTTTCAGTATTTTGAAGAGTGCCTTGGTCCTCATCATTTTGATATCATGGATAGTCAGTCCTTGCATCCATAGCTACATCTATGAATTTGAGAGTGATTACGTTTACTAAAGTGATGGGGTGTCAGCGTTGTTGTTTGAATCCCAGATTTCCCCATTAAGGACTCAGGGACTAAGGACTAAAAACTTTAGAAAAGCTATCAAAAAGTAAATGCATAATAGTATTGACCTATTTCTGGGTGCACATTTAACCTCTGCAAGGTTCCTGGCAACGCAAACGTGGATCTGAAGTATGCAGGTTTTCCCTCTCCAGCTGACTGTCAGTATCACTTTATATAGGGTTAAACCTTGATGCACAGTTTTCCTGTCTTCCTCAGGGAGTTCCTCTCAACCAAGGGGAATATTCTGCATGCCAATGTTGCATTAGTTGATCTGAAACAAAGGTGGGTAATACATAACACATTGATGAGTGTTCCAGTGTCATTCATAACAACTATTAGAACACATTTATTCAACATCAGTCATGAGGAATTTGATAAATATTTGATTTATTCCGTCAAAGTACACATCCCTCTGACATACTAATCACACAACAATCTGGGAGCACCAGGGAAGCCTCAGAGCAGTACCCAGGTAGCAGATTAGGGGTTATGTGACTTGCTCAAGGCCACAAGAGCAGAAGGGTTGGATCCAGACCTGTCTGTAAATAATATATTTCAAATACTCTAACTGACTGTGGTCGGTGATTGAGCTTGACCGGCACAATGGAACCATTGTAGTAGTCCCAAAAGAGAAACCGCCATCTTTCTGGCACTCACTCCAGACAGGCTCAATAGTATTTGAACCCAGGTCAGAGCAATTGATGGCATTGTAACATGTTGAGTAACTTTGCCTGATATCTGAAAACATGTATTAGATCAAATCAATCAATCACATTTGCTGTAAAAAAAAAAAGGGCTTTATAAATTAGTGTTGGTCAGGAATTGCTTTACTAATACCGACCTAAACCCCATCGAGCCAGAAGATTATGCCTTGGCTTTAGCTCAGCAAAGACTAATACAGCCTTGTGGTGCACAGGACTAACCCAGTCAGTGACACCAGCAACAATACTGTTCACAATACTGATTTAAAATAATTTAAATTAACTTAATAATTACTTACTGGAATTAAAAAATAACTAATGAAGGTTCCTTGTGAATGATGTTAAAATAATATGAAGGTTGTTATGCATGATAGTTTTAACATTCACAAAGTGTTACACAAACTATGTATTTACGCAATTTGGGCGAGGAGCTTCATTCTAACCAGCAACATGTGGGTATCACTTGTGAACATGTACATTCCTGGGTGTGATCCCTGACTCAACATGTCTAATTGTTACTGTCTCAAGCCTTCTTGAATAATAAGGACTGACTGCCATGAATGTATGCATGTGTTTTTCAGTTATACCTGCTAGGTGTAAACACATCACAGGTTTTAGAGAGTATGTTTATCGTCAAAGGTGTGATTTTCTTTTTTAGGGTGTGACTAGCTTTAAGACTAATTTCCACCAGCCTATTCACGGAGACAGTGCTGTGAGTGCGGCTCTGTTCAGCTCAGCAATGTGAAAAGCACTTTATAGGTTTTACAACTTTTGCCCATCCAAAATTGGAGACATAATCATATACAAATATATGATATATACAGGATATACAATATGTTTCCTTAAACTTAACCAGTCAGGTGCATATATAACCTTTATTTATACTATTCAACTAACAAAATTGGCCTGATGCATTCCTTTACACCTCTGTGAAGTGGATTATTTTCATATAACTCCAACCTGTTAATACAATGGCTACTTGCTATAGTAAACTAAACTAACACATGAACTGGTATAAATGTATTCAGTTTAGAGAAAACGTATTGTCATCTTGCAGAGGGCAAAATCCCCAGTCAGAGCGTGTTGGAAAGTTGCTTCGTGGTTCACTGTTTAGATCAGTGATTTTTTTTGGCAAATATCCCAACTAATGATTTACATTGACCCAATCGTAACAACTTATATTATAAGATGTGAATTGTACAACTTACTCTTACACTTAACCCTATTTGGATGTTTGAACTGTGATTTCCAGTTTATGATGATTGATTGTTGTTTTAGGCGTCCACCAATAACTACACTGTTCTGTGACTAGCCACACCCTAAGAAATCATGGTTGATTAAACACTGGTCTGGTTTGTCATTCGATGACACATCAGAAGATGGCATGTTTTTTTTAGGAGTTGTATTACTCTCTGACGTCTCCCTGACGTTTAAGGTGTTTGAGTTTCTTGTAGAATCTGCTCTATTGAACATACCTCTACATCCATAACAAGCAACATCCTCCTGTTTTATGTTTGAATGCCATGATATGACATGGAAGATGGTATTAGTGCTTAGTTTATATTATAATTTAGAAGATGCTTTTAATCGAAAGCAACGTACAGTAGAGCACGCATACCTTTTTGCGTGGCTGACCCCAGCGGGAACCAAAACCATGACCGTGGAATTGCAATCGCTACACTCTACATAATGGTACACAATGCCCCTTTGAAAACTTTTCATGCTAGCTTTCATCAATTCAGACATGCAAGAATGCATTTTCTAAGTATTTGGTCGTGGGCCTATATGAGTATTTATTTATTTATTTTTATTTCACCTTTATTTAACCAGGTAGGCCAGTTGAGAACAAGTTCTCATTTACAACTGCAACCTGTCCAAGAAAAGGAAAGCAGTGCGACACAAACAACAAGACAGAGTTACACATGGAATAAACAAACATACAGTCAATAACACAATAGTAAAGTCTATATACAGTGTGTGCAAATGAGGTAAGATAAGGGAGGCAAGGCAATAAATATGCCATAGCGGCAAAATAATTACAATATATAAATTAAACACTGGAGTGATAGATGTGCAGAAGATGAATGCAAGTAGAGATACTGGGGCGAAAAGGAGAAAAAAATAATATAACAGTATGGGGATGAGGTAGTTGGATGGGCTATTTACAGATGGGCTATGTACAGGTGCAGTGATCTGTGAACTGCTCTGACAGCTGGTGCTTAAAGTTAGAGAGGGAGATATGAGTCTCAAGCTTCTGTGATTTTTGCAATTCATTCCAGTCATTTGCATCAGAGAACTGGAAGGAAAAGCGTCCAAAGGAGGAATTGGCTTTGGGGGTGACCAGTGAAATATACCTCTGGAGCGAGTGCTATGGGTGGGTACTGCTATGGTGACCAGTGAGCTGAAATAAGGCGGGGCTTTACCTAGCAAAGACTTATATAGGACAAGGAGCCAGTGGTTTTTTAAATGTTTTTTTATTTCACCTTTATTTAACCAGGTAGGCTAGTTGAGAACAAGTTCTCATTTGCAACTGTGACCTGGCCAAGATAAAGCATAGCAGTGGGAACAGACAACAACACAGAGTTACACGTGGAGTAAACAAGTCAATAACATAGTAGAAAGAAAAAAAATCTATATACATTGTGTGCAAAAGGCATGAGGAGGTAGGCAATAAATAGGCCATAGGAGTGAATAATTACAATTTAGCAGATTAACACTGGAGTGATAAATGATCAGATGAACATGTAAAGGTAGAGATACTGGTGTGCAAAAGAGCAGAAAAGTAAATCAAATAAAAACAGTATGGGGATGAGGTAGGTAAATTGGGTGGGCTATATACCGATGGACTATGTACAGCTGCAGCGATCGGTTAGCTGCTCAGATAGCAGATGTTTAAAGTTGGTGAGGGAGATAAAAGTCTCCAACTTCAACGATTTTTGCAATTCGTTCCAGTCGCAGGCAGCAGAGAACTGGAAGGAAAGGCGGCCAAATTAGGTTTTGGCTTCAGGAATGATCAGTGAGATACACCTGATGGAGCGCGTGCTACGGGTGGGTGTTGCCATCGTGACCAGTGAACTGAGATAAGGCGGAGCTTTACCTAGCATAGACTTGTAGATGACCTGGAGCCAGTGGGTCTGGCGACAAACATGTAGCGAAGGCCAGCCGACCACAAATAAAGTGGTTATCCTAACTGACATAAAACAGGGAATTTGTATTCGGATTAAATGTCAGGAATTGTGAAACTGAGTTTAAATGTACTTGGCTAAGGTGTATGTAAACTTTCGACTTCAACTGTATAAGTATAAAATATAAATGATGAGCAGTGAGAGAGTGGCTAAGATGCAAAAGATAGGTAAGAATAGATAGTGAAGGATACAGTATACGGTATATACATATGAGATGAGTAATGCGAGATATGTAAACGTTCTTAAAGTGGCATTATTAAAGTGACTAGTGTTCAATTTATTAAAGTGGCCAATGATATCAAGTCTGTAGGTAGGGAGCTGCCTCTTTGTGCTAGTGGTGGCTGTTTAACAATCTGAGTTCCTTGAGATAGAAGCTGTTTTTCAATCTCTCTGTCCCAGCTTTGATGAACCTGTACTGACCTCGCCTTCTGGATGGAAGCGGGGTGAACATGTAGTGGTTTGGGTGGTTATTGTCATTGATTATCTTTTTTGCCTTCCTGTGACATCTGTTGTTGTGGGTGTCCTGGAGGGCAGGTATTTTGCCCCGGTGATGCGTTATGCAGACCGCACCACCCTCTGGAGAGCCCTGTGGTTGTGGGCGGTGCAGTTGCTGTACCAGGCGGTGATGCAGCCTGACAGGATGCTCTCAATTGTGCACCTGTAAAAGTTAGTGAGGGTTTTCGGTGACAAGCCACATTTTTTCAGCCTCCTGAGGTTGAAGAAGCGCTGTTGTGCCTTCTTCACCACACTGTCTGTGTGTGTGGACCATTTCAGTTTGTCGGTGATATGTAAGCCGAGAAACTTAAAACTTTCCACCTACTCAACTCCTGTCCCGTCGATGTGGATGGGGGGGGTGTTCCCTTTGCTGTTTCCTGAAGTCCACGATCATCTCTTGTTTTGCTGACATTGAGTGAGAGGTCATTTTCTTGACACCACACTCCGGGGGGCCCTCACCTCCTCCCTGTAGGCTGTCTCGTCATTGTTGGTAATCAAGCCTACCAGTGTAGTGTCGTCTGCAAAGGTAATGATTGAGTTGGAGGCGTGCATGGCCACGCAGTCGCGGGTGAACAAGGAGTACAGGAGAGGGCTGAGAACGCACCTTTGTGGGGCTCCAGTGTTGAGGATCAGTGGAGTGGAGATGTTGTTTCCTACCTTCGCCACCTGGGGGCGGCCTGTCAAAGTCCAGGACCCAGTTGCAGAGGGCGGGGTCGAGACCCAGGGTCTCAAGCTTAATGATGAGTTTGGAGGGTACTATGGTGTTGAATGCTGAGCTGTAGTCAATGAACCACATTCTTACATAGGTATTCCTCTTGTCCAGATGGGATAGGGCAGTGTGATTGCGATTGCGTCGTCTGTGGACCTATTGGGGCGGTAAGCAAATTCGAATGGGTCTAGGGTAACAGGTAGGGTGGAGGTGATATGATCATGACTAGTCTCTCAAAGCACTTCATGATGACAGAAGTGAGTGCTACAGGGCAATAGTCATTTAGTTCAGGTACCTTAGCATGTAGGGACAGCCTACCGGGATAGGCATTGATTGAATATGTCCTTAAACACAGATTATCTTTGTTAAAATCCCCAGCTACAATAAATGCAGCCTCAGGATATATGGTTTACAGTTTGCATAAAATACAGTGGGGGATATACACGGATATACACGGCTGTGACGATAACCAAGGAGAGTTCCCTTGGGAGATAAAACAGTCGGCATTTGATTGTGAGGAATTCTAGGTCAGGTGAACAAAATGACTTGAGTTCTTGTATGTTGTTACTATTACATCATGAGTCGTTAATCATGAAACATACACCTCCGCCCTTCTTCTTACCAGAGAGATGTTTGTTCCTGTCGACGCGATGCACTGAAAATCCAGTTGGCTGTACGGACTCCGACAGCATGTCCCCAGCTAGCCATGTCTCCGTGAAACAGAGTATGTTACAATCCCAGATATCTCTTTGGAAGCAACTCTTGCCCTAATTTTGTTGACTTTGTTAACTAGGGACTGGACATTAGCGAGTAATATACTAAAAAGCGGAGGGTGGTGTGCGTACATCCGAAGCCTCACTAGAAGACCCTTACTCAAAGGATCCGCTTTGGGAAAGTCGTATTCCTGGTCGTAGTGCTGGTTGTGCTGGTAAATTGTTGTCTCTCTGATATCCAATAGTTCTTCCCAGCTGTATATAATAACACTTAAGGTTTTCTGGATTAACAATGTACTGCACAGTTTCCTAAGGACTTGAAGTGAAGCTGGCATCTCTATCGGCGCCGTCTTCCTTTCCTTTCCAGCTTCAGTTTGAAGTGATTGTGTTAGCTGTGTTGTTGGCTAGCTCCTCTGAACAACAATGTCCTGACAAGTGAGCACATTTTCTATGCCAGGCAAAACCGCGCCTCATTAACTCATTGCTATGGATGTTTCCTAATAAATGTCACTAGAAAACAGCTTAAACAAATGCAAATGCAGCTAATTTATGGTTATTCTGGCTGCTTTTTGCTTTTTAACGTGACTGTAAGTTAGCCGTAGTTGGCTAGCTAGCAATCAAGGGATAAGAACGTTGCCAGCCAGTATGGCAATGAAACATTTACAACAAACGACTGGGTCGCATCCATAGATATAGAACAAAAATACCAAACTGATAGAACAAATGACCAGCCGACATGGGTAGCAACCATAGATTTGTGTTGGGCCTATATCTTGTGAAAGGATGAAATAGTATGAATAAGTTAATAAAAATAACGATATTAATGGTTTGGCGACCCGAGATGAACCCGTGCCAATATATCCTCCAAATGCTGGTTCTCGGGCATTATCTCTTAAATAACAACTCATAGTTACAGTGTAATAACAACATGTTAGTAATTGCGGTCTGTAATTACAGAAGTGTAACAACAAGTGCTTCTTACCATGCTTGTTACAAATGGGCAGGTTTCCACTAAATTCCCCAATTTATTGTTTCGATTCTTCTCAACCGCATCCCTTGTGGATGCGCTGGGTGTCTGAGAGATTTGAGCCTATGCTCAAGAGGCTCTAATTACTTAACCATGAATGTGCACTGTTTAAAATATATCTCCAGAATATGTTGTTGCGTACCATCTGGATTAACTTGGTTTAGCTTACAAAAACAGATTTAATACGAGTGCCATTCCAGATTAGGAACAAGACACTATTTCAAAGCACATGTAATGCTTGCCTAAGTACAATGTAATGACTAGTTTAGCTACTTCAAATGAAGTGAGGAGTACTTAATGTGTACTTATACAGTATACTACCCATCCTGAGAACCTGGCCCTCAATTTAAAGCTTCTGGAAGTGAGAGAATAAGAACACTAGTACACCATAGAGTACATGTAATATTCACATAAAGTACAATGTAATGACTAGTTGTTACACAGGATTTAGCTAGTTAAAATTAAGAGTATCTTGAGGGGCACTTACCTGTAATTATAGTGTACCTACAAAGTACATTCCTCATCCTGACAATCTAATCAACAGCTTCTGAAAGCTCCATTCAAGTGGGAAATAAACACACTAGGTCACCACAGAGAACATGTAATAAGTGCATAAATACAATGTAGTTATGAGGTGTTTCCCTGGATTTAGCCATTTCTATGTAATTACTTAGGCCTACTACTCATTAGCAAGTGAAAATATCTACAAACAATAGATGATCTTCTACTTTAGTCAACTTTATTGCAACATGTACAAATACCTTATATTTATTAAAAAATAATAAAGATTTATACTGTTAGATTAAACAAAAATATAACTATAATAATTATTCCTAGTAGGGACTCAAATCTGTAGCCTATAGAATAGTTCATTTGGAAAAACGGTATTGTCTTTTTCTCCCTTTTTAACATGACAAGTAACAATGGAAATCAACAACTGTCTCTGTCTTCATGTTTCTTTCTTGTAAGCATTTTCCCATCCTGGAGTATGAGACCTGTGGAAATCTGTGGTAGAGAAGAAGATTGTATGACAATTTAGCATTAGACACTATGTTACCCTATACTAGTTATTATCATCATGGTTTCTATAGTTTAGGCCTATAGCTAGCTAGGCCTAGCTAGCTACCTGTGTTAACATGCACCTTTATAGCTAGCTGGATAACACCAACGATTTTTATAAATAACCCAAGATAGACCACACCCTGTTGTTTCCAATGAGATGTTAATGAGTCGAGTGGGCAGAACAAGAAACGAGGTGGGAAGAGCCAAGCACGAGCTTGCAAGATCCTATTGGCACATTCCTGCATGTATTTGCATATTTCCGTAAGGGAATGCATAGTCTGTGAAGTGTGCATGGGCAACGACTTAATTTGCCCTGGCACTCCTTCTAAACATTGCAATTTTTTTTTGAAATGTAAGCAAAGGGAGTCCAATCTGTTCATAAAATATTCTAGTTTTGGGAAAAGACTCTCCCACTGCCAGCTACTTAGCTTCCTTCCCCACCATATTTGGCGGGGAGAGGAAGCTCCAACTGGATGCTTCACATTTATGCTTCCGGTGAAACATCTGAGTCATTGTTCTATCTGTGTTGACTCTAATAAGTTAGCTGGTGTTTAGTCACGGTACCTCTGTGCATTCAAATTGCCAACGATAAAATTCAATAGTGTCCATTTTCCGTAGACTTTGACTTCAGCAAACAGGCTCATCCACACAAAGCCATACACGCTGTCTGCCATCTGCCTTGTACAGTTGAAACCCAAATTAATCTGTGAAGAGCACACTTCTCCAGCGTGCCAGTGGCCATCGAAGTTGAGCATTTGCCTACTGAAGTCGGTTACGACACCGAACTGCAGTCAGGTCAACACCCTGGTGGGGACCACGAGCACGCAGATGAGCTTCCCTCAGACGGTTTGTGCATAAATTCTTTGGTTGTGCAAACCCACAGTTTCATCAGCTGTCCAGGTGGCTGGTCTCAGAGGATGCCGCAGGTGAAGAAGCCGGATGTGGCGGTAATGGGCTGTCGTGGTTACACAAGGTCTGCGGTTATGAGGACAGTTGAAGGTACTGCCAAATACTCTAAAACGACGTTGGAGTCGGCTTATGGTCGAACATTCAATTCTCTGGCAACAGCTCTGGTGGACATTCCTGCAGTCAGCATGGCAATTGCACGCTCCCTCATAACTTGAGACATATGTGGCATTGAATTGCGTGACAAAACTGCACATAGCCCTTTATTGTCCCCAGCACAAGGAGCACCTGTTAAATGATCGTGCTGTTTTATCAGCTTCTTGGTATGCCACACCTGTCATTTGAGAGCAATAAGCTTTTTGTGCGTATGGAACATTTCTGGAATCTTTCATTTCAGCTCATGAAAAATGGGACCAACACTTTACATGTTATGTTTATATTTTTGTTCAGTGTAGTAAGCTAGCTGGCCTAGTTGGTAGGCCTAACAAAAACGCCAGTCAACGTTTGCTACCTAGCTAGCTACGGCTCTGCAGTTAGCTAGTTTGCTAGTTGACACTTAGCCAGATGGCTCGCAAATGCTAGCTAGATAGCTAACTTCCTATGCTAAATCGTCCAGCAGAATTTAAGTATCCCCTCCCAAAAAATAAACAAATTGCATAGAAAACACACATTCTCTCGCCTGCCTTGACATTTTTGTCTCGTCTACGACACGTTTTGTCTTCTGCAGAAATCTATGATGTCTGGATTTTGCACATTGACCATCTTCACAACCCTGTTCCTCTTCAAAAGGATACGTTCAAAGTTATCATTATTTCGAGTGTGGGACATTAAGCCTGCATTCCTGTGATAAATACGGTGCATTCGTAAATTATTCATAACCATTCACTTTCTCCACATTTTGTTATGTTAGTCTTATTCTAAAATAATTACTTTCCCCCCCTCATCAATCTACACACAATACCCCATAATGACATAGCGAAAACAGGTTTTTAAAACATTTTGCAAATTTATAAAAACATTTCAACTGAAATATTACATTTACATAAGTATTCAGACCCTTTACTCAGTACTTTGTTGAATTACCTTTGGCAGCGTTTATAGCCTAGAGTCTTTCTGGGTATGAAACTACACGCTTGGCACACCTGTATGAGAGTTTCTCCCATTCTTCTCTGCAGATCCTCTCAAGCTCTCTCAGGTTGGATGAGGAACATCGCTGCACAGCTATTTTCAGGTCTCTCCAGAGATGTTCAAACAATGCATCACATCCAAAAGTGAGAAGGTTCTTCAACAGTGCAAGGTTACATGATGGTATAAGAGTTTTTCTTATGACCATTTTAAGTGCATTTATAAACCATTATTAAACCAAGATTACCATTTGCCAAGCACAAATGACTATACTACAATTTGAACCATAAATGTTTAATTAATGGTTATAGCAATTGACCCATTGTCGAATACACCATTAAATTATTTAACAATTTATACTTTTTTTGATGTGAGCCATTTGTGAACCTGTTTTTGCTATTGCGCTCATAAGCTTTCCTTTATAGCTTTTGCAGAACGTAAACAGTACCCACTATTTTTACGGACACATCCTGTGTAACAACTAGTAATTACATTGTACTCTATGGTGTACTAGTGTGTTTATTCTCCCACTTAGATGGCACTTCCAGAAGCTCCAAAATGAGGGCCAGGTTGTCAGAATGGGCAATGTACTGTACACATTAGTTACAAGTAAGTACCCCTCAATATCTATTTATTTTTAACTAGCTAAATCCTGTGTTACAACTAGTAATTTTATTGTACATAGGCAAACACGACATTTGCTTTTAAATAGTTTCTTATTCCTCATCTGGGACGACACTCGTATTAAATTTGTTTTCCGTGAGCTCAACCAAGTCAACCCAGGTGGTACGCTTTATTTTGGTGGAAAGTGCTAGCAACAACGTTGACTGGAGAAATATTTTGAACAGTTCACAGTTCATGGTTAAGTAATTAGAGTTTATTGAGCATTGGCTATAATCTCTCAGACACCCAGCGAATCCACAAGATATCCAAACCTTTGTCACAGCTGTTAATGAATCGGATGCAGCTGAGAAGAAGCAAAACACTAAGTTGGTGAATTTAGTGGAACACTGCCCATTTGTAACAAGCATGGTAACAAGCAATCTTTGTTACACTTCTGTAATTGCAGACTGCAAATGCTACTAGGTACATATGGTTCTTACATTGTAACTATGAGTCACAGTTAACTATAACAATTGTTAGTGTAAGTACCAATGCAATTACACTGTAATAAGGAACTTCCTTAAAAGGAAGTTTTACCGTGAATTTGTCCCAATACTTTTGGTCCCCTAAAGTGGGGGGACTATGAACAAAAAGTGCTGTAATTTGTAAACCCGACATGGATGAAAATACCCTTAAATTACAGCTGACACTTTCACCTCATAATCATAGTATAATTTCAAATCCAAGGTGATGTACTATAGAGCAAAAACAACAAAACATTTGTCACTGTCCCAATACTTTTGAAACTCACTGTATGTTGAACAATAACTAACCAGCCCCTGATTATTTGGCTCCCTCTTGCTGTCGAGATAAAATATGACTGCAATAGTGAAATATTTTCTATTGTCAGACTGATGGAGGCGGTCTTTGTCCATTCATAACTTCTTTACATAAAGTTAAAGTGGCACTCCAGTCTCATTTTCACCTCATTTAACACCTGATTTACTGAACAAAAAGCACATCTCAAATGAGTATCACAGTATGAGTCATATTACCTGTTGGTAAAACTCGGAAATGGTTTAAATATTTTTTTCACCATTCTTTTTTCCGTAGGGGTTTTAGAACTACTTCATAAAGTCTGTGATTCAGTGTTGGGGGTAACACGTAACATAGTAATTTAACGCCTTTGTTATTTTTTTCAATTTAAGTAATAATTTACTTTGTTACTTTTTCAAATACGCAAATCGTTACTTTTAAATATGATATAACTTTTACATTTTTATTTATTTTTGCCTCCCCAAAAATGTTAATCCCGTCCTCTATATTCATGCCCTTCTTGTTTCTTGAAGAACGTTGTGGCGGTAAGCAAACTACCTAGTAAAATGGCAGAGACAACAGCCTTTACATCATGGAAGTATTCACATTATTTTTCATTGGTAGAAGAAATTGAGAAAACTATAATTTAATGCAAACTGTACCTCGGGGATAAACAAACGCCTGTCAACTGCGAAGAACTCAACTTCAAATATCAAGAAGCACCTTCAGGCCAAGCACAGCTCCACAAGACTGGTGGAGAAAGACCCAAACCAGCAGATTGACGTTGATGCTGAGGATTACGGCGCTTCTGCTCCAAAACAGCAAACGTTAGATTTCTGTTCCGCTAATCCTGTCACCCCGATATATAACTAAATTAACATGTATGCGTCTTTGATAATTGTATGTGATTCATTTGATTGCATGCCATTTATTTCAATGCATTATGTTTAGGATTTATTTGACAGTTTGCGTTCGTGGTCAGCAGTTTAATGAGCAGGTTATTTTCATTTTAGATCCGGTTTGTATTTAGTGACTTTAATATGTATATTTCGTTTCATAGAGCTGCCTAAATGTTGGTTTTGATGTATGGACAATTGTCCTTTGATGCGTTGGATTTGTCAAGATTTATTTCGTTGTGATACAACACTTTTCATTGCATTCATCAGACATTTCGATAGTTTAATGTGGAATTTTGATAGAACACTTGGACAGAGACTTATTTATACATCTTTCTTCATTATAATGTGTATACATTTCTCCTACATCACACATTTTTTTTGTGGAACAGTTACATTTCAATATAGACTGCTGAACTACAAAGGCCAAATAATAATGCGATAAAAATAATAAGACATGTTTATTTAAAAAAAAAAAAAAAAACTAAAACAGCTATTAGGAAATCTGACAGAGATCTCGGTCTTGAGCTCTCCGGTGATGCCCGATGACATCAGTGCTGTCTATAGTGTGACGCATTGACAACTCTAGGTGATTATCGGAACGTTCCACTTTGAATGTCCTTTGAGTAGCCTACTAAATAGGCACAGTGGCGATTTTAGCATGTTTACCTTTGTGGGGAAACAAAAAACATTTTTTGTAGAGGCATGTCACATGCGCCGAAATGCATACTTACAAGCCCTTAACCAACAATGCAGTTCAAGAAATAGAGTTACTAAAATATGTACCAAATAAAACTAAAGTAAAAAAAAAATATTAAAAAAAAAGAATCCAAAAGTAACAATGAATTTACATAATAACGAGGCTATATACATGGGGTACTGAGTCAATGTCCGGGGTACAAGAGTTTTGGTACTAGTACTGGAGAGCACTCCTTTGTCTACACCCATTCAGCATTGTTCACACCCTCTTAAGCCAGCCCCACCTGTCTCTTTAAGGATTCACATGTGAGGTCATGTGCTAAACAGTGAGTGGTGTAGTGAAGATTAAGACTAGAAGTGTTAAAAGTAGTAGCCTACAATAAGGAAAAATTCCAGGTAAACAAAGTGTCCAGATAAAAATGTATTAAATGATGCTTACCCAGACACATTTTTCTATATTGATGGGTTACGTGAAAGAAACGTTATAATCCCCAGCCACATCTTGCTAAGTGGATGGCCTCTACAGAAGGTGTAAACGATACAGCCAAATGGTTACTTGCATAGTAGCAATATCAGAAATAGATAGTGTCAATATAAATCAAATATACAGTATGTACAATATCAATAATGATATCAGTGATGACTTATCATAGATAAGGTAGTTGTATGCATACAGTGCCTTGCGAAAGTATTCGGCCCCCTTGAACTTTGCGACCTTTTGCCACATTTCAGGCTTCAAACATAAAGATATAAAACTGTATTTTTTTGTGAAGAATCAACAACAAGTGGGACACAATCATGAAGTGGAACGACATTTATTGGATATTTCAAACTTTTTTAACAAATCAAAAACTGAAAAATTGGGCGTGCAAAATTATTCAGCCCCTTTACTTTCAGTGCAGCAAACTCTCTCCAGAAGTTCAGTGAGGATCTCTGAATGATCCAATGTTGACCTAAATGACTAATGATGATAAATACAATCCACCTGTGTGTAATCAAGTCTCCGTATAAATGCACCTGCACTGTGATAGTCTCAGAGGTCCGTTAAAAGCGCAGAGAGCATCATGAAGAACAAGGAACACACCAGGCAGGTCCGAGATACTGTTGTGAAGAAGTTTAAAGCCGGATTTGGATACAAAAATATTTCCCAAGCTTTAAACATCCCAAGGAGCACTGTGCAAGCGATAATATTGAAATTGAAGGAGTATCAGACCACTGCAAATCTACCAAGACCTGGCCGTCCCTCTAAACTTTCAGCTCATACAAGGAGAAGACTGATCAGAGATGCAGCCAAGAGGCCCATGATCACTCTGAATGAACTGCAGAGATCTACAGCTGAGGTGGGAGACTCTGTCCATAGGACAACAATCAGTCGTATATTGCACAAATCTGGCCTTTATGGAAGAGTGGCAAGAAGAAAGCCATTTCTTAAAGATATCCATAAAAAGTGTTGTTTAAAGTTTGCCACAAGCCACCTGGGAGACACACCAAACATGTGGAAGAAGGTGCTCTGGTCAGATGAAACCAAAATTGAACTGTTTGGCAACAATGCAAAACGTTATGTTTGGCGTAAAAGCAACACAGCTGAACACACCATCCCCACTGTCAAACATGGTGGTGGCAGCATCATGGTTTGGGCCTGCTTTTCTTTAGCAGGGACATGGAAGATGGTTAAAATTGATGGGAAGATGGATGGAGCCAAATACAGGACCATTCTGGAAGAAAACCTGATGGAGTCTGCAAAAGACCTGAGACTGGGACGGAGATTTGTCTTCCAACAAGACAATGATCCAAAACATAAAGCAAAATCTACAATGGAATGGTTCAAAAATAAACATATCCAGGTGTTAGAATGGCCAAGTCAAAGTCCAGACCTGAATCCAATCGAGAATCTGTGGAAAGAACTGAAAACTGCTGTTCACAAATGCTCTCCATCCAACCTCACTGAGCTCGAGCTGTTTTGCAAGGAGGAATGGGAAAAAATGTCAGTCTCTCGATGTACAAAACTGATAGACATACCCTAAGCGACTTACAGCTGTAATCGCAGCAAAAGGTGGCGCTACAAAGTATTAACTTAAGGGGGCTGAATAATTTTGCACGCCCAATTTTTCAGTTTTTGATTTGTTAAAAAAGTTTGAAATATCCAATAAATGTCGTTCCACTTCATGATTGTGTCCCACTTGCTGTTGATTCTTCACAAAAAAATACAGTTTTATATCTTTATGTTTGAAGCCTGAAATGTGGCAAAAGGTCGCAAAGTTCAAGGGGGCCGAATACTTTCGCAAGGCACTGTACAATCAGGGGTAAAGTGGCTGAGCAGTGGGATAAAAGAAAATAGTAGCAGCAACGTATGGTGTGTGTGTTAGGCGAGAGGCATGTGAATAGAGGCACTGCAGATAGTGGTGATGACTGGGAACTCGCCCCCAGTTATCAACTGGTCCGTCTGAACGACGCATGAACAATGGAATCTATATTCGGAGAGCCTGTTTCTGTCCTGCCCTTGACTTTGGTGCAGGGCATTTGATGTTCATAGCCTCTTTTATAGACACGTTTTGTCTTCTGCAGAAATCTATGATGTCTGGATTTTGCACATTGACCATCTTCACAACCCTGTTCCTCTTCAAAAGGATACGTTCAAAGTTATCATTATTTCGAGTGTGGGACATTAAGCCTGCATTCCTGTGATAAATACGGTGCATTCGTAAATTATTCATAACCATTCACTTTCTCCACATTTTGTTATGTTAGTCTTATTCTAAAATAATTACTTTCCCCCCTCATCAATCTACACACAATACCCCATAATGACATAGCGAAAACAGGTTTTTAAAACATTTTGCAAATTTATAAAAACATTTCAACTGAAATATTACATTTACATAAGTATTCAGACCCTTTACTCAGTACTTTGTTGAATTACCTTTGGCAGCGTTTATAGCCTAGAGTCTTTCTGGGTATGAAACTACACGCTTGGCACACCTGTATGAGAGTTTCTCCCATTCTTCTCTGCAGATCCTCTCAAGCTCTCTCAGGTTGGATGAGGAACATCGCTGCACAGCTATTTTCAGGTCTCTCCAGAGATGTTCAAACAATGCATCACATCCAAAAGTGAGAAGGTTCTTCAACAGTGCAAGGTTACATGATGGTATAAGAGTTTTTCTTATGACCATTTTAAGTGCATTTATAAACCATTATTAAACCAAGATTACCATTTGCCAAGCACAAATGACTATACTACAATTTGAACCATAAATGTTTAATTAATGGTTATAGCAATTGACCCATTGTCGAATACACCATTAAATTATTTAACAATTTATACTTTTTTTGATGTGAGCCATTTGTGAACCTGTTTTTGCTATTGCGCTCATAAGCTTTCCTTTATAGCTTTTGCAGAACGTAAACAGTACCCACTATTTTTACGGACACATCCTGTGTAACAACTAGTAATTACATTGTACTCTATGGTGTACTAGTGTGTTTATTCTCCCACTTAGATGGCACTTCCAGAAGCTCCAAAATGAGGGCCAGGTTGTCAGAATGGGCAATGTACTGTACACATTAGTTACAAGTAAGTACCCCTCAATATCTATTTATTTTTAACTAGCTAAATCCTGTGTTACAACTAGTAATTTTATTGTACATAGGCAAACACGACATTTGCTTTTAAATAGTTTCTTATTCCTCATCTGGGACGACACTCGTATTAAATTTGTTTTCCGTGAGCTCAACCAAGTCAACCCAGGTGGTACGCTTTATTTTGGTGGAAAGTGCTAGCAACAACGTTGACTGGAGAAATATTTTGAACAGTTCACAGTTCATGGTTAAGTAATTAGAGTTTATTGAGCATTGGCTATAATCTCTCAGACACCCAGCGAATCCACAAGATATCCAAACCTTTGTCACAGCTGTTAATGAATCGGATGCAGCTGAGAAGAAGCAAAACACTAAGTTGGTGAATTTAGTGGAACACTGCCCATTTGTAACAAGCATGGTAACAAGCAATCTTTGTTACACTTCTGTAATTGCAGACTGCAAATGCTACTAGGTACATATGGTTCTTACATTGTAACTATGAGTCACAGTTAACTATAACAATTGTTAGTGTAAGTACCAATGCAATTACACTGTAATAAGGAACTTCCTTAAAAGGAAGTTTTACCGTGAATTTGTCCCAATACTTTTGGTCCCCTAAAGTGGGGGGACTATGAACAAAAAGTGCTGTAATTTGTAAACCCGACATGGATGAAAATACCCTTAAATTACAGCTGACACTTTCACCTCATAATCATAGTATAATTTCAAATCCAAGGTGATGTACTATAGAGCAAAAACAACAAAACATTTGTCACTGTCCCAATACTTTTGAAACTCACTGTATGTTGAACAATAACTAACCAGCCCCTGATTATTTGGCTCCCTCTTGCTGTCGAGATAAAATATGACTGCAATAGTGAAATATTTTCTATTGTCAGACTGATGGAGGCGGTCTTTGTCCATTCATAACTTCTTTACATAAAGTTAAAGTGGCACTCCAGTCTCATTTTCACCTCATTTAACACCTGATTTACTGAACAAAAAGCACATCTCAAATGAGTATCACAGTATGAGTCATATTACCTGTTGGTAAAACTCGGAAATGGTTTAAATATTTTTTTCACCATTCTTTTTTCCGTAGGGGTTTTAGAACTACTTCATAAAGTCTGTGATTCAGTGTTGGGGGTAACACGTAACATAGTAATTTAACGCCTTTGTTATTTTTTTCAATTTAAGTAATAATTTACTTTGTTACTTTTTCAAATACGCAAATCGTTACTTTTAAATATGATATAACTTTTACATTTTTATTTATTTTTGCCTCCCCAAAAATGTTAATCCCGTCCTCTATATTCATGCCCTTCTTGTTTCTTGAAGAACGTTGTGGCGGTAAGCAAACTACCTAGTAAAATGGCAGAGACAACAGCCTTTACATCATGGAAGTATTCACATTATTTTTCATTGGTAGAAGAAATTGAGAAAACTATAATTTAATGCAAACTGTACCTCGGGGATAAACAAACGCCTGTCAACTGCGAAGAACTCAACTTCAAATATCAAGAAGCACCTTCAGGCCAAGCACAGCTCCACAAGACTGGTGGAGAAAGACCCAAACCAGCAGATTGACGTTGATGCTGAGGATTACGGCGCTTCTGCTCCAAAACAGCAAACGTTAGATTTCTGTTCCGCTAATCCTGTCACCCCGATATATAACTAAATTAACATGTATGCGTCTTTGATAATTGTATGTGATTCATTTGATTGCATGCCATTTATTTCAATGCATTATGTTTAGGATTTATTTGACAGTTTGCGTTCGTGGTCAGCAGTTTAATGAGCAGGTTATTTTCATTTTAGATCCGGTTTGTATTTAGTGACTTTAATATGTATATTTCGTTTCATAGAGCTGCCTAAATGTTGGTTTTGATGTATGGACAATTGTCCTTTGATGCGTTGGATTTGTCAAGATTTATTTCGTTGTGATACAACACTTTTCATTGCATTCATCAGACATTTCGATAGTTTAATGTGGAATTTTGATAGAACACTTGGACAGAGACTTATTTATACATCTTTCTTCATTATAATGTGTATACATTTCTCCTACATCACACATTTTTTTTGTGGAACAGTTACATTTCAATATAGACTGCTGAACTACAAAGGCCAAATAATAATGCGATAAAAATAATAAGACATGTTTATTTAAAAAAAAAAAAAAAAAAAAAAACAGCTATTAGGAAATCTGACAGAGATCTCGGTCTTGAGCTCTCCGGTGATGCCCGATGACATCAGTGCTGTCTATAGTGTGACGCATTGACAACTCTAGGTGATTATCGGAACGTTCCACTTTGAATGTCCTTTGAGTAGCCTACTAAATAGGCACAGTGGCGATTTTAGCATGTTTACCTTTGTGGGGAAACAAAAAACATTTTTTGTAGAGGCATGTCACATGCGCCGAAATGCATACTTACAAGCCCTTAACCAACAATGCAGTTCAAGAAATAGAGTTACTAAAATATGTACCAAATAAAACTAAAGTAAAAAAAAAATATTAAAAAAAAAGAATCCAAAAGTAACAATGAATTTACATAATAACGAGGCTATATACATGGGGTACTGAGTCAATGTCCGGGGTACAAGAGTTTTGGTACTAGTACTGGAGAGCACTCCTTTGTCTACACCCATTCAGCATTGTTCACACCCTCTTAAGCCAGCCCCACCTGTCTCTTTAAGGATTCACATGTGAGGTCATGTGCTAAACAGTGAGTGGTGTAGTGAAGATTAAGACTAGAAGTGTTAAAAGTAGTAGCCTACAATAAGGAAAAATTCCAGGTAAACAAAGTGTCCAGATAAAAATGTATTAAATGATGCTTACCCAGACACATTTTTCTATATTGATGGGTTACGTGAAAGAAACGTTATAATCCCCAGCCACATCTTGCTAAGTGGATGGTCTCTACAGAAGGTGTAAACGATACAGCCAAATGGTTACTTGCATAGTAGCAATATCAGAAATAGATAGTGTCAATATAAATCAAATATACAGTATGTACAATATCAATAATGATATCAGTGATGACTTATCATAGATAAGGTAGTTGTATGCATACAGTGCCTTGCGAAAGTATTCGGCCCCCTTGAACTTTGCGACCTTTTGCCACATTTCAGGCTTCAAACATAAAGATATAAAACTGTATTTTTTTGTGAAGAATCAACAACAAGTGGGACACAATCATGAAGTGGAACGACATTTATTGGATATTTCAAACTTTTTTAACAAATCAAAAACTGAAAAATTGGGCGTGCAAAATTATTCAGCCCCTTTACTTTCAGTGCAGCAAACTCTCTCCAGAAGTTCAGTGAGGATCTCTGAATGATCCAATGTTGACCTAAATGACTAATGATGATAAATACAATCCACCTGTGTGTAATCAAGTCTCCGTATAAATGCACCTGCACTGTGATAGTCTCAGAGGTCCGTTAAAAGCGCAGAGAGCATCATGAAGAACAAGGAACACACCAGGCAGGTCCGAGATACTGTTGTGAAGAAGTTTAAAGCCGGATTTGGATACAAAAATATTTCCCAAGCTTTAAACATCCCAAGGAGCACTGTGCAAGCGATAATATTGAAATTGAAGGAGTATCAGACCACTGCAAATCTACCAAGACCTGGCCGTCCCTCTAAACTTTCAGCTCATACAAGGAGAAGACTGATCAGAGATGCAGCCAAGAGGCCCATGATCACTCTGAATGAACTGCAGAGATCTACAGCTGAGGTGGGAGACTCTGTCCATAGGACAACAATCAGTCGTATATTGCACAAATCTGGCCTTTATGGAAGAGTGGCAAGAAGAAAGCCATTTCTTAAAGATATCCATAAAAAGTGTTGTTTAAAGTTTGCCACAAGCCACCTGGGAGACACACCAAACATGTGGAAGAAGGTGCTCTGGTCAGATGAAACCA
Source organism: Oncorhynchus clarkii lewisi (assembly GCF_045791955.1). Classification (NCBI taxonomy): domain Eukaryota; kingdom Metazoa; phylum Chordata; class Actinopteri; order Salmoniformes; family Salmonidae; genus Oncorhynchus; species Oncorhynchus clarkii. The sequence goes on from NC_092164.1 coordinate 42,555,024, forward strand.
AAATTGAACTGTTTGGCAACAATGCAAAACGTTATGTTTGGCGTAAAAGCAACACAGCTGAACACACCATCCCCACTGTCAAACATGGTGGTGGCAGCATCATGGTTTGGGCCTGCTTTTCTTTAGCAGGGACATGGAAGATGGTTAAAATTGATGGGAAGATGGATGGAGCCAAATACAGGACCATTCTGGAAGAAAACCTGATGGAGTCTGCAAAAGACCTGAGACTGGGACGGAGATTTGTCTTCCAACAAGACAATGATCCAAAACATAAAGCAAAATCTACAATGGAATGGTTCAAAAATAAACATATCCAGGTGTTAGAATGGCCAAGTCAAAGTCCAGACCTGAATCCAATCGAGAATCTGTGGAAAGAACTGAAAACTGCTGTTCACAAATGCTCTCCATCCAACCTCACTGAGCTCGAGCTGTTTTGCAAGGAGGAATGGGAAAAAATGTCAGTCTCTCGATGTACAAAACTGATAGACATACCCTAAGCGACTTACAGCTGTAATCGCAGCAAAAGGTGGCGCTACAAAGTATTAACTTAAGGGGGCTGAATAATTTTGCACGCCCAATTTTTCAGTTTTTGATTTGTTAAAAAAGTTTGAAATATCCAATAAATGTCGTTCCACTTCATGATTGTGTCCCACTTGCTGTTGATTCTTCACAAAAAAATACAGTTTTATATCTTTATGTTTGAAGCCTGAAATGTGGCAAAATGTCGCAAAGTTCAAGGGGGCCGAATACTTTCGCAAGGCACTGTACAATCAGGGGTAAAGTGTCTGAGCAGTGGGATAAAAGAAAATAGTAGCAGCAACGTATGGTGTGTGTGTTAGGCGAGAGGCATGTGAATAGAGGCACTGCAGATAGTGGTGATGACTGGGAACTCGCCCCCAGTTATCAACTGGTCCGTCTGAACGACGCATGAACAATGGAATCTATATTCGGAGAGCCTGTTTCTGTCCTGCCCTTGACTTTGGTGCAGGGCATTTGATGTTCATAGCCTCTTTTATAGACACGTTTTGTCTTCTGCAGAAATCTATGATGTCTGGATTTTGCACATTGACCATCTTCACAACCCTGTTCCTCTTCAAAAGGATACGTTCAAAGTTATCATTATTTCGAGTGTGGGACATTAAGCCTGCATTCCTGTGATAAATACGGTGCATTCGTAAATTATTCATAACCATTCACTTTCTCCACATTTTGTTATGTTAGTCTTATTCTAAAATAATTACTTTCCCCCCCTCATCAATCTACACACAATACCCCATAATGACATAGCGAAAACAGGTTTTTAAAACATTTTGCAAATTTATAAAAACATTTCAACTGAAATATTACATTTACATAAGTATTCAGACCCTTTACTCAGTACTTTGTTGAATTACCTTTGGCAGCGTTTATAGCCTAGAGTCTTTCTGGGTATGAAACTACACGCTTGGCACACCTGTATGAGAGTTTCTCCCATTCTTCTCTGCAGATCCTCTCAAGCTCTCTCAGGTTGGATGAGGAACATCGCTGCACAGCTATTTTCAGGTCTCTCCAGAGATGTTCAAACAATGCATCACATCCAAAAGTGAGAAGGTTCTTCAACAGTGCAAGGTTACATGATGGTATAAGAGTTTTTCTTATGACCATTTTAAGTGCATTTATAAACCATTATTAAACCAAGATTACCATTTGCCAAGCACAATTGACTATACTACAATTTGAACCATAAATGTTTAATTAATGGTTATAGCAATTGACCCATTGTCGAATACACCATTAAATTATTTAACAATTTATACTTTTTTTGATGTGAGCCATTTGTGAACCTGTTTTTGCTATTGCGCTCATAAGCTTTCCTTTATAGCTTTTGCAGAACGTAAACAGTACCCACTATTTTTACGGACACATCCTGTGTAACAACTAGTAATTACATTGTACTCTATGGTGTACTAGTGTGTTTATTCTCCCACTTAGATGGCACTTCCAGAAGCTCCAAAATGAGGGCCAGGTTGTCAGAATGGGCAATGTACTGTACACATTAGTTACAAGTAAGTACCCCTCAATATCTATTTATTTTTAACTAGCTAAATCCTGTGTTACAACTAGTAATTTTATTGTACATAGGCAAACACGACATTTGCTTTTAAATAGTTTCTTATTCCTCATCTGGGACGACACTCGTATTAAATTTGTTTTCCGTGAGCTCAACCAAGTCAACCCAGGTGGTACGCTTTATTTTGGTGGAAAGTGCTAGCAACAACGTTGACTGGAGAAATATTTTGAACAGTTCACAGTTCATGGTTAAGTAATTAGAGTTTATTGAGCATTGGCTATAATCTCTCAGACACCCAGCGAATCCACAAGATATCCAAACCTTTGTCACAGCTGTTAATGAATCGGATGCAGCTGAGAAGAAGCAAAACACTAAGTTGGTGAATTTAGTGGAACACTGCCCATTTGTAACAAGCATGGTAACAAGCAATCTTTGTTACACTTCTGTAATTGCAGACTGCAAATGCTACTAGGTACATATGGTTCTTACATTGTAACTATGAGTCACAGTTAACTATAACAATTGTTAGTGTAAGTACCAATGCAATTACACTGTAATAAGGAACTTCCTTAAAAGGAAGTTTTACCGTGAATTTGTCCCAATACTTTTGGTCCCCTAAAGTGGGGGGACTATGAACAAAAAGTGCTGTAATTTGTAAACCCGACATGGATGAAAATACCCTTAAATTACAGCTGACACTTTCACCTCATAATCATAGTATAATTTCAAATCCAAGGTGATGTACTATAGAGCAAAAACAACAAAACATTTGTCACTGTCCCAATACTTTTGAAACTCACTGTATGTTGAACAATAACTAACCAGCCCCTGATTATTTGGCTCCCTCTTGCTGTCGAGATAAAATATGACTGCAATAGTGAAATATTTTCTATTGTCAGACTGATGGAGGCGGTCTTTGTCCATTCATAACTTCTTTACATAAAGTTAAAGTGGCACTCCAGTCTCATTTTCACCTCATTTAACACCTGATTTACTGAACAAAAAGCACATCTCAAATGAGTATCACAGTATGAGTCATATTACCTGTTGGTAAAACTCGGAAATGGTTTAAATATTTTTTTCACCATTCTTTTTTCCGTAGGGGTTTTAGAACTACTTCATAAAGTCTGTGATTCAGTGTTGGGGGTAACACGTAACATAGTAATTTAACGCCTTTGTTATTTTTTTCAATTTAAGTAATAATTTACTTTGTTACTTTTTCAAATACGCAAATCGTTACTTTTAAATATGATATAACTTTTACATTTTTATTTATTTTTGCCTCCCCAAAAATGTTAATCCCGTCCTCTATATTCATGCCCTTCTTGTTTCTTGAAGAACGTTGTGGCGGTAAGCAAACTACCTAGTAAAATGGCAGAGACAACAGCCTTTACATCATGGAAGTATTCACATTATTTTTCATTGGTAGAAGAAATTGAGAAAACTATAATTTAATGCAAACTGTACCTCGGGGATAAACAAACGCCTGTCAACTGCGAAGAACTCAACTTCAAATATCAAGAAGCACCTTCAGGCCAAGCACAGCTCCACAAGACTGGTGGAGAAAGACCCAAACCAGCAGATTGACGTTGATGCTGAGGATTACGGCGCTTCTGCTCCAAAACAGCAAACGTTAGATTTCTGTTCCGCTAATCCTGTCACCCCGATATATAACTAAATTAACATGTATGCGTCTTTGATAATTGTATGTGATTCATTTGATTGCATGCCATTTATTTCAATGCATTATGTTTAGGATTTATTTGACAGTTTGCGTTCGTGGTCAGCAGTTTAATGAGCAGGTTATTTTCATTTTAGATCCGGTTTGTATTTAGTGACTTTAATATGTATATTTCGTTTCATAGAGCTGCCTAAATGTTGGTTTTGATGTATGGACAATTGTCCTTTGATGCGTTGGATTTGTCAAGATTTATTTCGTTGTGATACAACACTTTTCATTGCATTCATCAGACATTTCGATAGTTTAATGTGGAATTTTGATAGAACACTTGGACAGAGACTTATTTATACATCTTTCTTCATTATAATGTGTATACATTTCTCCTACATCACACATTTTTTTTGTGGAACAGTTACATTTCAATATAGACTGCTGAACTACAAAGGCCAAATAATAATGCGATAAAAATAATAAGACATGTTTATTTAAAAAAAAAAAAAAAAACTAAAACAGCTATTAGGAAATCTGACAGAGATCTCGGTCTTGAGCTCTCCGGTGATGCCCGATGACATCAGTGCTGTCTATAGTGTGACGCATTGACAACTCTAGGTGATTATCGGAACGTTCCACTTTGAATGTCCTTTGAGTAGCCTACTAAATAGGCACAGTGGCGATTTTAGCATGTTTACCTTTGTGGGGAAACAAAAAACATTTTTTGTAGAGGCATGTCACATGCGCCGAAATGCATACTTACAAGCCCTTAACCAACAATGCAGTTCAAGAAATAGAGTTACTAAAATATGTACCAAATAAAACTAAAGTAAAAAAAAAATATTAAAAAAAAAGAATCCAAAAGTAACAATGAATTTACATAATAACGAGGCTATATACATGGGGTACTGAGTCAATGTCCGGGGTACAAGAGTTTTGGTACTAGTACTGGAGAGCACTCCTTTGTCTACACCCATTCAGCATTGTTCACACCCTCTTAAGCCAGCCCCACCTGTCTCTTTAAGGATTCACATGTGAGGTCATGTGCTAAACAGTGAGTGGTGTAGTGAAGATTAAGACTAGAAGTGTTAAAAGTAGTAGCCTACAATAAGGAAAAATTCCAGGTAAACAAAGTGTCCAGATAAAAATGTATTAAATGATGCTTACCCAGACACATTTTTCTATATTGATGGGTTACGTGAAAGAAACGTTATAATCCCCAGCCACATCTTGCTAAGTGGATGGTCTCTACAGAAGGTGTAAACGATACAGCCAAATGGTTACTTGCATAGTAGCAATATCAGAAATAGATAGTGTCAATATAAATCAAATATACAGTATGTACAATATCAATAATGATATCAGTGATGACTTATCATAGATAAGGTAGTTGTATGCATACAGTGCCTTGCGAAAGTATTCGGCCCCCTTGAACTTTGCGACCTTTTGCCACATTTCAGGCTTCAAACATAAAGATATAAAACTGTATTTTTTTGTGAAGAATCAACAACAAGTGGGACACAATCATGAAGTGGAACGACATTTATTGGATATTTCAAACTTTTTTAACAAATCAAAAACTGAAAAATTGGGCGTGCAAAATTATTCAGCCCCTTTACTTTCAGTGCAGCAAACTCTCTCCAGAAGTTCAGTGAGGATCTCTGAATGATCCAATGTTGACCTAAATGACTAATGATGATAAATACAATCCACCTGTGTGTAATCAAGTCTCCGTATAAATGCACCTGCACTGTGATAGTCTCAGAGGTCCGTTAAAAGCGCAGAGAGCATCATGAAGAACAAGGAACACACCAGGCAGGTCCGAGATACTGTTGTGAAGAAGTTTAAAGCCGGATTTGGATACAAAAATATTTCCCAAGCTTTAAACATCCCAAGGAGCACTGTGCAAGCGATAATATTGAAATTGAAGGAGTATCAGACCACTGCAAATCTACCAAGACCTGGCCGTCCCTCTAAACTTTCAGCTCATACAAGGAGAAGACTGATCAGAGATGCAGCCAAGAGGCCCATGATCACTCTGAATGAACTGCAGAGATCTACAGCTGAGGTGGGAGACTCTGTCCATAGGACAACAATCAGTCGTATATTGCACAAATCTGGCCTTTATGGAAGAGTGGCAAGAAGAAAGCCATTTCTTAAAGATATCCATAAAAAGTGTTGTTTAAAGTTTGCCACAAGCCACCTGGGAGACACACCAAACATGTGGAAGAAGGTGCTCTGGTCAGATGAAACCAAAATTGAACTGTTTGGCAACAATGCAAAACGTTATGTTTGGCGTAAAAGCAACACAGCTGAACACACCATCCCCACTGTCAAACATGGTGGTGGCAGCATCATGGTTTGGGCCTGCTTTTCTTTAGCAGGGACATGGAAGATGGTTAAAATTGATGGGAAGATGGATGGAGCCAAATACAGGACCATTCTGGAAGAAAACCTGATGGAGTCTGCAAAAGACCTGAGACTGGGACGGAGATTTGTCTTCCAACAAGACAATGATCCAAAACATAAAGCAAAATCTACAATGGAATGGTTCAAAAATAAACATATCCAGGTGTTAGAATGGCCAAGTCAAAGTCCAGACCTGAATCCAATCGAGAATCTGTGGAAAGAACTGAAAACTGCTGTTCACAAATGCTCTCCATCCAACCTCACTGAGCTCGAGCTGTTTTGCAAGGAGGAATGGGAAAAAATGTCAGTCTCTCGATGTACAAAACTGATAGACATACCCTAAGCGACTTACAGCTGTAATCGCAGCAAAAGGTGGCGCTACAAAGTATTAACTTAAGGGGGCTGAATAATTTTGCACGCCCAATTTTTCAGTTTTTGATTTGTTAAAAAAGTTTGAAATATCCAATAAATGTCGTTCCACTTCATGATTGTGTCCCACTTGCTGTTGATTCTTCACAAAAAAATACAGTTTTATATCTTTATGTTTGAAGCCTGAAATGTGGCAAAAGGTCGCAAAGTTCAAGGGGGCCGAATACTTTCGCAAGGCACTGTACAATCAGGGGTAAAGTGGCTGAGCAGTGGGATAAAAGAAAATAGTAGCAGCAACGTATGGTGTGTGTGTTAGGCGAGAGGCATGTGAATAGAGGCACTGCAGATAGTGGTGATGACTGGGAACTCGCCCCCAGTTATCAACTGGTCCGTCTGAACGACGCATGAACAATGGAATCTATATTCGGAGAGCCTGTTTCTGTCCTGCCCTTGACTTTGGTGCAGGGCATTTGATGTTCATAGCCTCTTTTATAGACACGTTTTGTCTTCTGCAGAAATCTATGATGTCTGGATTTTGCACATTGACCATCTTCACAACCCTGTTCCTCTTCAAAAGGATACGTTCAAAGTTATCATTATTTCGAGTGTGGGACATTAAGCCTGCATTCCTGTGATAAATACGGTGCATTCGTAAATTATTCATAACCATTCACTTTCTCCACATTTTGTTATGTTAGTCTTATTCTAAAATAATTACTTTCCCCCCCTCATCAATCTACACACAATACCCCATAATGACATAGCGAAAACAGGTTTTTAAAACATTTTGCAAATTTATAAAAACATTTCAACTGAAATATTACATTTACATAAGTATTCAGACCCTTTACTCAGTACTTTGTTGAATTACCTTTGGCAGCGTTTATAGCCTAGAGTCTTTCTGGGTATGAAACTACACGCTTGGCACACCTGTATGAGAGTTTCTCCCATTCTTCTCTGCAGATCCTCTCAAGCTCTCTCAGGTTGGATGAGGAACATCGCTGCACAGCTATTTTCAGGTCTCTCCAGAGATGTTCAAACAATGCATCACATCCAAAAGTGAGAAGGTTCTTCAACAGTGCAAGGTTACATGATGGTATAAGAGTTTTTCTTATGACCATTTTAAGTGCATTTATAAACCATTATTAAACCAAGATTACCATTTGCCAAGCACAAATGACTATACTACAATTTGAACCATAAATGTTTAATTAATGGTTATAGCAATTGACCCATTGTCGAATACAGCATTAAATTATTTAACAATTTATACTTTTTTTGATGTGAGCCATTTGTGAACCTGTTTTTGCTATTGCGCTCATAAGCTTTCCTTTATAGCTTTTGCAGAACGTAAACAGTACCCACTATTTTTACGGACACATCCTGTGTAACAACTAGTAATTACATTGTACTCTATGGTGTACTAGTGTGTTTATTCTCCCACTTAGATGGCACTTCCAGAAGCTCCAAAATGAGGGCCAGGTTGTCAGAATGGGCAATGTACTGTACACATTAGTTACAAGTAAGTACCCCTCAATATCTATTTATTTTTAACTAGCTAAATCCTGTGTTACAACTAGTAATTTTATTGTACATAGGCAAACACGACATTTGCTTTTAAATAGTTTCTTATTCCTCATCTGGGACGACACTCGTATTAAATTTGTTTTCCGTGAGCTCAACCAAGTCAACCCAGGTGGTACGCTTTATTTTGGTGGAAAGTGCTAGCAACAACGTTGACTGGAGAAATATTTTGAACAGTTCACAGTTCATGGTTAAGTAATTAGAGTTTATTGAGCATTGGCTATAATCTCTCAGACACCCAGCAAATCCACAAGATATCCAAACCTTTGTCACAGCTGTTAATGAATCGGATGCAGCTGAGAAGAAGCAAAACACTAAGTTGGTGAATTTAGTGGAACACTGCCCATTTGTAACAAGCATGGTAACAAGCAATCTTTGTTACACTTCTGTAATTGCAGACTGCAAATGCTACTAGGTACATATGGTTCTTACATTGTAACTATGAGTCACAGTTAACTATAACAATTGTTAGTGTAAGTACCAATGCAATTACACTGTAATAAGGAACTTCCTTAAAAGGAAGTTTTACCGTGAATTTGTCCCAATACTTTTGGTCCCCTAAAGTGGGGGGACTATGAACAAAAAGTGCTGTAATTTGTAAACCCGACATGGATGAAAATACCCTTAAATTACAGCTGACACTTTCACCTCATAATCATAGTATAATTTCAAATCCAAGGTGATGTACTATAGAGCAAAAACAACAAAACATTTGTCACTGTCCCAATACTTTTGAAACTCACTGTATGTTGAACAATAACTAACCAGCCCCTGATTATTTGGCTCCCTCTTGCTGTCGAGATAAAATATGACTGCAATAGTGAAATATTTTCTATTGTCAGACTGATGGAGGCGGTCTTTGTCCATTCATAACTTCTTTACATAAAGTTAAAGTGGCACTCCAGTCTCATTTTCACCTCATTTAACACCTGATTTACTGAACAAAAAGCACATCTCAAATGAGTATCACAGTATGAGTCATATTACCTGTTGGTAAAACTCGGAAATGGTTTAAATATTTTTTTCACCATTCTTTTTTCCGTAGGGGTTTTAGAACTACTTCATAAAGTCTGTGATTCAGTGTTGGGGGTAACACGTAACATAGTAATTTAACGCCTTTGTTATTTTTTTCAATTTAAGTAATAATTTACTTTGTTACTTTTTCAAATACGCAAATCGTTACTTTTAAATATGATATAACTTTTACATTTTTATTTATTTTTGCCTCCCCAAAAATGTTAATCCCGTCCTCTATATTCATGCCCTTCTTGTTTCTTGAAGAACGTTGTGGCGGTAAGCAAACTACCTAGTAAAATGGCAGAGACAACAGCCTTTACATCATGGAAGTATTCACATTATTTTTCATTGGTAGAAGAAATTGAGAAAACTATAATTTAATGCAAACTGTACCTCGGGGATAAACAAACGCCTGTCAACTGCGAAGAACTCAACTTCAAATATCAAGAAGCACCTTCAGGCCAAGCACAGCTCCACAAGACTGGTGGAGAAAGACCCAAACCAGCAGATTGACGTTGATGCTGAGGATTACGGCGCTTCTGCTCCAAAACAGCAAACGTTAGATTTCTGTTCCGCTAATCCTGTCACCCCGATATATAACTAAATTAACATGTATGCGTCTTTGATAATTGTATGTGATTCATTTGATTGCATGCCATTTATTTCAATGCATTATGTTTAGGATTTATTTGACAGTTTGCGTTCGTGGTCAGCAGTTTAATGAGCAGGTTATTTTCATTTTAGATCCGGTTTGTATTTAGTGACTTTAATATGTATATTTCGTTTCATAGAGCTGCCTAAATGTTGGTTTTGATGTATGGACAATTGTCCTTTGATGCGTTGGATTTGTCAAGATTTATTTCGTTGTGATACAACACTTTTCATTGCATTCATCAGACATTTCGATAGTTTAATGTGGAATTTTGATAGAACACTTGGACAGAGACTTATTTATACATCTTTCTTCATTATAATGTGTATACATTTCTCCTACATCACACATTTTTTTTGTGGAACAGTTACATTTCAATATAGACTGCTGAACTACAAAGGCCAAATAATAATGCGATAAAAATAATAAGACATGTTTATTTAAAAAAAAAAAAAAAACTAAAACAGCTATTAGGAAATCTGACAGAGATCTCGGTCTTGAGCTCTCCGGTGATGCCCGATGACATCAGTGCTGTCTATAGTGTGACGCATTGACAACTCTAGGTGATTATCGGAACGTTCCACTTTGAATGTCCTTTGAGTAGCCTACTAAATAGGCACAGTGGCGATTTTAGCATGTTTACCTTTGTGGGGAAACAAAAAACATTTTTTGTAGAGGCATGTCACATGCGCCGAAATGCATACTTACAAGCCCTTAACCAACAATGCAGTTCAAGAAATAGAGTTACTAAAATATGTACCAAATAAAACTAAAGTAAAAAAAAAATATTAAAAAAAAAGAATCCAAAAGTAACAATGAATTTACATAATAACGAGGCTATATACATGGGGTACTGAGTCAATGTCCGGGGTACAAGAGTTTTGGTACTAGTACTGGAGAGCACTCCTTTGTCTACACCCATTCAGCATTGTTCACACCCTCTTAAGCCAGCCCCACCTGTCTCTTTAAGGATTCACATGTGAGGTCATGTGCTAAACAGTGAGTGGTGTAGTGAAGATTAAGACTAGAAGTGTTAAAAGTAGTAGCCTACAATAAGGAAAAATTCCAGGTAAACAAAGTGTCCAGATAAAAATGTATTAAATGATGCTTACCCAGACACATTTTTCTATATTGATGGGTTACGTGAAAGAAACGTTATAATCCCCAGCCACATCTTGCTAAGTGGATGGTCTCTACAGAAGGTGTAAACGATACAGCCAAATGGTTACTTGCATAGTAGCAATATCAGAAATAGATAGTGTCAATATAAATCAAATATACAGTATGTACAATATCAATAATGATATCAGTGATGACTTATCATAGATAAGGTAGTTGTATGCATACAGTGCCTTGCGAAAGTATTCGGCCCCCTTGAACTTTGCGACCTTTTGCCACATTTCAGGCTTCAAACATAAAGATATAAAACTGTATTTTTTTGTGAAGAATCAACAACAAGTGGGACACAATCATGAAGTGGAACGACATTTATTGGATATTTCAAACTTTTTTAACAAATCAAAAACTGAAAAATTGGGCGTGCAAAATTATTCAGCCCCTTTACTTTCAGTGCAGCAAACTCTCTCCAGAAGTTCAGTGAGGATCTCTGAATGATCCAATGTTGACCTAAATGACTAATGATGATAAATACAATCCACCTGTGTGTAATCAAGTCTCCGTATAAATGCACCTGCACTGTGATAGTCTCAGAGGTCCGTTAAAAGCGCAGAGAGCATCATGAAGAACAAGGAACACACCAGGCAGGTCCGAGATACTGTTGTGAAGAAGTTTAAAGCCGGATTTGGATACAAAAATATTTCCCAAGCTTTAAACATCCCAAGGAGCACTGTGCAAGCGATAATATTGAAATTGAAGGAGTATCAGACCACTGCAAATCTACCAAGACCTGGCCGTCCCTCTAAACTTTCAGCTCATACAAGGAGAAGACTGATCAGAGATGCAGCCAAGAGGCCCATGATCACTCTGAATGAACTGCAGAGATCTACAGCTGAGGTGGGAGACTCTGTCCATAGGACAACAATCAGTCGTATATTGCACAAATCTGGCCTTTATGGAAGAGTGGCAAGAAGAAAGCCATTTCTTAAAGATATCCATAAAAAGTGTTGTTTAAAGTTTGCCACAAGCCACCTGGGAGACACACCAAACATGTGGAAGAAGGTGCTCTGGTCAGATGAAACCAAAATTGAACTGTTTGGCAACAATGCAAAACGTTATGTTTGGCGTAAAAGCAACACAACTGAACACACCATCCCCACTGTCAAACATGGTGGTGGCAGCATCATGGTTTGGGCCTGCTTTTCTTTAGCAGGGACAGGGAAGATGGTTAAAATTGATGGGAAGATGGATGGAGCCAAATACAGGACCATTCTGGAAGAAAACCTGATGGAGTCTGCAAAAGACCTGAGACTGGGACGGAGATTTGTCTTCCAACAAGACAATGATCCAAAACATAAAGCAAAATCTACAATGGAATGGTTCAAAAATAAACATATCCAGGTGTTAGAATGGCCAAGTCAAAGTCCAGACCTGAATCCAATCGAGAATCTGTGGAAAGAACTGAAAACTGCTGTTCACAAATGCTCTCCATCCAACCTCACTGAGCTCGAGCTGTTTTGCAAGGAGGAATGGGAAAAAATGTCAGTCTCTCGATGTACAAAACTGATAGACATACCCTAAGCGACTTACAGCTGTAATCGCAGCAAAAGGTGGCGCTACAAAGTATTAACTTAAGGGGGCTGAATAATTTTGCACGCCCAATTTTTCAGTTTTTGATTTGTTAAAAAAGTTTGAAATATCCAATAAATGTCGTTCCACTTCATGATTGTGTCCCACTTGCTGTTGATTCTTCACAAAAAAATACAGTTTTATATCTTTATGTTTGAAGCCTGAAATGTGGCAAAAGGTCGCAAAGTTCAAGGGGGCCGAATACTTTCGCAAGGCACTGTACAATCAGGGGTAAAGTGGCTGAGCAGTGGGATAAAAGAAAATAGTAGCAGCAACGTATGGTGTGTGTGTTAGGCGAGAGGCATGTGAATAGAGGCACTGCAGATAGTGGTGATGACTGGGAACTCGCCCCCAGTTATCAACTGGTCCGTCTGAACGACGCATGAACAATGGAATCTATATTCGGAGAGCCTGTTTCTGTCCTGCCCTTGACTTTGGTGCAGGGCATTTGATGTTCATAGCCTCTTTGTTGCATAAGCTCCCTGATCTTCTCAAAAAGATAGACAAGTTTATCTGTGCCCAGTCGCTGCTTGTATTGTACAGGCAGACCATCTATGGGAGGAAGGATGTTAGCGTTACGCAGCATCTGAAACTTGGTCCCGACAGTACAAACCCTCCTTGGCGACAACAACACTAGGGTTCAGAGCATCGAAGCTGTAAAACAGGGAATAAAAAATACAAAAATGACAACCACCTCCCACGTATAGATAAAAATAACCTCATGCAATGGAAATTATAATCACCTGAATTGCTGGTACTACTTGATCTGTGGCAGCGACCTGAAGTACGGAGTCAGGTGTTGTTGCCAACCATAGCTTTCCACCAGCACCGTACCATCCTCCAATCCAACCAGCTGTGGGATGTTGACCCCTGTCATAATGCTGTCCTTCACAACACCAGCAATCTCAGACAAAAAGTGTTCACTCTGGTCTTTCTGAAGTGCTGCTTGATGAGGCCGAAGCACCAGTCGGGGCAAACTTGGTGTGGCCTGTGATCAGGAAGTGGAGGTCCAGACTGTGGTGGAGCTTGTGCATGGTCCGCCAGGCACAATACCAGAGCACAAACTTGTTCTTGTTTTGGCCACTGCATTTGTCACAATTCAGGTCCATACTTGTTTCCCCAACTCCGTAGTTGGTGAAGAAATGGTGCATGGAGTTGATAACTGCGCTGCTGCCTTTGCTGGATGACATGCCTTCATCAATCAAGTAGTTTACTTGTTGCGGGAATTCCTTCACAGCAGACACCAAACAAGCCACACTTGCGAGGAGTTAAAAAGTAGATGGAACCTGGCTGCATAGGGTCAGAAGGATAGTGCACCTGCAAACAACAAAATAACATTAGGATAATGTTAGGTGGAGCAAAACGGGGGAACCCAAGAGCGGACTCAAAAGAAGCCGGGATGTATTAACCAAAATGTTTATTGTACACAGAAATATGGAGTGCAGAACCGGGGTAGCTCAGATGAGTTGCAGAAAAAACAGAAGTGTAGAGTGAGGTTGGAGTTGGCGGAGTTGAACAGGAAAACAAATCCAAGGTAGTGGTGGTGAATGATATCCAGTGCAAGGTGGTGAGATGTGGAACAGGAGACAGTAGCCAGAGGGGTAAAGGCAAGAAAGGACAAAACAGCTTAAGGCAGGGGGGAAAAACACAGATCTTGATAACTAACAAAAGGCTAGGATAATGACTGACTGAGCAGAGATTACAATCTGGCAGAGTGGAAGTGGCAGGATTGAGCATTTGTAGAGATCTTGATTTATGGAACGATTTGCAGCTGGTAGGGATCTGCTCTGACTCCAGCACACCTGTCTCCAACCACACAATCACAAAAAGAGAGAGAGGGAGAGAGAGAGTACAGGGGGAGAACTGCAGGTCAAGAGGACACTGGATGACCACCAGAGGGCGTAGCAGGAGCAGATGTGATTTAAATTTAAATTAATTTTGTCAGTCTGTCTTTACACAGCTCAGTGAAAGGCATGCCTGCCTCCCATATATACACTACCATTCAAATGTTTGGGGTAACTTATAAATGAGCTTGTTTTTGAAAGAAAAGCACATTTTTGGTCCATTAAAATAACATCAAGTTGATCAGAAATACACTGAAGACATTGTTAATGTTGTAAATGACTATTGTAGCTGGAAACGGCAGATTTTTTATGGAATATCTACATAGGCGGAAAGAGGCCCATTATCAGCAACCATCACTCCTGTGTTCCAATGGCACGTTGTGTTAGCTAATCCAAGTTTATCACTTTAAAAGGCTAATTGATCATTAGAAAACCCTTTTGCAATTATGTTAGCACAGCTGAAAACTGTTGTCCTGATTAAAGAAGCAATAAAACTGGCCTTCTTTAGACTAGTTGAGTATCTGGAGCATCAGCATTTGTGCGTTCGATTACAGGCTCAAAATGGCCAGAAACAAAGACCTTCCCTGTGAAACTCATCAGTCTATTCTTGTTCTGAGAAATGAAGGCTATTCCATGCGAGAAATTGCCAAGAAACTGAAAATCTCGTACAACGTTGAGTACTATTCCCTTCACAGAACAGCGCAAACTGGCCCTAACCAGAATAGAAAGAGGAGTGCACAACTGAGCAAGAGGACAAGTAAATTAGAGTGTGTAGTTTGAGAAACAGACCTGTCACAAGTCCTCAACTGGCAGCTTCATTAAATAGTACCCGCAAAACACCAGTCTCAACGTCAACAGTGAAGAAGCGGCTCCGGGATGCTGGCCTTCTAGGCAGAGTTCCTCTGGCCAGTGTCTGTGTTCTTTTGTCCATCTTAATCTTTCTTTTTATTGGCCAGTCTGAGATATGGCTTATTCTTTGCAACTCTGCCTAGAAGGCCAGTCTCCTGGAGTCACCTCTTCGCTGTTGACATTGAGACTGGTGTTTTGCGGGTACTATTTAATGAAGCTGCCAGTTGAGGACTTGTGAGGCGTCTGTTTCTCAAACACTTTTTTTGCAGACGGTTACTGACACCGGCCATATTCAACGTTTGTTGAGCGTTCGTAAATCCGTCAGTTATTCTGCGCTCTGGCACACTCAAACAAGTCTGGTCTGAAACAGTTGTTGCAATGACATTCTTTTGAAATGGATACTTGCATTGTGGATTATTTTGTTCAGTTTTACTATGCAAGATATAAAAAAATAAGCTTTAGACAGGATTACCTAAACATACTGACCAGCTCATATAGACATAAGTGTGCTATATGGCAGACCAATCCAAACTCATCTCTCGGCATGTCCAGCCCGCTCATTATCTCAGCCAATCATGGCTAGTAGGAAGGTTAATTCCTTTCTCTGTAGCTTAACCAACAAGGTTTGTATTTAAAAAAATATATATATTCGTATATACAGATGGCATACAAGTTTGTTATTAAGGCACATGAAAGTTCACATGTTCGAAAAGGCATTTCTGCCCCCCAAAAAAGCATTTTGATAAAAATAAAAAGTTTTACGTACAAACTGCTCTCCTATGAAAGTAGTGATTTCCGGAATCGGGTCACAAATAGTCAGTTGATTACTTGTTCAGCAGTCTTATGGCTTGGACGTTGAAGCTGTTAAGGAACCTTTTGGTACTAGAGTTGGGGCTCCGGTACCTCTTGCCGTGAGGTAGCAGAGAGAACAGTCTATGACATGAGTTTGACAATATTCTACCTCAGGTGAGCAATACCTCGAGACTTCTTAAATATTAGACATCGTGCACCAGCAGTTATTGACAAATAGACACACCCCCGCCCTTCGTCTTTTGAGATGTAGCTGCTCTGTTCTGCCGAAACACGGAGAAGCCAGGCAGCTCTATGTTATCATCGTTCAGCCAAGTCTTGGTGAAACATAAGATATTACCATTGGTAAGATAGTCTTAATCATAGATCGTCCAGTTTGTTTTCCAATGATTGCACTATGGCCAATAACACAGAGAAAAAAAGGGGGAGGAGGGATATCACGAAATTGGGGAGAAAAAAGGGGTAAAATAAAAATAAATTAAAAAATATGTAATCGTCTGCATCATTTACAATCCCCCATATATATTTGTTTTGTAAATATACGTACCGTGCATTCGGGAAAGTATTCAGACCCCTTGACTTTTTCCACATTTTGTTACATTACAGCCTTAGTCTAAAATGGATTAAATCATTTTTTTACACACAATACCAAATCATGACAAAGCAATAGCAGGTTTCTAGAATTGTTGGCAAATTTATAAAAAATAAAAAATACAAAATACTTAAATTGACATAAGTATTCAGACCCTTTACTCAGTACTTTGTTGAAGCACCTTTAGCAGCGATTACAGTCTCAGGTCTCCTTGGGTATGACGCTACAAGCTTGGCACACCTGTATTTGGGGCTGTTTCTACCATTTTTCTCTGCAGATCCTCTCAAGTTCTGTCAAGTTGGATGGGGAGCGTTGCTGCACAGCTATTCAAGTTCGGGCCACTTAAGGACATTCAGAGACTTGTCCCGATGCCACTCCTGATTTGTCTTGGCTGTGTGCTTGTTGTCCTGTTGGAAGGTAAACCGTCAGCTTAGTCTGAGGTCCTGAGCACTCAAGGCCAGGTTTTCATCAAGGATCTCTATGTACTTTGTACTTTGCTCTGTTCATCTTTCCCTCGATCCTGACCAGTCTCCCAGTCCCTGCCGCTGAAAAACATCCCCACAGCATGATACTGTCACAGCCATGCTTCACCGTAGGGATGGGGCAAGATTTCCTCTTGACGTGAAACTTGGCATTCAGGCCAAAGAGTTCAATATTGGTTTCATCAGACCAGAGAATCTTGTTTCTTATGGTCTGAGTCCTTTGGGTGCCTTTTGGCAAACTCCAAGCAGGCTGTCATGTGCCTTTTACTGAGGAGTAGCTTCTGTCTGGCCACTCTATCATAAATGTTTCTCCCACCTCCACAGAAGAACTCTGGAGCTCTGTTAGAGTAACAATCAGATTCTTGGTCACCCCTCTGACCAAGGCCCTTCTCCCCTGATTGCTCAGTTTGGCCGGGCGGCCAGCTCTAGGAAGAGTTGGTTATTCCAAACTTCTTCCAAATAAGAATGATCGAGGCCACTGTGTTCTTGGGACCTTCAATGCTGCAGACATTTTTTGGTACCCATCCCCAGGGCGGCAGGGTAGCCTAGTGGTTAGAGCGTTGGACTAGTAACCGGAAGGTTGCGAGTTCAAATCCCCGAGCTGACAAGGTACAAATCTGTCGTTCTGCCCCTGAACAGGCAGTTAACCCACTGTTCCCAGGCCGTCATTGAAAATAAGAATTTGTTCTTAACTGACTTGCCTGGTTAAATAAAGGTAAAATAAAAAAAAAATATAAAAAATCTGTGCCTCGACACAATCCTGTCTCTGAGTTCTACGAACAGTTCCTTCAACCTTGTGGCTTGGTTTTAATTCTGAAATGCACTGTCTGTCAACTGTGGGACATTATATAGACAGTTGTGTGCCTTTTCAAATCATGTCAAATCATTTGACTTTACCACAGGTGTACTCCAATTAAGTTGTAGAAACATCTCAAGGATGATCAACAGAAACAGGATGCACCTGAGCTCATAGCAAAGGGTTTGAATACTTATATTTATGTTTTTTTATGATATAAATGTGCAAAGATTTCAAGAAAACCTTTTTTCACTATTTAATTGACATATTGTGTGTAGATTGATGAGGAAAAATATAATTTAATCAATTTTAAGAATAAGGCTGTAATCAAAGGGTCTGAGAACTCTCTGAATGCACTGTGTGTATATATATATATATATATATATATATATATATATATATATATATATATATATATACAGTTGAAGTCGGAAGTTTCCATGCACTTAGGTTGGAGTCATAAAAACTTGTTTTTCTGATTTCTTGTTAACAAACTATAGTTTTGTCAAGTCGGTTAGGATATCTACTTTGTGCATGACACAAGTAATTTATCCAATAATTGTTTACAGACAGATTACTTCACGTATAATTCACTGTATCACATTTCCAGTGGGTCAGAAGGTCACATACACTAGGTTGACTGTGCCTTTAAAATTCCAGAAAATGATGTGATGGCTTTAGAAGTAAAATAAGAATTTGAATTTGAAAATAAGAATTTGTTCTTAACTGACTTGCCTAGTTAAATAAAGGTAAAATTAAAAAATTAAAATAAAAAGAAGCTTCTGATAGGCTAACTGACATAATTTGAGTCAATTGGAGGTGTACCTGTGGATGAATTTCAAGGCCTACCTTCAAACTCATTACCTCTTTGCTTGACATCATGGGAAAATCAAAATAAATCAGCCAAGACCTCAGAAAAAAACCTGTAGACCTCCACAAGTCTGGCTCATCCCAGGGAGCAATTTCCAGACACCTGAAGGTACCACGTTCATCTGTAGAAACAATAGTACGTAAGTATAAACGACATCGGACCACAAACCCGTCATACCGTTCAGGAAGGAGACCCGTTCTGTCTCCTTGAGATGAACGTACTTTGGTGCGAAAAGTGCAAATCAATCCCAGAACAACAGCAAAGGACCTTGTGAAGATGCTGGAGGAAAAAGGTACAAAAGTATCTATATCCACAGTAAAACGAGTCCTTTATTGACATAACCTGAAAGGCCGCTCAGTAAGGAAGAAGCCACTGATCCAAAACCGCAATACAAAAGCCAGACTATGGTTTGCAACTGCACATGGGGACAAAGACGGTACTTTTTGGAGAAATCCTCTGGTCTGATGAAACAAAAATATAACTGTTTGGCTATAATGACCATCGTTATGTTTGGAGGAAAAAGGGGTAGGCTTGCAGCCGAAGACCACCATCCAAAACGTGAAGCACAGGGGTGGCAGCATCATGTTGTGGGGGTGCTTTGCTGCAAGAGGGACTGGTGCACTTCACAAAATAGATGGCATCATGAGGTAGGAAAATTATGTGGATATATTGAAGAAACATCTCAAGACATCAGTCGGGAAGTTAAAGCTTGGTCGCAAATGGGTCTTCCAGATGGACAATGACCCCAAGCATACTTCCAAAGTTGTGGCAATTAAGGACAACAAAGTCACGGTATTGGAGTGGTAATCACAAAGCTCTGAACTCAACCTATCGAAAATTTGTGGGTAGAATTGAAAAAGCGTGTGGGAGCATGGAGGCCTACAAACCTGACTCAGTTACACCAGCTCTGTCAGGAGGAATGGGCCAAAATTCACCCAACTTATTGTGGGAAGCTTGTGGAAAGCTACCCAAAACATTTGACCCAAGTTAAACAATACTACCAAATATTAATTGAGTGTATGTAAACTTCTGACCCACTGGGAATGTGATGAAAGAAATAAAATCTGAAATAAATCATTCTCTCTACTATTATTCTGACATTTCACATTCTTTAAATAAAGTGCTGATCCTATCTGACCTAAGACATGGAATTGTTATTGTTAAAAACTGAGTTTAAATGTATTTGGCTAAGGTATACGTAAAAGTCAGACTACATCTGTATATTTATACCCTCCTACTAGGCGGAGTGAAATCCTTGCACATCTATACAGCCAATTCATCTCTGTTGCTAGTCAGGAGCTTAACTGGTTCCTCTCATTGGTGTAGACTCCTGCTAGAACCGTCATGGGCGCGTAAATATGTGTGTGTGACAGGAGAGACTGTTCCTCCTCAGTAATCTAGTATGGCACTGTAACGGTACAGTGCATTCGTTAAGTATTCAGACACCTTGACTTTTTCCACATTTTGTTACGTTACAACCTTACTCTAGAATTGATTAAATTAAATTTGTTCCTCATCAATCTACATCCAATACCCCATAATGACAAAGCAAAAGCAGGCTTTTAAAAATGTGTATAAATGTAAAAAATATATATATATATATATATATATATATATATTAAAAAACAGAAACCTTCTTTACATTCGTTTTCTGACACTTTGCTGTGAGACACAAAATTCAGCTCAGGTTCATCCTGTTTCCATTGATCATCCTTGAGTTGTTTCTACAACTTGATTGGAGTTCACCTGTGGTAAATTCAATTGATTGGACATGATTTGGAAAGGCACACAACTGTATATAAGGTCCCACAGTTGACAGTACATGTCATAGCAAAAACCAAGCCATTAGATCTAACGAATTATCCGTAGAGGGTACCAAAAAATGTCTGCAGCATTGAAGGTCCCAAGAACACAGTGGCTGCCATCATTCTTAAATGGAAAAAATATGGAACGACCAAAACTCTTCCTAGAGGGGCCTTAGTCAGAGAGGTGATGGTCACTCTGACAGAGCTCCAGAAATCCTCTGTGGAGATGGGAGAACCTTCCAGAAGGACAACCATCTCTGCAGCGCTCCACCAATCAGGCTTTTGTGATAGGGTGGCCAGATGGAAGCAACTCCTCAGTAAAAGGCAGTGGTGGAAAAAGTACCCAATTGTCATACTTGAGTAAAAGTAAAGATAGTTTAATAGAAAATGACGTGTAAAAGTCTAAAAGTATTTGGTTTTAAATATACTTAAGTATCAAAAGTAAATGTAATTGCTAAAATATACTTAAGTATCAAATGTAAAAGTAGGAATCATTTAAAATTCCTTATATTAAGCAAACGAGACATCACAATTTTGTGTTTTTTTAAATGTATGGATAGCCAGGGGTATACTCCAACACTCAGACAATATACAAACAAAGTATGTGTTGAGTCAGTCTGCCAGATCAGAAGCATTAGGGATGACCAGGAATGTTCTTTTGATAAATGTGTGAAATGGACCACTTTCTGTCCTGCGAAGCATTTAAAATGTAACTTTTGGGTGTCAGGGAAAATATATGGAGTAAAAAGTACATTACTATTTATATTAGGAATATAGAGAAGTAAAAGTTAAGTACATATACCCCAAAAAACTCCTTAAGAGATGGCAGTTTTGATAAATTAGGAAATCAGATTTTACGTGTCCATTTAAATACTTTGTAAATACACTCCACAAATGGTCTATCAACTTGAAACTGTTTATTCATCAAATACATTACAATAATGAACCATGTTCCGTTTTGCGTTGATATCTTTAAAAAAAAAATCTAACAATTAACTGTTTTGACTATGTAACACTAATGCTTAAAATAAATCATATCAAATCTTCTCATGGACTAAAATTCAGATTCACTCCAAACTTGGTCCCTGGACTAGTCACAATAGTCCCTAAAGAGAAAATAACGTTGATACATTCAAAGATGGCCACACTATACCAGGAGATGCATATTAGCACATACGCCAAAATATTCTCACGAACCATAGGACCAAATTGGAACGTCTTAACTTAGTTTGAGAAAAGCAAAGGGATTGATCAAAAGATGGCTGAGTTATTGACAAAATTCTGTCCATTTAAACCACTGTATATCCACTACACAGTGGCCTACCAATTTGAAACTTGTCATAGCCATTATGAACATAACATGAACCACACTGCATTTGGTATTGATATCTCAAAAAACAAAACTATTAACAACTCATTCTTTGCAAATGTAATGCTAATATTCAAAGTCATCTGCAATCCTCTTCTCATGACTCATATGTCAGATTCACACTAAGACAGTTGTATGTTAAACGAGAGAATCAAAACTCAAACAGAAACAAACATACTAATGTAAAAACTTCAGAAAAGATCAAAGTTGTATTTTAGATGTATTTTATTCCATATACAGTATTTATTTGGTGCAATGGTAAAACAAATACATCTCCAAGTAAAAGAAACACACCACTCCAAACAAAGTTGAAATAAATCATTTACGTCATTTTTAAATTACTCGTGTATTACTCATGTAATAGGTATATTCAGGTCTGCTGACTTGAATGGAAATAAAATTGACAAAAGCTTTGCCTTCATAACATTTTGTTGAGCATTCATACACAAAATTCATTTGTAAGCATTTGCCTTATGCTTGGGCAGAAAGTTGAAATTCTTGGGTACAGGTCCAAGCAGCATTTCACTGTGGAGAAGGGGAAAAAGACCATTACTAAAACCCCCTTTTCCATGAAACTATTCAGCATGCTGTGTGTAATTGGAACAGATATTCAGCCTGTATAAATACATTAGAATAGAGGTAGTCTATACTAATTCAAACCAACTGAGAAATGCTAATGGAACTATTTTTTAAAGTGCATTAACACACTCATCTTATTGGCTGGTTAAGCTAAAAGCCACCATATAAAAGCCCTCAAGAATATGGATTGAGACACGAGACATTGCTCTTGCAACCTCCTACTATGCTATTTTTAATTGGAAGCTTCAACTACTGAGAATGATTCAAGAGGTCAGTGTGAATGAAAACCAGCATACACTGGCAGCCATAAGAACCTAGGTTAGGATAAGCAATAGTGATCTTCACCTGATCTTGATCCAGTCCCCTACGTGTTGACTTGCCATGAGAGACTCCAGGTAGTCCCTGCCCATGTAGTAGGGTGGTCGCTCATTGATCCTCTGGGGCACTTGTTCCAGCAGCCCAACTGGTATGTACCTATAAAGGAGAGAGGGTAAGATTGACATGTCCACATTAAATGTGTTACGGTGTTAATGTTTACAGTTCTAAATGAATAAAGAACATTTTGAATTGGTTGAATTCTAGGTTTGTGAAAGACGGTAAATACAGAGAAAAATGATTTTCGGCAGTCCTGCAGGTTCTCGTTTGTCTTCACCTACATCAACATATTGATCAACCTATAAAGCACTAAAACAACTATTGTGTATGTTTCTAAGCATTATTACAGTGTGAATACCACCTGATACTTCGTGCCTATACGAGTACCCACCTGCACATGAAGGACAGCCATTCCAGCAAGAAGTTCCTGGTCTTCTCCAGGCCTTGGGTGTCCGAGCCCCAGTGCTCCAGGCCGTAGTGGGTGAAGTCCCTAAGGACATCCAGCCGCTCGCTGGACGAGATGTCCCAGTCCCGCCTCTCCTTGATCTCTGTGAAAACCCAGGGCTTGATGAGCGCGCCCCTGCCCGAGAGAAAAAGTATTACAACTAGAGCTGGAGTCGATTAAGGCAGGGGTTCTCAAACCTCCTCGGAGACCCCCAGCTGTTCCATGTATTTGAACTATTCACTGCTAACACACCTGATTCAAATGGTCAACTAATTATCAGCCCTTGACTAGATGAATCAGGTGAGTTCAGGGCTACAACAAGATTGTGAAATGTCATGGGGGTCCCTGAGGAGAGGTTTGAGAACCACTCAGATAAGAGACTGAATCTAAGGTGCTTCCCATCTCAAATCAACCCATAGCCCTTCATCAAGCCTCCCTATGCACTTCATTAGATCTGAAAGGGTTGGATAAAAAGTAAGCTATATGTTATCCACTCATCCTATCAGAGCGCACTACTCTGATCAGTCAAATTGTGTGAAATCAAAAGCATGTCTATTCTTTTCCATTAAGATACCAACCTTGCCAGCATTACACCCGAAACTTCAGTCTCTCTAGCCTTCATGGCGTCATAATAAGACAAAATGTCTCCATTACCTGCATATAAGAGAGATGAGGTTTAACAGGTGCACACAGACACACAGAAAGAAAAACATGCACACACGCACGAACACACTAACTTTGTGAGATTGAGACGCGACCCGTCCTCCATTACCAAGCATACTACTTGCCAATGTTCAATCATTAAAGAATTAACTTAGTGAACTTAAGATCGAGGACCTCCTTCCAAATGGACATCAGATTCTACAACATACTTTGCTTTCCTCCGGCATACAAACTGATTATATACAACCAGTGGGTTTTACAGTTCATTGAGCGGATAGGAAGCGGGTTCTCTCTGGAAAGAACAAAGGCTTTATGACCAATAACAAGTGGTCCCACGGGGGAAACGCAGGAACTCCCGAGCTTCTGCTCTCCCGACTTGTAATACATGTTGCCCTGTTTAGATTCTGAGAGAGTTCTCCGGGATTATAGCCATGTATGTGTAAGTCCCGCCCCAAGCAGACACCAAAAATGCTCTCAAAGATCTTCATTGGACCCTGAAAAAGATGGCGACCACATAACCGGAGGCAGCATTTGTCGCAGTGGACATGAACTAAATCAAATCAACGTTTGTCACATGCGCCAAATACAACAGTATTGTGTATTGATTACTTACAGGCCCTAACCAACAGTGTGATTTTAAGTTAAAAAATAGGTATTAGGTTAACAACAGATGACTAAAGAAATAAATACAACAGTAAAAAGAGTGAAAAATAACCGTAGCGAGGGTATAACAGTAGCGAGGCTATATATAGGCACCGGTTAGTCAGGCTAATTTAGGTAGTATGTACATGTACAGTGGGGAGAACAAGTATTTGATACACTGCCGATTTTGCAGGATTTCCTACTTACAAAGCATGTAGAGGTCTATCATTTGTATCATTGGTACACTTCAACTGTGAGAGACGGAATCTAAAACAAAAATCCAGAAAATCACATTGTATGATTTATAAGTCATTAATTTGCATTTTATTGCATGACATAAGTATTTGATCACCTACCAACCAGTAAGAATTCCGGCTCTCACAGACCTGTTAGTTTTTCTTTAAGAAGCCCTCCTGCTTTCCACTCATTACCTGTATTAACTGCACCTGTTTGAACTCCTTAACTGTATAAAAGACACCTGTCCACACACTCAATCAAACAGACTCCAACCTCTCCACAATGGCCAAGACCAGAGCTGTGTAAGGACATCAGGGATACAATTGTAGACCTGCAAAAGGCTGGGATGGGCTACAGGACAATAGGCAAGCAGCTTGGTGAGAAGGCAACAACTGTTGGCGCAATTATTAGAAAATGGAAGAAGTTCAAGATGACGGTCCATCACCCTCTGTCTGGGGCTCCATGCAAGATCACCTCGTGGGGCATCAATGATCATGAGGAAGGTGAGGGATCAGCCCAGAACTACACGGCAGGACCTGGTCAATGACCTGAGGAGAGCTGGGACCACAGTCTCAAGGAAAACCACTAGTAACACACTACGCCATCATGGATTAAAATCCTGCAGCGCACGCAAGGTCCCCCTGCTCAAGCCAGCGCATGTCCAGGCCCATCTGAAGTTTTCCAGTGACCATCTGGATGATCCAGAGGAGGAATGGGAGAAGGTCATGTGGTCTGATGAGACAAAAATAGAGCTTTTTGGTCTAAACTCCACTCGTTGTGTTTGGAGGAAGAAGAAGGATGATTACAACCCCAAGAACACCATCCCAACCGTGAAGCATGGAGGTGGAAACATTCTTTGGGGATGCTTTTCTGCAAAGGAGACAGGACGACTGCACCGTATTGAGGGGAGGATGGATGGGGCCTTGTATCGCAAGATCTGGGCCAACAACCTCCTTCCCTCAGTAAGAGCATTGAAGATGGGTCGGGGCTGGGTCTTCCAGCATGACAATGACCCGAAACACACAGCCAGGGCAACTAAGGAGTGAGAAGCATCTCAAGGTCATGGAGTGGCCTAGCCAGTCTCCAGACCTGAACCCAATAGAACATCTTTGGAGGGAGCTGAAAGTACGTATTTCCCGGCGACAGCCCCGAAACCTGAAGGATCTGGAGAAGGTCTGTATGGAGGAGTGGGCCAAAATCCCTGCTGCAGTGTGTGCAAACCTGGTCAAGAACTACAGGAAACGTATGATCTCTGTAATTGCAAACAAAGGTTTCTGTACCAAATATTAAGTTCTGCTTTTCTGATGTATAAAATGCTAATGAATTACTTAAAAATCATACGTGATTTTCTGGATTTTTGTTTTAGATTCCGTCTCTCACAGTTGAAGTGTACATATGATAACAATTACAGACCTCTACATGCTTTGTAAGTAGGACAACCTGCAAAATCAGCAGTGTATTAAATACTTGTTCTCCTCACTGTAGGTATGGTTAGAATGCCTACGCATATATGATAAACAGAGAGTAGCGTAAAGGAGGGGTTGGCAGGTGATGGGTGGCGGGACACAATGCAAATAGCCCGGGTAGCCAATGTGTGGGGGCACCAGTTAGTCGGGCTAATTGAGGTAGTATGTACATTAATGTATAGTTAAAGTGACTATGCATATCTGATAAACAGAGCAGCAGCAGCGTAAAAGAGGGGTTGAGGGAGGGACAATGCAAATAGTCCAGGTAGCCATTTGATTACTTGTTCAGGAGTATTATGGCTTGGGGGTAAAAACTGTTGAGAAGCCTTTTGGTCCTAGACTTGGCGCTCCAGTACTGCTTGCCATGCGGTAGTAGAGAGGACATTCTATGACTGGGGTGGCTGGGGTCTTTGATAATTTTTAGGGCCTTCCTCTGACACCGCCTGGAGTAGAGGTCCTGGATGGCAGGCAGCTTAGCTCCAGTGATGTACTGGGCCATACGCACTACCCTCTGCTGTGCCTTGCGGTCGGAGGCCGAGCAGTTGCCGTACCTGGCAGTGATGCAACCATGCTCTCAATGTTGCAGCTGTAGAACCTTTTGAGGATCTGAGTACCCATGCCAAATCTTTTTAATTTCCTGAGGGGGAATAGGCTTTGTCGTGCCCTCTTCACGACTGTCTTGGTGTTTTCTGACTATTCTATTTGTTGGTGGACGCCATGGAACTTGAAGCTCTCAACCTGCTCCACTACAGCCCCGTCGATAAGAATAGGGGCGTGCCCGGTCCTCCCTTTCCTGTAGTCCACAATCATCTCCTAAGTCTTGGTCATGTTGAGGAATAGGCTGTTATTCTGGCACCACCCGGTAGGGTCTCTGACATGCTCCCTATAGGCTGTCTCGTCGTTGTCGGTGATCAGGCCTACCACTGGTGTGTCGTCTGTAAACGTAATGATGGTTTTGGAGTCGTGCCTGGCCATGCAGTCGTGAGTGAACAGGGAGTACAGGAGAGGACTGAGCACACACCCCTGTGGGGCTCCAGTGTTGAGGATCAGGGTGGCAGATGTGTTGCTACCTACCCTCGCCACCTGGGGGGCGGCCTGTAAGGAAGTTCAGGATCCAGTTGCAGAGTGAGGTGTTTCGTCCCAGGATCCTTAGCTTAGTGATGAGCTTTGTGGGCACTACGGTGTTGAACGCTGAGCTGTAGTCAATGAATAGCATTCTCACGTAGCTGTTCCTTTTGTCCAGGTGGGAAAGGGCAGTGTGGAGTGCAATAGAGATTGCATCATCTGTGGATCTGTTTGGGCGGTATGCAAATTGGAGTGGGTCTAGGGTTTCTGGGATAATAGTGTTAATGTGAGCCATTACCATTCTTTCAAAGCACTTCATGGCTACGGACGTGAGTGCTACGGGTCTGTAGTAATTTAGGCAGGTTGCCTTAGTGTTTTTGGGCACAATGTTGGCATTACAGACTCAATCAGGGACATGTTGAAAATGTCATTGAAGACACCTGCCAGCAGGTCAGCACATGCCCGGAGCACACGTCCTGGTAATCCTTCTGGCCCCGCGGCCTTGTGAATGTTGACCTGTTTAAAGGTCTTACTCACAGCAGCTACAGAGAGCGTGATCACACAGTCATCCGGAACAGCTGATGCTCTCATGCATGCCGCAGTGTTGCTTGCCTCGAAGCGAGCATATAAGTGATTTAGCTTGTCTGGTAGGCTCCTGTCACTGAGCAGCTCGTGGCTGTGCTTCCCTTTGTAGTCTAATAGTTTGCAAGCCCTGCCGCATAAGACGAGCGTCGGAGACGGTGTAGTACGATTCAATCTTAGCCCTGTATTGGCGCTTTGCCTGTTTGATGGTTCGACAGAGGGCATAGCAGGATTTCTTATAAGCATATGGGTTAGAGCCCCGCACTTTGAAAGCGGCAGCTCTACCCTATAGCTCAGTGCGAATGTTGCATGTAATCCATGGCTTCTGGTTGGGGTATGTATGTACAGTCACTGTGGGGGGGGGGACGTCCTTGATGCACTTATTGATAAAGCGAGTGACTGATGGGGTGTTCTCCTCAAAGCCATCGGAAGAATCCCGGAACATATTCCAGTCTGTGCTAGCAAAACAGTCCTGTAGTTTAGGATCTGCTTCATCTGACCACTTTTTTATAGACCGAGTAACTGGTGCTTCCTGCTTTAATTGTTTGCTTATAAGCAGGAATCAGGAGGATAGAATTGTGGTCAGATTTACCAAATGGAGGGTGAGGGAGCGCTTTGTATGCGTCTGTGTGGAGTACAGGTGATCTTGAATTTTTTCCCCTCTGGTTTCACATTTAACATGTTGATATAAATTAGGTAAAACTGATTTAAGTTTCCCTGCATTAAAATCCCCAGCCACTAGGAGCACCGCCTCTGGGTGAGCGGTTTCCTGTTTGCTTATTTCCTTATGCAGCTGACTTGAGTGCAGTCTTAGTGCCAGCATCCGTCTGTGAAGGTAAATAAACAGCCACGGAAAGTATGGATGAAAACTCTTGGCAAATAGTGTGGTCTACAGCTTATCATAAGATACTCTACTTCAGGCGAGCAAAAAGACTTTAGATTTTGTGCACCAGCTGTTGTTTACAAATATGCACAGACCGCTCCCCCTCGTCTTACCGGAGTGTGCTTTTCTATCTAGCCATTGCAGCGTATATCCCTTTTGCTGAATATCCATGTCATCATTCCACGATTCCGTGAAACATAGGATGTTACAGTTTCTGATGTTCCGTTGGTAAGATATTCGTGATCGTACCTCGTCTAATTTATTGTCCAATGATTGCACGTTGGCAAGTAATATTGACTAACGGCAGCTTTCCCACTCGCCTTCTGCGTAATCTTACGAGGCACCCCGCTCTGTGTCCTCTGTACCTGCGCCTCTTTCTCTTGCAAATGGCGTAGATGTCAGCCTTGTCGGGTGTTCGAAGTACATCCTGCTTGTTGAAGAAAAAAAGTATTGGTCTAATCCAAGGTGAGTGATTGCTCTCCTGATATCCAGAAGCTCTTTTTTTGCCGTAAGATACGGTGGCAGAAAATGATGTACAAAATAAGTTACAAACACCATACAAAAAAAACAATAGCACAATTGGTTAGGCGCCCGTAAAACTGCTGCCATTTCTTTCTGCGCCATTTTCAATTTTTAAAGTAATTTGAAGTTCGTGCTCCTGAATAATCAACACATTGACGGTCCAACACGCGCAAATTCCACACTTGACCACTGCTACACCGCTTTTCGACATGGGTATTAGGCTCTATTCCATCCTCAAATCTGATCGCGACGCCAATTTGCTCCTACCCGCCTACATACAAAGACTCAAGAGGGATGTTCCAGTGGTCAGGTCTGTACAACACTGGTCCGATCAATTAGAATCCATGCTCCAAGACCGTTTTGATAACGTGAACCGAAGTATGTTCCAGATTGCCTCTGGGGATAAAATTAATGAATACACCGACTAAAAATGTGATACCAACAATGTCTTTCAAAACTTATCCAAATTAAACAGTGGATAGATGACACCCGTGTCAGGAAACTGAAGAATGGCCATTTATCGTGTTACAGTTGTCAATATGTATATATAATGTAAGGGATAATTAACGAGGGGCTATGCATTCACTGGAAAATAATGACGTGGAAGGTGTATGCTAGCGGATTGGAAATAACCTTTCACAGAGTTGCATTATTTCCCAGAGAACGCATAGAGCCCCAAGTTGATTATCCCTTTATACCATGGCTATAATTGAACACATTTACAGCTAGAAATTCATTAATTTGCAGGTAGAAATGTGTTCAACATCCAATGAAGTAGCTAGCAAGTTTACTAGTGTTGGATTCTGGGTAAACTTTGAACACTGATTTTCTAGAGACATGATAGATCAGAAGTATGGCATCTGAGGGATGATAATGGTTTTTACATCAGAAGTTAATGGTTATCTGTAGGAGTTAGATGGCTTTGGGAATGTGTAGGGGAGACGGGTGGAGATCTTAGAAACTAACAAGGTCACTGAGGGAGAGAGGGTGATGTATAAAGGTTTCATTATGTCAGGATATGTTATTGCTAGCCATCAGGGATCCTCTGTGAAGAGAAGAGACACAGTCTGGTATCATTAACCATGACAGCCTTGAGTTGGGTAGCAGTGAGCACTTTTGGGTAAAGGTCAGGTTAGATGAAGTGAGGAATAACAGATATAATTAAGGTTCTGTCTATCAACAGAGGTGCATTGGCTGTTCAGTGTGGAGAAAGTGTTAAATATCAGTGCTTGTGTGAAATGTGATGTCTGAATACAGCTGTGTCGACCCTTTGGGAAGAATTAAACTTGGTTAAGCTTCTCTAGAGTCCGCAAGTTATTTACTCTGAAAAATAAGAACCTAACACTAGATAGCGACAGTAGTTGCCTTAGTAACCAAACCATCAGTCCTAGCTTGCCATTACGAAAATCGAATTCAACAACGCCAATGTTTTCCATTAGACATCTTCTTTCAAAAGCAGCTCAAACATGTAAGAACTATAAGCCACTGAATTCTACCTTGCAAATACACTGTGCTTTATATAGAAATAATGCATGCTCTAGAATGACCTTCAAGCCAATCAGAAATTAGTATTCAACAATGCCAGTTTTTATTGTTTCATTCACTTCACTTTGACCTGCACTGTTGAATTTCCCTGTACCTTGCTAGATTTCCAACCCTGTGCATGTGACTAATAAACTCTCTAAATCCTACTTACCAAAGAGTGGGATGGGGCTGGCGAGTTGGGAGCAGGTATTGATGTAGTCCCAGTCAGCTGACTTAGTATAGCGCTGTTCCCTGGACCTGCCATGCAACTGCATAGAGACTTGAAATTACTCTTATGCTACACATCCCTGCCTGTGACGAAACCAACACAGAACAGTTTACTTAGGCTAGATCGATTTAGGATCCAGCATTACATTCTGACAGACGTACCGTGATCATGGACACCCCCCACTTCTTCATCTCTGGGATGAGTTTATGTGCGATGTTGGCCTTCTCCTGAACGCCGGTACGAATCTTGACAGTCAAAGGGACATCCAGAACCTGAGGAAAGAACAACAAAGTCCCTTTACATACCAGAGTTCAAGTAATATTTGTTTTCTTTCAAATGCTTTGAGGGTTTTATTGAGCCTGCATTAGTGCAACATCTCCAATACCATAGCTGAGCAAATAAGGAATTTGCATCACTTACAGAGTTCATTCCTCGGATGATTTGCTCAAACTTGTTGGTGCGCGTCATCAGCCCACATCCTCCGCCCTAAAGAAAGGGAAAGGAAGATCATACTAATCATGTTTTAGAGGGCTGGTTTCCCAGACACATTAAGACAAATCCTGGACTAAAAAGTAAGCTCAATGGAGAATGTCCAGAAGAATACACCTTCTTGTATACAAGGTCAATAGGACACCCAGAGTTGATGTCCACAAAGTCCACGTCGATTTTGTTGTTGAGTAGCTCTGCACATCTGGTCATTGTGTCAGGAAAGCATCCCTCCACCTAAAAATGTAAATTATCAGACTTCAAGTACGGACCAAGCTAGAATCCTTAGTTGATATATATATATATATATATATATATATATATATATATATATATATATATATATATATATATACATACACACACACACACACACACACACACACAGTGCCTTGCGAAAGTATTCGATCTTTTGCCACATTTCAGGCTTCAAACATAAAGATATAAAACTATTTTTTTGTGAAGAATCAACAACAAGTGGGACACAATCATGAAGTGGAACGACATTTATTGGATATTTCAAACTTTTTTAACAAATCAAAAACTGAAAAATTGGGTGTGCAAAATTATTCAGCCCCCTTAAGTTAATACTTTGTAGCGCCACCTTTTGCTGCGATTACAGCTGTAAGTCGCTTGGGGTATGTCTATCAGTTTTGTACATCGAGAGACTGACATTTTTTCCCATTCCTTGCAAAACAGCTCGAGCTCAGTGAGGTTGGATGGAGAGCATTTGTGAACAGCAGTTTTCAGTTCTTTCCACAGATTCTCGATTGGATTCAGGTCTGGACTTTGACTTGGCCATTCTAACACCTGGATATGTTTATTTTTGAACCATTCCATTGTAGATTTTGCTTTATGTTTTGGATCATTGTCTTGTTGGAAGACAAA
Source organism: Oncorhynchus clarkii lewisi (assembly GCF_045791955.1). Taxonomy (NCBI): domain Eukaryota; kingdom Metazoa; phylum Chordata; class Actinopteri; order Salmoniformes; family Salmonidae; genus Oncorhynchus; species Oncorhynchus clarkii. Next base: position 42,587,526 of record NC_092164.1, read on the forward strand.
TCTCCGTCCCAGTCTCAGGTCTTTTGCAGACTCCATCAGGTTTTCTTCCAGAATGGTCCTGTATTTGGCTCCATCCATCTTCCCATCAATTTTAACCATCTTCCCTGTCCCTGCTGAAGAAAAGCAGGCCCAAACCATGATGCTGCCACCACCATGTTTGACAGTGGGGATGGTGTGTTCAGCTGTGTTGCTTTTACGCCAAACATAACGTTTTGCATTGTTGCCAAAAAGTTCAATTTTGGTTTCATCTGACCAGAGCACCTTCTTCCACATGTTTGGTGTGTCTCCCAGGTGGCTTGTGGAAAACTTTAAACGACACTTTTTATGGATATCTTTAAGAAATGGCTTTCTTCTTGCCACTCTTCCATAATTTCCATAAAGATTTGTGCAATATACGACTGATTGTTGTCCTGCAGTTCATTCAGAGTGATCATGGGCCTCTTGGCTGCATATCTGATCAGTCTTCTCCTTGTATGAGCTGAAAGTTTAGAGGGACGGCCAGGTCTTGGTAGATTTGCAGTGGTCTGATACTCCTTCCATTTCAATATTATCGCTTGCACAGTGCTCCTTGGGATGTTTAAAGCTTGGGAAATCTTTTTGCATCCAAATCCGGCTTTAAACTTCTTCACAACAGTATCTCGGACCTGCCTGGTGTGTTCCTTGTTCTTCATGATGCTCTCTGCGCTTTTAACGGACCTCTGAGACTATCACAGTGCAGGTGCATTTATACGGAGACTTGATTACACACAGGTGGATTGTATTTATCATCATTAGTCATTTAGGTCAACATTGGATCATTCAGAGATCCTCACTGAACTTCTGGAGAGAGTTTGCTGCACTGAAAGTAAAGGGGCTGAATAATTTTGCACGCCCAATTTTTCAGTTTTTGATTTGTTAAAGTTTGAAATATCCAATAAATGTCGTTCCACTTCATGATTGTGTCCCACTTGTTGTTGATTCTTCACAAAAAAATAAAATTTTATATCTTTATGTTTGAAGCCTGAAATGTGGCAAAAGGTCGCCAAGTTCAAGGGGGCCGAATACTTTCGCAAGGCACTGTATGTGTGTGTGTATATATATATATATATATTATTTTTTTCTTTCTTATAAATGAATGATAAACCATTGAATCTTAAATAATATAAATTGTAAAGGCCTCATGAGTTTAGTTCAACTGTCACACCCCATCAGAACCCAAAATATAAGCTTGTTTTACTCCAACGTTTGTAAACCATGTAAATTTAAACAAACACTGTATAGCCCCAAAACATGGTTAAAACTATAAAGATATTATTTTATAATAATTTTGACATCATGGATGGTCAGTGCTTCCATCCATAGCTCTGTCTATGAATTTAGACACATTCCTCAGCATTTTTACCAAACATAGGTGGGGTGATGCTTTGTTATCGCTTCAATTAAGGATTCTACCTTTAAAATTGAACCGTTTCAAAGATCTTTACTTTGGGCTCAAATACCCTGGAGGTTCAATCTAAAATGATGGACTAAGATAATCCCCATCTTCCCCATTAATTCAGGATTGAGGCAAATAGCTAGATCTACGCAAATGAGGGAAATAGGACTAAACTCATAGGAATTTAAAAAAATGTCTTGACAAATTTAGGAGTGATCTACCACTTCTATCACTTTTAAAACCACCATGGGGTGGAAAAAGCTCAAGCACACTGCCCAGAACAGAGTACAATGAAGTGGAGATATCCCTGGGGAGCAATGGGCATAAGTATGTATTCAGATGTAAATAAATAAATAAAAATAAAATAAAAAATTCTAGCACTTTCAGCCTGTTCTAACCTGCACGCCGAAAAGGTCCTCGCTCTCATGTCTCTTGAGGAGCGCCCATTCGGACGACTGGCCCTGCAGCAGGTTGGTACACATGGCCATCTCTCCACATGTAATGTCGGCGCCGAATCGTTTGCATATACGACGGAAAGGCAGGTTTCCACACTGAGACAAATGTATTCATTTTATTAGATCATTCTAAAATACATAATGCAGAAAACAACAATACACACATAAAAAAATCATAGATTATATCCAACAAAGTCACTTATTTTCATTCTGGTCCTCTTTGGTGTATGAAATATCAAGCCATTAGTGTGTGCACATTGGGTCGCTTTCCCGAACCCAAAACAAGCTTATTCCTGGACTAAGAAACCCTATTAAAAATAGATTTTCAGTTGAGCATGGGTTTCAGTCCAGGAGTAGGATTAATCAGTCTGGGAAAGTAACCAATTCTGTTCCAAGGACCGACTTACCGTTGTTAAGGGAGCAAGATACAGCTTGTCTTTGAAGTCCACCTTTAGGAAGAATAAAAACAATTATTTCTATTCATAACGTTACTATTTGGTTTATACAACTTCTTAATATTAAAAATGGGCAGTTAATATTTAAATGAGCTTAATATACAAAGTGCCACTCAGATGCACGACATGCAAGACAAAATACCTAGCACTGTGTTTAAGTCAAGCGGCTCAAACATACCTGCTTCTTTTCACATTGTCGTAACTTTATAACATCAGCATCAGTCAACGGCCCAATGGTTTTGACTAGAGCCAGGTTCTCCTGGCTAACCTGCAATTTTCCAAAAGGTAAACAACTTGAGGAAAAACTTCTAGCCACCATACAGTAAATCCCAAAATAGCACAGATCTATTTATTATATTTCCCAGCCAGGCAGTTTTTCCCTTGTCACTGTCAACTCTAATTACTTTTTGAAGATGAAGATCCAGGTTGCTGTTAAGCGCTTTGTGACAAATGTAGTAGTAGTTGTAGAGTAATAGTGTTGCTACAGTACCTCAGTTCCCTGGTTGTCTGTTGTTTGTGGTTTCTCCCCTTCAGAACACTGAGAGTTCACCACCGCTGAACAACAGTTATCAACTAAGGGAGATAAAACATTGAACTATCAGAATAATTATCATCAACACATGATTAGCGTGAAAATCAGATTATATAATAGCTGAATTAATCAATTTAATTTATTCTAACACCATCTCTGCACCTGACAAGTCTTTACAAACAGTAAAGCCACTTGAAATGCAGTTTGGCTTTGAGAGTGGTACACAAAGAAAAGTGGTACACTGTCCAAACAAAAAATATGGCCAATTCTGCAACTAAAAACAGTGAAATTCCTGCGAATATCAGTCGCAAAACCACCAGGGATGTATTCACTAGTAACCAAACAGAAGCAAATAGGGAGGGACCTACCGGAATTTGCTAATATAAACTCTTGTTTCGTTGCAAAACTTTTTGCTACGGTGTGTGACTAATGAATATAACCCAGGCAACATATTGCTTCCACAAAATGGCAGACCCCGCCGAGCCTTACCGTTCTCTGCTGTTGCAGCCTTTTTCCAGCCCTCTCCTGCTTTGTGTCCGCCTTTGAAAACGGTCTTCATGTAGGCGTCAGACGCTGTAAAGGGGACCACCTTCTTGCGGAGGCGCCACTGCAGGTCCTTGTCCAGGCTATTCCTCACGGGTGTTCTCCCCTCCATGGCTTTCACACGCTCCTCGTTAGCCAGGTTTTTTAGGTCAGCGCTGATGTGGGCCCGGGCGAATCGGCAGCTCAAGCCGTAGTGGCACTTCCCGAAGGTGTCATAGAGGTAGCAGTGCTCTCCAACGTCAGCGGGCTTTAAGGCCATGTACTCAGCAACATCATGGATGAACTTGCATTTGTCGCCGTAGACACATTTGGTCTCACGCTCCTGGGGGAGTTCAATGAGAAAATAGAAAAAACTATTTGGTGTTGATAAACAATTAGGTCTACAGGAAACTCAATTGAGCATGCTCCTGATAGGTAAAGGAAAAACATATTATTGAAATGACTTGGGGGGGGGGGATTTCAAACAAGGCAAGTCCCAGGTTGCATAAAAGTAGTTGGCCCTTTCATCTAGTCGCTAAAGTGACAGTCCTACCTGAATTATGGAAGGACACAGTCGTCTGTTGTCGTAGCTCGTGGGTTTCATATGCGGCCTAGACTTGTTCTGGCCTCGCATTCGCTTGCTGTTCCGTTTCTTTGTCCTCTCCTGCTCATCCGGGTCCACTTTAAATTTTTTCTCTTGAGGCTCTTCCAGAGAGTCTTCTGCTGTCTCTTTTGGTGCTGCATCGTCACTGGCCTTGTCATCGTTAGGACCCTTCCCTCCAGAGTCCAGTAACTCATGGAACTTTTCTTTGGTTGTGAGAAACCTGAAAACAGAGAATGCTGATCACATTCATATATAATTGATACAATTCAACAAGTAGGCCTAATACGTATAAATTTGGGCTGTCCCCGAATACAAAAAATATTGGTCGGCCGAGAGTCATCTGTTATTTTGGTCGAAATTTTTAAACGTGAATTTTTCCATATGCAGACACATCCTATGTGTTTTAATCAAATCAACTATACTGAACAAAAATATAAACTAAATATGAAAGTGTTAGTCCAATTTTTTGGAGTTGTGTTGTATTCTAGCTTGAAATATATATAGTGGAGACAACAAGTATTTGATAACCTGCAAAATCGGCAATGTTTCCTACTTACAAAGCATGTAGAGGTCTATAATTTTTTATCATAGGTACACTAACTGTGAGAGACGGAATCTAAAACAATCCAGAAAATCATATTGTATGATTTTTAAGTAATTAATTTGCATTTTATTGCATGACATAAGTATTTGATACATCAGAAATGCAGAACTTAATATTTGGTACAGAAACCTTTGTTTGCAATTATAGAGATCATACGTTTCCTGTAGTTCCTTGACCAGGTTTGCACACACTGCAGCAGGGATTTTGGCCTACACCTCCATACAGATCTTCTCCAGATCCTTCAGGTTTCGGGGCTGTCGCTGGGCAATATGGACTTTCAGCTCCCTCCAAAGATTTTCTATTGGGTTCAGGTCTGGAGACTGGCTAGGCCACTCCATGACCTTGAGATGCTTCTTACGGAGCCACTCCTTAGTTGCCCTGGCTGTGTGTTTCGGGTCATTGTCATGCTGGAAGACCCAGCCACGACCCATCTTAGTGTGTTACTAATGGTTTTCTTTGAGACTGTGGTCCCAGCTCTCTTCAGGTCATTGACCAGGTCCTGCCGTGTAGTTCTGGGCTGATCCCTCACCTTCCTCATGATCATTGATGCCCCACGAGGTGAGATCTTGCATGGAGCCCCAGACAGAGGGTGATGGACCGTCATCTTGAACTTCTTCCATTTTCTAATAATTGCGCCAACAGTTGTTGCCTTCTCACCAAGCTGCTTGCCTATTGTCCTGTAGCCCATCCCAGCCTTTTGCAGGTCTACAATTGTATCCCTGATGTCCTTACACAGCTCTGGTCTTGGCCATTGTGGAGAGGTTGGAGTCTGTTTGATTGAGTGTGTGGACAGGTGTCTTTTATACAGGTAAGGAGTTCAAACAGGTGCAGTTAATACAGGTAATGAATGGAGAGCGGGAGGGCTTCTTAAAGAAAAACTAACAGGTCTGGGAGAGCCGGAATTCTTACTGGTTGGTAGGTGATCAAATACTTATGTCATGCAATAAAATGCAAATGAATGACTTAAAAATCATACAATGTGATTTTCTGGATTTTTGTTTTAGATTCCGTCTCTCACAGTTGAAGTGTACCAATGATAAAAATGACAGACCTCTACATGCTTTGTAAGTAGGAAACCCTGCAAAATCGGCAGTGTATCAAATACTTGTTCTCCCCACTGTACTTATTAATTTTACCATACTAGAACTACTTTACATGTATAATGTTATTGTTAAATCTCATGAATCCTATTAAGAGGGCCAAAGGGTAAAAGTTTGGTTTCAGTCACTGATAAGGTTGGATAGCCGTGGATTAGGGAGGAGTGAGGAATGTTGGCCGAGGTCAGGTCAGATGAAGTGACAAGAAACCGTTCTATTACGCACACACCACCTACGTTCCTGCCTAGCAATAGAGATGTATTGGCTGTCTGGATGTCAAATCAAATCACATGCACCGAATACAACATCTGTAGATGTAACAGTATTCCTTCCGTCCTTCTCCTCGCCCCTACCTGGGCTCGAACCAGGGACCATCTGCACGCATCTGAAGCATCATTAACCACCCTCCTTTGTGGCCCTTTGAGAGCAAGGGGAACAACTACTTCAAGGTCTCAGAGCGAGTGACGTCACCGATTGAAACGCTATTAGCGCGCACCCCGCTAACTAGCTAGCCATTTCACATCAGTAACATAGACCTTACCGTGAAATGCTTACTTAAAAGCCCTTTATTCCTTGAACTGCATTGTTGGTTCAGAAAATATTTACTAAATAAAGTGAAGTAAAAAAATTAATATAAAGTAACAATAAAGAGGCTATATACAGGGGATACCGGTACCGAGTTAATGTGCGGGGGTATAGGTTAAACAAGGTAATTTGTAGAAGTACAGTACCAGTCAAAAGTTGACACACCTACTCATTCCAGGGTTTTTATTTATTTTTACTATTTTCTACATTGTAGAATAATAGTGAAGATATCAAAACTATGAAATAACACATATGGAATCATGTAGCAACCAAAAAATTGTTTAACAAACCAAAATATATTTAATATTTGAGATTCTTCAAAGGAGCCACCCTTTGCCTTGACAGCTTTGCACACTCTTGGAATTCTCTCAACAAGCTTCATGAGGAATGCATTTCAATTAACAGTTGTGCCTTGTTAAAAGTTAATTTGTGGAATCTCTTACCTTAATGTGTTTGAGCCTATCAGTTGTGTTGTGACAAGGTAGGGGTGGTATAAAGAAGATTACTTATTTGAGCCATTTTGCCAAATAGGGCAAAGAGAAATGACAGTCCATGAAGGTCAGTTAATCCTGAACATTTCAAGAACTTTGAAAGTTTCTTCAAGTGCCTTCGCAAACACGATCAAGCGCTATGATGAAAATGGTTCTCATGGGTACCGCCACAGGAAAGTAAGACCCAGAGTTACAGTGCCTTGCGAAAGTATTCGGCCCCCTTGAACTTTGCGACCTTTTGCCACATTTCAGGCTTCAAACATAAAGATATAAAACTGTATTTTTTTGTGAAGAATCAACAACAAGTGGGACACAATCATGAAGTGGAACGACATTTATTGGATATTTCAAACTTTAACAAATCAAAAACTGAAAAATTGGGCGTGCAAAATTATTCAGCCCCTTTACTTTCAGTGCAGCAAACTCTCTCCAGAAGCTCAGTGAGGATCTCTAAATGATCCAATGTTGACCTAAATGACTAATGATGATAAATACAATCCACCTGTGTGTAATCAAGTCTCCGTATAAATGCACCTGCACTGTGATTGTCTCAGAGGTCTGTTAAAAGCGCAGAGAGCATCATGAAGAACAAGGAACACACCAGGCAGGTCCGAGATACTGTTGTGAAGAAGTTTAAAGCCGGATTTGGATACAAAAAGATTTCCCAAGCTTTAAACATCCCAAGGAGCACTCTGCAAGCGATAATATTGAAATGGAAGGAGTATCAGACCACTGCAAATCTACCAAGACCTGGCCGTCCCTCTAAACTTTCAGTTCATACAAGGAGAAGACTGATCAGAGATGCAGCCAAGAGGCCCATGATCACTCTGGATGAACTGCAGAGATCTACAGCTGAGGTGGGAGACTCTGTCCATAGGACAACAATCAGTCGTATATTGCACAAATCTGGCCTTTTTGGAAGAGTGGCAAGAAAAAAGCAATTTCTTAAAGATATCCATAAAAAGTGTCGTTTAAAGTTTGCCACAAGCCACCTGGGAGACACACCAAACGTGGAAGAAGGTGCTCTGGTCAGATGAAACCAAAATTGAACTTTTTGGCAACAATGCAAAACGTTATGTTTGGCGTAAAAGCAACAAAGCTGAACACACCATCCCCACTGTCAAACATGGTGGTGGCAGCATCATGGTTTGGGCCTGCTTTTCTTCAGCAGGGACAGGGAAGATGGTTAAAATTGATGGGAAGATGGATGGAGCCAAATACAGGACCATTCTGGAAGAAAACCTGATGGAGTCTGCAAAAGACCTGAGACTGGGACGGAGATTTGTCTTCCAACAAGACAATGATCCAAAACATAAAGCAAAATCTACAATGGAATGGTTTAAAAATAAACATATCCAGGTGTTAGAATGGCCAAGTCAAAGTCCAGACCTGAATCCAATCGAGAATCTGTGGAAAGAACTGAAAACTGCTGTTCACAAATGCTCTCCATCCAACCTCACTGAGCTCGAGCTGTTTGGCAAGGAGGAATGGGAAAAAATGTCAGTCTCTCGATGTGCAAAACTGATAGAGACATACCCCAAGCGACTTACAGCTGTAATCGCAGCAAAAGGTGGCGCTACAAAGTATTAACTTAAGGGGGCTGAATAATTTTGCACACCCAATTTTTTCATTTTTGATTTGTTAAAAAAGTTTGAAATATCCAATAAATGTCGTTCCACTTCATGATTGTGTCCCACTTGTTGTTGATTCTTCACAAAAAAATACAGTTTTATCTTTATTTGAAGCCTGAAATGTGGCAAAAGGTCGCAAAGTTCAAGGGGGCCGAATACTTTCGCAAGGCACTGTACCTCTGCTACAGAGGATAAGTTCATTAGAGTTAACAGCCTCAGAAATTGCTGCCCAAATAAATGCTTCAGAGTTCAAGTAACAGACATCAACTGTTCAGAAGAGACTGCGTGCATCAGGCCTTCATGCTTGAATTTCTGCAAAGAAACTACTACTAAAGGACACCAATAAGAAGAAGGGACTTGATTGGGCCAAGAAACACGAGCAATGGACATGAGACCGCTGGAAATCTGTTCTTTGGTCTGATGAGTACAAATATGAGATTTTTGGTTCCAAACGCCGTGTCTTCGTGAGATGCGGAGTTGGTGAATGGACGATGTCCGCATGTGCGGTACCCACCGTGAAGCATGGAGGAGGTGGTGTGATGGTGTTTTGCTGGTGACACTGTCAGTGATTTATTTATAATTCAACTCACACTTAACCAGCATGGCTACCACAGCATTCTGCAGCAAAATTCTATCCCATCTGGTTTGCGCTTAGTGGGACTATCATTTGTTTTTCAACAGGACAATGACCCAACACACCTCCAAGATGTGTAAGGGCTATTTGACCAAGAAGGAGAGTGAGGAGTGCTGCATCCAGATGAAATGGCCTCCACAATCACCCAACCTCAATCCAATTGAGATGGTTTGGGATGAGTTGGACCTCAGAGTGAACGAAAAGCAGCCAACAATATGCTCAGGTTATGTGGGACCTCCTTCAAGACTGTTAGAAATTCATTCCAGGTAAGGCTGGTTGAGAGAATGCCAAGAGTGTGCAAAGCAGCCATCAAGGCAAAGGGTGGCTATTTTGAAGAATTTCAAATATAAAATATATTTGAGGATCTGGGGGTTCATGCCAAATCTTTTCAGTCTTTGGAGGGGGAAAAGGTGTAGTCATGCCCTCTTCACGACTGTCTTGGGGTGTTTGGAACATGATAGTTTGTTGGTGAAGTGGACATCAAGGAATTTGAAACACTCGACCCACTCCACTACAGCCCCGTCGATGTAAATGAGAGCATGTTCTGCACCCCTTTTCCTGTAGTCCACCATCAGCTCCTTTGTCTTGCTCACGTTGAGGGTGAGGTTGTTGTCCTTAGCACTACACTCCCAGGGCTCAGACCTCTTCCCTATAGGCGGTCTCATCATTCTCAGTGATCTGGCCTACCACTGTTGTGTTGTCAGCAAACTTAATGATGGTTAAGAGTTGTGCTTGGCCAAGCAGTCGTGGGTGAACAGGGAATACAGAAGGGGACTAAGTATGCACCCCTGAGGGGTACCTCGAGACTTCTGTAATATTAGACATTGCGCACCAGCAGTTATTGACAAAAAGACACCACCACCCCTTGTCTTACCAGTCATAGCTGTTCTGTCGATGCACGGAAAACCCAGCCAACTGTACATTATCCGTGTTGTCGTTCAGCCACGACTCGGTGAAACAGAAGATATTACAGCTTTTAATGTCCCGTTGGTAGGAGTCTTGAATGCCGATCATCCAGTTTATTCTCCAGTGATTGCACTTTGGCCAATAGAACTGATGGTAGAGGAGGGTTACCCACTCGCCGACTAAATCTCACAAGGCACCCCAACCTCCACCCCCTGTATTTCCATATTTTCTTCACGCGAATGACGGGGATTTGGGCCTGGTCTCAGGGAAACAGTATATCCTTCACGTCAGATTCATTAAAGAAAAAATCTTCATCCAGTTTGAGGTGAGTAATCACTGTTCTGATATCCAGAAGCTCTTTAAGGTCATAAGAGATGGTAGCAGCAACACTATGTACGAAATAAGTAACAAAAAATGTGAAAAAAACAAAATAGCACAGTTGGTTAGGAGCCTGTAAAACAGCAGTCATCCCCTCTGGTGCCATTCCTTTATTAGACAGGAGACTCTATATATAAATACTTGTGCTGATGGAAACATGTCTTTGTCTTCTCAACTCTTTGACCAAGTGGGTGAATAAACTTGGTTTGAGCTTTGACTAATTGTCCATTAGTTTTTCACTCTGTGTCAGAACCTAACAGCTGAAATAAAAGGCAATTTTTAATACGCACAAAAAAAAAACTCAAATTTTATGCACAAATTGTGTTTCTATCACTGTCAGTGGCCATTTCTCCTTGGTCAAGATAACCCATCCAGCTGACAAGTGTGGCATATCAAGACGCTGATTAAACCAATTGATCATTACCCAGGTGTACCTTGTGCTGGGGACATTTAGAAGGCCACAAAAATGTGGTGTGTTGTCACACAACAATGCCACAGATACCACAAGTTTTGAGGGAGTGTGCAATTGGCATGCTGACTGCAGGGATGTCCAACAGAGCTGTTTCCAAATAATTGAATGTTTATTTCTCTACCATAAGCCATTTCCAACGTTGTTTTTAGAGAATTTGGCAGTACAACCTACTGGCCTCACAACCGCAGACCACGTTTAACCACGCCAGCCCAGGACCTCCACATCTGCGGCATCGTTTGAGGATGGGGTGCTCAGTTGTAGTTCTGTCTGTAATAAAGTCATTTTGTGGGGAAAAACTAATTCTGATTGGCTGGGCCTGGCTCCCAGTGGGTGGACCTGGCTCCCAAGTGGGTGGACCTATGCCCTCCCATGGCTGCGTCCCTGCCCAGTCATGCAAAATCCATAGATTAGGGCCTAATGAATGTACTTGAATGATTTCATTCTATTAACTGTTACTCAGTAAAATCTTCTAAATTGTTGCATGTTACATTTATATTTTTGTTCAGTATATATGCACTGAGTGTGTATGACGCTTTAAGCACACATTTGATTGTGCCAGGCCAAGCTCAGACTTGCTGCCCTGTGTTAAAAATGACAGCGAGTGACTGTGTGACTAGCACCTGTTGTCTCTCGTCCCTGCTGCAGCGACCACCACAGAAAATCAGTGTTTATCGTGGTGTCCGTGTTACTGAAGCTGCAACATAATTACAGCCATTTCTTAATGAAAAGTTATGACCAAAATCCCAAATTTATTTAGGAAAAGCATTCCCTATTACTTCAACCCTTGCTCTCGTCACGTGACACATGTAAGGATGTGACAAATAGAGCCTGACTTTAGCATATCACAATCACATGAATAAATTGGTTATAACCAACTATGAACACCGTAACACATGTGATAGCAAAACGGATGCAAATGACATGACAAATCGGGGGAATGTTTGGTTGCTCAGGAGGTAAAGGGAATGTCAGATATAAGGAATAAATTTGACTAGTTGTGGAAAATACTGGAGCAAGTCCTGCATGCCAAACAAGTGCTGTTAGATTACAATATAATTCTGACTGTATTGGAACAATGTAAACACTAAATGAATTATAACCAGTACCAGCTGGCTGGTGTGTTTACGGACATATTCAATCAATCCCTATCCCAGTCTGATGTCCCCACATGCTTCAAGATGGCCACCATTGTTCCTTTTCCCAAGAAAGCTAAGGTACCTGAACTAAATGACTAGCACTCACTTCTTTGATCATGAAGTGCTTTGAGAGACTACTTACTTACTTGTCCCCATGGGGAAATGTTGTTGCAGTGTCATGTACACGTTTAAATTGGCATTTATATACAAAACAAAATGGACAATACAACTTTCATAACAGTTACATACCAATTCAATAAAAAATAAAAAAAATTAAAGACTAGTCAAGGATCATATCAACTCCACCCTACCTGTCACCCTAGACCCACTCCAATTTGCTTACCGCCCCAATAGGTCCACAGACGATGCAATCGCCATCACACTTCCCTATCCCATCTGGACAAGAGGAATACTTATGTAAGAACGCTGTTCATTGACTACAGCTCAGCATTCAACACCATAGTACCCGCCACACTCATAATTAAGTTTGAGACCCTGGGTCTCAACCCCGCCCTGTGCAACTGGGTCCTGGACTTCCTGACGGACCACCCCCAGATGGTGAAGGTAGGGAACAACATCTCTACTCCGCTGATCCTCAACACTGGGGCATAACAAGGGTGTGTTCTCAGCCACCTCCTGTGCTCCCTGTTCACCCATGACTGCCTGGCCATGCACGCTTTCAACTCAATCATCAAGTTTGCAGACGACACAACAGTAGTGGACTTGATTACCAACAACAACGAGACAACCTACAGGGAGGAGGTGAGGGCCCTCAGAGTGTGGTGTCAGGAAAAGAACCTCTCACTCAATGTCAGCAAAGCAAAAGAGATGATCGTGGACTCCAGGAAACAGCTAAAGGAGCACCCCCTATCCACATCGACGGTACAGCAGTGCAGAAGGTGGAAAGTTAAGTTTCTCGGAGTGCATATCACCGACAAGCTGAAATGGTCCACCCACACAGATAGTGTGGTGAAGGCGCAATAGCGCCTCTTCAACCTCAAGAGGCTGAAAAAAATGTGGCTCGTCACCGAAAACCCTCACTAACTTTTACAGGTGCACAATTGAGAGCTTCCTGTCAGGCTGTATCACCGCCCATTACGGCAACTCCACTGCCCACAACCGCAGGGCTCTCCAGAGGGTGGTGCGGTCTGCACAACGCGTCACTAGGGGCAAACTACCTGCCCTCCAGGACACCCACAACACCCGATGTCACAGGAAGGTTGTAAAGTTGTCTCGCGCACCAGTGCTGGTCATAAAAAAATCTAGCTAGCTCATGGATGCAAACAACGTTCTTCCCCAAAAACACAGCAAAAGGACAATCTGTTTCAGTAGCTATACTTAACTAGCTAACTATATAGCTAGGTGTCATCATCTAAAATAACCCTAATTTATAAGACAGTTCTTACTTGATCAACCCATCTATGTGAAGCTAGCCACAATAAGGATTGGCCACAATAGTCGACTTAGCAGTTAGCCTTCAAAATAAAGGTATGACATAATTCTACTATTTGTATATATTTGCCCTTACTGTCAATGACATACTTTTATTTTGAAGGCAAACCACAAATTCCGCTATTGTGCCTAATCCTTATTGTGGCTAGCTTCACAATACATAACCGGTCCGGTCGAACCTCACTAGCCAGATGAAGCTAGCTGGATGCTTATAACTTTAGCTTTGGTCAACAGGGTTAAGTAGCTGGCTAGCTATTTATTTTCATGAACTGAAGTTCAATTTCAATAGGCAAACAACAAGTGGCATCCAAGCTAATACTTACAAGGATTCCTAAATCTTTGCTAAGAATAATTTAAATGGCTGCAGTTTCTACTGGTCAGTGTTTTCAGGCTGGTTGTATTGGTGCTTTGGTTCTAGCTCGGTACCAAGCTAGCCACCCCAGAAGTTGCAGTCGAGCAAATTATGCTTTATTACCAACGCGGTATTGTAAACACATCGTTTGTGGCCGGTGTTGGAAAACTTTTTTGTACAGATTTGACAGTGCTACTGTATTTATTTTGACATGCAAAGACCCAAACGACGTTCCATAGTATGTATGTCGTGAAGCTAATATCAGTGACGCTATTACTGTGTAACTCCGGTAGGGCAACATCTGAAAAATAGAGCACTTGGTAGTATGCACCGGTGCTTGACCAGTCGGCAAAAGCCAACATCACCGAGAACGGTTGATTGTCAAGGGCAATGAATTCCATGATCTTGGCTTTAATGGATTTTGCCTTTAGAGTTGTCTCGCTGAAATGTTCTTACTCTTTCAAATGACTGCTCGACTTTTTGACTGCTCGATCCACACAGCAGACATTGTGGGCTAGGTTAGGAATGCTGTGCTGCACATGTAGCGCAAAATTTACGTGGTGTCATTATATAGGTTAGCAAGTCTGCTTTGACATTAGTTTTGCACATCGGTGTTATACTAGATATCGGTCGATGCCGATGTTGGCATTTTTAGCTAATATCGTCCAATTCCGATATGTTCAAAGATATATCATGCCCCTAAAACTAACACTCAAACAGGCAACACAAGCAGGACCTGTCTTATTTCTGTAGCTAAATATATATGGATGATTTATAGGTCAGGCACAATTAACAGTTAGGCTGTTGATTATAGATCTATTTAAGTTGGTGTTTCCTCTCTCCTCACTTTTCTTAGACAATTAAGGTAAGGGCTGTTTTCTTATCTCATAACTCCACTGCTGCCTCCGCCGCATTGTTCTCAACACAAATATGCTGGGTGACTTAGCTATTACGCACATAGCAACATGTTCATTTAACAGCGCACTGATGTTTCAGAAGCGCAACCGCTATCAAACGTGGGAGGAAGCGCATTTGTTATAAAATAATATTTGTATTAGTGTTGCACCATTTGTTCTTATGTAAAATAACCATTTACAATTTCAGTAGCACGTCTTAAGGGGAGTGTTTCCCAAACTCAGTCCCGGTGCCTATCCTGGGTGCACGTTAAGTTTTTTGCCCTAGCACTACACAGCTGATTCAAATGATCAAAGCTTGATGATGAGTTGGTTATTTGAGTCAGCTGTGTAGTACTATGGCAAAAACCAAAACATGCACCCAGGGGTGGGGCCAGGTCAGGGTTTGGGAAAACCTTTATTAAGAGTGATCCCCACAACCACCACAATGGATTAGTCCACTCAGACAAGCGCAAATCAAACTGCTCGACTAAAGAAATCTCGGTCGACCAACAGCCTATCGACCAGTCTTTTTTTTCATTGTATAGTTTCTCTCATTGAAGCCTGTTCTATCAGTACATGTCAGACTGGTGATGGTCTGGGGCAGGGGTGGCCAATTGTATCCACAGTTGTGTGTGCAGGATTTTTTTCCAACCAAGTAGCAACAGGAAGCAAACTTACTGGGTTTTAATGGCAGCTCTGCCTTTATCAGTCCCATTCATCCCATGGCTTTCTGTGGGTATATTTGGGGTTGTCTCGGTCTCCATAACTCCCTCTGAAATAAACATTGCAACATTAGTTGGTAAGTTAGCTAGCACAGTTGCTTGCTTGAACACTTAACGTTAGTCGACACTGGACTCGGATTTTGGCTGGCTTGAACAAGGGTGGTAACTTTACTTAATGCATTATGGCTACTGTAGCTAGCTAGAAAACAATGTCAGCAACAAAATACTACTGCAATGTTGCAGTAGCACATTAGGAAAAGCAACACTCATAGCTCTTATGATTAAATGATACACTTAGAGATAAATCCATGGAAACTTCATGACAAGTAAAATTAAGCAAGCGAAGCTACACTTGGCGAGCTGCATTTTATGACAACCCATGCATGACAGCTAGCCGTGCACTGCAGCTAACTAGCAAATCAAGTTAAGCTGCCCGTAACGTTAGCTAACCATGTCGCTCTCGAATAGTTATGCGTTAAGTGGAAGAAAGTCATTATACAAAAGTAAAATATCACTAAAACTATGGTAATATGCTGAGGTGACAAATCCAGTCGATGAAAAACTGAAGAGTACCTGATAATCCAAAACTAACTACCGCGGCAAGACAATCGACCCGTGCAACACCTTATATCGGTCCGTGTGACGCATTTTCTAAATATTTGGATCCAGGCAAATAAATAATTCCGTTAGAGGTTCAGTTGTCTTCAATCTTGCATATTTATTCATTGATACTATAATGTAAAAAATATATATAAAAAATAGTACTGATTTGATTATTAAAACCAACTGTCAAACACTTAGATCATGTAATTTCAGGTAGAGATACCTTACAAAGCAACTACTCTCCTATCTATTTCGCCTGCTTCTATTTCTTTTATGTAGCAGGCTTGACTTGATGTATCTCTAGGAAACTGTGCATTGAGTCAACAATGCAGTTTTAAGAAAAAAGAGATAAGAATAACAAATAAGTAAAGAGCAGCAGTAAATAACAATAGCAGGGCCATATACAGGGTGTACCGGTACAGAGTCAATGTGCAGGGCGCACCGGTGTCGAGGTACTTATGTACATGTAGGTAGAGTTTTTAAAGTGACCATGCATAGATAATAACAGAGAGTAATAGCAGCATAGAAGAGGGTGGGGGGTGGGGTGCAATGCAAACAGTCTCGGTTGCCATTTGATTAGCTGTTCAGGAGACTTATGGCTTGGGGGTAGAAGCTGTTTAGAAGCCTCTTGGACCTAGACTTGGCGTAAAGTCACACACTGTGCTGGCTACTGTAAAGGCACACATACACTATAGCTGGCTGCTGTAAAGTCACACAAACACACTACACCTGGCTACTGTAAAGTCACACACACACACTTCAGCTGGCTACTGTAAAGTCACACACAAACTATAGCTGGCCTGCTGTAAAGTCACACACAAACTATAGCTGGCCTCTGTAAAGTCACACACACAATATAGCTGGCTACTGTAAAGTCACACACACACTATAGTTGGCCTCTGTAAAGTCACACACACACCCACTATAGCTGGCTACTGTAAAGTCACCCACACACTATAGCTGGCTACTGTAAAGTCACCCACACACTATAGCTGGCTACTGTAAAGTCACACCTACACACTATAGCTGGCTACTGTAAAGTCACACACACACACACACTATAGCTGGCTACTGTAAAGTCACACACACACACACACACACACACACACACACACACACACACACACACACACACACACACACACACACACACACACACACACACACACTATAGCTCGGAACTGTAAAGTCTTACATTCACTATAGCTGGCTATTGTAAAGTCACACTATAGTTGGCTACTGTAAAATCACATACACACACTATAGCTGGCTACTGTAAAGTCACTCACACACACAGACACACGCACACACACACTCACATGCACACACACACAGCGTTTTCCTGTTTGCTTATGGCGAAATACAGCTCATTCAGTGCGGTCTTAGTGCCAGCATCAGTCTGTGGTGGAATGTAGACAGCTATGAAAAATACAGATGAAAACTCTCTAGGTAGATGTTGTGGTCTACAGCTTATCATGAGATACTCTACCTCAAGCAAGCAAAACCTCAAGACTTCCTTAGATATCGTGCACCAGCGGTTATTTACAAAAATACATAGATCATCGTTTTTATTTTCCAAAGATTGCACGTTTGCTATCAGAATTGGAAGGAAGTGGGGGTTTATTTGATCGCTGACAAATTCTCTCCAGTCCGTGGTGAGTAATCGCAGTTCTGATGCACAGAAGTTATAGCAGCAACACTATGTACAAAATAAGTTATAAAGAGAATTGCCATATAACGGTGACAAACGGTGCCCACAACCTGTTATGGCCTACAGAAAGCTGTCCCAACAGCAGTCCCAAAACCTTACCACTGCTACACCTGGCTATCAGAGGAACTGTGTCTGGCAGATAAACAATTCTTTCAGCCTCATTTCCTGCCTTTAAAAAACAGCAAAGCTGATATGACTGACTTGCTTAAACACATGTAGTGTCTAGAGACAATTGAGATGTACAAACTATGGGATAAGGGGACGACGAGCGCATAAGAGGCAATCCGTAATTTTGATTAAGACAATGTGCGAGCGAGGACAGATGTAGTCAATAAAACTATTAGTTCAGCACTTTTGAACAGGACACTATGTACAGCACAGTACAGTACAGTATTCTCCCTGTTCACCAAGTCAGACATTGAAAGTCTTACAAAATTTCGATGATGACATTTCTTTAAAACAGGCTATAGGCTACATGTACACCACCAAGTCAGAACAGTAGTTAGAATTATGAGGGAAAAGGGATCAAATTATTAGGGTGAGGCTAACAGCTTACTACACAACATACACTTGATATTACTTTCTTAGTTACAGTATACATATCTCCCTGGCATATAACTTCATTTACGCAGCAGCATGCAATACATTTTTGGACTCACCTTGTTGTGCTGTGCTCACTTGAACAGGAAGGTTGTGTGGCTGTCCTTTGAGGGCAAATTTTGTCATCAAACTTTGTCGTCAAAGTCTGGCATTCTCTAGATTTATGGTACTTTCAAGACAACAAAGTTGACTCATGAGGACATCAGTGACCTTCAGGCCCGAGTTCCCAACTTGAAATTCCAAGTTGGATGACCATTCAAAACCTATTTTCCCAATCAGAGCAAAACAAAATTGAGTTCCCAGTTGTCTTGAACTCACTGAAGTCTGAGATTTCCCAGTTCCGAGTTTCCATTTTTTTGAGCAAGGCAGAAGTCCTGCTGGATTGACAGCATGAGCACCGATTTGTTTTATCTATAATTTCTCTTCTTATTTTCTCTTCATATGACAAGGATTGAAAAGGATTTTCCAGTAGATTGTCGACTTGATTCATGATGATGAATGCTAGCTTGCTAGTTAACATTTTTAAAATATGATGTTGACATGATCAGTCCAATCAAAGCTACTGTAGATATAACGTAATTAGATTTTGTTTTGCCTTCTTGGACGAGCACTTCTAATGTAACTCTATGGCAGCACCTAAGTAGCTTGAATATTCGAGCTCTACCTGCAGATTTTGTGGTGACGTAGTGTCCCTATGAGTGACAGAACACTGAGCCAATCGTGGCGCAACTAGAGAACATTACCAGCCTCTACGCTCTGTATTTTCAGCTGGCTGCCCAACCACCACAGAAAGCACTGAGCTAAGCTGAAACACCTGCATTTTGGAGCTGCCTTACTTAATAAAGGAAAAAAGAGACCAAATTTGTATGCAACTTTATTAACTCAATTATTTAGCTCTTTTTTTTACATTGTTTGCAAACTGATATGTGACAAGTATTAATGCCAAAATAACATGCAAAACAGGCAAACATATATCTTTCTTTTTTTAAGTATAAATTAGTGGGGTTAACCCCCACTGAAGAGAATATACAGTGAATGGTACAAAAAAAGTGTTTTGGACAGAATTGACAACATTTTAAGTATGCATACATTGTGTTTACACAATGACATCGATCAAGTTTTTCTATCCTTACAAAATATTTATTGCTTTTTATAATATTTTTATTTAAAAAATCTTAAATGATTTCAGAATCCCCTTTCAACACAGCCAGCCAGAACTTAAAAAGAACAGGAGATGCATTTCTTGCTTATAAAAAAATAAAAAGGCAGAAACTCCCAGTATGATCTGCAATGTTTTTCTCTACAAACTGGTGTGTGTGTTCACCGACAGTCCTTCAGGTGACATCCTTTTAACAAAATACAGTGCCTTGCGAAAGTATTCGGCCCCCTTGAACTTTGCGACCTTTTGCCACATTTCAGGCTTCAAACATAAAGATATAAAACTGTATTTTTTTGTGAAGAATCAACAACAAGTGGGACACAATCATGAAGTGGAACGACATTTATTGGATATTTCAAACTTTTTTAACAAATCAAAAACTGAAAAATTGGGCGTGCAAAATTATTCAGCCCCCTTAAGTTAATACTTTGTAGCTCCACCTTTTGCTGCGATTACAGCTGTAAGTCGCTTGGGGTATGTCTCTATCAGTTTTGCACATTGAGAGACTGAAATTTTTTCCCATTCCTCCTTGCAAAACAGCTCGAGCTCAGTGAGGTTGGATGGAGAGCATTTGTGAACAGCAGTTTTCAGTTCTTTCCACAGATTCTCGATTGGATTCAGGTCTGGACTTTGACTTGGCCATTCTAACACCTGGATATGTTTATTTTTGAACCATTCCATTGTAGATTTTGCTTTATGTTTTGGATCATTGTCTTGTTGGAAGACAAATCTCCGTCCCAGTCTCAGGTCTTTTGCAGACTCCATCAGGTTTTCTTCCAGAATGGTCCTGTATTTGGCTCCATCCATCTTCCCATCAATTTTAACCATCTTCCCTGTCCCTGCTGAAGAAAAGCAGGCCCAAACCATGATGCTGCCACCACCATGTTTGACAGTGGGGATGGTGTGTTCAGCTGTGTTGCTTTTACGCCAAACATAATGTTTTTCATTGTTGCCAAAAAGTTCCATTTTGGTTTCATCTGACCAGAGCACCTTCTTCCACATGTTTGGTGTGTCTCCCAGGTGGCTTGTGGCAAACTTTAAACGACACTTTTTATGGATATCTTTAAGAAATGGCTTTCTTCTTGCCACTCTTCCATAAAGGCCAGATTTGTGCAATATACAACTGATTGTTGTCCTATGGACAGAGTCTCCCACCTCAGCTGTAGATCTCTGCAGTTCATCCAGAGTGATCATGGGCCTCTTGGCTGCATCTCTGATCAGTCTTCTCCTTGTATGAGCTGAAAGTTTAGAGGGACGGCCAGGTCTTGGTAGATTTGCAGTGGTCTGATACTCCTTCCATTTCAATATTATCGCTTGCACAGTGCTCTTTGGGATGTTTAAAGCTTGGGAAATCTTTTTGTATCCAAATCCAGCTTTAAACTTCTTCACAACAGTATCTCGGACCTGCCTGGTGTGTTCCTTGTTCTTCATGATGCTCTCTGCGCTTTTAACGGACCTCTGAGACTATCACAGTGCAGGTGCATTTATACGGAGACTTGATTACACACAGGTGGATTGTATTTATCATCATTAGTCATTTAGGTCAACATTGGATCATTCAGAGATCCTCACTGAACTTCTGGAGAGAGTTTGCTGCACTGAAAGTAAAGGGGCTGAATAATTTTGCACGCCCAATTTTTCAGTTTTTGATTTGTTAAAAAAGTTTGAAATATCCAATAAATGTCGTTCCACTTCATGATTGTGTCCCACTTGTTGTTGATTCTTCACAAAAAAATACAGTTTTATATCTTTATGTTTGAAGCCTGAAATGTGGCAAAAGGTCGCAAAGTTCAAGGGGGCCGAATACTTTCGCAAGGCACTGTAAATGTTTTGAGATCGATTGACTCATCATGCCTGCATAGAAGGGTGGCAATTTTACGCTTGGTTGTTGGCTAACAAGACTCCATGCACAAGCAATTCTCAATTAAATTCTGTCTGATTTGCAAGAGCTACGGGCTAAAATGAGACAACTAAGGTTGCCGCGGAGACCGCCTGAATGGTTGCAGGCCTCCCATTGGTGAGGGGGATTGTTTCCTCCCAGCAGGTGAAGGACAGATCTGAAATGAGGACTAAACCCACTATTCACATGGCGAATAGGTTATACCAACATGGAGCAAGGCAAACTTATAGGGGCCACATACTGCTAACTTGTTAACCCAGTTCTGATTCAAGGATGGTGTGTGTGGGATTTTGATGATACATTCCTGTAAGAAGACTGGCTGTGAGGGTATGAGGGAACCGAGGTTCAACAAACCGCATGTTCCCAACACGGATAATTAGAGGATGAATTTCCAGGCCCCAAAAATATACCCTAATTGTTTGGCTAAGGAGATTTGCTTGGCAGTGAGGCTGTGGATCCAGATTGGGATCAGGAAAAGGAGGAAAGAGGCGCTGTTCCATCCCAGTTTGATCCACGGATTACTCAGTTTGGAGCCCCATGGGTTACGTGGCATAGATATCAGGAACATAAGTCATGGAGAAGAGTGAGAGGAAAAGTGAGGGATGTAAAACGTGTCCGGAGTAATTAGGTTTTAATTTGAAACGTGGGTTCAGTGAAGGTACGCAAGTAAAAGCATGCATACAAATGCACACTCACAAACATCTTTTCTCTTTTTCTCTCAACTATCTCTCTCACACACACACACACACACACACACACACACACACACACACACACACACACACACACACACACACACTGTGTGTGCACACCACAACATGTTTTACTTAATTTTCCACCTGGAATGAGAGAAGTAGCCAACTTAAAACCAAGTATTTTGGCAACTTACCACAAGAATACTAAATGAATATATATTTCCAATCATAGTGGTGGTTGGGCAACCTATTTCCATCCTGTCTCGGTGGTCTGTAAATGCATGCAAGCACATTTCAGAGCTGATATACTTTTCAAGTCTCCTCTTTAATTGTTATGCACACATACATTCATTAAACTGACTGGGTAATTAGACAAGCACTGAGTAACCTAATTTATACACTAGAGACAATTTATAAATGTACGGTACTCTTGTCTCCAATGGAGGCTGGTGGGAGGAGCTATAGGAGGACGGGCTCATTTCAATGGCTGGGACGGAATTAATGGAACATACCGTCCCATTAATACCACATACCGTTCCATTAATACCACAGTGTTTGACTCCATTCCATTAATTCCATTCAAGCAATTACAATGAACCCGTCCTCCTATAACTTCTTCCACCAGCCTCCTCTGCTAGAGTCATAGTAGTATTAACTAAAAGTTGACAACAAAATAAATAATCAATTTTTCTTCCTAGTTCCAACAATAGGGTAAATGAACTGTTTGTTACTTTAAATAAACCCATATCTTATACCTCGGCTACTGTAACACACTCAATTCAACTGGACCTGCATTGCAGTATCTATTCTATGTTGTTCGACATCGTCTGAATTAATCGAAATCTCATAGCTGAGGTATAAGGATACAAGGAGTAAAGTGTCTCTTAAAGTAATTTCAAACCAAGGCACAGGCATAAACATTTGATACTTTGCATATGCAACAGACCCTACACAGTAATTGCTACCATCTATCTTGGCATTTAAATTCAACCAGAAAAATATCCCCTCTTCCAATGAATCTCTGTCCTTTTCTTACCTTCTCCCCCAGGACATGACCTAGTTGAATATAAGGGGAGGCTTTGAAGCAAACCTTTCATGAACCCTCTCTCATAATTCCATATGCTTGGAGTCTGAGTTGGCACTATATGTTTTCTGTAAATATGGCAATTCTTCATTGTAAATATTTATCAGTTAGAACTGCAGTACATCTCTTCTACAGGGTATGAGATACAGTAGTTACAGTATTCCCATTGCCTTTCTGACATAGTCAAGAGGTGAAACCAGAAACAGTAGATTGTCTCAAACACTTTTCTGTACACTAGTTAGTAGACTGAACAGGGGTACAGTCAAAAATACACTGCCAGCTCAAAACCTTATACACAATACACTGATGAAAACTACTATGCTCTTGTTCACACTCATTAACTCTGATTTAGAACAGCAACCCCATGAGTCTGCTGTACTGCAGCTCTCCTTAACCAGTGTCCTCAAAGACCTGAGGAGATTCAACTTGATACGCGGTGTTCTTTAGAGCTCTATTTGTTGAAAATATCTGCAATGGGGGAGAGGAGAGGAGGGAGGGAGAGTTTTCATTCTTGTCTGTCAGCTTGTTGCTCCAGGTATGAATGAGCTAAAATACCTTTCCAATGCAGCGTTGGTGGAAGTGGCGCTCACTGGTGGACTACACTTCACACGCAGAATGCAGACTGGGAGACTACACTTCACACGCAGAATGCAGACTGGGACACTACACTTCACACTCAGAATGCAGACTGGGAGACTACACTTCACACGCAGAATGCAGACTGGTGGACTACACTTCACACGCAGAATGCAGACTGGGAGACTACACTTCACACACAGAATGCAGACTGGTGGACTACACCTCACACGCAGAATGCAGACTGGGAGACTACATGGTTGTGTTCACTAGGCAGCAAACAGAATAAAACTGAGTAAAATGGGGAATTACCTGGACTTGTCCAATGACAAATTCAAACGTTCTTATTATGTTGAATGCACCCTAATGAACACGCCCCTGAATTACCCCTGACCTTTAACCCCTACATGGGCAATGACCCAACAGGTTCAATAGCACAGATGGTATATGGGGGGAGCACTGTTCCCCGTGCGCCGAAGACGTGGATGTCGATTAAGGAAGCCCTCCGCACCACTCTGATTCAGAGGGGTTGGGTTAAATGCGGAAGACACATTTCAGTTGAAGGCATTCAGTTGTACAACTGACTAGGTTTCCCCTTTCCCTTTCCCTTGCAGCAACCTAAAATAGTATGGAGGGGAGCTTGCCAATCAGAGTAACTGTTAGAATTTTATATTTGGTTTGGTACCACCACCAGCGTAGCTATGAAAATGTATTCAAACATTCCCTACAGGCACCCAAATAATGATTCTCAACATTTTACCAGCATGTACCCTCTAATTTTGAAATGCCATTCTCTCTGCATTTCAACTCAAATTGAATTAGGAACTAATCCTTTCACAGCAGAAAATGCCGGGAGCTGAACCTGTGTTAATTTCCTTAGTTTGTGGCATTTTGCTTGCCGGGTCAAGGCCGATAGCCGGGACAAGCTCTGTTTGCACACTGGTATTGCCAGTGCAGCGGGACTAACCTGTGCCCCTGCACATTGACTCGGTACAGGTGTCCCCTGTATATACTGTAGCCTCGTTATTGTTATGCAGTTTTCTTGTGTTACTTTTTTATTTTATTTTATTACTTTAGTTAATTCAGTAAATATTTTCATAACTCTAACTCTTGAACTGCATTGTTGGTTAAGGGCTTGTAATTAATCATTTCACTGTATAGTCTACACCTGTTTTATTCGGCACACGTGACAAATACATTTAGATTTGATTTGGTTTGTGTAATTAAAATATACTGTTGCTTAGTGTGGAGACAGAGTATAATGTGTCCATTTCAGAGTGAGTTCAAGAAACACAAGATACAAGTCTAGTTTTTGCTCCTCTCTCACTATTTGAGTAATATGCTAGTGGTAAAGGTGAACAGTATGACATAATCGCACAATGAAGCTGTGAGGTTTGAAAATGGTTAATTAAAAGATCACCTTTAGCAAAAAAGCAGCATTCGAAGTACTGCCTGTACATTATCCGTTTTACACTGCTGCACATTACAAAACAAAAGATTTGTTCTTATCTGTAGTGCAGAAAATTACTCATTGTTAAAAAAGTGCAAATTTCGGGCTTTTTAAGACCCACATCTGTTGGGAAGTGCTGACTTCCAAAGCCAGGACTGGGAGGGGGGACTGGGAACTATGCATAATTCAGTAGGAGGAGCCATGAGGTCAGCCCATTAAGGCAAGATAATGTGGCCAGATCCGGACTGCTGCTGGGACTGCAGTGACAAACATAGAAGGATAGTGCTTTTTTGCTAATATTCATTAGTGTGTGCTTTCGGTGTGTGTGTGTGTGTGTGTGTGTGTGTGTGTGTGTGTGTGTGTGTGTGTGTGTGTGTGTGTGTGTGTGTGTGTGTGTGTGTGTGTGTGTGTGTGTGTGTGTGTGTGTGTGTGTGTGTGTGTGTGTGTTAACGTATATGTGAACATGTGCTGCAATATTTCGCTTTCTCCACTTTTAATATTCCTTGGCTGGCATAGCTAAATTCTCCCTAAACCTCCCTTCCACCAAGGCCACAGCAGAATGCAGGGTTACTGGGGCCAGCTGTGAATCTGTCACTCCACAATCGGCTTTAATTTCACACCTTCTCTCCATCAGGCGTTAATCCGACCAGGGACAGTGGCGTGGTGCACAGCAGTCTACTCTCCCAGCCTCCGAGGAAGAGGGAGGGTGCAACTTTCAGTACCCATATGATACGATAATGACATGGTGATGGTAGAGTAGATACGTAGATATAGTTTTCTCTCGAAAAATTCCAAATAAAATAGAATAGACCAAAAGAATATGCACATTTTTGGACCAAATATTAACAATCTTGTAAAATTGAGATTATTCTAAAAAGTAACCTACAGTCAGTTTCAAGGCTCCTCCCTCCGTGAATAGTGGGGGAGTCTAGAAACCGGACCGCAACCCTCACAGACAGTTGGAGGAGACAGATAATGGCTACACACTGACAACAGATGGATTTAAAACCTCTTCCGAGTATCCGAGGTAAATTGTGGAAGCGACCACGCAAGGATATAATGTAATGTATGTAGCCTGTCAGAAAAGTCTTGTCGTTTATGATTTTGTTTTATCCGGGAAAATAATCCCGTGGTCTCGAGCCTGCGTGTTTACGCGCAGACATAAAGTCGCGTGTTAGAATTAATTTGGAATGGGGAACAACCAAGTTTGTATTATATCTTCCCATTTGCTGGTTCTGATTATTCTTGCACTTCTACGGGGAGCAGATGGTCAGCATGGCCTCCGTGGAATGTCCGTTCCTGAACATGGCTTTTGCCAACCTATTTCCATTCCTCTCTGTATGGATATTGCCTATAACGAGACTATCATGCCAAATCTATTAGGGCACATGAACCAAGAGGACGCCGGGCTTGAAGTGCACCAGTTCTATCCGCTTGTGAAAGTTCAATGCTCTCCTGACCTGAAGTTTTTCCTCTGCTCCATGTATACCCCCGTTTGTACGGTGCTGGAACAAGCACTGCCTCGGTGTCGCTCGCTCTGCGAGAGAGCGAGGCAGGGCTGCGAGGCACTGATGAATAAATTCGGTTTCCAGTGGCCTGACAGCCTCGCCTGTGAATCTTTCCCTGTTCACGGAGCGGGTGAGTTGTGCGTCGGGCAAAACGTGTCTGATAGAAGCACTCCTATTAATCCTACCTCGGATGTAACAGAATCACCTTATGGGCAGCGTAGGACTGTAAAGGGACAGTTTCGATGCCCAGTTGCATTGAGAGTACCCCCCTATTTGAACTACCGTTTTCTTGGGGAGGAGGATTGTGGTGCACCTTGTGAGCCCTCAAAACCACATGGAATGATGTACTTCAGTGAGGCCGAGTTGAAATTCGCCAAGATCTGGATTGGAATATGGTCTGTGTTATGCTGCGGGTCCACTCTGTTCACAGTTTTGACCTACTTGGTGGACATGCAGAGGTTCAGCTACCCAGAGCGACCCATAATTTTCCTATCAGACTGCTACTCCATAGTATCATTAGCCTACATCGCTGGCTTCTTGTTGGGGGACAAGGTGGTGTGCAACAACCGCTTTGACAGCGACGTCAAAACAGTCATCCAAGGCACCAAAAAGGAGGGCTGCACCATTTTGTTCATGATGCTCTACTTTTTCAGCATGGCCAGCTCCATCTGGTGGGTCATCCTGGCCTTGACGTGGTTCTTGTCAGCCGGGATGAAGTGGGGTCACGAGGCCATCGAAGCCAACTCGCAGTACTTCCACCTGGCGGCATGGGCGGTACCCGCCATCAAGACCGTCACCATCCTGGCGGTGGGGCAGGTGGACGGCGACGTTCTGAGTGGCGTGTGCTACGTGGGCATTAACAGCGTGTATGCTCTCAGAGGCTTCGTTCTGGCGCCGCTCTTCATCTAACTCTTCCTGGGGACCTCATTCCTTCTGGCCGGCTTTGTGTCGCTCTTCCGCATCCGGACCATCATGAAGCATGACGGCATCAAGACGGAGAAGCTGGAGAAGCTCATGGTGCGCATCGGCATCTTCAGCGTGCTCTACACGGTTCCCGCCACCGTCATCATCGCGTGCTACTTCTATGAGCAGGCGTTCAGGGAACAGTGGGAGAAAAGTTGGGTGAGTCGGACGTGTAAGAACTACGCAGTGCCGTGCCCTGGGCACCACCGCCCGCAGATGTCGCCAGACTTTACCGTCTTCATGATCAAGTACCTGATGATGTTGATTGTGGGTATCACCTCTGGCTTCTGGATTTGGTCGAGTAAGACGTTGAATTCGTGGAGGAGATTTTATACGAGACTGGCGAGCAATAAACAGGGTGAGACAACAGTGTAAGACCTAATACTGTTTGTTGTCCCCTGAACACACACACACACACACACACACACACACACACACACACACACACACACACAGATGCATGAACTGAAGAAAAAGCTACTGTGACACACTTAAAAAAAAAAGTTACAAATAAGCTTTTTTGGGGAGATATGTTTACATATTTGTATTTAAAATAGCCCACACATCTGATTCTAATCTATCACACTTTGATATAAAAAGAAGGAAAGCTCTTATCTAGTTCAATGAGGAGAATTAGACTGTCTGAACTTTTTCATTAATTCTATTTGTGCTCCATTGAACTTTTTCATGTCATCCTTTTAGTGGTGTTTCATGTGAACTATGGGAAGATCTCAATTACGTACTCCTCGCATCCTCATCTCCTTCTCAAAAAGGAATTGGATGAGAGCCAGTGTTCACTCCCCTGTGCAATTTAGATCTTCCCTGTATTTCAGAAACAGTCATCAAGGTTCTGTTGGACTTTTGCTGTATTTTATGGGTCATAATAACCTTTTAACCTTCAGAACTGGTTACAGGCCACTTCATAGTTTATTCTCGTTTCTATTGATGTTTGTTTTACCATGTGTTTTTATGGGATATCTGAGCATTCATTTTTCTTTCACCATGTGTATTTTGTGTTTTGGGGATATTTTACCATTAAAGTGAATGCAGACTTCTCCAAAGAAATATTAGATTAGGGGATGAGATCAATACCCCTATGTGTGTAAACAAAAGCCTGTCGCTATTGAACTACTTTGAATTTAGCACTCATTCAAAGGCCTTCTACTTACGGGGATAGATCCAAAATGATTACTTTCTGCACACACAAGCTATATGACTGGAATTGACTTTGACAATAATGGAATGCTCAGTCCAGTGCCTTTGTTTTAAGAGAGTATGGGTGGAGTTATTGTCGTTGAAGTCCAATAATCCAGCTGTCTACACAACTATCCATCCTCTTTCTAGTCACCAAGGGATTGTTTTCTGCTGACTCCAAGCACATTATTCTGCTTAAATGGGTGAAAAATGTAGTAATACCGCACAACACTTGAATGAAAAACATGCTCAACTTTAATGAGGAGTCCTCCTTAGAAATCTGTCACACTGTAGTGCATGTTGCGCATAATGTCATATTCGTTATTCTATAATTAAGGAATGAGGCACGGGGGTGTGGTATATGGCCAATATACCACGGCTAAAGGCTTTTCTTTCTGGATACAGGCCTTAGCTTTGGTATGTTGGCCATATAGCGCAAAACTCTGAGGTACCTTATTGTTATTATAAACTGGTTACCAACTTACATAGAACAGTAAAAAAATATTTTTGGGTCATACCCGTGATATACGGTCTGATATACCACAGCTTTCAGCCAATCAGCATCCAGGAGCCAAACTTCCCGGGTTAGTAATACAAAACAAAGCTTGCATCTGAATTTTTTAGAGTCACAGCTCTATAATGGATGGTATTTTGAATCTCAATGAAAAATACTGATGAATTTTATAATTTCTTTGACAGAGATCAGTCATTGAGCTCTTGTTGCCCTAATGCACATGGAGTTCATTAGGCACCAAACAGAAGAAAACAGACAAACCGGGAGGGAATATATGGACTTGTCCAATTATCTTTTGCTAAATATTCTCTGTTGCATGGCCTAATGAACACGACCATGTTGTACACTTGTTCTTGATGATTCTTCATATTATGCATTGCTTCACTCCATTTATGCATTTTTGTCAAAGGCATCAACGCTGATATTGATCTTTCTGTTTTAGCGCTGTGGTATATTTTCTTACCCAGGGATTACATTTTCTTAATCAGAGCCATTCATTTTTTTATAGCACTATGTTTGTATTGAGGTCAATGTTGTTTGTATGCCGACCAATGTTTTTAAATTGCATATGACTTTCTAACACCCTTTTTCAGTCTACCAATGTGTATATTAAACAGATAATCCTAGCATACCATCATTTAAATGAAAATAAAAGCTACCTCCAATTTATTCACTATAATTGTGGTTTGGACTTAATCTTCCTTTGTGGTGAGAGTTACGAACCTTTTTAGATTTCGAAGACTTTCCGCTAAAATCTTGCCAATGTGGAAGTGTGCAGTATAGTGCTTTCTACTTTGCTGCAGATCCTGGTTGTCTTTTTAGTACTGTAGCTAGTGTAACACTAATCTATCAAATGTAAGCCAACAAAGGTAACTCAAAGCTATTAGACTATTTGTAACCGCTGACAGTCTAGTGGATTTACTATTGGGTCGTGTTCATTAGATACTAAATGGAAGAAAATAGGCTGAAACAGGGAGGCAAAACCAAGACTTTTCATTTTCTGTTGCAAAATGTTAACTGTTCGCTGTTGTGTGCCCTAATGAACACAACCCTGGTGTTACTGAACAGAAAAGTATACATTGAAAGAAGGTAATAAAGTATACGGCCTAGACCAGTGGTTCCCAAACTTGGGGTGAAATTGAAATTGTGTCCCCTGAGAAAATCTGTTTATATTTTCAAACAAAATGTAAGAACTTTCTTCTCTTAAAATGGGTATAGAATACAAACGTTTAGTGTGTTGAAACAGCCTGCTGGACCTAAATTGAGTGGATATGAAACACACAGTATTAACTAGGGTCTAGTGTCAATTTGGGGTTATGTGCAGAAAAACATTAGGAACCCCTGGCCTATACTAAAGACCACTGTCATGCTTGTAAATACTGAGTGCAATAATGGCCTTGTATCTACACTGACTATACCAGACATTAGGGCCCCTTTTCCCATCAGAACAGCCTCAATTTGTTGGGGAATGGACTCTACAAGGTGTCAAAACCATTCCACAGGGATGCTGGCCCATGTTGACTTCAATGCTTCCAAAAGTTGTGTCAAGCTGGCTGGACATCCTTTGGGTGGTGGACCATTCTTCTTACGGGAAACTGTTGAGCGTGAAAAACTCTGCTGTGTTTGCAGTACTTGACACAAACCGGTGCCAAGTAAAATCATGCTTTATCCTGTCTCCTCCCTGATTGAAGTGGATTTAAAGGTGCAATATGCAAAAATTCTAATAGTTTGCCTAATTTCAGTTTGCTTGTTTTGTCACAATCGTTCTACCATCTAAATCATTGTTGCCCATGAAAGGAAGTTAGGCTAGCGAGCAAGCATTTTAGCCAGGTAGTTTAGGACAACAAAAACTAAAAGTGTGTACTCTATGACAGTCATAGACCGTTTAGGCAACATGAAAGAGGAGGATGGCATTGGCTATTCTCTACAAGTAGGGTGAGTGTTATTTTCTACTTGCAAGCGCACACAGACACAGAAATCAGTACCATGGACAGCTACATCATATTTCGCTTACGTTGATTGGACTAAGTTGTTTTTGCTCTCTTTAGTCACTGTATTGGACTAAGCATAGGGGATTAGATGATGTTGAAATGGAGCTAGAATTGAGGAGGCAGCTCCTGTTTTCTTTGCGACTTGCTCTGTGGTTCAAAATCAATAGTTGTTTAGTGGTCCGAAAATGGCGTAAGGATTCACTTGCTTCACCATGCTGTACGTCATGTAACTGTTTGTTACGTACAATATGTTTTGTGGACTTCACCAGACAGATGTTGCTCTCCGGTTTTGCGATGAAACAAAGGTGTGGTTGAATTTATTCTGCCACTGTGTCTTCTTATTGTCTCGGCCTTATGCCTATATACCATGGTGGCAAAGGCATATGAACTAACCGGTTATAGAGCAAACAACGCAATTATCATAACACATAGGTTGTAATATGGAATTTGTTTCCTGGCTTGGCTTACCCCGTGATTTTACACATGCACCGCTACTGCCCAAAGGATATCTGTTACAATTTGTTTTCACTTTGCATATTTAAATGAGTATTATTGCACTTTTATGTAACTTGAATGTTTTGTCTCTATTTAAAACTTCTCCCTTAAACAGCATTGACGCCAGAGACTAAACTAAGAGAGGAAATACTTTGTAAAGCTTTTTTCAGACAAATAAATTGATACAGAGCCATCAGAGATGTGGTTTCAGGTTTTGTTTACTACATGTTTTGAAACTGAAAGTTGAAGGCATTTTTGTTAACTTTTTGGTGGGTCCCATGTGTTCTGAACAAGAAGATATATCACAGGTTACATGTTTCATATAGATATGGGGATAACTGAGCATGGTTCACAGAAAGTTCCACGTACATCTTCATACTTAGAAATGTTACAGGTTGCTTCATATAGGCCTACTACTACACACCAAGCCTCTGCCTATTAGCCATAACTGTTATTGTAACCATGACCCGGAGAGAACAAGGAACAGACAGTTCCTGATCAGATGTGACTTTTTTTTTGAGAGCACAGCAAAACATACATTTTACATAACATGATGTTAGTAGGCTAGGTTTGTTATAATCTTGTAGTGTGTGTGTGTGTGTGTGTGTATGTGTGTGTGTGTGTGTGTGTGTACATTTCCATAGATGTTTCCCATTCATTTACTACTTGTGCTACTGATGAATTAGTGCAATGTATAAGGGGTGTTTGTGTTGCCATGGTTGGTCTATAACCCTGCCACTGTACATCTAACACTCTGGAACACCAATCAGCTCTCTCTCTCTCTCTATGTTTGTTTACCTGAAGGTGACATTCCAGATGGCATCAATCATCCCAATTGATGTCTCCTTATGACATGTGACTTAGTATAATTACTTTTTGTCAGAAGATAATAATGTGCATTTTTGCAAAACTAGTTATGTACTTTCCTCTGTCAGATTCATAGTTATTGGTTTTGATAGCATAGGGAAAATGAGAAACAGCACTGCAAATTATAATGTTTAATAATTTATTGACTGTACATACTGAATGTTTTCCTATTGTATCAATGCCAATGAACCATGGGATTCTTCACCAACATACCTGAGGCATTCTCTCTCTCTCTCTCTCTATAACGTTGGATTGTGCTCCCTCTAGACAAGACAGCTACACACTGCTGTCTTGGACCAAAATCGGGATTTAGAATTCCCATGTCTCCATCATCTGTCAACTCCAGCATTTGAATTGATGAAAAAACAGAGCGATTGTAACATACTGCCCCCTACTGAATCAAATAAAATAAAATCAAATTTATTTATATAGCCCTTCGTACATCAGCTGATATCTCAAAGTGCTGTACAGAAACCCAGCCTAAAACCCCAAACAGCAAGCAATGCAGGTGTAGAAGCACGGTGGCTAGGAAAAACTCCCTAGAAAGGCCAAAACCTAGGAAGAAACCTAGAGAGGAACCAGGCTATGTGGGGTGGCCAGTCCTCTTCTGGCTGTGCCGGGTGGAGATTATAACAAAACATGGTCAAGATGTTCAAATGTTCATAAATGACCAGCATGGTCGAATTATAATAAGGCAGAATAGTTGAAACTGGAGCAGCAGCACAGTCAGGTGGACTGGGGACAGCAAGGAGTCATCATGTCAGGTATTCCTGGGGCATGGTCCTATGGCTCAGGTCAGTTGAAACTGGAGCAGCAGCACAGCCAGGTGGACTGGGGATAGCAAGGAGTCATCATGTCAGGTAGTCCTGGGGCATGGTCCTAGGGCTCAGGTCCTCCGAGAGAGAGAAAGAGAGAAGGAGAGAATTAGAGAACGCACACTTAGATTCACACAGGACACCGAATAGGACAGGAGAAGTACTCCAGATATAACAAACTGACCCTAGCCCCCGACACATAAACTACTGCAGCATAAATACTGGAGGCTGAGACAGGAGGGGTCAGGAGACACTGTGGCCCCATCCGAGGACACCCCCGGACAGGGCCAAACAGGAAGGATATAACCCCACCCACTTTGCCAAAGCACAGCCCCCACAACACTAGAGGGATATCTTCAACCACCAACTTACCATCCTGAGACAAGGCTGAGTATAGCCCACAAAGACCTCCGCCACGGCACAACCCAAGGAGGGGGGGCGCCAACCCAGACAGGATGACCACATCAGTGACTCAACCCACTCAGGTGACGCACCCCCTCCAGGGACGGCATGAGAGAGCCCCAGTAAAGCCAGTGACTCAGCCCCTGTAATAGGGTTAGAGGCAGAGAATCCCAGTGGAAAGAGGCCAGGCCAGGCAGAGACAGCAAGGGTGGTTCGTTGCTCCAGAGCCTTTCCGTTCATCTTCCCACTCCTGGGCCAGACTACACTCAATCATATGACCCACTGAAGAGATGAGTCTTCAGTAAAGACTTAAAGGTTGAGACCGAGTTTGCGTCTCTGACATGGGTAGGCAGACCGTTCCATAAAAATGGAGCTCTATAGGAGAAAGCCCTGCCTCCAGCTGTTTGCTTAGAAATTCTAGGGACAATTAGGAGGCCTGCGTCTTGTGACCGTAGCGTACGTGTAGGTATGTACGGCAGGACCAAATCAGAGAGATAGGTAGGAGCAAGCCCATGTAATGCTTTGTAGGTTAGCAGTAAAACCTTGAAATTAGCCCTTGCTTTGACAGGAAGCCAGTGTAGGGAGGCTAGCACTGGAGTAATATGATCAAATCTTTTGGTTCTAGTCAGGATTCTAGTAGCCGTATTTAGCACTAACTGAAGTTTATTTAGTGCTTTATCCGGGTAGCCGGAAAGTAGAGCATTGCAGTAGTCTAACCTAGAAGTGACAAAAGCATGGATTAATTTTTCTGCATCATTTTTGGACAGAAAGTTTCTGATTTTTGCAATGTTACGTAGATGGAAAAAAGCTGTCCTTGAAATGGTCTTGATATGTTCTTCAAAAGAGAGATCAGTGTCCAGAGTAATGCCGAGGTCCTTCACAGTTTTATTTGAGACGACTGTACAACCATTAAGATTAATTGTCAGATTCAACAGAAGATCTCTTTGTTTCTTGGGACCTAGAACAAGCATCTCTGTTTTGTCCGAGTTTAAAAGTAGAAAGTTTGCAGCCATCCACTTCCTTATGTCTGAAACACATGATTCTAGCGAGGGCAATTTTGGGGCTTCACCATGTTTCATTGAAATGTACAGCTGTGTGTCATCCGCATAACAGTGAAAGTTAACATTATGTTTTCGAATGACATCCCCAAGAGGTAAAATATATAGTGAAAACAATAGTGGTCCTAAAACGGAACCTTGAGGAACACCGAAATTTACAGTTGATTTGTCAGAGGACAAACCATTCACAAAGACAAACTGATATCTTTCCGACAGATAAAATCTAAACCAGGCCAGAACTTGTCCGTGTAGACCAATTTGGGTTTCCAATCTCTCCAAAAGAATGTGGTGATCGATGGTATCAAAAGCAGCACTAAGGTCTAGGAGCACGAGGACAGATGCAGAGCCTCGGTCTGATGCCATTAAAAGGAAATTTACCACCTTCACAAGTGCAGTCTCAGTGCTATGATGGGGTCTAAAACCAGACTGAAGCATTTCGTATACATTGTTTGTCTTCAGGAAGGCAGTGAGTTGCTGTGCAACAGCCTTTTCAAAATTTGAATGGAAGATTCGATATAGGCCGATAGTTTTTTATATTTTCTGGGTCAAGGTTTGGCTTTTTTTGAAGAGAGGCTTTATTACTGCCACTTTTAGTGAGTTTGGTACACATCCGGTGGATAGAGAGCCGTTTATTATGTTCAACATAGGAGGGCCAAGCACAGGAAGCAGCTCTTTCAGTAGTTTAGTTGGAATAGGGTCCAGTATGCAGCTTGAAGGTTGAGGCCATGATTATTTTCATCATTGTGTCAAGACATATAGTACTAAAACACTTGAGCATCTCTGTAAGGGTTTTCCTGTGGTGAAGTAGAGGCGGACCAAAAAGCAGCGTGATTATATGGATTCATGTTTAATAACAAAAAGGATAAACACAAACACTACAAAACAACAAATGTAGAAAACCAAAAACAGCCCTGTCTGGTGAAAAACACAGAGACAGGAACAATCACCCACAAACACACAGTGAAACCCAGGCTACCTAAGTATGATTCTCAATCAGAGACAACTAATGACACCTGCCTCTGATTGAGAACCATACTAGGCCGAAACATAGAAATACCCCAAAACATAGAAAAACAAACAGACTGCCCACCCAACTCACGCCCTGACCATACTAAATAAATACAAAACAAAGCAAATAAAGGTCAGAACGTGACAGTCTCTCTTGATCCTAGGTCCTGGCAGAGTTGTGCAGACTCAGGACAACTGAGCTTTGAAGGAATACGCAGATTTAAAGAGGAGTCCGTAATTTGCTTTCTAATAATCATGATCTTTTCCTCAAAGAAGTTCATGAATTTATCACTGCTAAAGTGAAAGCCATCCTCTCTTGGGGAATGCTGCTTTTTAGTTAGCTTTGCGACAGTATCAAAAAGGAATTTCGGATTGTTCTTATTTTCCTCAATTAAGTTAGAAAAATAGGATGATCGAGCAGCAGTAAGGGCTCTTCGGTACTGCACGGTACTGTCTTTCCAAGCTAGTCGGAAGACTTCCAGTTTGGTGTGGCGCCATTTCCGTTCCAATTTTCTGGAAGCTTGCTTCAGAGCTCGGGTATTTTCTGTGTACCAGGGAGCTAGTTTCTTATGAGAAATGTTTTTAGTTTTTAGGGGTGCAACTGCATCTAGGGTATTGCGCAAGGTTAAATTGAGTTCCTCAGTTAGGTGGTTAACTGATTTTTGTCCTCTGGCGTCCTTGGGTAGACAGAGGGAATATGGAAGGACATCAAGGAATCTTTGTGTTGTCTGTGAATTTATAGCACGACTTTTGATGTTCCTTGGTTGGGGTCTGAGCAGATTATTTGTTGCAATTGCAAACGTAATAAAATGGTGGTCCGATAGTCCAGGATTATGAGGAAAAACATTAAGATCCACAACATTTATTCCATGGGACAAAACTAGGTCCAGAGTATGACTGTGACAGTGAGTGGGTCCAGAGACATGTTGGACAAAACCCACTGAGTCGATGATGGCTCCGAAAGCCTTTTGGAGTGGGTCTGTGGACTTTTCCATGTGAATATTAAAGTCACCAAAGATTAGAATATTATCTGCTATGACTACAAGGTCCGATAGGAATTCAGGGAACTCTATGAGGAACGCTGTATATGGCCCAGGAGGCCTGTAAACAGTAGCTATAAAAAGTGACTGGGCACAGAAGACAAACATCCTAGAGAGCTAAATGGAAGTAACCATACCCACAACGAAAGTTATATTACAGGTTAAAGGTTATTTGAATTGAAGTAGGTATTGAGAATATTCCTTATGAACCAGTTGCAATCCTAACCTGAGTTATGACACATTTCAGAACACCAGGTTTGGAAGGTCTTGGGGATTTTACTGTAAAAGCTTTGAAATTAGAAATGGGCACGGCTATATGAATCAAATTAGAAGCCATGCCTGTACAGCAACAACTTGGAGCCTATTAAACACATGCTTTTGCACACATTGTTCTAAGACTTACATGATGATGGTGGTGATTCTGCACATTGAATCAACAAATCATGACGGATAATGCTTTACACATTACTTTTTCATGTGCAGTATGGGCCTGTGTTCAGGAATGAATAGTAGTAGTGGACAACATGACATGACCCATAATAAAGCCATGTACATGTCAGATACAGAATAACAAATAGCTGCATCACAAGGTAATTTAAAAAAGTCTAATAAGATTGATTTAAATTGTCAATCTTCAATAAAAAAAAGTAAGACCACAGGAGAGGACTGCAAATAGGGGGCAGTACTTCCTGGAATACACAAACACACACACAGAGAGGATAAAATAAAGTTACCAGGAAATATATAAGCCCCATCATTTCTATGAACAGATTATTGATAATAGTTTTACTTTGGACGCAGAGGGTGTATTAGCAGTTGTGAACTACAGTACCTTATTCCACATTTTGTTGTGTTACAGCCTGAATTCAAAATTGATTAAATATATATTTTTACACCCATCTACACACAATACCCCATAATGAAAAGTGAACATGTTTGCAAATCTATTGAAAATGAAATACATTTACATAAGTATTCACACCCCTGAGTCAATACATGTTAGAATCACCTTTGGCAGTGATAACAACTGTGTATTTCTGGGTAAGTCTCTAAGAGCTTTGCAAACCTTGATTGTACAATATTTGAAAATGTATTATTTTTAAAATTCATGAAGCTCTGTCAAGTTGGCTGTTGATCATTGCTATTCAGCCATTTTCAAGTCATGTCATAGATTTTCAAGCTGATTTAAGTCAAACCTGTAACTAGGCCACTCAGGAATATTCAATGTCGTCTTGCCCTGCTAAAAGGTGAATTTGTCTCCCAGTGTCTGTTGGAAAGCAGACTGAACCAGGTTTTCCTGTAGGATTTTGCCTGTGTTTAGCTCTATTCCGTTTCTTTTAATCCTCCCAAAAAAACTCACTAGTCCTTGCTGATGACATGCAAACCCATAACATGATGCAGCCACCACAATGCTTGAAAATATGAAAAGTGGTACTCAATGTGTTGTGTTGGACAGGATGCATGCTTTGGAATATTTGTATTATGTACAACCATTTCAAAGGTTTTACTGAGTTACAGTTCCAAGAAGGAAATCCGTCATTAGGCCGTAATCTATGGACTTCACATGACTGAGAATACAGCTATGCATCTGTTGGCCACAGGTACCTTAAAAGAAAGGTAGGGCGTGGATCAGAAACCCAGTAAGTATCCAGTGTGACCACCATTTTCCCCATGCAGCGTGACACATCTCCTTTGCATAGAGTTGATTAGGCTGTTGATTGTGGCCTGTGGAATGTTGTCCCACACCTCTTCAATGGCTGTGTGAAGTTGCTGGATATTGGCGGGAACTGGAGCACTCTGTCGTACACGTCGATCCAGAGCATCCCAAACAAGGCTCAATGGGTGACATGTCTGGTGAGTATTGTGGCAGATGAATCAGAATTAGTTGGGAAACATAGATAATGAAGATGTTTTATTTGCATAATATGCTTATGTGAGATACTTGTCATTAGAATGTATCCTTTTGAACTATAGTATTGGCAGTTGCACTTTTCCCTCAGCTAGGGCTCAGTCACCTAAACCATTTTTTTATTTTTTTTATTTTACCTTTATTTAACCAGGCAAGTCAGTTAAGAACAAATTCTTATTTTCAATGACGGCCTGGGAACAGTGGGTTAACTGCCTGTTCAGGGGCAGAACGACAGATTTGTACCTTGTCAGCTCGGGGGTTTGAACTCGCAACCTTCCGGTTATTAGTCCAACGCTCTAACCACTAGGCTACCCTGCCGCCCCAGGAGGAGCCATGTGGAGAGATGGTGTGATTAATGGGGAACCAATTACTTGTCTCCACAATGTCTGTGCGCCAGTCACTCCCTCCTTTTCCCATTGTGGGGAGGTGTATGGCAGTGTCTGGAAATATTGTATGTCCTCTCTGATGCTGCACTTATGCTGGGATAGTGTATGACCTAGAGGCTCACTCCCCTCAGTGAGCTTGTTCAGGAGTGGGGTCAAGAGGGAGTCTACTTGGGGGTATCTAGAGTTGACAATTGAGTTATGCCTTGGATGAGGTAATGGTTCTGTGCTATGAAGTACCAGGAACGAGATTAGAACCTCGTCTGAGGGACCAAACTCAACGATAATTAATAGTGAATGTTATCTGGCTGAGGGATACTCCTTTCTCAAGAAAAAGTATTTATTTGTGAACAGTTCCTAAGATCTGTGATTCGTCATGTAAGTTGAGAGGGGCGTATCTTGGCTATAAAAGATATTTGTACATTTCTGTTGGTACTTTTCAATGGTTCATTAGAGATGGCGCATCATTGAAAGTCAATGGCTATTGCAAAGCTCTTATTAAACAATGTGTAGTTTAAGTATAACTCTGACTGGTGTGTGAAGTTTGTAACTCTCTCCTCATTTGGTAAAGCAGAAAAATGCCACGACAGTATGCAGGCCATGGGAGAACTGGGACATTTTCAGCTTCCAGGAATTGTATACAGATCCTTGTGACATGAGGCTGTGTGCATTATCATGCTGAAAGATGAGGTGATGGCGGCGGATGAATGCCACAACAATGGGCCTCAGGATCTCTTCACGGTATCTCTGTGCATTCAAATTGCCATTGATAAAATGCAATTATATTCGCTGTTCGTAGCTTATGTCTGCCCATACCCTAACCCCACCGCCACCATGGGGAATTCTGTTCACAACGTTGACATCCGCAAACCACTCGCACACAAGACGCCATACACGCTACACTGTCTGCCATCCGCCCGGTAAAGTTGAAACCGGGATGTATCCGTGAAGGGGACAATTCTCTGACGTGCCAGTGGCCATCGAAGGTGAGCATTTGCCAATTGAAGTCGGTTACGATGCCAAACTGCAGTCAGGTCAAGACCGTGGTGAGGATGAAGAGCACACAGATGAGCTTCCCTGAGACAATTTCTGACAGTGCAGAAATGTTTCGGTTGTGCTAACCCACAGTTTAGTCAGCTGTCCGGGTGGCTAGTCTCAGACGATCCCGGTCCATTTTAAATTCAGTCTGTAACACAACAAAATGTGGAAAAGTCAAGGGGTGTGAATACAGGCACTGTATCTGCTGTGTCCATGCACTCAATTCATAGTATTCGCAGGTATAAAGCAACATTTAACACTACTCATGTCAAATAAGGGAATGATCACTTTAATTGTGATATAATTCAGAATTTGCTTGACTAAATAGACTCCTAAACCACGTAAACAGTATATCTTCATATTTGTTACGGTTAAAGTCTGACAGTATTTCAGTCATCTGCACTATTGAACCCGGACGTGATGGCCTTTTATAGATGAACCTTTGAGCTGATGTGCAAGTGATATTGCAATAAACATTTGATCATCTCAAGTTGTTCCGAGAAGAAACGCCATTTCAAGGTGTAGACATGGCAGACTTTCTCCTTGAGAAATATCTTTGCTGCCATGTGTGTTCTGAGATTTATACAGACCCTGTGTCTCTTAGTTGCCTCCACAACTTTTGTTTCGGCTGTATTTCCAAGTTCTGGGATGAAACAAAAAATAGTAACTGTCCGATCTGTAAGAGAAAATCTTCCAAAGGGTGGATGCCTAACTTTGCCCTGAAGGACCTGGCAGACTCATACACAAAGAAGGAGAAAAGGGTATACGTCATTGACTCAATGACCGATGAAGTGATCGGGTCAACAGGCTGTGGCAAGGAAGAGAAGAGGGGGTCCACCAGCTCAGAGAAGGAAGAAATGAGGGCGTCCAAAGATTTACGGATGGAAGAAAAAAGGGAGCCCATAGAATCAGGTGTGGGAAAAAAGAGGGGTTCCACAGGCTCGAGGAGGGAAGAAATAAGGGGGTCCACAGATTCAAGAACTGAAGAAAAGCAAGTTTTTCCTGGCCTGGCTGGACAGGTGTTGTGCAGTAAACATGCAGAGAAGCATAAGTGGTTTTGTATGGACGAGGGGAAAGCTGTGTGTAACGTCTGTGAAAATCCAACTCAACACTCTGGACACAAGGTCATTGATATAGAAAAGGCTGTAGTTGACCTCAAGGTAAATGTGTGCATCTGTTTCAAATTTCTACATGTTACTGGTATAATTTTGACATGTTACTGGTATAATTTTTACTGGTATAATTTTGACATTTTGACATAAGTCACATACCCTCTAACCTCACCTGGTGTAACCAGGTGTTGCTTGCCAATGCCACCTTAGCTGGCTTTTATAAAATCAAAGATAAGTTTATTGGTTGCCTACACAGATGTGCAGGTATTATGGTTGTGCAGCAAAATGGTTATGTTACTAGCTCCAATAGTACAGTAGAATGTCTAGCAAATACAATGCACATACACAAACATTTTCGAAAGTCCAAATAACAATCCAAAGCAGATATATTAGGCTGAGCAGTGTCTGAATCCAGAATATTCAAATGTAGTATGTATCGAAAATCTATCATTTGGAAAATAAAATGGTATGTACAGTAGTAGGTATATTAGGACGAGCTACAGTACCGTGCATTAAGAAAGTATTCACACCACTTTACTTTTTCCACATTTTGTTGTGTTACAGAGTGAATTTAAAATGGATAACATTTAGATATTGTGTCACTGATCTACACACAATATCCCAAAAGGTTGAAGTGGAATTTTGTTTTAAGACAACCTCTTTGTTATGGCAAGCCTAAATAAGTTCAGGAGGACAAATGTGCTTAACAAATTGCTTAATAATTTGCATGAACTCGTTCTGTGTTCAATAATAGTGGGTAAAATGATTTTAGAATGACTACCCCACCTCTGTACCCCACACAATTATCTGTAAGGTCCCTCAATCGAGTAGTGAATTTCAAGCACATAGTCAACCACAAAGACCAGGGATTTTTTCAATGCCTAGCAAAGAAGAGCACCATTTCGTAGATGTAAAATTAAAAAAACGCAGACTGAATATTCCTTTGAGCATGGTTAATTAATCAATGAATAAATTATTAATTAATCTTTGGATAAATACTCACAGTCACTAAAAAAAACAGGCGTCCTTCCTCACTCAGTGGCTGAACAGGAAGGAATCTGCTCAGGGATTTCACCATGAGGCCAATGGGGATTTTAAAACAGTTACAGAGTATAATGGTTGTCATATGAGAGAACTGAGGATGGATCAACAACATTGTAGTTTCTCCAGAATGCTAAGCTAAATGACAGAGTGAAAAGAAGGAAGCCTGTACAGAATAAAAATATTCCAAAACAAATATCCTGTTTGTAAAAAGACACTTGAGTAATGCTGCAAAAAATGTGGCAAAGAAATGAATGTTATATCCTGAATACAAAGCATTATGTTTTGGGGAAATCCAACACAACACATCACTGGGTACAACTCTTCATACTGTATTTTCAAATACGGTGGATGCTGCATCATGTTATTGGTATGCTTGTCATCAGGCAAGGACTAGGGAGTTTTTTTTTACAATAAAAAGAAACGGAATACAGCTAAGCTATGTTCCCTCTAAGCTGCCCACGATTGCCAATAGACCATTGCCACATAGGGGTCTATGTTATTATTTTTTAACTGCACTGTGTTTACAGCATCAATACAATATCACACTCAATTCATGCAAATATGTACAAAAAGTATTTCAGCAGATTTTGTGAGTTTTTGTGTGGCTGAATTCGTGTGAAAATACACCAATTTTGTGCAACTTCGAAACAATCTTTTGAAAGTTAATGGAGCAATGCATTCTGGGAAACAATGTTCTACACTGCCTTTTTTATATTTATTTAAAAAATCAAACGTGTCAACAACCCTATATTGTTAATCAACCAGGTTATCACTGAAATACATATAATATACTAGTAGCCTTACAACTTTTT
This sequence comes from Oncorhynchus clarkii lewisi, assembly GCF_045791955.1. Taxonomy (NCBI): domain Eukaryota; kingdom Metazoa; phylum Chordata; class Actinopteri; order Salmoniformes; family Salmonidae; genus Oncorhynchus; species Oncorhynchus clarkii. The sequence goes on from NC_092164.1 coordinate 42,630,795, forward strand.
TATTTATTAAAAAAATATTGAACATTTTTTACCCATTTTACAACTCCCGTACGGGCTCGACGAAGGTTGAAAGTCATGCGTCCTCCGATACACAACCCAACCAAGCCGCACTGCTTCTTAACACAGCGCGCATCCAACCCGGAAGCCAGCCGCACCAATGTGTCTGAGGAAACACCGTGCACCTGGCAACCTTGGTTAGTGCGCACTGCGCCCGGCCCACCACAGGAATCGCTGGTGCGATGAGATGAGACAAGGATATCCCTACCGGCCAATCCCTCCCTAACCCGGACGACGCTAGGCCAATTGTGCGTCGCCCCACGGACCTCCCGGTCGCGGCCGGTTACGACAGAGCCTGGGCACGAACCCAGGGTCTCTGGTGGCACAGCTGGCTTGCCAATGCTATTTTCTATGCTTGTTTTCACTTAGCACCCGTATCCCAAAGTATTATGTCGGAATTTATGAGGTTTGCCAGATTGGAATAAAATCTGTCTTTGTCTTTTTTTTTTGTGAAATCGATGAAGGTATTGGATTGGGGAATGGGGATACATGTTCATGATGATCAAGCCTTACATTAAAAAAAATGTGGTTTAAATTCCCCTGGTGCAACTGCAACAGTATTTGCATCTAGAACGAGTCTGGACGATGATCAATTAAGCCATTCCAATAGTTCCAACAGGTTAATGTAAAATAATGAATTATGTTGACTTATACACTAAACACCAAGGCAGTTTAATGATGATTATTATGGTAGTGTCAATCATGTTAAGGTGCCTTCGGAAAGTATTTAGACCCCTTGACTTTTTCCACATTTTGTTACATTACAGCCTTATTCTAAAATGGATTAAATAAATACAAATCTTCAGCAATCTACATACACTACCCTATAATGACAAAGCAAAAACAGGTTTATCGATATTTTGCAAATGTATTAAGAATAAAAACAGATACCTTATGTGCTCAAGTATTGAGACCCTCAGTACTTTGTTGAAGCACCTTTGGCAGCGATTACAGCCTCGAGGCTTCTTGGGTATGACGCTGCAAGCTTTAAAAAATATCGATTTTAGAATAAGGCTGTAATGTAACAAAATTTGGAAAAAGTCAAGGCGCCTGAATACTTCCCGACTGCACTGTATATACTTATGCTTATGTAACAAGGCATGTGCTACCGCCTCTGCGCAGAGACCTACTAGGCTTTCATGGCAACGACCATTAGAGTTCACTTTGTCCCATATGAGTCCCTGTTGCAGCGTTCACTTTCTACCGCTACATTGGTGGTAGCATTGGGACCACTTCCTGCTCAAGGCTAGTTATGTGATCTAGTGGTGAGAAGTTTTCTGTTTTTCAACAATGTGTTGGGTGTAATTACATTGATATATCTAGTGAACAATGGATAAGCAACAATGGGTGTGAAGGATATAAGTAGGTGTGATCAAGACTTACGTCAAAGTTGCCTGAAGCTGAAACGAAAGTGCTATGCCCTGACCAGTTATTCAGAAGAAAATCCTCTGACTGTCGAATTGACATAATTTAAGAAGGGACCAAAAACAAAACACATTCTACACATTTACAAACTACCTGTTAAAAGTGTTATTACAACCATGGTGTTCTTTTGTTACTGAAGCTTAAATATCTAATAACCTGACATTGGTCCATCCACATCATTTGGGTAGACAAATAATGTGTGTTATGCAGCAAAACACAACTTTCCTTTTTTTTAGGATGCAAACCAATAATATGAATCCCTGTTGATCCATCCTGTTCTGATCTAATGAGGTGGATGTAGGATTTTCAACGACCTAGAATCAAGGCCTTTCCCAGTCATGAAAGCTAGGCCCATCTTAGTTCTCATGGGCAAAGACTGAATTCAAGTTAGGGGTTCTATGTCAGACACTCCTATTCCACTTTGCCCAACATGTTATACCCCAGAGGTTGTAAATAAACGCTTTTAAAGGTGATAACTTGTATCCTTTTTATAGCGCTGTGAAATCCATAGTTGAATGGCTTCAAACTGAGCATTTCTTACTGGAAATTGCTGCTGAAATTGAACATAGCTTAGGGTTAGGGTACTGACTCTCCTATGCCACTTTTTCCTAACATCTTATACCCCATAGGCTGAAAATAAACCATTTTAAGGTGATATAACACACAAAAACGCACAAAATCTGCAGAAAAACGTTTGTACATATTTGCATGAATTGAGTGTGAGATTGTGTTGGCATGAAAGGTCATAAGTACAGTTGAAGTTGAAAGTTTATATGCACTTAGGTTGGATTCATTAAAACTAGTTTTTCAACCACTCCACACATATCTTGTTAACAAACTATAGTTTTGGCAAGTCGGTTAGGATATCTACTTTGTGCATGACACAAGTCATTTTATAGACATATTATTTCACTTATAATTCACTGTATCACAATTCCAGTGGGTCAGAAGTTTACATACACTAAATTGACTGTGCCTTTAAACAGCTTGGGAAATTCCAGAAAATTATGTAATGGCTTTAGAAGCTTCTGATAGGCTAATTGACATAATTTGAGTTAATCAAATAAGTTAGCCAAGACCTCAGAAAAAACATTGTCGACCTCCACAAGTCTGGTTCAGCCTAGGGAGCAATTTCCAAATGCCTGAAGGTACTACGTTCATCTGTACAAACAATAGCACACCAGTATAAACACCATGGAACCACGCAGCCGTCATACCGCTCAGGAAGGAGACGCGTTCTGTCTCCTAGAGATGAACATACTTTGGTGCGAAAAGTGCAAATCAATCCCATAACAACAGCAAAGCACCTTGTGAAGATGCTTGAGGAAACAGGTACAAAAGTATCTATATCTGTCACGCCCTGACCTTAGAGATCCTTTTAATTCTCAATTTGGTTAGGTCAGGGTGTGACTAGGGTGGGCAATCTATGTTTTCTATTTCTTTGTTGGCCGGGTATGGTTCTCAATCAGAGGCAGCTGTCTGTCGTTGTCTCTGATTGGGGATCATACTTAGGCAGCCTTTTTCCACCTGTAGTTTGTGGGATCTTGTTTTGGTACTGTGCTGTTTAGCCCAACTAAGCTTTACGTTTCATTTGTATTTGTTGTTTTTTCGGTGTTCATTGAATAAAATAAGATGTACGCCTACCATGCTGCACCTTGGTCCGATCCTTCCATCGACGAGCGTAACGATATCCACAGTAAAACGAGTCCTATATCGACATAACCTGAAAGGCCGCTCAGCAAGGAAGAAGCAACTGCTCCAAACCCGCCATAAAAAATTCTGACTACGATTTGCAACTGCAAATGGGGGCAAAGATCATACTTTTTGGAGAAATGTCCTCTGGTCTGATGAAACAAAAATAGTACTGTAAGGCCATAATGACCATCATTAAGTTTGGAGGAAAAAGGTGGATGCTTGCAAGCCGAAGAACACCATCCCAACTGTGAAGCACGAGGGTGGCAGCATCATGTTGTGGGGGTGCTTTGCTGCAGGAATGTCTGGTGCACTTCACAAAATAGATGGCATCATGAGATAGGAAAATTATGTGGATATATTGAAGCAACATCTGAAGACATCAGTCAGGAAGTTAAAGCTTGGTCGCAAATGGGTCTTCCAAATGGACAATGACCCCAAGCATACTTCCAAAGTTGTGTCAAAATGGACAACAAAGTCAACAAAGTCAAGGTACTGGACAACAAAGTCAAGGTATTGGAGTGGCCATCACAGAAAAACTGACCTCAATCCTATAGAGAATTTGTGGGCAGAACTGAACAAGCATGTATGAGCAAGGAGGCCTACAAACCTGACTCAGTTACACCAGCTCTGTCAGGAGGAATGGGCCAAAATTCACCCAATTTATTGTGGGAAGCTTGTGGAAGGCTACCCAAAACATTTGACACAAGTTAAACAATTTAAAGGCAATGCTACCAAATACTAATTCAGTGTATGTACATTTCAACAATTGGGTTGAAGATGGGTGATTGTGGAAGCCAGGTCATCTGATGCAGCACTCAACTTTTTTTACAAGGATTAAATGTCAGGGATTGTAAAAACTGAGGTAATGTTTTTGTCTAAGGTGCATGGAAACTTCCGACTTCAACTGCAGATGCACTTGTTTTGAGATCAAAGCAAAAGCTGCACGTCTGCACATTTGTTCATATCCTTTGCTAGTTAGTGAGTTATTAACCCAGTTATAGATAATTTGTTGTCAGCACTGGGGGAGTGACTGCTTCCTACAAGAGCACAAAATGTGTACATTTCTAGACATCTTTGAAAAGGGAGTCAAGCAAAGAGCTTTTTTGTCTTTAAGGGGCAGTGTTGTATTTTGAGACAGGCTTGAATAAGCTAAGTAACCAATGGGCAGAGGGTTGCATAATTTGTCTGATTCTCTGTAATAATGGTACAGTGTGCATTTTATTTTGTAAAGTGGTTTCTTGCATCAAACAACACCTCCTTGTCTGAAGGACAAGTGGATTATCAGGTTAATGTTAAGCCTGGCATGTTTCTTTGAAAGGTCTCGTGGAATGTAGGCCTACATTGAACACCACACATTGGCTGCTACTGTAGGCTGAATGATAGAACAGCTATTTCCATGTTGAAATGTTATGGGATGCATTTACTCCATTGTTTTTTATGGTAGGCCTACTTATGACCAAATAGCCACAATAACCTACTTTACCACTGAAACGGCAACTTAAAGCGGGTACAGCCTCAGTGTTCACAGTAAACCTGTGCTGGAAGTTGCACAGAATTTTCACAGCCTTAAATGTTGCGCTCAGCAGCCTTGAAATGTGTTCAGTGCCTACATTTTTTTTGAGGAACCATTGCAGCTAAGCACAGGAAAAGTCCTTTTAGCTAACCCCTCACCTAACCTTTTAACCTATCTCCTAAACTTAACCCTAACCCCTAGTCTTTCTAACATTAGCCACCTAGCTAGAATTCGTAACATGCCATACATTTAGCAAATTCATAATATATATGTTTTTCAAATTCTTAACATATAATACGGATTGTAATTCGTAACATATCATATGAAATGGGTGATCCATATCCATTTCACATCTACAAATGAATACATACCATATGAAACAGAACATATATTAAATGGAGTGTCCTGGATTTACCTACAGAATAATATGAAATACTCTGAGACCAGGTTGGGCTATATTAACAACCTGTACAATGTCACACAGGAAAAGCTGAAGCTGTACATGAAGCCTATGCAGGACAATCTGAAGAAATGTACTGAGACTGAGAGAAAATACAAGCATATTGTTCAACACACAAAGGTAAGTGTATTGGCAATGGAAGCAACAAAATAAAATACAAATATAGAATTTTATCTGAATTAAATTGAACAGACTTTTTTACTTTATACTTTTTAAATTGGTTAATTTGTGTTTTCTATTAATTGTTCTGAAATGTTCTAACTATTCTTCAATTTTTCTACCTTTCTAACAAAATCATGACATCATTAGCCCCAACCAGTTATTTTTGCTAATTAAGATGCTTCATTGTCATAGACACAGTTGGTGGACACTGAGAGGCAGATAAAGGAGGCTTTTGAGAAGCTTCACCAGTTTCTGAGAGATGAAGAGAAGGCCAGACTAGGTGAGCTGAGGAAGGAAGAGCAGCAGAAGAGAGATACTATGACCACAGAAATGAAGATCATTCACGACCAAATCTCATCTCTTACAACGGGTATCACTACTTTGGAACAAGACTTAAAGAAGCAGGATTTGCGCTTTCTGAAGGTATGAACACAGTTTTCCCAAAACTAGACTGCAAACATTGCATTTTGCATCTGTTAGTTAGGATAACGGACATGCAATGCTAGCGGTTTAGCTTGAGGGTACGGATTAGATCATTTTACAGTATCACCACCACAATTTTGCAGTGCAATCAATGTGATTGTGAGTGACGTATACTCCCCAGGGTGCTGTTGCTGATAAGAATAAAAATACATTACTGCAGCTTTTGGGAAGGTATCCATTATGGTGATGGCTTTGATTCCTTGTCTAAGGTTTAATCAGTTGTTTTCTGCACAGGATATTCCAATGTGTTCTTGACTATATTCTAGCATAATATGATTAACATTCAGATTTTCTCTGTCTTATCATTGCTAGAGCTACAAAAACATCCAAATGAGGTACGTCCAATATATTTTCTTTCTCAATATTATACGGTATCTGCTTGTTACTGATATAGAGAAATTACTCCTTTTACACATAAACGATATGGCCTAAAAATAACATCTCAATATTTGAATGGATGGTGTTCATGGATTGCTGGAAGATCCTTGGTGTCAAACTCAACCCAAGTACAATTGTACTGGAACACACCAATGTGCATCATCAATGCATGCAATGATCAAGCAGAAATATGGAATCAAGCTGCCATATTGGATTAGCAATAAATCAAAGCATACTATTAATTGATGTGCTACTCCTAACTTGACCAAAAACCTTAGAGACAGTAGGCACAATTGTAAAAACATATATGTAATATAACAACAAAACTTTCTGAAAGGGATTGTGTAGCTCAATGACTTGGTTTGAAGCATCTCAGATTGTTTGGGCATTAATTTAAAAATGTTTGATATCAGGTTCATTGGTTTCCAGTTTTTTTTAATGCTAACATTAGCGGTTACGAGGACTCATTCCTTGTCCACAGACTCCTTACAAGCTAAGGAGAACACTCACCCATTATTGTGATTTACAGTTGTAGGGCCCAGCTGCAGTGCACACCACAAGATCCTAAAATATTATCGGGAGTGCTCATAGATGTGGCCAAACACCTGGGTAACCTCAAGTTCAGAGTCTGGGAGAAGATGCTGGTGATTGCTAACCACAGTGAGTAACAGTTAAAAGAGAATATGTTTGTGATTAATATGTATTGTAGATGATAGAGTAGGTTTAACATAACATTTTATTTGTTGTAAAACTTGTCTTTATAGTCAGTTTTCATGATGTAGCTATACCAAAGAAAAGGTATACACTGTATAGAACTAACAGAGTATCTCCTTATCTTTAAGCTCCTGTGATTATGGACCCCAACACAGCTCCCAGCTTTCTCACTTTGTCTGATGATCTGACCAGTGTGCGAAACTCAGGCATGCAGCAGATGCTGCCAGATAATCCAGAGCGATGCACGTTTAACGCAAAAATTTTGGGTTCTGAAGGGTTCACCTCAGGAAAGCACAGCTGGGAGGTGGAGGTGAGGAACCACCCCAGCTGGAATTTGGGTGTGGCAAAAGATTCAATCAACAGAAAAGATAGGACATTCGCAAATCCTAAATATGGAATCTGGGCAATAGGTTTAGAAAACAGTGAGTATACAGATCCAGAGGCTAGGCTTCTTGCTCTGAAGAGGAGACCCCAAAGGGTTATGGTGCAACTAGACTACAGCGGAGGGGAATTGTCCTTCTATGACCCCCGTGACATGTCAAAAATCTACACTCACAAAGACACATTTAATGAGAGACTCTTCCCATACTTCTCTATTGGAAAATGTAAAGATGCCAGTGAACCTGGATTCATCCAGATCTGCCCCTCAAAGGTGTCTCTAAAAGTGATGTCATCGTAAATTTAATGAGGAATTTTTCATAGATAAAAGCATCATAGAAAGCCTTTATAGTGGGATATGGTACGTCATTCCTCGTAAAGACTGAATAGAAATGTTCATGAAAGGTAGTATTTCATATTTAGTAGAAATTCAACAAATACATCATTTAGAGTCATTGAGGAATATATCATGAACATGTGGAAATTCAAATATACAGAGTTGGTGTCACATTAGTATGCTAATTCAAATTGAATGACAATCTAATCTACTTTAATGACAATCAAAGGGCATGTTATAAAACCCTTAAATCAATCATTAAAATGTAATAATTAAATTACTGTGGGTGATGATTGACTCTTGTACCCAGCTCAGCTTTTATCTGTAAAGCTTTTGACACGTAGCGGTAAAGTTATTGTAACCTTTTCTTGATCCAATTCTTCCTTGTGTTCTCAGAAAGGAGGATGTATACTAAGGAAATCGTAACACATTTATGAAAGCAAGCATAATAAAGTTTTGGATTGAAATAATCTGAGTTATTGTAGTACCGGATTCTAACACCAGAGGGGGCCTGTCCATCATTGGGAAAAAAAATGTCCTATTCTCTGGCCTACTATGAATTAGATTTGCTCACCTCCTGCGTCCTCTCTCGCCTCCTTTTGAAAAAGGTCCAAATGAATCGGAGAGTCTGCGAGGAGAGTGAACGTGGATGGAAATCTGATTGCTTGAAATGAGACAGTCCTTCTCAACTCGCAAGTCATTAGGCAAATTACGTTTAAAGGGGTGGATCCCAAAATAAATGTGTAAAGTGATAAAAACTAATGAAGTTCATTTTTTAGATAAAACAACGTGTGCATATTTTTCTCCTCTGACAAAACAAAAGCTGATTCAAAGTGGGTGTGTCCGATTTAAAAACTTCTGCATACAAGTGTATAGTGTTGGATTTGACATTTTGAACATTGAGCCATTAAATACATGATAGATCAGACGCATAGTATATTAAGGGGTGAAAGAGACTAGGTCTCTGTAGAAAGACAGATAGCTGTGGAATGTGTTGGGTGACAAGAAGAGAGCGATGTGCTGATACAGGGGAGACAGATGGACCTCTGTGGATTAGATGAAGGAGGGGTTAAGGTCAGGAGGTGAGGACAGATTCTCTTAAGGAAGTAATAAATGTTTGTTATCCTGTTACCCTCTTTATTATCTTCCTATAGAGCCATAAAATGTAAGGATTGGAGAGAAGGAGGAGTGTCTTAAGTGGGATATAAATATCTGGATGGGACAAATGTTGGGTTTTCTGATTACAGCTGTCCAGAACTTTTAGGAATAATTAAACTTGGTTAAAGCTTCTCTAGTGTCCGCGAGTTACTTACATTGAAAAATGAGAACCTAACAATAGTCAAGGAAAGTTGGCTATGGTGCTGGAGAGTAACTTTTACATTACTACATTCCTAATGAAAATAATCAACTTTTTCCTCAGTACATTTTCCCTGACACACAAAAGTACTCGTTACATTTTGAATGATTAGCAGGACAGGAAAATTGTCAAAGTTACGCACTTAACATGAGGTCCTCCCTACTGCCTCTGATCTGGCAGACTCTAAACACAAACGCTTAATTTGAAAATGATATCCGAGTGTTAGTCTGCCACTGGCTATCCGTAAATGTAAAAAACAAGAAAATGTCTGGTTTGTTTATTAAGGAATTTTAAATTATTTATACTTTCACTTTTAATACTTATGTATATTTTTGCAATTACATTTACTTTTGATACTTAAGTATATTTAAAACCAAATAATTGAAGACTTTTACTCAAGTAGTATTTTATTGGTTGACTTTCAATTTTACTCAAGTCATTATCTATTAAGGTATCTTTACTTTTATTCAAGTGTGACAATTGGGTACTTTTTCCACCTACCAACAAATTGAAACACTCCTCGAACACTTATTGGTTTTACCGAAACGATCATCTCCCTCTTTCATTCTCTTGTGTTAGCAGAATGCCATCCATTCCTCAGTTCAATGAAAATTGCACTGTAGCCTTTCACTGTAGAATATGGATAAAGTTATATTGAATACCATTAATTGCAGGTAGACTCTCTGTGCAGGTTTTCAGATAAACGCACTCAATTCAAGATATAGAACTTTCAAAATACAGAAAATGACATTTTAAATCCATAAGGTTAATTAAAGTATCAACTGTCATTTTATTACAGTTTATTGGCATATATTTGCATCAAACAGAGAACATACATAACTATTACTTATAGTAAACCGAATGCATCATTTTGTGATGCAATTCAAACAACCTTGATTTTTCACATATTCATTCATTCAGGCAGATTCAGTGCATTCAGAAAGAATTCAGACACATTGACTTGTTCCACATTTTGTTACGTTACAGCCTTATTAGAAAATGGATTCAATAGTTTCCCCCCCTCACTAATCTACACACAATACCCCATAAAGACAAAGGAGCAACAGGTTTTTAGACATTTTTGCAAAATGTATATATAAAAAAAAATGCAATATCACATTTTCTAAGTATTCAGACCCTTTCCTTTCAGACCCTTTCCTCTTTCAGAGTGACCATTGGGTTCTTGGTAACCTACCTGACCAAGTCCCTTCTCCCCAAATTGCTCTAGGAAGAGTCTTGGTGGTTCGAAACTTCTTCCATTTATGAATGATGGTGGTTAATGTGTTCTTGGGGCCCTTCAATTCTGCAGAAATGTTTTGGTACCCTTCCCCAGATCTGTGCCTCGACACAATACTGTTTCGGAGCTCTACGGACAATTCCTTCGACCTCAAGGCTTGGTTTATGCTCTGACATGCACTGTCAACTGTGGGACCTTATATAGACAGGTGTGTGCCTTTCCAAATCATATCCAATCAATTGAATTTCCACAGGTGAACTCCAATCAAGTTGTAGTAACATCTCATGGATGATCAATGGAAACAAGATGCCCCTGAGCTCAATTTCGAGTCTCATAGTAAAGGGTCTGAATACTTATGTCAATCATTTGTAATACAACTAAAAACCTGTTTTGCGTTGTCATTATTGGGTATTGTGTGTAGATCGATGAGGATTTGTATTTATTTAATACATTTTAGAATAAGGCTGTAACGTAACAAAATGTGTAAAAAGTCTAGGAGTCTGAACACTTTCCGAATGCACAGTAAGCTAGGAAGAAAGGAGTTTGGCTGATTTCTCATCGGACAGCTCATCTGGCAAATAATAAGTTTGAGAATCTGTCAGTGAAAACAGTGTACTGATGCCTCTTGGTAGTTTACAGTTCTGTAAAACCATTGGTAAGTTCAATAAGGTGCCTCAGAATCAATCATGAGAAATACATTGACACAGTACTACAATACACAGTTTGTTAGCTTACGTAAAAATCTAAATCATAGTTCAAATATGATGACACTACTTTACATACTCTTTTTGGTTCAAATTAAAAATAAATGTTTCCTGATACTGACATGATTCTCATGTTTTTACCTACCGTATGTATACCTTGCTTATTACAGCTATGCACAATCAAATCCTATAGTTTAGAAGGAGGACAGTGATATGTAGAGATTATGCTTCAGGCAGCAATGAAAAAAATCTAGTGCCAAAAAATGTCTGATTCATTCTAAGCATAACCGAAATGTTGATACAACTCATTCCTCTGACGAGAGAGCCAGTCTTTCCAACTTGGCGTCGAAACGTTTTCGGCTAGAGTCCAGAATGTTGATGCCGTTCTTTTCAAAGTCATACCGAAGTTTATGCAGCTCCTCTAGTCGCCCTGTGATGTTCTGTGTGCTGTACTCCAGGACTTTAGGTTTCTCCAGTATCTGCCTCATAGTGATCCCTCCCTTTAATAGACAGTCCAGTTTTGAACTCAGCGTATCCGACCCGATGAACAGCACAGTGGGGTAGCAGACGATCAGTTTCTTGACGTCGACTTTCCGACAGCCGAGAGACGCCAGCTTCTCCTGAAGCATCTTGAGGTTTCTCTTCAGGTACTCGTTAGAGAGGTCCAGGATTTCTGCCCCAGCACCCTGCAGCAGAGCCAGCAGCTCCGGATCACTCATCTTGAAAGTCGCCTTGAGGAAGTCAATGTTTGCCTTCACCCTCTTGGTGCTGCGGATGAGGATATAGAGGTTTCGGGAAATCACTACCTTGGCGAACTGCCCAGGGTCCTCTCCACCCAACTCGGCGCACACATCTTCCAGGAACTCCACCATCTGACGGTTGAGCTCGACACTGTTGGAGAAGGTCCGTGGCGCCGTGGTCAGCAGGCGGTGGAGGTCCTTGGCGTTGAGGCCCAGCGAGCCCAGGAACACGATGTTCTTCTCCAGGTTGTCGTTGTCGCTCGAACGGAAGAAGGACTCGGGCGAGCGGTCCAGAATGCTGACGATTTCGCTGTCGCTCTTGAAGACACTCCGCCACATCGCCCAGCGTTGCTCCAAGTGCTCACCCGAGCGAGTGATGGCTCGTGGGTACCGGGAGATGATGCCGGCCACCACTTTGCGGCTGGCGCCTTTGCCATGGAGAAAGTGAGCCAGACCTTGCTCATTGGTGATGATCTTGCGAAGCACTCCCGGTTGGCGCTGGCGCACCATCTTCACGTCCACCCCCATGAAGGTCAAGCTCTCCAGCAAGGACTTATTCTCAGGCCCCACTGAAGGCTTTGAGTCGCTGACAGTTGCAGTGATGGTGCAAAGCCCCCTGGGAAGACCAACAGATGTCAGCTGGGCGGGAGATGAGACAAAGCGGCTAAAAGCTGGTACAAGGGTTCTGTGAAGGCCTAGCAGACCCTGGACTCCTGGCATTAATGTCATATTCAACACTGTTGAAACATGACATCAGACCTAGAAGAAAAAAATACAAGATAATATTATCAATAAATTCTACCTCAAGTGAAATTATAGTAGACATTTAAAGTCTACTGAACTCATTAATGATACTGATCAAAGTCAAGCTACTTTGTGCATTCTCTAAGCAGGAGGAGATATTATAAAAAGTTTTCTCCAAACAGCTGTGCAGAGAATACAGTCATTTTATAGGCCCTCAGTTTGTGCACCATTCAGCAGCACTGCAGTAGCTTCTAGCTATAATTAATACCAGTCGCACATATACAAGCTATCAGTGTTAACAATCTATTGTAAGTGTTTCATGGAGATAAGTAGCTAGTTATAACAGCCTATCTAGCTAAATGTAAGCAAGCATTTAGCCTGCATGCTAGCTGACGTTGCTGGGAATTAGCTTGCAAAAAACGGAGCTAAATACAATTATATTTCAACTTACTCGGTCGATTGTCTATAAGCTTGATCCATATGCATTGGAGGAGACAAACATCTAATGGAACTTCATTACCAAACGTAGGCAGAGAGGAGGTAAATCTACAACAGACCCACGTTTGGAACGTTTTATAGAACATAAATTAAACAGATTATTTTTCTCAATTTCCCCATGAATAAGGACCAAACCTACGGACATCGGCAATGTTTAAATGTAATGTTCCTTAACTTCCGGCAGACTATCCGTTTTTTTGTAAACTAATTCCAACGATAGTAGTGTGTAAATACTAGCGCTGCTAAAAGCAGTTACTTACTTACGTTAGTCATTAGCTACTGTAAATTATGCACTACCGATCCTTAAGAAGATTTATGCAATACCAACCGGACATATTTGGTCTACTCTCCCATTGACAGTGCACGCTTTGTGCCACATTGAAAATGCTTTTTAAATACATGAATTTGCTTGTGTACTATTACAGTAACTAACATTAGCTAGCTACCTGAACAAATCCTTATTGAAAGTTAGGTATTTGTCTTAATAACTGCTCACCCTTCTTTTGTTTGGTTTCTCCTCTACCACACACTGCATACCGTTTCCCAATGACCAACAAACGAGGAACAAGCAGGTAGTTTGTTTACATTCATTTCCGGTAAAGCCTTTAGCGCACTCTTGCTGTGGGGGTGAACGTGCAGTTTGTAATGCCATGCAATATATAGCAATACGCTAGAGGGCGCCAGAAGTCCTTGGATGGCGCCATTCAATTTCTGTAAGAGGTGTATCGGAATAAACATAATATTTGTTATTCCTGCCTCCTGTAATTCTGCATTTGCTATCATATTTATATAATTGGCATTCTTTACCATATGACAGAGTTATATAGGCATAACGTTATGCTACTGTATGTTTACAGGCCCAGTGTAGTCAAAATTGTTATACGCCACTGAAAGGGCTTTGACCATGGTAGGCCGTCATTGTAAATAAGAATTTGTTCTTAACTGACTTACCTAGTTAAATAAGGTTAAATAAAGGTTAAATAAAATAAAATAAAATGAACAAAAATATAAACAACATGTAAAGTGTTGGTCCCATGTTTCATGAGCTGAAATAAAAATCCCAGAAATGTTCCATATGCACAAATAGCTTATATCTCTCAAAGTTTGTGCACAAATTTGTTTACATCCCTGTTAGCGAGAATTTATAATTTTCCAAGAGAATCCATCTACCTGACAAGAGTGACATATAAAAAAGCTGATTAAACAGCATAATCATTACATTATACCTTGTGCTGGGGACAATAAAAGGCCACTTTAAAATGTGCAGTTTTGTCACACGACACAATGCCACAGATGTCTCCATTTTTGAGGGTGTGTGCAATTGGCATGCTGGCTGCAGGAATGTCCACCAAAGCTGCTGCCAGAGAATTTAAATTAACATTATCTTCCGTAAACTGCCTCCAACGTCATTTTACAGAATTTGGCAGTACGCCCAACCCGGCTTCACAACCACAGACCACGTGTAACCACACCAGCCCAGGACCTCCGCATTCGGCTTCTTCACCTGCGGAGTTGTCTGAGTGGGGTGGAGGTGTTGCTGAAGAGTATTTATGTCTGTAATAAAGCCCTTTTGTGGGGAAAAACTCATTCTGATTGGCTGGGCCTGGCTCCCCAGTGGGTGGTTCTGGCTGCCAAGTGGGTGGGCCTATGCCATCCCAGGCCCACCCATGGCTGCACGACATAACCTGAAAGGCCGCTCAGCAAGGAAGAAGCCACTGCTCCAAAACCGCCATAAAAAAGCCAGACTACGGTTTGCAACTGCACATGGGGACAATGGTCGTACTTCTGGAGAAATGTCCTCTGGTCTGATGAAACAAAAACAGAGCTGTTTGGCCATAATGACCATCGTTAACTTTGTAGGAAAAAGGGGGCTGCTTGCAAGCCGAAGAACGCCATCCCAACCGTGAAGCACAGGGGTGGCAGCATCATGTTGTGGGGGTGCTTTGCTGCAGGAATGTCTGGTGCACTTCACAAAATAGATGGCATCATGAGATAGGAAAATTATGTGGATATATTGAAGCAACATCTGAAGACATCAGTCAGGAAGTTAAAGCTTGGTCGCAAATGGGTCTTCCAAATGGACAATGACCCCAAGCATACTTCCAAAGTTGTGGCAAAATCGCTTAAGGACAACAAAGTCAAGGTATTGGATTGGCCATCCCAACCCCCGACCTCAATCCCATCGAAAATGTGTGGGCAGAACTGAAAAAGCATGCGCGAGCAAGGAGGCCAATAAACCTGACTCAGTTACACCAGCTCTATCAGGGGGAATGAGCCAAAATTCACCCAACTTATTGTGGGAAGCTTGTGGAAGGCTACCTGAAACGTTTGACCCAAGTTAAACCATTTAAAGGCAATGCTACCAAATACTAATTGAGTGTATGTATGTAAAGAAATAAAAGCTCAAATAAAAGCATTCTCTCTACTATTATTCTGACATTTCACATTCTTAAAATAAAGTGGTGATCCTAACTGACCTAAGACAGGGAATGTTTACCAGGTTTAAATGTCAGGAATTGTGAAAAACTGTGTTTAAATGTATTTGGCTAAGGTGTATGAAAACGTCCGTCTTCAACTGTATACAGATAAATAAATACAGAAAAAAAAACAGAAGGCATTTTAATCCAGTCCGGTACAAAGAGAAGATTCATATGGGAAACAAGCCTATATACCAAGTTCCCAATTCCATGTCAGAATGATTCAATAGTTTTTTACTGTTGATCATGGTTCTCATGGGGTACAATGTTGGGTTGAATGGCGGGAACCCGGTTTCTGAGATTTACCAGGATTTATCATCCAAAACCACTCCCTTTTCCCGGGATAAATTACTGCGAGCAACCAATAAATTATTTATATGAACAGCATGGCGTGAAATGGAACTGTTAAATGATATGCAATGTCTAAATCTGGCTTATCTATGGCCACTACACGATGAATCAACGCTCGGGTTAGGGACAGACCCATCTCAGTATGGAGCTTGGTTCACAAAGCATCTAGACCTATCATCTCATCATGGTAACTTTTTTTCTTGTGACAGGTAGGCATACATTTGCTGCTAGCGTATTTTGTGCTACAGTAATATAAATACCAAATGCGCTTCTAATTTACCCATATCCATCTGGCTTCACCTTGTTTTTATTGCAGCAGCAGAGTATTAAAACAGCCTATCACTCGAATGCTGTTGCTTTAAATCAGTGCACAGGCGAGCACTCTCTCGCAGTCTTTCTCTCTCTCCATCAACTCCATTCAAATTGCATCCAAAATTGATAATCCTGTTCTAGATTGATCTATAGCCCTATATATAGATGTCCTAGCCAGTGGCGATTTTAGCATGTAAATCTTTTTGTTTGTTTATGCTTGCCAGCAAAGCCACTAGACAACACAACACAATACTAAACAATACATTACTAGCACTATTACATTGACAAACGATGCCCACAAACAGCACCATGGAGTGAATCCTTACCACTGCTACACCTGGCTATCAGCAGAGCCTTGTCTGGCAGCGAAACAGTTCATTTGCTTTCTACCTTAAAAAAAAAACATAGCTGATATGGCTGACTTGCTACTGACAATTGAGATGTACAAACTATGGCATAAGGGCGAGCGGATAAGAGGCAATCCGTAATTTTGATTAAGACATTAATGAGCGAGCTAGGATGGACGTAGTCAATATAAATATTATTTTTGAAATGTACAGCGACAGAATTCAGAACATGGGCCGTTCTTACGGTATTCTCCCTGGACACCAAGTCAGAACCGTAGGATAAGTAAAGGGGACATATAAGCAGACAATGAAAGTTCTTAAAATATTAAATTATTACATTTCTCTAAAACAGGCTATAGGCTACATGTGCACCACAAAGTTAGAATGAGAGGGAAAAGGACCAAATTATTAGGGTGAGGTACATGGGCTACTAACAACTTCCTACACAACATAGACTTAGTATTACTTTCTTAACAACAGTATACATATCTCCCTGGCATAATACATAATTTATGCAGCAGTATACAATGCATTTTAGGACTCACCTTGTTGTGCTGTGCTCATTTGAACAGGAAGGTGGTGCGGCGGTCCTTCTTTTGGGCAAATTTTGTCATCAAAGTCTGGCATTCTCTGGATTGATGGTGCTTTCAAGACTACTGGAAACTCTGAAATAAACAAGGTTGAATCATGGCGTCAGTGATCTTCAGGTTGGAGCTCTAGAAAGAGGCCCGAGATCCCGACTTAGAATTCTGAGTTGGATGACCGTTCAAAACGTTTATTTCCAAGTTCCCAGTTGTCTTGAACTCACTGAAGTCTGAGATTTCCCAGTTCCAAGTTTCCAGTTGTTTTGAACGTGGCAGTAGTCATGCTGGATTGACAGCTTGGCGAATGTATTCAACATTTTCTGGCCCATTGTGTTGCATGTGATTGTTTATCCTTTTAAGCTTGGAAAATAGACCTTTAAACTCAGACTTGGACCATACACCCACTCCACTGAATAGCAGACTAGTGATTGCTTTGCAACTCTTGCAGTTAGCCACTGATTCCTTCCAAACCACTCATTGTTGAATTTGCAACTTCCAACTTGTTGTGTAACATTTATGTCCAATCGCCAATGAGCAGCGATACGTTTTATCTATAATTTCCCTTCATTATTTCTCTTCCTATGACAAGGATGGAAAAGGATTTGCCAGTAGATTGTCGACTTCATTCATGATGGTGACTGCTTGTCTAGCTTGCTAGCTAAGATTTTGAAAGTATGATGTTGACATGATCAGTCCAATCAAAGCAACAGTATATATAACGTGATTAGACTTAATTTGATCTGTGGTCAATGACCTTGAGCCTTATTGGAAGGGCTCTTTTAATGTAGTTCTATGGCAACACCCAAGGCTTGAGTTTAAGAGCTCTCCCCATAGATTTTGCAGTGACATGGTGTCCCCATGAGTGACAGAACACTCAGGCAGTCACTGTGCAACTAGAGAACACTGCTAACCCCTACACTCCGCATTTTCAGTTTGCTACCCGACCACCACAGAAAGCACTGAGCTAGGCTGAAACACCTGCATTTTGGAGCTGCCTTACTCAAGAAAGCAACCCCTGTTTGTATGTGGCTTTATTAACTCAAATTGTTATTTTTATTACATTGTTTGCAAACTGATATGTGACACGTATTAATGCCAAAATAACATGCAAAACAGGCAACAACAACAATAAAAATATGTCTTTTTAATTTGTGTCATTTTTTTTGCTAAATAGTTTCTGCCTCACCTGCCCTGAATGATGGGTTGCCACTGGTCCTAGTCTACCTCTTTCAGGTAATAAAGTCAATGCAGTATTAGCCTTATATTTAGCTAATCTATGATGGGTTATGCATAATAAGCTTCTAATTTATAGCCTATGTC
Source organism: Oncorhynchus clarkii lewisi (assembly GCF_045791955.1). Taxonomy (NCBI): domain Eukaryota; kingdom Metazoa; phylum Chordata; class Actinopteri; order Salmoniformes; family Salmonidae; genus Oncorhynchus; species Oncorhynchus clarkii. The sequence continues at coordinate 42,649,068 of NC_092164.1, forward strand.
TCTTACGCAGTAAGCAAGCACCTGTGATCGTCTGGCCTCTCTTTAAAAAAACGCTCCTGACAAGTGAGTACATTGTCTATGCCAGGCAAAATCGCGCCTCATTGTTATGGATGTGTCCAAATGAATGTCACAATGAAAACAGCTTCAACAAATACAAATGCAGCTACTTTGCTGTTATTCTGGTGCACGTTTTGACGTGACTGGAAGTTAGCCGTAGTTGGCTAACTAGCATGCAAGAGATAAGAACATTATAGATACAGTACAAAAAGACTGAAGACTGGGTCGGGTTTCTGGCAACCAAACCGATAAAAAGGGACTACCAGCAGGCCTGGGTAGCGACCCTATATTTGTGGCTGGACTATATCTTGTGGAAGGATTAAATAGTATGAATAAATCCATCAAAATAATGTTTTTAATTAAAATATGTCAATCATTATTTGAATATGTTGGTAATATGTTGTATAAAAGTGATAATGCCCTTGAAATCGGTGTTTGGAGGATATATTGTCATGGTTTGCCAGCCCTCGACTTGGTCTCAGGCCTAACAACACCCATGCAAATATATCCTCCAAACACTGACCTCTTGGTCATTATCACTTAAGTATAATACAATACAGTGCAGTAAGACTATTTGGTCATTATCACTTAAGTATAATACAATACAGTACAGTAATACAGTTCACACTCAAAAAGATTAGCCTACTGGAGCTAGTTTCATTTATTTACCCAAGAGATGATATAGCTAGCTACTTCTATGGGCTTTTATGTTTTTTTTTTCATGCATAATGTGCAATAGCCTATATCATACAGTAGTCTATATGTATTGAATAACGGCAAAATCTTTTGGGCATTTTTGGGCTTCATTAAATGCAACTTCTTGTGTATTGAAGGCCATCATGACCATGGGCTCCTCCAATCAGCCCATCTCAAGGCTGGAGAAGGAGAACTATCAAGGTGTTGTTTGGCATTGGACAATGAGACACAAAGGCCCTTATACTTTATTCATGCCATCCATCTAAGTTTCAAGTTGTTATTGTCAGGTGCACAAGTACAGTGAAATGGCTTTCGTTTTCAATGCCCCAGCAGCCAGCTGACTCTGTGCACCTCTGTCAGCTGTCCACTTCAGTTGCAATCCTTGCAGCTCAAGAGCGCGACTGCGGGAAGAAGTATCATCCTCCATCTCTTCCTTGATGAGCCCCTGCGCTCATACATATTTTAATATGGCACATAGAGCTATCTTTATTATTCAAATGGTTTTTCTTCCACCGCAAGGAAAGATAATGCTTTGTCAAGGCGCCAGTCTCTCTGCTAATTTAAGTCATGTCTGGCGTGAGAGAGGCTCAATATTACCGTTCTGTACACATAATCAGCAGTGCAGTATGTTTTTCATTATGATAGCCCTCGCTTCCTTATTCTCCCACTCGATCCACAGCTCATAAAGAGGGTCTCATCTGTGTCTCGTTACTGATGTGATGAACAGTTATTGTGTTGGCTTACACTTTTCTTTAGTTTGCTTGTTGTTGTTATGTTCATCCCAGTGCACATACACTTAAAATCAGTAACTTTCTCCATACCTTATGGTATTGCCTAAGTCTCCTGCTGAAATGTGACTGCTTTATTTGTATGCACACACTTAAAAAGCGAGCTTATTCATATTTTATCAGACACTCTTATCTAGAACGATTTACAGGAGCAATCAGGGTTAAGTGCCTTGCTCAAGCCTACATCAATCGATTTTCACCTAATTGGCTCAGGGATTTGAACCAGAGACCTTTTGGTTACTAGCCAAACTTTACAACTAGGCTGTCTGCCACCCCAGTGAAAATCGGTGGAATTCAATTTATAGAGAGCATAAAGAGTTTCTTTCTTTTTACTTGACGTAGGCCTACTGTATTGGTGATTCAGAAAGGCACCTAACCAATACATTTGTTTATTATTGTATCCTATGGTTATTTATTCAAGCCTTGAATGCTTGTTTTGTTATAGTGCAAATCATGGTCTTGTAGCATTTTTTCCTCAAATGTATTTGTTAAGGGATTCTGTTGAGACCTCATAGGGCAGCAGCGGTATCCGGGCGCCGACAGAGATGGCCGCCTCGCTTCGCGTTCCTAGGAAACTATGCAGTTTTTTGTTTTTTTACGTGTTATTTCTTACATTAGTACCCCAGGTCATCTTAGGTTTCATTACATACAGTCGAGAAGAACTACTGAATATAAGATCAGCGTCGACGCGGATCCTGTGTTCTGCCTTACAAACAGGACAACGGAGTGGATCCCATGCAGCGACCCAAAAAAACAACTCCGAAAAAGAGGGAAACAAGGCGGTCTTCTGGTCAGACTCCGGAGACGGTCACACCGTGCACCACTCCCTAGCATTCTTCTTGCCAATGTCCAGTCTCTTGACAACAAGGTTGATGAAATCCGAGCAAGGGTAGCATTCCAGAGGGACATCAGAGACTGCAACGTTCTTTGCTTCACAGAAACATGGCTCACTGGAGAGACGCTATCCGAGGCGGTGCAGCCAACGGGTTTCTCCACGCATCGCGCAGACAGAAACAAACATCTTTCTGGTAAGAAGAGGGGCGGGGGCGTATGCCTTATGACTAACGTGACATGGTGTGATGAAAGAAACATACAGGAACTCAAATCCTTCTGTTCACCTGATTTAGAATTCCTCACAATCAAATGTAGACCGCATTATCTACCAAGAGAATTCTCTTCGATTATAATCACAGCCGTATATATCCCCCCCCAAGCAGACACATCGATGGCTCTGAATGAACTTTGTTTGACTCTTTGCAAACTGGAAACCATTTATCCGGAGGCTGCATTCATTGTAGCTGGGGATTTTAACAAGGCTAATCTGAAAACTAGACTCCCTAAATTTTATCAGCATATCGATTGCGCAACCAGGGGTGGAAAGACCTTGGATCATTGTTACTCTAACTTCCGCGACGCATATAAGGCCCTGCCCCGCCCCCCTTTCGGAAAAGCTGACCACGACTCCATTTTGTTGATCCCTGCCTACAGACAGAAACTAAAACAAGAGGCTCCCACGCTGAGACGCTGGTCCGACCAAGCTGACTCCACACTCCAAGACTGCTTCCACCACGTGGACTGGGACATGTTTCGTATTGCGTCAGACAACAACATTGACGAATACGCTGATTCGGTGTGCGTTGAAGATGTCGTTCCCATAGCAACGATTAAAACATTCCCTATCCAGAAACCGTGGATTGATGGCAGCATTCGCGTGAAACTGAAAGCGCAAACCACTGCTTTTAATCAGGGCAAGGTGTCTGGTAACATGACCGAATACAAACAGTGCAGCTATTCCCTCCGCAAGGCTATCAAACAAGCTAAGCGTCAGTACAGAGACAAAGTAGAATCTCAATTCAACGGCTCAGACACAAGAGGCATGTGGCAGGGTCTACAGTCAATCACGGACTACAGGAAGAAATCCAGCCCAGTCACGGACCAGGATGTCCTGCTCCCAGGCAGACTAAATAACTTTTTTGCCCGCTTTGAGGACAATACAGTGCCACTGACACGGCCTGCAACGAAAACATGCGGTCTCTCCTTCACTGCAGCCGAGGTGAGTTAAACGTGTTAACCCTCGCAAGGCTGCAGGCCCAGACGGCATCCCCAGCCGCGCCCTCAGAGCATGCGCAGACCAGCTGGCCGGTGTGTTTACGGACATATTCAATCAATCCCTATACCAGTCTGCTGTTCCCACATGCTTCAAGAGGGCCACCATTGTTCCTGTTCCCAAGAAAGCTAAGGTAACTGAGCTAAACGACTACCGCCCCGTAGCACTCACTTCCGTCATCATGAAGTGCTTTGAGAGACTAGTCAAGGACCATATCACCTCCACCCTACCTGACACCCTAGACCCACTCCAATTTGCTTACCGCCCAAATAGGTCCACAGACGATGCAATCTCAACGACACTGCACACCGCCCTAACCCATCTGGACAAGAGGAATACCTATGTGAGAATGCTGTTCATTGACTACAGCTCGGCATTCAACACCATAGTACCCTCCAAGCTCGTCATCAAGCTCGAGACCCTGGGTCTCGACCCCGCCCTGTGCAACTGGGTACTGGACTTCCTGACGGGCCGCCCCCAGGTGGTGAGGGTAGGCAACAACATCTCCTCCCCGCTGATCCTCAACACTGGGGCCCCACAAGGGTGCGTTCTGAGCCCTCTCCTGTACTCCCTGTTCACCCATGACTGCGTGGCCACGCACGCCTCCAACTCAATCATCAAGTTTGCGGACGACACAACAGTGGTAGGCTTGATTACCAACAACGACGAGACGGCCTACAGGGAGGAGGTGAGGGCCCTCGGAGTGTGGTGTCAGGAAAATAACCTCACACTCAACGTCAACAAAACTAAGGAGATGATTGTGGACTTCAGGAAACAGCAGAGGGAACACCCCCCTATCCACATCGATGGAACAGTAGTGGAGAGGGTAGCAAGTTTTAAGTTCCTCGGCATACACATCACAGACAAACTGAATTGGTCCACTCACACAGACAGCATTGTGAAGAAGGCGCAGCAGCGCCTCTTCAACCTCAGGAGGCTGAAGAAATTTGGCTTGTCACCAAAAGCACTCACACTCACAAGCACTCACAACTTCTACAGATGCACAATCGAGAGCATCCTGGCGGGCTGTATCACCGCCTGGTACGGCAACTGCTCCGCCCTCAACCGTAAGGCTCTCCAGAGGGTAGTGAGGTCTGCACAACGCATCACCGGGGGCAAACTACCTGCCCCCCAGGACACCACCCGATGTCACAGGAAGGCCATAAAGATCATCAAGGACAACAACCACCCGAGCCACTGCCTGTTCACCCCGCTATCATCCAGAAGGCGAGGTCAGTACAGGTGCATCAAAGCTGGGACCGAGAGACTGAAAAACAGCTTCTATCTCAAGGCCATCAGACTGTTAAACAGCCACCACTAACATTGAGTGGCTGCTGCCAACACACTGACACTGACTCAACTCCAGCCACTTTAATAATGGGAATTGATGGGAAATGATTTAAATATATCACTAGCCACTTTAAACAATGCTACCTTATATAATGTTACTTACCCTACATTATTCATCTCATATGCATACGTATATACTGTACTCTATATCTTCGACTGTATCCTTATGTAATACATGTATCACTAGCCACTTTAACTATGCCACTTTGTTTACATACTCATCTCATATGTATATACTGTACTCGATACCATCTACCCACAGGAAGCTGCTGGGGGGAGAACGACTCATAATAATGTCTGGAACGGCATGAATGGATTCACTAATTCCGCTCCAGCCATTACCACGAGCCTGTCCTCCCCAATTAAGGTTCTGCCAACCTCCTATGCTATAGCTGCCCCTGGATTGGTCTCTCTGATAATGGCTTTTAGCAGGATTGTGATCCTCAAGACTAAATCAATAGGGAAATAGATATTGACCAACAGTAATGTACCAAAGCCTATTTTCAGGCTCTTCTCAGCCCTAGTTGTTTCTTTCAAGACGAACTGGAAACAAACAACCTCTACCAAAACAACCGAACTCCTATATTTTAAATGTCTATGTGGACTCTATGAAAACTGCCACTGTGTTGACATAATCTAGATCAGTTTCCTGATCCTTTTGTTGATGCCCTGCAATCATGGTGGTGCTTGGGTTACTGTGCCACTGACATAGTACTCCTCAGAGCCATCCATTATTAAAAGCCTAAAACTTTCAGATGGGCAGCAGGTCTTGCTGAAGGTGCTGCACAAACAACAAAAGTTCACAGGTGGGATCTGAGCTAAGGATGTCGAAGAGAAGATGGGTGGAATTCAAGATCTGCCAGACCATAAGCTGCACAGCTCCCATCAGTCGAAGACACAGACCCCCTTCTCCTGCTGCTGCCGGTATGTAGGTGTCACTCTCTGTGTAGAAGCTTCAAAGGTTTGATGTTTCTTTTCTGTGAGCTTTCTTGACCTAAATCACATTTTCAATGCTGATTATCAGGGTCTGCATGGTTTTCCAGCGCAATGGAGAATCCAGAGAATGTTCCTAAATGCTATAAGTGATATAATTTGTGATGCGGTTGGGTTGGAAGCATTGACTGTAAATGTCAGATGGACATATTCTATGATTATGTGCAAATTGTGCTCTCATTTATTATTAGTTTTAATACCAAAATTGCAGAAATAATCATTTGGAGAGACCACTATAAATTCGTCATGATATTATTATTAGAGTACGAAAACTTTATTTTAAAAAAACCTCTAAACTCAGTTTGAACAATATTGTGAATGTTTTAGATCTGTTCTTAACTGGGCAGTGTGAAATGAATCACGATTAGCAATTGTGCAACACATTGACCTTGTTTGCACCTCCACAGAAATTATTTTGATTTACTCACGCATATGATTTCAATCAATGTATATTTAATTTGTATACAGTATGTTTCCCTCTGTAATTTGTTTTAATCAAATGACACGTTTTGACATTTCCTGCAGTACGATCCTAAAGGGGCGTAGCAGCAGAAAACAGCCACCTACGTGACGTCAACGCAATCGTGTTTACGTGGATAACATGGCGGCGGAGATGTGGTTGTAGCAAGGACTATGTCTTCTCCTAATGCAAGCCGGTCGCAGTGATATGAAACCATTACTAAACAAAGTGAATGTCAACAAACAGAAACTTCGCATGAAGACCCTTTCCTCTTTTCTCAGCTACATACAACGGTAATGGAAGACGAAGAGAGGCAAAAGAAGCTCGAGGCCGGCAAGGCAAAGGTATGATAGCCTAGTACTAGCTATCTAGCCGAGGTCAATTATTTATTTGCGTTTCAAAGTTTCTGTTAGTCTGGCTTGGGAACCACATTCATTGCTGCACGTGGTTCCCGTTATACATGGGCTTACATCGTTTTATTTAGTAGCTGTTTCGGGAGCCCCTTCCGTGTTCCCCTCCCTGTCAGCTGTCACTACTAGAAAACATGCACCCCCATGGCATGGATGACAGCCCGGGGGTTTTAGGTGTCTGTGTTAGCCAGCTAGCAAGACTTCCTTTGTCATGTGAAGTTCCATTGGTATCTCATAGAAACGTGCTGTTTTCTCCTAAAATGTAGCTACCAGTTTTGAAGAGAAGTATTAATTTGAACTTGGATAGTTAGCGAACCAATTCATCCTTTCCTGACAGGCTTGATTAACACCACGTGATTGAAATATTGAAATTCTTGTGTGACAGGTTCAGGACAAATGCTCCTAGTTAGCTTGAGCAAACTCAAATGTTCCATACGTCACGGATTCTTGGTTTTCTTTTTTATGCACGCTAACGTTACTGTAACCACCAGTGCTACAAATGAGGTCATAACAACCCTGCTGAATGATATGAAAAAATAAAAGGTGCCAACTGCTTATCTCATGCAGAAGGCGAGGTCACACAAGCTCTGCTCTTCATGAAATCAATCAATCAAGCTTTGCAATGCAACATATGCTCACCTCACATACTATTTCAATGTATGATTTATTTTAATCAGAATTTAATACAATTTCGAAATATCCAGTGAACAGGCACAATAGCCTGTTATGATGATACGAAAACCCACCCTCATAGTTAACTGAGAAGTATGATAGTGTAAAAATAGAATAGTCACTTCCCTGCTAGAGTCCCAAAATATATAAAAGGGTGCTTGTAGGCAGATGGAAAGAAAGTAGACTGTTTAATGCAGATTAGCCTCTACAAATCCGAGAGTGGAAGACTCCTCCCCAATCTCTTACATGTAGGCTCACTTTTTGTGAACAGTCAAGTCACAAGTCAGACTATTGAATACACTTCATTTGAACATACTTCACCTGTTGTCTGCTGATTTTGTCCTAATGTAGGAGGTAATCTGAGACAATATCCACAGAGTAGTGTTATTAACACAACTTTCTGTACGCTGGTCTGTATGTCGGTTTGTATTTTCAATTCTGACATAATACGCACGAGATTTGCATATGTCAACAATGGCAGAGTTTAACTGAAGCACAGACCAAAATGCGTCCCATGCAATGGGCTAGCAAATTTCACAAGCCCTTCCAGCTGATTGCGAGGTAACGTGCTTTGGTCAACAATATTTGGCTATTTGTTTACATATTGTGCATCACGTGAAATTCATCGGGAGATGGAAAATACAAGCAACAGAACCGACCGGCGCTGCAAAAAAGTTGAGTAAACAACACTTTCCTGTGATTACCCTATCTCTACTTCCTACTGCCAGAAGGCCCAACAGCATGGACAATTGGTAATGTGCATTTAAAAATGATTGTATTCAACATTCTGGCTTGTAGAGACTATTGCATTATTTTTACAGCGACTTCTTTCAGACTGATATCCATGGAGAAAGCATGGTAACAGTCGAATGTTTAGGCAAACTGAAAGTCCTTTCAGAATTTGAGGTTACCGACCTTTGCAGTGTCATTCCCCTGTCTTAGTCCCTTAACGAGCTTACGCCCTAATGAAGTTTATTTTGAGTCATGAACCTATCTATTTTGAGCCAGCAGTATTTATTCAGTATTTGAAGGCTAGATCTATTGAAAGGGAAAACACTTTGTGTTCTATGGAAAGGGGGGCATTGCTACTAATGTTAGCGCTATCTGTTCCCATAGACTTTCAATGCAGATAGGCTGGGTAGTGTAGTATTCCAGCATAGAGCTACTGTAGTGTTTTGCTACTGTAGAAATTGTTCAGGCTCCTGTTGGTTCTGTTGAGTAATTGAGACTCTATTTAAAAGCGTGTCTCAGCAGAAATATATAATTGTTTACATAAAAAAAAAAATCTAAATGAATATAGGGAAAGCACTAAACTAAACTCCAAGGAAACAAGCGTCACCACTCAACACTTAATTGCTATGAAACATATAGTACTAGGCTTATAAGTCTTTCAAAGACACTCGCCAACTAGCCAATATGAGACATTAGTAAACCCAGACCTATCCTTTAGGTTATTGATGAAAGAGGTACCCAGCATAACCTGCTTGATTAAGGATAATCCCCTGTCAGGACACAGGCCATGGCTTGACCTCATTCATCTAACTATAGGCTATATTATAGAACAAAACATCTTAAGTGTTGAAAGAAACATAGCTTATCTTAAACTTTGATCGTTTTTATCTTTCATAGAGCTCTCCCCCAGCTCCGATTCTCTGCTATATTAACGTTGAAAGAGGACTGCTAGGTTGATTTGGAATTTGATGGACCAGGGGTAAGAAAGACTGAAAATGGTTTTGTATTAGCTATATTGAAATCAGTTAAATCAGTTAATCTGCACATATCCACAAGTTGAATGATTCCTCAACAACAACAATAACAAAAATTTATTTTCACAAAATATAATCCATAGGAGGGTCCTTTTGGTGGAAGGATTTTTGACAAATATTTGTATCTTAATAAATTGTTGAAGTTGGAATATTTGCAACATTCTGGCTTTACGCAGGCCTCCTTTAAGACTATAATGTTTCTTCTGTAGTTGCTACAAAGCAATAATTGGTGTGATATGAAGCTTTACCGCTTGCTCTGTATTATGAGTAGTATTTTGATATGACATTTTATACAATAAAATGGCCAACGTCCATAAAGATGGCAGAGTACAGATAATTATCCACATTTTTTAAAATGACATGGTTCAATGCACCAATAAATCAGCACAATCTACTTTCTCAGTTTTTCAAATTGCTGACATCTTCGAGCTAGAATTGTGATTATGCTAATGCCGATACAAAAAGTAATGTAGAGCAATTTACAATCTGGCGAATTTAGCAAACGAAGGATTTGTGGTAGCCATCTTTATGCGCGTTTGCCATTGGCATAGTAGGCAATGTAACAAATCACCAGCAGAGGGCAAACATTTTGAATCCATTTTACATTTAAATTTGATTAATTTAGCCGACGCTCTTATCCAGAGCAATTTACAGTTATTGCATTCATCTTAAGATAGCTAGGTGGGACCACCACATGTCACATTTACTCTGTTGGTAGCCTAATGCTTACAAATTTGTTTGTAATAACTTTGTTCATTAAACAGACAATACACACCTACCAGATCAGTAAACACACATATACTTTATAGTAAGAATATAACTGAATAAAATACAAATAATATTGTTCCCACACAACTTGTCACAGGAAAGTGTGGAACCACTGTCATATATAAAAATAAAGTCATATTTTGAAACGGAGCCCAAGCACATACACACGCGTACAGACCAGACACTCTAACACACACATTATTCTTTAGTTGTATTGTTTGTATTTTTGTTTTGTATTGTTTGTACAGTATATAGTTGTATTTTAAAATTGTGACTCTCCTTGTGTATCAGTGTTTTTCTTACTTGTTTTGTGTTTTATTTGTGAACCCCAGGAAGAGTATTTACTGCTTCTGCAAAAGCTAATGGGGATCCAAATATACAAATCCAAGCTCATGCTTTTTTGATCCACGTTTCGTCTTTCCCTACCCTCTCTAGTTTGTTAGTGAGCAGCCGTAGTGTTTTCAGCATGATACCAATAGAAAACACAAATCCTATTTTCACAAGCATGTCTCTCTCGTGTTCATATATCACAACCTCTGCAGACTTTTGTAGTTGCCGATACGAGATCGGGCAAAATAATAGGCCTACACTTGATTTATGCTACATTATTGCATGCTAAATGTTTCTGATCAGTGATAAATGAGCAAACAATAGATTAGCTTATACCACCTCCACTTATTTGCTCAGTCAGAAACCAAATAGCCTATACAGACAGATTCAGTGAAACAAATTCACATTGATTATCAGACAAGTCAGTGAATTCACAGGCTTTTGGTCGGGAGTAGCCCTAGGCTACCAAGCAACTGCGAGTGAAGAGTAAAATAATCCACTTGTTAAGCTACATAACATGCTGGCACAATTTTGTAATACATGAGCCAACTAGACAAGATAATCATGAGCAGCACTCCCCTGAACTTAGCTAACGTTTCCCCAATCTAATTGTAGCCTAACCAATATCTAAACGGAGAGTCAGTGAAAATTCAAATCTGACCTTATTGATTTATCAAGGCGAATCCCCACCCTTGTCTCAAAGCAGTGCGATGGCACTGTCCCAATTAAAACAGTGCTGAAATGATCAAGTTGACCACTTGCGGGTAGGCTATTGCTTCAAATTTATTACAAGGATTGGGTGACTTTGGGAGATTCAGTAAGCAACAATTTGCCTAACCTTTCAGACATAAAGAAAAGGTGGAAAATGTTAACATTATGGTAAAGTTGGCAGAAAAACATCTTGATATGAAAGGCATATAGGTCATAAGATGGCTTTGAATTTGCCATAACCCCCTAACCTTTTCAGATATATGAAAAAGCTGGTATAAAAAAGCAGGCATGGTAAATTAGTGCGATTTTTGGTCTGTGTATGAAAATAATAATACAGTGATTTCCTTACCAATGCTATCCCTCACAGTTATGTTGTCTCACCTGAAGGAATTTGACCTCCATTGACTTCAATAGAAATGTTTTGAAGCTGGCTTCCATGGGGGCTGTTACAGGTTCCTCTGCACCCCGCCTTCAACATTTTGTTTTTAGGGAAAACATTGCCAGTGCCTTACTTTTCCTATTTCCCATTCACCCAGGTGGCTTTATCAAACCTCATGTGTTTTACTGAGCATATAGCCTAGCGTTGTAGTGAAATGCATTCCATCTTTCTGCACCTTCAACAATAACAGCCAGGTCGGTATGCATTTGATTTAAAGTGTGTACTTTTCACAAATGAAACAGCATGAACATCCTACAGTCAAGTCAACCCCTCTGCTCCATGGTGTTGTAATTGTGCCTCAATAGCTTCTCCTTTCACCATTTTTTTGCGCGTCCTAATATTATGCTAAATATTTAAAGGACTGGAGCCATCATGTAGTAAGTTTGTGGCTGAGGAGAATCATAAAACCCACCATTTCTTATGTTCTCTGGAGCACAGAGGCCCAAAAGGCTCTCGCTTAAAAATAATACAGAGGAGCCTCTCCACAGTCTGCAATGGAGAACTGTTGGAAACATGAGATGTCTCATTTCTTTTATTTCAATTGAAATACTGGCCTTTTCAGATCATTGACATGTTTTATTTTTCGCCCCTATTAGATTTTGCTGCCTGTAGCCTATGCTTTTTTTGATGGTGTCGGAATCACTATGTGTCATGACTGTGTTGATATGCCGACTTTTGATTGTCGCAGCACCAGTCAAGATGGATGTCGGGCATTGTGCCAGCAACAGCAAGTGGCTTTCCTCGTCACTGGAACGACACTAATAGTGCTTTAGAACTCTGACACAGCCCACTTCACTGATCACGGAAATGGAGTTTAGGGCTAGTTGATTTTATTCATCAGGGATTTTTCTGCCATTGAAATCCTTGGGTGGGCCGCCTAAGCGTTTTTTTTTGTTGCATGGCCTAATTCCAAACTGTGAAAAAATATATATATACACTACCGTTCAAAAGTTTGGGGTCACTTAAAAATGTTCTTGTTTTTCAAAGAGAAGCAAAAAAAAATAGTCCATTTAAAATAACATCAAATTGATCAGAAATACAGTGTAGACATTGTTAATGTCGTAAATGACTATTGGAGCTGGAAACGGCTGGTTTTTAATGGAGTTTCTAAACTCAGCCCAAAAAAACGGCCTCTCACTGTCAACTACGTTTTATTTAAAGCAGACTTAACTTGTGTAAATATTTGTATGAACATAAGATTCAACAACCGAGACATACATTGAACAAGTTCCACAGACATGCGACTAATAGAAATGGAGTAATGTGTCCCTGAGCAAAGGGGGGGGGGGGGGGGTCTAAATCAAAAGTAACAGTCAGTATATGGAGTGGTCACCAGCTGCATTAAGTACTGCAGTGCAGCAACTCCACATGGACTGCACCAGATTTGCCAGTTCTTGCTGTGAAATGTTACCCCAGTCTTCCACCAAGGCACCTGCAAGTTCCCGGAGTAGCCCTCACCCTCCGATCCAACAGGTCCCAGACGATTGAGATCCGGGCTCTTCGCTGACCATGGCAGAACACTGACATTCCTGTCTTGCAGGAAATCATACACAGAACGAGCAGTATGGCTGGTGGCATTGTCATGCTGGAGGGTCATGTCAGGATGATCCTGCAGGAAGGGTACCACATGAGGGAGGAGGATGTCTTCCCTGTAATGCACAGCGTTGAGATTGCCTGCAATAACAGCAAGCTCAGTCCGATGATGCTGTGACACGCCGCCCCAGACAATGACAGACCCTCCACCTCCAAATTGATCCCGCTCTAGAGTACAGGCCTCGGTGTATTGCTCATTCCTTTGATGATAAACGCGAATCCGACCACAACCTCGACTCGTCAGTGAAGAGCACTTTTTGCCAGTCCTGTCTGGTCCAGCGATGGTGGGTTTGTGACCATAGGTGACGTTGTTGCCGGTGATGTCTGGTGAGAAACTGCCTTACAACAGGCCTACAAGCCCTCAGTCCAGCCTCTCTCAGCCTATTGCAGACAGTCTGAGTACTGATGGAGGGATTGTGTGTTCCTGGTGTAACTCAGGCAGTTGTTGTCGCCGTCCTGTACCTGTCCCGCAGGTGTGATGTTTGGATGTACCAATCCTGTGCAGGTGTTGTTACACGTGGTCTGCCACTGCGAGGATGATCAGCTGTCCGTCTTGTCTCTGTGTAGCGCTGTCTTAGGTGTCTCACAGTATGGACATTGCAATTTATTGCCCTGGCCACATCTGCAGTCCTCATGTCTCCTTGCAGCACGTTCACGCAGATGAGCAGGGACCCTGGGTATCTTTCTTTTGGTGTTTTTCAGAGTCAGTAGAAAGGCCTCTTTAGTGTCCTAAATTTTCATAATTGTGACCTTAATTATCTTCCGTCTGTAAGCTGTTGGTGTCTGAAAGACTGTTCCACAGGTGTATGTTCATTAATTGTTTATGGTTTATTGAACAAGCATGGGAAACTGTGTTTAAACCCTTTACAATGAAGATCTATGAAGTTATTTGGATTTTTAAGAATTATCTTTGAAAGACAAGGGTCCTGAAAAAGAGGGGTTTTTTTGTTGCTAAGTTTACATAGGCGTTCAGAGGCCCATTATCAGCAACCATCACTCCTGTGTTCCAATGGCACCTTGTGTTAGCTAAACCAAGTTTATCATTTTAAAAGGCTAATTGATCATTAGAAAACCCTTTTGCAATTATGTTAGCACAGCTGAAAACTGTGGTGCTGATTAAAGAAACAATAAAACTGGCCTCCTTTGTACTAGTAGAGTATCTGGAGCATCAGCATTTGTGGGTTCGATTGCAGGCTCAAATTGGCCAGAAACAAAGAGTTTATTCTGAAACTCGTCAGTCTATTCTTGTTCTGAGAAATGAAGGCAATTCAATGCGAGAAACTGCCAAGAAACTGAAGATTTTTTAAATGATCAACTTGGATTAGATAACACAACGTGCCATTGGAACACATGAGTGATGGTTGCTAATAATGGTTCTATGTAGCTCCAATAGTCATTTACAACATTAACAATGGCTACACTGTATTTCTGATCAAATTGATGTAATTTTAAAGGACAAAATTAGCTTTTCTTTCAAAAACGACATTTTAAAGTTGACCCAAAAAACAGGGACATTTTTAAGTTACCCCAAACTTTTGAATGGTAGTGTATATATTTTCCGTGTTGGAAAAATGCTTTTAAATGACTACAACCATATATAAAGTACATAGAAAATACCTAATATATATTTTTTATAGCTGCAATATGTCACTTTTTGGATGACTTGATCAAATTCACATAGAAATGAGAGTTATAGATCTGTCACTCATTAAATGCAAGTGTAAGTGGTAGATCTGTTTTATGTGCACTAATTCTATGTCTCCCGTTCTTAAGTTTTGTTTTTGCATCTTACTTTTGAGTTTTGTACACCTGTTTCAATCAGCTGAAAATACAAAATGTTTAGTAATTGAAAATATATTTTACAACTGTTTAGATGTTACTGTAACTCTCTACACTATACATTGTTTTTTTTGTGACAAACTGAAATTAGTTCCAAATATTAGAATTTCAGCATCCATCAATAGACAGCGCGATTTCAGCAAATTGCACTTTTAATAATATTATCTTTGAGAATTTACAATCACCAAAATAAAAGCTAGACAGGGAGAACCCCCTCACCCCCCCACACAAAAAAATACAATGTATTGATTTTGTTTGAGCAAATGAACACAGCATTAGCCATGGCAAAATGCATAGAATTGCATGAAATTTGCTTTCAAACTGCAACATTTTCTCTTAGCTCCATGGAGACATTTTTTGAATTGCAGGAAATTTGATGAAAAATGCAAAAATGTCTTTACTCCACCAAGATAGGGGCCTCTAAACACCCACCATTTAAGCTCCTTTCAGCAAGATCCTTAAAGTAATAGACCTATCTTTACTTTGTGGGTGTATGAATTTTTTTTTCTGCTCTTGGAGGTGGCACTTTGAATCAATCCTGCAATTCCTATAGTAAAACTGTCTGCTACTTCCGACTCGCAAGCAATTACAAGTTTGAATCAAGTTTTAATACCCCGTATGGTGGTCACACTCTGTTTAGTCCATATTGAGCGTACGTTCGGAGCCTTTGGGTAATTAATCAGTCTTGACTCAGCTTTAGACCGAAATGGAGTCATTAGCAATCTTGTGTAATGGTCTAGTCTCCAGAGCCAAGTGCCCTTAGTTCAACCACAGCCAACTGAACACATTCATGACCATTTGGAGGTACAAAACTTTTAGGCTACCAATACATTTTCTGTTTGTACACCCAGCTGTGGTTAGTGTATTGTTCTGCCTTTTGCCTTTGAGCATCTAATGCTATATCCTAAGTCATTCTAGTATTCATCTTGGCATTGAAGACGGGTGTTACAAATGTGATAAGGGTCCCATGTATTTAGGCCTATAACTACACTACCGCCTAATTGAATCTGCTGTTGATCGTTATTCATTGTCTTTCAATCAGTGCTTGTTACAACAACAAAAAATTCACAGTAGCCTAGTGGGCACAGAAAACAAGCTATCTATAGTGTGATCTGTCTAAGTGAACAATCATCACTCACATACAGCAAACATTACTCAATGTGTCATAATTGATCAAATAGAAAGCCTCAAAAAACACCTAGTTTGGTACGGTGTTCGATGTTAATTGTGTTTATCTATTGTTGGTATCAGTGGGGGATAAGCAGTGACACTGAGTAACAGATAATCGCTCTCTTGTAACGGTGCCAGTGGCTGAATTAGCTAACCTAGACCTTTTGTGAAACAACTCAATGATGGAATGCTTGATGCAGAAATCTCTAGAATTATTATCCAACAAGCCAATGTTTTGCTTTGAAGTGCTTAGAGTAGCATAGGAATAAGCACTGAAGACTTAATTACCTGTCTGTCCTAGATAAAGAATTTTTGCAAAACAATATCAGAGTTTCTCCATCTTTGAGACTGCAGATGGCATTATACACCTACGCAGGCCTCAGTCCCATGTGCTTGTCCAACTCAATGGTCCTTTGCCATATAGGGCAACACAGAATCATCTGCAATTGAACTCTGTGAAAGATTAGCCAAGGATTCCAATTTACTTTAGGGAGAAAATGAATTGAATTTGTTTCTGCTGTGCAAATTAGAGGTCGGCCGATTAATTGGAATGGCCGATTTAATTAGGGCCAATTTCAAGTTTTCACAACAATCGAAAATCTGTATTTCTGGACACCAATTTGGCCAATAACATTTTTATTTGTATATATTTTAATTGTATTTTTTTACACCTTTTATTTAATCATTATTTAACTAGGCAAGTCAGTTAATTAAGAACACATTCTTATTTTCAGTGATGGCCTAGGAACGGTGGGTTAAATGTCTCGTTCAGGGGCAGAACGACAGATTTTTACTTTGTCAGCTCGGGGGATTCAATCTTGCAACCTTACAGTTAACTAGTCCAACGCTCTAACCACCTGATTACATTGCACTCCACGATGAGACTGCCTGTTACGCGAATGCAGTAAGCCAAGGTAAGTTGCTAGCTTGCATTAAACTTATCTTTATAAAAAACAATCAATCATAATCACTAGTTAACTACACATGGTTGATATTACTAGTTTATCTAGCGTGTCCTGCGTTGCATATAATCGATGCAGTGCACATTCGCGAAAAAGGACTGTCGTTGCTCCAATGTGTACCTAACCATAAACACCAAGGCCTTAATTAAAATCAATACACAGAAGTATATATTTTTAAACCTGCATATTTAGCTAAAAGAAATCCAGGTTAGCAGGCAATATTAACCAGGTGAAATTGTGTCACTTCTCTTACGTTCATTGCATGCAGAGTCAGTGTATATGCAACAGTTTGGGCCTCAAATTTGCCAGAATTTTACGGAATTATGACATAACATTGAAGGTTGTGCAATGTAACAGGAATGTTTAGATTTATGGATGCCACCAGTTAGATAAAATACGGAACGGTTCCGTATTTCACTGAAAGAATAAACGTCTTGTTTTCGAGATGATAGTTTCCAGATTCGACCATATTAATGACCTAAGGCTCGCATTTCTGTGTGTTATCATGATATAACTAAGTCTATGATTTGATAGAGCAATCTGACTGAGCGGTGGTAGGCACCAGCAGGCTCGTAAGCATTCATTCAAACAGCACTTTCCTGCGTTTGCCAGCAGCTGTTTATGACTTCAAGCATATCAACTCCCGAGATTAGGCTGGTGTAACCGATGTGAAACGGCTAGCTAGTTAGCGGGGTGCGCGCTAATAGCGTTTCAAACGTCACTCGCTCTGAGACTTGGAGTAGTTGTTCCCCTTGCTCTGCATGGGTAATGCTGCTTCGATGGTGGCTGTTGTCGTTGTGTTCCTGGTTCGAGCCCAGGTAGGAGAGAGGAGAGGGACGGAAGTTATACTGTTACACTGGCAATACTAAAGTGCCTATAAGAACATCCAATAGTCAAAGCTTAATGAAATACAAATGGTATAGAGAGAAATAGTCCTATAATAACTACAACCTAAAACTTCTTACTTGGGAATATTGAAGACTCATGTTAAAAGGAACCACCAGCTTTCATATGTTCTCATGTTCTGAGCAAGGAACTTAAACGTTAGCTTTCTTACAAATTCAGAGCGAAAAGAATGCTTGAACTAATTGTTCTGACTTAACAGCAGTCAAGCACCCAAGCTAACGTTGGCTAGCTTGCTAGCTACTTCCAGGCACAAATGAGAGGACAGCTCACTCTGACCATTTTACTCGCCCTAGCAGGGCAGGTTAGGCTGTTTGTATGTTATCTAGAGTGTTGGTGACTGCAACTGCTGCTGGCAACAATTTATTTATGCTGTTTTGCAAACGTTTACTGACACCCGCCATATTCAACGGGTGTTGAGTGTTCCTAAATTCGTCAGTTATTCTTCACTCTGGCACACACATACGAGAGTGTGCTGAAATCATAGTAGATAGCCAGAGTGAATTTACCAGCTACGTCAATCGACAGTTGTCGTAGTGACAACATAAACATTCTATTGAAATAGTTGAAGTCGGAAGTTTACATACACTTAGGTTGGAGTTGCTAACACTCCACACATTTCTTGTTAACAAACTATAGTTTTGGCAAGTCTGTTGTGTCATGCACAAAGTAGATGTCCTAAGTAATTTTTCAAACAATTGTTTACAGACAGATTATTTCACTTATAATTCACTGTATCACAATTCCAGTGGGTCAGAAGTTTACATACACTAAATTGACTGTGCCTTTAAACAGCTTGGAAAATTCCAGAAAATGATGTCATGGCTTTAGATCTTCTGATTGACTCAAATTATGTCAATTAGCCTATCAAAAGAAATCAGCCAAGACCTTAGAAAAACAATTGTAGACCTCCACAAGTCTGGTTCATCCTAGGGAGCAATTTCCAAATGCCTGAAGGTACCACATTCATCTGTACAAACACTGACACGCAGGTATAAACACCATGGGACCACGCAGCCGTCATACCGTTCAGGAAAGAGACTCATTCTGTCTCCTAGAGATGAACGTACTTTGGTGAGAACAGTGCAAATCAATCCAAGACCAACAGCAAAGGACCTTGTGAAGATACTTGAGGAAACAGGTACAAAAGTATCTATATCCACAGTAAAACGAGTCCTATATCGACATAAGCTGAAAGGCCGCTCTGCAAGGAAGAAGCCACTGCTCCAAAACCGCCA
Organism: Oncorhynchus clarkii lewisi; assembly: GCF_045791955.1. Classification (NCBI taxonomy): domain Eukaryota; kingdom Metazoa; phylum Chordata; class Actinopteri; order Salmoniformes; family Salmonidae; genus Oncorhynchus; species Oncorhynchus clarkii. Next base: position 42,668,320 of record NC_092164.1, read on the forward strand.
TAAAAAAGCCAGACTATGGTTTGCAACTGCACATGGGGACAAAGATCGTACTTTTTGGAGAAATGTCCTCTGGTCTGATGGAAAAAAAAATAGTACTCTTTGGCCATAATGTCTATCATTATGTTTGGAGGAAAAAGAGGGAGGCTTGCAAGCCGACGAACACCATCCCAACCGTGAAGAACGGGGGTGACAGCATCATGTTGTGGGGGTGCTTTGATGCAGGAGGGACTGGTGCACTTCACAAAATAGATGGCATCAGGATGGAGGGAAATTATGTGGATATATTGAAGCAACATCTCAAGACATCAGTCAGGAAGTTAAAGCTTGGTCGCAAATGGGTCTTCCAAATGGACAATGACCCCAAGCATACTTCCAAAGTTGTGGCAAAATGGCTTAGGGACAACAAATTCAAGTTATTGGAGTGGCCATCACAAAGCCCTGATGTCAATCCTATAGAAAATGTGTGTAGAACTGAAAAAGCTTGTGCGAGCAAGGAGACCTACAAACCTGTTTCAGTTACACCAGCTCTGTCAGGAGGAATGGGTCAAAATTCACCCAACACATTGTGGGAAGCTTTTGGAAGGCTACCTAAAACGTTTGACCCAAGTTAAACAATTTGAAGGCAATGCTCCAAATACTAATTGTATGTATGTAAAACTTCTGACCCACTGGGAATGTGATGAAAGAAATAAAATAACCTCTCTACTATTATTTTGACATTTCACACTCTTAAAATAAAACAGGGAATTCTTACTGGGATTAAATGTCAGGAATTGTGAAACTGAGTTTAAATGTATTTGCCTAAGGTGTATGTAAACTTCCGACTTCAACTGTACTTTCATAGCGGAGTCTTTTGTTTGGACGTGTAGTGAGCTATCTAAACAATGAACCATAATCCCAACTCAATATGTTAATACCCTGCATGAATCTGCAGGTAGCTAACCAACCAGGTTCAATGTTAGTTAGCTAATATTAGGCTATAACTAGCAATGCAAATGGCTCTGAGATATGAGTAATTTTACTACGCAGATCATACATGTAACGTTAGCTAGCTAGCTAACAGTACTCTTTCACTTGCAATGAAAGCAACTTTCTGACAAAATGAGAAACGTGTAATATCTGAAAATGTATCTAGCTCGACTCTTACCGTATACATGGATGAGCGCTTCTCGCTCTCTATCGCGGATGCCATGGTTCTTCTTAGTTTGAAGATGTAATCCGGAGACAGGTGTTTTACAACAGCCTTCTGTGCCTTTTCGATTCCGTCTGCGTATTTGCAATCACATGCCAGAATTTTATCCATCTCCTTAGCTATCATACTCTAATTCCACTGATTTCAAAACTCGGTCCTCCAGAAAGTGGAGAGCAACATTTTTGCAATTCTGCTATGTGATATCTTTAAAAAAAGCTGCTTTAGAAAGGATAACCTATTCATACTGACCAGCTCATATTATAGAGTGAAGCGTGCTACATGGCAGACCAATGCAAACTCATCTCTCGGTGTCCAGCCCAATCATTATCTCAGCCAATCATGGCTTGCCGGAAGGTTGGTTCCTTTTTCTGTGCCTAAACCAACTAAGCTCTTAATTTAACTTATGTATTCTTACTAACAGATAGGATATACAGTGGGGCAAAAAAGTATTTAGTCAGCCACCAATTGTGCAAGTTCTTCCACTTAAAAAGATGAGAGGCCTGTAATTTTCATCATAGGTACACTTCAACTATGACAGACAAAATGAGGGAAGAAAATCCAGAAAATCACATTGTAGGATTTTTTATGAATTTATTTGCAAATTATGGTTGGAAATAAGTATTAATAAGTATCTGTAAGGTCCTCAGTCGAGCAGTGAATTTCAAACAGGTTCAACCACAAAGAACAGGGATGTTATCCAATGCCTTGCCAAGAAGGGCACCTATTGGTAGATGGGTAAAAAAACAATCAAAAATATTAGTTACACTTTGGATGGTGTATCAATACACCTAGTTGCTACAAAGGTACAGGCTTCCTTCCTAACTCAGTTGCCAGAGAGGAAAGACATTTCTCAAAGATTTCACCATGAGGTCAATGGTGACTTTAAAACAGTTAGTTTAATGGCTATGATAGGAGAAAACTGATGATGGATGAACAACGTTGTAGTTACACCACAATACTAACCTAATTGACTGAGTGAACTGAAGGAAGCCAGGCCTCCCGAGTGTGCAGCGGTCTAAGGCACTGCATCGCAGTGTTGTGGCGTCACTACAGCCTGGGGTTCGATTCCAGGCTGTGTCACAACCGGCCGTGACCGGAGGTACCATAGGGTGGCGCACAGTTAGCCCGGTTAGGTGAGGGTTTGGCCGGGGGGCTTTACTTGGTTCATTGCGTTCTAGTGACTCCTTGTGGCGGGCTGGGTGCCTGCAAGCTGACTTTGGTTGTCAATTGAACTGTTAATCCTCCGACACATTGGTGTGGCTGGCTTCCAGGTTAAGCGAGCGGGTGTTGAGAAGCACGGCTTAGCGTGTCATGTTTCGGAGGACGCATGACTCGACCTTTGCCTCTCCCGAGCCTGTTGGAGTTGCAGCAATGAGACAAGATCGTAATTGGATTGAAATTGGGGAGAAAAAGGGGAAAAAAAATTAAAAAGGAAGCATGTACAGAATTTAAAAACAATGTTTTAAACTTGCATCCTGTTTGCAACAAGGCACTAAAGTAATACTGCAAAAAATGTGGAAAAGCAATGAACTGTTGTCCTGAATACAAAGTGTTGGGTTTGGGGCAAATACAATACGATACAAGACATTACAAGGGTACAACTCTCCATATTTTCAAGCATCGTGGTCGCTTCAACATTTAATGGATATGATTGAAATCGTTAAGGAATGAGGAGTTTTTCCAGACACTGGGAGATGAGTTCACATTTCAGCAGGACAGTAACCTAAAACACAAGGCCAAATCTACGCTGCAGTTGCTTACCAAGAAGAAAGTGAATGTTCCTGGCCGAGTTACAGTTTTGACTTAAATTTACTTGCAAATCGATGGCAAAACCTGAATGTTTATCTAGCAAAGAATGTGCAAATATTGTACATTCCAGGTGGGCAAAGCTCTTCGTCTCACAACTGAAAGAAATACTCACAGCTTTAATCACTGCCAAAGGTGCTTCTACGAAGTATTCACTCAGGTGTGAATACTTATCTAAATTATATATTTTTTTATTTATTTTTCAATACGTTTGATAACATTTCTGAAAACATGTTCTCACTTTATCTTAATGGGGTATTGTCTGTAAATGGGCGAGGGGGGATTTAAAAAAAAAAACAAATCAATTTTGAAATCAGGCTGTAACATAACAGAATGTGGAATAAGTTAAGGGGTATGAATACTTTCTGAAGGCTCTGTACATAATGGTATATGCAAAGGCTAAGGGCATAAACTACACAAGTACATTTTTGTCTTTATATATAGTACCAGTCAAAAGTTTGGACACCTACTACTTTTTTCTTTATTCTTACTTTTTTCTTTAATGTAGAATAATAGTGAAGACATAAACTATGAAATAACACACATGGGATCAAGTAGTAACCAAAAAAGTGTTAATCAAAATACATTTTATATTTGAGATAATTCAAAGTAGCCACCCTTTGCCTTGATGACAGCTTTCTTTGCACACGCTTGATAATCTCTCAACCGGCTTCACCTGGAAGGACATATTTTCACCGGTCTAATGGCCATTGCTCACGTTTCTTAGACCAAGCAAGTCTCTTCTTATTATTGGTGTCCTTTAGTAGTGGTTTCTTTGCAGCAATTCAACCATCAAGGCCTGATTTCTTGAAGTCTCCTCTGAACAGTTGATGTTGAGATGTGTCTGTTACTTGAACTCCGTGAAGCATTTATTTGGGCTGCAATCTGAGGTGCAGTTATTATAATGAATTTATCCTCTGCAGCAGAGAACTCTGGATCTTCATTTCCTGTGGCCGTCTTCATGAGAGCCAGTTTCATCATACCTCTTGATGTTTTTCAAATCAAACTTTATTTGTCACATGTGCCGAATACAACAGGTGTAGACCTTAATGTGAAATGCTTACTTACAAGCCCTTAACCAACAGTGCTGTTCAAGAAGCGTTAAGAAAATATTGACCAAATAAACTACCGTAAAAAATAATAAAAAGTAACACAATAACAAGGCTATATACAGGGTGTACCGGTACCGAGTCAGTGTGCAGGGGTACAGGTTAGTTGAGGTAATTTGTACATGTAGGTAGGGGTGACGTGACTATGCATAATAAACGAGTAGCAGCAGTGTACAAAACAAATGGAGGGGGGTGTCAATGTAAATAGTCCGGTGGCCAGTTGATTAATTGTTCAGCAGTCTTATGGCTTGGAGGTAGAAGCTGTCAAGGAGCCTTTTGGTCTTAGACTTGGGGCTCTAGGTCCAAGAGGCTTCTAAACAGCTTCTAACCCCAAGCCATAAGACTCCTGAACATCTAATCAAATGGCTACCCAGACTATTTGCATTTCACCCCCCTCTTGTACACCGCTGCTACTATCTGATGTTATGTGGCCATAGTCACTTTAATAACTCTACCTACATGTAGTCACAGATTGTGGATAAAAACACCCTACTGCCATGTGTGAGGAATGCATTTCTGCATATATTTCTAAGGTTTCACATAATTTTCAATATGTCAACAATGGCTTCAGTAAAAGTCTAAAGGATGCATATCAGAAAAAGCACACACAATGTAGTTAATGCACGTTTCTGAAGATGATATATCCATCACATTGTCGACCGTTATGGATATCATAACGCTGAAAAAGGATACTGACAATAAAAAGAGAAACCAATTATAGACCATATAAAATCTTTATCACAGTTAAGCTTTGCAGAGAAAGTTTCAAAACGATCAATGTAAAGAGCATGTTTTACAAAAACGTAGCAAACAAGGTGATCAAATACTTATGTCATGCAATAAAATGCAAATTAATTACTTAAAAATCATACAATGTGATTTTCTGGATTTTTGTTTTAGATTCCGCCTCTCACAGTTTAAGTGTACCTATGATAGAAATTACAGACCTCTACATGCTTTGTAAGTGGGAAACACTGCCAATTTTGCAGGTTATCAAATACTTGTTCTCCCCACTGTATATAGCTGCATGCACTAGGTAGAGCTAGTGCTTTAGGATAACCTCAGTCTGGAAATGTGCCCTCTTTTAAGTTACGTTGTCTGACGGTGCAGTCAGCCCCCCCCCCCCCAGGTAAGTGGGGTGTAGTATCCTTGGCAACAGGGGCTACCTGTTGCTCGCCATGCCGTGTGACATCTGCTGCCCATAATAGCCTGCTGTGTGAGCTCCCCTGCTTTCACCCAGCTCCCATAGCCTGCCATTCAGTTCACTGACTGAACTCGCTCACTCACTTCACCCCACTCAGTGGCTGTCACCAGTCCTTCATCCATAATGGATATCAGGGCTTTTACTGTCCAAGTCATGTAATTAGTGCCAGCATTCACTTATGGCGATTAACTGTACAGACCCCCTGCTGTTGGTGCACAGAGGGAAATTACATTTGTGTGTTTGTGGGTGCGGACTGCACACTGAGGGAAGTTTGTGTGTGTACACAGTCGCGCATGCTCTGAGAGCTGATTTGTTTATTCTATGTCGGACTGTCCCTGGGGGGAAAATAAATAAATATATATATATATATATATATATATATATATATACATACACACTGCTCAAAAAAATAAAGGGAACACTTAAACAACACAATGTAACTCCAAGTCAATCACACTTCTGTGAAATCAAACTGTCCAATTAGGAAGCAACACTGATTGACAATAAATTTCACATGCTGTTGTGCAAATGGAATAGACAGGTGGAAATTATAAGCAATTAGCAAGACACCCCCAATAAAGGAGTGGTTCTGCAGGTGGTGACCACAGACCACTTCTCAGTTCCTATGCTTCCTGGCTGATGTTTTGGTCAATTTTGAATGCTGGCGGTGCTTTCACTCTAGTGGTAGCATGAGACGGAGTCTACAACCCACACAAGTGGCTCAGGTAGTGCAGCTCATCCAGGATGGCACATCAATGCGAGCTGTGGCAAGAAGGTTTGCTGTGTCTGTCAGCGTAGTGTCCAGAGCATGGAGGCGCTACCAGGAGACAGGCCAGTACATCAGGAGACGTGGAGGAGGCCGTAGGAGGGCAACAACCCAGCAGCAGGACCGCTACCTCCGCCTTTGTGAAAGGAGGAGCAGGAGGAGCACTGCCAGAGCCCTGCAAAATGACCTCCAGCAGTCACTCAAACGGTCAGAAACAGACTCCATGAGGGTGGTATGAGGTCCCGACGTCCACAGGTGGGGGTTGTGCTTACAGCCCAACACCGTTCAGGACGTTTAGCATTTGCAGGAGAACACCAAGATTGGCAAATTCGCCACTGGCGCCCTGTGCTCTTCACAGATGAAAGCAGGTTCACACTGAGCACATGTGACAGACGTGACAGAGTCTGGAGACGCCGCGTTGAACGTTCTGCTGCCTGCAACATCCTCCAGCATGACCGGTTTGGCGGTGGGTCAGTCATGGTGTGGGGTGGCATTTCTTTGGGGGGCCGCACATCCCTCCATGTGCTCACCAGAGGTAGCCTGACTGCCATTAGGTACCGAGATGAGATCCTCAGACCCCTTGTGAGACCACATGCTGGTGTTGTTGGCCCTGGGTTCCTCCTAATGCAAGACAATGCTAGACCTCATGTGGCTGGAGTGTGTCAGCAGTTCCTGCAAGAGGAAGGCATTGATGCTATGGACTGGCCCGCCCGTTCCACAGATCTGAATCCAATTGAGCACATCTGGGACATCATGTCTCGCTCCATCCATCCACCAACGCCACGTTGCACCACAGACTGTCCAGGAGTTGGCGGATGCTTTAGTCCAGGTCTGGGAGGAGATCCCTCAGGAGACCATCCGCCACCTCATCAGGAGCATGCCCAGGCATTGTAGGGAGGTCATACAGGCACGTGGAGGCCACACACACTACTGAGACTCATTATGTTTTAAGGACATTACATCAAAGTTGGATCAGCCTGTAGTGTGGTTTTCCACTTTAATTTTGAGTGGGACTCCAAAACCAGACCTCCATGGGTTGATAAATTTGATTTCCATTGATAATTTTTGTGTGATTTTGTTGTCAGCACATTCAACTATGTAAAGAAAAAAGTATTTAATAATATTTCATTCATTCAGATCTAGGATGTGTTATTTTAGTGTTCCCTTTATTTTTTTGGAGCAGTGTATATATCTTGGTCGACCGTAAGTCATCTGTTCTTTCGACCTATCGATTGGTCGAAATGTTTAAACGTGTTTAAAAAAGAATATATATATATATAATTTTATTTTTTAACATATGGACCTTTGTGTTTTAATAAAATCAACTATATGCATTGAGCTTGTCTGATGCTTTAAGCTTATGGTTTGATTAAATAAGACAAATGTCTTGAGGGCGCCAGAGATCTAGATATCCAGAATGAAAAGTAACTTAACCTGACCCAACTTTTCTCCTCCCGCTCCTGCTGGCTTTCACAGATTCTGCCTTTGTTCTCCTGACGTTGCCGCTAATAGGCTACACAAGGAGTCGGCAACCTTTCTCATGTGGAATGCCAATTTATCTTACCATTTCTTCCGATCTGCGTGCCAGTTATGGTTTTCATATGCACATTTTCATTTAATTTATAAAAACGTCTTCATATCTCAAAATCATTGTCATGTGGTTCATCAAAATTGTAACCAAATGAAAATGATACAAACCTAAAAAGGAACTTCTATTGCCATTACCAACTATGTAAAAATAGCCTACATAAAGCCAACAAATAAAAACATTGCAGCCTGCAGGTAGAAAATATTGTGATTTAAAAATAAATATCCTATAAATCACGTTGGCTACACATGGCCTGTCTGCTATCAACTATTAACTTGGGTCCGGCTGAAGCGTGCACTAGCAAACTTGCAACATTGTGTAAAATATTCTGGGCCCTCAGAGTTTCCTGTGCCAGTGAGCTCGGAACAGACACAGCTGTAGGCTATTTGCGCAGGGGATAAGAAGCAGTGCTTGAGTTGGCAGGAGTTTACCAGAGCTAACCATCGGCCCCTTAAATGTTCTACTGCTAGAGCTCCTGTTCCTTTTATAGACAATTAGCTCAAAAGACTTGTGGAGCACCTGCACCTAAATATAAACAGTACCAGCACCCAAAATGGGTACCAGAACCTATTTCAGTCCAGCACTCATAAGAAGTAATCAGGTAGTCCTATTTTATGACATTTCCACTGGATCAGAGCATGACATTTTTCCCTTTCATGCTGAGTTGTTATCGAAAGGGAGAGAGCTGGAAAGATTTTTCAAACACGTTGAGGAACTATTGTCATTCTCAATGGATGTAGAGAGATACTTTGTGTGCTTGCTGTTTGAAGTGAAGAAAACATTCCTTTGAGAAGCTCCACAGGTGGCACAGTGGTGGTGCGTTAAAGCCTATCAGAAACACCAAATGGGCACATTTGTATGCCTACATTTGCGCGCAGCCACGGTAGCTTGTATTTCAATGAGTGCTTGTCCTAACTCCTGACAGGAGTGCTCCAAACAAAAGACACTGGCTAAATTGACAAAACTCGTAAATGGAATGAAATAAGCCTAAACTTGTTCCTCATAAGTGTAGCATAGGTTGTGCGCTTTGCAAAGAATGTGTCCACTCTGACAATGGTAAGGGGAAGACTGGAATAATAATATTGAATGAATTAACAGAAATTATCATAACCAAATTAACAAACATTGTAGGTTAGGAATTAATTGTAAATGTACTGCTGGTGATATATGTAATGGGGAGTTGATATACACTAACAATCAAATGCAAACAATTCACACAATGAAGTTATGAAACAATGAATGTGCACAAATTGGCGGGAGAGCGCATTCTGGAGAGATTGTGTGCATCTGGGCGCATGGTCTTTCCGATGGCAGCATTTAATGTGATATGGCCTCAGCGGAAGTCAGGGCATTCGTACTTCTTGCGCTTGCTGAGCGGTGCAGAGTTGTTGTCAAGGAAGTGAGTTTGTGCTTTCTGCAGGACCTACTGCCTCCACCTACCTTCAACCAATCATGTTAATGCAGAGCTATACAGAGCCCTCTGCAGCCCTCCGCATTGTTCCAAAATTTGTGAGGTACATGGAGATGCGGTACGGAGGTCGATTTGGCCTCTGCTTGCCTCTAGAGGTTCCGCAATTGCAACACACCCTCCATATGGAGCCTCCAACCACATTTCCGGATCAAGTATTAATTGGATTTTAGTCTAGAGAGAGAGTGTATACATACATTACATAACATACATACAGTGGGGCAAAAACTTATTTTCCACCATAATTTGCAAATAAATTCATTAATCCTACAATGTGATTTTCTGGATTTTTTTTCTAATTTTGTCTGTCGTAGTTGAAGTGTACCTATGATGAAAATTGCAGGCCTCATCTTTTTAACTGGGAGAACTTGCACAATTGGTGACTGACTAAATACTTTTTTTGCCCCACTGTGCATAACATACATACACATTAGTACCAGTGAAAAGTTTGGACACACCTACTCATTCAAGGGTTTTTCTTTATTTTTACTATTTTCTAAATTGTAGAATAATAGTGAAGACATCAAAACATAATATAACACATGGAATCATGTAGTCCCCAAAAAAGTGTTAAACAAATCAGAATATATTTTAGATTCTTCAAAGTAGCCATCCTTTGCCTTGATCACCTGGAATGCTTTTCCAACTGTCTGGAAGGAGTTCCCACATTATGTTGAGCACTTGTTGGCTGATTTTGTTTCACTCTGTGGTCCAACTCACCATCTCAAATTGGGTTGAGGTCGGGTGATTGTGGAGGCCAGGTCATCTGATGCAGCAATCCGTCAATCTCCTTGGTTAAATAGACCTTACACAGCCTGGAGGTGTGTTTTGGGTCATTGTCCTGTTGAAAAACAAATGATAGTCCCACTAAGCGCAAACCAGATGGGATAAATCACAGTGTCACAAGCAAAGCACCATCACACCACCTTCATGCTTCACTGTGGGAAACACACATGCAGAGATCATCCGTTCACCTACTCTGCGTCCAAAGACACAGCTGTATTTGTTGTAACCAAATAGCTCAAATTGGGACTCATCAGACCAAAGGACAGATTTCCACCAGTCTTAATGTCCATTGCTTGTGTTTCTTGGCCCAAGCAAGTCTCTTCTTATTATTGGTATCCTTTAGTAGTTGTTTCTTTACAGCAATTTTACCATAAAGGCCTGATTCACGCAGTCTCCTCTGAACAGTTGATGTTAAGATGTCTGTTACTTGAGTTCTGAAGGATTTATTTGGGCTGCAATTTCTGAGGCTGGTAACTCTAATGAACTTTTCCTCTGCAGCAGAGAACTCTAGGTCTTCCTTCCCTGTGGCCGTCCTCATGAGAGCCAGATTCATCATAGCGCTTGATGGTTTTTGAGATTGCATTTGAAGAAATTTCTTGAAATTTTTGGGATGGACTGACCTTCATGTCTTAAAGTAACGATGGCCTGTCGTTTCTCTTTGCTTATTTGAGCTGTTCTTTCTATAATATGGACTTGGTCTTTTCCCAAATAGGGATATCTTCTGTATACCACCCCTGCCTTGTCACAACACAACTCATTGGCTCAAACGCATTAAGGGAATAACTTCCACAAATTCACTTTTAGCAAGGCATACCTGTTAATTGAAATGCATACCAGGTGACTATCTCATGAAGCTGGTTGAGAGAAGGCCAAGAGTGTGCAAAGCTGTCATCAAGGCAAAGGGTGGGTCTTTGAAGAATCTCAAATATAAAATGTATTTGGATTTGTTTAATACTTGTTTGGTTATTACATGATTCCAGATGTGTTTTTTTCATAGTTTCATAGTGTTTTTTCAAAGTCCTCACTATTATTCTACAATATAGGACATGATCAAAAATAAACTTGAATGAGTAGGTCTGTCCAAACTTTTGCCTGGTAGTGTGTGTGTGAAATATATATGGTTAAATACAATTTATTTAACCCTTATTTTACCAGGTAAGTTGACTGAGAAAACATTCTCATTTACAGCAACCTGGGGAATAGTTACAGAGGAGTAGGATGAATAAACCAATTGTAAACTGGGGATCATTTACAGTGCCTTGCGAAAGTATTCGGCCCCCTTGAACTTTGCGACCTTTTGCCACATTTCAGGCTTCAAACATAAAGATATAAAACTGTATTTTTTTGTGAAGAATCAACAACAAGTGGGACACAATCATGAAGTGGAACGACATTTATTGGATATTTCAAACTTTTTTTAACAAATCAAAAACTGAAAAATTGGGCGTGCAAAATTATTCAGCCCCTTTACTTTCAGTGCAGCAAACTCTCTCCAGAAGTTCAGTGAGGATCTCTGAATGATCCAATGTTGACCTAAATGACTAATGATGATAAATACAATCCACCTGTGTGTAATCAAGTCTCCGTATAAATGCACCTGCACTGTGATAGTCTCAGAGGTCCGTTAAAAGCGCAGAGAGCATCATGAAGAACAAGGAACACACCAGGCAGGTCCGAGATACTGTTGTGAAGAAGTTTAAAGCCGGATTTGGATACATAAAGATTTCCCAAGCTTTAAACATCCCAAGGAGCACTGTGCAAGCGATAATATTGAAATGGAAGGAGTATCAGATCACTACAAATCTACCAAGACCTGGCCGTCCCTCTAAACTTTCAGCTCATACAAGGTGAAGACTGATCAGAGATGCAGCCAAGAGGCCCATGATCACTCTGGATGAACTGCAGAGATCTACAGCTGAGGTGGGAGACTCTGTCCATAGGACAACAATCAGTCGTATATTGCACAAATCTGGCCTTTATGGAAGAGTGGCAAGAAGAAAGCCATTTCTTAAAGATATCCATAAAAAGTGTTGTTTAAAGTTTGCCACAAGCCACCTGGGAGACACACCAAACATGTGGAAGAAGGTGCTCTGGTCAGATGAAACCAAAATTGAACTTTTTGGCAACAATGCAAAACGTTATGTTTGGCGTAAAAGCAACACAGCTGAACACACCATCCCCACTGTCAAACATGGTGGTGGCAGCATCATGGTTTGGGCCTGCTTTTCTTCAGCAGGGACAGGGAAGATGGTTAAAATTGATGGGAAGATGGATGGAGCCAAATACAGGACCATTCTGGAAGAAAACCTGATGGAGTCTGCAAAAGACCTGAGACTGGGACGGAGATTTGTCTTCCAACAAGACAATGATCCAAAACATAAAGCAAAATCTACAATGGAATGGTTCAAAAATAAACATATCCAGGTGTTAGAATGGCCAAGTCAAAGTCCAGACCTGAATCCAATCGAGAATCTGTAGAAAGAACTGAAAACTGCTGTTCACAAATGCTCTCCATCCAACCTCACTGAGCTCGAGCTGTTTTGCAAGGAGGAATGGGAAAAATGTTCAGTCTCTCGATGTGCAAAACTGATAGAGACATACCCCAAGCGACTTACAGCTGTAATCGCAGCAAAAGGTGGCGCTACAAAGAATTAACTTAAGGGGGCTGAATAATTTTGCACGCCCAATCTTTCAGTTTTTGATTTGTTAAAAAAGTTTGAAATATCCAATAAATGTCGTTCCACTTCATGATTGTGTCCCACTTGTTGTTGATTCTTCACAAAAAAATACAGTTTTATATCTTTGTTTGAAGCCTGAAATGTGGCAAAAGGTCGCAAAGTTCAAGGGGGCCGAATACTTTCGCAAGGCACTGTAGATAATCCCAAAACCGCCATTCACTCAATTAGCATTTGGCCATCTTTCGAGACTTTCATAGATGCAGACGTGTTCAACCTTGCCGAGCCAAACAGTTTTTCTTCCCTTTGTTCCTAAAGACATCACTTTGCACACTAATATTTAGGTAAGGGAGGATCATTTGAAACGGCAAAAGCTTTACGGTGGGTGAAAACTGCGGCTCATCCATACACCCAATTACCCATGCGTTTCAGTCATTAGATGTTTGACGTCTAGGAAGTAATTTTTTTTTTTTAAATTGTCCTTTTAATGAGTATTTAAAAGATCAGGGGGAGCCACAACAGGAAGCAAACTGTTGTTTATTAGGGGCCTATGTACGGCAAGGATTCACATTCGCATCGGAGGTTGATAGCTCCGGGACACACGCAATGTTTCACACCAGGTTTACCAAGTTATGTAGCACTACTGTAAGTATTATTCTGCTTTGCAATTTTTTTACCCCCTGACAATTATTGAATTTGAGTAGTAGTTGATTATTGGGTAGGCCTAATCTTACAGAAAAGGCTAATTGAACTAATCATCAAAGATCATTGGAAGTTGATTGTGCTTGCTTTTTCGAGGAATGTAAAGTGTAGCATTTAACATAGCATTTAGCGTAGTTTGTTTTGGTAAATAGTCAGTGTTCAGTGTAGCACAGCATCTGGCCTTAAACATAGAATTTAGCCAAGTTTGTTGGACTGCCTCTTAAACAGCGCAGACACACTGTAATCTCTGTATTTAACCTCACTGACCCTGCCTTGCCTTTTTGTCTGTCCTTCTTCCCTGTTCTCCCTGTGTGACCCCAGTTGGCTGAGTACCGGCAGAGGAAAGCTCACGCAGACAGACAGAAGAAGCAGAAGAAGAAAAAGAGGAGAGAAACAGACGACGACCCAGGTGGAGATGGACCGGGGAGAGGGGAAGCCGAGCAGGAGTTGGATCAGTCGGTAGGGGAAGAGGTGTCAGGGAATAGAGGGGTGGTAGGAGGAGGAAGAGGTGAACCGGACCCCCCCACCACAGAGTTTACCTTCGCTAGGACCCTGCGTTGTGGTGAGCCGGTCAAACACGACCAGACGTACACCATAGAGGTAAGGCCAAAAACCACTGGACCATCCCTAACAATTGATTGCCCATTTTAATTGAGCTTCTCCTAGCGTGCAGCCTTGCTTGATTCGTTGAGTCTGAGTTGAATAGACTAGAGAAGAAACTGGCTAGGTTCAGTAGTGTGTAAAGGGATGAGAACTCATACTTCTCCTGGCCCTGATATTACGTTTTATTAAAATGATATTGATATTTCTCTACTTGATCCTAGACAGGGTGAACTGATTGAGCTAATTAACCGCTCAAGACCTAGATTAGTTGAATCATGTACATTAGTGCTATGATCTTTCTTTTGCTGATACTATGGTAGAGAAGTATTGTAAGCAGTATTGGCCTGATATTTCTGTGGCTTCCTGTATTGTCCCATACTGATCACCTAGTAAAATATCATGGTAACTTCAATCACAAATATGAATTAATGCTAAATATACTATTTTATTTCTACAGTTTTAAGGTGCACATTTTTGTTGCTTGGCTTGAAAAAGTATGAAAATGTATACACTCACTACTGTAAGATGCTCCAGATAGAGTGTCTGCTAAATTACTAAAATGTCAATGTTAAATAGAATATTACAGTAGATAAATAAAAATGCAAAATGTAGTGGTCCAAACATGACATAAAAAGGTTTTGGTTATCACGCATACAGAGATATTCAATGACGTAGACCCTGATAAGCGATTCACATTTTGTTGCATCAAAGCCATTGTTTGAATCCATTTGAGCAGATATCAAACAACAGTCCCCTGAAGTAACCTATGCAGTTGCCATGAGCTACTTTTGTGAGTGCCGATTTTCAATGGTTCAATATTAAACAGTGGAGTAGCCAATAAGTGTCCCTGTAAGCTCTTGATTTGCTGAATCACCTTTTTAGCTGAATTTGAAGTTACAGCTGGCAAACTGCATTTCTTTCTATTTGTGAATATTGTTATTGTGCTGGGTTAAAGTATTATTTAGTGTGTTTTGTTTTCAACTCTAGTTAGATAATGAGCAAAATAATAATTGTTCAGGCTGCTTTTCCCAGCTCTTCAGACATTTGTTTTTAATGCTTCATTGCAAGCTCGCTCAATCAATCTCTCCCTCTTTCAAATGACCGCCTTAGTCTGCCGTTATTAATTTAACTCGGCTCGCCTTTACATCGTCAATGTGAAATATTTAATGCGTTTCACAGACAATCGGGAAGCCCCTCACAACCTTGAGCTTATCCACAGGTTTCGAACAAGGTGCATGTACCATGCCACCCCCAATTCCGCACTCCACCTACGCCGAACAATGCAAACTCACCTTTCCTCCCTCCCTTCTGTTCTTTTGTAGCACTTGTGTCACGAACAGCATTAATAGTTTTCATTCCCTCTGTTGCTGAAAAACCACACCACATTTTTTCCTCCCCTTGTCGCCTGAATGTGACTGGGAAATGATGGGTTGCCATGGCAACGTACATTTGCCTTTAAACAGGTTGAGCCGCCTCATTGTAGTGTTGGAGAGCTTCGTGGCCTTGTAGCACAAAACGGACCCGGAGGTGATTGAATAGAGTGGCTGCTGCCGGTCTTTTCTTTTGGTGGTCAGTATTCTTGAGGTATAGCTCAGCACTTTTTCCATCGTGACTACCGAATTTCCGTCGGCATGCAGACATTTTGAACAGCACCGTGCCTAACTGTTTGTCACGAATTGCCACTTCTGTCATTTTAATGATAAAATGTTCATAGGTCCAAGGTGCTCATGAGTTTGGACTCATGCCGTTGAATTCGGACTCATCTGAATCCATATTTGTAATAATGAGACTGATAAACGGTTCAAACATTTAGTTGATACTTTTAAATTTTTTTGTCTGTCTTCTCACAATTTGTTTTCATACCCAAGACAAAGGGTGTAATTGGCCCAGGGCGCACCATTGAATTAACACAGACGTTCCTAGTAGCCATGCAACTTCCCTTGCAGTGAGGGGTTGCTGTGGAAACACCAGCTTCAAAGTGTTCCCCTCCAGAGCACTTGTATAGATAGATGGCTTCACAGAGATCTGTGTGAGCACTAACCTGTTGTATTGTCTCTCACCTACGCATATCTTAAACAGATGAACCGCATTTCCCATCTGACACAAGTGGTATAATAGAGGCTGATTATCTGATGTTTTGACGTCCTGATACAGTCAAATCCATGATAAGCTGCTTGACTATCTTTGAAATTCATATTCACGTTTCCGATTTCATAATTGTCAAGTGATAGGCCTAACCTAGATAAATGTTATTCCAATCCCCCACAGGATCTTGGACATGTGATTTCTTAAAGAGAAGTGTCAAATTGTTCACGTTTCATGCTTGCAAAAAAATGACATCTAGTGTTGCTACTAAGCTACATCCAATGCCGTTTCCTATTCTACCTTCCCTAGAATCACCAGAATTCAACAAGCAATCCAAGCAATATAGGCTAGACTATTGCCGATACCAAAGCCATTCTCGATCCTCAATGAAAAGGAACTATTGGCCTAATGTGCCATTTAACTCGGACAATAAAACCTCTCATTTAATTTCTCGTCGTCTTGCCCCATATAGTGTTCTAACTTTTTATCTTGTTAAAGTGAAATTAGCCCCTTTTATAGAATAGGCTCTAATGATCTGCCATTATTCAATTGAGTAAAAAGTAGGTTGCGCCCCGTAATTGAATGTGACACAGCATGCTTCCAAAATGCCCCATTGGATCTAGGTCAAAGGGGCAGACAGCATTTGACATCGCCATTATTGACTTATTCTTCTCCAGAAACTGACCAGAACTTGCCACACAAAGACAGAATGGAAATGAGAGAACAATAGGCTTGTCATATCATGAACTGCTCCCCCAGAATGTCCCCCTCCCACTGTACTTTCGCTCTTGAAGTAATGGGACTGTCAAGCAGAATACTAACTGTACACACAATGTTGACCTAGGATGGGCTTGTTTTAGCTAAAACTGCTGACTCGTGTAGTTATGGTCCTTCAGTTTTAATGCACTTTCAAGCTTTGTCTTTCCTTCTTGTTGTTGTATTGTAATGCAATCCACTCTGCTCCGCTGGTGGGGCTGTGTTTGTGTGGGCCACTTGTTCTGGTGACACACGGTGGGCCTATTATGGTGAGTCCCTCCCCATGCAGGGTCTGATTAATCCTCCTGTTGTTTCCTATGGCAGCCAGATAGTGAAGTGTCCACCACAGCCGAAGACTACTCCTCCGAGGTGAGTTACTTTTGTCATAGTTTACGACAAACAGAGAACACTCTTTTTATTGGTGTTAATATACTGTA
Organism: Oncorhynchus clarkii lewisi; assembly: GCF_045791955.1. Lineage (NCBI taxonomy): Eukaryota > Metazoa > Chordata > Actinopteri > Salmoniformes > Salmonidae > Oncorhynchus > Oncorhynchus clarkii. The sequence goes on from NC_092164.1 coordinate 42,685,497, forward strand.
CTTGTAGGGATAGTTCACCCAAATTGCAAAATGTCTTATTTGTTTCCTCACCTTAAGCATTTGGTTCAGATTTGACAAAGGGTAAGCTGACCATAGATCTGTTACTGAGGGCTTCTGCTATTGAGGATTAGTGTTACGGTTCGGGGCTTAGATCCTGCCTTTTCCCAGGTTTCCTCTTGGAACAGACCACGTGACTCGGCTAGCTTGTTGCCAGGCACTCTCAGCTCTCCAAGTCTCCTTCTGTCATTTATCTGAACTTGACAAGTCAAAGTAGTCATGCCGCACCTCTCACCTCCCCCTCTTCTACATGGCCGCCATTAAAAGCTCTGCCTCTAACACCGAGTTTAATGGTTTGAAGAAGGCGGCAGTCATTACATTAAGTCTGACATGTACGACGGAACCAAAATACCACATTTAATTACATCCTTCACTCTGTGCTTTGTACATGAGTGAACAATGGGAAGCTGAACCAAGAAATCCTCCTGCTTTACCAAACAGTATTGTGAATTAACAGGTGAATGGCTGCCTTGAGATGACCGAGATCCCAATGGAGACTTCCAAGGAGTTTATCTGGGTACAGTACAACAATTGACTAGACAACGAGCCACTGTTTTTCGTTAACAAGCCAACTCACCTCTGCACTGACTGCACTCTTTTTTTTTAATGTAACATGTTTTCTCTGTCTCCGCACTGCATTCTGACCTCCTAACCCTGAGATTTTCCTCAGACTAACTCACTAACCAAGTCCCTTTTATTCTCTGCTTCTGGGATCCTCAGCTTGTGAAGTGGTTTTAATTTAAAGGCGAAGGACTGCAGAGCAGCAACAGCAGCATTGTCGGCGGGCTGCTGCTGTCATCCTTCAACTTCCACTCCCCAGTTTAACAGCAGGGATAGGGAGTGGGGAAATTGACATTTCAGAGGTGCAAATTACTCTGGAAGTCAGAAGAGAAAGAGGAAAACAGGGAGGAAGAGAAGTAGAAAAAGAGGGATTGAGGATGGAGTGGTGAAGTGGCTAGAGAAGGGGGCGTTGGACAATTATACAAGAGCTGCTCATTTGCTAAATCACACGTAATCTTGCCATTTCCAGGTAGGAAGAGCGAGGGATGGTGAGAAAGAGGGGTTAGAGGCTGAGAAAAACAGCAAATTAAGTGATTGACTGTGTGTGATTTTGTTTGAGAGTTAAGAAGTTAAAACCATTCTGAGAACGAAAAGAAGATAGAACTAGGTAGAAAGAAAAAGGGAAGTGTGACAGATAAGGTAACAGTAGTGAAATACAGAGCTAATGCGAAAGAGGGAACCATTGCCAGCACTGTGCTCTTTAATGGCTGCCAGTTCTTTGGCAGTTTTGATGTTGACTTGTAAATGTATATAATTCCCCTCAGTTCTGTGACGGACTTGGATGCTAACTAATTGCTTCAGTGGTGGTTTTTGAGATGAGCTATTTGCTAAGCTAGCTACCATTTCACCCTCAGTTCTGTGGCAGTCTTGGATGCTAATTTTTGCCAAGCAAGCTACAGGTACCATTTCCCCCCTCTGTTCTGTGGCTATTTTGAATGTTAGATTATTTCTCATCTAGCCATTGTCACCCCCCCCCCCCCCCCCCCCCCACATGACAGGAGGAAGTGGACCCTGTGCAGCAGGAGGCGAGGGGCGGAAGGGTACAGGTCATGGAGGAAGAGCTGGCTGCCAAGACTCTGGTGGTGGAGGAGCTGAGCCGACAGCTGGAGGAATTTAGAGCGGCCTTCGGCACAGAGGGCGTGCAACAGGTAATGTGCTACAGTGCCTTGCGAAAATATTTGCCCCCCTTGAACTTTGCGACCTTTTGCCACATTTCAGGCTTCAAACATAAAGATATAAAACTGTATTTTTTTGTGAAGAATCAACAACAAGTGGGACACAATCATGAAGTGGAACGACATTTATTGAATATTTCAAACTTTTTTAACAAATCAAAAACTGAAAAATTGGGCGTGCAAAATTATTCAGCCCCTTTACTTTCAGTGCAGCAAACTCTCTCCAGAAGTTCAGTGAGGATCTCTGAATGATCCAATGTTGACCTAAATGACTAATGATGATAAATACAATCCACCTGTGTGTAATCAAGTCTCCGTATGAATGCACCTGCACTGTGATAGTCTCAGAGGTCCGTTAAAAGCGCAGAGGGCATCATGAAGAACAAGGAACACACCAGGCAGGTCCGAGATACTGTTGTGAAGAAGTTTAAAGCCGGATTTGGATACAAAAAGATTTCCCAAGCTTTAAACATCCCAAGGAGCACTGTGCAAGCGATAATATTGAAATGGAAGGAGTATCAGACCACTGCAAATCTACCAAGACCTGGCCGTCCCTCTAAACTTTCAGCTCATACAAGGAGAAGACTGATCAGAGATGCAGCCAAGAGGCCCATGATCACTCTGGATGAACTGCAGAGATCTACAGCTGAGGTGGGAGACTCTGTCCATAGGACAACAATCAGTCGTATATTGCACAAATCTGGCCTTTATGGAAGAGTGGCAAGAAGAAAGCCATTTCTTAAAGATATCCATAAAAAGTGTTGTTTAAAGTTTGCCACAAGCCACCTGGGAGACACACCAAACATGTGGAAGAAGGTGCTCTGGTCAGATGAAACCAAAATTGAACTTTTTGGCAACAATGCAAAACGTTATGTTTGGCGTAAAAGCAACACAGCTGAACACACCATCCCCACTGTCAAACATGGTGGTGGCAGCATCATGGTTTGGGCCTGCTTTTCTTCAGCAGCGACAGGGAAGATGGTTAAAATTGATGGGAAGATGGATGGAGCCAAATACAGGACCATTCTGGAAGAAAACCTGATGGAGTCTGCAAAAGACCTGAGACTGGGACGGAGATTTGTCTTCCAACAAGACAATGATCCAAAACATAAAGCAAAATCTACAATGGAATGGTTCAAAAATAAACATTTCCAGGTGTTAGAATGGCCAAGTCAAAGTCCAGACCTGAATCCAATCGAGAATCTGTGGAAAGAACTGAAAACTGCTGTTCACAAATGCTCTCCATCCAACCTCACTGAGCTCGAGCTGTTTTGCAAGGAGGAATGGGAAAAAATTTCAGTCTCTTGATGTGCAAAACTGATAGAGACATACCCCAAGCGACTTACAGCTGTAATCGCAGCAAAAGGTGGCGCTACAAAGAATTAACTGAATAATTTTGCACGCCCAATTTTTCAGTTTTTGATTTGTTAAAAAAGTTAGAAATATCCAATAAATGTCGTTCCACTTCATGATTATGTCCCACTTGTTGTTGATTCTTCACAAAAAAAATACAGTTTTATATCTTTATGTTTGAAGCCTGAAATGTGGCAAAAGGTCGCAAAGTTCAAGGGGGCCGAATACTTTCGCAAGGCACTGTATGTGCGCACTGTGTATGTATGTATGAAGGAATTCAAATTGGTAGTTAAAGAAAAAAGTAAATAACCTGCTTCCCCTGTTAACTGCAAAAGTTCATATAACATTAAAAATGTTTGAGTCTAATTCATCAAGCAGATTGCATAAGGGGTTGGCCTTGCTTAGCCCACGCTGCTGGGCTGACCTTTGGTTGAGGATGCAGCTTAGAAATGGTTAGGGTAGCGAAGTTATTAGCAATATGAGAGCTCTCTTATGTTCTGATATTCAGAATACTACTCAAATATATGAGAGAACTCTGTAAATATCAAGTGAAATATATCACACATGTAACGTGCATATAAACTATTGTTGGTATTTCCCTTTTCAATGGAATACATCACTTTTCTTGTTTGGTTTAAAAACATTGATCTATGATCGTATTACCACCCATACTCCTTTACCCTCAAATATCCCAAACTAGCTACTTCCATTGTTGAAACCACACTTTGTCTTTGTCAAAGTCAAGCCAGTGTACGATTTTCTTTCTCATAGTAAAGTGTGACTTGTGAATCACTGACGTTGATTATGCAAGGTATACACAATGTACTCTTTTTGATCCTCCAGCTGCAGGACTTCGAGGCTGCCTTGAAGCAGCGTGACGGCATCATCACACAACTCACAGCCAATCTGCAGCAGTCTCGCAAAGAGAAGGATGAGGTCATGAGGGAGTTCCTGGAGATGACTGAGCAGAGCCAGAAACTGCACATTCAGTTCCAGCAGGTAAGACATTCTTGCATAGGCTATAACACTACCCTATAACATATTATCCCACCCTAGTCTATAATATAGTAAGAAAAATACATTAGGCAGGTGAGGTAGAATCTCATGACAAGCGTAGGGTTAGACTAGAATAAAAAATACAAGAAAAGAGTTGTAACTTTCCCATAATTCCCAGGTTTTCCAGAGAACCTGGTTGGAAGATTCCCATAAACGGGTGTGAAAAAGCAGGAAATCTGGGTATCCACCATCTGGAATTTCTGGAAAACCTGTGAATTTTGGGAAAGTTACAGGAATTTTCCAACCCTAGGTTAGACATACGATATAATAGGACTGGTACAGGTATCTTTCCTATGTCATCTTATTGTCTCGGAAGCTTTTCCCTGCTCTATCAACATTTTCATATATTTTATTACCGTCCTAATAATTATACAACATATGTGGTGGTTATGTTGTTTTCTGTCATTTCCACGGGAACATGAACGCCCTCTGGTTTGATTGACAGCTGCAGGCAGGTGAGACGCTGAGGAACACCAGCCACAGCAGCACAGCGCAGGACCTCCTGCAGGCCAAGCAGCAGCTTGTCCAATACCAGCAGCAGCTGGAGGAGATGGACGGCCAGGTCAGAGGGCACCATGAGATGAGCGAGGAGCAGCTGCTGCAGATCAGCCAGCTCCAGCACCGGCTCAAGGAGGCTGAGATGGTGAGGCGGCTGCCTAGTTGGTGTTAGTCAGTGCCTGTCATTCATGTGAAAACATCTGCTTGTATTGATCTATTTAATGGATCTGTTTTAAAGGTGGTTGATTACCAGGTGTGTTTTAAAATCTGATTTAGATTTCCTATTATTATTACCATACAAAAACACAATTTAGTTTAAAGGCTGTTTGTAGAATTATTTCAGCTGTTTAAATATGAGGCTTTAATACTTTTCCTCATAGGTGGAAAGAAGAACAGAAGAGTCATTTGCACAAAGGTTAAATGAGAAAGACCTGCTGATTGCTAAACAGGAGAGAATTATGGCAGAGTATGAGCGTTCCCTAATGCAACTTAGAAAAGATCTCACACATGTGGGCAGAGGGGCTGAGGAGTCACTTGCCCAAAGGGTAAATGAAAAAGACCTGCTGATTTCGGAGCAAACTGCAATAATAACAGAACATGACTCCTCCCTCCACCAGTTAAAGGATGAGTTGACGGCCTCTGAGAAATGCTTAAACGACCTCAACCAGCAAATTACCGCAAAGGCCAAAGAGCTGGAGAGCTGTAAGGGTAACTTGGATAACTGTAAGAGGGACTTAGAGAGCACTACTAATCAGTTGAATAGCTGTAGGGTTGAGCTGGAGGGCAGTAAGGGTGAGTTGTATAGCTGTAGGATTGAGCTGGAGAGCAGTAAGGGTGAGCTGGATAGCTTTAGGTTTGAGCTGGAGAGCAGTAAGGGTGAGCTTGAGAGCTGTAGGGTTGACCTGGAGTCCTGCAGGGGCGAACTCTCAGCCTCCAGGCAGAAGGAGCGGATGTCCTCCAGCGAGATCAAGCAGCTGATGGGTACCGTGGAAGACCTCCAGAAGCGATGCCACCAGGGCAGCCTGTCAGAGTGTGACACCCTCCAGAGAATGGAGGAGGACTCAGCCCGCAGGCTGGATCATCTCAGGACGGAGCTAGACGAGATGTACTGTGAGCAGATAGTCCAGATGAAGCAGGAGCTTTGCTTGCAGCACTCTGCTGCTCTGGAGCAGGTCACGGCGCAGCATCGCAAGGAGCTAGAGCTTCTGAAATCCCAGCAATCCGTGACCAGACCTAGTCCCGAGGTGGTGATCGAGCTCAAGGGCAAGATCGTAGTGCTTCAGCAGAGGCTCCAAGAGGCCCAGGTGCTCCGTGAGAAGAACAGACAGGAGCTGTCCCAAGTGGCACAGGAGAAGCTCAACCTCCAGGGTCAGGTGGTTGACCACCTCAATGACCTCCGCTCAGCCCGGTCCAAGGTGGAGCAGGCCTCCCAGAACATCGCTGTCCGTGAGAGTCTTCAGGGCGAGCTGCAGCGCCTCCAGGAAACCATTGATGACCTGAAGGACCAGCTAGCCACCGCTGCGGAGTCGGCAGTAGAGATCGAGGCCAAGCATGAGTCGGAGACAACCAACTACAAGATCAAACTGGAGATGATGGAGCGGGAGAAGGATGCAGTGCTGGACCGCATGGCTGAGTCACAGGAGGCAGAACTGGAGAGGCTGAGGACACAGCTCCTCTTCAGCCACGAGGAGGAGCTCATTCTCCTTCGGGAGGACCTCCGTAGGGAGAGCCAGCTCAACACCGAGAATCTCCTTAACGAGGCGTCCATCCGGCACGGCCGAGCTCTGGAGGAGTTGCGAAACGCGTACAAGGACGAGCGGGATGAGCTGTTGCACCAAATCTTTGCACTGAAAGATGACTTGAAGATGGCGCTGCACAGCTCGAAAGCCGAAGAGCTGGTGGTGCAACTCAAGGATCTTCAAGTTGAGGAATTGAGAAAGGGTGGAGAAGAAAGGGTCAGAATGGAGAGGGAAATCCAAATGCTGCTGAAAAAGAATGAGCTGCTAGAAAACCAGTCCAAAGAGCAAGAAAAGAGCTGGGACAATAAATGGAGGAAGCAGGAATCTGAAAAGAGGATTTTGATGGAAACCAACAACGCCATGAAAGAGGAAGTGGAGTCCAAAATGGAAAAAATCCAATCCTTCATGATAGAAAATGAACAAAAGCAGAGACAAGTAGTGGAGTTGCAAGAGGAGATTGAAAAGCAGAGGAATACATTCTCTTTTGCAGAAAAGAACTTTGAGGTGAACTATCAGGAGCTCAAGGAGGAGTATATGTGCCTTGTTGAGGTAAAGGCGCAGTTGGAGGAGAGGATTCTCAAGGAGACACTCGTGTATGAGTCTAAACTCGCTAGCCTCCAGTCGCAGATTCAGGAGCTGAGGGAGAACAAGGAAACTAACAAAATGGAGGACAAGTCCAAAGACAACTGCGGTGCGTCGATAGAAAAATACACTACTGAGCTGACGGAGAAGCTGAAGGTAGCTCTGGCAGAGAAGGAGGAACTGGCTATGAGGCTGTCTCAAGTTACCGAGCAGCTGACTGTTACAGAAGGTGAATTGGATGAGCTGGAAGGAGAGCTAAGTCAGGTCAGGAGAGAAAACAAGGAGGTAATCGCCCAAAATGAAAACCTGGAGGAAGAGCTCGAAAGAGAGCGGGAGACTCTGAAGGAGAGAAAGGGAGAGATAGAACAGCAGAGAGAGGAGGGAGGGAGAGCTGCTCAGAGCCAAGCGAAGCTCCAACAGAGAGGGCAGCCTGTTCAGTCTGCAGCCCCAGCTTGCTCCATCGAGGATCATCACCTCCAAATCGAATCTCTCCAAGGGGAGGTAGTGGTTCTCCCCTCCTCCTTACAGGCCGCCGAAATAGAGCGAGACCGCCTCCGACACACCCCTGAGGCTTGGCACCAGAGCCAAACGCTAACTCTATCTGCAGCCCCATCTCAGGTCTCAACTGTTGGAGAGGGACCTGTTGAGTGTAGCTCCGCTTTGGAGCCTTCAGCCTCTGGGTCACACAGGCGCAAGACACAGCAGCGACGAGGAAAGAAGAAGCGCCAGAGCTCTGCCCAGACAAAAGAGAAGAGGGAGAAGGAGGAGGTGGCGGAGAGAAACAAAGCTGGAGGTGCTACTGCTGCAGCAGAGTGGGAGGCACGGGCTCGGATGGAGAGCCAGGTTCCGTCGATCTCGCAGCAGAGGACCGGGAAAGATGACGCCACAGACGGGTACCACGGTGACGGAGAGAGAGACTGCGTTGGGAAGAAGGTAGGCATTCACACACAGCTGCTGCTGCAGTCTCTTAGCTGGAATAGCCCCCGCTATGGAAACGATAATTGCCATGCCTTTTATTTTTTCCTCTTTCACTCTCTCTCGCTCTCTCAATCCCTGCATTTTCATAAGTCTGAAATTATCTTTCTGATTGAGCTGTTAAAATGTTTAATAGAGTATTTTCATTTTGGTCTTATGTTAATGCACTAATTGACTATTGTTGAAATAACCAGCAAACAATTGATCATGATCATAACCAGTACTATGTAACGATGTATCATTACTCCCTTGTTAAATCTTACAACTGTTGATCATTACTCGATGCAGGTGAATGGAATTTGTGTTCATACACTACATAGACTGAATCGAAGGCTTATTTAAAAACCTGGCTGAGGTGAGGTTTGCCTGTTTAGCACTGAACAGTTAAAAAAAAAAAAAAATCATCCAATCTGTAATGACTGATGGGCTTGATTACAAAGTGCCCGACAGAGGCTGGCTCTCCTAGGCAGTGAATAACAGAAGTACATCCTTAGGTAAAAATATTCAATATTTTGTCTTTGATTGTCAGGCCACGCATACCACTCATTTTAAAGCAGGAGAGGCTGAATGGGAGGTATCAATTGGATCAATGCACAGAGATTCTGAAGACTGTAGGAGAGGCTGTTGCATGAACACACAGAGCATTTAAATTATTAAGTTGAAATCACCATTAAGCTTTACTCAGGCAGTTATATAAGAATTATAATCAGCCTTCATTGACTAGGCTCTTATCTTCAAAGCTAAAACGAGCCATGAAAGAACGTAATTTGTTATCTCTCATGAATATCCTTTTCTAGCTAAGGAACGTCTTTGCTTTTATGTAGAGAAACGTATACATTATAGTTTCTTTCTGTTCTGCAGGGAGTAAGTGCTCAAAGTTGAGAAGCCATTTTGTGTCATTGCCAGTACCAGTCAAAAGTTTTGACACACCTACTCATTCAAGGGTTTTTCTTTATTTTTACTTTTTTAACATTGTAGAGTAATAGTGAAGACAACAAAACTATGAAATAACACAAATTGAATCATGTGGTAACCAAAAAGTGTTAAACAAATCAAAATAGATGTATATGTCCAAGGCTTCACATCAGTAGAGCAATGTCAAGGATGCATAGAATTTTGCCCTCATCTCGCATCAGTGCACCACAGTATGTTCACTTTCACTTACTGGGAAGGACCCCTTAATAGCTTACATGAGTCTTTCTATAAATTAGGCCTAGGACTGTCTGTCCTTCAAGCAGGGTTCATACAGACATTGGCAAGTCAAATTCAAATACTTTCAGGGACTTTTTCAAGCACTTAATTGTGTTTTTCAGGGAATGTCAATGTTAGACATTTGTATAATTTATATAATTAAGAATAATGCATTGATATTCCAATGAATGTTATTACGTTCTAAAATATGTGAGAATAATACGGACTTGTCTTACTAAATAAATTAGATGCATGCATTGCGTTGTTTGCTCTATAAAACGTTAGTTCATATTCAAGTTTTTTTCTCTAAATTACATTTTGCTTTTGGGGTGATGTGATTGGTCTGAGGCCAAATCCAAACGTAACACTTTTCTTTGGTGCGCCAGGATCATTCACAGTTGCGCTCACTCAGTTTTGCTGAATGCTGATTGGCTATAATTTCATTTATTTTCGTCAAGGGGGGCCAAATGTTTCGCTTGCTCGGATGCTTTCTCCACTCTTGCGAATTTAAGGAAGTTTATGAACCACAGCGGGACGGAAGATGATTATTTATTTAAAAAAATCATTTTTGGGGAAGCCTGGCTTCCCTTAGGCAACAGCAGTGGTGTGTATTCATGGATGCCAATGTGACCAACGCAGTCACACATACTTTAATAAAGCCATGAGTAGTGGCAGCGTTAATCTTACCATCGTTGTTTTCATACTGAGAAAGCAACCAATAACCAGGTTAATTTTGTAAGGGAACAGTTTTCATGGAAAGCCAAGTTGAAGCCAGCATTAGATGTTGTTGTTCTCCATAATAACCACACATGGTTTTACCTCAACAGAGTAGCGCAACACCCATCAATTGAAGCGGTGGGAAACATCGCTTACAGAAACGGCTCAAAGAAAATCACTGATAATTATAAGGGATCAGAAGATCTTATAAATTGGCTACAATAATTACAAGTACTTTTCAAGTACCAAATTGAGGAAATGTATGATTTTCAAGGTAGGCCTATTCCAGTACATGGATTGCTGAGGTAAATTAGTGTTCAAATGGGCTATTTCAAGCCCCATTTGTATTGTTTATAAATGCAGGTGTAACATGGAAACCAAAATGTATTTGTCATGTTATTTCATTCCCAGATCATAGCCTAATGAGTTTCTTCAGAATATGTCATGTGTGGTCTTTATATCTAGAATAATGAATTGGAATAGTGTTTGGTGTTGTTCAATACATAATTGCTCACAGTAGACTGTGTCTAATTCGAGGCACAAAAACATGAACTCATTAACTTGATGCTTCTTCTGTTAAATCTGCTGTACAACTGTCTTCACCGGCGTGAAGACACCAACATTTTAAGGACTTTCTTCGCAAACAACTTTGTTTCCCAACACCTGGCACATGCAACAGCTTATCACAACAGCTTTTTGTCACTTGACTGTCATTCAGAAAATTCCTTCTTGAATCAGATGATGATGTGTGAAAATATCATGGTGTAATTACAACTTGACACCAAATGCACATCCAACAAGTATTATGCATAAATATTGAAGAACCACGTTAATGACAGTATTGATTTAGGTTTAAAGTATAAAGGTAAGATGACTTTTGTTTAGAAGCATTCGATTTTGCAATTACATGGTTTTTTTACTGGGATTTGTTTGCCCATGAAAACTGTTTTCACCCCATAACATAAGGAGACATGGAATGTTATGTAGTCACACTGCATTTCTGACATCAATTTACAAAAAACTTTCCAACAGCTAGGGTATGTACAGGGTTCAAGTTCAATGTCTAATTGAACTGATTACATATTTTTATTTGACCTTTTATTTAACTAGGCAAGTCAGTTAAGAACAAATTCTTATTTTCAATGACAGCCTAGGAACAGTGGGTTAACTGCTTTGTTCAGTGGCAGAACGACAGATTTTTACCTTGTCAGCTCGGGGATTTGATCTTGCAACCTTTCGGTTACTAGTTCAACACTCTAACCACTAGGCTACCTGCTTAATATATGATATAATAATATATATCATATATGCTTAAGATATGATAAAACGACAATTTAAACTGCCATAAATGCATCGACAGAAAAATGTTTTATGTCACACTATTTTGGACAAATCCGTCAAGACACCAACCATGAGAAAGGGTTAAACATGAATTTTAAATAAACTCATACATTTTATTGAATATAGCTAAGCTATGGTATGTTTCCCCCTTAATGTAATTACATTTTTTAAAATGTCCATATTATCATCAATTACTTATTCATATCTGTGACAACTTGTCCAGCGTAGGAAATCCTCACTGGTAGCATAGTTTATAAAATAAAATATAATATTTCTATTGCATCTTGTTCTTCGTATCAATAATATGTGCAAGTGAAGTACATAAGCATTCATTGCTATGAATAAATTGCAAATTAATATGAAATGCTTCTGAAGCGGTCTTAGTCTTTACAGTGTGGCCTTCTCAGTAAGTGTTTCATTGTGTTTTATGCCATACGTACTTACTGTACTGTTGACCCTGTCAACATTGTGTTTTTTATTAACTTTTAATCTCTTCTGTTACAATGGCTACTTTTTTCTCCTCTTTTCAGGGGAAGAGCGTAGATGGGATGGAGTGTTGGGTGGACTCTGTAGCGAAGCAAGAGGAGGACAGGGACAGCGAAACCACAGAGCATGTAAATGTCACCTGAGCTCAAATCTGCCTGTGCTTTTCGCTCCGGCCTGAGTTGCTGTCTTAGTACAGTTGGTTTGGAAGGTCAATCAACCAGTGGAACAACTTCATACAGAACTATGGGCACCCAGTAGTAAGGCCGTGATGAAAGGCAAACCTTCCTTTTGTCACCCATTTGTATTATTATGAGTAATGCTTGGTTGTTGTGTCAAGTGTTATACTGCCCACACTGCTAATAATTAGTGTGAAATAACCAAAGTAAGAAATATGCATCTGTTTAGGAAGTTTCAGTATGCAGTTATTCATCCTTGCAGTATTTGCAGTGTCACATTCTACGTAGCTACGTGCATTAGGCTACTAAGCATGTGCTTGACATCAATTTGCTACATATCCTACTGTAATATGTATAGTGCTTGAGTGGGCTGGATAAATTGCAATCAAACAAAGCGTTATGAAAGTAAGTGTTATTACCATTCCACACAAAAATGCATTGCACGCAGCAAACAGAACTGTCATCAAAGAAAAAAATAATGATTTCACGAGTGTAGCTGCAACACATCTGCGTTTCCACATCCATCCAAGGATGAGAGGAAAGCCCTGCCGTATCCCCATTATTTTGGCTGTAGAATAGATAACAGCTGGCCCCTCGTTTGTTGTGCTAAAGCCCAGGTGCTCCACCCTGTTTCTTTTATAAAATTAGGGCAACAGGCATTCCCAATTTCCATTCAAAACAATGTCCTGTGGTGGGTGGACTGGCCAACATATTTGGGGTTGCACCTTTTGGAATGTATGTTTAAATGTACACTCAAAAATATGGCATCATACAGCAGGCCGACTTCCTGCTTACAGATAAACAACAACTGGCAAGTACATTTGGAGGGGCCAATAGTGGTTGACAATCATCTTGTTGATATGTGTATGATGTCATATTGCTAAGAATACCTTAAATTCATCATGTGTAAGTTGCAACGAGCACATTCTATTCTTTGGAATTTGTATCTCTATTGTGCAACCATAGGTGGACTGAGGGATTATGTCCATTTTGGTTTATGTAATTCTATGCTTTCTTTTCTCTCTCTCTTTGTGCAGGTGGAGTGCAGGCTGCAGCTGGAGGCCCAGCGGATCAGCCTGTCTCAGATGCACGCTGCACAGCTGGAGCTGCTCCGGGAGCAGACAGATGCCCGTGTCAGCACACTTGAGCAGGAGCTAGGTTTCTTGAAAAAAACATACAAAGGTATGTGTGTGGTTTTGAGTGCAGGTCGATGTATGGATGGGTTGTTGTCTGGTGGTGGGGTTGAGGTAGGGATATGGCAAGTGTGTTTGTGTGGTAGGAAACCTTGTGGTGGTTAGAGGTGTGTGTGTGTGTGTGTGTGTATATGTTTCAATGTGTGTGCACTCCGCACATGTATATTTAATTATGTATGTGTATCTGGGCATGTGGGGTTAGACGGGCCATGTTGAATTGGTTTATTTTGATCTATCATTCGTGATGTCATCCATGCTACAAACTGTAGATAGAAAACAGACTCACACGGAAGTTATTCAGTCTCTTTTGCATTCATCCTATTTTAGTAATTGAATGTTTGTGTACCATGTGTGCTTAATATAAACCAATAATAATGTATGCTTTTGTTGTTTTTCTCGGACTTCACAGATGATCTCAGAAGCTCTAAGTACCAGAATGTGGTGCAAGTTGTGTCTGAAGAGTGCAAGCAACTCATCCTGGTAGTTAACATTCAACACACACACACACACACACACAACAACACACACACAACAACACACACACACACGCATACACACACACACACACACACACACACACACACACACACACACACACACACAAAAAAACAAGTATTGATTGTTCCTTTGCACTGTCAATTACTTTTGATATGAGAACGTTATTAGACATAATTATTTCAGGTTCAGACATTGATTCTATCTACTCGAATGAGTGTTTTGTTTGAGAGCTATTTTGCTGTTATCTTTATACAGTCCTTTGCTAAACTTTTCGGAGAGGAGTTCTTGGAGTATCTCCACCCCACTGATGTCGAGGACTGGAAGATTCATTGGTTTGAGAAGGAAGAAACCAGGGATCCCAGTGCTGTTTTACAGGAGGCGAAAGGTGCTTTATTGGTTGTGATGTCTACCAAATGACAGCAATACTACATAAAGAACACGCAGCCTATGAAATGAGTGGCTGACTAATGAAAACGTCTAAATAAGTCACACGCCGATCTTGACTGCTGCATGATAAAATGACAAATTAGTACATGTTGTGTTTTGTGTTTTCCTCCAGTTTACATTTGCGTACGCACATCAAATCCAGCTACATCAATGATAAATGGGATCCCTTATAGTAGTGAAGATACTTCACAAACTGAGACTGCATGAGGATATATTTGTAATGGACATTTCTTCTGTCTGGTTTCTATAGAAATGTATAGAGACCTTCAGCAGGTGAAGCAGAGGATTGAACAGGAGCACGGTCGTCTCCTACAGCTCCAGTCCTTACTGAAGGCAGATGGCAATAAGGTAGGATGGACTGCTACATACTGTGTGTGCAAAACTCTTTGTGTCAAACTCATTCCACGGAGGGCCGGGTGTCTGCAGGTTTTTGCTCCTCCCTTGTACTTGATTGATGAATTAAGGTCACTAATTAGTAAACAACTCCCCTCACATGGTTTTTGAGGTCTTAATTGAAAAGTAAAATCCCAAAACCATCTGACACTAGGCCCTCCATGGAATGAGTTTGACACACCTGCTTTAAGGGGTTTAGGCCAAGAGTTTTTGAATTGGTGGGGGAAAAAACATAAGTCATTATTTCATTGGATATGTTTAGATGTCACGACACCAACCTCGTTATTGTTTGACATGTAATCACAGTATTATGACGGGGATGAAAAGCAACAATAATTTTTTGGCTACAGTAATTGCTAGGACACTAGCACTCAGCTTTTACATGTTTAACTCTGCTAGTTAATAATGATATGACGAATGAAAGCTAATTGGCTTTAATGATAACGCCAACAAACACTGCTGTCAAACTCTTATTGTCATTCTTAGATTGAGGTGATGCAGCTGATGTACGATGAGCTGAAGCGCAGCAGTGAGGAGAAGATCGCCAGCCTGCGCAGGCACATCGAAAGCTCCAGCATCTCTACACACAATCTCAAGGGTAAATTTAGATATATACTGTATGTCTAAACCAAAATGGTGCTGGGTTATGTGGTGTCCATCTTCTACACAATCTGTTGTGCATTTGGAAAGTCTGCGAGCCTCAACCCCAAAATGAATGGGAAAGATGGGCACTGTCTACCACCATCTACATAGTCATGCTAATGCTAACACCATCGCTCTCTACCCAGATCTGAGGGAGCCGACCGCGGCCTCGCCCTCCTCCCACACTGCTGAGGATATCCAGAAGCTGATGGCTGACGTCCATCAGCAGCGGGCCCAACTGGAGGAATGCCACAGAATGGAAGTGGAGCGCCTCAGGGCCTACTACCAGCAGCAGGCCAAAGCGACTGAGGAGCACTATGCTACCGAGCTCATCATGCTACAGCAGCACCTCGATGAGGTCACGGGCACCGAGGCCCAGTTCAGGTAATAGTGATGATGATGATCATGACTATGGTGTAGAAGTGGCCCTACATAAATCACATGCAAGAGCTTCTCAGTGTGTTTATACTAGACACTACAACCTATCGATTTCTGGACCAATCAGACTGTGTTCGCATTCGGTGTAGGATTGGGGAGGTACTCAGATCCAGACTCATTGCAGAGGAGAAACTAATGTTAGTGGGTGTGGGGTAATGTTTGGCTAGGGCAATGAGTCTGGGTAGCCAGGCAAGAGGAAAACCCCATCATCAACCCTTTCACATGGCATGTAATCTTGACACAAATTTTAAACTCAAACTAAATCCAACTCATGAATCCAACTCAACATATGAATTGGTTAGTCCACAAGCACATCATAGGTAATACATATTATCGAAGAAACACAGCCACCGGTGCACAAGTGAGAAAGTACATTTTCTCCTCCCCCATGGGAGTATTTGAAACAGTCATGAGAAGGATCCTACTCCTGTGTGTACGTGCGCATAGAAAGAGTGCAGCAGCACTTCTCAGATCACTGTGACCCGATACCACCGGGTATGAAATTCTACAGCTGCCATTCAGGCCCACTTTAATTGCCAAGGCATTAGCAAACTCCTTATTCCTTTGAAAGTAGATTTCAGTTTTATTCAATCCCTCCTGGGTCCATTACTATTAGCATGGCTTTAATCTCCTGATATCTCTCCCCAGTGGCACAGCAGTCTAAGGCACTGCATCGCAGTACTAGAAGCGTCACTACAGATCCGGGTTCAATCCTGGGCTGTGTCACTTCCTGGAGCTACCGGGAGACGCATGGGCAGCGCACAATTGGCCCAGTGTCGTCCGGGTTAGGAGAGGGTTTGGCCGGCTGGGATGTCCTTGTCTAATCTCACTCTTGTGACTCCTTGTGGCGGCCGGGCGCATGCACGCTGACTTTGGTCGCCAGCTGTATGATGTTTCCTCTGACACATTAGTGCGGCTGGCTTCCAGGGTAAGTTGGCAGTTAGTCAAGAACAGTGCGGCTTGACAGGGTCGGGTTTAGGAGGACGCATGGCTCTCGACCTTCCCCTGTCCCGGGTCCGTACGGGAGTTGCAGCGATGGGACAAGACTGTAACTACCAATTTGGATATCACAAATTGAAAAAAATAAATGTATCATCTCCTGATATCTAAATTATTTTCACTATATAAAAGGGATGTAACATTCACGCATCCATCCCAATTAATTGTCGGTTTTCGGAACCAATCCAAATCTAGCATGCATCCGTCAGAAAATCTATTCAAAAGTTATAAATAGCTTTCACAGTTTGTTTGGACTTGTATTTTCAGAATGTAGAAAGAATGTATCTCGTCTTTTGTGACAACTTATGCGTCCTTTCCTTCAGTGTTGAACTGCATGTAACTGTGTTGAGTCATTGATCTACAAATCATTTTGCATGCCGAACAACCCCAGGTAATACCAGTAGGCTAGACAAATTGTGCACAGCTTCACGCCTGACCAAGGAGAGGTAAGCCTATTCCTGATCTGACACATCTGCGCGTCACCATTCAAATGTTTGTAAAATGGCTTCTGCAATATTAGGCTTTATTAGTTGAGCGACTACCAATGTAATTTGCTAGGTTGTTTTTATCAAATGCTCTGTTGAAAAGTTGTGTTTTACCAAAATAAAAGCAAGCTACTGGAGACCACTCTTGTGTGGCTATATACCTGCTAAACAGGGCTTACAATAGATTTTATTTTGATCAGGTTCACGATCAGCAATAGTTTTGATAATTTTGCTGTGAACAATCAATCAGTGTATGTGGTAATTTTTAGTTTGTGCCTTCAGAAAGTACTTATAACCCTTGACTTTTTCCAAATTTTGCAGTGATTTTTTTTCTGACCTATGTTCGCATAATGACACTAAAAACATATTTTTATACATTTTTGCAAATCTTTACAAAAATACCTATTTACATAAGTATTCCACCCCTGAATCAATACATGTTTGAATCACCTTTGGCAGGGATTACAGCTGTGAGTCTTTCTGGGTAAGTCTTTAAGAGCTTTGCACACCTGGATTGTACAATATTTATTCTTTTTTAAATTCTTCAAGCTCTGTCAAGTTGGTTGTTGATCATTGCTAGACAGCAATTTTAAAGTCCTGACATTAGATTTTCAAGCCGATTTATGTCCAAACTTTAACTAGGCCTCTCAAGAACATTCGATATCGTCTTGGTTTTAGGCCGTCAGTGTTTAAGTTTTTAAAGTTTTTTATTTCACTTTTATTTAAACAAATAGGCCAGTTGAGAACAAGTTCGAATTTACAACTGCGACCTGGCCAAGATAAAGCAAAGCAGTGCGACAAAAACAACAACCTAGAGTTACACATGGGATAAACAATTGTACAGTCAATAACACAATAGACAAAATCTGTACACAGTGTGTGCAAATGAAGTAAGGAGGTAAGGCAATAAATAGGCCAGTATTGGCAAAGTATTTACAATTTAGCAATTTACAATGGAGTGATATATGTGCAGATGAGGATGTGCAGGTAGAAATACTGGTGTGCAAAAGAGCAGAAAAAGAAATGTGGGGATGAGGTAGGTAGGTGGTTGGATGGGCTATTTATGGGCTGTGTACAGCTGCAGCGATTGGTAAGCTGCGCTGACAGCTGATGCCTTAAGTTAGTGAAGGAGCTATAAGTCTCAAACTTCAGTGATTTTTGCAATTCATGGCAGCAGTGAACTGGAAGGAAAGGCGGTCAAAGGAGGTGTTGGCTTTGGGGATGACCAGTGAAATATACCTGCTGGAGCGCATGCTACGGGTGGGTGTTGCTATGGTGACCAATGAGCTGAGATAAGGCGGAGCTTTACCTAGTAAGGACTTATAGATGACCTGGAGCCAGTGGGTTTGGCGACAAATATGTAGCGAGGACCAGCCAACGAGAGCATACAAGTCGCAGTGGTGGGTAGTATATGAGGCTTTGCTGACAAAACGGATGGCACCGTGATAGCCTCCAACACTCTACTCAGCAAACTGGATGCAGTCTATCTTGTAAATGACATCGCCGAAGACCAGGATCGGTAGGATAGTCAGTTTTACGTGGGTATGTTTGGCAGCATGAGTGAAGGAGGCTTTGTTTGCGAAATAGGAAGCCGATTCTAGATTTAATTTTGGAATGGAGATGCTTAATGTGAGTCTGGAAGGAGAGTTTACAGTCTAACCAGACACCTAGGTATTAAGTTGTCCACATGTTCTAAGTCAGAACCGTCCAGAGTAGTGATGCTGGTCGGGTTGGTGGGTGCGGGCAGCGATCGGTTGAAGAGCATGCATTTAGTTTTTCTTGCATTTAAGAGCAGTTGGAGGCCACGGAAGGAGTGTTGAAGCTCGTTTGGAGGTTTGTTAACACAGTGTCCAAAGAAGGGCCAGATGTATGCAGAATGGTGTCGTCTGCGTAGAGGTGGATCAAAGAATCACCCGCAGCATGAGCGATATCATTGATGTATACGGAGAAAAGAGTCGGCTCGAGAATTGAACCCTGTGGCACCCCCATAAACTGCCAGAGGTGCGGACAACAGAACCTCCGATTAGACACCTTGAACTCTGAGAAGTAGTTGTTGAACCAGGCGAGACAGTCATAAGAGAAACCAATGCTGTTGTCCTGCTGAAAAGTGAATTCATCTCCGTGTCTGGTGGAAACCACACTGAACCAGGTTTTACTCTAGGATGTTGCTTCATTCCATTTATTTTTTATCCTGAAAAACTCCCCAGTCATTGACTATTACAAGCATACCTGTAACATGATGCAGTTTCCACTGTGCTTGAAAATATGGAGAGTGGTACTCAGTAATGTGTTGTGTTGATGTGCCCCAAACAAATTTTTGTCCTTAATACAAAGTGTTCATTGCTTTGACACATTTTTTGAAGTATTACTTTAGTGCCTTGTTGCAAACAGGATGTACAGTACCAGTCAAACATTTGGACACACCTCATTCCAGGCTTTTTTTTTTTACAATTTTCTACATTGTAGAATTGTAGTGAAGATATCAAAACTATGAAATAACACATATGGAATCATGTAGTAAACAAAATCAAAATAGATTTTATATTTTATATTCTTCAAAGCCTTGATGACAACTTTGCACATGCTTGACATTCTCTCAACCATGCATTTCAATTAACAGGCGTGCCTTGTTAAAAGTCAATTTGTGGAATTTCTTTCCTTAATGCGTTTGAGACAATCAGTTGTGTTGCGACAAGGTAGGGTTGGTATTTTGAAGATTGCCCTATTTGGTTAAAGACCAAGTCTGTATTATGGCAAGAACAGCTCAAAACAGCAAAGAGAAATGACAGTCCATCATTACTTTAAGACATGAAGGTCAGTCCATCCAGAAAACTTCAAAAACCATCAAGCGCTATGATGGAATTGGCTCTCATCAGGACCGCACCTCTACTGCAGAGGATAAGTACATTAGAGTTAACTGCACCTGAAATTGCAGCCCAAATAAATGCTTCAATAGAGTTCAAGTAACAGATGCATCTCAACATCAGCTGTTCAGAGGAGACTGCGTGAATCAGGCCTTCATGGTCAAATTGCTGCAAAGAAATCACTACTAAAGGACACCAATAAGAAGAAGAGACTTGCTTGGGCCTCGAAACACAAGCAATGGACTTTAGACCGGTGAATATCTGTCCTGTCGCCTGGAGTCGAAATTTGAGATTGCGGTCTCTTTGAGACGCGGAGTAGGTGAACGGATGATCTCCGCATGTGTGGCTCCCACCGTGAAGCATGGAGGAGGAGATGTGATAGTGTGGGGGTGCTTTGCTGGTGACACTGTGATTTATTTCGAATTCAAGGCATACTTTACCAGCATGGCTACCACAGCATTCTGCAGAGATACACAGTCCCAAACCAGAATGGATGATCATTTGTTTTTCAACAGGACAATGACACAAAACACCTCCAGGCTGTGTAAGGGCTATTTGACCAAGAAGGGGAGTGATGATGTGCTGCATCAGATGACCGTGCCTCCACAATCACCTGACCTCAGCCCAATTGAGATGGTTTGGGACCGCAGAGTGAAGGAAAAACAGCCAACAAGTGCTCAGCATATGTGGGAACTCATTCCAGACTGTTGGAAAAGCATTCCTCGTGAAGCTGGTTGAGAGAACGCAAGAGTATACAAAGCTGTCATCAAGGCAAAGGGTGGCTACTTTGAAGAATCTAAAATATATTTAAATGTGTTTAACATTTGTTGGGTTACTACAGTCGTGGCCAAAAGTTGAGAATAACACAAATATTAATTTTCCCAAAGTCTGCTTCCGCAGTTTGTATGATGGCAATTTGCATATACTCCAGAATGTTATGAAGAGTGATCAGATGAATTGCAACTAATTGTAAAGTCCCTCTTTGCCATGCAAATTAACTGAATCCCCCAAAAACATTTCCACTGCATCTCAGCCCTGCCACAAAATGACCAGCTGACATCATGTCAGTGATTCTCTAGTTAACACAGGTGTCAGTGTTGACGAGGACAAGGCTGGAGATCACTCGGTCATGCTGATTGAGTTCGAATAACAGACTGGAAGCTTCAAAAGGAGGGTGGTGCTTGGAATCATTGTTCTTCCTCTATCAACCATGGTTACCTGCAAGGAAACATGTGCTGTCACCATTGCTTTGCACAAAAAGGGCTATTGCTGCCAGTAAGATTGCACCTAAATCAACCATTTATTGGATCATCAAGAACTTCAAGGAGAGTGGCTCAAATGTTGTGAAGAAGGCTTCAGGGCGCCCAAGAAAGTCCAGCAAGGGCCAGGACCGTCTCCTAAAGTTGATTCAGCTGCGGGATCAGGGCACCAACAGTACAGAGCTTGCTCAAGAATGGCAGCAGGCCGGTGTGAGTGCATCTGCACGCACAGTGAGGCAAAGACTT
Source organism: Oncorhynchus clarkii lewisi (assembly GCF_045791955.1). Lineage (NCBI taxonomy): Eukaryota > Metazoa > Chordata > Actinopteri > Salmoniformes > Salmonidae > Oncorhynchus > Oncorhynchus clarkii. The sequence continues at coordinate 42,706,868 of NC_092164.1, forward strand.
TTGGAGGATGGCCTGGTTTCAAGAAGGGCAGCAAAGAAGCCACTTCTCAGCAGGAAAAACAACAGGGACAGACTGATATTCTGCAAAAGGTACAGGGATTGGACTGCTGAGGACTGGGGTAAAGTCATTTTCTCTGATGAATCCCTTTTCCGATTGTTTGGGGCTTCCGGAAAAAAGCTTGTCCGGAGAAGACAAGGTGAGCGCTACCATCAGTTCTGTGTCATGCCAACAGTAAAGCATCCTGAGACCATTCATGTGTGGGGTTGCTTCTCAGCCAAGGGAGTGGGCTCACTCACAATTTTGCCTAAGAACACAGCCATGAATAAAGAATGGTACCAACACATCAAGAGAAGATCAACTTCTCCCAACCATCCAGGAACAGTTCGGTGACGAACAATACATTTTCCAGCATGATGGAGCACCTTGCCATAAGGCAAAAGTAATAACTAAGGTGCTCGGGGAACAAAACAATGATATTTTGGGTCCATGAACCAGACCTTAATCCCATTTGACAACTTGTCGTCAATCCTCAAGAGGCGGGTGGACAATCAAAAACCCACATTCTGAAAAACTCCAAGCATTGATTATGCAAGAATGGGCTGCCATCAGTCAGGATGTGGCCCAGAAGTTAATTGACAGCATGCCAGGGCGGATTGCAGAGGACTTGAAAAAGTAGGGTCAACACAGCAAATATTGACTCTTTGCAACGACTTCATGTAATTGTCAATAAAAGCATTTGACACTTATGAAATGCTTGTAATTATACTTCAGTATTCCATAGTAACATCTGACAAAAATATCTAAAGACACTGGAGCAGCAAACTTTGTGGAAATTAATATTTGTGTCATTCTCAATAGTTTTGGCCATGACTGCACATGATTCCATGTGTGTCATTTCATGGTTTTGATGTCTTCAAGGGTTTTTCTACATTGTACAATAATAGTGAAGGTGCCTCCCGAGTGGCGCATTGGTCTATCATTGCAGTGTGCCACTTGAGATTCTGGGTTTGAGTCCAGGCTCTGTCTCAGCCGGCTGCAACTGGGAGACCCATGGGGTGGCACACATTTGGCCCAGCGTTGTCCGGGTTAGGGGAGGGGTTTGGCCGGCAGGTATGTCCTTGTCCCATCGCGCATTTGCCACTCCTGTGGCGGGACGTGCGCGGTGCACTCTGACATGGTCGCCAGCTGTACAGTGTTTCCTCAGACACATTGGTGCGGCCGGCTTCCTGGTTAAGTGGGCATTGTCGAGAAGAAGTGTGGCTTTGTTGGGTTGTGTTTCGGAGGACGCACTACTCTCGACCTTCACCTCTCCTGAGTCCTTACGGCAGTTGCAGCGAAGAGACAAGACTAACTACCAATTGGATACCACCAAATTGGGGTACATGCGCCCTTCTTTTCATTGCGGTTAGTATTGTGGAGTAACTACAATGTTGTTGATCCATCCTCAGTTTTCTCATATCACTACCATTAAACTCTAACTGTTTTAAAGTCACCATTGATTCGCCTCATGGTGAAATCCTTGAGCGATTTCCTTCCTCTCCGACAACTGAGTTTGGAAGGATGCCAGTATCTTTGTAGTGACTGGGTAGATACACCAGCCAAAGTGTAATTAATAACTTCACCATGCTTAAAGGGATATTCAATGTATATGTTTTTACCCATCTACCAGTAGGTGCCCTTGCTTTGTATTTGAATCTACGGTGTATTCAGAAAGCTTTCAGACCCCTTCCCATTTTCCACATTTTGTTACGTTACAGCCTTATTCTAAAATGGAATAAATAAATATTTTTCCACACAAATCTACCCTGTAATGACCAAGCAAAAACAGGTTTTTATAAATTTTTGCAAGTATTAAAAATAAAAAAACTGATACTTTATTTATATAAATATTCAGACCCTTCGATATGAGACATGAAATTGGGCTCAGGTACATCCTGTTTGCATTGATCATCCTTGAAATGTTTCTACAACTTGATTGGAGTCCACCTGTAGTAAATTCAATTGATTGGGCATGATTTGAAAAGGCACACACCTGTCTATGTAAGGTCCCACAGTTGACAGTGCATGTCAGAGCAAAAACCAAGCCATGAGGTCAAAGGAATTGTCTGTAGAGCTCCGAGACAGGATTGTGTTGAGGCACAGATCTGGGGAATGGTTCCAAAAAATGTGTGTAGCATTGAAGGTCCCCAAGAACACAGTGGCTTCATTCTTAAATGGAAGAAGTGTTGAACCACCAAGACTCTTCCTAGAGCTGGCCACCTGGCCAAACTAAGCAATCAGGGAAGAAGGGCCTTAGTCAGGGAGGTGAGCGAGAACCCAGTAGTCACTCTGACAGAGCTCAAGAGTTCCTCTGTGGAGATGGATGAACATTGCAAAAGGACAACCATCTCTGCAGCACTCTACCAATCAGGCCTTATGGTAGAGTGGCCAGATGGAAGCTGGGGTGAAGGTTCACCTTCCAACAGGACAATGATCCTTAGCTCACAGCCAAGACAACACAGGAGTGGCTTCTGGACCAGTCTTGAATGTCCTTGAGTGGCCCAGCCAGAGCCCGGACTTGAACCCGCTCGAAAATCTCTGGAGAGACCTGAAAATAGCTGTCAAACAAAGCTCCTCATCGAACCTGACAGAGCTTGAGAGGATCTGCAGAGAAGAATAGGAGAAACTCCCCAAATACAGGTGTGCCAAGCTTCATACCCAAGAAGACTCGGCTGTAATCGCTGCCAAGGATGCTCCAACAAAGTATTGCGTAAATGGTCTGAATACTTATGTAAAATGTGATGTGTTTAGGTTTTTATTTGTTATCCATTTTCAAATTAGCTAATTTGAAAAATATAAATACTGATACATTTACTAGCTCAAACACTTAATCTGCAAACATGGCCAGTTTAATTAGTGGGTGTTGGTGATTTCAGAACCAAAGTGGAGGCACAAAAAACAGGCTACATCATCCCCCTAATCTGATACTGGTAGATGCCTAGTCTCCCTTATGGCTCAGCTCAGGTGCCTACATACAGTAGTACATACACCATAGACATGCATCATTTACACACCACACACACACAGAAGTCGGCTCAGAGAGGCCCAGCTCATGAGCTCCATCAGTAGCAGATTTTATTTTAGAATGGAGAATGAATGTGTTTATGCAACAAATGTTAGTGTATCACATCTTTTGATTTGTTCTCTAATCAAACTGAATCGCAACTAATCGTTTCAAACTAAAACATATCATTCCTGTATCATGTCGGAGCTCACGTATCTAGATGCGTATCGAATCTTCTTGAAAGGGAAAGACGTACATCCCTACTATATAATGGTGTTGGTACAATTGACAATGAGGATCCATTTATTTATCCATTTAATGTTTTTTAAATCTGGATTATTTTGATATAAAAATGACCAAATTACCTGTTGTAGGTATTATCAGGCAGGTTTTAGCTTTTATTATTTTTGTTCGATACAGTATTCATTATTACATAGGGCTCTGATTATGTCTGTCGCAGTTGAATCTCATTGAATAAACTTTATTGATCCCCAGAGGGTATAATAAAAACAATAGTTACGCTTTCAGACAGTAGCCAATTTGAATGTTTCAGGTTGACCTTTTGATATACAGTGGGGCAAAAAAGTATTTAGTCAGCCACCAATAGTGCAAGTTCTCCCACTTAAAAAGATGAGAAAGGCCTGTAATTGTCATCATAGGTACACTTCAACTATGACAGACAAAATGAAGAAAAAAAATCCAGAAAATCACATTGTAGGATTTTTAATGAATTTATTTGCAAATTATGGTGGAAAATAAGTATTTGGTCAATAACAAAAGTTTATCTCAATACTTTGTTATATACCCTTTGTTAGCAATGAAAGAGGTCAAACGTTTTCTGTAAGTCTTCAAGGTTTTCACACACTGTTGCTGGTATTTTGGCCCATTCCTCCATGCAGATCTCCTCTAGCGCAGTGACGTTTTGGGGCTGTTGCTGGGCAACACAGACTTTCAACTCCCTCCAAAGATTTTCTATGGGGTTGAGATCTGGAGACTGACTAGGCCACTCCAGGACCTTGAAATGCTTCTTATGAAGCCACTCCTTCGTTGCCCGGGCGGTGTGTTTGGGATCATTGTCCTGCTGAAAGACCCAGCCACGTTTCATGTTCAATACCCTTGCTGATGGAAGGAGGTTTTCACTCAAAATCTCACGATACATTGCCCCATTCATTCTTTCCTTTACACGGATCAGTCGTCCTGGTCCCTTTGCAGAAAAACAGCCCCAAAGCATGATGTTTCCACCCCCATGCTTCACAGTAGGTATGGTGTTCTTTGGATGCAACTCAGCATTCTTTGTCCTCCAAACACGACAAGTTGAGTTTTTACCCAAACAGTTATATTTTGGTTTCATCTGACCATATGACATTCTCCCAATCTTCTTCTGGATCATCCAAATGCTCTCTAGCAAACTTCAGACGGGCCTGGTCATATACTGGCTTATGCAGGGGGACACGTCTGGCACTGCAGGATTTGAGTCCCTGGCGGCGTAGTGTGTTACTGATGGTAGGCTTTGTTACTTTGGTCCCAGCTCTCTGCAGGTCATTCACTAGGTCCCCACGTGTGGTTCTGGGATTTTTGCTCACCGTTCTTGTGATCATTTTGACCCCACGGGGTGAGATTTTGCGTGGAGCCCCAGATCTAGGGAGATTATCAGTGGTCTTGTATGTCTTCCATTTCCTAATAATTGATCCCACAGTTGATTTCTTCAAACCAAGCTGCTTACCTATTGCAGATTCAGTCTTCCCAGCCTGGTGCAGGTCTACAATTTTGTTTCTGGTGTCTTTTGGTCTTGGCCATGGTGGAGTTTGGAGTGTGACTGTTTGAGGTTGTGGACAGGTGTCTTTTATACTGATAACAAGTTCATACAGGTAACGAGTGGAGGACAGAGGAGCCTCTTAAAGAAGTTGTTACAGGTCTGTGAGAGACAGAAATCTTGCTTGTTTGTAGGTGACCAAATACTTATTTTCCACCATAATTTGCAAATAAATTCATAAAAGATCCTACAATATCATGTCATAGTTGAAGTGTACCTTTGATGAAAATTACAGGCCTCTCATCTTTTTAAGTGGGAGAACTTGCACAATTGGTGGCTGACTAAATACTTTTTTGCCCCACTGTAGTTCTTCACATGCAAAACACTGGGAGGGTCTAGTGAAGCAATGATAGCTTATCTGCCAGCAGCACAGCCCCGTTTATGAAATATTTACATGGTGTTTAAAAGCATGTTAATTACTAACCCACAAAGTACGCTTTCTCTTGCCCAACATCTCTAGGCAAAGAGCAAAAACATCCCTCTCCCCATTTGGCCATCCTCAAGGTGTTTCCATATCAATAGAAAATTGAAGGGATAATTCTCCCAAATTTGAAAATGATATTTGTTTACCCTGTTAAGTAGTCTATGGACACAGACTGCTCTGTCTTCACACTTTGGGGTTGTTGCATGTTAATTTGAGGTATTTTGACTTCCACTGGTGAGTAGTCTTGCTAACCAGCTACTGTAGAGGACAGTCTCACTATGATCACCCTTAGCGGCATTGTCATAAAAATGATCTTTCTGGCTTTTAGGGATACACTATTTTCAACCTTTTCCCCTGAAAAATGGAAGTAAGGACTCTACTCAAGTGACTTTCTATGCATGCTACGTTAGGTTATGCTATGATAAACCATCTTCTAATCTAATGGGTATGATTAACTGATACTACTGCACCCTGCTGTTAAATTATATTAATACTTTGAGCCTTTTGGTATCGAAGCCTGAGGACTTATTCAGGGCAGGGCTAGGTTACCTAACGTTCAGATAGAAATGTAGTATGTACAAAAATGATTGCTTATCTGAATAACCCTCAGAGTACTTCTCTGTCATGTAGAATAATAGGGAATTGTATGTCGGTTCTATGCATTACATTTCTATCCGCAAAGTTTCAAATATTACAGCCCACTGTACATGCCCCATGATGACATTGATTGATAGAATGGTGCCAGTTAGCTAATCCCAAAGGGGAATTTAGACAGGGCACTTTTGCTGTGCAATTCAACTGAACTGAACTTCAGACTTAAAGTAAATCATGACTTTCAATCTCCTAAAAAAAAAAAGTCAGATGTTGAAAAATAATACTAGTAGATTCACTAGTATGCTGTCTTCAGTATGGTGGATGTTTGTTTACCCTTTACCATTCACTAATGTTTTCGATCTTTATATTTAATTCTGCCTTGTCTTTCAGCCTGTCCAGTGCTGCCCAGCTTGGCTTGCGGACTGAGGAAGAGGACACAGAGGAACTACAGGTTTGCTCCCTTCTCACTTAGCCAAATCTTCTCCTATCACACACCATCTCTTCTCGAGGCAAAAACCCTGATTTGAATTAAGACACTCCATTAGCCGTCACTACGAGCGATGGAGGAGGGGGATGAATGGAATGCTGCCTTTGGCTAAAATCTTCCCCAGATCCCTGGGTGGCAGGCTGCAGTGACACGCCACGCATTTAAACTGATTTTTATCCGAGGGGAAGTTGAAGAGTCGAGGCGCCGATTATGTAAGCGGTTAGCATAGCGTGGATGCTAGCGTTAGCTACAGTTGAAGTCCGAAGTTTACATTGACTTAAGTTGGAGTCATTAAAACTTGTTTTTCAACCACTCCACACATTTCTTGTTAACAAACTATAGTTTTGGCAAGTCGGTTTGGACATCTACTTTGTGCATGACACAAGTAATTTTTCCAACAATTGTTTACATGCAGATAATTTCACTAATAATTCACTGCATCACAATTCCAGTGGGTCAGAAGTTAACATACACTAAGTTGACTGTGCCTTTAGACAGCTTGGAAAATTACAGAGAATTATATCATGCTTCTGATAGGCTAAATGACATCATTTGAGTCAATTGGAGATGTACCTGTGGATGTATTTCAAGGCCTACCTTCAAACTCAGTGCCTCTTTGCTTGACATCATGGGAAAATCTAATGAAATCAGCCAAGAGCTCAGAAAAAAATTGTAAACCTCAAAGTCTGGTTCATCCTTGGGAGCAATTTCCAAATGCCTGAAGGTACCACGTTCATCTGTACAAACAATAATATGCAAGTATAAACACCATGGTACCACGCAGCCGTCATACCGCTCAGGAAGGAGACGCGTTCTCCTAGAGATTAACGTACTTTGGTGCAAAAAGTGCAAATCAATCCCAGAACAACAGCAAAGGTCCTTGTGAAGATGGAAACCGGTACAAAAGTTTCTATATCCACAGTAGAACGAGTCCTATATCAACATAATCTGAAAGGCCGCTCAGCAAGGAAGAAGCCACTGCTCCAAAACCGCCATAAAAAAAAGCCAGACTACGGTTTGCAACTGCACATGGGGACAAAGAATTTACTTTTTGGAGAAATGTCCTCTGGTCTGATGTAACAAAAATGTAATTGTTTGGCCATAATGTTATGTTTGGTAGAAAAAAGGGGGAGTCTTGCAAGCCGAAGAACACCATCCCAACCGTGAAGCACGGGGGTGGCAGCATCATGTTGTGGGGGTGCTTTGCTGCAGGAGGGACTGGTGCACTTCAGAAAATAGATGGCATCATGAGGGAGGAAATTTATGTGGATATATTGAAGCAACATCTCCAGACATCAGTCAGGAAGTTAAAGCTTGGTCGCAAATGACAATGACCTCAAGCATACTTCCAAAGTTGTGGCAAAATGGCTTAAGGACAACAAAGTCAAGGTATTGGAATGGCCATCACAAAGTCCTGACCTCAATCCTATAGGAAATTTGTGGCCAGAACTGAAAAAGCGTGTGGGAGCATGGAGGCCTACAAACCTGACTCAGTTACACTAGCTCTATCAGGAGGAATGGGCCACAATTCACCCAACTTATTGTGGGAAGGTTGTGGAAGGCTACCTGAAACGTTTGACCCATGTTAAACAATTTAAAGGCAATGCTACCAAATACTAATTGAGTGTATGTAAACTTCTGACCCACTGGGAATGTGATGAAAGAAATACAAACTGAAATAAGTCATTTTCTCTACTATTATTCTGACATTTCACATTCTTAAAATGAAGTGGTGATCCTAACTGACCTAAGACGGGGAATTTTTACTAGGATTAAATGTCAATAATTGTTAACTGAGTTTAAATGTATTTGGCTAAGGTGTATGTAAACCTCCGACTTCAACTGTATATACTACTACGGTAATCAAGTCTTCGCCTGCATTAAAGGACGATTCTCTCTACATGAGTGACCCGGTCCCGTTTCAGTCAAGTCTCACGATCAATTCACCTCCCGCTTGTTCACTTGCTCTCGCTACCTCCCTTGCTTTCCGGTCTAGCAGCTTGAGACGCTGATTCTCACATCAGAGAAGAAAGCCGGAGAATAGAGGAGCTCAGCGATTGAGGGAGACAGAAAGAAAAGACAGAAATAAAGGGTTAGAGACGGAGGAAAAATGGAGAGCTGTCTGGTGAGAGAGAGAAAGATGTAGAATGCATGGAGTAGACTGAAAGGTGGAGGGAAAGGGGGAAGTAGATGGAGAGAAGAGGAGAGTGATAGAAATTGAGTAATTGAGAGCAACCAACACCAGGCGCTATTATAGCACAATAACGATTCACTAATTTAGAGGCATAGCTGTAAAAAAGAGTTAAAGGAAAGACTTACCATTGTAGCTTGACGTAGTGGTGCTCTAGCCGAACTGAAACTCTACTCTATAGGATGTCTGACTTCTATTTATCAGTGCATCTTTCAGCCTTAAAGGCATAGGAAGTAAAATCATTGAATTTCTCTCCAGCGGGTTGCTGAGGAGGAAGGGAGGGGGCACACACTCTGAAAAGCCTCTGGATCTTTCCCTCTTTTCTCCTGACTTTTGCTCAATTCCTATATTTTTCTCGCCTCCTCTCCTATTTTTCTTCCATATACGTTTCCCTCTGGTTAATTTATTTTTATGTCTGTGTCTATCCTTTCCCCATCCTATTCCTTGTCCACTCCTCCCCCTCGCCTCTAGCTGGTGGAGGAGGATGCGTTGTTGGTGGGTCTGGACACGGAGCTACGTGGGCCAGCCAAGTCTATGGGCATGATGGCGCTGCTGCAGACGCTGAGGACAGCTCTCTACCACAAGTACCACCAGGAGGTGGCAGCGCTGAAGGAACAACACTGTGCTGAGCTCAGCAGACTCAGAGAAAAGAGGGTGCAGGAAAAGAGCGAGAGAGTGAGGGAGGAAGGAGAGGAGGACGTGCGGTTGCAGGTGAAGCCGGACCCGGAGGGCATCAACGGGAGCAAATGCTATATCGAGGGACCCAGCACGGAGGACCAAGGCGTGCAGGAGAGGAGACATCAGGAGAGGGTGGAGGAGGAGATAGCTAAGGTAAGAAGTTAACTGCCGAACAGGGACAATTATAAACCCCCCCCCCCAAAAAAAAAAAAAACAGAGTTATTGTAGGTTACAAACTTAGGTATGAAAATCATGTTTTCTACATAGGAAATTACGTTTTTTTTAAACTAACGACGAGCAATTTCGTATTCTGAACGACCTCCATTCCTGATGTGTTTGTATCTCTGAGGTCCTATTGTTCTTTGAAGAGTATGACCAAAACTGGTCTTGCCGAATGACTTAAGACTAACAAGCAAGAAAACATATCCATATGCACTAACTGAAATTAATTGTGTGGATTTTTTTCCTAATAATAATGTAAAATTAACATCTGTACAGAGAAACTCATGTGAAGGCCAAATTACAGAGGAGGAACTTCTTGACGCAATTAAAGCCTTTGAGGCTGGGAAAACTCGAGGGCTGGATGGCATACCAGTGGAAGTATACACAATTTAAAAATATATATATTTAGAGGACCATTATTAGCATGTTTTAACCACTCCTATATAAGTGGTGTATTATCAGACACGTAACAAGATGGTCTGATATCATTATTACTGAAACAGGACCCAAGTGGTAGATCCAATCCATTAAAAAATTGGAGACCTCTTACACTTCAGTGTTGTGATGCAAAAATCCTAGCAAAATGCATAGTGCATAGAATTAAAAAAGTATTGTCAAATATTCTTCATCCTAATCAGACCGTTTTGGAAACAATAGAATACTATGAAATATCTGGGACTCAAGGCCTGGTTTTCATAGCTGATTTTGAAAAGGCTTTTGATAAAGTACGACTGGAGTTTATATATAAATGCCTAGAATATTTCAATTTTGGGGAATCTCTTATAAAATGGGTTAAAGTTATGTGTAGTAACCCTAGGTTCAAAATAGTAAATGGCTACATCTCAAAGTTTTAAACTATCTAGAGTAAAACAAGGTTGCCCACTATCGGTGGCCCACCACTATATATATATATGGTGGTGGGCCACCGATATATACATATATATTACCTTTATTTAACTAGGCAAGTCAGTTAAGAACAAATTCTTATTTTCAATGACGGCCTAGGAACAGTGGGTTAACTGCCTGTTCAGGGGCAGAACGACAGATTTGTACCTTGTCAGCTCGGGGGTTTGAACTTGCAACCTTCCGGTTACTAGTCCAACGCTCTAACCACTAGGCTACCCTGCCGCCAATAGTGGACAACCTTGTTTTAAGTTATATATATTATTGCCATCGAAATGTTAGCTGTTAAAATTAGATCAAACAATAATATTAAGGGATTAGAAAGCCGTGGCTTAAAAACTAAGGTGTCATTGTATGCTGATGATTCATGTTTTGTTTTAAAACCATGATTAGAATCTCTCCACTGCATCATAAAGGATCTAGATAATTTTGCTATCCTCTCTGGATTAAAACCCTTATTATTATGTATTGGATCACTAAAAAAATGCTCATTTACATTTCCGTGTAGTTCTTACCAATTAAATGGTCTGACGGAGATGTGGAAATACTCGGTTTACAATTCCCAAAATAAAGAAATTCTCTCCAGTAAATGTTTATAGAAAGTTAGCAAAAATAGATAAGATCTTGCTACCGTGGAAAGGAAAAATCATCAAATCAAATGTTTATATAGCCCTTCGTATATCAGCTGATATCTCAAAGTGCTGTACAGAAACCCAGCCTAAAACCCCAAACAGCAAGCAATGCACGTGTAGAAGCACGGTGGCTAGGAAAAACTCCCTAGAAAGGCCAAAACCTAGGAAGAAACCTAGAGAGAAACCAGGCTATGTGGGGTGGCCAGTCCTCTTCTGGCCACCCCTGATTAACTCTTTAGTCATATCACAGTTTACCTGTTTGCTTATGGTTTTGTCTACACCTATTGACCTGCTTTTTTAAATTATATGAACAAAAAATATTCAATTTTATTTGGAATGGCAAGCCAGACAAAATTAAAAGGACCTATTTATATAACGAATATGAATTCGGAGGGCAGAAATTATTAAAGCATTAGACCTCTCACTAAAGGCATCAGTCATAGAAAAGTTATATTTAATCCAAACTGGTTCTCTAGAAAATTGGTTGGAATGTCTCATCCTATGTTCAAGAATGGCCTTTTCCCGTTATTCAGATTACACCTGCTCATTTTCGGTTGTTTGAAAAGGAAATAATCTCCAATATCGTAATTTTTTAAAACAAGCCTGAGAAAGTTGGTTGCAATTTCAGTTTAATCCACCTGAAAAGACAGAAAAAATAATGCAACAAATATTGTGGTTAAACTCAAATATACTAATTGATAAAAATGAAAAAAAAGTATCATTTTTGTGAATGATATCATAGATAGGACTGGTGGAGTTATGTTACACATGCAGCTAACACGGACATATGGGAATGTCTGCTCTACCCAAAATTACAACCAACTAATTGCAGCATTACCAGAAAAATGGAAGAGGCAAGTAGAAGGGGAAAAAAGTAAGCCCTGTATTAAAGAACATAAATGGTTAAAGAAAAGTGTGATAAATAAAAACATTTACCAATTAAATTTAAGGACCAAAAAACTGACAGCTGTGCCATATAAATTGCAAAATAGTTGGGAAGAGATTTTCAATGTAACCATTCCATGGCACATGGTTTATGAATTGATATGCAAAACAACGACTGATTCAAAACTTCAAATTTTTCAATTTAAATTACTATACAAAATTCTTGCAACCAATAGAATGTTATATATATGGGGGATACAATCTTCCCAGCTCTGCAGATTTTGCTGTGAGGAGGCAGTCATTAGATAATTTATTTTGGTATTGTTCATATGTAGCTCGTTTTTGGTCACAGATCCAGGAATGGCTGAAGAATTGCAATATTTGCCTAGAGCTAACCCTGCAGATAGCAATAGTGGGGGATTTGAAAAGCCATAATCAAACAATCAATAATATAATTATTTTAGCACAAATGTTTGTAAATGAAAAATAATCTGTAGATTATTATCGGTATTTATTTTTTTATTTATTTGAAAATATACATTTTAAAATGTTTTGCCCTTCACTTGTCAACATTACATTTAAACCATTCCACTATGATTGGCTCATACGCATATCTCCTAGGTCATAGTTCAGATGTCGGTGGAGTTTGCTCAGCAAAGCGAATTGGCCCGAATCACGAAGAGCGCCCGCGAGACCACCTCAGCCATGCAGACCCAGTCCGAGGAGGACGAGGCAGGGGTGGAAGAGGAGCAGCAGACCCCTAGGAGCTCACTCACCAAGGGCATCTCTCTGGAGGAGGTGCAGAGGAGGATCGTGGAGGAAAAAGAAAGGCTGGAGAAAGAGCTGGAGGAGAGGACTGCGGAACTCCATGGGATTAAAGAGAAGCTTCTCTGCAGAGGTCCAGGATCTGAGCAGGTTAGCATTGGGGGAGTTCTGGATAGTATTTGATTTGCACAGTAGCATGTGTTCATTGTTTGTATTTGGGGTTATGACACCGAGGTTGGCATTAGTTTCTAAGATGCACAGGCTTAGGACTTGGATGAGTTTTTATGCTCTTCGAAACATGCAATCTAACCACATAAAACCACTCTCCGTAGAAGCTGAATGTAGTTCTGTGTTAAATGACGAGTTTGAAAATGAAGTGGAGTGATTTTCATTCACCAGCCAAGTATTGTCTCGTCTAACCCATTGCTCCTCATATTGAGAAGCACTTAGTGGGTTAAACCACTTGATCGCCTAGGGAGGGATATTATTATACCTCACATGGTGTGGTTTGCTTTGTACAAACCTTTCAGGGGCCTTTTGAAGGATAACACTGTGTCCTTACACTCATTGTCTCCCTCGCTCCTTCTCCTTCTGGCTCTTTTTCTCAAAACTTCTTTAGCCTAAGCCATAGCCTACTATCACGTCATGTCCAAAGTGTTCCTATTCAAAGAGGCTGTGACGTCAAACCGAAGATGCTTCACTCGGCTGCAATATTGGCTACACCCACAGGGTGCTTATTTTCATTCGGAAGACCATAGCCTGTTTGCTAGCATTGTCACCAAAAGTATGTATGAGACATAAACTAACGCAACGCCAAAAAGTATATGCCATAGTAACTTTTCGTTTAGATTTTTGGCATTGCTAAAGGGCCTAGCAAGCCTCAATGTAATGGTGCTTGGGTCGGGGCGGCAGCGTAGCCTAGTGGTTAATGTTGGACTAGTAACCAAAAGGTTGCAAGTTCAAATCCCGAGCTGACAAGGTACAAATCTGTTGCTCTGACCCTGAACAAGGCAGTTAACCCACTGTTCCTAGGCCGTCATTGAAAATAAGAATTTGTTCTTAACTGACTTGCCTAGTTAAATAAAGGTCAAATAAATACTTTCCCTGAAAGCTTACAGTAGATAATTCTATGTCCTCATAAGTGATAAGTGTGGGAGAAAATATAAGCACCGTTGTGGTATGATCTGAGTACTTGAGCTGTCATTCGAGCCCTGTGTTTTACACGCTTGAGATACAGTATTTATGCTGAATTAAATATTCATTTATTTTGAAAGCTCACTGTGCGGATGTCCTGCCCACACTCATGGTGTGCTGCTGACACACACACACACACCCCTTGCAACGCCAGGCTTTTCAAAAAACATTTATTGCATGATTAGTCATTACTTGCATGATGACATTGGATGCCGGGTTGTTCATAATGTGACGAGAGTCCTCCTAACACACACTAAAGACTAATCCTGTAATGTTGAAGACAACTTGGAAAATTAGTTGTTTACAGTTGAAGTCGGAAGTTTAAATACACCTTAGCCAACTACATTTAAACTCATTTAACAATTCCTGACACTTAATCCTTGTAGAAAGTATGGGTAGCCTTCCACAAGCTTCCCACAAAAAGTTGGGTGAATTTTGGCCCATTCCTCCTGATAGAGCTGGTGTAACTGAGTCAGGTTTGTAGGCCTCCATGCTCCCACACGCTTTTTCAGTTCTGCCCACAAATTTTCTATAGGATTGAGGTCAGGGCTTTGTGAAGGCCACTCCAATACCTTGACTTTGTTGTCCTTAAGCCATTTTCCCACAACTTTGGAATTATGCTCGGGGTCCTTGTCCATTTGGAAGACCCATTTGCAACCAAGCTTTAACTTCCTGACTGATGTCTGGAGATGTTGCTTCAATATATCCACATACCTTTCCTGCCTCATGATGCCATCTATTTTGTGAAGTGCACCAGTCCCTCCTGCAGCAAAGCACCCCCACAACATGATGCTGCCACCCCCGTGCTTTACGGTTGGGATGGTGTTCTTCGGCTTGCAAGCCTCCCCCTTTTTCCTCCAAACATATGGTCATTATGGCCAAACAACTACATTTTTGTTACATCAGACCAGAGGACCTTTCTCCAAAAAGTACGGTCTTTGTCCCCATATACAGTTGCAAACCGTAGTCTGGCTTTTTTATGGCGGTTTTGGAGCAGTGACTTCTTCCTTGATGAGCGGCCTTTCAGGTTATGTTGATATAGGACTTGTTTTACTGTGGATATAGATACTTTTGTACCGGTTTCCTCCAACATCTTCACAAGTGCTGTTTTTCTGGGATTGATTTGTACTTTTCGACACCAAAGTACGTTCATCTCTAGGAGAATTAATCTTCTTTCTGAGCGGTATAACGGCTGCATGGTCCCATGTTGTTTATACTTGCGTACTATTGTTTGTACAGATGAACGTGGTACCTTCAGGCATTTGGAAATTGCTCCCAAGTATGAACCAGACTTGTGGAGATATACCATTTTTTTTTTCTGAGGTCTTGGCTGATTTCATTAGATTTTCCCATGATGTCAAGCAAAGCGGCACTGAGTTTGAAGGTCGGCCTTGAAATACATCCACAGGTACACCTCCAATTGAGTCAAATGTTGTCGATTAGCCTATCAGAAGCTTCTAAAGCCATGACACAATTTCCAAACTGTTTAAAGGCACAGTCAACTTGGTGTTTGTAAACTTCTAACCCACTGGAATTTTGAAACAGTGAAATAATCTGTCTGTTAACACTTGTTTGAAAAATGACTTGTCATGCACAAAGTAAATGTCCTAACCTACTTGCCAAAACTGTAGTTTGTTAACAAGAAATGTGTGGAGTGGTTGAAAAATAAGTTTTAATGACTCCAACCGAAGTGTATGTAAACTTCAGACTTCAACTGTAACTGCAATTGCCTTATTGTTCATAGCTCGAGTTTGCATGCATTTAGGCTACTTTTCCCCCTTGCGTGTGTGTGTGTGTGTGTGTGTGTGTGTGTGTGTGTGTGTGTGTGTGTGTGTGTGTGTGTGTGTGTGTGTGTGTGTGTGTGTGTGTGTGTGTGTGTGTGTGGGGAAGAGGTTGCATGTATAGAGACATTCACCACCAACTTGACAAACATGCACAGGCGATGGTAGGGGTTTGCTTAGCTACCACATAGTGTTCACGCCACTGCATCACAAATGTTTTAACATTTTGAGTCGAAGCATCAAACAGCCATTTTATGTTATTGTGAATGTTATCATTTTGGTCATTGAATAAATTAAGGCTACTTGCTTTTTTATTGCAGATGGGATATTCCTCTGAGGGAGAGAGTGAGAGGAAAGCAAATAGAAAGAAGGAAAGTGCAAAAGCGCAAGTGAAAAGCGTCTCACAGAAAGAAAGAGTCTCACAGAAAGAAAAGGTAATGTTTTTGTTTTACAGTTCAGTTGCACCTCTGCTACTTTCCACCTCAGTGTAAAAGACATCAGAGTTGAGCCATCAGAGACATCAGAATCCATAGTGATGATGCAGTTTTTCAGTGTTTGATGGAGACTTACTCTCAGTAGTGCTAGTTGGAATTTCTTCTGAGTTGTTTTTAGAATCCCTAAATGTTATTCAGTGTTTGATGAATGGAAACTCACTTTCAGTAGTGTGAATTAAAATGTCTTCAGGCTATTTTTATGCAACCAGCCCCGAATGCCCATGATGGCTGTCGCTTTTGGCACCTTGATGTGTGTAGTTATTAATATGTTATACCTTCAGTACATTAAATCCTGTTAATCTATTGACTGCGTTTACTGATGTTCAGTTAGGACTATGTGCTCTTTGTATAATAGCCTAACTTATTATGACATGAAGAGTACCTACTCTTTTCGTTTCTAATTTAAATGTCGTACTGTTAAATCTCAACCAAATTATGAAATATAAAGATTGAAGCTCAAAGATAAAGAGATTGTGGCAGAAACCTCATCAGCCTTCACCAGTACACACAATGCGTTCATTTAGGAATCAACATGAACATCTTTAGATTAGTATTCTATCTGAATGAGCAGCATTTCTGTTCCCTCACCATGAGAGGGAGCCACTCTACTTCCTGCATCAGCCCTGGACTCTGGTGCACCTGTTGCCATAACAGCACAAAGATACTAGTGTTTCCTTAGCTTCCATGGATTTGTGTAAGTGTGTGTGTGTACTGGTGCGCGCTGCGACTCTCGTCTGATTTGAATCCACTTTCCATGTAATGATCATGTCTTCAGCTCGCCTGGCCATCGCCGTCTCATGTTTCCAGGAATCGTCAACACAGTGTGAAAGTCTGTGCTTGTCTGTAAACGGGCGATAATGACAGGGCTGTTGTCGTTCTTCTCCCTCCTGCCGGTCCAGCCACTGAAGAAGAGGGGAGAAGAGGAAGGTGAGAAAGATGAAGAGGTCAGGAGGAAGAGGGCCATGGGTGGAAATATCTCGTCACAAGATAGAGAGGATGACTCTTCTTGTCCAGATCATCAAGTCATCACTACTGAGAGGTATGACTAGAGAATGATAGAAATGTTCTGTACTTTCAGTTTAATTTATATTGTAGAGAACATAATTAACTCCTCTGCACGTGTCATGATTTTACCTCTGCACATTTATTGTATAATTTTTACCAGAGAATTGTTTCATTTTTTTCATTCATTCAGTGCCTTTGGAAAGTATTCAGACCCCTTGACTTTGTCCATATTTTGTTATGTTACAACCTTATTCTAAAAAGGATTAAACATGTTTTTAATCCTTAGCAATCTACACACACTACCCCATAATGCAAAGCAAAAACAGTTTTTTTGATTTTTTTCCAAATGTATTAAAAATAAAAAAACACACATTATTTACTTAAGTATTCAGACCCTTTGTTACGAGACTCAAAATTGAGCTCAGATGCATCCTGTTTCCATTGATCATCCTCCAAATGATTGCCTCACCTGGTTTACCAGGTGTCAAATCGGAGGGCCTGTTGTCCGGACCTCTGGCAGTCTCTATGGGGGTGCCACATGGTTCAATTCTCAGGCCGACACTCTTCTCTGTATACATCAATGATGTCGCTCTTGCTGCTGGTGATTCTCTGATCCACCTCTACACAGATTACACCATTTTGTATACTTCTGGCCCTTCGTTGGACACTGTGTTAACTAACCTCCAGACGAGCTTCAATGCCATACAGCTCTCCTTCCGTGGCCTCCAACTGCTCTTAAATGCAAGTAAAACTAAATGCATGCTCTTCAACCGATCACTGCCCGCACCTGCCCACCTGTCCAGCATCACTACTCTGGATGGCTCTGACTTAGAATATGTGGATAACAACAAATACCTAGGTGTCTGGTTAGACTGTAAACTCTCCTTCCAGACTCACATTAAGCATCTCCAATCCAAATTAAATCTAGAATCGGCTTCCTATTTCGCAACAAAGCATCCTTCACTCATTCTGCCAAACATACCCTCGTAAAACTGACCATCCTACCGATCCTCGACTTCGGCGATGTCATTTACAAAATAGCTTCCAACACGCTACTCAGCAATTTGGATGCAGTCTATCACAGTGCCATCCGTTTTGTCACCAAAGCCCCATATACTACCCACCACTGCGACCTGTACGCTCTCGTTGGCTGGCCCTCACTTCACCCTCGTCGCCAAACCCACTGGCTCCAGGTCATCGACAAGTCTCTGCTAGGTCAAGCCCCGCCTTTTCTCAGCTCACTGGTCACCATAGCAGCACCCACCCGTAGCACACTCTCCAGCAGGTATATCTCACTGGTCACCCCCGAAGCCAATTCATCCTTTGGCCGCCTTTCCATCCAGTTCTCTGCTGCCAAAGACTGGAATGAACTGCAAAAATCACTGAAGCTGGAGACTCTTACCTCCCTCACTAGCTTTAAGCACCGGCTGTCAGAGCAGCTCACAGATCCCTGTACATAGCCATACTGTGAACAGCCCATCCAACTACCTCATTCCCATACTGTATTTATTTATTTATTTATTTATTTATCTTGCTCTTTTCCACCCCAGTACCTCTAATTGCACATTCATCTTCTGCACATCCACCATTCCAGTGTTTAATTTCTATATTGTAATTTCTTCGCCACCATGGTCTATTTATTGCCTAAACTCACTTATCCTACCTCATTTGCACTCACTGTATATAGACTTTTTGTTTTCCTTTTTTTTCCTACTGTAATATTGACTGTATGTTCGTTTATTCCATGTGTAACTCTGTGTTGTATGTGTCGAACTGCTATGCTTTATCTTGGCCAGGTCGCAGTTGCAAATGAGAACTTGTTCTGAACTAGCCTGCCTGGTTAAATAAAGGTGAAATAAATAAAATAAAAATTCTACACCTGGATTGGAGTCCACCTTTGGTAAATTCAATTGATTGGACAATATTTGGAAAGGCACACACCTGTCCAAGACTCTTCCAAGAGCTGGCCGCCCATCAAAACTGAGCAATCAGGGTGCTCACCAAAAACTTGGTCATTCTAACATAGCTCTTGACTTTCTATGTGGAGATGGGAAAACCTTCCAGAAGGACAAGCATCTCTGCAGCACTCCACCAATCAGGACTTTATGGTAGAGTGGCCAGACGGACGCCACTCCTCAGTTAAAGGCACATGACAGCCAGCTTGGCACCTAAAGGACTCTGACCATGAGAAACAAGATTCTCTGGTCTGATGAAACCAAGACTCTTTGGCCTGAATGCCAAGCGTCACTTCTGGAGGAAACCTGGCACCATCCCTACAGTGAAGCATGGTGGTGGCAGCATCATGCTATGGGTATGTTTTTCATCGACAGGGACTAGGAGAATAGTAAGGATCAAGTGAAAGAGGAATGGTGCAAAGTACAAAGAGATCCTTGATGAAAACCTTCTCCAGAGTGCTCAGGACCTCAGACTGGGGCGAAGGTTCACCTTCCAACAGGACAACGAACCCTAAGCTCACAGCCAAGACAACGCAGGAGTGGCTTCGGGACCAGTCTCTGAATGTCCTTGAGTAGCCCAGCCAGAGCCTGGACTTGAACCAGAGGAATCATCGCTGGAGAGACCTGAAAATAGCTGGCCAGCAACGCTCCCCATCCAACCTGACAGAGTTTGAGAGGATCTGCAGAGAAGGGGAGAAACTCCCCAAATACAGGTGTGCCATGCTTGTAGCGTCATACCCAAGAAGACTCAAGTCTGTAATCGCTGCCAAAGTTATTTCAACAAAGTAATGCGTCAAGGGTCTGAATACTTATGTAAGTGATATTTCAGTAAATGTTGTATTTTTTATGAATTTGCAAAAAATACTAAACCTGCTTTTGCATTGTTCTTGTGAGGTATTGTGTGGTGATTGATGAGGGGAACGATTTAATCAATTTTAGAATAAGGCTGTAATTTAACAAAATGTGGAGTGGAGTGGTGTCCGTCTGAATACTTTCCGAAATCACTGTATAAACAGATAAAAGGTTAGACGGACAAGGGACCCGTTCTATACTAAAATGTCTTAACTATAAGTGTTTTTGTATGTGTTTTTGACTGACTATGACAATGTAATGCTTTTATATAAGTGGGTTAATTCAGCAGGTGCTCTTAGAGCAAAATTAAAAGATTTTAGCTACTTTATTTTTATTGTTCGACACACAAATGTATTCAAAAAGAGATGTATGCAGTGAATATGACCAAGCACCACGTTTCAAGAAAAAGTTTGTGATCTGGCATATATTTGTCGTAAAATTTGTTCTGATCTTCATCTAAGTCACACCAATAGACAGTGTGCTTAAACTAATAACACACAAATTCTTGTATTTTTCTTGTCTATATTGATTACATAATTTAAACATTCATATTGTAGGTTGGAAAAAGTATGTGAAGCCCGAGGCTAATGACTACTCCAAAAGCTAATTGGAGTCAGGAGTCAGCTAACTTGGAGTCCAATCAATGAGATTGGAGATGTTGCCCTATAGAAAACACTCGCAAAATGTTGCTATTCTTTAGTTATTTTTAAATAAAAAATGTACCTTTATTTAACCAGGTAAGCCAGTTGAGAACAAGTTCTCATTTACAACTGCGACCTGGCCAAGATAAAGCAAAAAGTGTTACAAAAACAGTTATCACATGGGATAAACAAACTTAGTCAATAACAAAATAGAAAAATCTGTATATAGTGTGTGCAAATGAAATGGGGAGGTAAGGCAATAAATATGCCAATAGAGCCAAAGTAATTGCAATTTAGCAATTTACACTAGAGTGATATATGTGCAGATGAGGATGTGCAGGTAGAAATACTGGTGTGCAAAAGAGCAGAAAAACAAATATGGGGATGAGGTAGGTAGTTGGTTGGATGGGCTATTTACAGATGGGCTGTGTACAGCTGCAGCGATCGGTAAGCTGCTCTGACAGCTGACACTTAAATTTAGTGAGGGAGATATAAGTCTCCAACTTCAATGATTTTTTTCAATTTGTTCCAGTCATTGGCAGCAGAGAACTGGAAGGAAAGGCGGCCAAAGGAGGTGTTGGCTTTGGGGATGACAAGTGAAATATACCTGCTGAAGCGCGTGCTACGGGTGGGTGTTGCTATGGTGACCAGTGAGCTGAGATAAGGCGGAGCTGTACCTAGCAAAGACATAGATGACTTGGAGCCAGTGAGTTTGGCGACGAATTTGTAGCGAGGACCAGCCAACGAGAGCATACAAGTCGCAGTATATGGGGCTTTGGTGACAAAACGGATGGCACTGTGATGGACTGCATACAATTTGCTGAGTAGTGTTGGAGGCTATTTTGTAAATGACATCGCCGAAGACCAGGATCGGTAGGATAGTCAGTTTTACAAGGGTATGTTTGGCAGCATGAGTGAAGAAGGCTTTGTTGCGAAATAGGAAGCCGATTCTAGATTTAACTTTTGGATTGGAGATGCTTAATGTGAGTCTGGAAGGTGAGTTTACAGTCTAGCCAGACACCTAGAATATGTGGCCAACTATAAATACCTAAGTCGGAACCACAAGAACCTCTATTCACAAGAAGCATTGCCTGATTTGAACCATGCCTCGGACAACGGAGATCTCAGAAGCCCTAAGATTAATAATTGTTGACTTGCATAAAGCTGGAAAGGGTTGCAAAAGTATCTCTAAAAGCCTTGATGTTAATCATTCCACGGTAAGATGAATTCCCAAGTTTATCAAGACATTTTGCAGGAGAATGTAAGGCTATCTGTCCGCCATTTGAGGCTCAACAGAAGTTGGGTGACGCAACAGGAAAACAACCCAAAACACAGAAGTAAATCAACAACAGAAGAAAATACGCCTTCTGGAGTGGCCCAGTCAGATTCCTGACCTCAACCCAATTGAGATGCTGTGGCACGACCCCAAGAGAGCAGTTCACACCAGACATCCCAAGAATATTTCTGAACTGAAACAGTTTTGTAATGAGGAATGGTCCAAAATGCCTCCTGACCGTTGTGATCAGCAACTACAGAAAATGTTTGGTTGAGGTTATTGCTGCCAAAGGAGGGTTTTTAAATCCAAGGTTTCACATACTCTTTCCACCCTGCATTGTAAATGTTTACATGGTGTGCTCAAAGACATGAAAACGTATAATTGTTTGTGTGTTATTAGTTTAAGCAGACTGTCTATTGTGACCGAGATAAAGATCATCAAATTTTATGACCAATTTATGCAGAAATCCAGGTATTTCCAAAGGGTTCACATACTTTTTCTTGCCACTGTACGTACATATGTAGTTAACCAAAGGACTTGTGCGGTATGAGTCTTGCCAACCTCACCCGTAACAAAAATATTTGTTTGAAGTGAATGAAAGACCATAATCTTTGCTCCCTACAACATTTCATATTTTTGTTTATTTTCTTCTTTCCACAGGAATCTGCTGCGTAAGGCTAACGAGAGCCTCCGACAGGTGCTGAGTGATGTGCTCAAGACCACAGCGGCCGCTGAGGAGACCATCGGGTGCCATGTGGAAGGGCTACTGGTATCCCCCTCCTCCTCACAGAGACCCACCTGGCAAAGAGCAGCTGGCGAGCCCTTTAGGCCTGCCACAGGGGCAGCTGAAGGTTTGTTGAGTAGCCAATTTCAAATCAACCCCTACCACCTATGCGTGTTATGAGGAGTAAAATGGGGTCAACAATATTGCTCCTCCGGGCCTTACTGGTGTCACAGTTAAGCTACATCTCTAACAAACACATCCGATTACACTTAACTGAATTCCATGATTAGTAGTTAGGGCTGCGACAAACGTGTGACACCAATTATTATTTTATTTTAAATTTATTTAACCAGGAAAGTCAGTTAAGAACAAATCTTATTTACAATGACGGCCTAGGAACAGTGGGTTAACTGCCTTGTTCAGGGGCAGAATGACAGATTTTTACCTTGTCAGTTCGGGGATTCGATATAGCAACCTTTCGCTTACTGGCCCAACGCTCTGAACAGTAGCCTGACGCCCCTTCAAGCCCCCTTGGGGATCGGAGTCTTGGAAGAGCACAATAGCACTCCATCAAGATGATTTAGATTTCATTAAATAGAGCCAGACAAAACCTAAACATACAATGAAGTAAGGGAGAGAAGAAGAGGTGCACGGGTTGAGGTCTGGGTGTGTGACAGAAATATACACAGGAGAGGAAAGAAAGATGGAGACAGAATACTTATTGCCAAAAATGCCCATGGTGAATATCATAATTAATGAAGTCCTGCCAGTTTCTAACCATTATTGCCAGTCTAAAGAGGTCCTGCCTGACTGGTTACATGCTGCCTTTCTTTATGGAACCTTTTTCTTTGGGACCTATGCGTCACATTGAATGAATTGTTGATGTACACTCACCCCGTTCATGAAATTTGTTAGCTCCTATAGACAGAGAGTCACGTGGCTGTGGCTTGCTGTATAAAGCAGGCAGACAGGCAGTGAGGCATTCAGTTCCTGTTCGATTGAATGTTAGAATGGGCAAAGCGAGTGACCTCAGCGACTTTTAGCGTAGTGTGATCATCTGTGTCAGGCGTGCCACTTCCAGTATCTCAGAAATGGTCAGCCTCTTGGGCTTTTCACGCACGACAGTGTCTAGGGTTTACCGAGAGTTGTGTGACAAACAAAAAACTTCTGGTCAGCGGTAGTCCTGTGGGTGAAAACCGCTTGTTGATGAGAGGTCGAAGGAGAATAGCAAGAATCGTGCAAGCTAACAGCGGGGCCACAAACAGGCAAATAATGTCGCAGTACAACAGGGATGTGCAGAATGGCATCTCTTGTTGGTCCTTGTCACGGCTGGGCTATTGCAGCAGATGACCATGCCGGGTTCCACTCCTATCAGCTAAAAACAAGAGGAAGCTGCTCCAGTGGGCACGCGATCACCAACAGTAGACAATTGAGGAGTGGAAAGACATTGCCTGGTCCGATAAATCCTGGTTCCTGTTGCATCATGCTGATGACAGAGTAAGGATTTGGCGTAAGCAGAATGAGTACATGGCCCCATCCTGCCTGCTGTCAATGGTACATGCTGCTGGTGTGGGAAATGTTTTCCTTGCACTCGTTAGGTCCCTTGATATCAATTGAGCAACATTTCCATGCCCCGAATATTTCTGGCTGTTCTCTGGGCAAAGAGGGTTCCAACCTGGTACTAGATGGGTGTACCTAATAAACTGCCCACTGAGTGTTTAGTGTTAACTTTGCCAATATTCAAAACTTGTATACAGTTTGTGTGAAAGTCAGCTGCATACCCAACCAAGCTGCTAAAGATACAGGGGGAAAATTCCTATACTGAACAACAATATAAACGCAACATGCAACAATTATTCCGATTTTACAGAGTTACGGTTCATATAAGGAAATAAATCAATTGAAATGAATTCATTAGTCCCTAATCTATTGATTTCAAATGGCTGATTAGGGGAGCCGCCAATCAGAATACGTTTTTCCCGACAGAAATACTCCTCAGCATCCCCTCCACCCCTCAGATGATCCCGCAGGTGAAGAAGCTGGATTTAGAGGTCCTGGGCTGGCGTGGTTACACGTGATTGTTAGGCCGGTTGGACATACTGCCAAATTCTCTAAAACTACATGGCTTATGGTAGAAAAAAATGTACATTTAAATTCTTTGGCAACAGCTCTGGTGGACATTCCTGCCAATTGCACGCTCCCTCAACTGGGGACACCCCACTGATGTGGCCTTTTATTATCCCCAGGACAAGGTGCACCTGTGTAATGATCATGCTGCTTTTGTTTGTATTTATTTTTACATTTCATGGTATCCAATTGTTAGTAGTTACTATCTTGTCTCATCGCTACAACTCCCATACGGGCTTGGGAGAGACTAAGGTCGAAAGCCATGCGTCCTCCGAAACCCAACCAAGCCGCACTGCTTCTTAACACAGCGCCCATCCAACCCGGAAGCCAGCCGCACCAATGTGTCGGAGCCTAGCATCGCCCTAGACCACTGTGCCACGTAATGATCATGCTGTTTAATCAGTTTCTTGATATGCCACACCTGTCAGGTGGATGGATTATCGTGGCAAAGGATAAATGCTTACTAATAGGGATGTAAACAAATTTGTTCACAGCATTTGAGCGAAATAAGCTTTTTGTGCTTATGGAACATTTCTGCGATTTAAAAAAAAAAAATATATATATATATATTTTATTTTTTCAGCTTATTAAACATGGGACCAACACTTTACATGTTGCGTTTATATTTTTGTTCAGTGTACATTTAATATCAATGCAAATGTATCTTTATTGTACCAAGCTTTCCGTCAAACTACCCTCGTCAGGGTGACCAAAACTTGATCTCATCTGTATATTTTCCTAATTACAGCCAATGGCTGCTAAGTGGACAAGAATCAGTTTCAGTGTGCAGACTGAGAGAGCAATACATAATAATATCCCCAGGGACTATAGCATTCATGGCAATTTCATCCCAGCGCCAAACATTATTAAAAGTCAAGTTCCCACAGTTACCAGAGGAAAATCAGTCCAGCCAGACTGACACTCCTGTCAATAGTAGGCAGTGTTTCAGAATCACGTGCTGAAACTAATAAATCATAGGAATTAATGTAACTCTGGAGGTGACATAGCAATCCTTAGCCAATACCTTTTAACCAGACTCGTATTGTAGGGCTCAGAGTTTTTCCAGGTCGCTGCCCCGTACGACTACCTGGTATTAACAGAATGTATAATTGCCTCCCGACAATACTTGCTCATAAACTTTATTTCACACATCATAGAATTATTCGACTAGATAGCTGAATTAAGCTATTGAAGTCAGGTGCACTTGCTCAAGGGCACAACAGCAGTATACCCTACCCTGGACAATTTTATTGTCCACCCATTCCACCAACCACTCCCTAACTATCAGACAATAGTGGTAATACCATTACACTCCTTAGCGTCTGTATACTCATCTCATCTCTTGGTATGTGGCCTGAAGGTGGAGTCCCCAAACATGACAAGTATGTTTAAGACACAATGCCTTGCCAAGCTTAACAATATTCCTCTCCCTTATGTGTCTACAAGCTTAAGGGGATACTGCGAGACTCTGGCATTTTAAGTGCAATGACTGGAAGTCGACAGGTACAGTAGTAAAGGTAGTTAGCAAACTACTGCTAACTTCCTTCAAACTGCACGCAGAGACATGAACATGTTATTCACAAGTTCATCTGGCTCTGGGTAAGTGGATAAATGCCAGAATCTTGCAGTATCCCTTTAAGCGGTAAAGTCTGCTCTAGTGTGGGAACATCTCTCCCAATTTAAACTGCCTGCCCTCTGTACACACATGAGACACACACACACACACACACACACACACACATGCGTGCTTGCATAACTAGGGTTAATTATTGTGGTTAGATTTTACAGTTCAGAGAACTAGTTAGTTAACCAACTGCTTGACTTTTTTGTTTGTTACCTTTTTCAAATGCTCTGGTATTTTATCAATGAAGTATAGCTGACGGCTTATTTGTCTGTGACGTGTACTGAAAAAGAATCAATGTGCACAATAGTACTGACTCCTTATTGATATTTTGTTTTCACAAAGTACATGACATTCAGGGTTCTCCTCTTCCCCCTTCACCTTCACCTCATACTCTTGTATCAACCACACATATCCTGTGGCATGTGTATTTGCATTCAAATTCGGTTAGCAGTCATGATAGAAGATGCCCACTGATCCATCCTCTCTCCCTCTGCATTCTCTTGCTAGAAAAGTGTGTACCAATGCACTCAAAAGAGATGTGTGTCCCTCCTGAGAATAAAGAGGCAATTGTGGATCATTCAGTAACATAATGTCTGTTCTTTCCTGTTTAGTTCTGTGTGTGGTGGTAGTACCAGTCAGCTAGGATTGAGACTGTAACGCCCTGCTTTCATGTGATATTGCAGCTGGGGATTTTAACAAAGCAAATTAAGGAAACCGCTACTGGAGTTCTATCAACACATTACCTGTAGTACTCAAAAACGCTCGACCATTGTTACTCTCCCTTCCGGGATGGCTACAAGGCCCTCCCCCACCCTTCCTTCCGCAAATCAGATCACGACTCCATTCTATGCTGAAGACACATTTGACCAGCTGGCTGGAGTGTTTACGGACATATTCAATCTCTCCTTATCCCAGTCTGCTATCCCCACATGCTTCAAGATGTCCACAATTGTTCCTGTACCCAAGAAAGCGAAGGTAACTGAACTAAATGACTATCGCCCCGTAGCACTCACTTCTTTCATCATGAAGTGCTTTGAGAGGCTAGTTAACGATCATATCACCTCCACCTTACCTGCCACCCTAGACCCACTTCAATTTGCTTACTGCCCCAATAGGTCCACAGACGATGCAATCGCCATCACACTGCACACTGCCTTGTCCCATCTGGACAAGAGGGATACCTATGTAAGAATGCTATTCATTGACTACAGCTCAGAATTTAACACCATAGTACCCTCCAAGTTCATCATTAAGCTTGGGGCCCTGGGCCTGAACCTCGTCCTGTGCAACTGGGTCCTGGACTTCATTACGGGCCACCCCCCAGGTAGTGAAGGGAGGAAACCACACCTCCACTTCGCTGATCCTCAACACGGGCCCCACAAGGGTGAGTGCTCAGCCTCCTCCTGTACTCCCTGTTCACCCATGACTGCGTGGCCATGCATGCCTCCAACTCAATCAAGTTTGCAGACGACACAACAGTGGTAGGCCTATTACCAACAATGGCGAGACAGCCTACAGGGAGGAGGTGAGTGCCCTGGCGGAGTGGTGCCAGGAAAATAACCTCAACGTCAACAAAATGAAGGAGCTGATCGTGGACTTCCAGAGACAGCAGAGGAAGCACGCCCCTATCCACATTGACGGAACTGCAGTGGAGTAGGTGAAAAGCTTCAAGTTCCTCGGTGTACACATCACTGTCTGAAATGGTCCACCCACAAAGACAGTTTGGTGAAGAAAGTGCAACAGCGCTTCTTCAACCTCAGGAGGCTGAAGAAATGCAGCTTTTGGCCCCTAAGATACTCATAAAACATTTACAGATACACAATAGAGAGCATCTTGTTGGGCTGCATCACCGCCTAATACGGCAACTGCACTGCCTTTCAACCGCAAGGCTCTCCAGAGGATGGCGCAGGCTGCCCAACGCATCACCGGGGGCACACTGCCTGACCTCCAGGACACCTACAGCACCCAATGTTACAGGAAGGTTCACCCCACTTTCATCCAGAAGGTGAGGTCAGTACAGGTGCATCAAAGCTTGGACGAGAGACTGAAAAACAACTTGTATCTCAAGGCCATCAGACTGTTAAATAGCCCTCACTAGCCGGCTACCACCCGGTTGATCAACCATGCACCAGTAATTACATGTACATAGACATGGAATCACTAGTCACTTTAATAAAGTTTACATGCTGTTTTACTCATTTCATATGTATATACATAATTCTAATGTATTTTAGTCAATGCCACCCCCAACATTGCTCATCCTAATATTTCTTTATTCCATTCTTTAGATTTGTGACTTGTTAGATACTACTGTACTGTTGGAGCTAGGCACACAAGCATTTCGCTAAACCGCAATAACATCAATAACAGATGATGCAATCTCTATTGCACTCCACACTGGCCCTTTCCCACCTGTGTGAGAATGTAATTAATTGACTACAGCTCAGTGTTAAACACCCAGCGTAGGACCCTGGGACTAAACACCTCCCTCTGCAACTGAATCCTGGAGTTCCTGACGGGCCACCCCCAGGTGGTAAGGGTAGGGAACAATACATCCGCCACGCTGATCCTCAACACAGGGGCCCCTCAGGGGTGGGTGCTCAGTCCCTTCCTGTACTCCCTGTTCACTCATGACTGCACAACCAGGCTCGACTCCAACACCATAATTCAGTTTTCCAATTGCACAATAGTGGTAGGCCTGATCACCGACAACGACAAGACAGCCAATAGGGAGGAGGTCAAAGACCTAGCCATGTGGTGCCAGGACAAGAACCTCCCTCAACGTGATCAGGACAAAGGAGATGATTATGGACTAGAGGAAAAGGAGGACAGAGCACACCCCCATTCTCATCGACAGGGCTTTAGTGGAGCAGGTTGAGAGCTTCAAGTTCCTTGATGTCCACATCACCAACAAACTAACATGGTCCAAGCACACCAAGACAGTTGTGAAGAGGGCACGACAAATCCTATTCCCCCTCAGGAGACTGAAAAGATTTGGCATGGGTCCTCATTCTCAAAAGGTTCTACAGCAACACCATCAAGACTGGTTGCATCACTGCCTGGTATGGCAACTGCTTGGCCTCCGACCACAAGGCACTACAGAAGGTACGGCCCAGTACATCGCTGGGGCCAAGCTTCTTGCCATCTAGGACCTCTATACCAAGCTGTGTCAGAGGAAGGCCTTAAAAATTGTCAACGACTCCAGCCATCCTAGTCATACACTGTTCTCTCTGCTACCGCACGGCAAGCGGAACCGGAGCGCCAAGTCTAGGTCCAAGAGGCTTCGAAACAGCTTCTACCCCCAAGCCATAAAACTCCTGAACATCTAATCAAATGGCTACCCAGGCGATTTGCATTGCCCCCGCACAACCTCTTTTACACTGCTGCTACTCTGTTATTATCTATGCATAGTCACTTTAATAACTCAATCTACATGTACATATTACCTCGACTAACCGGTGCCCCCGCACATTCACTCTGTACCGGTACCAATGTACAGTCGTGGGCAAAAGTTTTGAGAATGACACGCATATTAATTTCCACAAAGTTTCTACTTCAGTGTCTTTAGATATTTTTGTCAGATGTTACAATTGAATATTGAAGTTTAATTACAAGCATTTCACAAGTGTCAAAGGTTTTTATTGACAATTACATGAAGTTGATGCAAAGAGTCAATATTTGAAGTGTTGACCCTTCATTTTCAAGACCTCTGCAATCTGCCCTGGCATGCTGTCAATTAACTTCTGGGCCACATCCTGACTGATGGCAGCCCATTCTTGCATAATCAATGCTTGGAGTTTTTCAGAATTTGTGGGTTTTTGTTTGTCTTGCCCGCCTCTTGTGGTTTGACCACAAGTTCTCTATGGGATTAAGGTCTGGGGAGTTTCCTGGCCATGGACCCAAAATATCGATGCTTTGTTCCCCGAGCCACTTAGTTATCACTTTTGCCTTATGATACTGGAAAAGGCATTGTTCGTCACCAAACTGTTCCTGGATGGTTGGGAGAAGTTAATCTTCTCTTTATGTGTTGGTACCATTCTTTATGCATGGCAGTGTTCTTAGGCAAAATTGTGAGTGAGCCCAATCCCTTGGCTGAGAAGCAACCCCACACATGAATGGTCTCAGGATGCTTTATTGTTGGCATGACACAGGACTGATGGGAGCTCTCACCTTGTCTTCTCCGGACAAGTTGTTTTCCGGATGCTCTAAACAATCGGAAAGGGGATTCATCAGAGAAAATGACTTTACCCCAGTCCTCAGCAGTCCCAATCCCTGTACCTTTTGCAGAATATCAGTCTGTCCCTGATGTTTTTCCTGCTGAGAAGTGTCTTCTTTGCTGCCCTTCTTGACACCAGGCCATCCTCCAAAAGTCTTCATCTCACTGTGCCTGCAGATGCACTCACACCTGCCTGCTGCCATTCCTGAGCAAGCTCTTTACTGGTGGTGCCCTGATCCCGCAGCTGAATAACTTTAGGAGACGGTCCTGGCGCTTGCTGGACTTTTTTGGGCACCCTGAAGCCTTCTTCACCACAATTAAACTGCTCTCCTTGAAGTTCTTGATGGATCAGACAAATGGTTGATTTAGGTGCAATCTTACTGTTGGCAATATCCTTGCCTGTGAAGCCCTTTTTGTGCAAAGCAATGATGGCACGTGTTTTCTTCAGGTGAAAATGGTTGACGTCGGAAGAACAATGATTCCAAGCACCACCCTCCTTTTGAAGCTTCCAGTCTGTTATTCAAACTCAATCAGCAGGACAGAGTGATCTCCAGCCTTGTCCTCATCAACAGTCACGTGTGTTAACGAGAGAATCACTGACATGTCAGCTGGTCCTTTTGTGGCAGGGTTGAAATGCAGTGGACATTTTTTGGGGGATTCAGTTCATTTGCATGGCAAAGAGGGACTTTGCAATTAATTGCAATTCATCTGATCACTCTTCATAACATTATGGAGTATATGCAAATTGCCATCATACAAACTGAGGCAGCAGACTTTGTGAAAATTAATATTTGTGTCATTCTCAAAACTTTTGGCCACGACTGTTTATAGCCTCGCTTTTGTTATTTTAATGCTGCACTTTGATTGTTTTTTACTTTTATCTCTTATTCTTATTTTTTTGTGGGAAATATATTTATTTTTAACTGCATTGTTAGTTAAGGGCTTGTAAGTAAGCATTCCACTAAGGTCTACACCTTGTGACAAATACACGTATTTTTCAAATTAAATTGTATGTGACCAATAAACATAAGGACAGTGCTCATACTACTTTGCCAAGGAAGGGATGGGCAACTCCTCGGAAGCCTTGTGTGATTAAGACCTGGGATACCATGCCTTATATTATAATTTTTGATGAATGCTTTGCCATAAAATGAATCGTTTGGATGAAAATTATTAAATTAATGACTGGTTGATATTGGTGACAACGAAAACAATATTTTTTCCAATGAAGTGTATTCTCTTGACAATTAACTTTGCCCTCCATTTTTCCTGCCCAGATGCGTCGACCACTGAGAGTTGCCAAGGCAGCGAGACTGGGGCTGGTGACGTGAGCGTGTGGTCGGGTGAGACAGAGATGGACGAGGACCTGGAGTTGTCCCAGCAGATGATGACTGACTGCCACATCCTGTTGCCAGGAGCGGAGCTTCAGCTGGAGAATGAGGAATACCTCATGAATATTAGCTCCCGCCTCCAGGCCGCCGTAGAGAAACTGCTGGTGGCCATCACAGAGACGACCAATCAGGTACGTCACAGCAAGGTTCACTTAGTAAGAGCGTGGTATGCTCAGCACAAAGGTTGTGGACCACACAGAAAATGAATCTGTTCTATAATTTTGTATTATCTTTTTCAAGTTGATCGTCATTTAAAAGGCTGCTGTTGATTAAAGCATTGTGGCGCAAACTAAAGCCTCTGCTGTATCTAGCGGTAGGCTACATACTATAAATACACCATTCCGTGAACTGTGTGTGAGCGAAATACCAGTGCTATACAACGGTTGGAAATGGATTAATCACCTAAACATTCTCTTGTTGACAGTCCCGTATTGTTGCTTGTTGCTGTAAAGTTTTTGAAGTTACAATGACATTGGCTACATGCGCTCTTTGTTAAATACATAAATTACATGCATGAGGTTATTGGCAAACATGTAAATGGCCACTCACTGATAATACACTGTATTTTACACAATCATAACCCCCTGCGGTCTATTCACACATAGTCCCTTTAGATATGAGATTGCAGAATCCTATTCACTATTAGATAGCCGGAGCTAGAATTAATTCACCACACAATAGGGCTGGTTCAATCCCAGCGGTTGCCTACAGATGTATGTGGATTTGCATAGAGCGTTGTCTCGCTTCCTCCCCCTAGCCTATTATAATCCAGCTGGACTCCGATGACTCCTACCCCTCAGGCTACTGCATCGCAGTGCTAGAGGTGTCACTGTTGACCTGGGTTCGATCCCGGGCTGTATCATAACTGGCTGTGATCGGGAGTCCCATAGGGTGGCATGTAATTGGCTCAGCATCGTCCATGTTAGGGGAGGGTTTGACCGGGGTAGACAGTCATTGTAAATTAGAATTTGTTCTTAACTGACTTGCCTAGTTAAATAAAGGTTAAATAAAAACTAAAGGCTACTACTGCCCATTCACTGTGTGTGTGCCCTCTGCCAGCCTAGAGATACTTTATACATCATTCAAATGTGGTACAGTTTCTGCATCATACCGCATCTTCTGTTCTGTTTGTCCTATATTCAAGCATTACTCATGGTGGAGTGGTTGTGCATGTAAAAATAGCTCAGAAGAGATTCAAGGAAATGCACTGACTTTTAAATATCCCTATGTGGCTAGTTGGGAGCATCTGTAAATTACACAATGTACAGTTGAAGTCAGAAGTTTACATACACCTTAGCCAAATACATTTAAACTCAGTTTTTCACAATTCCTGACATTTAATCCTAGTAAAACATCCCTGTCTTAGGTCAGTTAGGATCACCAGTTTATTTTAAGAATGTGAAATGTCAGAATAATAGTAGAGAATGATTTTAATTTCAGCTTTTATTTCTTGCATCACATTCCCAGTAGGTCAGAAGTTTACAATACACTCAATTAGTATTTGGTAGCATTGCCTTTAAACTGTTTAACTTGGGTCAAACGTTTTGGGTAGCCTTCCACAAGCGCCCATAATAAGTTGGGTGATTTTTGGCCCATTCCTCCTGACAGAGCTGGTGTAACTGAGTCAGGTTTGTAGGCCTCCTTTCCTCGCACACGCCTTTTCAGTTCTGCCCACAAATGTTCAATATGATTGAGGTCAGGGCTTTGTGATGGTCACTCCAATACCTTGACTTTGTTGTCCTTAAGCCATTTTGCCACAACTTTGGAAGTATGCTTGGGATCATTGTCCATTTGGAAGATCCCTTCAATATATCCACAGAATTTTCCTCCTTCGTGATGCCATCTATTTTGTGAAGTGCACCAGTCCCTCTTGAAGCAAAGCACCCCCACAACATTATACTGACAACCCCGTGCTTCACTGATGGGATGGTGTTCTTCGGTTTGCAAGCCTCCCCCTTTTCGCTCCAAACATAACGATGGTCATTACGGCCAAACAATTCCCTTTTTGTTTCATCAGACCAGAGGACATTTCTCCAAAAAGTACGATCTTTGTCCCCATGTGCAGTTACAAACCATATTCTGGCTTTTTTATGATGGTTTTGGAGCAGTGGCTTCTTCCTCGCTGAGCAGCTGAGCAGTATGACGGCTGCGTGTTCCCATGGTGTTTATAATGGCGTGCTATTGTTTGTACAGATGAACTTGGTACCTTCAGGCGTTTGGAAATTGCTCCCAAGGATGAACCAGACTTGCGGAGGTTTACAATTTTTATTCTGAGATCTTGTCTGATTTCTTTTGAATTTCCCATGAAGTCAAGCAAAGGGGCACTGAGTTTGAAGGTAGGCCTTGAAATACATCCACAGGTACACCTCCAATTGACTCAAATGATCTCAATTAGCCTAACAGAAGCTTCTAAAGCCATTACATAATTTTCTGGAATTTTCCAAGCTGTTTAAAGGCACAGTCAACTTCTGACCCACTGAAATTGTGATGCAGTGAAATAATCTGTCTGTAAACAATTGTTGGAAAAATGGCGTGTGTCATGCACAAAGTAGATGTCCCTAACCGACTGGCCAGAACTATATTTTAACAAGAAATTTGTGGAGTGGTTGAAAAACGAGTTTTCATTACTTACTTTCATTACTTTCATTTACTGTATGTAAACTTCCGACTTCAATTGTTCATGGGACAATGTAAAGATTCCAATAACTCCAAATTTCCATAACTTATAAGCCTTAAACCAACCAAGTTGGAGAAATTCATATACACTTTTTGAAAGCATTTAATGATAATGAAAAGGTGTGCAACATGAAAATATTCTCATTACATTGTGTAATTTGACGGTCACTAACTTGCCCCGGAGATAGGCTATCCAAAGTCAAACCAACTCGACACGGTCGGCACACCAGCCGGCAGAAGCTAATTGGCAAAATAATTTGGCTAACTCTTCCCACCTACGAACACACACAGTAGACACCCACACAATGATGTGTATAAACTCTGGATGACTGACAGGAGGCACTGTATTGTAGCCACCGCACAGCCAGCTTGGCAATCCTCTGTTAAAAAAAAGATTTTAGAAGTTATTGAAATGCATTTCTTAATGTCTACCTTTTTTGTTTTTGACACATTTCTTCTATTACTGACACTTTGATGCATATGTTTTAATTATATTATGTGAGCTAAACATACAAATGTAACATTTCTATTAAAATATAACATATTTTAGTGCTAATGTTAGTGCTAATGTTACTGTCCCCGCTACAACGAGCAATAGTTGTTTTTGAAACATTTAATTAAAATACTGTAGAATTCCATTCATTCTTATGAATGCTCCCACTGGAGAGTGCCACTGGAAAGTGCCACTGGAGAGTGCCAATATGGCTGACGGGTGCCTTCATAGCCCTCCAATGGCCAATACATAGCATCAGCGTTTATATATACAGTACCAGTCAAAAGTCTGGACACCTACTCATTCAAGGGTTTTTCTTTTCTTTTTACTATGGTCTACATTGTAGAATAATAGGTGACAACCACATGAAGGTGGTTGAGAGAATGCCAAGTGTGCAAAGCTGTCATCAAGGCAAAGGGTGGCTACTTTGAAGAATCTCAATCTCTGGATTTGTTTAACACTTTTTTGGTTAGTTCATGATCCTGTGTGTACTTTCATAGTTTTGTTGTCTTCACTATTGTTCTACAATGTAAAAATAAAGAAAACCCCTTGAATGAGTAGGTGTGTCTGAACCTTTGACTGTTACTGTATATACAGTGCATTCGGAAAGCATTCGGGCCCCTTGACTGTTTCCTCATGCAAAGGCTGAACTTTGCATGCAACCTGTGTGGTGAGAACTTCTATTGAAGCATGTTGTATGATATACGGTAGGCCTATTCCAATACACATGTAAAAGAGGTGATTGCATCTATCAGGCGTTTTAAAGACCTAACAAGCCACTTGTAACCTTAGTTTATCTGTCTGTATAAAAAAAAAAACGGAGTGTCTGTGTGTGGAGGTCAATGCAATATCTCTTGCTCCCTACCCCGGACAGCCCAATAAAAGTCACCGGTTTGTGTACTCTGAATCAGTGGGTGAGTGTAAAGTTGCCAACGGTCCAACCTTAAATCAATAAAAAGCCTATTTTATATTTGGAATGTTGACCAGGGTATACTCGAATACATGTCAAACACTGTGTCACTTCAAACTGGGGATTACTGCCTAGTGATGGGAAGCCAAGCTCTCAAGACCTAACGTTACTGGTTAATTTAAAGGGATATTGGGGATTTGGGCAATGAAGCCCTTTATCTACTTCCCCAGAATCCGATGAACCTTTGGATACCATTTGTATGCCTCTGTGTTCAGTTTGAAGGAAGTTGCCAACTAGCATTGGTGCAATTGCCAACTTTCGTTGGTGCAATTGCCAACTTTCGTTGGTGCAATTGCCAACTAGCGTTGGCGCAATGACTGGAAGTCTATGGAAACACCTGGCATGCTAGTTAGTATTGTCTCACGTTCTTCTGATCTTGTGTGAGGATAATGTTCTGTACACTGATCTTTACAGGTAACCTACTGATCGTAACAGTTTGAGGGCTGATAGTTGTCTCCCGCTTCCCTTGAAAAACAAAATTCAAATGATCAGATTAATTCTGCCATTGAGAAAATTCTAAACAAACCAAGACATGATCTTTTTCAAGGACAGCCTCGCAAAAAGAAGCATTCTTGTTTTCGAACTACCCGCTATTCAAAGTTCTCTGAGCAAATTAAGGGACTTGTTCACAAACATTGGCACATTCTATGAGCCGATGACCGTATCGGTAATGTGTTTTCTGACCCTCCCTTGGTCGTGTTCTTGCGGGTCAGAAATCTCAGAGATCAATTGGTAAACTATGATTTACCACCCCAAGATATCCCTGCACAATGTCTATTTGCGCCCCTACTGGATGAAAACTACAAGTGTAATGGCTGTGCACCAATTGCACTTATAAATGTAGAGCCTTCAAACACCGCCAAACAGGGAAACCGATCCCAATCAAAGGTGTTATCATGTGCTCCACTAAGGCCGTTGTTAACCGTATAACTTGTCCTTGTGGTGTAAATTATATGGGTAAACAAAGCGCAATTTAAAAGTATGAATCTCGGAGCATCGTAGCACCATTAGGTGCAAAAACTCGACTTACCCAGACCCAGTTGCAGCCCTCTTTTTAGAAGCAAACCACTTCGTCCCCACATTATATCGGCATCGAACACGTCACCCTCCTTAGAAGAGGGGGTGACCTTGACAATTTATTGTTAATACGTGAGGCTGCCTGGATCTTTAATTTAAAGACACTTGCCCCCTTCGGTATCAACGTAGACTTTGATCTGAAGCCATTCTTGTGATTATTGTGATTTTGCTATTGTAAATGATTGTAGGCCTATGTTGCCAAATTGTATCTATGATCGTATGCTATCCTTTCGTGTTTGTGGTATGTTATTTTATATCTGAGAATGAACCAATGATATCAGGCCACACCCGGCAATGATTATAGACACCTGTGTTTGTCCTTTGACACTATATAAACTAGTCACCCTGTAGTGTTTGTCATTTTACCCTGATGATGACAGCTTGTTTGTCGAAACACAGGTTATTAAAATATTGCATCTGAGCTCCTAGAGTGTGTGGCTCTCCTAGAATTTCTCAAGTATTGGCTCACGAAACTACCTCTTAACTTCCTTCATACTGGTCACAGATGCATAAAAAATGTATACGTGTTCATATGACTGGAGAAAATCCCGAACTACCCATTTAATGGTTTCTTTCCTGACAGAATTGACTAATTAGTTATTTGTGAGTGAATGATTGTGGATCGTTGTTTCCTGTCTGTAGGGCCTGGTCGTGTGAATTATGCTTGATTGTAATGTGTTTTTCTGGAATGTTAAGTGTCTTGTCGGTTGGCTTTGGAAATAATTTGCTGTAGCAGGTGTTGCTCACTTACCCTTGTATTATACATAGATCAGTGAGTGACATTTAAGGCCAATGTGTTGATTGTGTAATTCCATGACTGTTTTACGGTTCACTTGCTCGCGAGACCAGGGCGGCTAAGGCGGTATTTTTAGGAATCCTGTCTCAGTCAGTTAATTTGCACTGACGGAATATCAATCCTGTTTGACAAGCTCCTCCATAAAGGATATGTGTGTGTGGGAGAGGGAGTGTGTGTGTATTTGCAAAGCTATACCTGCCCCATTAGCCCGGGGGGGTTGAAATTACGCTGACTATTCCCTCCCCCTTTTCGCTGAACAATATCCTGCCCATGCTATCAATCCGGAAGTGAAGAGGGAGAGACTCTGCCTGCCTGCTGCAAAACACACTGGGAGAACAATTTAGACCACAACCTTCTTTTATGTCTGTTTCGAGAGGGATAGAGCGAGACCGAGAGAGACATTGACATGTAGGCTGGTGTATAAGGAGAGACCGGGAGAGAGAGAGAGAGGGAGGGACATGAAACTAGAATGAGCTAGAAAAGTGTGGTGACAGAGACTAGAGGGGGCTACAGGGATAGATCAAGAATGAGAGGGTGGCCGAAAGAGGGGGAGAGATACTGAAAGGAGAAGGGCAGCGAGTGCCCCACTGGACCGGGCGGCTTCAGAGTTAACACTTGGTTGGCTGCTCCATGTGTAAAGCAATTAAGGGGGGACCGGGAGGCTTCCCTTCCCTGCGGGTCGGTGTTGCGTTGCCGTGGCGGCATGGAATTGTTAATGAGCTTCCCGAGGGAGAAAGAGAGCGAGGGAGTGGGAGTGAGTGCTGCTGAGGGGCAAGGTCACGCTGTGCTCTGAGATGGTGAGCAAAACAGACAGAGAGAAAAGTCTGTCAGAGGTGCACAGGATATTAAAGCTAGGTCTTGCTTTATTTTACCCCCCTCAATCACTGCCAGGATTCAGGAATCCCTTTTTGTCCCAGGTACAATATGTGACTTTGGACTTTCTACCCCACAAAGGATTACTTTTCTCCTACACAAGGAGAAGCACTACCGGTATCTTTTCTTTTATGACTTGAAACTTTGTTTCAAGGGAGGACCTAGTTCTCAGTATTTACTTGGGACCTTTTATTGTCTCTTCAGCACGCTATGTGTGTGGTTCTGATTCTGAACTGAGACGCCAGTGTGTTTCCCCAAGGCTCTGTGCCTGGCAGCTTTGTAGAGACTGTTGTCTAGAGCCCGGCTACGTAGTCGGGACTCATCTGCCCTCTGCTGCTCTTCCCTCTTGGGCTCTCCCCCTGCTTTGCTAGTCTCAGCTGAAGACTCCATCCATCGCAGCAGGTGCCCTGTAGATGCTGAAAGGATCACCGGCGAATTCATACAATCCGTGGAAATTTGTAGGGAAGGGAGGGCGCTACAAGGATACACTAGTTGGTAATTGAAAACCCTTAAATTGTCCACCACAATGGATTCCTACCGCTCGTACTGGAATTCGAGCCACCAGGCAATGTGGGTGGAAGGGGAAGATCAGGATGTGTACGAGGTGGAATCTCGCGTGCCCCTGCCCCGACCTTTCCCCCTCTCCAGCGTCCTCAATGAGAAAAACTCTGTGGTGGTACAGACGCAAATCTCGCACGTCAACCACAGGACCAATGGTCACCTCCTTAAGGTGATCTCTAAGATCTCCCTGCCCACGCCACCCTATACAGTAAGTTTACGTTCAGCTGCTGACCTTCCATGTAACCTATACGGAACTGTATAACTAGTGAAGTAAATATGACTCAGTCTGGACAGTTACTCTTTCTCATTAATCTGAAAGTGTCTTTCATTTGGCTGACTTGATGTTCTAAACAGCAATTTTGGCCATTATTGTATACAGTTCATAACATGACCTACATACAACCCCTCCTATATAGGAGTCTACACTAGTGCGTTATACAGCTAACTTGCTTGACAGTAGTATTTTTTGACTGGGCAACTTATACAGTGAAAAACACAGTGAGTAGCCTATACAGTCCAAGATAGGGCGGCGCACAATTGGCCCAGCGTCGTCCGGGGTAGGCCATCGTTGTCAGCTGACTTGCCTAGTTAAAATGAAGGTTACACATCTCCCTACTCTGCTTTCATCTGAGCAGGTAATCATGTGACGTGAGCAAAAAATTACTCCAAGATTTCGGTGTGGCATGATTGTGTGACTACTTCCTGGTTGTCATAATGTTGCAGTATGACTTTTGCTGCTGTGGGAGATATGGAAGTCTCGCTATGTAAAACCAACTGCATGTGAATTGTGGTGCTTATACACTACATGACCAAAAGTATGTGGACACCTGCTCGTCAAACATCTCATTCCAAAATCATGGGCATTAATACGGAGTTGGTCCACCCTTTGCTGCTATAACAGCATCCACTCTTCAGGGAAGGTTTTCCACTAGATGTTGGAACATTGCGGTGGGGACTTGCTTCCATTCAGCCACAAGAGCATTAGTGAGGTTGGGCACTGATGTTGGGAGATTAGGCCTGGCTCGCAGTCGGCATTCCAATTCATCCCAAAGGTGTTCGATGGGGTTGAGGTCAGGGCTCTGTGCAAGCCAGTCAAATTCTTCCACAACGATCTCTACAAACCATTTCTGTACGGACCTCACTTTGTGCATGGGGGCATTTCCTGGAACAGGACAGGGCCTTCCACAAACTGTTGCCACCAAGTTGGAAGCATTTAATTGTCTAGAATGTCAATGTATGCTGTAGCGTTAAGATTTCCCTGCACTGGAACGAAGGTGCCTAACCATGGAAAAACAGCCTCAGACCATTATTCTTCCTACACCAAACTTTACAGTTGGCACAATGCATTGGTGTAGGTAACGTTCTCCTGGAATCTGCCAAACCCAGATTCGTCCGTTGGACTGCCAGATGGTGAAGCGTGATTCATCTCTCCAGAGAATGCGTTTCCACTGCTCCGGAGGCAAGCTTTACACAACTCCAGCTGATGCTTTGCATTGTGCATGGTGATCTTAGGCATGTGTGCGACTGCTCGGCTATGGAAACCCATTTCATGAAGCTCCCGACGAACAGTTATTGTGTTGATGTTGCTTCCAGTGGCAGTTTGAAACTCGGTAGTGATATTGCAACCGAAGACGGATGATTTTTGGCAAGCTTCAGCACTCGTCTGTCCCTTTTCTGTGAGCTTGTGTGGTCTACCTCTTGTTGGTCCTAGACGTTTCCGATGTTGGTCCTAGACGTTTCCACTTCACAATAACAGCACTTACAGTTGACCGGGGCAGCTCTAGCAGGGCAGAAATTTGACAAACTGACTTGTTGGAAAGGTGGCATCCTATGACGATGCCACTCCGAAAGTCACTGAGCTCTTCAGTGAGGCCAATGTTTGTCTATGTAGATTGCATGGCTGTGTGATTGATTTTTTATACACCTGTCAGCAACTGCAGTGGCTAAAATTGCCGAATCCACTAATTTGAAGGTGTGTCCACATACGTGTGTGTATATATTGTGCAAGTCAGTGGTTTATTGCAGAAGAGCAATTCCATGCAAATTCAGCCAGGATAGAAGGCTTTTGTGAACACGGCACAGTGCAACGTCTACTAGACCTGTCATCTGTTTTCAAAGTTAAAGGGCTAAGAATTAAATGACAGGTCATACATGTTGTTAGTTCCTTGATGAATGTCAAACTGGGGTGTAGGTTTACTAATCTTAGCTATGCAGGTTCTGTATGTGAGTATTTGAAGCGAGGTGAGAAAATATTTACACTGTCATGATGTGCCACTGTACAACTCAGGACTTACCACTGAACTGTATACGGCTAACCTTCTCCACACCTCTTTGTGCATTGCCCTGTAGTTGTTTTTGGATTCCCTACTCGTTTAAGCATAGTCACACAGGCCGTGTGTGTTGTGAACCCTCTGTGTATCTTATGTGCTAGTGTAGTTTTGTTTCACCCATTATCCTTAAGTGGGCCTACTGCTTTGATTGATTGGTCCTCATTTTTTACTTTCACTTTGGACACTAACTGGAAACCATGACTGGTGATCATAAAATATTCCCATTATACCTACTGTCACAAGGCTCAGCATATTGTCCGTAGAGAGAGGTTATGTCCGTAAATGACAGCAGAGTATTCATTCATTCATGACATGGGATATATTTAAAAATATGCCATGTGCCATTTTAGCAGATTATTTTATCCAAAGCAGTTTACAGTGCACTGAGTATATACATTTGTTTGTACATGTGATCCCAGGAGCATTCGAACCCACAACCCTGGTGTTGCTAGTGCCACACTCTTACAAACTGAGTCAGTCTATGTGGACAAACTTACTTTAAGGCTTTGTGTATCTACATTTTTTTATTCAAAATTATTCTCCACCTCAAGTATTTCC
Organism: Oncorhynchus clarkii lewisi; assembly: GCF_045791955.1. Classification (NCBI taxonomy): domain Eukaryota; kingdom Metazoa; phylum Chordata; class Actinopteri; order Salmoniformes; family Salmonidae; genus Oncorhynchus; species Oncorhynchus clarkii. Next base: position 42,749,119 of record NC_092164.1, read on the forward strand.
TCAAATGCTCTTTGATCACTAAAGTAATGGTCTTTGTCTCGCCACCTATCTTCCCAACCCTGATCAGCTGGAACATGCGCAGATCACCCAGACGGAGCTGATGCGCGAGTCCTTCCATCACAACCAGGAGATTGGCGATCTTCTGAGGCGGCAGGAGGATCTGCAGGAAAGGCTGGGGGAGGAGGGGCGTGCCCGTGAGCAGCTGGCCCTGGAGCTCCACAGGGCAGAGGGTGAGTGGGGGGAGGGGGGGGGGGGGGTTGTTTTTAAATTTGGGTGGGTGGGTGTGTGGAGGGCAGTGAAAGTGTGTGTCTGGGGTGTTTGTGGGGGATGGTGTGTTTTGGTGAGTCAGGTGGCTAGGGAATCTGTGGGTGAAAGGGAAAGTGAATATATGGGGTGTGGGTGGGTGAGTTTGTTCAATCCCCAAAAGTCCCCTCAAGGATAGTAAAACAAGGAAAAACATCTGATACGTCTTCATTTGACATGCGACTCGCAGTAAAAAAAAAATATTTAAAAAATATTAAATACACACAGTCAAATGTAGCTGGCCAAATAAGATAGTAAATGTTGCTGCCTCCACATTTGGTTTGCATTAGCTTTTTTTCTTGACTCACACACAGGGTAGAAGGACATTCTCATTCACGGACTCGTACACAAACAAAACATCACCCAGATTTCACGTGACCTGCAGTATTAGCCTACATATTTCAACATGCATTTCAGGCGCTTAAAAGCTTTCGAAGATGCCTCCAACCCAAATGATGCCTTGTCTTCCTCCGTTGTGTTTGCTCTTCCATCCACGTATTCAAACATTGTTAATGTCAAGCCGAAATAATGCCCTCCTTTTGTCCTGTCTAATTCACTCTGTAATACCTAGCTCCTGGTGTGGTGTGGAAAACTGGTTTCAATGAAGGTTGAGGAACAGGCTTGCTTTTGCTTGAATTCTGAATAATGTTCCATTCTGGCAGAAACCATTAGCCAGGCTCTGAGGCCACTCAAGTCTCTCAGGGGGAGTTAGGATGTATTTCTGTATTATGTTTTGCAGAGGATAGGTTTACCGTAGAGCATTAGAGAGAGACGTAGGCATATAGGAAATGTAATGGCATCGTGATGCCATTGTGGACAATTGTAGCAAGAGGGGTGTGTTGATACAATTCTGAGCAAAGATTACCCATTTGGTAAGAGAGTGTTGGGCTTTTATAAAATTGTCTTTAATGCAAGAAAGGTGATGTGTGTGGCAGGGTCAGCACTGTGGTTAGTTTGTTTTGCAGCTTGATTGATGGTGTTCTGTTTGCACCTAATTGTACTCAATCGGTTTCCATGAGACAGAGACAACAGATTCTCTCATGAGACTAAGAAAGGAAATGGGATACCTAGTCAGTTGCACAACTGAATGCATTCAACCGAAATGTGTCTTCTGCGTTTAACCCAACCCCTCTGAATCAGAGGTGCAGGGGGCTGCCTTAATCAACATCCACGTCATTGGCGCCCGGGGAGCAGTTGTAGTTGGGGGTTGACTGCCTTGCTCAAGGGCAGAATGCCAGATGTTTCCACCCTCCACCACTGGCTCTGGGATTTGAACCTGTGATTTTTAGGTTACTGGCCCAAAACTCTTAACTGCTAGGCTACCTGCCACCCCTAGAGCCTTGTGCTTTTCATTCTTAAGGGATTCCATCCCAAAGGTGAGAAAATGAGATTTGATCAGTCAAGGAAATAAGTGCTAAAAACATGTTGGCTCACTATTTAAAAAGAAGATTGAAAACAAGTGATAGGATGACAAATAGCTGAGTTTTGGCGCCGGTACAGACGACTAGCGCTAGCTAACGCTACCTAGCAACAAAACAAATAATTATAATATATAATATATTTGAGTCAAAGTAATATATATGGTCCAAAATAATATTGTGAAATGTGTGCTGATGACATCTCCCCCCCCCACCCCCCATCACTATCCAGAGGGCAAAACTGCCATTTCTAGTTGGAATGAGATCACGTCAACCAGTTTTGACTGTTGCTGTACCAGGTAGGAGGGTGAAGCCAGGAGGCCATCACAAGCTTCCAGTGTTAGGCTATATCAGACATAATCGGATATTATCAAGATGTGTACAGGCTTCATGACTGTGGCTTAATACAATGACGCGATGCTTAAGACCGGAGCCATCTCATCAGTAGTCAAATATCACCTTTTATTTTTGTCAAGATTTATTATAAAAGATAACTTCCTTGAGAGAGTGAATTGATGGTTGGTGGATTGATTCTGACAATCAACATCTTATGACCATCGGAATGCAGATCCAAGAGTGCTGAGTTTCTGGTGAACGGCCAAGTTCTCATCTTGCCACGAGCTGCAGCATTCCAAGTTTCAGCGTATGAGTTAGTTATTATGAGTTATTGTTTGAACTACTCTGATGTGGTTTTAGTTCTGGTTGCTGACATGGAGCATAGTTACAAGTGATCAATTAATATACTGTTGTTGTGCTTGTAAAACTTGACAATTTAACACGCAAACAACATTTATAAAGATGACGCTAGCTAGGTTTCCATCCAATTGGCAACAGATTTGCATGCGAATATACATAAAAAAACAGTATGCACATTTTCCCACCAGAGAAGTTCCATCAAATTGAATTGTTGCAGATAAAAGGCTGTGCGTGATGACGTAGTGGGCATAAAAATAACTTTTACGGTTAAATTTCCATTTACCGAATTAAAAAAATAATAATATAGGTTAAATGAGTTTCCACCATGGTTTTGTCACTAAAAATGTTGCATTGGTCTTGGCATGTAATAATCAGAACTTAAATAGTAATTGTAAGTAAAAATGTGTTCTTAAATGACTCGCCTGGATTAAGGTTCAATGAAAAAAAAAAAACATTTGTATTTTGTTTTGTCAACATTTGTGAAGTTTACGGACAAATGTGTTTCCATAAGGGCTGTTTATTCAATATGTACTTTACTCACATAAAAAGGTTTGATGGAAACCTGGTTAGTGACAGCATTATGCAGAAGGCTTTCTTGGGAGTGGTCTCATCCACTGCAAATTATGAATTTTGGGGATGGTACTAAGGTGCATTCATTTGTTGTGAAAATGTGTTTACCACTATAACGTGGGCTCGTATACTTTTGTAGTAATAACATCATTCACAAAGACACAAGGGTAGAGCCACCCATTCAAATGATTTGTTGAGTTTACGGTAAACAAAGAGATCAGAATGAGGCACAGCAAGCTTAACACACATCAGCACAACATTGTGATTGGAAGAACATCAGACAGTCATCTATGATTAAGCGTATTCACTTCTCCTATTTAGTCTAGCTGCTACATACTAGTACTAGATAGAGATTACTAATGAAATCCTATCAGATCTTTGGGAACATTGCTAGTGTGCAGTCATGTCTTCCAAACAGATTTATCATCAGCTGAATTTACATGCCAGTAGTGCATTTATCTAGTGACCTGTAACAAGGGTAATAATAGCATTTTTAAATGTGTTTGTTGGCAGCATAGCCCTCTATAGTACACTCTGTCAAGCAAAATGGGTCAGGACATTCTGCCTGTGTTTGTTTGTTTGTCTGAATATTTGTTTGCGTTAGGGCTTGGCGATGATATCAAATTCATTTGATTAGTTCTAATTTATGTTTTAGCGTCTTGTTCCAAATGCCTGTATTGCAAGAATTGAGGTTTTACTTGTTTTAAAGTTTGTATTTTTGAGTGTGTATTTTTGGTCTCGTCTCTTTCACTCCTTCTGTGTTGTGTGCACTGTGCACCTACCCACTCGCACACAGACACCCCTCCCCCTGTCACTCACAACAACAAGAGATTAAAGATAATTTCTTTCTCTGACAACAAGCAGTTTCAACTCGCTATTTGTAGTTGAGGTTTGGTCCGACATAATCGGTCATATGTACACCGAAAAACATTGAGACATTTTACTGTATTAGAGGAGAACTTACCCTTAATAACAATATCCTTTTTAGGTCTCAACTCTAATGTTGGAACAGTACAGACCCTACTTAGACAGGAGTGTTAATGCACATGATTGTGGAAAATTCATACTCAGTTTCTGTCACACGCAGTTGTCTAGTTTTTGTTTTATGAATGTGCAATGAGAGAATATTTTTCTTATTTGAACATGTTTTTAAAATAAATGATTGAACCATTATTTAACTAGGCAAGTCAGTTAGAACAAATTTTTATTAAAGGCCTCCTGCTGGGACGGGTCTGGGATTAAAAAATAAATAAAAATATAGGATAAAACACACCTCACGACAAGAGACAACACTACATTAAGAGAGACCTAAAACAACAACACAACAACAAAATGGTAGCAGCACAAAACATGGTACAAACATTGGGCACAGACAACCACACAAAGAGCAAAAAGGCAGAGACAAAAATACATCATGTGAAGCAGCCACAACTGTCAGTAAGTGTCCATGATTGAGCCTTTGAATGAAGAGATGGAGATAAAACGGTCCAGTTTGAGTGTTATTTGCAGTTCGTTCCAGTCACTAGCTGCAGCGAACTAAAAAGAGAAGCGACCCAGGGATGTGTGCGCTTTGGGGACCTTTAACAGAATGTGACTGGCAGAATGGGTGTTGTATGTGGAGGATGAGGGCTGCAGTAGGTATCTCAGATAGATAAGGGGGAGTGAGGCCTAACCAGTTGGTCTTGCGACAAGTATACAGAGGTGGCCAGTTTACAGATTAGTGTAGAGTGAAGTGATGTGTCCTATAAGGAGAATTGGTGCCAAATCTGACGTCCGAATGGAGAGCACCCTTACCTGCCGATCTATAAATTGTGTCTCTGTAATCTAGCATTGGTAGGATGGTCATCTGAATCAGGGTGAGTTTGGCAGCTGGGGTGAAAGAGGAGCGATTACGATAGAGGAAACCAAGTCTAGATTTTAACCTCAGCCTGCAGCTTTAATATGTGCTGAGAGAAGGACAGTGTACCGTCTAGCCATACTCCCAAGTACTTGTATGAGGTGACTACCTCAAGCGCTAAACCCTCAGAGGTAGTAATCACACCAGTGGGGAGAGGGGCATTCTTCTTACCAAACCACATTACCTTTGTTTTGGAGGTGTTCACGTGTTCAGAACAAGGTTAAGGGCAGAGAAAGCTTGTTGGACACTAAGAAAGCTTTGTTGTAGAGCGTTTAACACAAAATCCTGGGAGGGGCCAGCTGAGTATAAGACTGTATCATCTGCATATAAATGGATGAGAGAGCTTTCTACTGCTTGAGCTATGTTGTTGATGTAAATTGAGAAGAGCGTGGGGCCAAGGATCGAGCCTGGTGGTACTCACTTTGTGACGGGCAGTGGCTGAGACAGCAGATGTTCTTATCCAGGGAGGCAACTTGAGTTCAACATCTAAACAGGCTATGTTGTTAAAACAGTTGGAGATGGACAGGAGGGTGTATTCTTCATAACAATTTAACTGTTCTACTTTGTTAGCAAGCAAATAGATCTAAGTTGGCTAGACTTTAAATATAAAGATTAGCTGGCTACTCACTTGCAGTTGGCTTGTGCTTGAGAGATTGTTTGAGACCTGTGTTAAATTTATATAATGCCTGCTAACAGAAGTTGGTAATTATTAGTGAGTGTGCATTGTGCTTGGTTCTGGTGAGATTTGTAATTAAAAAAAAAGGGCATTTTCATATATAGCTGTGAAAGTCAGATCAGTGATTATTGCAAAGAAACAGCTTAAACTATTTTAATAAAATAATTACATTTGATAAAGATCATTATTATTGGGTCTTATGGTTGAAGGCTATCATTTAGGATAATATACTTTTACAAGTCCAGAATTCATTCGATTATTCCTGACGGTTTGAAATGCAGTGAATTGACCTTTAATTGTGCAGCAAAGCTTATTTAGAGAGAAGAACAAAAGGTGTGTGTGTGTGTGTGTGTGTGTATATATATATATATACATATATCGTAAATTGCCCATAAGCTTGAGAAAATCGAGATATGATTTTTAGGCCGTATCGCCCAGCCCTAGTTTGTGTACTTATCTTACTGATATCTGCCTATCTACTGTTTTACAGTGAGAAAAATGTAAAAGTTAAATTTTTTCAGAGTTCTCAAATTGACATCCAAAATAGCAATTGTCCAAGAAATATACATCAATTGTTGATTTCTTACTTTGTGACAAAAATGATGCATCATGAGAATGGCTGCAAGTATTCAGATAATCATGTGGTTTCCTTTTTTCATTCTATTTATTGGATATTGGTAGAGGTCAATATCGTCCGATAGTACCGGTGAACCGATATATTGGTTGGGCTCTAACTGTGTGTGACGTGTTAACGTGTCATTCAACGATCGCTAAATCTATATATTAATACTCCCTCTCCTCTCTCTCTCCCCCTTAGGCCTGATCGATGGCTACACGGGTGAACGGGCCGCGCTGGAGGAGGAGTTGCGTCAGAAGGAGGAGCTACAGCTAAGCCTGGAGCAGGAGCTGCAGGTGAGACACAGGCCCAGTCTACAGCCACCATTATCACTGTGTTTTATAACCGTTGAGGGTGACGTGCTCTGTCCACTACCCAGCTAGCAGTCTTTGTCATAATGATGAAATTTCAACCAGTAATGCGTGCTAGGTAGGATTGCAATGCTACTGGTAGTTTACCAAAGTTATCGTAATCTTCAGTAAACCTTGGTAATTTATACTTGAACTTTTTTTAAATGTATTTATTTATAGTGTTCTTTTTTTATATCAGCCTCCATATTGTCCATTAGTTTCTAATAGATAGATCATATGGTTGAAGAGAAAATAACATCATTTATTGAAAAAAAGCTTCTAATGAGCAATGGCATTATTTTCAATTAACTCTGCAACTCTTCCAACTATTTACTTTTTTCACTGAAACCGTAATATTAAGTTGATGGTTTTAAGTTGATGGATTTATATTTAGGATGATATTTTACAGCTTTCATTATAGTTTTTATTTGAAAATCATCGTATTTCATTTAATATATTTTACATGTGATAAAGACATACCGTGGGCCAGAGATAATTAGAAACCTGTAAAAATATGAAGTACCCAAAAGGGCCACTAGATGTCCTGTGATGGATTACATAAAATCCTTGAAAGATACCAAAATTCTGCAGGTTAACTGGTAAGTTTCCATTAATATACCCTACATTTGCAAACCTAATACTAAGTAAATATTTTTGTCCAATATATCTCAACCACTATGCAGATTTAAAGAAAACGTTGGACAATTATGTTTCAAATTGTTTCCCATCTGTTTAAAATGTTACCGGGATGTCGGGCAACTTCGCACACTGCAAAGGCAGTTTTTGTGTGTCTGAGTTAGTATTTTTAATTGGCTAACCACATTGTCAACCTGCCTCTAACTAAATGTCATTGGCTCCTGCAGGTGACAAGCAGCCGTCTACACGAACTGGAGCAGGAGAGGCTGCAGATGCAGGAGGAGCGAGAGATACTGTCACGGCAACAGGATGCCATGAGGGAGCATGCCGGCCCGCGCGAGTTACGTATGTACCCCACCACTTATTTTCTTGTTGGATCTGAATGGAACAAAATATACAGTTTGACAAACATTCAAATATTTCTTGTGTTCACCTAATACCTTTTTGCAATGTTGGTTAGAGCCTGTAGGTAAGCATTTCACTGTAAGGTCTGTATTCGGCACAAGTGACAAACTTTGATTTGATTTGGTTTTCTAGACATATTTCTATGACATCACTACTCCAAAGAGTGGGCAGAGTGGAGTGGGGGTTGTATCATTGAAATAGAAATACTAGCATTACTGAGAGAAACCCCTCAGGCCATGGCAATTTGAGATGTCCGTTCTAGTAATTATATTTCTGTGGGTCTTATGACGAAGATAAAACAGGCCCATGTTATTTTGCATACAGAAGGTTGGTGTATTTCCTTGATTAGATCTACATTTGATTATTTGTGTGACTCATTGTCATCATCATTATCATCACACACTGTGTCAGCTTAAGAGTAGCCACTCATTGTTATCATCTTATCACTCAATGACTTTTTAACGAAATCCTTGTACTTTTAATTTATATACTCTGTTATTACTGTGCTTTACTGAATTCCTATAGAAACGGTGACCGTGGTGATTCATTCATGTTGTAATGAAGTTTGCAATTAATCATTGTTTTTTGATGGAAATCCTCTGGGATAAAACGGAATCCTGGAACACATGTACTGTAACTGACAAAAGTCTCACCTGGGTTGTGTTCATTAGGCACCAAACGTAATGAAGTGGACTGAAACGGGGAGGAACTACCTAGATTTGAACAATGACACACTTGTTTTCCTTTGCAAAATATTTTTTAAGCATTTTCCGATGCATTACCTCTTTCCAGTACTATTTCAAGGTATTCCATAGGTTAATGAACAATCCATAAGGAAATGGCAAGTATACAGCAAGGACATGAATTCAATGTACAGGGAGCCATTTCAGTAACACCTCACTCCTGCTCTCACCTCACTGCATTGGCTTATCCATCCTCTTCCGACACAGCTTTAACCAATACCATGACAGCACATGCAGGGAGGCCCCGCCCTCTTGTTTTCACCTCTCGCATCCTTTCTCCTCCAGTCTTCCTCCTTTTTATGACAAAACAAGTGCATGTTGAAATACTGTGCTTTCTTATTCCTCCCATAGGCCTAGTTGAAGCTGCAGTCGATGCAGCACCTGAAGCAGGTGTGTCCCACATCAGAGCATGGCCAGTCTATCTATGTTACCTTTTAGTCTCTAGTCGATTGGCACTTATATATATTTTTTTAACCCCCAAATACAGCAACTCACAAAAAAATGTTGGCGCTTGCTATGGGCTCACTCACTCAATCACTAACCCTTGCTTACGCTTTTTCTTTTTTGATTCACTTTTCTACGTCATGGTTTGTCATGTTAATGTCTTATGGGTCAGTGTGATCATTCTCATTTGATTTATGATTGAGCATGATTGAAGGAATCGGATAAGCTATATTTTGATACGTTGATACTGTAAGCGTAAGTATTTCCTCATTGGCAATCATCTTTGCTCCTAGAGTTTAGCTCACCCTAACCTTACTTCACATTATCCATGCTAACATCGGGACAATGTCCACTACCTTTGGAGTTAAGATGATTGCTCAATTAGGAATTTGTCCCACCCCTTGCCTGCAATTGCATATGAGGCATGGATATTGCAATGTCTCAGCACTGTCTATGTGCTTGGTCTGTGGTTTGCACTCTCTTACCCTTTTATCTGTTGAACTAATACAATGGGGGTTTTGATCTCCTGGGTGAAGCAATGTTGGTTGGTTGGTTGGTTTAATGTTGGTTAAATGATAGCATCGGATTAGTATATGTTGGGAAGATACTGGGAGTGAGATTGTTAGATATGTTATACGTGATGCTGAAATGGCAGACTGTTTTGGGGGCATTTTGTTAAAAGCGGCCATCTCAATAATGTAATAATTTTTAAATGAATAAAACACAATTTTATAACTTCAGAGACAAAAACCGCTGAATATACTTAGGTTTTACATTAATAGGCTGTAACTGAGTCCACAATAACTCCATCTCAGCATCCTGTCCTGTCCATTGATCGAATGAAACCTGTCCAAAATCATTGACTCCTCCCCTCTAAAGTGACCTTATGTGTGACGCCTTCTGTCCTTCCTTCCCTCCCTCCCTCCCTTCCCCCCAGACCTCCTGGAGGAGACGGAGAAGCTGATGGCTGAGAAGGTAGAGGTGCAGCGGCAGGCAGAGAAGGAGAGTCTGGGCCTCCTGCACCAGGTGAAAACACTGGAGGCTGAGCTGGAGGAGCAGGTCAACCGGGTCATTGAGCTGGAGCATGCCCGCAAGACGGAGACCGGCGACCTGCTGCAGCAGATCCAGGCCCTGGAGAAACAACTGGAGAAGAACCGGAGGTTCCTGGATGTAAGAGAAAGAGGGGAAGGGAGAGATGAGGGAGGGGGGATGGATGCATGACTGGATGGATGAATATGGATAGAGAGATGGGAGAGATGGATGAATGGGGAGGGGTGGATGGGGGAGGACCTTAGGAACTATGTTGTTTTAAAGTATACAGATTTACACAAATGTTATATGAATGTGCACGTTGGTTATTGGGGATTAGGCAGTGCATAAGGTATTTCCCTTAGGCACTCTCCTTTAAAGGCTTGGTCTTAAAATCTGATCCCCAGGAGCAAGCCATCGACCGGGAACACGAGAGGGATGTCTTCCAGCAGGAGATCTTGAAACTGGAGCAGCAGCTAAAGAACAGCCAGAAGCAGCAGCCCGGCTCTGAACAAAGAAGCAGAGAGGTAACAATTCAGTTCCGCAATGGCCCCAGCATTGAGCCCTGTGGGACCCCACAGTCAGTTTCTCCCTCCTTTTGTTCCGTCACAATGGGAAAGGCAGTAATGTAGATGCTCAGCTTGTAAAAGTGGACTGTTGTAGCTTTTTACATGAGGACTCAGTGTCTTCCAGGACAATGGGGAGGTAGAATTTCCTATGGTTACCAGAATATGATCCCAGACTAGTTAAACTGGAACTGTTGCATCAACATGTATTGTGAAGGAAAATGTACGTATAGTATTTGCTGGATGGGGTTGTTTTTGTTGTGTTTTTTTCCGGGTGAGGGTTGATTTGTCGATCATCACCATGGTAATTTATATTGAACTGTAAGGGGGTTGTGGATATGATGTGATTTGTAATGCATTTTGTAAAACTGTAGTATTTAAGGCTTTTTAATTGAATATTTTATTGGACATAATAGGTTTTAAGTGGTTTTGTCCGTGTCACTAAACACTTAATATATTTTGAGTCTTTCGAAAAAGCAGATTTCATGGCGAGGTTACTCTCACACCGTGTTGTAGCTACCTTTCTCAAGTAAATATCATTAGTTACAGTGGGGCAAAAAAGTATTTAGTCAGCCACCAATTGTGCAAGTTCTCCCACTTAAAAAGATGAGAGGCCTGTAATTTTCATCATAGGTACACTTCAACTATGACAGACAAAATGAGAAAAAAAATCCAGAAAATCACATTGTAGGACTTTTTATGAATTTATTTGCAAATTATGGTGGAAAGTAAGTATTTGGTCAATAACAAAAGTTTATCTCAATACTTTGTTATATACTCTTTGTTGGCAATGACTGAGGTCAAATGTTTTCTGTAAGTCTTCACAAGGTTTTCACACTGTTGCTGGTATTTTGGCCCATTCCTCCATGCAGATCTCCTCTAGAGCAGTGATGTTTTGGGGCTGTTGCTGGGCAACACAGACTTTCAACTCCTTCCAAAGATTTTCAATGGGGTTGAGATCTGGAGACTGGCTAGGCCACACCAGGACCTTGAAATACTTCTTACGAAGCCACTCTTTCGTTGTCCGGGCGGTGTGTTTGGGATCATTGTCATGCTGAAAGACCCAGCCACGTTTCATCTTCAATGCCCTTGCTGATGGAAGGAGGTTTTCACTCAAAATCTCACGATACATGGCCCCATTCATTCTTTCCTTTACACGGATCAGTCGTCGTGGTCCCTTTGCAGAAAAACAGCCCCAAAGCATGATGTTTCCACCCCCATGCTTCACAGTAGGTATGGTGTTCTTTGGATGCAACTCAGCGTTCTTTGTCCTCCAAACACGACGAGTTGAGTTTTTACCCAGAAGTTCTATTTTGGTTTCATCTGACCATATGACATTCTCCCAATCTTCTTCTGGATCATCCAAATGCTCTCTAGCAAACTTCAGACGGGCCTGGACATGTACTGGCTTAAGCAGGGGGACACGTCTGGCACTGCAGGATTTGAGTCCCTGGCGGCGTAGTGTGTTACTGATTTTAGGCTTTGTTACTTTGGTCCCAGCTCTCTGCAGGTCATTCACTAGGTCCCCCCGTGTGGTTCTGGGATTTTTGCTCACCGTTCTTGTGATCATTTTGACCCCACGGGGTGAGATCTTGCGTGGAGCCCCAGATCTAGGGAGATTATCAGTGGTCTTGTATGTCTTCCATTTCCTAATAATTGATCCCACAGTTGATTTCTTCAAACCAAGCTGCTTACCTATTGCAGATTCAGTCTTCCCAGCCTGGTGCAGGTCTACAATTTTGTTTCTGGTGTCCTTTGACAGCTCTTTGGTCTTGGCCATAGTGGAGTTTGGAGTGTGACTGTTTGAGGTTGTGGACAGGTGTCTTTTATACTGATAACAAGTTCAAACAAGTGCCATTAATACAGGTAACGAGTGGAGGACAGAGGAGCCTCTTAAAGAAGAAGTTACAGGTCTGTGAGAGCCAGAAATCTTGCTTGTTTGTAGGTGACCAAATACTTATTTTCCACCATAATTTGCAAATAAATTCCAAAACAATCCTACAATGTGATTTTCTTCTTATTTTGTCTGTCATAGTTGAAGTCTACCTATGATGAAAATTACAGGCCTCATCTTTTTAAGTGGGAGAACTTGCACAATTGGTGGCTGACTAAATACTTTTTTCCCCCACTGTATTACATTATGATATTTCTGCTGAGCATCATCGTAATCTTGACCATGGAGGTCTCTCTTTGCATTATCATGGCATCTGCTGTCATAACAGCTGTGACATACTGCTTGTCTCTGGTTTATTGTACGTCAATTGAGTTGTGGCTTGTTTCAGCTAAAAGTCATTATCATCATAGCTCCATGTCTCTTTGACATGCTGTGGCAGTGGCTCTGCTTGCTGTTGCCATCAGCTGTGTTTTACATTAATTACCATGCTGCTGTTCGTGTTCAGAGTCTTCAGCCGTATTATAGTGGCATGTGTTGTGGAAACGTTTCACTAAAAGTCACTCAGAGTTAGTTGAATTGAATTATAGTTGTCTCTTTTTAAACATCATTGTAGATACTGCACTGGCCTGTTTTTTCTAAGCTAAATGCATTTAGCTTTATCACAGCAGCCTTTCTCTGCTATCATAATCTTAGCGCCATTCCTTCTCCCTCCACCTTCTCCTATTAGTCACTGCTATGCTCATTAAAGGCCATTCTCTCTCCTTCTTTCCTCCTCTTCCCTCCTCTCTCCCTCTCTTTGCCTCTCCTATGGCAGGTGGAGCAGCTGACCTCCCAGGTATTGCTATTAGTTGCATTGAAACAGCCTCTCTCATTAGCGAAACTCCATCAGTTGCATGGTAGCAACCTGTCATTGTAAACCACGTCAGATCCCCCCACTTTCCCTTCCTCTGCTCTCTTTCTCCTTTTTGTCCCTTTAAATATTCCTCTGTCCACCATAGCAGGTGGATCCGCTGCCCTCCCAGCTGTTAGTGCTGCTAGCATCATTGAAAAGGCTCTACTAATAAATATCTTTAGCTGCACTAAAACCCCACCTCTCCCTCCCTCTTCCCCTATTTTTCTCCCTTTCTCTACCATGTAGCAGGTGTGGATCCTCTGACCTCATAGAATTGCTCCCGCTTACATTAATACTGCCGTTGTTCAGCCGCACCATAGCCAAGCCATCCTTGTTTCTCCTTCCCTTCTGCTCCTCCCCTCTGCTCCTCCCTCTCCCACACGGCAGGTGGCTCAGCTAATCTAACAGCTATTGCTAGTAGCTAACATATACTGAAATGTAGCTTCTCTCATATTGAAGCATATCATCTATTCTGCATTTTGATACATTTTTTAATCTAACTAGGCAAGTCAGTTAAGAACAAATTCTTATTTACAATGACGGCCTACCAAAAGGCAAATGACAGGTAGACTTTCTTTGCCATCCTCGCTGAAGCTCTCCTCCTTCCCTCTACCCCTAGTGATGGAGGGGGAAAATCGCTACATTTAATTATCGTAGTATACTTTTTTTTATATCAATGCTTAGACTCCAAGTATCGATTTGGAAAATACGCAATTTTAATTTATTTTGTTACTTAGCTAGCGCTATTTGGCTCTACCTGTGCCAAAACTCTGGTATTTTTCATCCTATAGCTTCTTCTCCATAGCTTCTTTCTAAATAGTGAGCCAACATGGTTCCAGCACTTTTATTTCCATGAACAATCAAAATCAAAATGTTCTCATGCGGTCTTTGAGCAATATGTTTGGAACATCAAATTGCAATTCGATTGCAGTATCGAATAGCAATACAAATAGAATCACGATAATTGCAATATATATCGTATCGGCACCTAAGTATCTGATAATATTGTACCGTGAGGTCCTTGGCAATTCCCAGCCCTACTACCCCCTCTTTCCCTCCCTCTTTTCCAAACGGCAGGTGGATCAGCTGACCTCCCAGTTACTGTGTTGTGTTGCTACTAGCTAGCCACATTGATACATTGAAGCTACAGACTGTACGATCCTCACTGAAAACCCCTCTTTCCCTCCTTCTCTCCTCCCGCTCATTTCTCCTCCTCAACCCTATCCTCTCCCAGGTGGATCAGCTGACCCAGCAGCTGAGGGAGAAGGCGGACTGGTGCAGCGAGCTGCTACTGGCGTCTGAGCAGCTGCAGCGCGAGGCGGGCGAGCGCAACGAGGAGATCGACAAGCTGGAGGGCCGCATCCGCGAGCTGGAGCAGGCTCTGCTGGCCAGCACAGAGACGGTGAGAGAGACAAAGGGGGGGAGGGGTGGAGAGAGACAGGGAGGAAGATGAAAAAGAGAGGAGAGGGACAATGGAGTGGGAATAGTTAATGATGCTGTGTTAATGTTAGCGGGGGTGTGTGAGTGAGAGAAGATGGAGTGTGTGACTGTTTCAGAATGAGAGTTTGTATGTTCTGGTTGAGTGTGAGAGAATGACAGCGTGAAGCTACATGTGTATATGGGTGTTTGTGTGTGTACATTAGTAAGAAAGGAGACTGTACAGACAGTCCCTGATGTCAGGGCTGAGAATGTGTGTGTGCGCCCATAATAATGAGTACTGCACCCAAGTACTGCACATATCAAACTCATTCCACGGAGTGCCGAGTGTTTGCTGGTTCTCACTCTACCCTTGTACTTCATTGATTAATTAAGTTCACTAATTACTAAGGAACCCCCCTCACCGCAGACACTCGGCCCTCCATGGAATGAGTTTGACACCCCTGAAGTACCGCAACCAATATCACTGTTGGCAGGCTGAAACACTGAGCAGTGAAAGAAATGTCCCCATAACTTGCTACTGCACAGATGATTAAGTGTATGAGATCGCAGCTACTGTATATGATGTATGGCTGTGCAGTTGTGTGTGTGCTTGCGTGTATTATTGTGTGTGTTCGCCACGCATGACCTGGTTGCTAAATAATAATATTGTGGCGTTGCGTGCATGTGTGTTTCAGGTGGAGGATAAGAGGCAGGATGTGTCTGTTAGTGGGCCTGGTGACTCCTCACTGGAGGCTCAGCTACAGACTGAAAGAGAGGCACTGGACAGGAAAGAGAAAGAAGTAATGTATTAGACTTATGGGAGGTTTCTTTCTTTCACATGTTTGGAAGGGAATATATAAGTAGCCAATCCAGCAAAGTCAGCAAAAATCTTGATTGGTTATCACGCCCCCAATGATTTACACAAAATGGGCCATTCCTCTGCTTGTTGCATCCCTTTGCCTGCCATCTTTCACCTCGCCTCAAATCACACTCCTTCAATTACCAATGATGTACACAAGACAGGTCCAGGACAGGTCCCCACTTGGATTTCAAGTCCCCTGTTCATGTGTCGATGCCCTGGTCCTCAGTTAAACAAGAACACACAACACGCCAGCCTGACTCCCCCCTTCCCACTCCTCCCCTCCAGATCAGTAACCTGGAGGAGCAGCTTGAGCAGTTCCGGGAAGAGCTGGAGAACAAGAGTGAGGAGGTGCAGCAGCTCCACATGCAGCTGGAGATCCAGAGGAAGGAGCTGAGCACCCAGCAGCAAGACCTGGAGACCAAGGACAGCATGCTCCAGGTAACCGGCCAGTACATAGCTAGGCTAGCATGTAGGTAGCCTTTGTCCCCATACAGCTAGGCTAGCATGTAAACTCAGCAAAATAAGAAAAGTCCTCTCGCTGTGAACTGCATTTATTTTCAGCAAACTTAACAGGTGTAAATATTTGTATGAACATTACAAGATTCAACGACTGTGACATAAACTGAACAAGTTCCACAGACATGTGACTATCAGAAATTGAATAATGTGTCCCTGGACAAAGGGGGGGGGGGGGGGTCAAAATCAAAATGAACAGTCTATCTGGTGTGGCCACCAGCTGCATGAAGTACTGCACTGCATCTCCTCATGGACTGCACCAGATTTGCCAGTTCTTGCTGTGAGATGTTTCCCCACTCTTCCACCAAGGCACCTGCAAGTTCCCGGACATTTCTGGGGGGAATGGCCCTAGCCCTCATCCTCCGATCCAACAGGTCCCAGATGTGCTCAATGGGATTGAGATCAGGCTCTTTGCTGGCCATGGCAGAACACTGACATTCCTGTCTTGCAGGAAATCACGCACAGAATGAGCAGTATGGCTGGTGGCATTGTCATGCTGGAGGGTCATGTCAGGATGAGCCTGCAGGAAGAGTACCACATGAGGGAGGAGGATGTCTTCCCTGTAACGCACAGCGTTGAGATTGCCTGCAATGACAACAAGCTTAGTCCGATGATGCTGTGACACACCGCCCCAGACTGTGACGGACCCTCCAGACACAAATCGAGTACAGGCCTCGGTGTAACGCTCTTTTTTTTCTTCAACGATAAATGTGAATCCGACCATCACCCCTGGTGAGACAAAACCGCGACTCGTCAGTGAAGAGCACTTTTTGCCAGTACTGTCTTGTCCAGCGACAGTGGGTTTGTTCCCATAGGCGAAGTTGTTGCCAGTGATGTCTGGTGAGGACCTTTCTTTACAACAGGCCTACAAGCCCTCAGTCCAGCATTTCTCAGCCTGTTGCGGACAGTCTGAGCACTGATGGAGGGATTGTACGTCCCTGGTGTAACTTGGGCAGTTGTTGCTGTCCTGTACCTGTCCCGCTGGTGTGATGTTCGGATGTACCGATCCTGTGCAGGTGTTGTTACACGTGGTCTGCCACTGCGAGGACAATCAGCTGTCCGTCTGGTCTCCCTGTAGCGCTGTCTTAGGCGTCTCACAGTACGGACATTGCAATTTATTGCCCTGGCCACATCTGCAGTCCTCATGCCTTCTCGCAGCATGCCTAAGGCACGTTCACTCAGATGAGCAGGGACCCTGGGCATCTTTCTTTAGGTGTTTTTCAGAGTCAGTAGAAAGGCCTCTTTAGTGTCCTATGTTTTCATAACTGTGACCATAATTGCCTACCGTCAGTAAGCTGTTAGTGTCTTAACGACCGTTCCACTGGTGCATATTCATTTATTTATTATGGTTCATTGAACAAGCATGGAAAACAGTTTAAACCCTTTACAATGAAGATCTGTGAAGTTATTTAGATTTTTACAAATTATTTTTGAAAGACAGGGTCCTGAAAAGGGGACATTTCTTTTTTGTTGCTTAGTTTAGGTAGCCTTAGCCCCCACACAGCTAGGCTAGCATGTAGTTAGCCTTAGCCACCACACAGCCAGGCTAGAACAGTGCATCGGAAAGTATTCAGACTCACTGACATTTCCCACATTTTGTTATGTTACAGCCTTATTCTTAAAAAATAAATCCCTCATCGATCTACACACAATACCCCATAATGACAAAGCAAACCATGTTTTTATAATCTTATTCCATAAAAAAAATATATATATACCTATATACAGTACCGTTCAAAAGTTTGGGGTCACTTAGAAATGTACTTGTTTGTGAAAGAAAAGCAATTTTTTGTCCATTAAAATAACATCAAATTGATCATAAATACAGTGTTAACATTGGTAATGTTGTATATGACTTTTGTAGCTGGAAACTGCAGACTTTTTTATGGATAATCTACATAGGCGTACAGAGGCCCATTATCAGCAACCATCATGCCTGTGTTCCAATGGCACGTTGTGTTAGCTAAAACTAAAAACAGTTTTCAGCTGTGCTAACATAATTGCAAAAGGGTTTTCTAATGATCAATTAGCCTTTTAAAATGATAAACTTGGATTGGCTAACACAACGTGCCATTGGAACACAGGAGAGATGGTTGCTGATAATGGGCCTCTACACCTATGCAGATATTCTATTAAAAATCAGCCGTTTCCAGCTACAATAGTCATTTACAACACTAACTATGACTACACTGTATTTCTGATCAATGTTATTTTAACAGACAAAAAAATCTGCAATTCTTCAAAAAAAAAAAAAATGTTAAGTTGTACCAAAGGATACAAAATGTCAGAATAATAGTAGATAGAAATATTTTATTTCAGCTTTTATTTCTTCACTGATTTCCAGTGGGTCAGAAGTTAACATGCACTCAATTAGACCTCCTTCCCAATGAATGTGATCCTGGATCAGTTGACATGCCGGTAAGTGAAATCGAACAGCTGATCAAGCTGTCGTGACCGAATGCTGCAGACTTAACGCATTCACAGGTCACTACGGAGGAGTTTTGGTTCCTGACTCAAAGGGAATACCTTGACGTCTCCCGCTGAGCATTAATGCCGGGTTCAAAACAACCGGGAGCTCGGAACTCAAATATCAGACTTCAGTACGTTCAAGACAACTGGGAACTCGGAAAGAACGAGCTCCGACTGTGAAAAAATTGGAAATCCAACTCTGGCCTCTTTCTAGAGCTTTGACTATTCGACCTAAAGATCACTTGCATCAAGATTTGACCTCCTATCCTTCAGGTTTCCTAGTTGTTTTTAAAGCATCATAAAACTCATTGTTGGCTGCCCTTTTTGTTAGCTAATGTCTGTGTGATGCTGGATTTAGTGCTCTCATTTGCATTAAAACCAAATGGGCCTGTCGATCCAGGTTGGATGAGACAGCAGAGATGCGTGCGCACTTTCAACCACGCCCCCTGACTTTGAGAAGCTCCGACACGACATGCGTCAAGCGCACCCATCTCTAGTGGTGGTGAGATAAGAGACATTATGTCAGACTAATTTGCAATTGACTGCCTCACATTAAAAGTATGTGATGGTGAGTTGAGGACAATCAGAAATACTGTTAGAATGTTTTTCAATTGACTGCCATAGGAATCCCTGTACTATAGGTAATCCTTAAAGCAGCAAGGTTGACACGTGGTATCCATCTGCTAAACAAAGCTACATAAAGATATATCAAAGGATAAAACAAGTGTGCTATTAACCGTTGCTACACTTCAAAAACATATTACGATGTTTATCGATACTGAAAAACCTGCTAGTAGATTAAGACCAATCATTTTATGTAGAATGGTTCATGTAGACTTCTCTTTTGGTCAAACTGATAGGTCTGCACCTGGGCAATGTTTGCAGCTAGCTAATAGATTAAAAAGAGTGTTAAGTGATAGAAACATTACATTTAACCTTTTTTAAAATTTCTAACTTACCTTTCGGTCTTTCTTTTTAACCTTTTGGAAATAAGTGTTAACAGACTGCACCGGTGCAAACTGGCCCCAATCAAGTGAATAGTCCGCTGTGACACTAACATAGTCCATTCTAAAAGACAACCCAACTTTAAAAATGGCTAATATGGACTCCTCTAGCTACAGTATATTACATTTCAGTTCCAATTTTAAATTAAAAATATACTTTTAAGATTTAATGTAGCTTTCATAAACCCGTTAGTTATAATGCCTGTATAGATGCTACAGAAGTAATTTACAAGCAAATGCTATATATATGCCACATTAGCCAAAGCACCAAATGTGGTACTTGTTGGGCTAATATTGTAGGGATAGGTAGTATCCCCACCCAAAGATAAAGAACCCCCTCCTTTTAATGTTCTCTACTGTTTTAGTCCCAGTTTAAGGGTGATGTTTTTTGTGTGTTGAGAGCCTGCAGATTATAATCTCCGACATATGATACACTTTTGAAGGTGATGGAGGAGAAACACAGGGAAATAGCTCTTCTTAATGAGCAGATGGCTAAGCTTCAACACACGGAAACAGCCCCTGACAACAAGGTAACCTCATATACATATACGTTAGACAGACCACTTGTTCTTCTGTTCACATATATGTATATCTTTGTGATAGTGGATAAGTGTTTGTGTTGTGTGACAGCCGTTCCTTTTATTTAGTATTTTTGTTGTGGCGTAACCCACCATTTTATTTTAGGTTTTGGTAAGTAGGCCTCTGTTGTGTTGTGAATTTTTCTTTAAGTTGGCTTACTAAAGAGACACTTGGAACACCCTAGAATTGTCCAACAAATCATAATTGGTACCTGAAGTACCATTATTACAGTTGTCTCAACCAAACATTTTACCTGATTGGCTGAGACTCATATATTATCTATCACATAAATATTATCAATAACTATAATGCCGTGGCACAACTGTGTCTCAGAGGTTTAACAGAAAGCATGAGCCGGTCTTTTTTCTCCACACATTCGTCCTTATTCCTACATTCACTGCTCTGTCCTTCCCTTCAGGAAATCAATGCGAGGGATGAGCTACTGCGAGATCTGGAGTCCCAGGTGGAGTGCATGCGGAACGAGCAGCAGCGCCTGAAGAGGAACAGCGAGGAGGAGTTGGAACAGCTCAACGCCGTTATCGACAAGCTCCAGGAGGAGCTGGCCAACATTGAGCGGAAGCAGTTCTCAGAGATGGAAGAAGAGCTCAAGCGCCAGTTGGAGAGCCAAGTCGAAGGTCCCAGCAAGGAGGAGTATGACGAAATGAAGCAAAAGATGGACCTGGCCACACTAGAGCTGGACACCATCAAAGCCGAGCACTGCTCGCTGCTGGAGAGGTACCGATGCTTGCAGGAGAGCAGACTAGCATTAGCCGAGTCGGAAAAGGAGCTGTCGGACGACATGGCGATGGAGCTGCAAGATGCCCTGAGGGATAAGACGGCGGCATTTGTAGTGGGGCAGGCTCAGATCCAGGCACTTGAGCAGAATGCCACCTCCAGGGTGAAGGAGCTAAGCCTTAGCGTCCAGAAACTTGAGGCCTGTGTCACAGAGAGAGACTCTGAACTGACCCGCTGCCGGTTCCTGGTGGAGCGGGCCCAGGAGGACGCTGACGACCTCCAGCGCAAGGTCCAGGACCTGGAGGACAAGCTGAGGGAGAGGGTGGCCACCGCGCTTGTCAGCCAGGCCCAACTGGGCGCCATCCAGCAACAGCTGCATCAATCGCAGCAGTCCAAGGGCCAGAGAGCCAAAGAATCCGTCCACCAGGATCCCAGGGGACAGATGGAGGTACCAGGCTTTGGGTTTGCAGGAATGTCCCGAGCAGTGGAGATCCAAGGAGCCAAACATGGCCCCACTAGGAAGGTGGTCCTCCTGACGGAGAAGCTCCGCGAGCTGGAGGTAGGCCTGAGCGGCATGCAGAAGGACCAAGAGCTGCAGAAGCAGTTACTCTCCAGCTCCGAGGAGGAGGTGCTGGAGTACGAGAAGAGGCTGGTCTTGCTCATGGACCTGCTCAATCAGATGAGGACGACCAAGCCTGTTGGACGCCAGAGAACATTTCCAGCCACAGAGGTAGTTAACTTTAGCCTTCACTATTATCTCTGGGGTTAAGTTAGCTGTAGCCTGCACCGCATCCTATGAATTAGTTTTTGTGGGGTAGAGTTAGCCTGCTCTAGTTTCCATGGATGAATAAATTTGCTTACACCTACACTGCCTGGAGACGTTTTTCACAGGTTAAATGCTGACAAGCTGCTGTCTCTTTGAACTCTGAACCAGACTGCATCTTCTGGAGGCAACGAGCTGGCTGTGTCTGAGATTCTACAGGAGCTACAGAAGGTCAGGGACGAGGCTTCAGCCACCAAAGAACAGCTCAGCAGTTACAAGGAGAGCAGCAATAAACTCCAGCAGGAGCTCAAGGTATGTAATATCACCCTCAACAACCATGTTAGATTAATCCTCTGTTATTATTGCATGAGAGGGTGTTACAATTGTCACGTTTTACTTTTTTAGGCAAAAGAGGTCGCAATAGCCAACCTTCAAGAAGACCTTCAAAGGGTAATTAACTAATGTGAAAGGGAGTTCCTCCGATTGCCAGACACAGTACAATTCTACTTTGCCTCAGATTTGCTAAAGTATTGCAATACTTTCTTGTTCTTGACATTATCTTAAATCCATTGTCTTGAAATCCAATTTTTAGAATTTCTAACATCTAACTATTCCCCAGGTGTCATCGGGAGGCAGTGAGGCGAAGATGTCTGAGCTCCATCGGGAGCTGAAGGAGGTCAAAGAGGAGCTCAGCAGCTACAGGGAAAGCTGTGACAAGCTACAGGAGCTTCTACGGGTATGAACACAGTCAGATTCAACCAGTGTTCAGCAAAGGAAAGAACTATGGGAGTCGCAGTCTTCCAGTGCCGAACTTCATTTGTTGATTTATTAATTGTCCATTTTGTGTGGATAACAGTACATTTTGAAAATGTTGACCATTTTAGTGATTAACCAATCTGACCATTTCATTTTTTTAAATTGTACCAAAGGAGGGAGAGATGACCATAACACATCTCAAGGGAGAACTCTACCGGGTAAGTACAGTTGAAGTCAGAAGTTTACATAAACCTTAGCCAAATACATTTAAACTCAGTTTTTCACAATTCCTGACATTTTAATCTTAGTAATAATTCCCTGTCTTGGGGCCTCCCGGGTGGTGCAGTGGTTAAGGGTGCTGTACTGCAGCGCCAGCTGTGCCACCAGAGACTCTGTGTTTGCGCCCAGGCTCTGTCGTAACTGGCCGCAAACGGGAGGTCCGTGGGGCGGCGCACAATTGGCCTAGCGTCGTCCGGGTTAGGGAGAGGTTGGCCGGTAGGGATATCCTTGTCTCATCGCGCACCAGCGACTCCTGTGGCGGGCCGGGTGCAGTGCGCGCTAACCAAGGTTGCCAGGTGCACGGTGTTTCCTCCGACACATTTGTGCAGCTGGCTTCCGGGTTGGATGCGCGCTGTGTTAAGAAGCAGTGCGGCTTGGTTGGGTTGTGTATCGGAGGACGCATAACTTTCAACCTTCGTCTCTCCCAAGCCCGTACGGGAGTTGTAGCGATGAGACAAGATACCACGAAATTGGGGAGAAAACGGGGTAAAAATTTTAAAATTCCCTGTCTTTAAAAAAATATATATAAATATATATATATATATTTCACCTTTATTTATTTAACCAGGCAGGCAAGTTGAGAACAAGTTCTAATTTACAACTGCGACCTGGCCAAGATAAAGCAAAGCAGTTTGGCACATATAACAACACAGAGTTACACATGGAGTAAAACAAACATACAGTCAATAATACAGTAGAAAAATAATATATACAATGTGAGCAAATGAGGTGAGATAAGGGAGGTAAAGGCAATAAATAGGCCATGGTGGCGAAGTAAATACAATATAGCAATTAAAACACTGGAATGGTAGATTTGACAGTAGATGAGTGTGCAAAGTAGAAATACTGGGGTGCAAAGGAACAAAATAAATAAATACTGTAGGGGAAGAGGTGGTAGTTTGGCCTATTTATAGATGGGCCATGTACAGGTGCAGTGATCTGTGAGCTGCTCTGACAGCTGGTGCTTAAAGCCAGTGAGGGAGATTAGTGTTTTCAGTTTCAGAGATTTTTGTAGTTCGTTCCAGTCAATGGAAGCAGAGAACTAGAAGGAGAGGCGGCCAAAGGAAGAATTGGCTTTGAGATATACCTGCTGGAACGCGTGCTACGGGTGGGTGCTGCTATGGTGACCAGCGAGCAGAGATAAGGCTGGACTTTACCTAGCAGGGTCTTGTAGATGACCTGGAGCTAGTGGGTTTGGCGACGAGGGCCAGCCAACGAGATTTAACTTTGGATTGGAGATGTTTTATTTGAGTCTGGAAGGAGAGTTTACAGTCTAACCAGACACCTGCAACAATTTCTGCAGATAATTTTAGAAAGAAAGAGTCCAGATTGTCTAGCCCGGCTGATTTGTGGGGTCCAGATTTTGCAGCTCTTTCAGAACATCAGCTGACTGGATTTGGGAGAAGGAGAAATGGGGAAGGCTTGGGCAAGTTGCTGTGGGGGGTGCAGTGCTGTTGACGGGGGTAGGGGTAGCCGTAGAAAAATGCTTATTGAAATTCTCAATTATAGTAAATTTATCGGTGGTGACAGTGTTTCCTATCCTCAGTGCAGTGGGCAACTGGGAGGAGGTGCTCTTATTCTCCATGGACTTTAAAATGTCCCAGAACTTTTTTGAGTTTGTGTTGCAGGAAGCACATTGCTGCATGAAATAGCTAGCCTTGGCTTTTCTAACTGCCTGTGTATATTGGTTTCTAACTTCCCTGAAAAGTTGCATTTCACGGGGGCTGTTCGATGCTAATGCAGAACACCACAGGATGTTTTTGTGTTGGTTAAGGGCAGTCCGGTCTGGAGAGAACCAAGGGCTGTATCTGTTCCTGGTTCTAAATTTCTTGAATGGGGCATGCTTATTTAAGATGGTGATGAAGGCATTTTTAAAGAATAACCAGGCTTCCTCTACTGACGGGATGAGGTCAATATCCTTCCAGGATACCCGGGCCAGGTCAATTAGAAAGGCCTGCTCGCTGAAGTGTTTCAGGGAGCGTTTGATATTGATGAGTGGAGGTCGTTTGACCGCTGACCCATTACGGATGCAGGCAATGAGGCAGTGAACGCTGAGATCTTGGTTGAAAACAGCAGAGGTGAATTTAGAGGGCAAGTTGGTTAGGATGATATCTATGAGGGTGCCCGTGTTTACGGCTTTGGGGTTGTACCTGGTAGCTTCATTGATAATTTGTGTGAGATTGAGGGCATCAAGCTTAGATTGTAGAATGACCGGGGTGTTAAACATGGCACAGTTTAGGTCACCAAGCAGCACGAGCTCTGAAGATAGAATGGGGGGCAATCAGTTCACATATGGTATCCAGAGCACAGCTGGGGGCAAAGGGTGGTCTATAGCAGGCGGCAACGGTGAAAGACTTGTTTTTAGAGAGGTGGATTTTTAAAAGTAGAAGTTCAAATTGTTTGGGTACAGACCTGGATAGTAGGACAGAACTCTGCACGCTATCTCTGCAGTAGATTGCAACACCGCCCCCTTTGGCCGTTCTATCTTGTCTGAAAATGTTGTAGTTAGGGATGGAGATTTCATAGTTATTGGTGGTCTTCCTAAGCCAGGATTCAGACACGACTGAGACATCCGGGTTGGCAGAGTGTGCTAAAGCAGTGAATAAAACAAACTTGGGGAGGAGGCTTCTAATGTTAACATGCATTAAACCAAGGCTTTTATGGTTACAGAAGTCATCAAAAGAGAGCACCTGGGGAATAGGAGTGGAGCTAGGCACTGCAGGGCCTGGATTCACCTCTACATCGCCAGAGGAACAGAGGAGGAGTAGGATAAGGGCATGGCTAAAAGCTATGAGAAATGGACGTCTAGGACGTCCGGAACAGAGAGTAAAAGGAGCAGGTTTCTGGGGGAGATAAAATGGATTCAAGGTATAGTGTACAGACAAAGGTATGATAGGATGTGAATACAGTGTAGGTAAACTTAGGCATTGAGTGATGATGAAAGAGATATTGTGTCTAGAAACATCATTGAAACCAGGTGATGTCATCCCATGTGTGGGTGGTGGAACTGAAGGGTTGGATAAGGTATAATGAGAAGGGCAAGAGGCTCTACAGTGAAATAAGCCAATAAATGTTAACCAGAACAGCAACAAACAAAAAAACATCCGCACCACATTTGGTGAGGCGGGTTAGAGGAGAGTGTTTTGAAGTTGAGTTTTTAGAAAAAAAATATCTAAAAAGTTACATGAAGAAAAATATATCAAATATATATACACAGGACAAGACGAGGACAAGGGACATCTGACTGCTATGCCATCTTGGAAAATAATCTTAGTCTTAGGTCAGTTAGGATCACCACTTTATTTTAAGAATGTGAAATGTCAGAATAATAGTAGAGAGAATGATTTATTTCAGCTTTTATTTCTTTCATCACATTCCTAGTGGGTCAGACGTTTACATACACTCAATTAGTAGTTGGTACCTTTGCCTTTAAATTGTTTAACTTGGGTCAAGCTATTCAGGTAGCCTTCCACAAGCTTCCCAAAATAAGTTGGGTGAATTTTGGTCCATTCCTCCTGACAGAGCTGGTGTAACTGAGTCAGGTTTGTAGGCCTCCTTGCTCGCACACGCTTTTTCAGTTCTGCCCACACATTTTCTATAGGATTGATGTCAGGGCTTTGTGATGGTCACTCCAATACCTTGACTTTGTTGTCCTTAAGCCATTTTGCCACAACTTTGGAAGTATGCTTGGGGTCATTGTCCATTTGGAAGACCCATTTGTGACCAAGCTTTAACTTCTTGACTGATGTCGTGAGATGTTGCTTCAATAAACATTTGACTTCTACTGTACATCTTGCTGCAAAGCAGAATATTCCAACTTTACTCAGCAATATGGAAAAAGATCTGACTATTGACATGTCTTCACTTGTATGGGTCTTTGATAAAAATCTGTCCTTTCACCTCCCAGGCCTCATTGGAAGGTGACGGTGCCTCCACATCCGAGCTTCTCCAAGAGCTCCAGGAGGTCCGAGACGAGGCAGCCGCTACCAAAGGACACCTGAACAGCTTCAAAGAGTGCAGCGAGAAACTCAAGGCCGAACTCCAAGTCCGTGACCTGTCAATCGCGCAGCTCAAAGAGGAGCAACAACAGCTCAGAGTAGCCTTGGCGAAATCCGCGGAGTCACTGTCAACACTATCCCCAGTATCACCATCTCAGTCTCCCTCACTTGATCAGCAGCAGCAAGCACCACCCTCCCATCCAAAAAAGAAAGGCAGCAAACCGCAAAACCAACGCCAGGGGTCCAAGGGAAAAATGGCTGCCAAAGACAAACCATCGCTCTCCAGGAAGAACTCTGCTGCGGCAAACCAAAAGTCTTCCGACAAATTGTCCAGTCAATCGTCTGATCTTAGTGGATCTCAACGTCCGCCACATACAGACGCTGGCACCCAGACGGAGAAATTTTCCTCCCAGACATCTGGCCAGCCCAGATCTGTTTCAGAGGAGGAAGAGGTGGAGGAGATGATCGGGGAGTACCAGGAGAAGATCGTACAGATGCAGGAGCTGCATGCGGCAGAGATCCTGGACATGGAGGCCCGGCACATCGCAGAGAGCGAGGCCCTGAAGCGGGACAATCAAATACTGGAGGAGGAGTGCAAGGCTCTCAAGACCGTCATCGATAAGCTGCAACCCTCCCACAAAGTAAGTCCATTGGACGACATCAAATCAAACTCTTTGTCACATGCGCCGAATGCAACATGTGTAAGCCCTAAACCAACAGTGCAATTCAAGAAAGAGTTAAGAAAACATTTACCAAGTAAACTAAAGTAAAAGATTATAAAAAAGTAACACAATTAATTAACATCGAGGCTATATGCAGGGGATACTGGTACAGAGTCCATGTGCAGGGGTACAGGTTAGTCAAGGTAATTTGTACATGTAAGTAGGGGTGAAGTGACTATGCATAGATAATAGATAACAGCGAGTTGCAGCAGTGTACAAAAACTAATAGAGGGGGTGTCAATGTAAATAATCTGGTGGCCATTTGGTTAATTGTTCAGCAGTATTATGGTTTGGAGGTAGAAGCTGTTAAGGAGCCTTTTGGTCCTAGACTTGGCGCTCCGGTACCGCTTGCCATGCGGTAGCAAAGAAAACAGTCTATGACTTGGGTGACTGGAGTCTGTTACAATTTTTTGGGCTTTCCTCTGACACGCCTAGAATATAGGTCCTGGATGGCAGGAAGCTTGGCCCCAGTGATGTACTGGGCCGTACATACTACCCTCTGTAGCGTCTTACGGTCAATTGCCGAGCAGTTACCATACCAGGCAGTGATGCAACCGGTCAGGATGCTCTCAATAGTGCAGCTGTAGAACTTTTTGAGGATCTGGGGACCCATGCCAAATCTTTTCAGTCTCCTGAGGGGAAAAAGGTGTTGTCGTGCACTCTTCACAACATCCCAGCAGAAACCCGGTTTCAGTCTGTTTTCTTCTGTTTGGTGCCTAATTTAACATGACCCACATGATTTAACATGATGAGCTTGACATTTTTATGGGGGAGTAGGCCGTTTTTGGAACTCAAACTCTTCTGTATACTGACCTGGTTTCATGCCCTCTAGGCCCCCTCATCGAGACCAGAGCATCCCGCAGGATCGCAATTCAAAGACGGCTACACCAGTGGTAAGTTAATGTAGTGTCACATATCCCACCTCCATGCCGAATTGTTCTTGAGGTCACGTGTTTTCCCTAGTAATCACAATACCCTAGGCCAGGGATCATCAACTAGATTCAGCTGCAGGACAATGTTTTCTGAAGCGGATGGTCAGGGGTCCGGAACATAATTACAAATAATTAGTTGACTGCAAATTGACCTCAAGTAGCCCAAACAGATATGTTTGACAAAAAACATAATAATTTCAAACCTTGCTTACATTTGAATACGATCATGTGTCTCCCTGTTATGCGTAGGAATACTTGGGAACAGTATAAAACCACCTGTTAGCTAAATTCGCCCCCAGTTGGGGAACCCTGCCCTAGCCTATAAAACACTTTCACCATTTTTGGACCGGGTAACCTAACCTTTACACAAATGCAGAGTAATATATATAGCTTACGCTCAGTCATGGTTGCGTCAACCCCTCTCATGCAGACCAAGGCGCATCATAAGCCACCCTGGCTTCATCCTGTCATTATCTACACGTGGGCTGTTGTCTTAACCCCACCCTGGCTTAGTTTCCCAGAGGCAAGGATGATTTTGAGACAATGAGGGATTTTTCTACTCCTAAGCTTTCTCTAGTAAAACACATTCCTGGCTATGTAATGCAGAATTTAACTAATTTGTCAGCTCAAGCCATCTCCAGTGACCATACGCCCAGATTAGCTGCAAGGAACTAGAGTGGCACCCATGAAAACGGACCCTAACAGGACAGAAATGTCTTACTATTAGTTAAATATTAATTGTTAACCATTAATATTAAAAAAAGGTAAATACGTAATGTTTTTATCACAACACTCTTGGCATTCTCTCAACCAGCTTCATGAGGTAGTCACCTGGAATGCATTGCAATGTGTGCCTTGTTAAGTTAATTTGTGGAATTTATTTTCCTTAATGCGTTTGAGCCAATCAGTTGTGTTGTGACAAGGTAGGGGGATATACAGACGATAGCCCTATTTGGTAAAAGACTAAGTCCATATTATGGCAAGAACAGCTCAAATAAGTAAAGAGAAATGACAGTCCATCACTACTTTATGACATGAAGGTCAGTCAATACTGAAAATGTCAAGTTTCTTCAAGTGCAGTCGCAAAAACCATCAAGCACTATGATGATACTGGCTCTCATGAGGACCTCCACAGGAATGGAAGACCCAGAGTTACTTCTGCCGCAGAGGATAAGTTCATTAGGGTTACCAGCCTCAGAAATTGCAGCCCAAATAAATGCTTCAGAGTTCAAATAACAGACGCATCTCAACATCAGCTGTTCAGAGGAGACTGTGTGAATCAGGCCATGGTCGAATTGCTGAATAAAATCTCTACTAAAGGACACCAATAAGAAGAAGAGACTTGCTTGGACCAAGAAACACGAGCAATGGACATTAGACAGGTGGACATTTGTCCTTTTCGTCTGGAGTCCAATTAGATATTTTTTGGTTCCAACAGCCGTGTCTGTGATCAGCGGTGTGGGTGAACGGATGATCTCCGCATGTCTATTTCCCACCGTAAAGCATGGAGGGGGAGGTGTTATGTTGTGGGGGTGCTTTGCTTGTGACACTGTGATTTATTTAGAATTCAAGGCACACTTAACCAGCATGCCTACCACAGCAATCTTCAGCGATTCGCCATCCCATCTGGTTTGGGCTTAGTGGGACTATCATTTGTTTTTCAAACAAGACAATGACCCAACACACCTCCAGGCTCTGTAAGGGCTATTTTACCAAGGAGGAGAGCGATGGTGCTGCACCAGATAACCTGGTCTCCACAATCACCCGACCTAAACCATATTGAGATGGTTTGGGATGAGTCGGAGCGCAGAGTGAAGGAAAAGCAGCCAACAAGTGCTCATCATATGTGGGAACTCCTTCAACATAGTTGGAAAACCATTCCAGGTGAAGCTGGTTGAGAGAATGCCAAGAGTGTGCAAAGCTGTCATCAAGGCAAAGGGTGGCTATTTGAAGAATCTCAAATATAAAATATATATTTTGATTTGTGTAACACTTTTTTGGTTACCACATGATTCCATATGTGTTATTTTATACACTGCTCAAAAAATAAAGGGAACACTTAAACAACACAATGTAACTCCAAGTCAATCACACTTCTGTGAAATCAAACTGTCCACTTAGGAAGCAACACTGATTGACAATAAATTTCACATTCTGTTGTGCAAATGGAATAGACAACAGGTGGAAATTATAGGCATTTAGCAAGACACCCCCAATAAAGGAGTGGTTCTGCAGGTGGGGACCACAGACCACTTCTCAGTTCCTATGCTTCCTGGCTGATGTTTTGGTCACTTTTTAATGCTGGTGGTGCTTTCACTCTAGTGGTAGCATGAGACGGAGTCTACAACCCACACAAGTGGCTCAGGTAGTGCAGCTCATCCAGGATGGCACATCAATGCGAGATGTGGCAAGAAGGTTTGCTGTGTCTGTCAGCGTAGTGTCCAGAGCATGGAGGCGCTACCAGGAGACAGGCCAGTACATCAGGAGATGTGGAGGAGGCCGTAGGAGGGCAACAACCCAGCAGCAGGACTGATACCTCTGCCTTTGTGCAAGGAGGAGCACTGCCAGAGCCCTGCAAAATGACCTCCAGCAGGCCACAAATGGGCATGTGTCTGCTCAAACAGTCAGAAACAGACTCCATGAGGGTGGTATGAGGGTCCGACAAGTGGGGGTCTTGCTTACAGCCAAACACAGAGCAGGACGTTTGGCATTTTCCAGAGAACACCAAGATTGGCAAATTCGCCACTGGCGCCCTGTGCTCTTCACAGATGAAAGCAGGTTCACACTGAGCACATGTGACAGTCTGGAGACGCCATGGAGAACGTTCTGCTGCCTGCAACATCCTCCAGCATGAACGGTTTGGCGGTGGGTCAGTCATGGTGTGCGGTTGCATTTCTTTGGGGGGCCGCACAGCCCTCCATGTGCTCGCCAGAGGTAGCCTGACTGCCATTAGGTACCGAGATGAGATCCTCAGACCCCTTGTGAGACCATATGCTGGTATGGTTGGCCCTGGGTTCCTCCTACTGCAAGACAATGCATGTGAGACATGTGGCTGGAGTGTGTCAGCAGTTCCTGCAAGAGGAAGGCATTGATGCTATGGACTGGCCCGCCTGTTCCCCAGACCTGAATCCAATTGAGCACATCTGGGACATGTCTCGCTCCATCCACCAACGCCACGTTGCACCACAGACTGTCCAGGAGTTGGCAGATGCTTTAGTCCAGGTCTGGGAGGAGATCCCTCACGAGACCATCCGCCACCTCATCAGGAGCATGCCCGGGCGTTGTAGGGAGGTCATACAGGCACGTGGAGGCCACACACACTACTGAACCTCATTTTGACTTGTTTTAAGGACATTACATCAAAGTTGGATCAGCCTGTAGTGTGGTTTTCCACTTTGATTTTGAGTGTGACTCCAAATCCAGACCTCCATGGGTTGATAAATTTGATTTCCATTGATACATTTTGTGTGATTTTGTTGTCAGCACATTCAACTATGTAAAGAAAAAAGTATTTAATAAGAATATTTCATTCATTCAGATCTTGGATGTGTTATTTTAGTGTTCCCTTTATTTTTTTGAGCAGTGTAGTTTTGATGTCTTCCCTATTATTCTACAATGTAGAAAATAGTAAAAGTAAAGAAATCCTTGAATGAGTAAGGTGTTGTAAAAATGTTGACCGATTGATTATAGAAAAGTATGTGGACACACCTTAAAATCTGTGGATTTGGCTATTTCAGCCACACCCGTTGCAGACAAGTGTATAAAATCAAACACACAGCCTTGCAATCTCCATAGACAAACATTGGCAGGAGAATGGCCTTACTGAAGAGCTCAGGATGTCACCTTTCCAACAAGTCAATTCGTCAAATTTACACCCTGCTAGAGCTGCACCGGTCAACTGTAAGTGCGGTTATTGTGAAGTGGATGCGTCTAGGAGCAACAACGGCTCAGCAGCGACATGGCAGGCCACACAAGCTCACAGTATGGGACCGACGCGTAGCACGTAAATATTGTTTGGCCTCGGTTGCAACACTCACTACCGAGTTCTAGTCTTCCCCTGGAAGCAACATCAGCATAAGAACTGTTCGTCGGTTGCTTCATGAAATGGGTTTCCATGGCCAAGCAGCTGCACACAAGCCTAAGATCACCATGCACAATGCCAAGTGTTGGCTTGCTACCATTGGACTCTGTAGCAGTGGAAACACGTTCTCTGGAGTGATGAATCACGCTTCACCATCTGGCAGTCTGATGGACGAATCTGGATTTGGCGGATGCCAGGTGAACGCTACCTGCTACCTGCCCCTATGAATAGTGCCAACTGTGAAGTTTGGTGGAGGATAAATAATGGTCTGGGTCTTTCATGGTTTGGGCTAGGCCCCTTAGTTCCACTAAATGGGAATCTTAACGCTACAGCATACAGTGACATTCTAGACAATTCTTCGCTTCCAATTTTGTGCCAACAGTTTTGGGAATTCCCTTTCCTGTTTCAGCATGACGAAGCGAGGTCCAGAAGTAGTTTGTCGCGATCAATGTGGAAGAACTTGACTGGCATGCACAGAGCCCTGACCTCAACCCCATCGAACACCTGTGGGATGAATTGGAATGCAGACTGCGAGCCAGACCTAGTCACTCAACATCCGTTCCTGACCTCACTAATGCTCTTGTGGTTGTCCCTGTAGCAATGTTCCAACATCTAGTGGAAAGCCTTCTCAGAAGAGTGGAGGCTGTTATAGCAGCAAAGGAGGGACCAACTCCATAATAATGCCCATGAGATGAGATGTTCGACGAGCAGGTGTCCACATACTTTTTTAGTCATATAGTGTATATACCATACTGTTTCAACAAACACAGAATGTTTTTGTCATGGCATGACTCTTTTGAGTTGATGCACATGTTTTCTGCTGTTCATAATGATTGATGCTTTGTCCATTCAAAGAAAGTGTTTTGCTTCCATTGATATGCAATGTTAACCTTGTGTGTACCCTACTGCAGACAGCAGTTCTGAATGGAGTCAGCGGACAGGCTACGACCTGCCTAACCTGCAGCAGGAGTTCAGGACCACACCAGAGGGAGCCAGAAAAGAGACAGACGATGCACTGCCTGACAGAATTAAGGTACAAGAACTGCACTTGGCAATGTAAAGTTAAGCAATCAAATGAATTTATAAAGCCCTTTTTACATGTCACAAAGTGACGATGTCACAAAGTGCTATACAGTGCTATACAGAAACCCAACCTAAAACCCCAATCAGCAAGCAATGCAGATGTAGAAACACGGTGGATAGGAAATACTCCCTAGAAAGGCAGTAACCTTGGAAGAAACCGAGAGAGGAACCAGGCTCTGAGGGGAGGCCAGTCCTCTTGTGGCTGTGCCGGGTTGAGATTATAACAGAGCATAGCCAAGATGTTCAAACGTTCATAAATGACCAGCAGGGTCAAATAATAATCACAGTGGTTGTAGAGGGTGCAACAGGTCAGGTCACCTCAGGAGTAAATGTCAGTTGACTTTTCATAGACAATCATTCAAAATTAGAGACAGCGAGTGCGGTAGAGAGAGTTGAAAAACATCAGGTCTGGGACAAGGTAGCATGTCCGGTGAACAGGTCAGGGTGCCGTAGCTGCAGGCAGAACATTTGAAACTTTAGCAGCAGCATGACCACGTGGACTGGGGACAGCAAGGAGTCATCAGGCCAGGTAGTCCTGAAGCATGGTCCCAGGGCTCAGGTCCTCCGGGAGGGAGGGGGTGAGGACACCGGATAAGACAGGAGAAATACTCCAGATATAACAGACTGACCCTAGCCCCCCGACACAAACTATCGCAGCATAAATACTGGCGGCTGAGACAGTAGGGGTCGGGGAGACCCTGTGGCCCTGTCCGACGATTCCCCCAGACAGAGCCAAACAGGCATGTTATAACCCCACCCACTTTGCCAAAGCACAGCCCCCACACCACTAGAGGGATATCTTCAAACCACTAATTTACTACCCTGAGACAAGGCTGAGTGTAGCCCACGAATATCTCCCCTACGGCATGAACACAAGGGGGGCGCCAACCCGGACAGGAACATCACGTCAGTGACTCAACCCACTCAAGTGACGCACCCCTCCTTGGGACGGCATGGAAGAGCACCAGTGACTCAGGGTTAGAGTCAGAGAATCCCAGTGGAGAGAGGGGAACCAGCCAGGCAGAGACACCAAGGGTGGGTCATCGCTCCAGTGCCCTTCACCCTCACACCCCTGGGCCAGACTGCACTCATAGGACCTACTGAAGAGATGCGTCTTCAATAAAGACTTAGTGTCTTGCTTAAGTATTCATCACCCTTTGCATTTTTCCTATTTTGTTGCATTACAACCTTTAATTTAAATTTATTTTTATTTGGATATCATGTAACGGACCTGCACAAAATAGTCCAAATTGGTGAAGTGAAATGAAAAAAATAACATATGTATTCGCCCCCTTTGCTATGAAGCCCTTAAATAAGATCTGGTGCAACCAATTACCTTCACAAAATGTATATATCACACAGGTGGACATTATTTAAGTGTCACATGATCTCAGTATATATACACCTGTTCTGAGAGGCCCCAGAGTCTGCAACACCACTAAGCAAGGGGCACCACCAAGCAAGCGGCACCATGAAGACCAAGGAGCTCTCCAAACAGGTCAGGGACAAAGTTGTGCAGAAGTACAGATCAGATCAGGGTTGGGGGTTTAAAAAAATATCCAAAACTTTTTTAACATCTCATGGAGTACCATTAAATTCATTTATAAATAAAATGGAAAGAATATGGCACCACAACAAACCAGCCAAGAGAGGGCGACCCACCAAAACTCACGGACCAGGCAAGAATGGCATTAATCAGAGAGGCAACAAAGGGACCAAAGATAAAGCTGCAAAGCTCCACAGCGGAAAATTTGAGTATCTGTCCATAGGACCACTTTAAGCTGTACACTCCACAGAGCTGGGCTTTATGGAAGAGTGGCCAGAAAAAAAGCCATTGCTTATGCCCCAAAAGGCATGTGGGAGACTCCCCAAACATCTGGAAGAAGGTACTCTGGTCAGATGAGACTAAAATGTAGCTTTTTGTCCATCAAGGGAAATGCTATGTCTGCCTCAAACCCAACACCTCTTATCACCCCGAGAATACCATCCCCACAGGGAAGCATGGTGATGGCAGCATCATGCTGTGGGGATGTTATTCTTCGGCAGGGACTGGGAAACTGGTCAGAATTGAAGGAATGATGGGTGGTGCTAAATACAGGGAAATTCTTGATGGAAACTTGTTTCAGTCTTTCAGAGATTTGAGACTGGGACGGAGGTTCACCTTTCAGCAGGACAATGACACTAAGCTTACTGCTAAAGCAACACTCGAGTGGTTTAAGGGGAAACATTTAAATGTGTTGGAATGGCCTGGTCAACGCCCAGACCTCAATCCAATTGAGAATCTGTGGTATGACTTAAAGATTGCTGTACACCTGCGGAACCCATCCAACTTGAAGGAGCTGGAGCAGTTTTGCCTTCAGGAATTGGCAGAAATCCCAGTGTTTAGATGTGCCAAGCTTATAGAGACATACCCCAAGAGACGTGCAGTTGTAATTGCTTCAAAAGGTGTCTACGAAGGTTTGACTTGGAGGGGGGGGTGAATAGTTATGCATGTTCAAGTTTTCAGTTTTTTGTCTTATTTCTTGGGGGTTTTTTCACAATAAAACAAATATATTTTGCATCGTCAAAGTAGTAGGCATGTTGTGTAAATCAAATGATACAAAAAATCAATTTTGATTCCAGGTTGTAAGGCAACAAAATATGAAAAATGCCAAGGGGGGTGAAGACATTCGCAAACCACTGTAATGGTCGAGATCGAGTCTGTGTCTCTCACATAGATAGGCAGACCATTCCATAAAAAGCCCTGCCTCCAGCTGTTTGCTTAGAAATTCTAGGTACAATAAGGAGGTCTGCGTCTTGCGACTGTAGCGTACGTGTAGGTATGTACGGCAAGACCAAATCGGAGAGATGGCTAGGAGCAAGCCCATGTAATGCTTTGTAGATTAGAAGTAAAACCTTAATGTCTTTATATGGCAATTTGAGTGTATTGGTGAAGATGTCTAGTTTGCACGTGGTTTAATGTTCATGAGATGAATGTCTGTACATGTGTGTCCACTCCAGAACCTGCTGCGCGAAGTGCATCAGGAGGGCATGCAGGTGCTGTCCCTGTCGTCGCTTCCAATCCCAGAGGGCGAGGCTGACCCAGCCAGCCTTTTCCACCATTCCCAGGGCTGGCCCAATGAGAGAGAGGCCTTGCTAGCGACCGTGGAGTCCCTCAAGGCCCTCATAACCCAGATTCAGGCACACAGCAGGGAAACACAGGTACAGGACTGGTAGCATCTGTACATTGTAGCATGGATACTTTGTGCTGGTAGCCTTTCTTAAATACAGTAGAGGTTTTGTTGGTCGCAGTTTAAATTAAACATAGCTTTTAAGGCTTAATTGAGCCTTCAGAAACCCTTGTCTCTCATTTTAGTTAAATAGGCATGTCTATGTGCTTGTGTATGTTCAGACCCCAGGTAGTGCGGACTGGCGTGGAGAGCTGCTGCGGGCAGTGCAGCAGGTGTTTGTGAGGGAGCGGAGTGTGCTGAAGAGTGCTGCCTATGCCCGACTGGACCTGCTGGACACTAGCGACGCAATCATCCACCTCAACCAGCTGGAGCACAGGCTAGCCGAGCAGGTCACTGAAAAACAATGTATACTTTAGCCTAACTGCTGGCTAACCTTAGCATTAGCCTCAACTAGCTGGAGGACAGGCTAGCCAAGCAGGTAGCAACAAACACTTAACTCAAGTTAGCGTTACCTGCTTATGTTATTATTAGCATATTAACTAGCTGGAGAGGGGGAAATAGCCAACAGGTAACAGAAAAAATATTGAGCCATTTTAGTATAGTGCCTGTTTCTCCACTTGTAGAAAGTGATCAAAGTGGTCATATGTATTCGTGTACAGTTGTTTTTAAGTTCCAAGGCTAAACTGTGGCTGTGTGTATCTATAGGACACCCATCACAGAGATGCCATGGGGATGCTCCAGACTGCAGACAGAAGCAGTTTGCTGACAGAGGTCCGGCAGCTCCGGGCCCAGCTAGAACAAATCCAAGGCCAGGAGCCTGGCAGGAGAGGCAGATCCAATCATGGTCTGTAGTCTGGCTCTCCAGTGGTTTCTTCTGCCATTTGTGTGTTAGTTGTAAGGACACATAGGGATGATGGATGAATGGCTGGGGGGGCTGAATGAGTGGAAGCTGGATGGATGGATAAATTCATTGATTTATTGACTGACTAATGTCTATAGTAAATAGACAAGGTCACAGTTATTCAACTCAGTGCAACCGATATCATTTAATAATCGTCCCACTCAGGTGTTGAGCAGCAGAGAGAGAGAGGTGGTGTTCCAGAGCCCCACATTCTGCTGCAGGCTGACAGGGCCCTGGAGGAGCTGAAGGGAGAGCTGGCCCAGACCAAACTAGAGCTGGAGACAACGCTCAAGGCCCAGTACAAACACCTGAAGGAGCTGGACACAGTCAGGTAAGGTTTTAATGCACGCTCACACACAGTTTGACGCATGAAAGAGCAGAACATTGTCAGGTATGACTATTTAGGGATACAGAAACAAACATTGACTCTCCTTCCCAGCCTCGGTATTACACGCGTGTCGTTTACCTTTCTAGTTGCTGTTGGATGGATCCAGCCCAGTGTCATTGTCTTTGTTTCTAGAACGGAGATGTCACACAAGGCTGCTGAGGTGGACACCCTGACGGACAGACTGGCAGACGAACAGAAGAAGGCCAGAGAGCTGCAGTGGGCCTTCGAGAAGGAGAAGTGTAAATCAGACAAGAAAGAGGAGCTGGAGAGAGAGGAGCTGGAGGTAAGACAGTTTGTAGTGAAGGTAGAAGACTACTGTCCCAGTGTGTTCAGGTATAATTGCCTACTTGTTTCCACATGTCTTCACTTTAGTGTGCGTTTACTTAAATGTAGTGATTTACTGATATGTTCACCTTAGTCACTGGGGTATTATCTACTCAAGTGTGTTTCACAAGTATCTCTGTCTTTACACCCCTTCCCTCCAGGATCTCAAACTGGCCCTGGAGGAGCAGCAGAGTCTCATAGCCCAGCTGACCTCAAACCTAGGCCAGGAGCGCCAGTCCTCCTCCCAGCTGTCCCTACAGGCCGAACAGGAGCGCTCCAGGCTGCAGACCCAGGCCTCACAGCTCCACGTCCAGTTAGTGTCGGAGCGAGCCCGGGCCCAGGAGCTGAGTAACGCCCTGGGGAGAGAGAAGGAGCATCGCCACTACGGCTCCTCCTGGAGAGAAAACCCTGAGAAGGGGGAGGATGGCGCGATGTCATCCGAAGGTCTGCTGGAGGGTCTGCAGAGGGAGCTGGACAAGAAGCATGCTCAGGTGGACTGTTTGTTTGTAGATGAAGCAGACGCACACCTACATACACACTAGTTACAGCAAGTCGTATGATGCTCTATGGGTATGTGATACAAGGCACTATCAATGTAGTCTGGCTAACGCCTAACTCAGTCCGCCTGACTTTAGTCTGGAAAGGCTGTTTTGATGTTGTTACAATGTGTCGATAATGAAGGGGGCTGTGTTTATCCTGGTTGGTTCCTCCTCTGTGTCTTTCTCTCTCCAACACTCACAGGCACAGCCACACATTGCCCCACTTCTATTACAACTGTTGGCTTTTCAAATCCAAACAAGAGGTCTCAAATTAACATTTGAGAGAACCAATCAATGAGTCAGAATTTCAGTGCAGAATTTCTGAGCAAATATTGCATTAACAAACAGCCTCCTGTCCCGACCAGTGAGTCACAGCTCTTCCTTGCTGTGTGGCTACGTGGATGTCGTCAGCCAGTCTGCTATCAATGCCCTGCACACAGGAGATTCACATAAAGTGCTAGTGAAAATATAGTGCTGGCAGTGTGACCAGTTATGTGATGTGATTCTGCACCCCCACTAAATTGCACGACAAAGTGGCTCATCAGATGGTGCCTATGCCTTTCTCCAAACTGTCATGACGACTTTACATAGGCATTACTGCTATAGTGACTATATTTACCTTTACTACTTCTACATTCCCACTAAATCCTGTGACCATCTATTCCCTCTTCAGGTGGTTAGTCTGCTGGACGAGGTGGAGGCCCAGAAGCTGGCGGCGGTGCAACGGGAGGAGGTGCTAACCTCTGCAGCTCAGAGGTCATGCAAGGACCAGGAGGCTCTGCGGGAGGCCAAGAGCCAGCTGGAAAGCCTGGGGGAGCAGGCACGGGAGGCCATGGAGCAGCTGAAGAAAGAGGTGCAGCAGGGGATGCGGCTGGAGCAAGAGAAGGAGAGGCTCCAGGAGAGAGTGGTCCAGCTGGGAGAGACGAGAGGGGGGGAGAGGAGCGGGACGCTGCAGCAGCCTGATAACCAAAACGTAGGT
Source organism: Oncorhynchus clarkii lewisi (assembly GCF_045791955.1). Taxonomy (NCBI): domain Eukaryota; kingdom Metazoa; phylum Chordata; class Actinopteri; order Salmoniformes; family Salmonidae; genus Oncorhynchus; species Oncorhynchus clarkii. The sequence continues at coordinate 42,788,753 of NC_092164.1, forward strand.
CACATTTATATATCCTACATTCATACACATTGAATGAACCAAATACAGCGCTTTAGTGTCAGATAGTACAATTTAATGATGCTTTAGAGAAAATATGTTTTAGCTATTGATACTACGATATTGCATCTATTAGCCTGTCTTGTTGTTAGAACCCAGCTATGTATGATGATAAAATATTCTATAGTACATAGCCTTATTAACTGTTGTGCTGTGTTGCTCCAAGCAACAGGCCCTGTATGATAATCCATTATAGATAATAATGTTAACGTGGTGCTGTTTTACACTCAGCAACAGAATAATAATGTAGGATAATCCACAATTAGGGCCCGTTATTAGTTATTTAAACTATGTGCTATGTGTCTAGGGGTGGCAGGTAGACTAGCGGTTAGAGCATTGGGCCAGTAACCAAAGGGTTGCTGGTTCGATTACCAGAGCCGTCAAGATAACAAAAGTCTGTCTGTCCTTGAACAAGGCACCGCACTGGCTCCAGGCACCTATCCATGTATGTGACAATCAAGCATACAGTGCATTCGGAAAGTATTCAGACCCCTTGACATTTCTTCCCTCACCAATCTACACACAATGCCCCATAATGACAAAGCGGAAACAGGTTTTTTGAAATTTTTGCAGGGCCAGTTTTTTGAATTCAGACCCTTTACTAGGAGACTCAAACTTGAGCTCAGGTGCATCCTGTTTCCATTGATCATCCTTGAGATGTTTCTACAACTTGATTGGAGTCCACCTGTGGTAAATTCAATTGATTGGACATGACTTGGAAAAGCACACACCTCTCTATATAAGGACCCACAGTTGACAGTGCATGTCAGAGCAAAAACCAAGCCATGAGGTCGAAGGAATTGTCTTGGGTCCCGAGACATGATTGTGTCGAGGCACAGATCTGGGAAAGGGTACCAAAAAATGTCTGCAGCGTGGAAGTTCCCAAAGAAAACACAGGCCTCCACCATTCTTAAATGGAAGAAGTTTGAAACCACCAAGACTCTTCCTAGAGCTGGCCAAACTGAGTAATCTGGGAAGAAGGGCCTTGGTCAGAGAGGTGAGCGAGAACCTGATGGTCACTCTGACAGAGCTCCAGAGTTCCTCTGTGGAGATAAAGAACCTTCCCACCTTCCAGAAGGACAACCATCTCTGCAGCACTCCACTAATCAGGCCTTTATGTTTGAGTGGCCAGACGGAAGCCACTCCTCAGTAAAAGGCTCATGACAGCTTGGAGTTTGCCAAAAGGCACCGAAAGGACTCCTAGACCATGTCACGTCTGGAGGAAACCTGGCACCATCTCTACAGTAAAGCATGGTGATGGCAGCATCATGTTGTGGGAATATTTTTCAGCTGCAGGGACTGGAAGAATAGTCAGGATCAAATGAAAGATGAACGGAGCAAAGTACAGAGATCCTAGATGAACCTGCTCCAGGTGCTCAGGACCTCAGACTGGGGCAAATGTTCATCTTCCAACAGGGCAATGACACTAAGCACAAAGCCAAGACAACTCAGGACTGGCTTCGGGACAAGTCTCTGAATGTCCTTGAGTGGCCCAGCCAAACCCAAGACTTGAACCCGATCAAACATCTCTGGAGAGACCTGAAAATAGCTGTGCAGCAACGCTCCCCATCCAAGCTGACAGCTTTCGAGGATCTGCAAAGAAGAATGTGATTAACTCCCCAAATACAGGTGTGCCCAGCTTGTAGCGTCTTACCCTAGAAGATTCGAGGCTATAATCACTGCCAAAGGTGCATGGGGAAACATTTAAGGGGTCTGAATACTTTCAGAATGTCTGTATATTTAAACAATAAGGCCCGAGGGGGTGTGGTATATGGCCAATATACGACGGCTAAAAGCTGTCGTATATTGGCCATATTCCACTGAGGTGCCTTAATCCTATTATAAACCGGTTACCAACGTAATTAGAGAAGTACAGATAAATGTTTTGTCATAGCCGGGAATATGGTCTGATATACCACGGCTGTCAGCCAATCAGCATTCAGGGCTCGAACCACCAAGTTTATAATTTTTTATAACCTTCAGGCTCTGAATGGTAAGTGATCATAATGACATTTCTGTACTGTGTCTGTGACTGTAGCAGGCTGTGTGGCAAGGCGAGCCCACAGACCGGACCAGAGACTGGGTGTTCAAGCAGAAGTCTGGCGACACGCTGACTGTCAACCCCAGCACACCTTCCCTCCTCAAAGTCACTGGGACAGGGGGCGCCCCCCACCATGACCCCAAACACTCAGACAAGGTCTTGGGCAAACTGCAGCTCATTGCAGCCAAGATCCGAACTATGGTCAGCAAGGGCTCTGGCAGGTATGTCACAGTTTCTTAACAAGTTTCTCAAAACATTTGTACATATATTCACGACTTCAACATTTGATTGATGTGAACTGTTGTAGAGACTGGTAAATATATGTGCAGGTGTAGATTTATGTTGTGGTTGTGTGGATTGATGCTTGTGTGTGCAGGCTGACTACGGAGGTGGACAGTGAAGGACTGTCGTGGCTGCAGTCGAACATTGATGAGGTCATCACTATGCTGCAGCAGTCTCCAGCACTCCCCTTGGTCCCCTTGGTGAATTGACACTTCTCATTTCAGACTACTTAGATTAGATCGATGTTTATTGTCCTACAAAAATATCTTAGCACAGCTCACACATTATACATAAACCACATAGAAAACCCAACAGGAAACAAACTAAAGTTTTAGTCAAACTTAAATAGTCACCCCCTGCCCATCACCTGCACATGTAGGAGGAAGCTACTCTACTTGATGTATAGAGTATTTGTAAGACTTCAGTGGCTAGTGAGTATTTGGTATTTGTTCTCTGCTGTGTCCACAGAGCACCGCCCTAGTGGCGGGAGGCCAGTCTAGCTCCCTGACAGAGCGGCTGCTGAGGCAGAATGCTGAGCTCACAGGCTTCGTCAGCCGTCTAACAGAGGAGAAGAACGATCTGCGCAACCAGACCCTCCGCCTGGAGGATGAGCTTCGACGTTACCGCCAGGCTGGTCTGGGATCAGGGGGCAGCGTGAGTTACAATACTAGAACTAACGCAGCTAAGGGCTAATGACGGGTCTGGGATCAGTACAACACTAGTCAAATACTATATAAGGCCAGTGGCAGGTCGGGAATTTAGGGACATGGGACAGAGTACAATGCTGGATTGTGGAGGCACCTAGAAATGGCAGAGAAGTAGCTTGTGGAGACATTGCTTTAATTTACACCAACCTAACACGACCCCTCTCTACCTCATTCCCTCCAGTCCAGGAGAGGTGGCGCGGACAAGCAGCAGGAGCCGGCCAGCGTTCTGCTCTCGTCGGAGCGCGAAGCTTGGACCAGGGAGAGGAGCCGGCTGGAGAAGGTCCTACGTCTAGCCCAGGCAGAGGTGACCCGACTCAGAGGAGAGATCAGGACAGAGTCCCTCAGAGACATGACCGGACCGGAGACAGACAACTCCACACTGACGGTGAGCTCAAATCTGCCCTGCATTTCTCCATGACACTTACCTCTTTCAAATCTACCGCTTTTCCACTCTTTGTCGAAGTTGAATTGCAAATACGTTGTTGCACATCTATACAACCCACTTAACTATCACACCTTTTCAACCCTCCTTTCTCTCTCTCTTATTCCCCTTCTCCAGAAGATATATGGCAAGTACCTACGCTCTGAGAGTTTCCGCAAGGCCCTCATCTACCAGAAGAAGTACCTGCTGCTGCTGCTCGGCGGCTTCCAGGAGTGCGAGGAAGCCACGCTGTCGATCATCGCCCGCATGGGCAGCCGGCCCTCCCACTGCAGCCTGGAGTCCCTGACACAAAGCCGCCGGGGGCTGACGCGCTTCCGCTCGGCCGTCCACGTCTCCATCGCCCTCTCCAGGTAAACAATTGGAACTGGAGTGGTAGGATGGCGTTGCACCTGTTAGGAGGCTATAGGATAGCTGGTTGCTTATGATCATATGGGTTTTATTGTTAGCATGTCGCCCTCTCCTGGTAAACAGAGCAGCGTAGACTGTTGTTGTGAGGCTATAGCTGCTAAATTATAATGCTCTGCAGTTTAAAGACCTTTATGAGGAGCTTATAGGAGCTAAATTATCCTTTAGGTTTTTTAAGTTTATAGCTGATTAGTTAATACTTCAAAACAGGTGCTGGATTGTGAACGCCTGTTATTATGAGTTCATACAGCATCATATAATATCAGTAGTTATTTTAATAAACACAGACTGATTGTTCTTATTGTACTGTAGGCTAATGGTCCTCTGTAATGGAGTTGTTAAACTCATTCTATGCAGGGACTGTGTCTTCATTTCGATAAGGACCTAGACAACCAGGGAGGGGAGGTTCTTACTAATCAGTGACCTTAATAAATAAATCTAGTATAAGGGAGGAGTGAAATCTTGCATACACTCGGCCCTCCGTGGAACGAGTTTGACACGTGCTGTAGCACATCTTTGAATCAGACTGTTCTGTTCTTCCAGAATGCGTTTCCTGGTCAAGCGATGGCATAAAACTACGGGGATGAGCTCCATAACATCTGTCAACGTGAACAGAAATGGCCTGGGGCAGTCAACGGGTATGGAAATCACATTTCCTCACACTATCCCAACACCAGGAAAATATACTGGGAGAATCACATGGAATGAATGGACTGGTTGAGTTAAATGGTAAAGAACCAAGCTAGGCTAACCTAGACTTACACACTTGTAGTCAATGAAGTGCTGATTGATCAGGTGGTCCACAATGTTAGCTAACCTAAATAAATAACCTGAATATTCTAAAATGCCAGGTTCAATGCAAAGCAGAAATGTATAATTACCTTTTCGTTGACTGGCTCATTGATCCTGTTTTGTGAGAGAAAACAGAGGACTGACAACTGTCTCTCTTCCTCTTCAGGTAATGAGGTGAGGACAGACTCACCCTACCTGCAACCGGGGAGTGTGGAGGTGTACGGAGAGAGGAGTGGGGCCTCCCCCAGGTCCGCCCTCTCCTCTGCACAACACAGGTTCCACATGGCTGGGGACTCTGGCCCTCTGACCTGCTCCCACCTCCAGAACTACGACCCTGACCGAGCGCTCACCGACTACATCTCCAGACTGGAGGCCCTGCAGAGGAGACTGGGGAGCGTGCAGTCAGGTAACAGACACGCACACACTTCCAACCGTACTACTTCACACCATCTAGAGTTAAATAATGTAATGCAAAAGCAGAAATTGCCCTCTCATTCAATCACCCAAGACAATATGTGCAGATGATGCTTGAAATGTTATTGTCAAGAGTTCAGTCTTGGGATCTAAACCACTTCATTTTGCCCTTCCTAGGTTCTTCTTCATATGCTCAATTGCACTTTGGAATAAAAAGATAGAAGTCCATAAATTACTTTGGAACTGGCTTGAAGAAACTCAGTTGCCTTTTCTTGTGCTGAGCTTCGGTATTTTGTATCATTCTGCTGTGTACAGTATATTACGTGGGGACCAAAAAACATTTTGTTGTGTGTAGACATCTTATAATCAGGCTTTTTGTCGCCAGCACTTGAAACAGCTTCTATGTTTGTAAACTTTGGTCTGCCTCTTTGTTGTGGGTGAACAGAATCGCGTTAAATGTATATTTGTGGAATGCTAATTTAAATGAAAAACCTGGAATAATTTAATTTATACTGTGTATGTTACTTTGTGTGGGTGGAAGAATACGTTGAGCAGGCTTCTCCGGAGAACTCCAGCCCTGGATAGGAACCGGGTGGGCATGCAGGTCTTTGCGCAAGCCCAGCACTAACATGCCTGATTAAAGTAACTGGTTTCTTAAATGGAAGTCCATGATTGATGAATTATTGAAAATGTTGGTTAGTGCCGGGCTGGAACAAAAGCCTGCACACCCAGTAGCTCTCCAGGACGGGAATTGGGAGAGCTCTGCCATGGAGAATTTGACTTTACTGTTGAGGCTGCTACATGATCTATATACACCACACTGTGTTTTATTAGAATGGTTTCTTGGACAGACTACAGAGGACAATTTGTAGAAGACATATTTTTGTAAAGGTAGGAGCTTTGAATTTTCTGGGTATTTTGTCAAAACCGAAATAAATATGAATTTTAACACTTGAAAGATGTGGTCGCACTGTTTTTTTTCTCAATTCAACTCCACTGACACAACAATTTGATTTTACAGGTACACGTTTAATTAGTTCTAACAGTTGTAAAACAAAATAGAACTTGAGCTAAAATGTGAATCTGGTATGGGGGAGATGTACAGTCAATAAAATTATGGTGTGAAGACAAATTGAACATGATATTTAGATTTTTTTTAAATAAAATATAAAGGACCAATGTTCACAACACTAGGCTTCAAATAGTCAAATCAATCAAAAACAACATGGACTAATAATTTTCCATTGTCAAGGCACTACATGGGTCAAACTGACCCATATTACCCTGACCGTCCAACATTCCCACCCAATACACTTAGTCGTGTTTATTAGGGCACACAACAGAAAACTGAAATTTGTCTCATTGAGCAAGTGCAGGTTGTCCCTCCATGTTTCAAGTCCGTTTTCTTTGTTTGACCCAGCCCAGGTTCTCTATCTTTGTACAATTATACGAATGGACAGTAGTACATACAAAGTCAGTGCTCGTCAGTTTGATCACTGAGTCGATGGATAAGGATCAGTGGTTTTACTATTTCTCACTGCTCTGTAAAAGGCAGTGCTTTTTACTCCAGTAATATCCATCCTTACTGTAATAGTGTCACTCATACACACAGGAGACTTATCACATTTCACACAGTGGAAGCTTGAAAGCCTACGCTAAGCACCAAACGTATTGGGACAGTGACACATTTGTTGTTTTGGCTCTGCACTTTGGATTTGAAATGATACTATGATATTTATGCCTCTTAACTTTCTCACTGATTATTCATGATTGATTCAGTATTATCTGTAATCATGTTAGCATCCACATTAATGTATAAGTGTTTAGAAACATTCTGTTTTTATTTACAATAAATGTGACTCCAAAATGACAATACATTATCTACCATTAATTTCTATTGGGCACAAAATGATCTGAAACACAACCAGAACTATTAGCAAGTGCATCTAACAAGTTTGCAGTCACAAGCTTAATGTAATCTTTGCATGCTAATACTAAACTTTCAACTACTTTAAAACACTTGAGAATTTCTCCCAATACTTTTGGTCCCCTAAAATTGGGGGGACCAAATTAAAGCTGGAAGTCTGCACTTTAACCTCAAAGTTACAGAGGCATAAATATCATAGTTATTGCAGTGTTTCAAATCCAAAGTGCTGGAGCACAGAGCCAAAACAACAACAAAACATTGTCACTGTCCCAATACTTTTGGAGCTCACTGTATATGTATTACCATGACTGTTGAAATAGAATGGACAAAAGATGAAGCTTTTGGCCAGATCTGTTTGTGCTGTATACTGTAGCCAAATCCTATGGCCATTGGCATGACTGCACAAACAGATCTAATTTGGCATTAGACTACTACAGAGAAGCCGTTAGTGAAGAAACAAACTGATTCAGTGTACATTCTAACAACTAAACAACAAGGCACACAAGGTGGGGGAAACACAAATTAAAGTTGTTTAATTTCCAGCCAGAACTCTGTGCATTAACTTGCACAGTTCCTAAATTCAAGTACAATAATTTCCTCTAAATCAAACCATTTAAGGTAAGTTAGGTTGTTTGTTGGGGGGAAACTGAAATGGCTCCCTATTTCCAATATAGTGCACTACTTTTGGTCGCAGCCCTATGACGCTCTGGACAAAAATGAGTACACTATAGAATAGGACGCCATTTTGGACAAAGCCTTGCTCTTCTCCTGGGTGTAACCTATTTTCTCTGCTGTGTTTTGCGCTCAGTGTCTCTTAGTGTTGCCTCCTCTTGTATCTGATGACGGGGTTGTGTGGGGTGTGGATCATGGTTGTGTAGTTGATTGTGGGGAAGTAGCCATCGACCAGGTCAAATTCGAAAAGGCGCAGCATGGTAGACCAGATGGTCTTGATCTGAACGTAGGCAAAGTTCTCCCCAATGCAGCGGTGACGACCTAGAAGACAGAGAACATCAGTGTTTTTTAATGAGTCATGGTAATGAGGGTAAAATCAGGTGATACTTTGTGGCATGAGACAGCTTTGTATGGTAGTAAAGTCCATATTTGTACATATTGAGCAAGAGCCCCACCTACTGACAAAATACTTATTTACACATGAAAACACACTGTATGACAGCTGTTTCCCCTACCATTGTGCATATGCTTTGACACTTCTGTTTTTTCTTAAAGATGGCAGATCACCTAACTTATTACATGCTGTTAAAAGGGAGGAAATAACAGGAAAATATTCTTACCGGCTCCAAAGGGCACATAGGCAAATTTCTCAACTGCGGCAGGGTTATCATTGAGGTAGCGGTCAGGCCTGAACTCCATCCTCTCTGTCCAGGTGTCCTGCAGACGGTGGTTGACCGTCGGGGACACGCACACCTGGTGGCCGGCTGGGATGGTGTAGCCTGCTGCAGTCTGGGGGTGGATGGAAGTAAAGGGTGAGGGTCGTTCAATGGTCACTCACCTATTATACGCATGCATTTATCTGGGTTGGGGATCCATTCCATTTCAATGTAAAAAAATATATATATGGACCATTTACATTGTGGCCATTTCTCTCTCAAATTCAGTGTCCCAAAATGTTTGTTTTTTAAATTGTATTTACTGATATAAGGGAATTGAAAAAATGTCTATGAAGGTAGTAGGAATAATTTCATGGGCATTCGTAACAGCCCAACAAATAATGACATCAATCTTACCTGAGGAGAGCGTGCCATTCTCATCATGGTCATGATGGGTGGACGTAGTCGGAGGGTCTCTTTCAAACAGCGGTCCAACAAAGTCAGGTCCTTCAGCTGATGAATGAACAAGAGACCAGGTAAGTAAAGAGTATGTCAAATATTTAGACAATCAAAACCGTCCAAATGAATAGCTGAACGTATGGTTTAGCAGTCTAGAAAAACGGTTCTAAACTGAAGTTGCTCACATACAATATCCAATTACCCAGTTTTAAATAGAATATGGTCAAAAAATAAACTATGATCTTAATAAGTTTTAACAACATAATTTATAAAAATTAATGTACATTTGTAAGCCAATGTAAAAACATTATTCATATTTTCAACAACAAAGTTCTAGTGTAATCTATGGCCATTTATGTGCAGTTGGCAAAATGTCAGTTATGGATTCTGACCTGGTCAAAGTTGAGTGGGGGCAGGTCTTCTCCACATGCTGTTTTCTGTTCAGCGTAGCAGCGGTCCTGTAGGGCCTTGTCTTTGCCCAGAAAGAAGCCCAACCAGGAACTAGTGGTAGAGGATGTGTGCTGTCCAGCCAGGAGTAGACCAATCAGCATGCCTGCTATCTCATCATCATTCAGGGGCCGACCATCCCTTAAAAAAAGGCAGAAATAGTTAGGCCTGAAATGAGGAGTCAGTCTAAAATGGTTCAACAGTTGTAGAACACCTTTAAACCAAACGCTCATTCACTTCAGTCCTGTGGGGAGGCATAGATGCTTGTCCCATATGTATTACTACTGGCAACTGTCCCACTTATGTCTTACTTGTAGGTGGCATCTATGAGGGTCTGCAGCATGTCGTCCACTTTCTCTCCAGAGCTTCTGCGTTTCTGGGTGACTTTGTAGAAGATGTTCTTGATCTCCCTGTGTGCTCTGTCCCTTCGTCTGTACAAAAATGACAACTTGTTTTTTTCCTGCTTTAATTAGCGAAATAATTAATTATCGTGTTGCTATTACAGAATGAATACAGTAGAATGAATTCCAACTCAGTCTATCACCCAGAACCCTAACCTGAGGATAGAACAATAAGACAGTATAAATGAAGTTTCAAGAGTATTAATTTCCAGCAATCATTCTGGTAACTTAGTTTAACTTGGTCTTTCACACAAAAAACCTAACCTGAAGGTGGAACAGTTTGAATTGACCCTTAGTTGAGAGGACAGTATGAATGAAGTTTTTCTCTTACCTGAAACTAGGCAGCGGCAGCCAGCCGGGCAGCAGCCAGGCAGCATGGCTGAAGCCCCCGTCCAGGTCTGCGTAGAGCTGGGCCACCTTCTCGTCCAACATGCTGCGGATCTCCTTCCCATGCAGACAGGCACTGGCCGTCAGGATGATCAGCTCCGACAGGGCCTCAAACAGGTCTGAGAGAGGGAGGAGTGGAAGAGATGGAATGAGTGAGAGAAAGAGAAAAGAGGTCAGAATTGCGGACTGGATAACTTTGACTGTGCAGTACGGCTCAAATGTTATGACGTGTAACAAGTGATATGGCGTCTTCATAAACAGCAACGCCTCGCAAACAGATTCTAGCAAGAGTGTGAAGCAAAAGACTGCAGTCATTAGCAACCCATTAAGCATCTGTGCATGGGAGATCAATGCACTCTTGAGCCACGTAATAGCTACAGTACGTGACAACAAATGTTGACTAGATTAGCCTCTTGCTTCTTACTCATGTCAGAAGTCGCTCTGTTAAACACTACTTTTGGTAATGTCATATCGCTACCTTACCTTTTACAGGAAGAAAAGGAACTATCTTAAAATGGATGGCAAGGTTCAAACTGTATTCAGGAGTTACAACACATTGATTACATGTGTGTTGTTTTGTATGGCTAAGTATTACTAAACTGTTGGTGCTAAAAAATAAACAAAGCATTTCGCTGCACCAGCGAAAACATCTAGCAGTCTGTGTAGGCGACTAATACACTTTGATTTGATTTTGTTATAATATACTTGAGAACTTGTTGATGGGAAATTGTGCAGAATTTTCTTAACAGTTGACATTGTACTTCACCCAAGTCCCTACCCCGTGAGCTCTTATAGGTCTGAACGGATTAGATAAGTATACTGTACTAATAATTCCACTTTGCAATCTGATAGGCCAAGTGGAAAATGTGTAATTCTGCTAACATCTTTTCAATCCTTTTAGGTCTACATTAAGTGGCTACAGTAGGGACTAGAAGTCGATTTGGAGCTGGGCATTTGGATTTAGTTTCTACAGTATTCCATGCGAAAAGATCAGACCGGTTGTAATGTCTGTCATCTTACTTTCTTCCCCGCTGTCTCCCCATCTTGAAAAGTACTCTTTAGTTTCCTCCTCGATGATTTCAACGTGCTGTTTGAAATGGGCAATGTTCAGTCCTGTCTTAAACATCTTCTTCTGTTCCAGGAAAACCTACAAAAGAAAATGAGTGGCAAAATATTCACTGAATTCACTAAATCAATACTTTGTTTCAGCTCATAAACCTATCATAAACTTCTGGCAAGACTTCTTTATGTGGGGGGAAATTCTCTATATTTGTGAGTGTGAATGGGAGTATCTGAGTAAGTATTTATTTGCTTACATGGTTAGGTACATCGTATGCAACCCCTTTGCCAAAAACTGGTGTGGTCAATCGAGAATAGACATCCTCTGCATTGAGATCTTCGTTCTTGCTGTTGAACATCAGTGTGGCAGCCTCACTACCCAGAAGGTAGGTAAAGGTTTTGCCCACCATGGTAAAGCTGACAACGGGCCCATACTGTGAATATAAAGACAATAAACCTTGTTTTAGCACCTACTATAACGGGCACTTTCAAATGGCACTATACACCAGTAAGATTCAGAAGCTGTATGATAGGAAACGTTACTGTAACATTTTGTAAACAAAAGTAAGTAGCACTTAGAGCACTAACGTATACTTTTCAGCAGTACTGTAGTCTTACCTTTTCATATGCATCCTCCAGAAATTCAATGGGACTTTTCCCGAATGCTATGGCATGACCCAGAAATGGAATGCTAGAAGGTATGTATGGTGGGTATTTCTGAGAGAATAAAATACACAAGGCAATTGATTATGCACAATATGCAAGTCTATGAATGCGGCATGAAACTATAACATTCACTGTCGCAGCCCTAATAATAATGTAATATATCTCAACTGATGTGTTGCTTATGCACATAACGTACCTTGTCTTCGTCGGAAGAAGATTGTGACTGTTTGAGCACCAGTTTAGAAATATATCCCAAAGTTAGGGTGATCACAAACACTGCAAGAACCACCGATGTCACGTTGTCACTAATTTTCCCGACGGTATTTTCTAGTAGCATACTACTAGCTTGATATAAATGCATAGCCATTGTCACGTCTTCTGTTTGTTTCAATCCGTTGTAAAATATTATAGGCCACTGCGACAGACTCTTTGCGTTTGAAACAAATAAAAACAATTGTCACTTCTACACCATCTAAATCGGTTTTCTACAAGGCACGAGGCCTTGTATAAACGGAAAATAGTGTTCCCAAAAGCACAGTCAAATCCTTCTTGATTCCAATATCATAGTTTATTCCCCTATAACGCTAAATGATAAGTGACGGCTAGTACTGTAACCCAGTCTCTACCTGTCGATATTAAGTTATTCCTGCCCCCGCCTGACAAATAAAGGCATTTCATTGGCTATTCGCTGTGTGTCCATCAGCTCCGCGGCTGCCTTCCTGAACTCTGGTTGGCTATCACTACCTGGACTGATGTCTGGCTATATGATGTCATAGCAGAGGACAAGTCGACACATTTTAACTCCTCCTCCACATTTACCGGATTGGTTCAACCGTGCCGAAGAGACCCTCCCCCGAAATAGTTTATTTTCTTCTCAAAACAGTGCGATGCTCGAGAGTATCAAAACGAATGTTTCGATTGCTGACTAACTGTCCAACAAATCAGCTTGCGTCCAGTAGCGATGCATGTTTTATCCTCCTGCTGTGTTCTGGTCGAATTGGACCGATTTCCAAGTTTTCTCTCTGAAAAATGTAGTTCATTTAATCTGATTGTCATAATGTTCCAGAACTTTGTCCACACAGGGCACCTGAACACACAAAATACATTTTTAAAATGATTTTCATAAAATGTTGTGTTTTATTGAATTTTTGTACACCTGTGGTGTTCCCGGTCAAAAATGACGTCATTAGATATGAATGGGCGAGACTACAATTAGTGTACAAAATTGAGTTCCATTCATCAGATGGACACTTACTCTCCCAGACCCCCACATGCATGTGTGTTTGAGAACATACACACCTCGCTCCCCTTCTTTGCTTCCATGGCAACCACCACAAAGCAAAAAACATTAAACAGATACATGACCTACAGCATGGTCAAGCACGTTGATGTTTCTGACATTTTCAGACTACTAAACGAGGATTGATTTAGAACCAAGTCACAAAGAAAACAGGAGCTGCCTCCACTATTCCAGCACATTTCAACATTTCAACATCATCAAATCACCTATGTTTAGTCTAATAGAGTGACATCTAAAATATACCAAAAACGATTTAGTTCAATCAATTTAAGCTAAATATGATATCCTTGATTCTGATTTCTGTGTGTGTGCATGTGCCTGCGTCTGTGTGCGTGCGTGCGCGTTAGTTCGGGCAAGTACATGTTGACTCACCCTACTTGTAGAGAAACACCATTGCCACCCTCTCTTTCATGTTGACCAAATGGTCAATCACTCTGTCATACAGTACGTACTTTTAATTTTTGTTGTCCTAGGTTACCTGGCTAAAATGCTTAATCACTAGCCTAACTTCCTTTCATGGGCAAAGATGAGCCAGCTAACATTAGTCTACTACATCTAGCTACTGTACATATCGAACTTCCATCCTCTCAGTCCGGGGGCACAATGTATACATTCATGGTTGGATCAGAATCACCATTATATTCCAGGGCCAGTACGGAGAGTTAAGTAAAACCACAAATCCAAATCCCAATCTCCATCCATGGTTAATTTAGGAAAGGGACAATTTTAGCTAGCTGTCCACAGGACAACGACACAACCGAGATGCAACAATTCAAGTGTTTCTGTCAATGACGTTTTGCTTTTGATGTAATTGGTGTGAAGACAAATCTAAATTGCCTTCCCTTGAACTTTTTTTTGGTGCGCCAGGACCATTCACAATTGATCTCACTCAGTTTAGCTAAACACCGATTGGCTATTATTTTATACTTTTTTTTTTCATCAAAGGAGGGCAAATGTTCACTGACTTCCCTTGCAATCAATGCTACAGGCAGCACAATGTCATACTCTTTTTGACCAGACAGCATCAGATAGATACCTACACATACTGTCTCGCTCACTGGGATGCTTTCTCCAGTGAGGTACATTCAGCGTCTTGCGAAATTAAGGAAAATTATTAAAAAACAGAGACAAAATATACAGTGTTGGAAAAAGTACTCAATAGTCATACTTGAGTAAAAGTAAAGATACCTTAATAGAAAATGACTCGTGAAAGTCACCCAGTAAAATAGTACTTTAGTGAAAGTCTAAAAGTATTTGGTTTTAAATATAATTACGTATCAAAAGTAAATGGAATTGCTCAAATCTACTAAAGTATCAAAAGTAAAAGTATAAACCATTTCAAATTCCTTATATTAAGTAAACCAGACGGCACAATTTTATTTTTTAAATGTATTGGCGGTTAGCCAGGGGCACACTCCAACATTCATTTGTGTTTAGTGAGTCCGCCAGATCAAAGGCAGTACGGATAACCAGGGATGTTCTCTTGATAAGTGTGTGATTTGGACCATTTTGCTGTCCAAATGTAACGAGTACGTTTGAGTGTCAGGGAAATGTATGGAGTAAAAAGTACTTTTAAAGTATTTCCCTTAATAAGTACCTTACACCACTGGAAAAAAAAATGTTTTTTTGGGGGGGCTGGCTTCCCTTGGAAACCATGGATACACGCCACTGCTTGCTTCATAAATAACTACTCATTGTTTGCAGATCAATAATAAAAATCACGGTTTTTATGCTCTCGAACACAGCCAATATGTAAGGGATCTAATTTCCGGGTTTAATTTTACAGATGCCCGAGTGGAGCAGAATACCTCAAGAGGAGAATCACATTGGTTAAACAGACTAGAACATGTCTGGATGTCTCAAAGTTCATTGGCTATTGTAGTCTACTAAAACCGTATGCAACAAGGGCGTATTGATTACGCCGATTCTATTGCAAAACGTTTCTTAAACGGAAGTAAAAAGGAACGAAAACGCGAGGGACCTACCTGAATTTGTCCAAAAGAAAATCTCGTTTTGCTCTGTTTGTTTCCTCAATGAATACGCCCGTCGTGAAATCATGAAACTTGACATTTCAAACAAAATTGTCAAATGGAAATCAAAATTGTTATACCAGTGAACGGTTCAAAGCAATATTCCTAGATGTAGGCTAGGCTATTTTAATGTCGTTTACACGGATATACAGTGTCTTGATTAAATCTATATTATACATTATTTCATAATCCATCAATACCCACTCTCATACAATGTTGAGACATATCCAATTTAATTTATTCACATGGTCAAACAATAACCAATATTTCGTTATGGACTTCCCTTGGTAAATGTACAGTACCAGTCAAAAGTTTAAATACAGCTACTCATTCCAGTGTTTTTCTAAAATAAAAATTCTACATTGTAGAATAATAGTGAAGACATCAAAACTATGAAATAAAATAGATTTTAGATTCTTCAAAGTAGCCACGCTTTGCCTTTGACAGCTTTTCACAGTTATAGTTTTCTCAAGTGGTTTGAAATGAATGTACTGTTGACAAGTTAAGTAATTTATTTGAGCAGAGTGCCCTCATGTGGCAGCTACTGCTGTTACCTTGCCAGTCCTTGGTCTGATTTCTGACATTTTCAAGACAAATTGAATTGTTTTGGTCACATGCGCCAAATACAACAGGTGTAGACTTTACTGTGAAATGCT
Source organism: Oncorhynchus clarkii lewisi (assembly GCF_045791955.1). Taxonomy (NCBI): domain Eukaryota; kingdom Metazoa; phylum Chordata; class Actinopteri; order Salmoniformes; family Salmonidae; genus Oncorhynchus; species Oncorhynchus clarkii. Next base: position 42,804,553 of record NC_092164.1, read on the forward strand.
TACCTGCAAGCCCAACAATGCTGAGTTAAAAAGTTTGACAAATATTTGCTAAATAAAAAAGGAAATAGTAACACAATAACGAGGCTATATACAAGGAGTACCAGTACTGAGTCACTGTGCAGGGATACGAGGTAATTCAGCATGTACATGTTCGTAGGGGTAAAAGTGACTAGGCAATCAGGATCGTAGTTTACAAAACATTAATAACACCTTATATTGAGTGCGCTCAGTATTGCCCAGCCTGAATTCGTTGGGTCATTAACTCCACAAGGTGTTGAAAATGTTTCATGGGGATGCTGGCCAACGTTGACTCAAATGAATTTTATTTATCTGTTATTTTACCAGGTAAGTTGACTGAGAACATGTTCTCATTTGCAGCAATGGCCTGGGGAATAGTTACTGTTGAGAGGAGGGGGATTAATGAGCCAATTGTAAACTGGGGATTATTAGGTGACCGTGATGGTTTGAAGGCCAGATTGGGAATTTAGCCAGGACACCGGGGTTAACACCCCTACTCTTACGATAAGTGCCATGGGATCTTTAATGACCTCAGAGACAGGACACCCCATCCGAAAGACAGCACCCTACACAGTGTCCCCAATTCTTGATACACACAGGAAACTGTTGAGTGTGAAAGACCCAACAGCAGTTCTTCACACTACCATACCCTGTTCAAAGGCACTTAAATCTTTTGTCTTGCCCATTCACCCTCACCTTACAAAAAATGCGGCTTTGAAACTGTCGTAAAAGTGCAGTAACTTGAATGAGTAGGTGTCCAAACTTTTGACTGGTACTGTGTGTACACACACACACACTCTCTCTCTCTAAAGGGGTTCAATGTAAATAGTCCACACTGCCATTTTATTAACAGTTCAGCAGTCTTGTGGCTTGGTGGTAGAAGTTGTTCAGAAGCCTTTTGGTCCCAGACTTGGCGTTCCGGTACCGCTTGCCATGCGGTAGCAGAGAAAACAATCAATGGCTTGGGTGGCTCAAGTCTTTGATCATTTTTAGGGCCTTCCTCTGACAATGCGTGGTATAGAGGTCCTGGATGGCAGGGAGTTATGCCCTAGTGATGTACTGGGCCGTACGCACTACCCCTGTAGCGCCTTGTGATCAGATGCTGAGCAGTTGCCATACCAAGCGGTGATGTAGCCAGTGATGATGCTCTCAATGGTGCAGCTGTATAACTTTGAGGATCTGAGGGCCTATGTCAAATACACAACAGCCCTGTCAATGTGAATGGGGGCGTGTTCAGCCCTCCATTTCCTGTATTCCACGATAAAGCTCCTTTGTCTTGCCCATGTTGAGGGAGAGAGGTTATTGTCCTGGCACCACACTATTTTGATTGACTTTAATTTATTAGGCATAATTAATGTATCTTTGCTTTGCACTGCACTGCATGCACACAGATAAAAATAAAAAAAATCTGTTCATAAGACGGACTTGTATTTTCAGCAAAACAAGGAATTACTTGCACTCATATTATTAATTTTATTAAGATGAACCATTAAATACACATTATTTACAACCATGAAATGTTACAGAAATCTGAATATCAAATAAACAAAAAAAGCAATGGTCCAATACAAGAAAGCAAAGCAATCGACAAATAAAGTACATAGGAATAATATCGTCTTTGAAGGTGAGTCAACCATATGCATACTTGTCTGTTAAACTTCTGTCATTTGGAGTAATTTGTCCACTCAACTTCATTAACAGTTTAACAATAAGGCCAGCCTATTGAGAAAAAGAGAAGCACATGAATAACAAATTTCATGTAATATTGCCCAGATTGAACTCTAAAGTTAGAGCTGTACGCTACGGTTAACATTTTCTTACAAATCATACAATCTGCACTGTTTTCCAGGCTACAACACATGATTGAAGATAATCACAGGTACATCCATAGGAATGACTTGGGAAAGGTCCTACAGTTAGTTAGTTACCTGTTTGGTGTGCACAATGAAGTTCATCTTGTTTTCCAGACTGTGAATCTGGAAGTACTGATCAGCGTGCCCGAGCTGCCACATGAAAGAGCCATACTCCAGACTGATAAGAAGGACCTACACAGTAGAACATATGCACAAGTATCAGTAAAAGAGGGCATTTTACATGAACATGTAAAAAATATATACAAAGCTTTTAAAATCAATACTTTTGAGGCCCTCTTTTACTTTCTATATTTAGATATTTACATCCATGCTTACTTTGTGACCAGTAGATAAGAATGTATCTGTATTTATTAGGGATCCCCATTAGCTGCTGCCAAGGCAGCAGCTACTCTTCCTGGGGTCCAAACACATTATTGCACTTGCATTACATATGAAAAAAAAGATAAAACAGTACATCATAACATTTATTACACCACTACATATCTACAATATGCATAATACCACAATGTGCGTGTACTAGCGTTTGTGTATCTCTTCACAGTCCCGCTGTTCTATAAGGTGTATTTTATATGTTTTTTAAAATCCTATTTTACTGCTTGCATCAGTTACCTGATGTGGAATAGAGTTCCATGTAGTCATGGCTCTATGTTGTACTGTGCGCCTCCCATCGTCTATTCCCCGACTTAGGGATTGTGAAGAGACCTCTGGTGGTATGTCTTGTGGGGTATGCATGAGTGTCTGAGCTGTGTGCTAGTAGATTAAACAGACAGCTCTATGCATTCAGCTTAAGTATGTTTCTGAAGTATGTTTCATGCGTTTTAGTATACTATTGTATTCTGTACACTGCATGGTTAAACAAGGTTCTCTCCAGTGATGTAAAATAACTTGAAAGTACTACTTCAGTCATTTTTTTGGGGTATCTGTACTTTACTATTTCTATTTTTGGCTACTTCACTACATTCCTAAAGAAAAGTATCTACTTTTTACTCCATACATTTTCCCTGACACCCAAAAGTACTCGTTACATTTTGAATGCTTAGAGGGACAGGAAAATGGCCTAATTCACACAATTATCAAGAGAATATCGCTGGTCATCCCTACTGCCTGGCAGACTCACGAAAAACATGCTTTGTTTGTAAATTATGTCTGAGGGTTGCAGCATGCCCCTGGCTAGCCATAAATTTAAAATAAAAATATAAACAAGAAAATGGTGCTGTCTGGTTTGCAATGATTTATACTTTTGATACTTAAGTATGTTTAAAACCAAATACTTTTAGATGTTTACTTTTACTATTTTACTGGGTGACTTTCACTTTTACTTCAGTCATTTTCTATTAAGGTATCTTAACTTTTTCCACCATTGGTTTTCTCTGTATACATATACTCTGGTCCCAACAAACAAATAGCCCCGGGGCACCTTGGTCTCCATGTTCATCAGGTGCAGGCCCTTGGTGTTGACACCCACGAAGACGCGGATGACTTTGTGGTTGCTGGAGCTAGCCTTGGTGAAGACCTGGCCCGTGAAGAAGGCAGCACCATATGTTGGGATGTCCCAGCAGTTCTGCAGGAAGAGCCTCTGGAGGTGGTGCATCTCTTTGCTCACACCCTCACTCATACTGAGGTTCTGTGGCAGAAAAGATGAAGTAAGGGTAAGAGTTTGACCCCACAGATAAATGTATATTACACAAAAACTAAATAATGAAAATAAACCTGACCTTATACTCATGAAGAATCCTGTTTGTCCAATGATGCGCTTTGCTTTTCACCTTGGATATCGGGACAATAGATTTCAGGTTTTCCTCACTGTTGAAAACAAAACATTTACGGTTATGTTAATAGTATATCATATTACAACAGGTTTATGTACTGTACCTTATCTACAAATACCATACCAAGATTTCACCAGTTTTAAAGAAGAGTATTATGCTAAATTGATTCAATTCAGGTACCGATTTAAGATATTTACTTAAGGAAACCCTGCTTGTGCTTCTTGCTCTCATAGTTTCCATAGATGATCTGCAGCAGAAGGCTGGCCAGGGTGATCAGCTTGCTGTCTGGGGAGGGGAAGAAGCCCTTGAGGAGGCAGTGTCTGGCCTCGTCAAACAGGATCAGGATGGACAGGGGGTCCTCAATCTGGGGGAGAAGATTCAAGCCAATCATGGATGGATTAACTTGAACACCAAACCCCTGATCAGTTTAATCAGGTGTATTATTACTGGGCTGGAACAAAAGCATGCACAACCTCTGGGTCTCACTTAACCAGAGTTGAGAAACACTGATCTATTCAATATCCCAAATCCTTGCTTTACAGATGCAGAATTTCCCCAAGGGGATAATAAAGTCTATCAAAATCAAATTGGTTACAAACCTTTTTCTCAATGTCGAGGGGCAGACGGACATCTCTACGGAGGAAGAGCTGTGGGTTCTCCCTCTGGGGGTCCAGGACAGTGAGGTCAGTGACGATCTCGGTCCAGATACGCAGGTGCTGCAGTGGCTTGTGGTAGGGCTTCAGCTGCAGGTCTGATGGAAGACAAGACACAGAAACACACAAAGGGTATAATAAGATACTACAAATACAAGCATATACTACCTAAGCCTAGATATTGTGGCGGCCATTTTGAATCTGTGTATGTGTGACTCACTGAGATTCTCGGAGCAAATCCAGATGGTGAAGTACTGCTGGGTGTCCTTGGAAAGCCGCATGCCCTCCATGATCTGTTGCACTGATGTGTTGTTGCCGTGCTTCAGCTCCACCGAGCGGTACGAGCCATCCATGCGGTAGATGCGCACCTTCTCGTACTGCAGAAGGAAAACACTGTTTTTTGTATACATTTCTAAACTTAATCAATGCCTTTGTCAAGTCTGTTGGAGTAGCATACATGCACACACACTTCACACTCACTGGTTTGTTATTGGCTTGCTGTAGGAGTTTCACTGTCTCCTCCCATTCGTTCTGCTTGTTCTCTTCACAGATTTGCATGGGCGATCTCTTTTGCTGATCCTCTATGTGCTAATAAAAACAAGCAAGCAAAGTTACTTTCTAACTGCTACTTACTACTGGAAACATATTGAAGTCCTAAACTATGATGTTCCACTGGTACCAGCACAGTATGTGGCCATCATGCAAATAGGATGGAGGATATACTGTATTCAACCAGGCTTCTCCAATTCAGGTCTTGGAGAGATACTGGGTGTGCAGGCTTTTATTCCAGCACATTAAGGTGTTGAATTTGGAATTCAAACGTGTTAGAAATAGGTTTAAACCATGCTGACGGCCTTCTGCTGAAGTCTAACCCTAGTCATAACCTTAGCCATGAGATAAAGACTATTTTCACGCCATTTCGATACCGAAGTTACTTTTTCATAACAAGTTAGCAAAACTTAGGCAGCAGGTTAGGATAACTAACGTAGCAGGTTAGGAGTATGAGGTTAACATTAAGAAAAGGGTTAGGTTTAGCAACCCCCGTCTCAGTCTTACCCGGTCTATCTCAGGATGTTGGAGCAGAAGCTGTACTATCTGTGAGTGGCCCCCTCCAGCAGCAAAGTGCAGCGGGGAGCTCAGCTGGCCATTCAGCAGGTTGGGGTTACAGTTTCCCTTCTCCAGCAGTAGCTTGGTCGCCTCCACTTTACCATACCTACATTCAAAACAACACCAAAGTTTGACTCTTATTTGACGATAGCTGTTCGATTAAAAAAAAGATAAATAGAAACATTATTGTCCGTAGAGGACTTAAGATTTACTTTAGGGACTTGGTTTACAATCTGGGATTTGTTTTTCAGCAAAATGGCAGCCCCGCCACTTGTTTTGGTCTACAGCTGTGCTAAAACACAACATCCCTCGTATGAGACGTACCAGCAGGCGTAATGGATGGGGGCCCAGTGGTCGCTGTCCAGCTGTTTGACTGAGAAGCCACTTTCCAGGAGCTTGGTGAGCAGCTCTGTGTCGCCTTCACAGGCACTGCGGTGGAGGGGGAAGTCATCCACCCACTGACGCTCCCTAGGGAGGAGACAGAGAATAGGCCCGTTGAAAGCACTGACTTCACAATGTCATGAAGCATTTGAAAAGGCCCAAACTCCAGAGAATGCCAGACAAAATTGGGCTTGATTGAGGTTGCCTGGTGCAATGGAACAGATGGAATTGTCCCAAATGTGCAAATGTTGCCCATTTGGCACTTCAGACACGCTCAAACTATTTGAAGGAAAACATATACTCTTTGAACCCTGTTCTGGAAAATGCATGAAGTTGTTTTGAAGTAGAATTTTGGGATGCTCACTCACTTGTCCTCTGTCACACTGTTAGAGCCGTGCTGCCACTTTTCTCTCTTAGGGATCTGGATTTTAGAGTAATCCGGAGCACCAAGGCCAAAGTAAGGGTTGATGATAACTTTGTCCACCTAGAAATGGCAAAAATAGAGAGGATACGTGAACACTAGTTTATGTTCAAATATTTTGATGATGATACAAAGTATTACTGTGTAAAATAAAAGTATATCAGTGCAGGGCTAAAACAAAAATGTGAACTGTCTTGTAAGTCATCCCTCAGGAGAGGATAAGGATTGGAAAAAACGCTATCATTAAAGACAAATTGGTTAAAGTAAATTGTGATGAATAAAAAATATATATACCAGTTTCATTTAAAGACCAAAAAAATTACAGCTGTGCCATATAGATTGCAAGATAGTGGGGAAGAGATTGTTTTGACGTACCGATTCCACGGCACTTGGATTATGAACTGATACATAAAACGAAGCTGTACTCAAAACTTTGAATTTTTCCATTTAAATGATTATACAAAATTCTTGCAACCTATAGAATGTTATATATATGGGGGATACAACCTTCCCAGCTCTGCAGATTTTGTTGCAAAGGGACAGAGTCATTAGATAATTTATTTTAGTAATGTCCATATGTAGCTTGTTTTTGGTCACAGGTCCAGGAATGGCTGAAGAATTGTAAAATTTACCTGGAGCTAACGCTGCAGATAGCAATACTGGGTGATTTAAAAAGTCACAGTCAGCCAATCAATAATGTAATAATACTTTTAGCAAAAATGTTTATCTTTAATTTATGAGAATATAAAGGTTCAGAACTTTTGTTAATCATCACAGCACAGTTGAAAAATGTATGGCAAATAGAAATCCAATATGGATGGTGTTAAGAGATAAATGGGAGGAGTTGAAAAAATAAACGTCCTCACTGTGAACTGCATTTATTTTCAGCAAACTTAACATGTGTAAATATTTGTATGAACATAACAAGATTCAACAACTGTGACATAAACTGAACAAGTTCCACAGACATGTGACTAACAGAAATTGAATAATATGTCCCTGAACAAAAAGGGGGGGGGGGTCAAAATCCAAAGTAACAGTAGTACTGCAGCTCATCTCCTCCTCATGAACTGCACCAGATTTGCCAGTTCTTGTTGTGAGATGTTACCCCACTCTTCCACCAAGGCACCTGCAAGTTCCAGGATATTTCTGGGGGGAGAATGGCCCTAGCCCTCACCCGCCAATCTAACAAGGTCCCAGACGTGCTCAATGGGATTGAGATCCGGGCTCTTCGCTGACCATGGCAGAACACTGACATTCCTGTCTTACAGGAAATCACGAACAGAACGAGCAGGTTGCATTGTCTGGTGGCATGCTGGAGGGTCATGTCAGGATGAGCCTGCAGGAAGGGTACCACATGAGGGAGGAGGAAGTCTTCCCTATAACGCACAGCGTTGAGATTGCCTGCAATGACAACAAGCTCAGTCCGATGATGCTGTGACACACCGCCCCAGGCCATGACAGACCCTCCACCTCCATAAACACGAATCCAACCATCACCCCTGATAAGACAAAACGGCAACTCATCAGTGAAGAGCACTTTTTGCCAGACCTGTCTGGTCCATTGACAGTGGGTTTGTGCCCATAGGCGACGTTGTTGCCGGTGATGTCTGGTGAGGACCTGCCTTACAACAGGCCTACAAGCCCTCAGTCCAGCCTCTCTCAGCCTATTGCAGATAGTCTGAGCACTGAAGGAGGCATTGTGTGTTCCTGGTGTAACTCGGGCAGTTGTTGTTGCCATCCTGTACCTGTCCCGCAGGTGTGATGTTCAGGTGTACCGATCCTGTGCAGGTGTTTCTACACGTGGTCTGCCACTGTGAGGATGATCAGCTGTCCGTCCTGTCTCCGTGTAGCGCTGTCTTAGGTGTCTCACATTATGGATATTGCAATTTACTGCCCTGGCCACATCTGCAGTCCTCATGCCTCCTTGCAGCATGCCTAAGACACATTCACGCAGATGAGCAGGGATCCTGAGCATCTTTCTTTTGGTATTTTTCAGAGTCCTTGTGACCTTAATTGCCTACCGTCTGTAAGTTGTTAGTGTCTGAAAGACCGTTCCACAGGTGCATGTTCATTAATTGTTTATGGGTCATTGAACAAGCATGGGAAACAGAGTTCAAACCCTTTAAATGAAGATCTGTGAAGTTATTTGGATTTTTACAAATTATCTTTGAAAGACAGGGTCCTGAAAAAGGGACGTTTCTTTTTTTGCTGAGTTTATATATGTTGAGAGAAGAGTGTGCCAAGAGTGTACAAAGCTGTCATCAAGGCAAAGGGTGGCTACTTTGAAGAATCTCAAATATAAAATATTTTGATTTGTTTAACACTTTTTTGGTTACTACATGATTCCATATGTGTTATTTCATAGTTTTGATGACTTCACTATTATTCTACAATTTATAAAATAGTACAAATAAAGAAAAACCCTTGAATGAGTCCAAACTTCTGACTGGTACTGTATATATTTATAAATAAATAAATATATATATGGGGGATTGAAAATGATGTAGACAATTACATTGATGGAAGCTACAATCTATCTGTAAAGCTGATCTACCCCCTAAAAATAAAAAATATAGAAAAACAGTATGTGGGCAAAGGGCACTCACCCGGTTGGTATACTGCAGGTCTGAGCCGTAGAGAGGGTTCTGAATGCACATGTCAGCCTTCTCCAGTGACAGCATCTTGCTCTTGATCTCCAAGGCAGTGTAACCCATGTGCAAACCCCCGTCACTGGGTTTGCCCTCTCTGATGTAGGCAGGGTTACTCACGTTGGTCTTGACTCGGTCCGCCGGCGTGGGCCGGAACAGAGCTGGAACGGCGTGAGGCATGGTGTGCTGCTCTGCCAGCCACCTGGATAAGGCATGTGGACAAGTTCAAAGGTCAAGGTTTAGTAGGCGACGTTCTGGTAAGGTTAACCAATGTCTCTGTGGTGGGTGAATTATCTACTATGTGCCACTCACTGCACTGTAAATCGCTTTAAATATATTTTGTTATTCCCAATCCCAACTCCCCGGTCACCACAAACTCACAGGAGGCTGGAAGCAGCACAACGACAGTCACAGTGCAGCGGGGTTAAGTGCCTTGCTCAAGGGCACAACAGTAGTGGATAGTATTAATGATCTGAAACCAGCAGCCCTTCAGTAACCAATCTAGTTCCCCACTTTTTTCATCGTCCGGCCCGAGAATTTAATCCAACAACCTTCCTGTTACCGGTCCACCTCTCTTACCTCTGGGCTACCTACCGACCCTGAAGTGGCCTAAATACAACAGACATGCAGATGGTACAGTAAGTGATGCTACCATATACACTGATTTTCAGCTCTCTGATACACACCAGAAACAGTAAGTCACACTGGATCAGGGTGCCTGCTAAATGACTTCAATGTGAAATCATAGACAAAGACTTACTTGTCCAAGGCCAGGAGCATCTTTGAGGTGATGGGGGAGAAGTGAGCACTGGTCTCGCTACACACACGTATGATATCCTGCAGGCAGTAAAAACTGGGGCTACCAGGGCTGTAGATAGGCTTGCTGTTATCTGTTCAGAAAGACCAGTAAGCAGCACCCAACAATAAAGAAAAAACATTGCTAGCTAAACTATATTATTAGGAATGGTTTAAAAAGTACACCAGACAAAAGTGGACTAACACTTTCACTTACAGTGGGGTCTGGAATTATTGTATCCCTCGATAAAGAAGCAAAAAATATGTTTTTTATATAGTATTAAATAATACAAATACTGAGCTATATTGTATGCAAAAAAATATATATATATTATTTTATACTAATACAATTGCTAATACAATATTTGTTTAACAAATAATAAAAAGATACGTCAAAATTATTGGTTTTTGATGCGTGCTTGGGGTTATCGTCTTGCTGGAAAATCAACTTGCAGACAAGTTTCAGCCTCCTGAACCTGGTCATATGACACGAAAATAAAGGTATTTGGCCACGCACACCAGCGGTGGATTTGGCCTTTGAAAGAACAATGCATAGACAGAAGATTCCTCATCCTAAATGTTAAATATGGTGGATGATCTTTGATGTCATGGGGCTATTTTGCACTTGTTAAGGTCAACGGCATCGTGAACTACCAAGTACCAGGACATTTGAGGCAAAAACCTGGTTGCCTCTCCAAGTAGGCTGAAACTTGGCCACAAGTGGATCCTCCAGCAAGACAATAACCCCAAGCACACATCAAAATCCACAAAGAAATGGTCAATTGATCACAAAGTCAACCTTTTGCAATGGCAATCCTATTGTCCAGAATTGAACCCAATTGAAAACCTTTCTTTTGAATTAAAGAAGGCAGTCCATAAGCGCAGGCAAAGGATATCTAGAATCTGGAAAGATTCTGCATGGAGGAAGGGTCTAAGATCCCTCCAAATGTCTTCTCCAATCTCAAAAAAATATTTTAGAAAAAGGCCCAGTGTGATGTCCTCGCAAGGGGCGGGTGCTGGAGTATAGAAAACAGCAGATCCAATAATTCTGACCCCATCTTTGAGATTATTTTTTTTAAATTATTACTTAAACAAAATCTATTTATCTGAGTAATTTGTATAAAATAATAAAATGTTTCCTTTTTTTTAGCATACATATACAGTGGGGCAAAAAAGTATTTAGTCAGCCACCAATTGTGCAAATTCTCCCACTTAAAAAGATGAGAGAGGCCTGTAATTTTAATCATAGGTACACTTCAACTATGACAGACAAAATGAGAAGAAAAAAATCCAGAAAATCACATTGTAGGATTTTTAATGAATTTATTTGCAAATTATGGTGGAAAATAAGTATTTGGTCAATAACAAAAGTTTATCTCAATACTTTGTTATATACCCTTTGTTGGCAATGACAGAGGTCAAACGTTTTCTGTAAGTCTTCACAAGGTTTTCACACACTGTTGCTGGTATTTTGGCCCATTCCTCCATGCAGATCTCCTCTAGAGCAGTGATGTTTTGGGGCTGTTGCTGGGCAACACGGACTTTCAACTCCCTCCAAAGATGTTCTATGGGGTTGAGATCTGGAGACTGGCTAGGCCACTCCAGGACCTTGAAATGCTTCTTACGAAGCCACTCCTTCGTTGCCCGGGCGGTGTGTTTGGGATCATTGTCATGCTGAAAGACCCAGCCACGTTTCATCTTCAATGCCCTTGCTGATGGAAGGAGGTTTTCACTCAAAATCTCACGATACATGGCCCCATTCATTCTTTTGTTTACACGGATCAGTCGTCCTGGTCCCTTTTCAGAAAAACAGCCCCAAAGCATGATGTTTCCACCCCCATGCTTCACAGTAGGTATGGTGTTCTTTGGATGCAACTCAGCATTCTTTGTCCTCCAAACACGACAAGTTGAGTTTTTACCAAACAGTTCTATTTTGGTTTCATCTGACCATATGACATTCTCCCAATCTTCTTCTGGATCATCCAAATGCTCTCTAGCAAACTTCAGACGGGCCTGGACATGTACTGGCTTATGCAGGGGGACACGTCTGGCACTGCATTTTTTTAAGTGGGAGAACTTGCACAATTGGTGGCTGACTAAATACTTTTTTGCCCCACTGTAGCTCAGTATTTGCATAATTCATTTTATACAGTATTTTTTTATCAAGGGATCCAATAACTCCGGACCCTACTGTATATAATTAAAGAGCATTTATACCATTTCTAATCATTTGTACGCCTTTATGTGTTATGTGCTGACAAGTTAGTGGCAAGTCCTACCTTTGACATTGACTGGCACAATAAAGAGGGAGACCTCTTTCCCTTCTTTGTCAACATCGAGAGGGAATTTCCTCATGTGCACCACACGCTTTCCTGTGATGAACAACAGGATCAGTGCTTTGACACAATTTGTTATTTCAAATGTCTTTCTACTCTTCATAAATCTTTTACATTAACAAACGATTCACATCCAAACCTGGAAAGATACCATAATTACAGAAAAGTAGCAAAGATGTATTTATTTACCAATAAAACCCTGGTTGTTAGATATGGGTTTAGTCATTTCGTCTACATAATCCAAAATGGATCTGGCTGTGTCCCCACTCGCTTGGATTTTGGTCGCCAGTAAGACTTTCTTCCGTTTCTTCTCTTTTCCTTCCAAAGGAACTTCTATCAACAAGATCTAGAGGATGGGTAATAGGGTTACACATGTTGATGAGGAACATAAACTGAACGAGAAATACATTTCTGAAATCAAACCATAAGCTAATAAATTGTAATTGGCCATGAACAATATTTGGGTTAAAGTAAAATGATATTGAAGCAGATTTGGGGTTGATGATATGGTAATATTTGTATATTTCTTATTTAACCTTTATTTAACTAGGTAAGTCAGTTAAGAACAAATTCTTCTTTACAATGACGGCCTACACAGGCCAAACCCTCCCCTAACCCGGCTGACACTGGGCCAATTGTGTGCTGCCCTATGGGACTCCCGATCACGGCCGGTTGTAATACAGCCCGGGATCAAACCCGGGTCTGTGGTGATGCCTGTAGCACTGCCTTAGACCACTGCGCCACTCAGGATCAAGCCACAAACCAGAACTAGGAACTTTCAAGGAGCTTTGCAAAACTGAGCCTCCTTACACTAAATGTACTAATAAAGGCATTGACACTTTGCATTAACCATAGTCTGCTACTCGCAGTGTAACTTAAACGTGTATATGAAATGTGTATCCCACTTCTGAAACCAGTGTAACAAATTCAGGAGGTAGCCCAGACTGGGACACAAACACAGTACTCTGCGACTGTCATTCCAAACCCTTGCTGTTATGCAAAGAGATCCTAACCTCTGGATGAGGTTTCAAGATGTTGCATGGTCGCTACTGTATCATATGAAATATACTGTAGTCTTACCTCATAGGCTTTAGCCCGATATTCCTTAGAGCTCAGACTGACTTGATTCTTTGGACGAATGACAGCAACAAACACATCTTCCAAGTTGTCTTGGTTGCCCATGGCGTTGACTTGCCTTCAATCCCTTTCAAGCATCCTACATAAGGACTGATTTATGAGGAATGTGAGGAGCACCATGCCTGAAATGTTACAAATAATACATCAGAATCTAATTGGGAGACAGCAAAACGTGATTATTCTATTAATAATCTATATTCTATTCTATTGTAGAGTGTCTTGTAATTATAAAAAAATAGGCTAGGCTATTACACATTATATGGTTCTCATCACTGATCAATCTTGAAAAGACAAGATTTTTAAATTGTTAACTTGAAATTAATTAATTTATATCTACGATCACATAGGCTGTTACTTTAACGCATTAAAATGAAATAGCATAATGATAGTAACATAATTATGGCGAAAATCTTTTCAAAAGGCAAATTTGATTGCGTTCAAAAGTCTAAAGTTATGTCACAACAACAGTCACGCCCCGGAAACCAAGCATACTGTTGCCTTCCTCTAGAAGACTGCTGATATCACATACAGTATAAAATACAACATGAAAAGTACTATGCGGCACGAATTTTCATTTGAGCTACATTGTGTTCTTTGAAGTAGCTGTGAAACTTTACGTTAGATAACTTGAAGGCTTGGGTATCGCACTGTTACATTTTGAGAAACGCTTTCAAACATACCTGAAATTATGAGCTATCACAAACTTCAAAAAGTATAAATTGTCGGTGTTTTCATTTTCCCGGGTGTAATAAGGCATAGACACGCAGTAACAATAAGCTCGCCAAACTTCTAAACAGATATTTGTGTGTTTCCTAAAAGCATAACATCGGTTGCCGACCACAGCAAGTGAAATGGAAGAGAGTCACATTGCGCCTATACTGACTAGTTTTGACAACAGGGAACTCTGCTGGTCGGGTGGACTTAGTGCGCATATTTTTTTCTTCTGAAAATGTAGACAGATGGAAATAAATTATACAGAAATCAAATCGGATGTGAAATTCATTTGCTTCGGTATGAAATAAGGCCAAGTGACTTTTGACTCATAACTTTTGTTCTGAATTCATTTGATAGCATTCAGCCAATCCTGGTATAAATTATGAGTACGGGCATGTTTCCGAAAATTTGTATATTAAATAGTCAATTCCAGGTACACTTTTGCTAGTTTCAGATTATGTATGGCAGGTGTTCCAAACCTTTTTTACACAGGGCACCCTTTTCACATTTGAATCAAACACCAGGTTGATTTTGTTTAATTTGAGGGACCTATGATTTTTTTATAGACTAATTTCCTGCAATTATACCAAGTTTAACAAGACGCATTATATATTTTAGGTAGGCTATTTGGTGATAATAATGATGTTAATAGATAAGGAAAATAAAGTCTAGACCCGATTTCCAGAAATCTTATTCTGCTACCAAGTGTTTTAGTATGATAATTTACATGAACCCTCAACTTAATTATACATATTCTCTTACAGAATGTGCTTTGATCAATTAATAGTCACCTATTGTGCAAGATTACTTCCCAAAGTCTAATTTCTTTGACTCCTCAACTTTAGGTCGTAGCTCCGTTTCTGAATATCAGAGACAAACAAAAGAGAATAGTGAATGGCGGCAAATGTTTTACTTTTAAACTCGGACAAAACAGAAATGTTAGTTCTAGGTCCCAAGAATCAAAGAGATATGCTGATTGATCTGGTTCAGTCGTCTCAAATAAAACTGTGAAGGACCTCTGCGTTACTCTGGACCCTGATCTTTCTTTTGACAAACATATCAAGAATATTTCAAGGGCAGCTTTTTTCCATTTTCGTAATACTGCAAAAATCTGAAACTGTTTGTCCCAAAATGATGTAGAAAAGCTAACCCATGCTTTTGTCACTTATAGATTAGACTGCTGCAATGCTCTACTCTCCGGCTACCTGGATCAAGCACTAAATAAACTTCAGTTAGTGATAAATACAGCTACTGATATCTTGACTAGAATCAAACAAAGGTATCATTACTCCACTGCTAGCCTCGCTACACCGGCTTCCTGTTATGGCTAGGGCTGACTTCAAGGTTTTACTGCTAACCTACAAAGCATTAAATGGATTTGCTCCAACCTATCTCTCCGATTTAGTCCTGCTGTACATACCTGCAAGTACGCTACATGGTCACAAGACGCAGGCCTCCTTATTGTCCCTAGAATTTCTAAGCAAACATGCTGGAGCCAGGGCCTTCTCCTATAGTGCTTCATTTTCACGGAATGGTCTGTCTATTCATGTGAGAGACGCAGACTTTACTGAAGACTCATCTCTTCAGTAGGTCCTATGAATGAATGTAGTCTGGCCCAGGGGTGCGAAGGTGAATGGCAAGGCACTGATTGGACGAATCGCCCTTGCTGTCTCTTCCTGGACGTCTCCCTTTTTCCCACTGGGACTTTCTGCCTCAGACCCTATTACGGAGGCTGATTCACTGGCTTACTAGTGCTCTTGCCGTCCCTAGGAGGGGTGCGTCATGTCAGGCTTTTTTCCGCTATACTCGACTTGAGTGGGATGAGTCACTGACATGATCTTCCTGTTTGGTTTTGCACCCCCTCGGGTCGTGTGGTGGAGGAGAACTTTGTGGACTATACTCAGCCTCGTCTCAGGGCAGTAAATTGGTGGTCTGTTGATATCCTTCTAGTGGTGTGGGGGCTGTACTTTGGCAAAGTGGGAGGGTTTATATTCTGCCTGGTTGGCCCTGTCCAGGGGTATCATCGGACAGGGCCACAGTGTCCCCCAACCCCGTCTCAGCCTCCAGTAGCTATGATGCTATAGTCTATGTGCCAGGGTCAGTCTGTCCTATCTGGTGAAATTTTGCTACCTTGTACCAGACCTGCTGTATTTGACCCTCTCTCTCCCTCACCTGCTGTCTCAACCTCTGAATGCTCAGCTATGAAAAACCAACTGACATTTACTCCTGAGGTGCTGACCTGTTGCACCATCTACAACCACTGTGATTATTATTTGACCCTGCTTGTCATCTATGAACATTTGAACATTGGTCTGGCCTTAATGGCCATCCACTCTTATAATATCCACCCGGCACAGCCTGGCCACCCCTCAAAGCCTGGTTCCTCTCTAGGTTTCTTCCTAGGTTTCTGGCTTTCTAGGGAGTTATTCCTAGGCACCATGCTTCTACATCTGCATTGCTCACTGTTTTTTGTTGTTGTTTTTTTACCTTTATTGAACTAGGCAAGTCAGTTAAGAACAAATTCTCATTTACAATGACAGCCTACCGGGGAACACTGGGTTAGCTGCCTTGTTCAGGTGCAGAATGACAGATTTTTCCCTTGTCAGCTCAGGGATTCGATCCAGCAACCTTTTGGTTACTGGCCCAACGCTCTAACCACTAGGCTACCTGCCGGCCCCAAATAAAAAAATTAAAATATATATATTTTTTAAAGCCTTTATAAAAGCCTACATTTGATTGATTGATATTCCCATGTGCATCAGTCTTCATCTGGCATTGTACCTATTGTTTCTAGCATAAAGCATCACAGATTTCTGCGTCGTTTTAGATCGGTATAAACAATTATGAATTGTACCCCTAAAATGAAGGAGTTGGGAACCCCTGATGTATGGTGACATCATTGGCCACATAGCAAACAGAGCGAGAGAGAGATACTAGTGTTTCAGTCAAATGATTATTGTGCATACTGTAATATGGGTCATAATTTAGACTTGTTTATTGATGACAGTGTATAAAACATTAACGGACAGTCAGAGAATGTATTGACTGGTAGGCTAATATAAGGCAGCTAGCTGTATGATCACAAGTTCAAATTAGGAACTATTGCCACAACAACAGAGTTCAGTTGACCCAAATAAATGACAATACATTTGATTGCTTTTACTGTGAATTTAATTTCCCATCTATTCATAATACATGATTTCCTTGCTTTACTTGGTCCACTTGAATGAGTCTGGTCTTGAGAAAGTGGGAACGAACCTCTTCTCCACAGTTTTAACGACCAAACTCCACTTCTCACCCACCTAACCTCCCCTCAAATCGTTGTCCCTGTCAAGAATCAACCACTAGCCCCTACCCCTTGGCACTTGTGTTGATCAAAGTAAATTGGACAGGTCTAAGAAATGTTTGGCAAAAAAATCCACCTTGCCTCTCATAGAGCAAGGTGGAGCTACAGCCATATTGCTTGTACCTATCCAGTTCTAAAAATGAGTTAGAGCAGGGGTGACTTTTTACTGAATAGCTACTGGGTCTGCAGGCTTTTATTCCATCCCTACTCTAACATACCTGGTTTAGCTAATTAGGCCCATGATCAGCAGCTGATTAGTAGAATCAGATATATTAGAGCAGGGAAGGAACACCCAGGACATACTACACACCTGGTAGCACTCCAGGACTGGGAGTAAGGGTAATTTCTGGACAGGGCCCCCACCTTTAGGGAAGACTCAAGCTTTAGGGAAGACTCCTCTCCTACTCTTTGCACTGACTCAAAGCCTCCTGCATCTTGGCTTGGATGTCCTCCACACGCTTGGTCCACTTCTCTCGCACCTCGTCCTCGTCGTCCTCTGTCACCGCTGTGTAGGCCATGAGGGCGATCAGGCCGATGTGGAACAGGTGTCCCACCTGGGAGCACCAGTGCTCCATGACCCTGCGGTCTCCGTTGCAGTGCTCCAGGTACACCTTCAGCAGGGGCCTTCCGAACACCGACCCGGTGCCCATTACTCCCCGGTAGTACACATCCAGGCTCAGGTCGCTCTTGTCCTTCTCATAGACCCACTCGAATTTGGCCATGTGGCGCCGCGCTCCCTCTGGGTCCTTCCTCACCAACGCCACCATGGAGCTGAAGGCGGCGTACTGGTGCTTGATGTACTCCTCGTACTTACCAAATGTCTCATTGACCTCGTCCACACGAATCTGCCGCAGGCACTGGCGGTTCTTCGCAGAGATGCTCTCCAGCTTGCCGTGCACCACCTGGAAGTCCTTGTCCAGGGCATGCGCCTCATCGCCCACCAGGCCTATGCGCACCACCCCCACCAGGGAGGAGACGATGCCGAAGAGGGGATTGATGGACGAGGCGAAAGAGGATACTTTCTCCACGCAGCCCAGCACCTTGACCGCTGTCTTTCTGATTTGCCCGGCGTCAGCCATCGCTGTGAGCTTCTGACTCTGACAAACAGTGAGCAAGACAGACAGACAGACAGACAGACAGACAGAGCAGACACTGTCAGGCTGTTGTGAGAGTAGACAATGAACTGAACTGTTTCTGTTTTTCTTGTAGATGGGGGATTGACCAATGTTTCAGTAGAATTCAATCCTATACTTTTAATGCTGCAGGCAAAATCAGGCATCTTAGTTCAAGTTACATTCTACATATGCATTATGTCACTGTGTCTTTTAGCTTCAGGTATCAAGTTACAGTCATAATACTCCTGAGTGACACCACTCATAAAGCCCCTAGTTGTGTAGCAAGCAACAAGTCTATAGGCCAGGGCAAAAAGTCACTAATTACTTAGATTTAGAAGCCAAGATGAACTGTTATTTCATATTTGAAAGAGAAAGCGAGACAATGCTTTTCTAAGAGAAACATATTTCATTATCAAACTTTTCATTTTCATATTTATGGCTATGAGCGATCAGTTCTAATCAAGTAGAGTATTTCATTCAAATACAGGGCATAGAATGCTTCTAAATTCAAAACCCCACACAGACATCCATTTGGGTAACTGGTTTAAAGGGAGTGGCTGCTGTCCTGTGTATGTACACCAACTGATCTGTGTGGCTGTGGCCAAACACACAAAACATTTATAATCATAGTTCATAGCTTAGCTCTTACTCATCATGCCCAAGCTGGCAATGCAGAAAAAAATTCAGGAAGATCAGTGGGTGTCTCTAGGGTACGTTAAGTACGATCATTGACCTCCTATTACAGTGCAAGTTTTTCTAAAGATTAACAAAATGATGAAGGCCCATGCCAATCTTCATCAATTCAGAGATCCTTTTGCCATTAGTAAATCACATTCATTTTGGTCTGACTAAATTCATTTCCTGTATCTCCAACCACAAACGTGTATCATGAACTACTGATTTCCCTTTTGAATTAAATATATCTAAACAGTGTTCCTTTTCAGATAAACCCCCAAAAGATAATACAAAGCCAAATGTATTACTACATTTCTTATTTTTACCTGAATTCAAGCTATTGTTATACTTCTCTTCACACAAGCTGTCAGTATTTCCAAGCCACCATTTTCCTGGAGTCCCAGCCTACTTCTGCCATATAAGGACAGAGGAACGAGGAAACATGACTCTTGTTCGGGCTGTGCTGATTGGATGGAGGGGAAAATGCAGCTGACTGCTTTATGGTTGTAACCCAAACAGAGGACAGGCACCCTACCTATTGTTTTAGGTATATCAAATACGTCCACACCTTCAGTAGCAATAATTGTTTTATAGTGTTGTAGGGAATGTAGGGATAAGGGTAGGGGGAATCCATCAGAATATAATATACCTATGTTCATATTTGCATGGCAATTCTTTATTTTCTGCTTTCACAGTACTCAACCAACACACCACACCACAACTTTCTATCTCTCTCTCTCTCACACACACACGCCAGTAGAGTAAAGTACTTCAGTAAAAATTATTTCAAGTACTACATAAGTAGTTTTTTTTTATATATCTGCACTTTAATATTTCTATTTTTGACAACTTTAACTACTACTCCACTACATTCCGAAAGAAAATAATGCACTTTTTGCTCCATACATTTTCCCTGACAATCAAAAGTGCTTGTTACATTTTAAATGGCTGGCCCGCTCCAGGAGTCTGAGGACAGGAACAGGAAAATGGTAAAATTCACACACTTATCAAGAGAATATCCCTCGTCATCCCTACTGCCTATGATCTGGTGGACTCACTAAACACAAATGCTTCGTTTGTAAATTATGTCTGAGTGTTGGTGTGTAAATGTTGGATCCGTAAATAAAAAAGAAAAAAAAGAAAATTGTGCTGTCTGGTTTGCTTAATATAAGGAATGTGAAATGATTTATACCTGTAAGGGGTGCGTACTGGCGGCAGAGAAGTCAGGCGCAGGAGAGCAAAACTGTGTTACAACGGGGCAGTTTAAAAATGAAAATCACCGTAAACAGAACGATCAATACAATGGTTACAAAACTCGACGCACACCAGAATAACGTGCATAAGCACTTACAATAAACAATTCCAGACAAGGACATGGGGGGAACAGAGGGTTAAATACACAACATGTAATGATGGAATTGAAACCAGGTTTGTGGGAAAACAAGACCAAACAAATGGAAAATGAGAAGTGGATCGATGATGGCTAGAAGACCGGCGACGCCGACCATCCGAACAAGAAGAGGATCCAACTTCGGTGGAAGTCGTGACAGTACCCCCCTCCCCCCTCCTTGATGCACGGCTCCAGCAGCGCCAACACCGGCCTCGGGGACGACCCAAAGGGCGAGGCGCAGGGCGATCCGGACGAAGACGGTGGAACTCCTGCAGCACTGAAGGGTCCGACACGTCCTCGACCGGAACCCAGCGCCCTCCCACTCCAGGAGATACTGAAGGCCCCTCGCCCGATGCCTCGAATCCAGTATGGCGAGAACGGAGTACGCCGGGGCCCCCTCGATGTCCAGGGGGGGCGGAGGAACCTCCCGCACCTCAGACTCCTGGAGCGGGCCAGCAACCACCGGCCTGAGGAGCGTCACATGGAACGAGGGGTTAATACGGTAATCGGGGGGAAGCCTATAACAAATCTTGTTCACTCTCCTCAGGACTTTAAATGGCCAAACCAACCGCGGACCCAGCTTCCGGCAGGGCAGGCGGAGAGGCAGGTTTCGGGTCGAGAGCCTGAACCAGTCGTCCACCGCAGGAGCCTCGGTCTGACTCTGATGCCAAGGCGCCAGAACCAGCTGATACCCCAGTACGCACTGGAAGGGAGAGCGGTTAGTGGAGGAGTGGCGAAGCGAGTTCTGTGCCATCTCAGTCCAGGGCACGAATGCCACCCACTCCCCCGGCCGGTCCTGCCCACATCCTGGTGTACTCTCTCCACCTTCCCATTACTTTCGGGGTGAAGGCTGATCGAGAGCCCCAGATGTTCCATGAACGCCTTCCAGACCCTCAAAGTGAACTGGGGACCTCGATCAGACACTATATCCTCAGGCACCCCGTAGTGCCGGAAGACGTGTGTAAACATGGCCTCCGCAGTCTGTAGGGCCGTAAGGAGACCTGACAGAGGGAGGAGACGACAGGACTTAGAGAACCAATCCACAATGACCAGGATCGTGGTGTTACCCTGTGAGGGGGGAGATCGGTAAGAAATTCTAGCTTCCCTCTGGGCAGGTGCCTAGGAGCCTTACACTGGGTGCACACTGAGCAGGAGGAAACATAAACCCTCACGTCCTTAGCCAAGGTAGGCCACCAGTACCTCTGTAGGAAAGGGTGAACACAAAATGGGTGGAAAAACATGGTCCACCTTGCCCGGTGAAGGTTCAGTCTCCTCGCTGGCCAGATGTACTCCAGATTGCGGGGGTCAGTCCAGATGAGAAAAGGGTGTTTGGCATGACTCATAGTGCCCCGAGGTGGTACTGAAAGCCGTCTTCCACTCGTCTCCTTCCCGGATACGCACCAGATTGTAAACGCTCCTCTAGTTTGGTGAAGAAGCGTGCCCCATGCATTGACTCAATTGCTGTGGCTATGAGCGGTAGCGGGTAACTATACCTCACAGTGATCTGGTTCAGACCTCGATAGTATGGGCGCAGACCTCCCTCCTTCTTCTTCACAAAAAAGAAACTCAAGGAGGCGGGTGAAGTGGAGGACTGAATGTACCCCTGACTGCAGGGATTCGGAGACATATGTTTCCATAGCCTCGTCTCTGCCTGTGAGAGGGGATACACGTGACTCCTGGGAAGTGCAGCGTCTACCAGGAGATCTATCGCACAATCGCCCCGTTGATGGGGTGGTAATTGAGTCGCATTCTTTTTGGAGAAGGCGAGAGCCAAATTCGGCATATTAAGGGGGAATGCACACGGTCGAGAATGCACACCTGGTCTGGACTTTCCACCGTAGTAGCACCAACGGAAACCCCTAAACACCTCACGAGCACTCTCATGACCACCCAGGGAGAGCCCTCTGTTGCCAAGAAACAAGCTAACCAGGGTAAGCCTAGCACCATGGGAAATGCAGGAGAGTCTATAAGGAAGAGACTAATTCTCTCCTTGTGACCTCCCTGCGTCACCTTGCCCAGAGGAGTGGTGCACTCCCTAATCAACCCTGACCTTAATGGTCGATTATCTAAGGCGTGAACGGGAAAGGCACAGCCACGGGAACAATGGGGATCCCTAAACTATGGGCGAACGATCTATCTATAAAATTCACAGCCGCGCCTGAATCGACGAGCGCTTTATGCTGGGAATGCGGGGAATACTCAGGAAAAAATGACATACAAAAACATATGTGCAACAGAGGGCTCTGGTTTAGAATGGTGCCGACTCATCTGGGGTGACGCCAGAGTGCCCTGCCTGCTGCCTCGATACCCAGAGGAACCAACCCGGCACTGACTGGCAGTGTGACCTCTGCGGCCACAGATGGTGCACGAGCCGGAACCCCCTCTGGTCTCCCTGCGCACCGCCCCTCCCAGCTCCATGGGTATCGGAGGGGGGGTGCGGGGGGATGGAACCAACAGACCCTGATCTGTACGTCCACGGGTAGCCAGCAGGTTATCCAGCCGGATGGACAGGTCCACCAGCTGGTCGAATGTGAGGGTGGTGTCTCTGCAGGCCAACTCCCGACGGACATCCTCGCACAGACTGCAGCAATAATGGTCGATCAGGGCCCTGTCATTCCATCCTGTGCCGGCAGCCAGAGTCCGAAACTCCAGGGCAAACTCCTGGGCGCTCCTCGTCCACTGCCTCAGATGGAAGAGGCGTTCACCCGTCGCTCTACCCTCGGACAGGTGGTCGAAGACTGCCCGGAAACGGCAGGTAAACTCCTCAAACTGGTCCAACGCTGCATCTCCCTCTCTCCACATAGCGTTGACCCACTCCAGGCACGAGACGAGGGCGGACACCCTCTCACGGCCCGAAGGAGCTGGGTGGATGGTTGCCAGGTATAGGTCGAGCTGCAACAGGACCCCCTGGCAGTTGGCAGCCGTGCCATGGTATTCCTGGGGAAGGGAGAGACGAATCCCACTGGGACCAGGAGAAGGAGGGGCGCGTAGTGGAGACCCTAGTTGTGCTGGTGGAGGCGCTGGTAGAACTCCCTGTCTGTCCCAGCGGTCCATTATCTGGACTACGCGGTCCATGGCGGTGCCAAGATGGTGGAGCATTGCTGAGTGCTCCCGGACGCGCTCCTCCACCCCTATACCCGGGGTACCTGCTCCTGCTGACTCCATAAGTTTGGTCCGGAATTCTGTAAGGGGTGAATACTGGCAGCAGAGAAGTCAGGCACAGGAGAGCAAAACTGTGTTACAACGGCACAGTTTAATAATACAAATGGTGGGGGGAACCGAGGGTTAAATACACAACATGTAATGATGTAATTGAAACCAGGTGTGTGGGAAGACAAGACAAAACAAATGGAAAATGAGAAGTGGATCAATGATGGCTAGAAGACCGGCGACGCCGACCACCCGAACAAGGAGAGGAAACAACTTTGGCGGAAGTCGTGATAATACCTTTACTTTTGCTACTTAAGTATATTTAAAAACAAATACTCTTAGACTTTTACTCAAGTAATATTTCACTGGGTGGCTTTCACTTTTAATGAAGTCATTTTTTATTAAGGTATCTTTACTTTGACTCAAGTACTGTATGACAATTGGATACTTTTCCCACCGCTGACACACACACACACACGCACACACACACACACACTCACACACACACACACACACACACACACACAAACACAGAGAGAGAAAGCGAGAGCAGCCCCACTGGATGAGTTTTGGGGGTTAGGTGCGTTACTCAAGGGTACAATGGCAGTAGGTAGCACATAGGATATTAATGACAGCAACCCTCTGGCTGCTGGAACACTCCCAGTGTCCTGTCCTATATTAGGAATAGAGAGAAGATGGGTCCTAAAACAAGCAGCCCTATGAGATCACAGGTTGGAAATACATTGTAAACCTTTATTACTCACTTTGCATGAAATGTATCTTATACCTGTATAACTCTTATTACACTAGTAACAACAAAATATTGATATGCTACATTGTACTTCAGTAATTTAATTAGAATTGTACAGAAATTATATGAAGCTGTTTTGAGAAACCGGGACTGTTACTCCTTAAACATGTGTAATTACAAAAACTGCTCAGTCCATTAGTATGCCATTACAAAGCAATCACTAAGTTAGTATGCAACAACACTCTAGTAATTACACGGTTACTACATAGGTATAAGAAAAGGTGCACGTCACCACTTTTTAACCTCATATTCATTATCCATTATCTCCAGCACCATACCAGTGTCTACATATGTTCTCTAGTAAAAAAATAGAATCAAAAAGTGTTACAGATGAAAACATAAAGATACATAATTGGCCTTATTCATAAAGGCTCATCAATGCTTATAACAACATACCTGTCTGCTTGCCCCCTTTTCAAATTTTCTCATCTATATTGATATATATTCATTGTACAATGACAGCACACAATGGCTCCATTATTTTACTCTTTAATTATGAAATCATTTCTGCCACCAATGATGTAGCATTGCCATCGTGATGTGAAAATAAACATATTTCGCAGGGCATTATCATTCACATTCTATATATCTATTTGGCACTAAGGCACATTTCATATCACACAAAGCACAGCAATCGTACCGAAACGTGAAGCTCGACATACAACCAAAAATATATGTAATTCCAACACTATCGTGTATTGAATTTCAAACCACTGTTTATGGTTACACAGTTGCCTGGGTAGTTATGAATAAGGTAGACTTTGATTTATCTATCTGTGTTCACTTACGTAGGTGTGTGCGTGCATGCCTTTAAGTGTGTACATGTACGGTCTGTGTTTGTGTATGTGTCTAGTGTGTGTGTGTGTGTGTGTGTGTGTGTGTGTGTGTGTGTGTGTGTGTGTGTGTGTGTGTGTGTGTGCATGTGTATGGAACAGAATATGGAAAAATATGACCTTGGTATCCTGTAATCCAAACCATCAATTTATACGTTTTAAGTTTGTTCACAGACTGTATTGAACACCAAGGAAACATTTTCCGATTAAATTGACCCCAACTCCCAACTGTTCACTGTGTTGCCTAAATCAGGTAGGCACATTCCTTCATGGGATGGGAGGTTGTTTTTCTTTTCCTGTTTCTACTCATTTATTATTACTTAAACTCTGTATGTATTTCTTACTTGTGTTTTTCTTTTGAGTTGCAGCCCACGGGTATATTTTATATAAATTGAATATATTAATTGAAATGGATAATGTACCTGTATTGCTGCTAATCTAAAACTAAAGCGCCAAACAAAGATTAATTTGTGCTTCCTTTTCTTACCCCCAAACTCCGTCCCCATTTATATAACTGAAGAATCAGATATGGCAAGCACCAAAGGTGTTTCCAGGATGCGGAAGATGTTTATCAAGCTGATGATCCTTTTGTGGTGAGTATCTTGTTTCAAAGGTAGTCAGGGGTTGTGTCTCAATAGTCTTGAATAGTTTAAGGAGACAATGTCATTAGCACTGATCTGAAATGACTGGAGGGGACAAAGCAATATAGTAGAGGCCAATTTAAGCCTTCTGTAGTTATAAAGTAAAGGATATGAGGAGAGGACATCATTCAGGAGAATATAGACACAACCCTTGATAAGGAGTGTAAGAGTGGTGTGAGTGTCAGTTGTGAGTATAATTAGCTAACTTCAGGATTAGGTATTGACCTTTGACACCAAACTAATTATCTACCAGGGCTGTTTGCTTGAGCAACAGTGCCATCCAGAGGCCCGAGCACGACGACATACTCCAGCCCCAGAGTTTGTCAACCCCACCTGGATGGCAGGCCTCCCGGACAGCTGCCTGCTGTCCGAGGTCACCATGGCCATCTACAGTGGCGCCTTGGCCGAGTGCCAGTCCTGGAGCCTGGCGTCGCAGCTCCAGGCCGGTGTGTGCTTCCTGGTTGTGCGTGTACGCCATGTGCGTGGCAACCTCACCATCCACCACGGCGTGTCTTACCTGTGGGCGCACTTCGTGATGTGCTGGAGGGCGTGGCCGACATCCTAAGGGAGTACCCCGCTGGTGCGGCTCAAGGAGGAGTTCAGTGATACCTTCGACATCTACGGGGCGGTAGTCAGCTACATCCACCTCTACGCCGACTGGGACCTGCTGTGGAACAGTTGGTTCATGCCCACTGTGGGACAGAACAGAGGGAAGCTCATTGTCCTGCAGGACTTTGGCGGACCTGACCTCGGAATGGGCCTGGACATTGCAGACGACTGGAAGGTAAGGAGACAGTCATTTTTGAAAATGAAATTGTTGCTAGGAAAATGTATTGAGTCTCATATACTTGTCTCCCCAGGTCCCCACCCTCCTGCATGTGGCTGAGAAATGGCAAAGTGTGCATGAACATCTGGAATCTGCCCCTGTGTGCAACAAGGCCCATATCTTCCTCACCTACGGCAGCGGAGCCCAGCGAATCACCGCCCACCTGTATGACTACCTGACGGCACAGATAGGGCAGAGCAGGCGCTTCGGAATCATCACCATGGATTTCCCCGCCGCTCCCCTCCTTCAAATGATCATCAACTTCAACTTAGAGAGAGGTCCCTCATCTACCAAGCCTGCTACCAGACAATCAAATGAAAATGGCTGGGACTACATAAGAACTGTGAGTCCAGTTTGCATATTGCATGCTTGTTTTCACTATGCCTTGCCATTTAACAAAGTAGTTGTCTCTTGACGTTCCACCAAGCGGGCTCTCCGTAGCCAACATTCACAAGGCTGCAGAGCCAGACGGATTACCAGGACGTGTACTCCGAGCAGGTGTTCATGGACGAGTCGCACCTCTATTTTCTCATTCATAGTGGAAACTATACAACAGATGGACATGGACTCATCTCCATCTAAAAATGTCTGATAAACTTTGATTTTGTAGTGAACATTTACTTTAAGTGCTGATGCTCAAAGAAAACAGGCACATTTGGGAAGAATGCCAAACCACAAAACATGAACTCAAAAGGGAAAAGACATATGGTATCTGTTTGAAAGTGATGTCATTAAAATATTAATCACTTTCAAACACAGCAGTGTTTCAGTCACAACAATGACACAATGTAAGTATGATTGGACAGGCTATTCAAAATTGTCAGTAGAAATAAATTGGACTTGAATTGACTGAATGGAGATTTTGAAAGAAAACAGCTGTTGAAAGAATGATGACAATAACTTTCCCACACTGAAACCTTGGCTTTTATCGTTATAAATAAGCAAATGAACACCAACCTTAGTTTGACCAAAAACATTACTATGCTATTTATAGATATAAAGATATATACGATGCAACAGTATTTAGACCACTTGACTTTTTCAACAAAAAAAATACCTTACAGCCTTATTCTAAAATTGATTAAATGAAAAACTGTACCCATCAATCTACACACAATAGCCCATAATGACAAAGGGAAAACAGGTTTTTAGAAATGTTTGCAAATGTAATAAAAATAAGAACAGAAATACCTTATTTACATAAGTACTCAGACCCTTTGCTACGAGACTTGAAATTGAGCTCAGGTGCATGCTGTTTCTATTGGTCATCCTTGAGATGTTTCTACAACTTGATTGGAGTCCCCTGTGGTAAATTCAATGCAAATATTCCAGTTAGCTGTTCAGGAGTCTTATGGCTTGAGGGTAGAAGCTGTTTTAAGAAGTCTTTTGGACCTAGGCTTGACGCTCCGGTACCACTTGCCATTTGGTAGCAGAGAGAACAGTCTATGACTAGGGTGGCTGGAGTCTTTGGCAATTTGTAGGGCCTTCCTCTGACATCATCTGGTGTAGAGGTCCTGGATGGCAGGAAGCTTGGCTCCAGTGATGTACTGGGCCGTACGTTCTACCCTCTGTAGTGCCTTGCGGTCGGAGGCTGAGCAGTTGCCATACAGGCAGTGACGCAACTGGTCAGGATGCTCTCAATGGTACAGCTGTAGAACGTTTGAGGATCTGAGGACCACTGCCAAATCTTTTCAGTATCCTGAGGAGGAATAGGCGTTGTTGTGCTCTCTGCACAAATGTCTTGGTGTGCTTGGACCATGACCGTTCATTGGTGATGGGGACACTAAGGAACTTGAAGCTCTCAACATGCTCCACTACAGCCCGTCGATGAGAATGGGGGCATGCTTGGCCCTCCTTTTCCTGTAGTCCACAATCATCTCCTTTGTCTTGATCACGTTGAGGGAGAGTTTGTTATCCTGGCACCACACTGCCAGGTCTCTGACCTCCTCCCATAGGCTGTCTCATCGTTCTTGTTGATCAGGCCTACCACTGTTGTGTCATCGGAAAACTTAATGATGGTGTTGGAGTCATGCAGTCATGGGTGAACAGGGAGTACAGGAGAGGACTGAGCACGCACCCCTGAGGGGCCCCCGTGTTGAGGATCAGCGTGGCAGATGTGTTGTTACCTACCCTTAACACCTGGGGGCGGCCCGTCACGAAGTCCAGGATCCAGTTGCAGAGGGAGGTGTTTAGTTCCAGGGTCCTTAGCTTAGTGATGAGCTTTGAGGGCACTATGGTGTTGAACGCTGAGCTGTAGTCAATGAATAGCATTCTCACGTAGGTGTTCATTTTGTACAGGTGGGAAAGGGCAGTGTGGAGTGCAATAGAGATTGCGTCATCTGTGGATCTTTTAGGACGGTATGCAAATTGGAGTGGGTCTAGGGTTTCTGGGATAATGGTGTTGATGTGAACCATGACCATCCTTTCAAAGCACTTCATGACTACAGACTTGAGTGCTACAGGTGGGCAGTCATTTATTCAGGTTACCTTGGTGTTCTTGGTCACAGAGACTATGGTGGTCTGCTTGAAACATGTTGGTATTACAGACTCGGTCAGGGACAGGTTGAAAATGTCAGTGAAGGCACTTGGCAGTTGGGCAGCGCATGCTCGGAGTACACGTCCTGGTAATCCGTTTGGCCCTGCGGCCTTGTAAATGTTGACCTGTTTAAAGATCTTACTCACATCGGCTATGGAGAGCGTGATCACACAGCTGTCCGGAACCGCTGGTGCTCTCATGCATGCTTCAGTGTTGCTTGCCTCGAAGCGTAGAAGTAATTTAGCTCGTCTGGTAGGCTTGTGTCACTGGGCAGCTCATGGCTGTAAATGGGATATTTCCATTTTTTTTTAAATACATTTTCAAAATAATTCTAAAACTGTTTTTGCTTTGACATTATGGGATATTTTGGGTAGATTGATGTGGGGAAAAAATTATTAAATCAATTTTAAAATAACGCTGTAACGTAACAAAATGTGGATAAAGTCAAGGGGTCAAGGGCCCCCCCCACCCGGAATTTTTGGAAACTAACCTGCAGAAATTATACACATTTAGCCATGGAGCACAGAGGAAACGGTGCAGTTTTATAGCTAATCTTATGCTATTCTAAACAGAGAGAAATTAGCATTTTTAAAGCAACATGTTTTGCTATTCTATACGTTTTGTCATGAGGTGGAGAGAATTTGGCATTTTAAAGTGAATTGCCTGCAATTCTACACATTTTTCCATGACGTGTTCCTATGCTATCGGGAGGTTCCTCGACCTCTGGGGGGGTTGGGGGCCCCAGTACACATGCGCTGCGTGCCCGTTTCAGTAGTGTTAATTTGCCTTTTCTCCCCAGGTTAACGGTATAGACACTGTGCTGATTACCATTTCGGTGGTGCCCTTTGAAGGCCGCACAGCGAGTCGACTCAAACTGTTGAAAAAGCAAAAGCAGGAAGAGGCAGTTGTGGTACAAGAGGCCGTAGTTTCAGAGGCAGCTGCAGTTCCAGAGGCAACTACTGTTCCAGAGGCAGGCGTTTGAGACGTTATTGCAGCCACAGTTCCAGAGGATGCCATTTCTGAGACAGCTGCACTCTAAAAATTAGGGGTTCAACAAAGGTTCTTCTAAGGTCCTCAAAGTTCTTTGAAGAACCTTAGGGTTCTTGGCAGTGAAAATTGCCCTCAAAAGGTTCTTCCAACACCATAGGAGGTGGTGTTCATCGAGGAACCTCCTTAGTTGGTGGGGGTTCTTGCAGGAACCTAACTGCCCAACTGAAACATTTGGATTTGAATTATTAGAAAGGACAGCAGGTGCAGACCCTTATCTGAAACATTTAAATATCTCAATTTAAGGTAACATTTGTCCCTTATGTGATCTAAATTGATAATGTTTAATGGTGATAAGATCTATATTTTCATATTTGTGCAAATCTTTCTAAACCGGAAAATGGACACAATTCAATGGCTATCAATCAACAGAGGTAAGAATATGTAGGCTATAAGAACAAATCAAATGTATTTGTCACATACACATGGTTAGCAGATGTTAATGCGAGTGTAGCGAAATGCTTGTGCTTCTAGTTCCGACAATGCAGTAATAAACAACGAGTAATCTAACCTAACAATTCCAAAACTACTACCTTATACACACAAGTGTAAAGGGATAAGAATATGTACATAAAGATAGATGAATGAGTGATGGTACAGAACGGCATTGGCAAGATGCAGTAGATGGTATCGAGTACAGTATATACATATGAGATGAGTAATGTAGGGTATGTAAACATTATATTAAGTGGCATAGTTTAAAGTGGCTAGTGATACATGTATTACATAAAGATGCAGTAGATGATATAGAGTACAGTATATTCATATACATATGAGATGAATAATGTAGGGTATGTAAACATTATATTAAGTAGCATCATTTAAAGTGGCTAGTGATATATTTTACATCAATTTCCATCAATTCCCATTATTAAAGTGGCTGAAGGATAGCTGTATTGGGTGCAATTGACTGAACTGCTCACTTTTGTGTCTGTAAGTATACAGACAAGGAGGCATACAAAGGTATGTCAATTGGCATTGGTATGTTATGCAGATCACATTTACCATCCTCCTCCCTTACCTCTTCAATGAATATCCCATCGGATGTGTATGAAAACCGTTTTCAAATGTTTTTTTCATTTACATTTACCACAAAAACCAAGGTATGAATACTGTCGTGTGCATGTTTTGTTAATCATCTGTATACTTACTACTTTTTGGATTCACAGACTTCATTTTCCATACACCTCTGAATATAACTGCAACATCTTTCTTTCATTTGAACATCTTGGCCATGTTCTGTTATAATCTCCACCCGGCACAGCCAGAAGAGGACTGGCCACCCCACATGTGCTCTCTCTAATTCTCTTTCTCTCTTTCTTTCTCTCTCTCGGAGGACCTGAGCCCTAGGACCATGCCCCAGGACTACCTGACATGATGACTCCTTGCTGTCCCCAGTCCACCTGGCCGTGCTGCTGCTCCAGTTTCAACTGTTCTGCCTCATTATTTTTCGACCATGCTGGTCATTTATGAACATTTGAACATCTTGGCCATGTTCTGTTATAATCTCCACCCGGCACAGCCAAAAGAGGACTGGCCACCCCACATAGCCTGGTTCCTCTCTAGGTTTCTTCCTAGGTTTTGGCCTTTCTAGGGAGTTTTTCCTAGCCACTGTGCTTCTACACCTGCATTGCTTGCTGTTTGGGGTTTTAGGCTGGGTTTCTGTACAGCACTTTGAGATGTCAGCTGATGTACGAAGGGCTATATAAATACATTTGATTTGATTTGATTCGATCTTTCTGGCTATGGAGGGGGGGATTAAAAAATTAACCCCAAATGGTTCTTCAAAGAATTTATAGGGGTTGCTCTACAGTCTCAATTTGAAGAAGAACCCCTAAAGGTTACTCCAGGAACCTTTTATTTTTTGTGTGTTCCTGAGGCTGTCGTTTCAGAGGCTGTTGCAGCTGCAGTTCCAGTCTGCCGTTTCAGAGGATGTAGCAGTCGCAGTTACAGGGGCTAGCATTTCAAAGGTGATTGCAGTTGCGGCTCCAAAAGTTGCTGTGCCCGAGGTGGCAGCTACAGCTCCAGAGGTGGCAGCTCCAGAGGCTGCCCCAGTGGCTGAGGCTACCCCAGAGGTGGCTGCCACACCAGAGGCGACTAAGAAAAGAAAAAAAGCAGTTCCACCCACAGAGAACCAGAAAAAAGTCAAAGAACCCCGCGTTTGAGCACTTAATGTCATTACTAGATACTCACAGAACAGTTTACTCTGTTTGACTCCTGGCAATAACAGTAAATCAATTATTTGGATCTGTTTTGAAAGTGGAAGAAGTAGTTATTTAATGACAAACTCATGGTTGTACATTGTATTCTACTCTTTCATTTTGTAATTTCATTATTTTCATATGCATGTGATGCATGTCACTTTCACTGCAAGTTGATATGAAGAGTAGTTACTGTGCGCAGTGCAAATGCCTGTGATGGAGCCTTTAACTTGGTCTTGGTTTCCAGGTGTCGGTACCATCGACTGATTTATTTCAGTTTGTCTTTAGGCAATGTTAAGAGCTGAGATATTGGTGGACAGGATTTTGTACAATACGTATCAAATCTGACAAAAATGGTCAGGAACTTAAATACTTGATTTTAACAGCACAAAACTTGCAACAAAGTATAGGGTAAAACAAAAAGGTATTTCTCACATCTCTTCATTGATATACAGTATCGAAATACCTCCTAAGGAGCTTGACAAAGCACAGACCTTTGCAGGAGCCGAGTGCCGAATGTAATTAACTGTAACACCTTTAGAAATATAGCAGTCTGTCTGCTTTTCCACTGCCCTCAATGGGGTGCTTTTCACATCACCAGGCTTTGTCTCTGCCAATGTCAACTTGTGAACATGATGGTTAAATTGTGATATATTTTGCTTTGACTTAGCAGGAGTGTCGATGTACAAAACACTTATGAGCTAGTTAATTTATCACGTAAGGTAGAATCCTGATCGTTGGACTGTGTTCGTTTTCAGATTTAAAAAAAAATGGGATTAATTAAGGAAACTGCCACTCCATGCTCCATTTCCCTTAATTCTCACCCTTGAAGATCTGAGTGGATTGGATATGTGTAAGCAATGAATGCACCTTTATCTATCAAATTGCTATACGTAGCTATTAGCATATTTCTTACACATACAGTATGTCTTTAGATCCAGAATTGATGCGGTCCCCGTATATCACCATATCGAGCTACAACAAAACCAGAAGAATGTGCACAGTGTACCCTTCAGAAATATGGATGACCAATTAATCACTAAATGTTGAGGCCTGGCCAGCGAAGCCATTTAAAAACCTGGTTAGCTAGCTGGGACGGTAAAATGCATAACAGATCAAATTTTACATCCACACTACCTCTGAAGAGAACGCAACATCCTCAAACATTTTCCACAGCTTGAGAAACAATGGCAGTTTTATTTTATTCAAATTGCACAGCTCATTACTATAATGAACAAGAAATATAAACGCAACATGTAAAGTGTTGGTCCGATGTTTCATAAGCTGAAATAAAAGATCCCAAAAATGTCCCATATGCACAAAAAGCTTCTCTTACATCCCTGTTAGTGACCATCACCTGACAGGTGTGGCATATCAAGATTCTGATTAAACAGCAAGATTACACAGGTGCACCTTGTGCTAGGGACAATAAAAGGCCACTTTAAAATGTGAAGTTTTGTCATACAATGCTACAGATGTCTCAAGTTGAGGGAGCGTGCAATTAGCATGCTGACTGCAGGAGTGTACACCAGAACTGTTGCCAGAGAATTTAATGTTAATTTCTATACCATAAGCCACCTTCAAAGTAATTTGAAAGAATGTGGCAGTATGTCCAACCGGCCGCAGACCACGTGTAACCATGCCAGCCCAGGACCTCCACATCTGGCATCTTCATCTGCGGGATCGTCTGAGACCAGCCACCCGGACAGCTGAGGAAACTGTGGGTTTAGACAAAGAATTTCTGCACAAACTGTTTCCGGGAAGCTCATCTGCGTGCTCGTTGCCCTCACCAAGGTCTTGACCTGACTGAAGTTTGGCGTCGTGACCGACTTCAGTAGGTAAATGCTCAACTTCGATGGACACTGGCACACAAGAAAAGTGTGCTATTCATGGATTAATCCTGGTTTCAAATGTATCGGGCAGATGGCAGACCGCGTGTATGGCAATGTTTAGGCGAGTGGGTCGCTTATGTCAACATTGTGAACAGAGTACCCTATAGTGGCGGTGGAGTTCTGGTACGGGCAGGCATAAGCTACAAACACAATTGCATTTTATTGATGGCAATTTGACTGCACAGAGATAACGTGACAAGATCCTGAGGCCCATTGTCGTGCCATTCTTCAGCCACCATCACCTCATACATAATGCCTGGCCACGTCGCAAGGATCTGTACACAATTCCCAGAAACTGAAAATGTCCCCATTTTTTTGGCCTGCATACTCACCAGACATGTCACCCATTGAGCATGTTTGGGATGCTCTGGATCAAGGTGTATGACAGCGTGTTTCAATTCCAGCCGATATCCAGCAACTTCTCACAGCCATCGGAGAGGAGTGGGACAACATTCCACAATTAACAGTCTGATCAACTCGATGCAAAGGGTGTGTTGCACTGCATGAGGCAAATCGTGGTCACACCAAATACGGACTGGTTTTCTGACCCCACCCCTACCTATCTGTGACCAACAGATGCATATCTGCATTCCTAGTCATGTGAAATCCATAGATTAGGTCCTAATTAATATATTTCAATTGACGGATTTCCTTATATGAATAAACTCAGTAAAATCTTTTAAATTGTTATGTTCATATTTTTGTTAAGTGTACAATTTCAATAAGTCTCTCCGTCATCACTGTATATGATCATGTTTATTCACAGATGACAGTAGGAGTTTCTGGCTCCTTTAAAAAGATACCAACTCTCCCCCAAAATCCAATAGACATATTCCAAACTGGTCAGGTTGAAGCGTCGCCACCACAGGGCAATTCCAACAAGACCACCAAATGTGTTTTCTAACATCTAAAAACCCAGGGAAAGCTTAGGGTTGGATTGACATGATTTAAGAACAGGTCACTGTCCCACCCTTGGAAACGTACAAGATGAAGAAAATATCGACACCACATGGGAAACGTTCCTCTTATTCTCAGACTATTGATCATTGGTGGTTCAAGGTGTAATATGAAAAATACCACCACATGAAATTGCATTTAAACAGTATTTCACAGGAAACCATAGTGTCTTAACCATGTGATTTCTTATGCAGCCAAGAACCAACATAATATAAAATAGTCCCACCAAAATGGTTTAAATCAGAAATGTTTTAAGTATCACAAATCCAGGGAGGCCAACAAATAAGGGTGAACAAAAAAGAAAGTCAGTGCTAGCATCTCCAAGGATGGGTCTATGAGGTGTGTAACCCCTCCCCCACTGCAAGGGTATAGTATGACCCACGTTGTTGAGGGAACCTTGTGGACTGTACTACTCAAATCTTCAGGGGGAGGGCTATGTATGCCACCAAGCCTCCTGTTACGGTTCTTAGAAGCCGTATTTTGCCTGCGTTTGCCGGCGAGTCAGCTTGTTGTCGGCCCAGCTGTTCTTCAGCTCCAGCTCTCGCTCCTTTGCCTATAGGTGATAAGAATTAGAACAAGTTCGCTCAAACTGACACATGTTTGTAAACATCCCATATCTGGTTAAATTTAGGTATGTTGATGTGAGGCCAATAATCATGCATGTTGAGTTTTTAAAAAATTGCAAGTGATAGGTGTGCCAAGTCATGGTCAGTTGGTGCCAAACTGGTCCAACTTGTCCAGTGGGAACACATTTTATTTATTTTTCTCCCATTTGTGTCTACTGAATGGGACCTTGGTGTTAGATTCCAATACAGTACTGTAACACAATCTAGCAATGTATATGTACTCACCTGGTGGATGAGGTATGTGATCTGGTGCTTGCGTCGCTGTTGCCCTGTGGGTTGGTCTCCCTTTTTCTATAGAGGGAAGAGGTCAGGGGTCAGGCCAAACAAGGTTGAGAACAGATGACAAAATCCTCACCTAGGCCACATGGAAAAAGTCCTGCCTCACCAACTCCCCAGCTCTTGTTCCACTATTGCCTAATATTCCCCTACCCCATCATCACTATCAGATTCCAGTTTCCAAATCAACGCCTAGCCCCTAACAACCCTTTATATGTTTACAGATCTGGAAGGAGTGGACAAGTGTAAGCAATATCGGAACAGCTCCTGTGCAAATCTCCCTCACCTTGCTGAAGGACTTGCGCTCCTGCTTCTCCTCAGTCATGCTCTTGGTCATCCACTGC
Source organism: Oncorhynchus clarkii lewisi (assembly GCF_045791955.1). Lineage (NCBI taxonomy): Eukaryota > Metazoa > Chordata > Actinopteri > Salmoniformes > Salmonidae > Oncorhynchus > Oncorhynchus clarkii. The sequence continues at coordinate 42,841,075 of NC_092164.1, forward strand.
TGGTTGCCACTCAGCTGGTCATCTCCCTTGATCTCCAGGAACTTCACCTCTTCCTTGCCCCTGTTCCTCTTCCCCTGCAGCCTCATGAACTGCAGCCAGAAAACATGATATACTCTTCTATATCTTGAAGCAATAACCTCTTAATTCAATGTATCAACTATGCCCGACATTTAAAGATGTGATCATGATAATATAAAACAAATCAATTTCAGTGATATACAGGATAATGTCAGACAAGCAAGACTTCCTGATTAATCGGGGGGGGGGGGGGGGGGACATTCCTGATCAATAACAAGCAAATAAACCATTGTCAAGTCAGGAAACCTTCATACCGCTTCATCATCAAACAGGGCGGAGGAACCAGTTTGCTCTGGCTCAGGCAACGCTGGGTCAGACTCAGGATCCTGGTAGTAAGCCTCGTTGTAGTAGCCCTATCCAACAGGAGAATGTTTTTGTTAGCCTGTATCAACGCAACATGACAAAAGCATTACGCTATCATGATGTGCCTCAATGGATGAAAACAAGAGAGATTTTACAGCGAACTGTTGTCTCAAAGAGCAACTCGTAGGGGTCAATAAGGATCCATTCTGGGCAGAGTATATCTGATGTTTGAACCTGTATATCAGCTTGGTAAGAGACTGATATAGATCATTTGCTCTCTTCTAAAATAAGTTGTAGTTGGAGATTTGAGTAGGTAATGCACAGCGGGTCTATTGTATTTGGTATATTGTGAAAGTTGAGTATTATTGTAGTTAATTTTGGTGTATTGGCAGGATTGTTTTATATAATGCTTTACAAAGCAATAAAGTTTGTGTCCAAACATATAGAGAGAAAGATAGCTATATCTATTGACACAGCATTTTCTCAGTACCTGAGGCTCTGCCGAGGGCTGTTGGTACGCCCCTAGCTGTTGACCTCCCCAAGCTCCCTCTTGGTTCGCACTGAAGTCCAGAGGAGCGTCTGACTGGAAGGTACCACGCTGTATGCTTGCAGGAGCGGGTAGTAGGCCTGAGGTGAGGACAGGCTCCGGGTTCAGGCTGGGGATCACAGCGGGGAGAGGTTTGGAGCTCTCTCCCAGGGAGAAGTAGTTCTCTGGGGCCAGTTCCTCGTCACTTTCCTCAGCAGCTATCTGCCTCGCTAGTTGCAGGGCAGCCGACTTGGCTGCTGCTTTGATAGCGGAGGGGGATGCGCTAGCACTGGCGTGGCCCTGGGAGGACCCTAAAGAGGGCTTTGTGGTTTTCTTTGGCTCCGGCCGCTTGGTGAGGGTGTGAGGCACTAGGGCCCTCTGCATCTCCTTCACAACCACATTTTTGGGCTGAGGCAGGAGGGAGGAAAGGCCAGTGCCAGGGCCCTAAGAGAGAGATAGAGGTTGAAAGACAATGAGGAAGCATGTCTTCAAATCAAAGTTTTTCGTACACAGATTTACAGATGTTGTCGCAGGTGCAGCAAAATGCTTATGTTTCCTGTTCCAACCGTGCAGTAATACCTACAGTTGCAATAAAAAAGTTTATTTTTTATTTTTATAGAATACAGTATATACATAAAGTGAGTGAAACACCATGCAAACATAATTAAAGTGACCATTGTTCATGACTATGTGCATAGGGCAGTAGTCTCTAGGGTGCAGGGTAGAGTACCAGATGGTAGCTGGCTAGAAGAGTGACTTAGTTTCAGGGCTGTCTAGTGGGCGGAGGCCAGCTAGTGGTGACTTAGATCAGGGGTCAGATCATGATATGTATGGTTGGAAAGGCCTATGTCCACAAACTGAGAATTTGACATTGAGAATGATCTAAAATGCAAGTGCAAGTCAGGTTACCTGGGGCAGGGATTTCTTTCTCCTTGGTTCATCTTCATCAGAGTCAGACTGTTGACAAGACATAGAATCATGTTGAAATCTCCACTTTGAATCCATTTAAAAACAAGCAAACAAGGTTTGTAATTGAATGTTTAAAATGTAGCCTAGGTGTGAGCCTGTGGTCCTGTTACTTACATCCCCTCTTTTTATCTCAGGTATAGTGATTTTGACAGGCTCTGTTCGCTTCTTCGGCTTAGGTAAATCGAAAAGCAACCCTCCTTTAAATGCATGAGAACGGGTAACGGAGTCCTCGTCGCCATCGCTTGACACAGTGTTCCGTGATGATGCGTGTGTTGCCCCTTTGCTTGGTCGCACGTTTCCTAGTGCCTCTGAGGCAGATATTTTTGGGGCAGGAAGGCGTGCGAAAAGCCCCCCGGGTTTGCTCCCCGGGATGATGGAACTAGATGTTTCTGAATCACTGTCATCACTGCTAGCATACGCTACCAAAGACATTATCGATGTTTCTGCAGCAGCTTGTTCGCATAAGTAGCGGGTAAATACAGATATGGCTAACTAGCTACAGCTGCACCCACGACCCACTTTCCAAGCTCACGATAGCTAGCTACAATTGTTTGGCCAGGAAAGTATATGAGACGTATTGCATGAGAACAATTAAATTGTGGACAACCATTTAAAATTGGACCAACTTCATTGCTAGCTTTAAAATTGAATTTAAAAACAACTGGCTTGCCAAAGGCTAGCGAGGCTCAAGTCAAGTCGAGCCACACTGCAGGGTAATGTTTCAAACAGGCCGAGGATTGATTGACTCGAAGCTAACAAGGCCTCAGCAGGTCGTTTTAACAGAATTTTTATGTAAACGTTAAGCTAATTGTAGTTTACCGTTACATTTAATATCATGCAATCGATTTAGTCAATACCCCATATTCCTCCACCAAAATAGCTATTTCTATCCAATAACATTAGCAATTGCTAGCATTTCCTTTTTGGGTCTCTAATGCCATTCATGGATAGATGCGTGCAAAACAGAAGTGTTCAAGCTGCTACTTATTGCGCAGCTTCGACGCAAATCTACCTTCTTCTTCTTGTGGTTTTCCGGGAGACGAGACGCTTTGTTACATATTGTCAATCTGTCTCACTCACACAGGACATTTCTGATCCCCAGCAAGACTACTCAGGGTTTTCAGGCACATAACATGCATTTTTTCTCCTGTACTTGATCCAAAGGAGAAAGTACTCAGGCTTGTATTTCACAGTAGGTTGGGGTTTTCACCTTGCACTCTTCTTTCTGCCTCACTTCTTCTCGCCATTCCAACCCCAGTCCTCTGACATTGATGACTTTTATCTCCGTGTGGGACTTCAGGAAATTCAGTTTCAAGCTGCCCTCTGCAGCTTTTTCTTCTTCTTCAAGTTTTATTGGCGAATCACAACCAACTGACAGGTGCATTCTGGCCCTGTCAAAAAACCTTTCCTTTCCACATCATACATTTCATAAAATAATAATACATATTCAACTGTTTCCTCTACCATACACCCATTATACATTCAAAGATTAATTCAATCCTGTATGCCCTAATCTCATGCCACACAACATAACTTCCTCCCTTTTGTTCCTATTATATGCCACGATGTCCTGTACAGATATCCTTGTACTATAAAACTGTCTGCCATTACTACTTTCATCCCATTGTCTCTGCCAGCAATCAAACCCATTTTTCTGAATCAATGTTTTAATTTCCCCTTTACCTAACTGCACCTGTATATCCACAATATTATTTTTTACTGCTCTTTTTGCTATTATATTTACTAAACTTCTGTATGAGCCGGAATCCAACAGAACTGCGGGGTGAAAACTAGGTAACTTTAACGCAGAAAAAACCACCAGGAATGGGTGAAAAAAAAAACATTTTGTCCTCATTTCCACTCGCTCCTTCAGTCATTTCCACTGCCTCTGAATAGGACACTTGCTGGACAGAGCCCTGATTCTTGCTACTTCGACCTCCTTCACTCTTACAGGGCACTCCTGAAACTCATGAACATGGTTCCCACCACAATTGCAATTGCAGCTACACTGAGTGTAGCTCAGTGTTCATCACCATAATGCCCTCCAAGCTCATCACTAAGGACCCTGGGACTGAACACCTCCCTCTGCAACTGGATATTGGACATCCCAATGGGCCGCACCCCAGGTGGCGAGGGTAGGCAACAACACATCCGCCACGCTGACCCTCAACACAGAGCCCCTCAGGGGTGCGTGATTAGTTCCCTCCAGTACTCCAAGTGCACCCAAGACTGCGTGGTCGCGCACGACTCCAACACCATCTTTCAATTTGCAGACGACACAACAGGGGTAGGCCTGATCACTGACGACAGCCTATAGGGAGGAGGTCAGAGACCTGGCAGTGTGGTGCCAGGACAACAACATCAGCAAGACAAAGAATCTGATTGTGGACTACAGGAAACGGAGGACCGAGCACACCCCCATTCCCATTGACAGGGCTGTAGTGGAACGAGTTGAGAGCTTCAAGCTCCTCGGTGTCCACATCACTAAGGATCTATCATGGTCCACACACACCAACACAGTCGTGAAGAGGACACGACAATGCCTTTTCCCACTCAGGAGGCTGAAAATATTTGGTATGCACCCTCAGATCCTTCAAAAGTTCTACAGCTGCACCATTGAGAGCATATTGACTGGCTGGCATCACCGCTTGGTATGGCAACAGCTTGGCATCCAAAAGCATGGCGCAACAGAGGGTAGTGCATATATCTGCATTGACCCTTTTTGCACTAACTTTTATATCAGACCAAAAAAAAGTACATTTACATAATTGTAGGTTGTAAAAGGACACAAACAATTAGATTGGACTCTGACATTAAGCTAGATTTGCACCTGATGGTCCAAAACAAAAACAAACAAAAATTCTAAATACTGACCCAAAAATCAAATCTACCCATTGAATGAGAACAGCAGCTACCTATTTCCTATCAGGTCCAGCAGGTCCAAATCTACCATTGCTATGGTGATTTGAAGAAAGGACCCATTAGTTCATGGTATCTTTAAAGTACATGGATATCCTTCAAACATGTCAGGGAAACAAACCCCCTAAACATACACATACCAAGAGACGGATATAGATGCCTGGAGGACACTGTGGGAGTTGTTGCTTCACTTCCCAGCTGTTGAGTTTCAACTCCACCAGACACAGCATGCTGTGGCAGTTGTGGAGTGTCACAAGAGGGAGGCGGTTTGATCTGGCGGTGTCGCGACAGTGGCAGTGGCATCATTAGGTCTCACAATGGTGGAAACAGTGTCCATCATTTGGAATTGTGGGAGGTATGTAGTGTATCCCATGAACAGTCAATTGACCTTAGAGCACCTGTTTGTTAGCACCTGATCATTCTAGCTTTTCTGCAGTATTCTGCATAATCGGACTAACCATAGTAGTAATATTCTGCATAGAATATCATAGTACTGATAATCAATCTTCTGCTTTTGGCTTGCTCATCTCCTTATGTCTGGGCCCATTTTTATAAAATGGCAATTGCTGGGTTTAAAACAAATATTGTTGAATGAAGTGTAAATGCTATGCTATGTTTCTGTCACAGACTGCCTCATGGGACTGTTCGAAGGGGGTAGCAGCAGCTTTTCAGCGAGCCAATCACTCAAAGGTTTTATTTTTTACAAATATAATGTTGCCATCATGTTGATCCAAAGAGTGTGTTTTAAAAACATTTACTGTCTTTACTCAGCACACTGTTTTTGGTTTGAAATACTGAAATACTGATTTCCCAGCATCCTAAAATTGACTTTAATACTGCCAACAACAAAATGGTTCTCATTTCCTGTACT